>NW_022681463.1:14987436-16187436 GCF_009764315.1 Trachypithecus francoisi
AATCCACAGATGCAGAACTAGTAGGTAAGGAGAGCTAACTGTAATGCACAATTAGAATTTCTGAGCTAAAACAATGGGATTTCCCAATTGCACAATTTAGTCAGTTACTTCAAGGAGAGGATAATCACTGCTGCAACCTGAATTAGTAACCTGGAAGATCAATAAAGAAATAATGTCAAGAGACACAGCATAAATATAAAATGACAGCTATCATAAGAAAAATATATCCAGTAGACCTAAATTGCAAACACTAAAAGTTCCACCAGGAGAAGAAAATTGCTGAGGGAAAGAAATAGTTAAATAACAGAAGAAACTTCCTCTGAAATGAAGCAATACTTAAACCTGAACACTGAAAAAGGGCATGGACTAAAAGGCAGGGTTAACGTATACAAACACACACCAAGGCATATCCTGGTTGGAAAAAAAGTCCCTGAATTCCAATGATTAAAAGAAAATTAGAGCCAGGCACAACGGCTCATGCCTGTAATCCCAGCACTTTGGGAGGCCAAGCTGGAGGATCACTTGAGACCAGGAGTTTGAGACCAGATTGGGCAACAAAGTGAGACCTTGTCTCTACAAAAAAATTTTAAAATTAGCCAAGCGTAGCAGCATGCACCTATGGTCCCAGCTACTTGGGAGGCCGAGGCAGGAGGACTGCTTGAGCACAGGAGGTCAAAGCTGCAGGGAGCCAAGTTCATGCCACTGCACTCCAGCCTGGGTGACAGGATGAGAAAAAGAGAGAGAGGCCGGGCGCGGTGGCTCAAGCCTGTAATCCCAGCACTTTGGGAGGCCGAGACGGGTGGATCACGAGGTCAGGAGATCGAGACCATCCTGGCTAACACGGTGAAACCTGTCTCTACTAAAAAAAATACAAAAAAAAAAAAACTAGCCAGGCGAGGTGGCGGGCACCTGTAGTCCCAGCTACTCGGGAGGCTGAGGCAGGAGAATGGCGTGAACCCGGGAGGTGGAGCTTGCAGTGAGCTGAGATCCGGCCACTGCACTCCAGCCTGGGCGACAGAGTGAGACTCTGTCTCAAAAAAAAAAAAAAGAAAAAAAGAAAAAAGAGAGAGAGAAAAAAAAATTGGGCAAACTTTCAGACAGCAAGACTACATTATCTCTAATGGGAAAGAAATGAGAACGACACCAGATATAATACTAGAAGCTAGAACACAGCTGAAATTCATATACTCCTGAAAGACAAGAACCGAAACCCAATCCTGATCAAGAATCCTGCACTCAATCAAAACAGTATTCCCCTTTCAGGGCTAAAGAAACATAGTTGAGGATGTGACATTTCAGAGCATATATTCCACAAATTCTACTGAAGAAATTTCATGAAAAAAAATGCTCTACATAAACAAATGAACTAGGGCAGAAATCTCAAAAAAGAAAGATGAAGATACAGCAAATAATGAAAGATGTGTCTGGGCTGTATAATAGGAGTTAAAAAAAGGTCTTTGGAAACACAAGAGATAAACCACAAAAGAAAGTCAAAAATAGCTCAGAAGTATTAAATTATCTTAGCAAATCTTCAGTGCTGGAAAGTCGAGGGAACTAGTTACATCATCTTTACAAATGATAGAGAAAACGTCTGTCTGAATAGAACAATAAATAAAATTTTAAAGGACAATGGAATTTCCAAATTATCAATGGGAAACAAAAGGGATAATTAACAATTATTTTAGCAACAAACAGAAAAGGAAAAACAAAATGGAAGACAAGAAAAAAACATTTAAAATATAAGATAAAATAAATAAAATCAAGTATTTTAAATGGGAAGAAGTAAATTTTCACACTAAAAGAAAATGTTGGATTAGGTTCTTAGAAAACTTTTTCAGGCTGGGTGCCAGCGGCTCACTACTGTAATCCCAGCCCTTTCAGAGGCCAAGACAGGAGGACCCCTTGAGCCCAAGAGTTCCAGACCAGCCTGGGAAATATGTTGAGACCCCCTGTATACAAATACATACACACACACAATTTTTTCTAAACTAAAAAAACAAAACAACTAATAAAGAAGGCTTTAAAATAAAGGACCAGAAAAAAAAAGGAGGAGATACAATATGATATGAGTCAGAGTAGGATTTGAGATTAAACATTTAAACAAGATGAACATTCAGGCAAGAAAAAAAGGCACATAATTCACGTACAAGAGCCATAAACCCACATACATCAAATTATGCTGTACACAAATATGTAAAAATATGCATTAGGAATGCAGAGAAAACTTAAAGACATATACTTCAGTATAACGTGAAATTACATGATGCCTGATATCTGTGTTAATATACTCCAGCCAAGAGAGGAACAACTGAGGAAAAGAAGGCATACCTGAAACAACACTGGGAAATAAATAGGAAGCTGGTTGCAGATTCCTGGGGCTATACTCTACTACTGTTGCTATTCTGAAGTACTTCTGCATGTGTGAAAATTACAATGAGGAAAAGAAAGTGAGACAGACACACAAAGGGAGGAAGGAGGAAGGGAAAGAAAAGAAGGGAAAAAGGAAAGAAAAGGAAAGAAGAGAGATGGAAAGAACCAAAGAAGGAAAGAAGGAAAAAAATGCAAAGATGTCTTGGATACAAAGATTTTTGGGGCAATGAACCTATTCTTATGATACCATAATGGTAGATACATTTGTCCAAACTCACAGATTGTATAACACAAAGAGCAACCTTAGTGTAAACAACAGACTTTAGTTAAAAACAATGTATCACCAGGTGCTCTGGCACAGGGCTATAATCCCAGCACTTTAGGAGACAGAGGCCCCAAGACTTCGAGACCAGGCTGGCCACATGGTGAAACCTCGTCTCTACAAAAAAATACAAAAATTAGCCAGGTGTGGTGATGTGTGCCTGTACTCCCAGCTACCTGGGAGGCTGGGGTGGCAGGATTGCCTGAGCCCAGGAGTCCAAGGCTGCAGTGAGCTGGGATCTCACCCCTGCACTCCAGCCTGGGTGGCACCAAGACCCCCATCTCTAAAAACAAACAAACAAACAAAAAACCCACAATGCATCAGTATTGGCTCATCAGTTGTAACAAACACACCACACCAATATGAGACATTGAGTAGAGAAATGGTGGGGGATGAGGGAGGGGCATATGGGAACTCTCTGTACTTATATTTTCTATAAATCCAAACTGCTCTAACAAATAAAGTTAGCTTTTAAAATTACGATGAAAAACTCCACCTATCTCTTTCTTAAACAGATTCAATTTTTAAAGGGAAAGAAAAAGAAGAAAAGATATATAGATGAATTGAATAAAACAACTGATAATCTTAAATTTTAATAGATGATATTCCCTCATAAAATTCTGAAGGTCTACCACAGAAAGATGTTTAAAGTCCTACAATAATGAAGGATACCAGTATCAAATGGTTTGCATCTGAGTTCTAATTTCAAATATAAGGGTAACCTTATTATCCATTTAAGAATTCAAATACATTACCCACAGGTATCTCTAAAAAATAAATTTTTGATAAAAAAACCCCTAACTAGGCCGGGCGCGGTGGCTCAAACCTGTAATCCCAGCACTTTGGGAGGCCAAGACGGGCGGATCACGAGGTCAGGAGATCGAGACCATCCTGGCTAACATGGTGAAACCCCGTCTCTACTAAAATATACAAAAAACTAGCCGGGCGAGGTGGCGGGCACCTGTAGTCACAGCTACTCAGGAGGCTGAGGCAGGAGAATGGCGTGAACCCGGGAGGCGGAGCTTGCAGTGAGCTGAGATCCGGCCACTACACTCCAGCCTGGGCAACAGAGCGAGACTCCGTCTCAAAAAAAAAAAACCCTAACTTTATATAAAACGAATCAAAATAAAGAACTCATTAATCATGAAGCTATGGTGAGATGCTGACAGTGACCATAAAGAGCTAAAATACACAAGTAAGATGAAAGCTCTAGGAGAACCATGCCTACAGAAAAGAAAGGAAATGCTACAATCACATAGAACTAATAATAAAACAAGCAAACATGAAGAGTTAGGAAGTAAAGACAGCAGGATTAAATATAAGCATGCCAATTTCCATTACATTTGTAAAAAAGAAACAATATACTCTTTCAGGTTGAAATATGAAGAAAAATGATGACAAAAATATAAATGTTTTTCATAATCACTTTTCTTATTAAGAACATATTTTAGTTCCATGTCACTGGAAGGGAAAAAAAGAACATATTTTAGGAATTAACATATGTGTGGAAAGTTATAAACATTTATCTTAATAGTCCAGCAATTCCATCATTCTAATTTCTTTTTCTTCTGTTAAATATAAATATAACAAGCTAATCTATAGGCTAATTTTTCATATGGAAAAATAAAAATCATGAGAAAGGAATAGTTCTACTAGATATTGTTCTATAATATATAGCTATAATACCTAAACCAGTGTGGTGTTAGGAGATGAATAAGCAGAAAAATTAAAAAAAGAAGAATGAAGTAATAGGTCTGCATACAACTGTGATTTCAGTATGTAATGTAGATAGCACTTCTAATTATTACAGAAAAGACTGATTATTCAATCATTGTTGGAACAATCAGGCAGTCATTGCAAAATAAAATAAAATGAATTCCAAATGATTGAAGAAAACATGAAAGAAAACAGTTTGATTCCTCATAGAGCACAGAAAGCCTAAGTATGTCACACCAGAAAACACAAAAGAGAAGATTTAAAAATTAAACTGCATACAAATAAAAACTTTCTATATAAAAAGAAAAAATATATATAAAGTTAAAAAGGCAACAGATAAGGAAAAATACCTAAAAATCATATCTGTTATGTTTTCATATATGTATTTGTTATCCTGCCAGGACACACACACACACACACACACACAAAGGTTTCTCCTCCTTTAACTATCCTCCACCTTATCCAATTTATCTCTTTAAATTAGCCAATCGGAATTAGTTTAGCCTGTGTGGTCTAACCCTAGCCAACAGGGGAACAATGCAGCAGCAGGGGCCATGTGCATCAGGGATAAGAACCCCTTCCCCTCCCTCGTCTAAGTGTGCGCTCACCATTGCTCCATCTGTAAGGGCGCACCCTTCTATAGAAGTACCTTGCCTTGCTGAGAATTAAAAAGAAAATCGTATTTTTAAAAAAAAAGGTTTTTTTCTGAATCACAGATCAGTGCAGTTGTTTACTCACAGAACATCTTAGCCCCATTCCTCATACCCCACTTCCCCATGGGGCAGCGTAGTTAATGGCCTGCTTCCCCCACACATGCAGAGGAGTATGCACCTCTAGAAAGGAAAGCTCATCAGTGACAGACTGGATTAAGAAAATGTGGCACATATACACCATGGAATACTATGCAGCCATAAAAAAGGATGAGTTTGTGTCCTTTGTAGGGACATGGATGCAGCTGGAAACCATCATTCTCAGCAAACTATTGCAAGAACAGAAAACCAAACACCGCATGTTCTCACTCATAGGTGGGAACTGAACAATGAGATCACTTGGACTTGGGAAGGGGAACATCACACACCGGGGCCTACTATGGGGAGGGAGGAGGGGGGAGGGATGGCACTGGGAGTTATACCTGATGTAAATGACGAGTTGATGGGTGCAGCACCAAGATGGCATAAGTATACATATGTAACAAACCTGCACGTTATGCACATGTACCCTAGAACTTAAAGTATAATAAAAAAAAATTTTTTTTAATAAATATATATATAAATAATAATTAAAAAAAAAAAAAAGAAAGGAAAGCTCAGACTATTAAACTCAGAGCTTGTGGAAGAGTTGCTGGCATATCTGCCCCTCCTCAACTTTCGGTGGTGGGGAGAGGCAGGGGGAGAGGGTAATGTAAAGAGGCAGCACAGCTCTCTGGGGAGGGGCAGAGAAGGGGAAGATCTCTATTTTACCAGCCTGGGCTGTCAACAAATGGCTTCAAGGGCTCTGCCTTTAGGATTGCTACCCCTTAATCCAACTGCTAGGGTCTTTGCTCAGAAAGCACCTGCCCTGTAGACCTATGAAAATATTCACAAAGCCACTCCTTCCTGACAATACCACAAAGGGCTAATGTCCCCCGAAAATAAACAAATACCTACACATCAATAAGAAAACCCAAAGGGCCAACGATCTAACAGTCAATTCCCAGAAAAGGAAATATAAATGAATCTATAAAGAAAAATTCAACTTTATCATGATAAATAATGAAAACAATATACCATTTTTCACTATCATACAAAGATCAAAAGGCAAAAAACACTTTCGGCCAGGGAAAGAAGAAACAAGATCTTCTTTAAGAGGTAAACTGATAAAACTTAGCTAATTTATAAAAGCACATATATTCCCAGCAATTCTACTTCTGCACGTGCAAAGTGGATATAAAGGGTCACTCATAATTGCATTATTTGGGATAGCGAAATACTGGAAAAATTATCAATAGAGATCTGGTGAAATTATATGACTGTTACATCCCTATGACTGGTTATTAAAAGTCATTAAAATGAAAAAGATAATGCTTTAAATGAGGCATGGAATATTCCCAAATTAATACGTTAAAAAAACAAAGGTTCCTTTGACAGAGGAAAAACAAATGGCTGTAATAAAAGTGTGGTATGCAGAGTAACTTTTCCATTGTAGACTCTTACGAACCACTAGATTTTTTAAAATGAAGTATTATAAATTTTGAGTATTACCATTCAATAAAATAAGAAACTAAAATTATCCCAGCAAATTACATACATAGTAGTCCCCCCTTATCCTTGGGCGACATGTTCCTAGGTCCCCAGCAAATGCCTGAAACTGTGGATAGTATAGAATATGACTGCTTTCAATTAGAACACTTTTCTATTCATGTCTTACACGCACATTTTAATGTCTTTTCCATCTTAACTATGCACTTACCATGCACTGTGGCCATAACTTTTGAAGTTTGACTTTTGACAGCAAAAGTAGCACCAATTTCTTTTCCTTCTTCACAATGCCACCGATAGAAGATTCATCCTTACCGCAGATCTTAGCAACCTCAGCACATGACTCTTTTCTTTCCTTATTAAGCCTAGAACTTTCACCTTTTCACTTAAAGGAAGCATTTTATGGCTTCTCTCTAGCATATATGAATAGCCAGCAACAATACTCGTGCGTGCTGGGGCCATTATGAAATAAAGTAGAGGTGACTTGAACATAAGCACTGAGGTATCATACAATCGATCTGATCACCAAGGCTTTTTTTTTCCCTTTTTCGTTTTTTTGTTTTTCAGAGACAGGGTCTCACTCTGTCCAGGCTGGAGTGCAGTGGCACCATCATGTCTCACTGCAGTGAGGTGGCTTCTAAGTGACTCACGGACAGGAAGTGAGACAGCATGGAGATACCAGACAAAGAGAGGATCCACGTCCCAGGCAGGATGGAGCAGGAGGGTGTGAGATTTCATCACGCTACTCAGGATAGTGCACAATCTAAGACTTATGACTTGTTTATTTCTAAAGTTTTCCATTTAATATATTTGGAATGAAGTAGACCCCGTATGTAGCTGAAACTCTGGAAAGGAAAACTGTGGATAAGGTGGCTACTGGAATACACTTCAATAAAATGGCATTTTAACAAAATCCTAGTTTCCGTAGAGTATTCCTCCATCTAGCAGTCCATCTTTCAAATGTGGAGAGAGGTGAGATGAGGGAGAAGTATGGTGAGGGGAGACAGGTGTGTGTGGGTGTGCGGGTGGATACATAGCTCAGTGCTCACTATGAGAGGTGAACAGAGAACATTCCAAGCAATGGGTGTGGCATGATACAAAGCACAAAGAAGTCAAACTGAAAGGCATCTTCAGGGAAAAGAAAGGAGTCTCTCATAATTCATACACAGAGACCAGCACTGGCAAGAAACAGGACTCTGGGGGAAAAATCGGGGCCACAAAAAAAAAGCTTGTGTTGTGATGCAAAAGCATTTAAACTTTATCTTTAGACAACAGAAAATCAGTGACTTAAAAAAATAAAGCAAAGATATGTGAAGATAGCATAGGTAATTCAGTTACATAAACTGTGACCAGACCGAGAACAAAACTACTTACCTGAACCAACTATTAAAGCACCAAACGTGGTGACTTTCTTAGTGTTGCTTCTCTTTATGGAGAAACCATATTGTTATTTCAAATTTCGCTCATAAGGAAATTTAGAAAGTGAAGATGTATTTCTGTTACCAAAACAAACAAACAAACAAATAAAAAAAAACAGTTCTGAAGCTGGAAAAAGTGAAAGCTCAATCAGGAAATTTCAAAGAAACGAAAAAAAGAAAACAGAAAATTATAGCCCTCCAGCTCAAACTGAAACACTAATTAGAGATAACATATATCTTGGGAGATAAAGAATTTGGTGAATGTGCCTTAAGTATTATAATTTAAGGTTAGTAAAGAAATTTGAAAGAGAAAATCTACTATTAAAAGAACATTTGGGTCAGAGGCGGTGGCTAACGCCTGTAATCCCAGCACTTTGGGAGGTCAAAGCAGGTGGATCACGAGGTCAAGAGATCGAGACCATCCTGGCCAACATGGTAAAACCCGTCTCTACTAAAAATACAAAACTTAGCTGGGTGTGGTGGCAGGCACCTGTAGTCCCAGCTATTCAAGAGGCTGAGGCAGGAGAATTGCCTGAACCTGGGAGGTGGAGGTTGCAGTGAGCCGAGATCATGCCACTGCACTCCAGCCTGGCAACAGAGCAAGACTCCACCTTAAAAAAAAAAAAAAAAAAAAAAAAAAAAGGATTGCTTAAAGAATATCAGAAAGAAATATTTGGAATATGTAAGAATGGTTTTCTGAACACATATGAAGTCCAAGATTCTTTGTTCATGCTCCCATTCAGTTATATCCTCTACATCAAATACCCCCATCACACAGATACGTTGTAAAAAATTAAAATTAATTTATTCTGGTAACTGACAGGATCACAGTCACTGGAAGTAAACCGCAAGAGACAAAAATATGATTAAACATTAAATGGGAGACAAATGTCTCAAAGTATGATCTTAAATATCATAGAATGAGGCCGGGTGCGGTGGCTCATGCCTGTAATCCCAGCACTTTGGGAGGCCGAGGCAGGCGGATCACGAGGTCAGGAGATCGAGACCATCCTGGCTAACACGGTGAAACCCCGTCTCTACTAAAAATACAAAAAAATTAGTCGGGCATGGTGGAGGGTGCCTGTAGTCCCAGCTACTCGGGAGGCTGAGGCAGGAGAATGGCGTGAACCCGGGAGGCGGAGCTAGCAGGGAGCTGAGACCGCGCCACTGCACTCCAGCCTGGACGACAGAGCGAGACTCCGTCTCAAAAAAAAAAAAAAAAAAAAAAAATCATAGAATGCTATTTAAACAGCATGCTTTTAACAGCATTAGGTACTATCAGAGCTGTGCTTGTGAACAAGAGCTCTAATCAATCAGAGACCTTGGGACGTTTGCTAAGTGCAGGTGTTAGCAAAATATTTTCCTGCAGTGTGGAGCCCAGCCCACTGGTGAGAAGTGGGGCAATTTCAGGCCAGACATGGACATGACATTCTAAAGCACTGATTCACATCATTATGAATCAAAGATTCACAATTTATGTCACATTAGATCTGGTAATATGACAAAATCTTTGTGAATTTGATTTCTTTTCCAGAAATATTTTTATAATTTTTTGAGGGTATAGAACATAATTTCCCAGCAAGCTATCCAATATACAAAACATAGGTACTTAGATAGCCTTGACCAACTGCATAGATTTGATAAAAATATCAACTTCAGGATGGGCACGGAGACTGATGCCTGTAATACCAGCACTGTGGGAGGCCGGGGCGGGGGGGGGGAGGGGGCGGCAAATCATGAGGTCAGAAGATCGAGACCATCCTGGCCAATATGGTGAAACCCCGCCTCTACTAAAAATACAAAAATTAGCTGGGTTTGGTGGCACGCGCCTGTACTCCCAACTACTCAGGAGGCTGAGGCAGGAGAATTGCTTGAACCTGGGAGGCGAAGGTTTGCAAGCTGAGATCACACCACTGCACTCCAGCCCGGGCCACAGAGCGAGACTCCGTCTCAAAAAACAAAACAAAACAAACAAACAAAAAATTCAACCATAGGGTCTTATAACAGAAATGACCACGGCACAAACTTGAACAAACTTATAACCTGAGATAAATGGGCCAGAAACAAATGGGAAAAAAAGATAACATAAGAACACAGTAACAAACTGCCCATTTGTTAACTCCATAAATACTGATAAGTACCTCAATTTAAAAATCTTATATCCCTTGGGTCTGGAAAAGAATACAAATATTTTGCAGTCATCTCAAATTGTCTTCAAAATCAAATTATAAGCTGTTATTTTCAGTATGACAAAATAAAGTCTCCACTTTAACCAAAAACATGATTTCCCAGCTAATTATCTAATTAGATATACTTAAAGATACATTTTAATCAAAACCAAATTAATTTTCAAAAGAAAAATTCTGTCACTTCTAAAGATAGTCATAAAATAAAATATAGGCTACAAAGGTGATTTCAAAGGAAGTATGAGTTTTGAGGAACAATTACTGAGCTACTGTCTATAAAAATGCTACAAGTATTTACAATATTGGTCTCAAAATGCATTTAATTTAGATAGATCACTTCTGCCACACTTAATGAAAATCAGCCCCATTATTTGATAGTTATACTTTACAATGAAAATGCAGCAATGTTTTTAACTTTTTACACAAAACTTACAGATTAAAATTGTGGTGATTATATTCATGTGAAAATGGTGGGCTGGCAGTCAACTTTCCCTCCAAACTACTTCTGGGGTATACTCTTACACTGCAGAATACAGACGGTTAAAAACCCTATTCCCAGACTCCCTTACAGCTGAGGTTTCCATGTGACTGCATGAGGTTCTGGATGTGTCAATCAAGTGCGTAGGCATGAAATTTGGAAAGTAAAAGTGAGGTAGCAGTGATGCACAGACTGTCATTCCACCGCCCGCTCACTGCTTTTGGGGGGTGTTGAAAGTCAGGACACAAACTTATTTAATCTATAGGCATAATGTATCTCTAAAGCCATCAGCTTGGAACTTGGGCTTACTGGGGACTAGAAGACAATTGGTGGGGAATGGGAGATACGGGAGGTCTTCTTAAAAACATCACAGGGTAAGAATATAGGAAGGAATCAGCCAAGACCAAGATGAAAACACAGATTTGCAAACCCAACACTCAACACCATTTCTGCCCTAAAGTCATTTGCCATTCCAGGAAAAAAGGACTATGAATATTAGCTATACTTTTGGTGGCATCAAGAAATCAAAAGCATAACCATGAAGACAGGAGGCCATCAAAAGTATCAGTTTATCAAAGAACCCTGATAAACTACCCCCACTTTCAGTGGGCACCACAAAGGAATGCAACCTACAGATAAGACTGAACTGGAATAAAACCAACCATTCTCTAGAAATGCAGCTGGGCTGTGTATCCCTTCAGGAGTTCAAGGAACCTTACACTTTGAGCTTAGAATGCTGTAGTCACAAAATACTACTGTCCATAGGCATGCAGCAGAAAAAAAATTGAAAAATCTCTATAAGAAAGAATCCATCATCCTGGGTTTTAATTAATCAATAAAATAACAATTTTTGAAATAACTGTATATGACAGTATAATAACAAGGCCCAACAGGAACTCAACAGCACAACCAAGAAACAGCACAAAAAACAGGTAATAGAAGTAGTCATAAGATGTCACATGTCAAAATATCAGACACGTACTACAAAACAAATAAGCTAATTACGTTCAAAAAATAAAAGCCAAAATTGAAAATTCAAATAGGAGATAAGAAAAGATAAAAGCCAATGAATCATACTTTTAAAAGAACCAAACAAATTTCAGAACTGAAATATAAACAACTGAAATCAGAAACTCAATGGGTGATTGATTAATTAAATACAGCATAAGGGAAGGTAAGAAAGACAGAAGAAATTTTCCAAAAAAGATGAAAAATATCAAAGAGAGCATAAGAAACATGAGATATATTAAGGAGGTCTAAAATGAAAGTTACAGGTTTATTCATTTGTGTGTGTGTGTGTGTCTGTGTGTGAGATTGTTCCAGAAGTAATGGTGGAGAATTTCCAAAAAAATATTAAAAGACGTTAATCCACAGACAAAATATTCAATAAATTCCATGTATACATGTATGTGAATCAGCGAAAAGTTAAAGAAAATCTAAGAGAAACAGAAATTCATAAAGGCTACCAAAAGAAAAAAGCAGTTATGTCCAAATAAGCAGAATACAGAATGAGTGGGGAAGTCTCGCCAGAAACAGTGAAATAATATTTTCAATAAATTGAAAAAAATACTAGCCAAACTAAGATTTCTAATTCTTTCTTTTTCTTTTTTTTTTTGGTACAGACAGGTTCTATGTTACCCAGACTGATCTTGAACTACTGGGCTCAAGGGATCCTCCCAAAGCACTGGGATTACAGGGGTGAGCCACTGCACACAGCCAAGGTGCCTAAGAGGAGTAAACACGCATTTCATGAACGAAGCAACATAAAGTCATTGGCTGCCAACAAAAAGAGTTTGTCACAAGTAAACCTCTAAAAGAAACTACCAGAAACAAAGTAAGACAAACAAAAGGTAAATATGTGGGAGGAATGGAATGAATGATGACTAAAATAGTAAGAGAAATGGCCTTGAGGGATAATTGTACTCAAGTCAGGAGACAGTAAACGAATTTAAATGTTCTAAGCTCCCTTGTACAGTCTGACAGCTCAGGTGAAAACATACTGTTATCAGATTTTGATAAATTAAGGATGTATGTTGTAATGTAGAGGTTCTACCAAAAGATCAGAAGTATTTATAACCCCCAAACTTGTACAGGAAAAAAATTAAATGATAAATACTGCAAAAGAAAGAAAAAAAAAAGGAAAAAGACCAGAGATTGTACAAGAAGAAAACATTTTTAAAAATTAGAAATTTAAACTCAAATATACCAGCATTTCTGTTAACTTTCTAATGAGCAAATGGTCAAGACACAAGACGAAGATATCAAACTGGGCTGAAAAATTATACACTGCTTACAGAGGCACATGTGAACTGTCTTCATACAGGAAGGTCGAGAGTAAAAGGATGAAGAAAGCCACAGTATGCGAAAGATAACCATCAGGAAAGAGGTAGAAATCCACCTGAAGCCCAGACCATCAGCTTCCCGACTGCTGGGGAGCGGCAGGGCCACTGCGGAACTCGCCTCAAAATTCAAGGACACAAGGTCTGTCTACCACTAAGGCACAGGGAACAGAAAACAGCCCTCCTGCACCCATGGGAGGGCTAACCAGGGCCCAAGGGAGTCTCCCTCTGGGAAAAGGCACAGGCATAAAGACACAGCTCCCATGAAGCACAGGGTCAGAGGCAAGCCCTCAAGCTCAGGATGAAGCAGGCATGCAGAAACCCCACAAGCAGCCCCTTGGTGCACATGTGAAAACCACAGCAGGAATGCTTTAAGCTCGACCCAGCTCATGCCTGCAGTGACTCAACACCCCCTGCCACCTACCCCGTCCCCCAAAGGCCTAACAGAAGAAGAGTTGACACTGTTTTTAGGCATAAGTATGCCTTTCTCAGTCTCTCCAGTCCTATTCCACCCCTTAGTCATCAGCCCATAATTTCCCCACTCACCCACCTCAGTCCTAGGCAAGCACTAATCTATTTATCTCTGTAGGCCACATGTGTTTTTTGAATGGTGTACTGCACTGAAGAGTGTCCTGTCAAAATTCACATCCACCCACAACCTATGCCCATGACCTTACTTGGAAACAGGATCTTGGCAGAGGTAATCACATTATGATGAGGCCGTACTAAATAGGAAGGGTCCTGAATCCAACGTGACTAGTGTCCCTATAGAGAACCGGAACTCTGAACACAGAGATGCACAGGGAGCAGACAAAATGACATCTGAGGCAGGGATCAGAGTTATGCTGCCAAAGCCAAGGAACACCAAGGACTGTCAGCAACACCAGAACCAGGAGACAGGCATGGAGTGGATTCTCCCTCCAACCTCCCAGGAAGGAACCCACTCAGCTGGAACCTGCATGATAGACTCTGGCCTCCTGAAGTGTAAGAGAACAAATTTCTGTTGTGTTAAGCTACAGTTTATGATCATTTGTTATGGCAGTCCTAGCAAACCAACACACATTTCATAAAACTAGAAATAAACTATCTATAGAAATCTAATAGATAAAGAAATAGTGGCATTTTCTTAGAAAACGTATCATACAGGGGTTCCATGAAATAGCATGAATCTCACAAATACCATGCTGAAAAAAGAAGCCAGGCACAGAAGAATAAATACTATACAATCCCATTAATATAAAGTTTAAAAAAACAAACAAAAGCAATATGCTGCTTAGGTATGTATAATTCAACGGAAGAATGATATGAAAACTGAAGGTTCTGAGAAATCAGATAGGAGACAGCTCTAGGGAAGACGGAAGGGGAATGAGAATCATTGAGAAGGGGAAGAAAACGAGGCTGGTGTAAAAAGAGCTGGCTGTTTTGTAAATACTTCTAGACCCAGTTGATGTTTACATCGATTTTGGCTTTATAATAATATGTTCAATTATACACCTGTGTTCTATGTATGTTTCTGTGTAGTTCACAATTTAAACAAAAGAAAAAAGGGAAGAAGGAAGGAAATAAAGCCACCAGTTACAACACCAGTAGCTTCCTGAGATTTGGTTAGAACTAAGGAGTATGTCCCCCAAAGCCAACAGTTCTAAGGGCAGCCACTTGATTCTCAACCTCCTCACTGTGGCAGAGGTGCCGGGTCCTCTGGGAGCCTGGCTGGGTGGTACAGCAGTGGGGGTTACTCCAGAAGTTCACTCTGGGTACCCTTTCTTCCTCCATCCTTCCAAAGATTTTGTAATCACTGAATCACTTCCTATTTATAATAGCTAGAGTAATTTCTCTTAACAGCACATACACACTGACAAATACAGTTCATCTAGAAAGGTTCAAGAAAAAAACAAAGTGGTATTTCCAACATAAAATATTAACAGTGACAAAGCAGAGGTCTAGATACTGAACTTTAGAGGGATACTTATCCATCATTCCTAACAGATGTCTTAGCACAAGCACAAAAACTAAATATTTAACACTTTATGGAGTTAATTTTTTAACTTTTATAAAACAAAAAGGGGTGGAGAAGGAAGGGTAAAGTACAGAGGCATGGAGAGGAATAAAAAACAGTTGTTGTTACCTGAAGTCTTGTATTCATTTCCAAGAAATAAAAATTCTTCTTAGAGTCCACAAGGAACTCTACGGTCCCAGCAGAGGAATATTTTACTGCTCTGGCAAGAGCTACAGCTTGTTCTCCCATTGCTCTTCGAGTCTCCGCATCCAAAAAAATGCTACATATACAGAAAAAGTGTTTGTCTACATTTTAGACAAAAATCAAGTTATCTTTTGTGTGCATTACATAAACGTTTTCTTATTCAGATATAGATCATCTATATCAATTTAAGAATTCAAAATATGATGCTTTATATACGTTTTATAATATATGTTGACTATATTATTAAGCATAACATGCTTAAATAAGTCAACTTTGGATTTGTATAAAACTAACATTTGAACTTTTCACATTACTCTGCAACTTCAATCCATTTACAAAATATAGTTTAACTTGCCTGCCTGAAGGTGGGTTTGGTATCTTGAAGCCAAACATGCAGGATTTAGTGGATATATTGCTGATTCTTGTTATCTCTTCAACTTCTAATATTTAACATATATACATATATATTCAGAATTGCTTCAAGCCAAAAACTGGGAGAAAAATAACTTCTTAGAAACTAACATACACAATCAATCCTCATTGCTCATAGAGTCCATATTTACAAATGTGCCTACTTGCTGAAATTTATTTGTAACCCCAAAATCAATACTTAAGGCGCTTTCATGGTCCTTTGTGAACAAGTGCAGAGAGGTGAAAAATTTGAGACTCCAGCATGCTAAGGCTGAACAAGGTGATGCTCTTCCTTCCTGTTTCAGTGCTCATACTATAACAAGGGTCCTTTTCAAAGTCTATTTAGTGTCACTTTTTTTGCATTTGTGTGTGTGTGTGTGTGGTGTGTGTGTGTGTGTGTGTCATTTCACTGCGTGAAATGGCCCTCCAAGCATTGTGCTTAGGTGCTGTCTGGGGTTTCCATGTGCAAGAAGGCCAAGAAGTACTGTCTGGAGAAAATGTGTGTGGAATAAGCTTCACTTGAGTCTTGTTGGCCAGGATTGTGAGTTCACTGTTAATGAATCAACCACAGATATTAAATAAGAAATACACATAAAACAAAATTATGTATTAATCCACTGAGGAAAATGTTATGAGCAAAGGCTCGCAGGAACCTAACACTGTATTTCCCCTGGGGCAATTATTCAGTGTAGACTAATTCAGTAATCAAGGTGACTTTGGAGAACATAACCGCCACAAATAACAAGAATCAGCAATATATCCACTAAATCCTGCATGTTTGGCATCAAGATACCAAACCCACCTTCAGACAGGCAAGTTAAGCTAAAATGATTTCAACAAACTGTGAAAAAATATCATCAAACCACTTCTGCATTTTCACAGATTTTGCTTCTATGAAAGAAAGGCTCTGAGAAACAAAACATTAACTACTTTTCTACTTGTGGGTTAAAATTATTCTCAAATGAGCAGGACTGAGACAACATGCTAGAAAAGCTTTATTACGGAATACTATAATAAACTTGCATGAACCTGCCTCCAATATATAGTAATTATTAATACATAGCCACTCTGGCTTTATCTGTGCTACATGCCCACTTCTCTACCAGGCCCACCCTTTATTGTTTTTAAAGTGAATCTCAAATTAGGTATCATTTCACTTGTAAAAACATACATAACTGTTTCTATGAGATAAAGTACTCTTTTGTAACACAACTACACAAAAAACAAGAACTTCTTAAAAACATTTAAAATCCACTTCTTAAAAGCATTTAATATCCACTTGGTATTCAAATTTCTCTATCTCGTAAATATCTTTATACAGCTGATTTCTTTGAATCAGGATCCAAATAAGGTCCAAAACTGCATTTGATTGGTTTTTGTATCTTAAGACTCTTTTAATCTGGAATGTCCCCTTCCCCATTTTCTGGCCAAGGATCTGGTCATTTTACTGTCTCATTCCTCCCATTCTTGGTTCAACTGCATGCAGCCCCACGGTGTCTTTTAACATCCACATTACATTTCTATTTCATACAGATTGCTAGTTAGACTCAGAGCCTTGAATATATTCAAGTTGGCCTGGGGTGGCGGAGGGGGAAGAGTTCACAGGTGGGAAGTGTTCTTCCTACTGTCTCCCTTTTGGTGAAGTTAGAATAAAACAATGGGTTCAAGTGTTTTGAATCTTATCGATAATATAGTTTGCATTAAGCTAACGTACAGACATAGATGACATTTCAATAATAATTGGCTGACAAAACTAATGCAACTAAAAAAAAAAACCAACTAACAATATCATAACATTTGGAGAATCTCAGTGCAGTTGAGTGAAACTCTCTTGCTCCTATTTGATCTTGCCCTTGTCCTTTTCAAAAGCCCTGCTAGATACCCAGAGATATGAATGACCCTAGCTAGCATTGCCCTCAAAGCACATTAGTAGATTCTTTTATTATTATTATTATTATTTTTTTTTTTGAGACAGGGTCTTGCTCTCTCACCCAGGCTGGAATCCAGTAGCATGATCTCGACTCACTGCAACCTCGACCTCTGGGTTTAAGCAATCCTCCCACCTCAGCCTCCTAAGTAGCTGGAACTACAGGCATATACCACAACAGTCAGCTAATTTTTTACTTTTTTGTAAAGATGAAGTCCCACTATGTTGCCCAGGCTGGTCTCAAAGTCTTAGGCTCAAGCAATCCTCCCACCTCAGCCTCCCAAAGTGCTAAGATTACAGGCGTGAGCCACCGTGCCCAGGCAATTCTTATTCTAGGAACTGAAAACTGCACATTCCATTTATTTTAACATTTCACAGTGTACAAATACATATCAAGTCAGTATTAATGATGAATTCTAGTTTTTTTCATTTTGATTCCTACTGCTGTAAATTTTCCTTTTTTTCTCTAAATAAGTAGATATGGTATTCATTATGAGAAGTTTACATTTCTAGACAAAGAGAAAAAACAAATAGGTTTTATGATTCAAGGTTCCCAGTCTGGGAAAGATTTCTATCCCAGGTAAGACTTGAGTAGATTTTGACTAAAAACAGAATGTTAATTGAATTGGAATTGATAATGCAATCAAGGAAACAGAAAATTACAAGACAAGTGTGTTGAAGACTCCTACTGTTCTACCGGTATCCTTTTTCCCCTTCTTCCATACTACAGTATTACAGTACTACGTAATTAGTTCTAGCTCAGCACACGGTTTCTTAAGAAAAAGATAGTTATAAGTCTCCCTAGCTAAGTGTCTAACTTCAGATCAACACCAAGTAATTAGCTTCGGCATCTTCCAGGATCTTCCTAAAGACACAGGAAGAGGATTCCCTTTGCTTTTCTTCTTCCTCCCTTCTTACATCCTGGTCCTGGGCCTTGAGAACCAGATGGCCACATCTTATGTAAGCTACACAGTTCTTCACAGCATACTGGCTGGTGTGTAAGCACAAGCATCCCATGAGAACAGGAAGTGGAAGCTGGCAGTTTCCCAAGGCCTGGACTGGAAGCTGGCACAGCATCACTTCTAAGTAGTCTATGGGTCAAGCATTCACAGAGCACAGAATCAAGAAAAGGGAACACTGATCCTTCCCCTCACTGCTCAAAGAGAAAAATGTCAAAGGATTTGGGGTCCATGCTTTAAAATTAATACACCATGCTATATTTTTAAAAACCAATATAACTAAAATACAGTTTAATTTTTACCATTACTCTGGGATTAAAAATACACTCACATTCTCACTATTTTCAGAAACTATATAGGTATTATATCAAGATATGCTAGCTCAGCTGATTAAAGCCACAATAAGCTATATTTCTTAGTGTCTGGTAATTAAAAATTACTAGGAACACTCACCTGAGGATTTTTAAGAACAAAGAGAATACCAGAGTATATACAAATAGCAAACTAGCATCAAATTAGAAATGAGGCTCCATACACCAAACTCATGAAAGGTGCCCTGGAGAAGTACCCACAGTGGCTCTGATAATTCAGGGAATTTCCAAGAACCACACTCCAAAAGCCTTTCATGGTAGGATAAATTCAGGACCAACTTTATGAACTCTTCACCAACATGAAAGTCTAGAAATCCCATGAAATACCATCAGGTTCCATAATTCCTAGAAGCCTGCAAAAGTCATAGTTGGTTGTCTACCCAACTTCTCCTCTAATAAAAACCCACTTCTTTTTCAAGTATTCTCTCATTTTTATACATTAAAGCACTGAGGAAATCAAGTAACAAATTCTTAATTATAAAAATATGCAGTAAGAGAGTCTACATGAACATTAGTGCAATTGTAGCCAATAAAGCAAACAAATAAAAAAAGAAATGTGTGGCCGGGCGCGGTGCCTCAAGCCTGTAATCCCAGCACTTTGGGAAGCCGAGACGGGCGGATCATGAGGTCAGGAGATCGAGACCATCCTGGCTAACAGGGTGAAACCCCGTCTCTACTAAAAAATACAAAAAACTAGCCGGGCGAAGTGGTGGGCGCCTGTAGTCCCAGCTACTCGGGAGGCTGAGGCAGGAGAATGGCGTAAAACCGGGAGGCGGAGCTTGCAGTGAGCTGAGATCCGGCCACTGTACTCCAGCCCGGGCGACAGAGCGAGACTCCGTCTCAAAAAAAAAAAGAAATGTGGCTGGGTGCAGGGGCTCACACCTATAATCCCAGCACTTTGGGAGGCTGAGGTGGGCTAATCTCTTGAGGCCAGGAGTTCAAGGCCAGCATAAGCAACATGGCAAAACCCCATCTCAACAAAAAATACAAAAATTAGCTGGGCATGGTGGCACTCGCCTGTAGTCCCAGCTATATGGGAGGCTGAATTGTGAGGATCACTTGAGCCTGGGACGTGGAGGCTGCAGTGAGCTGTGATTGCACCACTGCACATTAGCCTGGGTAACAGAGTGAGACCCTGTCTCTGAATGAATGAATGAGTGAATGAACGAAATAAATAAAAGCAGCCGCTTTATAAACATTCCCTGGGAGAGACTTACCTTGGTGCTTCCTCCACCACCTTCTGATTTCTTCTCTGAATTGAGCACTCTCTTTCATTAAGCCACAAAGCATTCCCATGTTTATCACCTAGAACCTGAAAGAGCAATACCATTTGAAAAACCATATAACCACACCCACAAAGCAGATGATGGTTAATATTTTCCCCATGCAACATCTCTTGGTTTTTAATACTCAAACCTCATAGTATATACATACCTCTCAAAACATTATTTTGATTCATGTTAATAGAGGAAAACTTTATCATTCCAAAGCTCAGTAAAACATTTTTATCAAAAAGATTTGAGGAAAAAGTGTTCATATCACCTTTCAAATACAATGAGTAAAACATCAGAATCAGTTGCACAAATTTTGTGAAGGACGCTGAGTGTCAGTGAAGGGGATAAACACTGGATGTCAATGTTGCTGAGGACTGCCACCACAGCTTTATTACAAACATCTGCTTGAAGTTAACATTATTAAATGTCTATTGATTGGGAAATGACACTGCATGCACTTACATCCAATATATAATCTGTTATTTATCTATGGATGTCTTTACTTGGTTTATTTTTGTTCTAGGAAACTGGTAAAAGGTCTGGAGTTAATATACAACACATTATAGTTTTTCCCATTTGCGATACTTGTTGAACATCTCTAACCTGAAAATCTGAAATCCAAAATGCTCCAAAAGCTGAAATTTTTTGACATGACGCTCAAAGTAAATGGTTACTAGAGCATTTTGAATTTTCAGATTAGGGATACCCAACCAGCAAGTATAAATGCAAATATTCCAAAACCCAAAAAAATCTGAAATCTGAAACACTTCTGGTCCCAAGTATTTCAGTTAAGAGATATATTCAACCTGTGTAATGGAAAATAAGCTGAGATTGCCAGATAAAATACAGGATATCCAGCTACATTTGAATTTCAGATAAACAATGAATAATTTCTTTCTAGCTATGTCCCGAGTACTACATGGAACAAGATTTAAAAAAATCATTGTTGATCTGAAATTCAAATTTAATATGTATCTTTTTCAGCTAAATTTGGAAACTCAGAAGCAGCTCTTTATTAAAGTTTTTGCCTACAACATTTGATTTTCAGAAATGGACCAATCTATTTTCAGATTTAAGGAGTTGATGTATATTTCCAAATACATATATTAGATTTACAGAGGTAAGATCTGTTTTAGAAGCCAAAAGACCAGGCACTAATTTTAGTTCCAAACAGCTATGCAACTTCTTTGGACAAGTCATTCTGTTTCTTCGTGCATTATAAACAGCAGATAATATCAGTCTTAATATTTTATATGGCTGCTGAAAAAAACCAAATAAATAAAGATTATGGTTATAATTGGTAAAATGTAAAATAAATAGTTAATATATGACTGTAAAGTTAATTTTTAGGAACAAACCCTTTCTGAAACTCAAGAATGATTCCAAGCAATGAAGGAAAACATAACAGCAATAAAATGCCAATAAGTTGGAATTTTCTGAGACTCAAAGGCGGCTGCATGAAGTAAATCTAAAAATATTTGAAATCATTAAAATAACTCTCAACCTCTTTTTATTTTTTTTTTTATTTTTTTATTTTTTTATTTATTTTTTTTTTCAACCTCTTTTTAAATTCTAGTTGACAAGAAAGTAAAAGTAGGCCGGGCGCGGTGGCTCAAGCCTGTAATCCCAGCACTTTGGGAGGCCGAGACGGGCGGATCACGAGGTCAGGAGATCGAGACCATCCTGGCTAATACGGTGAAACCCCGTCTCTACTAAAAATACAAAAACTAGCCGGGCGAGGTGGCGGGTGCCTGTAGTCCCAGCTACTCGGGAGGCTGAGGCAGGAGAATGGCGGAAACCCGGGAGGCGGAGCTTGCAGTGAGCTGAGATCTGGCCACTGCACTCCAGTCTGGGCGACAGAGCGAGACTCCGCCTCAAAAAAAAAAAAAAAAAAAAAAAGAAAGTAAAAGTAGACAGTCTCCAAGCAATAAACCCAAAATAACCATGAATTCTCAGAAATATTTCCAACTATAAAATATCAGATTCACATACAGAATCAAGAGTTTGTTCTTCTCTAAATTCTGTATAGTCTCCCAGTTCATTTTTTAAAAATTCTGTGCACTTACTAGGCACTCAACAAAAATGATCTGGTGATTATTTATTCCATTAAATAAATGAGGAAGCCATGCAATCAGAAAACATTATAAATAAATACTGCTTTTAAGAGCAGTTCATCCTTAAATGCATCATGAGTTTTTAAAAAAATGCATAGGTTTACACATACTGAATGTAGAAAAATCTCTAAGTTATACTGCTTTTTGAAAAAGCTTTATTATAATAGACTATGTCACACAATGCAAGCCCGCTGGTATCCCTAGACCCAACCAAGGAAATGCCAGTAGTGCCCTGGTTGAGAAGTACTGGTTGACGCCACAAAGACAGGTGCCATTCATGCTGCCAGTGAAGTTTTATTGTGGAAAGGACATAGTATATAATGGCTCATGTGAAAAATAATAAGTGACACACACATATATACTTCATAGACTGTGTACGGAGGAATAGCCAAGAAACAGTAACAGTGCCTGCATTTAGGGACAGAAACTAGAGGACTTAGGGATAGAGTAAAACGGATGCTTACTTTTTATTAATTACCCTTTATCATGTGCAGAAATTACCTAATATAAATAAATAAGTGAAAACTAAAGAAAAGTAAACGAAAAACCCTTCCAAGTATAGATCAGATATGAGAACATCTGTGTTGTCTACTTAAGTTATTTACTGGGAGGCATTTTCACCTATGTTTGAAAACATCACCCAGGCTGTATGCCATGGCTAAATAAAATAAACTAAAAAGCTGATCTAGATATGTAATTACTTAACACAAAATAACAAACATTTATTGAGTATTAGTAATGTGAAAGACAATGGTCTGGTTGCTGGGGACAGCAAATGAGTAAGACCTACTCTCTACGCTCAAGGACCTCATGGCCTATTAGGAAATTCAACTAGTTAAAGATAAAACAGCCTACCTAAGTGGTCTTCCAGTAGTGTGAACAAGTGCTAGATGGGGAATACAGTGAAGAACAAAATTAATTCTGCCCCTAGAATCTTATAAGAAGGACAATCTAAATATCTCCCTTAAATTACAGATTTAAAGAGCCAACTGTCTACTCAGTACCTACACTTAGATATCTAATGGGCATTTCAACCTTGATTTGTTCAACTTTATAACCGGATTTCCTCCCTCGGAAACAAGCACATCTCACAGTCTTTCCTATCTCAGTAAAAGGCCATTCCATTCTTCTCATTTCTCAGGCCAAAACCCTAAAATCACCTTATTTTTTTTTTTTCTTGTACATAACATCCATCTATTAGAAAATCTGGTCTACCTTCACAAAATACCCAGAATTCAATCACACCTCACCACCTCCAATGCCAACCCTATGGCCCAAACCACCCTCATTTTCTCAGCAAAATGATGACTGCAAGAACCTCAAAAGGGATCTCTCGGCTTTCATGCTGGCCCTCAATTGCTAAGAACCAATGACTACTGTGTACCTCCCTTTCTTAACTGTGTCAAATAGGGGTATTTATTGGAGTGTCATATCCTTTTCTCATCATTGTACACTGGATGAATGAATATCAGACTTTAAATTCAGGTATTTGCACCAGAAGAACTGTTCTTGAAGGACCATACATAAGAAGTCTCAAGCCGGGCACAGTGGCTCATGCCTGTAATCTCACCACTTTAGAAGGCCAAGGTGGGTGGATCATTTGAGGTCAGGAGTTTGAGACCAGCCTGGCCAACATGACGAAACCCCGTCTCTACTAAAAATACAAAAATTCGCTGGGCATGATAGCACAAGCCTGTAATTCCAGCTACTCAGGAGACTGAGGCAGGAGAATCACCTGAACCTGGGAGGCAGAAGTTGCAGTGAGCCAAGATTGCGCCACAGCACTCCAGCCTGGGCGACAGAGCGAGACTCCGTAAAAAAAAAAAAAGTCTCATCCAGACCTGGACCAAGTTGGAAAGGAAGTTGTATGTATTCTGTTTATGACAGGGCATGATCATTGAGGGCCAAAGAATGGGTTGTGGTAGTTGGTATCCAAAGATGACCCCACGTACAACACAAATCCTGGTAGTCCCACCCTTATATAATCCCATCCAGCAATGATTCTAGACTGGGAAGGAACTTTGCAAATGCAACAAAAGTCATTTTGTGCCAGTTCTGAGCCTAAACCTTCAAAGGGTAGGACAGTGATTTCAAGCAGCTCTGACCACTGACAAGAATTCTGGATATCCTTGTAGAAATGCTACATGGAGAAGACATGTAGAGATACCCCAAGACTTCACAGAAAGACAGAGGCCCCACTGCCCACCAAAGTGTCTCAGCTGAGCTCAGGCTTTACACCATCCTTCCAGGGCACCTAATACGGGACAGTCAGTCAAGTCACAGTATAACGACTGCCCCAGAGAACAATGTGTGATGCAAAAGCAGCGGCAGCTGAACCCAAGTAACCCAGAGAATCACAAGGAATCGTTAAATGTTGTAGTGTGCTTTGTGGGAAAACATACTATAACAAAAAATTGACCGTTTTAACCATTTTTAAGTGTACAGTTCA
This sequence comes from Trachypithecus francoisi, assembly GCF_009764315.1. NCBI lineage: Eukaryota > Metazoa > Chordata > Mammalia > Primates > Cercopithecidae > Trachypithecus > Trachypithecus francoisi. The sequence continues at coordinate 15,012,208 of NW_022681463.1, forward strand.
GTGATCTTAAGTATATTCAAATTCTTGTGTAGCCTTAAATGTTGTTTTAAATCACCACATTCTGGGGTGGCTTGTCACTGAGCAAAAGGTCATCAAAATACACAAAATAAACAAGTGGATTTACCAAAGATACCAGACCTGAAATAATATTTATAATAGAAAATAACGTTTACAACAGTATCTAAAATTATAACAGTATCTAAGCTATACTGCTTCCTGAAAAAGCTTTATTACAATAGACTATGCCACATAACGCAAGCCTCAAAATCTAAGAATAAATCTAATGAAAGATACACAAAACCTCTACACTCAAAAATACAAAATAGTGCTGAAAGGAATTAACAAGACCTAAATAATGGAAGAGATATTCCAGTTCATGGATCCATGAAAATTCAACTTTGTAGGCGGGGCATGGTGGCTCATGCCTGCAATCCCAGCATTTTGGAAGGTCGAGGCAGGCAGATCACTTGAGCCTAGGAGTTCGAGACCAGCTGGGCAACAAGACAAAACCCCGTTTCTACAAAAAAATACAAAAAGTAGCTGGGTGTGGTAGCACACGTCTACAGTCCCAGCTACTGGGGAGGCTGAGGGGGAAGGATTGACTGAGCCTAGGAGGCCAAGTCTACAGTGAGCCATGATTACACCACTGCACCCCAGCCTGGGAGACAGACAAAGAGAGAGAGAGAGAGAGAAAAGAAGGAAGGAATGAAGGGAGGGAGAGGGAGAGGGAGGAAGAAAGAGAGGAGAGAGACAGAGAGAGAAAGAAAGAGAGAAAGAAAAAGGAAGGAAGGAAGGAAGGAAGGAAGGAAGAAGGAAGGAAGGAAGGAAGGAAGGAGGGAAGGAAGGGAGAGAGAAAGCAAGAAAAAGAGAGAAAGAGAAAGAGAAAGGAAGAAAGGGAGGAAGGGAGGAAGGGAGGGAGGAAGGGAGGCAGGAAGGCAGAAAGGAAGGAAGGAAGGAAAAGAAAATTCAACACTGTTAAGATGTCAATTCTCCCCAGAATAATCTCTAGATTCAATACGACCCAAATACAAATTTCCCATCAGATGGGGTGTATGGGAGTGGAGGTGGAGGTGGGAGTGGGTGGGTGTAGGCATAGGTGTCTGTACAGGGAACAGGTTGACAAGTGAAGTCTAAAATTTTCATAGAAATTCAAATAACCTAAAAAGAATCAAAACTATCTGCAGAAAAACAATACATTCAGACCACTTACAGAATCAGGTTTCTGGATTTATTCTAAAAGCAAAATAGTTATGACAATGACAAAATCTCACTTAATTTGCAACAAATGGTCACTGCAATAAATGATGCTGGAGAAAGTGGATATCAGAATTTTAAAAATTACTCTGACCCTGCCTCACACCAAACAAACAAAATTTTAATAATTAAAGGAGAGTAACAGACTTAAATATCATACCTAATACAAAAAACTCCTAACTAGGGTACATAAAGTAGACTTAAACTTGACTTCACTATAATTCAGAACTTCTGTTCTTTGAAAGACATTATTATCAAAGTGAACAGGCAAGCCACATGAAGGGAGAATGATACACTATACATACATCTGACAAAGGACTCATAAGCAAAATGAGTTTTGCTTATGACATTCCAAGAACTCTGACATTCCAAGCATTTTTAAAAATCTAATTTGAAAAAGGAAGGCAAGGATGAAAGTTTGAGAAGTCACTTCACAATATAAGCCATTCAAATGGTCAATAAGCTTATAAACAGATGCTTAACATCATTATTCATCCAGGAAATGCAAATTAAACAGACATATCATCACAAGTCCACTAATATGGCTAAATGTTTTTAAAAATTAAAAATATCACATGCTGGCAGGGGTGGCATTAATGGAAACTCTCATGTATTTCTGGTGGGAGTATATATTAGTATAACCAGAGTACCCACTAAAACTAAAAATAACCTTACTACGTAATCCAATAATATCTCTCCTCAGTCTATCCGAGAGATGTATATATGTTCATAAAAAGACATAGCAATTTATTTCTAATATAAAGAAACTAAAAACTCAAAGATCCATCAATAGGAAAACGGATAAACTACAGGTGAGTCAAACAATGGGAGAGCACAGAGCAATTCTTAGAAGCAAAGGACAGCAGACATATCATCACAAGTCCACTAATACGGCTAAATGTTTTTAAAAACTGAAAATATCACATGCTGGCAGGGAAGAATCTCAAAGACACGACGATGTGTGAAAAAGAAGACATGATAGAGTACATCACTGGATTTCATTTACGCAATTTAAGAACTAATCTATGACATCAGATAGGAACAGCAGTTACTTTTGGTGGCCACGGGTAGGTATGGACTGGGAAGAGCTGTGATGGGACACTCTCTGTCTAGATATGGATGGTTGTTACACAATTAGATGTGTGTGTATAGAAATTGTCTTGAATTGTACACTTAAGATTTATGGATTTCACTGTGTGTGTATACATATATGATATACAGATATCATATATATACAATATCTCAATTTAGAAAACTTTTTTAAAAAGGCAAAAACAAAGCCTGCTAGCCTCAGAAATAAACTGTGTTCAATGTTGTAAAACATCCAACTGATTATATAAGTTTGGATATTTTTTCTCACTTTAGAAAATTTGAGGATCTAAATGTTGATTTTCTACCCATAAATAATATCTATGTAAAGTGACCATTAAACTTAAAGAACAAACTGACAGAATCTAGGACTTTTTATATCATGCCCATGTCAGAAAATATAAGGTCAGCAAAAAACCTTTTATCTATCTGGTTCTCTCTCCACAGCAAATTAAGATTTTAAAAAATACTTAAAATTCGTTATTTCTAATTTGACATTTTTTTAAATCAATTTTAGCTATTACATATCAATTCATGGTCATAATGTATAAAATTAGCATGAAGGCATTTTCAATAGGCAAATGAAAATTTCAACAGACTTGTCTTCTTCCTTGTTTTATTTTAGAAAACCCATGTTGTTTTAACGGATTTTTAATGATTAAGGATTAATATCTTAAACTGAATAGAAGAAATGATTTACAGATCTCTATACAACCATCTCCTTGCAGAACACCTGTCATAGCAAGCTACATGGACATTTAGTAAACTGAAGTAGTACAGGAGTCCAGGTCAGGCACTTTTCTTTTTTAAAAAATGCCCTATAATGGTCCAGTCTTGGAACGACATAGCCTGGTCAGCTATCTTGGGAATGCTTTTTTTGGAGGTAGATTTTTGTATCATTCCCAATCTCAACCAGCATCCTAGCACTTTAACAGAAAGTACAACAGATTCCAAAGGCAGGTAATCGATTTATTTTGTACGTATCAAAACAATTCACAATCATCGTACATGGAAGAAAAGATCATTCCAATAGGATTAAATGATATTATTTTAAAGTCACAGTAATGAAAAAGCATTTTAAATGTACCAACCTGGATTTCTATATGACGAGGATTATCAATAAATTTTTCTATTAGTAGTCTATCATCGCCAAAACTAGAAGCAGCTTCTTGAGAAGACAATCTAAAACCATCCCTGTAAAAAAAAAAAAAAAAAAAGAAGAAGAAGAAGAAGAACTGTCAGACTAACAAAACAAATAGAGCTATCATTATAAAAGAAAACACATCAATTAAATATTTATTTTGGCTTATTTTGAACAAAGCAAAAAAAACTTTACTCAATGTACAAATAACTAAGTTAATTTTGGTTGACCTGCAACTTTTCCACTCTCTAACTCTGTGACCACGGATGAGTTATTTAACTTCCCAGATCCTAGATTTTCCATTGAAACAGGAATGCCAATACTTTACCAACTGCTAAATATGAATTTTTTTTCTTTTTTTTTTTTGAGACGGAGTCTCGCTCTGTCGCCCAGGCTGGAGTGCAGTGGCAGGATCTCGGCTCACTGCAACCTCTGCCTGCCGGGTTCAAGCCAATCTCCCACCTCAGCCTCCCGAGTAGCTGGGATTACAGGCATGTGCCACCACACCCGGTTAATTTTTGTATTTTTGGTAGAGACAGGGTTTCAACATGTTGGCCAGGATGGTCTCGAACTCCTGACCTCAGGTGATCCACCCGCCTCAGCCTCCCAAAGTGCTGGGATTACAGGTGTGAGCCACTGCGCCCAGCCTAAATATGGTATTTTAATCAACCATACAGAGCAAGTAAAATTAATTCCATTTCTTCAACCATAATATACCTTAATTCCACTAGTAAAAACACAAAAATACATCTGTTTGATTCAGAAGTCAGAAGATGCAAAGAAAAATGTAAAGGGTTTAGTACCTGCATGACTGGAGTGGAACTACAGCAAATACACTCATTGAGACTGAACATCCAATAGGAAGATTCTCAAGAACATTGCTTAATATTTTAAATCCACATCTTGAAATGCAATTGCCTCCCACATACATCCACACAGATCATTACAATTTTATCTTCTATAAAATTGATCAAAATTAGAATTATAAAAGTATAGTTTTTTAAAATAAAAATATGGACCTAATTATTGCTTTATATATTTTGTTCACAAACTATAATTTAAATCATTACTATTAAAATATGCCTATTATTCAAACAAAATAGGCTCATTTGACCAACGCATTAAAAACCCAAACTTGGGTGGGCACAGTGGCTTCCCTGAGGTCAGGAGTTCGAGACCAGCCTGGCCAACATGATGAAACCCCGTCTGTACTAAAAATACACAAATTAGCTGGGTGTGGTGGCCCATGCCTATAGTCCCAGCTACTCAGGAGACCAAAGCAGGAGAATGGCCTGAACCTGGGACGCAGAGGCTACAGTGGGCAGAGATTATGTCACTGCACTCCAGCCTGGGTGAGAGTGAGACTCCATCTTAAAAAAAAAAAAAAAAAGGAAAAAGAAAAAAAAACCAAACTTGCTTGCCTAAAAGTAATTGAGCATATATTGCCTTCTATCCATTGATAAACAGCATATAAAATTTAATTCCTTTACATTTAATAGTTTCTTAATCTGAAGATTAAATACCTATATTTAATGTACAACATTAAAACCAATCCTTCTAATCCCCTAAGTAGCAAATGGTACATCTAGTATTATTAGAAATAATTCTCCAATTTGCTTATTTTTGTGCTTTAATTCCTTTTATATTTAACAAAGTTTCTTAATCTGAAGATTAAATGTCTGCATTTAATGTACAATACTGAAACCAAATTCTTCCAGTCCTTTAAGTTGCAAATAGTCCATCTACTAATATAAGAAACAACTATCTGATTTGCTTGTTTTGTGTTTTCTTTAATAATGTCAGCTCTACTGCTCTATTTGTTTTGTTAGTCTGACTCGTCTTCCTTTTTTTTTTTTTAAAGGATGGTTTTTCATCTCAAGAGCTGCTTCTAGTTTTGGCGATGAGAGACTACAAATAGAAAAATTTAATGATAATCTTCGTCATATAGTAATCCAGGTTGGTACATTTAAGATGAGTTTTAATTATTACAACTTTAAAATATCATTTAATCCTACACTCCACCTAGTAATATTGGAACTAATTTGCAGCCAGGCACCGTGGCCCACACCTGTAATCCAAACACTCTGGGAGGCTGAGGCGGGTGGATTACCTGAGCTCAGGAGTTCGAGACCAGCCTGGGCAACATGGTGAAACCCCGTCTCTACTAAAATACAAAAAATTAGCCGGGAGTGGCAGCGTGCGCCTGTAGTCCCAGCTACTTGGGAGGCTGAGGCAGGAGAATCGCTTGAACCCAAAAGGCAGAGGTTGCAGTGAGCTGAGATCGCACCACTGCACTCCAGCCTGGGCAACAGAGGGAGACTCCATTACAAAAAAAAAAAAAAAAGGGTGCGTGCACACACACACACACACAACTAATTTGCTTGTTTTTGTACAACACTGCAGGTAAAACTGACTACAAGAAAAATTTCAAAACATTGCAAAAAACTCTTATTTCTCAGAGGTCTCAGAGGAAAGGTATCAGTCCTCCATTACATCATTGATTTTGGGGAATAAAGTTTAGATCTCAGGAGGCTGCAAACTTCAAAGAAACTGGAAGCAAAATTAATTAGTTTTCAATACCATACAATCAACTTTTTATCAGATTGGATATAACAACAGAAAGAAAAAATAAAGCACTTTACAGTTTGCCTCCACCATAATGATTGAGAGCTTTCATTTTGCATTTAAACCCACAACACCACAAGTAAAAAGTCAAAGTCACCAAAATAAAATAAGCAGCAAGTTTGAAAGCATTGCCAACAACATATTTTAGAACTAATGGGAAACTCTATTATGAATATCATTTGTGACATTCAATTATACATTCATTCAATAAGTATTTACTGAACTTTGTGCCTGAATATATTTTAGATGCTAGGAATACAAAAATAAAAGAGAAATTGCACTCACAATGCCAAAAATCTTAGTGGGGATATTCAAAAATATAGACACAATTTCTCAATCATACGATACGCTTCATTTAAACTTGAACAGGGAAAAGAAATTCAGAGACTACTATGAAAATATCTAAGTGAACCTTCAACAATCTTCATAATTCTCACCCAAATTTACTATATAATCATTACAGGTTGGGCGTGGTGGTGCATGCCTGTAATCCCAGCACTTTGGGAGGCTGAGGCGGGCAGACCACGAGGTCAAGAGATCGAGACCATTCTGACCAACATGGTGAAACCCTGTCTCTACTAAAAATATAAATATCAGCTGGGTGTGGTGGCGTGCACCTGTAGTCCCAGCTACGCAGGAGACTCAGGCAGGAGAATCACTTGAACCCAGGGGGCGGAGCTTGCAGTGAGCCAAGATCGCGCCACTTCACTCCAGCCTGGGTGACAGAGTGAGACTCTGTCTCCAAAAAAAAAAAATTCCGTTTTTTTTAAAATCTTTCAGATGTCCTACTGATTCTAAGATAAGTCATAGAAGCTACTTCCCCCCCAAAAAAACATAGGAAAGATGTTACAAGAAAAAGCCTGTCGGATAAAGGAATAAAGCAATTAAGCACTAAATTTTCCTTTGTACCTGAAAAATAAAATCTTTGTGGATTATGTAAAAACCAATGACTTCCTCCAGAGGGAGAGAGGAAAAGAAGGGGTGGATAAGTTGTGGCATGGTGTTCATGGTTAGTAGCTCCAAAAGACAAGCATAGGCATGTTTATAGTACTATTCTTTCCCTTTTCAGGTGGTTTTGACTTTCCAAAATAAATAAGGGATATAGAGCAACTTTTTAAAATGAGGAGCTTGTACTATTAAATCTAATAGTCACGCCTGTGTGGATCTCAACATGTTTTCTGAGATGGTTTATTTATCAAGTTGAAGAGAGTAATATTTTAAGTAGAAAATTATTCATGTATTTTTATTAATTTTATAAACATATTTTGAATCAATGTGCTATTTACTTGCCAAGAAAGAGCTAAATTATTTACACAATGATGCCTAATATATGAATGGATATGGTGATTTCTCAAAATATTAAGCTCTTAAATTAAAATTTATAAATCAACAGCAGCACAGCAAACCTCACTTCCAAGAAACTATAAAGAGTAATCTGCACCATAAAAGAGTAAATTACTAACAGTAGCCCTGGGGAAATGACTAACAAGAAACCCGAGAAAAACAATGAGAAAAAATTTGAAGTCCACAAAATATACATTTCTTGCAAAACCATTGTGTTCGACTTCTTTAAGATACCATTCTTTCCCACAAAATGGGCTGTGGCAGATTGCCTTTTCCAAAGATGGCCACAACAGTATCTCCCATTCCACGTGCTCTTCTAAGAATCTCGCCCACTCTCTCATGAAGTCGTGGAGACTCAGTCCCCTCCCCTTGAATGTGAGTAGAAGCTGTGTTCACTGGAGGGAAACCTGTGTAACTTCTGAGACTGGGTCATAAAAAGTATTCTAAATTACAGTAAGAGTGCATTCCATATAAAGGACACAGTAATTTCAAACTCAAGGAAAAAGAATATATTTCACACTCTAAAATTATCAAGGTAATTCACTACTTTTATGCACTAGCAAAGGAAAGCAAGTACATACTGAGGTAATACATTAAGTCTCAATGAAATTATAACTGCTTTTAAATATAGTTGGTTTAAATCTTTAGATGACATTTAGAATTATATAGCCAAATCTTAGTAATTTCTGCCCAGAACATAGAATCATGACTGCAATTTTTAAAAATATACTGTAAAAACAAAAAGAAAATCTTTGTTAATGTTTAAAATAGTAAAACCCTTTCTATAATAAGATAATCATCATCAAAATATAAATGAGGAAGGTTTCCACATAATTTCAATCTTTTTCCCATTCAAAAGTGTAAAAATTAGATGGTTACTATAATTACTCCATTATGCTTTTGGTATCTGTTTACCTGTCAGTCTATTAAAACTCTAGTAACTGCAATTTTCATCAAAAGTATATTTTGGACAGCCTCTCACCTGGTCTCTTCATCATCCCAAGCGATGCGCATGCCTTTCCCACCACCACCTGCTGAGGCCTTGATCATGACGGGGTAGCCTAACAGCAGGGAAGAATGAGACAGAAGTTCAGACTTTGATCACAGGGATGTATGAACATGACAACTGACCACATGTTCAATAACGCAGAAGACAATAATTAATTTATTTAAAAGTTCCTTTCTTTAGAGTCAGGAAAATAATACCAATGTAATAATGTATTTTAAAAAATGAGAGTGTGACCACTATGAAAGAAAAAAGGGTACTTGTACCAATAAATGTAACATTTTCTCCAGTAATAAAAGCTAAGAATACATACATAAATTAACAGTGGAGTCCAAAAACAGAAGTACAGTATTAAGTAACCAAAGATATAAGAAGCAACTTATATAGCACCAAGAAACGTCCAAAACTGAGGTTTGCATGCATAACAAACTAAATTCCCTTTTGTTCAAAAATGGCGATTTTCAAGTACTGAAGGTATTTTCATCTGAAGAGCCACAGAGAACCCCTACAGCTTTTATCAGCAAGAACTGACATGATGGTACTGGGGAAAATCCAAACATGGCTATGACACTATGGGCTGGAGCAGAAGCTCCAGGGCTCACTGGGATCAATGGAGAAGCTATTCCACTGTTCCACACATTCAACAGGGTGTAATGAAAACACAAAGTAAGGTCAAAACAAAGGACACTTCCAGCTATAGTTTTAAACTCATAAAATTGTCATCAGTTACATGATTAAGTATTTAGTTATTATACAGTAAAATTTTTGACAGCAAGAGTCATTTATAACTATTTATCAAGAAAAGTGTAAAAGTCCCCTTTAGATGTTTTCTAAAAACAAGGTAGAGATACTCCTATGTTTGGGACCATTTGTTTATGATCTTTTCTAAAGAAAAAAGAGCTCAGTGAGCGCTTATAGGATCCTTCCTGGCCTGGGATGCTCTAACGGCACTCATCTCAAGCTATAGGATCCTTAGAGGCAAAGCGAAGCGAAAGCCAAATGTCACAGACCTTTTGAACCCCAAACCACAAAACATCACTCTTAACTTCAATTTAGTTAAAATGGCACCTGCTTCCTAAGTGTTTTATAATTAAATCAATTTAAAATTGTTATATGTTCATGATGTTTATATGGGCTGATATTTTTGAAACAATGCTCAGTGCACTGAGAAGAAAGATAATATGCTCTTACATTGGGAGCCTTCAAATCCAGAAGAGAGAGGCAAAGGACCCAAATAGTTCTATCACTGGCTATTCAAAACAGAAAGGATCATAGAGAGTGGACAGAAAAATAATTAAGAAAAGTGTATTATCAGAAGCACCATCTAGGCCGGGCGCGGTGGCTCATGTCTGTAATCCCAGCACTTTGAGAGGCTGAGGCGGGCGAATCACAGGGTCAGGAGATTAAGACCATCCTGGCTAACATGGTGAAACCCCATCTCTACTAAAAATACAAAACTTAGCTGGGTGTGGTGGCGGGCGCCTGTAGTCCCAGTTACTCAGGAGGCTGAGGCAGGAGAATCGCTCGAACCTGGGAGGCAGAGATTGCAGTGAGCCAAGATTGCGCCATTGCACTCCAGCCTGGCGACAGAGCGAGACTCCATTTCCAAAAAAAAAAAAACAAAGAAAGGGCTTATTTAAATGATGCTATGAAGAATGAGCAGGACTTGAACATTTCAGGCAGGAATAGTGGGGAAAACAGAGGTGGAGATTACAGGACAAGTTTAAGGAATGAATAAAACAACTCAGTTGAAGTACAGAGTTATCTGCAGGATGGTAGGGAAAACACAATAGAAAACATACATGGGTACAAAGTATGGAAGATTGTGCATGCTTTGATTCTTGATTCTGCACGAGATTATGCATGAGTTTTAATCCTGCATGAGAGTGGCAAGAATGGTATTTGTCTCATTCACAATAATAAGCATAAAATAATCAGAACGAAATCAGTAGAGAAGAATTAGCCTGTTTTAGGGGAGTGAAAAGGCTCAACCTAAAAATTTGAAACTGGTATTCCTGCAAAATCCTGTTTATAACAACTTAATAGATCCTTACCTCCATCCTCTCAAAACAATATTTTATCAATGCATCATCACAAACCATTTATCCATGTAACAGGAAACCACTAGAGCTTAGACACAGCCCACATCTCCACTACATTCAGTTTCCTCTGAGGATTAGGAAATTTGCAGTTTTTCTGGTTCCAGTTACTAATCTCATTTTAGTCATTTACTGTGGACCCTGGACTACACAGTGATCTGTGAATTTTGATTTGTGAATTTGTGAAGACCTCCCCAGCCATGTGGAACTATAAGCCCATTAAACCTCTTTTTCTTTATACACTACCCAGTCTCAGGTATGTATTAGCAGTGTGAGAACAGACTAATACACCTCCTTAAAAGGGGGTAAATGTCCTAGTAGAAGAGATTGCTTTTAAAAAAAAACAAAAATCAGGCCCTAGTGCTCTTCTCGTTTTTCCTCACCTTCCAGGTCCTCTCATTGAATGCTTACTGCTACTACCTTATCTCACCCCAGACACAGAAGTGACTCCCCTACTGACACTACACCTCCAACACAGAGATAGTCTCCACTCCTTATTCCCTTCTGCACAATAAAAGAGGTACTAACACTTCCGAAAAGAAATTTACTAAGTACTATATGAGAAAATACATGAAGAAAATACAGAAACTTAGGTTAGCAAAGTACTACAAAGTTTCCATTCCTACTTTTCTGGACTCAACGTTTAAGTGCAGGACAAGACATCTTCTCTGGGTCCCTCACCTCCCAGCTACCAGTGCATCTTACTTTCTACCACAAAGCAAGCGGTCTTCTTTCTAACTCTACTATCACATTTGTATTCATCAGCTTAAAAAATGTTTACTGAATATACACTACAAGCCTTATCTGGCTCTCTGCAGGCTACGAAGACCAGCAATTCAGAAAACTCCCTGCTATCTAGCAGACAATGATATACAAACACACATGCATCTAAATATATGTGTGACTCAGGTGGAGTGGCTCACACCTCTAATTCCGGCTACTTGGGAGGCTAAGCTGGAGGGACTGCTTGGGTCCAGGAGGTCAAGGCTGCAGTATTTATTTATGTATGTACATATATTAATATAAATAATAAGTGCATGTATGTCTTATATACAATGTAAGATAGTGATGACTGCTATAATAAAACAACACGGAGGGAATAAATGTAACTGAGTGATAGGGTTACTGCTCTTTGAAAATGCTTCTCTGAGAGAACTGGTATTTAAACTGAGAACCTAATGACAAGATAGAGAGAGCACTCTGAAAATCAATGAGGGGGGATGAGTCCAGACAGAAAGAACAAGTTGGAAGGTGTGATACAGGAGAGGGAAGTACCTAATACAGCATTTTAAAAGATCACTTTGGCTGCTGTGCAATGAATGAATTGTGAAACAGCAAAGGTAGAAACAAGGAGCTGATGAGGAAGCCTTTGCAGCAGTCCAGCTAGCAACAGAGATAGAGAGAAAGACAAAGACTAGAGTTAGCGACAGTTTGGATGTGGAAGATAAGGGGATGAATGAAGGAAGATTCTAGGCGCTTAGGAGATCTTCCATTTAGTTATGGATTCCAGGTTAAAAAGAATTATCTTTTTTGACCAACTGATAATGAATGTCATGTTTACCTACTCAAGACATGACAAATAACCTCACTTTTCAAGCAAAATCCATGCCACACATGATAGCACAACCCGGTAACTTAAAAGCTGGTAAAGTGACGCCCTATTGATGCAACAGTGGCAAGCTGGATAATAAAGAATCTCATGTGGTTTTCTCGCCTACAATTTCTTGAATTAAAATTTCATAGAATACACTTCTGGGAAAGGAAAAATAAAAAGAAGGGAAAAGAAAAGTATTTCTTAGGAAATGTCTTATTCCTAATATAGCAGTACTAATCAGAAATTTCTCATGGATCAAAGAGAAGATGTGATGGGGAGTGGGGGTCTTCTTTAAAACCAATCGCAAAACACCTATAATTAACGGCAAGGCCTTTGTTTCCTCAAAGAAAGGTCCAAGGTAAAAAGAAAACAAAAGATATTGCAGGAAGTAGAACAGTCCTCTAGATGGATAGAATAGGTCCTGATATGGGTTATAGGACCTCAGAAGAGAAAAGACCCCCCCACTTCAAGAAGGAACTCGGACAGAAAGGAAAGAAATCCCCAGATGAAAGTTGCATATGAGAATTACATAGAAATCAAATAGTACGCGTTGCTTTGTTTCGTTTCTTTATGCTCCTCTAATGTAACCTAGTTCACTTGCCTTTTGGATCCCCTCAGCCTCCCTGGAAGGGAAGGTGTGGGTTTGTGTTTGTTGTTTTGTGCTGATGGTGGGGGGTGCTCTTCATGACCATGGTATTTGTTAAGAATCCAGGGTGGCTGTTTGATAGAATATTCCACAATTTGAATATACCTGATTATTCACTCATTAAATTCAAGATTTTTAAGAAATCTTAGGCCGGGCGCGGTGGCTCAAGCCTGTAATCCCAGCACTTTGGGAGGCCGAGACGGGCGGATCGCGAGGTCAGGAGATCGAGACCATCCTGGCTAACACGGTGAAACCCCGTCTCTACTAAAAATACAAAAACTAGCCGGGCGAGATGGCAGGCGCCTGTAGTCCCAGCTACTCGGGAGGCTGAGGCTGGAGAATGGCGTAAACCCGGGAGGGGGAGCTTGCAGTGAGCTGAGATCCGGCCACTGCACTCCAGTCCGGGCAACAGAGCGAGACTCCGCCTCAAAAAAAAAAAAAAAAAAAAAAAAAGAAATCTTAAATACAACATAGTTGATACTGTATCCTCGAGTTCTTCCATCACATCAAAAGTAAAATAAAAGGTCAATTTATCCCAAACTGATAAAGTTTGATTACTTAAGATGGCATCCATTAAATTTCCTCACAGAAAGTTGCCATTTTTTCTTAGCAAATAATCTGACATTGATACTTTGAAACTGTGATGATCCTACATAGAAACTCACTATTTCACCCACTATTAAAAATGAACATTAATGATTCCTGCTTTAATCAATGTTACATTGTTCACTGCATGATGATTAAAAAAACATAAAGACAAAGATCTTTGCCTGTCTTCTTTGTTGTTTCTGCAGTGGCTGAAACTGCCTAAAGAATAACATGCAAAGTAATAGTTACTAAGTAAATGTATTAGTTAATAACCTGAGCAGCTGTAAGTCATTATTTTTACTGCTGTAATCTATTTCACCTATGAACATACTGCAGCATTATGCATTACACTGTGAATGGACATGCAGACTCTATCCTGTTCTATTTATATAACCATGGTCCTTTGAATATTTCTATACTTGTTGTCTGGAACTTTGCATATGAGCTTCCTGTATCTATGCAAAAGAGTACAACTGCTGGATAGTACGAAACTCTTATAAATTATTTATTTAAAAAGATCAAATCTATTCATTTTTCTTTATCTCAGTTATCATAATACTTAATCGTAATACAAACTACCAGCAGTCCAGGACTCTTGCACTGGCCTACTAGCAGAACTCCCTACAGTTGCCCCCATCCAAGTCACACAGCGGTCAGTGAAATTTTCTTAAGATATATATACTATCGTATCTCTCTCCTGCCTGTATCTCTCATGGGTTTACATTATACTACAAAAAAATCATAGATGTATAATGAAATAGAAATTATGAACCAAAGGATAGGAAGTGTGGTGGGTAGAGAGACAGTGTAATATAAAGTTGTCTAATCAGAACACCAGAAAGGGCTATGCTAGACTTGCCCTAAGAAAACTTTTTTAAAGCCTAAAAGGCCTTAACCTAAACAAAATTAATGTTCCTACTAGACTAAACATCAACATCTTTTAAATAAAGGTAACAAAATCCAAACACACAATATAACATTTACAATGTCTAGAATCCAACCAACAATTAAGAGATAGGTGAAGACACAAAACGTGATTCATATCAGTAGGAAAATAGCTGACAGAAATAAACCCAGAAATGCAGACTCTTAAAACAGTTGTTACAAATACCATTATAAGTTACAGCTATTACAAACGAGTAAAGTGATTTAGAGAAAAAAATAAACATGATGAGGAGATAAACAAGAAAAAAACAAAAATTGTGAAATTAAGTTTTTAGATATTAAAATGATTAAAAAGTCCAATATTACATAAAAAGAATTATATACCTTGACCAAACGGGATTTAGTTCTGGTATGCAAAGCTGATTCAGCATCTAAAAATCAGTTAATGTAATACACCGCATTAACAGGCTAAAGAAGAAAAATCGTATGATCATATAAATAGATGTAGAAAACGCATTTAACAAAAATCAACAATCACTGAGTGCAGCAAACTAGGAATAAAGAGAAATTTCTTGTACTTGATAAAGAATATACACAAAAAGCCTACAGCTAACATCACACTTAATGACAAGAAACTGGATGCTTTCTCCAAAAATCAGGAACAATACAAGAATGTCCCCTCTGACAACTCTTATTCAACATCTGACCGCAGATTCTAGCTTATGAATTATGTCAACAAAAGGAAATAAAGAGTAAACAGACCGGGAAGGAATAAATAGAACTGTCTTCACCAGTGGATAACATGACTGTCTATGACGGAATTCCAAAAAAATCAGCAACAACAACAAAATTCTTGGAACTAATAAGCAATTATAGTAAGGTTACAGAATACAAATTAATATACAAAAGATGATCACATTCCTATATACCAGCAGTGAACAACTGGAATTTGAAATTAAAACAATGCCATTTATATTAGCACTAAAGAAATAAAATAGGCATGAATCTTAAAATATGTAGTGTATCTATGAGGAAAACTGCAAAACTCTGATGAAAGAAATGGATGAAAATCTAAATGTACAGAATAGGAAGATTGAGTACTGTTAAGATATCAGTCCTCCTCAATATGATCTATAGGTTGAACACAATTAAAATCAAAGTCCTAGCAAGTTATTTCCTAGATATCAACAAACTGATTCTAAAGTTTATATGGAAAGGAAAAGACCCAGAATAGGCATCACAATATTGAAGAAAAAGAACAAATTCAAAAGACTAACACTACCCCACTTCAAGACTTACTACAAAGCTACAGACATCAAGACAGTATGGTATTGTCTAAAACAGACAAAGTACTCAAGAGCCCAGAAATAGACCCACACAAATACAGTCAACTGAACTATAGCAAAGAAGCAATGGCAATTAAATGGAGATAGTCTTTCCAAACAAAGGGTACTGGAATAACTGGATATTCATTATGCAAGAAAATTAATCTTGCCACAATCCTTATGCCTTTCACAAAAATTAACTCAAAATGGATCTCAGACCTAAATATACATTGCAGAACTACAAAATCTCTAGAGAAAAATAGAAGAAAATCTAGATGACTTTGGTTTAGCAACAAGTTTTTACATTTAACACCGAAAGCACAAACCATTAAAAACTGACACATTTAGCTTCATTAAAATAAAAACTTCTGCAGTCCACATAACATTCTTAAAAGAATAAAGACATGGTCAGGTGCGGTGGCTCATGCCTGTAATCCTAGCACTTTGGGAGGCTGAGGCAGGCAGATTACCTGAGGTCAGGAGTTCGAGACCAGTCTGGCCAACATGGCAAAACCCTGTCTCTACTGCAGTAAAGTACAAAAAAAAAAAAAAAAAATCAGACGTGTGTGGTGGCAGATGCCTATAATCCCAGCTACTCAGGAGGCTGAGGCAGGAGGATCACTTGAACCCGGGAGGCGGAGGTTGCAGTGAGTAGAGTTCACGCCACTACACTCCAGCCTGCGCAACAAGAGTGAGACTCCATCTCAAAAAAAAAGAATAAAGACATAAGTTCTAAACTGGGAGAAAATATTTACAAAACCCATACCTAAGACAGAACTTGTATCCAAAATACACAGAGCTCTTAAAACTCAACAATAAGAAAACAAACCACCCAATTGAAAAACGAACAAAAGATTTGAACAGACATCTCAATAAAAAAGAAACACAGATGGCAAATAACAGTATGAAAAGATGCTCAATATTGTAAGTCATGAGGGAATTGCAAACTGAAACTATGATATACTACTATGCACCTATTAGAATGGCTAAAATCCAAAACACTGACAACACTAAATGTTGCCAAAGATGAAGGATACCTGAAGGAATTGAAATTTCTATAGCAAGTTGAAATTTCTATAGCAAACACTGAAACAACAGAAATAGAGTATAAAATTTCCAACATAGTGGAGGGGGGAATAGGAAGGGGAAATTAAATAAGAACAAGAGACTTTTTTTTTAAGTCATTATCAAAAAGAAGCCAAGAAAGAAAACAGAGGCCAAACAATGGAACAAACAAACCACCCCAAAAAGTAGAATACATAAATAAATCAAAATATAATTTTAAATACAATAAATAGGAATGGACTAAACTCTCCAGCTAAAAGACAAGCTCCAGCAGGCTGAATAGAAAAACAATAAAATAAAAATCCAGTCCAAATTTAGATGGGCACTTATAAAAGACACACCTAAAACAACAGTCCACTGGCAGACGAAAAAGATAAAGAATGATACAAGGGGCCAGGCGCGGTAGCTCAAGCCTGTCATCCTGGCACTTTGGGAGGCCAAGACGGGTGGATCACGAGGTCGGGAGATCGAGACCATCCTGGCTAACATGGTGAAACCTCGTCTCTACTAAAAAATACAAAAAACTAGCCAGGCGCGGTGGCGGGCGCCTGTAGTCCCAGCTACTCAGGAGGCTGACGCAGGAGAATGGCATAAACCTGGGAGGCAGAGCTTGCAGTGAGCTGAGATCTGGCCACCGCACTCCAGCCTGGGCAACAGAGCAAGACTCCATCTCAAAAAAGAAAAAAAAAAAGAATGATACAAGGATAAAACAAAAATAAGTTTGTTTAGGAATATTAATATCCTAATTAGACTTGAAAACAAAAAACTTAGTCATTATGTTTTCATAGCTAAGGAAACACGATACACTGTAATATACCTATTATTTAAACAGGGACAAAACCTAACAAGCAACGAAAAATTGGAAAATCCACTTTTTCAAATATAGGTCCATCAAATATCCAAAAACGTCATAAGAAGGCTGGATGTGGTGACTCATGCCTGTAATTCCAGCACTTTGGGAGGCTGAGGAGGGTGGATTACTTAAGGTTAGGAGTTTGAGACCTGGCCAAACATGGTGAAACCTCATCTCTACTAAAAATACAAAAAAATTAGCCAGGTGTGGTGGCAGGCACCTGTAGTCATAGCTACTCAGGAGGCTGAGGCAGGAGAATTGCTTGAACCCAGGAGGAAGAGGTTGCAGTGAGCCGAGATCGTGCCAATGCACTCCAGCCTAGGTGACAGAGCGAGACTTTGTCTCAAAAAAAAAAAAAAAAAAAAAAAAAGGCCGGGTATGGTGGCTCACGCTTATAACCCTGGCACTTTGGGAGGCAGAGGCGGGTGGATGACGGGGTCAGGAGATCAAGACCATCCTGGCTAACATGGTGAAACCCCGTCACTACTGAAAATGCAAAAAATTAGCTGGACATGGTGGCAGGCTCCTGTAGTCCCAGCTACTTGGGAGGCTGGGGCAACAGAATGGTGTGAACCCGGGAGGCGGAGCTTGCAGTGAGCCCAGATCGTGCCACTGCACTCCAGCCTGGGCGACAGAGCAAAACTCTGTCTCAAAAAAAAAAAAAAAGAAAAGAAAAACACTCAGGCCGGGCGCAGTGGCTTATGCCTGTAATCTCAGCACTTTGCGAGGCCGAGGTGGGCCGATCAACTGAGGTCAGGAGTTCAAGACCAACCTGGCCAACATGGTGAAACCCCATCTCTACTGAACTACAAAAATTGGCCGGGCATGGTGGTGGGTGCCTATAATCCCAGCTACTCAGGAGGCTGAGACAGGAGAATCACTTGAACTCAGGAGGCAGAGGTTGCAGTGAGCCAAGATTGCACCATTGCACTCTAGCCTGGGCAACAGAATGAGACTCCGTTGTCTTTAAAAAAAAAAAAAAAAGAAAGAAAAGAAAAAACCTCACTAGAAGTTTTGAATATCCTAATAGGTAGGTTTGACCCCTGGAGTTATCTATAAGACATTGCATATAAGAATTTGAGAATATACATTTTTTCAGGAACATACAGAATATGTATTCAGAGTGACTTATTCCTGGGCCATAAAGCAATTTTCATCAATTCTGAAACATTTTTAAATGAAATAGATGATTCTCTCTGACCACAAAGCAATTAAGTTAGAAATCAATAATAATACAAAAAACTAATTTATTTTCAGTTATTTAGAAATATATCACTAGGCTTGGCATGGTGGCTCACACTTGTATTTCTAGTACTTTGGGAGGCCAAAGCAGGAGGATCAGTAGAGCCCAGGAATTCGGGACCAGCCTGGGCAACATGGCAAAACCCTGTCTCTACAAAAAATACAAAAACAACAACAACAACAAAAATTAGCCAGGAGTGGTGGCTCGTGCCTGTAGTCCCAGCAACTCCAGTGGCTGAGAGGGGAGGATCACCTGAGCCTAGGAGGTTGAGGCTACAGTAAGCCATGATCACACCACTGCACTCCAGCCTGAATGACAGAGCAAGACTCTATCTCAAAAAATTAGAAAATTAAAATACATCACCAAATAACATATGAGTCAAATCGTAGCAGAAATCTGAAAATACTTAGAAATGAACAATCATGAAAAATACACGTCAAAGTTATTAAGTACAGTTCTCTGTCCAGATCCCTAGTTTAGGACATTGCCCCAACTGTGGAAGTATTGTCAAGCAACAGCTGATCTGTCCTCAGCTTTCTGCCTAAGGTCATGCCCCTTCCTAGGGGCAGCCCACACCCACTAGTTAGTTGATACAGGTGTATAATGGCTGAATCCTCTTGCCCAAACTTGGAACAACTATGAAAGACCAATAAATATTCACAGCTCTCTAAATTATTAGCTGATGCCTTTGTTGAGAGAGAATCAATTCAACTTTTCCCTTGGCTCAGTTTCCTTCATTCCCCCTCAGGTACTGGTCCCAAAAGTATTTCCCCCAATAAGCTTCCAAAGTCTACCTCCAAGGGATTGCAAGCTATGATAAGAAGAGTACATTTGGAAAGCCTATTACAGTGATGTAGGCAAGGAATGACACTACCTTAAACAAAGAGAATAGCACCAGAAATGCAGAGAAGTGGATAAATTCAAGAAATATTTAGGAGATGATGGTGATAATCTGCAAATTTCAAAATCACACAATGAGATATAATAGTAAACACCTTGTCATGAAGAATATCTTATTGATGATGATCAAAATTGAGGCTTTTCTATGTGATCTATGACATTGCAGACAGTGGAAACTCCATCAGCCTTAGCCACTGAATAAGGACAGCACAGAACCAAACGCCTCCTTCCCACCCTACAACCTGACGGATGAGAAATGAACATAAAGAACGAAGAAAAACTACATCTGTGTTGTTTAGAATCACAGGGGAGGGGCAATGAAAATGTGGTATAGTCAAGCTCTGGTGAACTAATGACAACTCTGCAAACTCTAATTAAATTAGCATATTACTACAGTTTTCCAAGGAATCCAGCTCAGAATCTACTGGGAAATTTAGCTGCCATGCACCACGTGTTGACTACACTGAAAAATTCCTGCTGTAGATACAAACAAGAAGACAGTTTAAGCTCAAGCAAATTGGGGAAATACACTCTACTATCAATTCATTACTCGTTTCTCATTTGATCACAATTTCCACTGACTTTATTGCTATCTTTAAGCCACAAAATAGTTACATTTAGTTTCATCATTATCAATTTAGTTTTGGAGTATCATTCGAGTTGGCACACCTCAGACTGAGGTAATGCACATTTGCGTCAATACTATTTGGGGTCTGTAATTATCCAGTAACTAGTAAACATATATATGTTGGAGTCTATGATTTATCCACATCTCTGCTATTACTGCACACACACACACACACACACAGCCTCTCCTCAGTTTGTCATACACATATATACAAATAACTACATAAACATATTTAAATAAGACTGAATCAATATTCAGTACCTATAAAGATATAATCAAGATGTATTATACACTAAACAAACTAATACATGACACTATTTTATGACACTATTTCTTTG
Source organism: Trachypithecus francoisi (assembly GCF_009764315.1). NCBI lineage: Eukaryota > Metazoa > Chordata > Mammalia > Primates > Cercopithecidae > Trachypithecus > Trachypithecus francoisi. Next base: position 15,032,831 of record NW_022681463.1, read on the forward strand.
GCAGATAAAAGCAAAACTGATTTTGCCTGCCTATTATTTCTCTCTACTTAGGCAAATAAAAATACTAGATCCTAACTCTGCTCCAGGGATCGGAAGTCAGTGCATTTCAGTGCACAGATTACAGCAAAACGCTTCACACACACGAACTTTCCAAACAAAAAAAGCAATTTTTTTTCACATTACAATGTGTTTCCACATTACTGCCTGAATGTTATGCACAGCCGTTTCCAAGAGAGTAATAGAAAAAGGGAAAAAACGGTATACACGAACAACTAACAATAAAACAAGAGAAAGAAGATGAAGGACTGAGAGAAATAAAAAGAGGCAGAAACAGCAAATTTAACAGTAAAAGACAGAAAAAGAACTTGTAAAATTACGCTTAAACCCAAATGTGCATGTTGGAATAATAAAAGAAAATATAAGCACTCCCTGGAAAAGAAAGAAGAAAAAAAGCCACAGAACACACGTTCCTCTCTCCCAGGGAATATCATTCTAATCTCAAACGACCACATCACTTCAACAATAGGAAAACAGCAAAATAAACATCTCAGTATTTAATGGATTTCACAAAGATTACTTTAATGCCATTTTCTTTAACATAACTTTTCCTTAGGCGTTTGTTATTCAATCTCCTTAAATATTAAATGTCTTCTCCGGAAGACCAAACTGGCAAATAAATTAACAAGATGTAAGATTGTGAAAAAGGTATAAATTGTAATGTTTTTGCAAAGGTTTCTTCCATATAACCTTAACTCCAGAGTCATATATAACATGTGAAAATTTTTCTAAGCTGCATGAAATAGACAAAATAAAAAGATTTCCGACTTAGCCACATATTTTATCCCTCTTAAGTATGAACTATTGGTTGTATATAAGCAACACAAGCAACTTTTTAAAAAATGTTACATTACGCCAAATGGAAGATGAGAAGAATAGGCAAAGGCAAACAGCCAGGGCGGAAAAGAAAGGACTACCATAGCCCCACACCCTAAGCAGAGACACAGCAGAGGCCGTCAGAAGACTAACAGTAAAATAAGTCAAACGGCAGAGCCAAACTTTCAAAGAACATAAGATGTCATGGGAACAGAATAGTGTAAAGGCAATAAGGTTCAGTAAAAGACTTTCATATATTTGAATCTTAGATTCCTATACATCTCTATTAGTCCAACCTAATGAACACAAGGACAGCCTACAAGAATTGATGATGAGTAGTCATTAACAAGTATATACTCAATTTATGTGAATAATCCTGGATCATTTTGTTTCAATTATCTATTTGCTGAAAGTTTATAATGTTTTGCTTAATATTCCTTCTTTTCCCCAGGTATCTCTATTACAAAATTGAAGATTAAGGGGGAAAAGGGAGAAAATTATAGTCAAATTCTGGTCTATAAATATTACAAAAGAACTTTAAAATATGTGATTGCTTAATTCATTTCTATACATATATATATATATATTTCATTTTGATTCATTCACCAAATAACCACTTGCTGAATATATACTCTGTAACAAGCATTAAGTAATACAAATACAAAGAAAACTAACTCATGGTCAATTTTACTACAAAATAGTAACCAGTCAAATGCGATGGCTCACACCTGTAATTCCAGCACTTTGGCAGACCAAGGCAGGGGGATTACTTGAGGTCAGGAGTTTTAGACTAGTCTGGCCAACATGGTGAAACCTCATATCTATTAAAAGTACAAAAATTAGCCAGGCATGGTGGTCCATGCCTGTAGTCCTAGCTATTGGGGGGCTAAGGCAGGTGAATCGCTTGAACCCGGGAGGCAGAGGTTGCAGTGAGCTGAGATCACGCCACTGCCCTCCAGCCTGGGCAACAGAATGAGACTCTACCTCAAAAAACAACCACAACAATAATGAAAATTTTACTCTAAAGTAGTAATCAAATTAATATAAAGCAATCATTTGCAAAGAAAAATAAAATTTATGTATTGCAGAGAATCTTATACTATTTTAAGAAAAGAGTAATCCATCAATATAAATCAGTACATGTGGGGAAAAATATTTCTACATCAAACTAATTCTTGGGAACATCGTGAGACATAGGCAATACTTTATGAGCTATTGCTCCTGTTTGTTATTACATTTTATTTTCCTTTAACAATTACTTTAACTCAATCATCTCTCCTTTCCTCTTTTAATAGTTACTTGAAAAAAATGCGCATTATATTGTTATCGGGTAGAATGGTCATTATATATCCATATGGTCTAATTATTATATAGTGCTGTTCAAGTCCTCTATTCCCTCCCTTACTGAACTCTCTAGATGTTGTATCCATTACTTATAGTGTGCTATTAAAGTCTCCAACTATTACTGTAGAATTAGTCTGTTTCTTCTTTCAATTCTGTCAATGTTTATCTTAAGTATTTTAGGAATATGTTTTCTGGTGTATATACATTCATAATTGTTAATCAATATAAAATGTCCTTCTTTTTTTTTTTTTTTTTTTTTGAGACGGAATCTCGCTCTGTCGCCCGGGCTGGAGTGCAGTGGCCGGATCCCAGCTCACTGCAAGCTCCGCCTCCCGGGTTCTCGCCATTCTCCTGCCTCAGCCTCCCGAGTAGCTGGGACTACAGGCGCCCACCACCTCGCCCGGCTAGTTTTTTGTATTTTTTAGTAGAGACGGGGTTTCACCGTGTTAGCCAGGATGGTCTCGATCTCCTGACCTCGTGATCCACCCGTCTCAGCCTCCCAAAGTGCTGGGATTACAGGCTTGAGCCACCACACCCAGCCTAAAATGTCCTTCTTTGTCTCTTATAACAGTTTTGGAGTTAAAAGTTTATTTTGTCTGACATTAGTATGCCACCCCAGCTCTCTTTTGGTTACTATTTGCATGGGATATCTTTTTCATCCTTTCACTTTCAACCTATTTGTGTCTCTGTATCTAAAGTGAGTTTCTTATAGACAGCATATAGTTGGGTCACATTTTTTCAATCCATTCTTCCCTCTGCCACAATAAGATATTACTCTACACACACACTAAGATGGGAATAGTTTTCCTTATAAAAGGAAAAAAATAACAAGGGTTGGCAAGGATATTAAAAGACTGAAACCCTTATACATTCTTGGTAGAAATGTAAAATGGGACAGCCACCATGGAAAATAATTTGCTAGTATCTCCAAAAGTTACACATAGAATTACCACATAACCCAGCAATTTCACTTCTAAGAATATACCCAAATTAATTGAAAACAGGTATACAAACAAATACATGGACAGAAACGTTCATAGCAGTACCATTTACAATAGCCAAGAGGTAAAAATAACCCAAATGTCCATCGATAGATGAATAAGCAGATAAGGCCAAGTGCAGTGGCTCATGCTTATAATTCCAGCACTCTGGGAGGCCAATGTGGGTGGATCACTTGAGCCCAGGAATTCAAGATCAGCCCAGGCAACATGGTGAAAACCCATCTTTACCAAAAAATACAAAAATTAATCAGGCACAGTGGCACACACCTGTAGTCCTAGCTACTCAGGAGGGTAAGGCAGGAGGATTACTAAAGCCCAGGAGATCAAAGCTGCAGTGAGCTGGGATCACACCACTGCACTCCATCCTGGGCAAAAGAGTGAGACCCTGTCTCAAAAAAATAAAAAGTAAACAAAATGTGGCATGTACATATAACAGAAAATTATCCAACCATAAAAAGGGATAAATGGTAGAACATGGATGAACCTTAAAAACACTATTCTGTGTGAAAGAAACCAGACACAAAAGTTCATATGTTGTAATTCTATTTATATAAAATATCCCCAGAATAAGTAAATCCATAAAGACACAAAGTAAATTAATGGTTGTCAAGGACTAGATGGAAAGAAAGTAAGAAGTAAATACTAATAAGTACAGAGTTTCTTTGGGGAGTAATGAAGATGCTCTGAAATTAGATAGTGATTACAGTTACACAACCTTGTAAATACAACAAAAATCACCAAACTGTGCATTTTTAAAGGTTGAATTGTATAGTATTAAAAATTTATCTTTTTCAAAATCTAATCTTTAGTATAAAAATCTGAAATTACCTCCAGGGCCAGGGGGTGGGTGAGAACTGACTTGGAAGGATCATGAGGAAACTCTCCAGGGAAACAGTATGTTCAGCATCTTGGTGGGGTTCCAAGTTACATATATATGCATATGTCAAAATCAATAAATACAGACTTAAGATTTGTTCACATTATATATTGTGTGTAAATTTGGCATCAAAATAACAAAACTGTATACAAATACTGAATTCAATTAATAACACATATGTTGAAGTATTTAATGGGACATATACTGGTTGTGCAATTTACTCTGAAATGCAACAAAAATAAAATGGATTAGTATATGAACAGATGAGTGGTAAAGCAAATCTAGAAAAAGGTTAATAGTGGGATCTTGGTGTTGGGTATACAGGTATAAATTGTAACAATTCTTTCCAAATGCCGTATGACTCAAATTTTTCAAAATAAAATATTTGGGGGAAAGTTAATGAATAAAAAAAAATCTACAAGTCATGAATACTATGCAGAAATTTAGAAAATAGTTACAAGACAGAGAATGACTGGGTGACAGTATTAGAGCATCTTCTCTTGAGACATGATACATAGGCTAAGATATGAAAGACTGCAAGGAGCTATTTATGTGAAGATATCAGTAAGAGTCTGCTAGGTCCTGCCATCCCCCTTCACCCTGCAAAAGAAAAAAAAAAAAATTTATCCTAAGGCCCTGAAATTTGCTTTGTTCAAGTAAGCCAATGTGACTAAAGTACGGTAGGCAAAGAAGGGAGTAGTATATAATAAGACTGGAGAGAAAAGCAGGTGTCAAATTATATGGGGATAGTAGTCAGAGTAAAGAATTGTGATTTTTATCTAAGTTCAAAGGAGTCATTACAGAATTTAAAGCAAAAATGGGCTGGGATGAGATGAAATGCGTCTTTGTTGTTTAAAGAGTTTAAATATCTCACTGTCAGCTATGTGAAGCATTTAAGAAATGAAGTAAAGAAACTATTGCCATAGTCCCTGCAAAAGACAAAAGTAGTTTGGAGGAAAGTGGTGGTAATGAAGACAGTGTATATAAGACGAACTGACAATACCTATTGATGTATGTACAATAGGATGATGAGGAAAAGAGGCATCCAGGAAAGACTCTGAGTTTTGGCCTGACTGAAAGGGGTGACATTTATTGAGATGTGGAAATTCTGGGAGAAGTAGGTTTGTAGTATGGTAGACTTGAGGATAAAAAAAAAAAAATGTTTTTGTTTAAATTGGGCATGATTTGTGACTGTAAGAAAGACAAGCAAAGGAAAAGAATCTGAATAATCTGGAAGTTATTAAAGGACAGGTTTTAGATTCACAATTTATTTTCCTTTAAAGAATCAATTTTGACTTGATTGTATTAAGGACCTTTGGTCCAGTAAAAGGATCAAACTTCAATGGAAATCAAGCTCACAGATTACTGTTGTCTATCATTGAGGTTAAAGACAAACTGAGGATCAATAGCTCTGTATCTCTCAACTTAGATAGGTCAAAGGAAAAAATCAGGAATAAGAATGAGGGAAACCAGGTAGTCCAAAAAACAAATACATACAAGTAACATATTAAGTCTTAACTGTCTCTCACCTCATCAAGGATAGGAGACTGTCTGCTTCTTTAATTCCACATATAACACACTTAAGTACCTTACAGTATTTTACACTAAGTAGTTGCTCAAATTTTAGCTGCCATCCTGTAATCTCACTAGTTTAGACAAAGTATAATAAAAAATCTGTGGTCTTTGGAGCCAAATAAACCTAAATTTAAACCAGGGTCCACCACTCAATAGTTCTGTGGCCTTGAGCAAATTATTTACCTGCCTAATCATTAGTTTCCTTAAATGTAAACGAAAATAATTAAACTCAAGAATTAGCATTAGAAACAACATTTCCAAAATGACTGGCCTAAGGAAGAAATGCTCCATAAACTGGAGCTACCATTACGTAAAAGACACTTAATTCATGAATGCTCAATACAGTGAGTTTCCTACTTTGGCAGCATAGATTCATAGTTCCAGAAGAAAAGCAAAGACATGAGAGAGGAGGAAATCACATAAAACAGGATGAATTTCATTTTCACCACATAACACAGAAAGAATTAAAAGTGAGAACTCTATGAATAGGTATAACACATGGATAATCAACAACTTACAAATGGATAGGTTCAAAGGTTTGATTATAATTCAGTTGTTTAGAACTAGGAACACATTGTTACATGGAATCATAATCATAGTTAAAATGTGATATATCTCAATAAAATCAGTAGTAAAAAACTTACAAAATATCAAACAACACAGAAAGCCAACAGACTTTAATAAAACATAACTTAATTTATTTTAGAAAGTAGCACTTCAAGGAAAAGATATTATGCAAGGCTTCTGAGGTGATTCAGAAGAGATTTTCAGGGAAATTCCAAAAGCTTTGTAAGAGCTGATGACCCTAGTTCTTTATGGTTTATTTTACCTCAAATTTTATGGTTTCCCTTTCTTTCAGTATAAGCAAAACACCAGTAATCTTATACTTAATAGCCATGATTGCTATCATTTATTTCACAAGTGAGAGAGAGCAACTGGGGAAGAATTAGAAGAAAGATAGGAAAGAGGCCGGGCGCGTTGGCTCAAGCCTGTAATCCCAGCACTTTGGGAGGCCGAGACGGGCGGATCACGAGGTCAGGAGATTGAGACCATCCTGGCTAACACGGTGAAACCCCATCTCTACTAAAAAATACAAAAAAAAAAAAAAAAAAAAACTAGCTGGGCGAGGTGGCGGGCACCCGTAGTCCCAGCTACTTGGGAGGCTGAGGCAGGAGAATGGCGTAAACCCTGGAGGCGGAGCTTGCAGTGAGCTGAGATCCGGCCACTGCACTCCAGCCTGGGCGACAGAACGAGACTCTGTCTCAAAAAAAAGAAGAAAGATAGGAAAGAGAAAGGAGTCAAAGGATGTGCCCAAGTGCAAAGAAAAGAGACTTAGATTAGGTAACCTCAGTAGGAAAAAAATTAAAAAATGAAAAGGAGGTAAAGCACAGCATTAAAATATTGAGGGAGGAAAGCAAAGTGATGAGAACTGGTTAGAGAGAGGCCCATCATGATGAACTGGTTATCTTAAAGGTCACAGGTTATAACAAAAGCGGAAGATGGCTGCGTGCATTGGCTCATGCCTATAATCCTGGCACTTTGGGAGGCTGAGGTGGGCAGATCACCTAAGGTCAGGAGTTTGAGACCAACCTGGCCAGTATGGTGAAACCCCATCTCTACTAAAACTACAAAAAAATTTAGCTGGCATTGTGGTGTGTGCCTGTAATCCCAGCTACTTGGGAGGCGAAGGCAGGAGAATCACCTGAACCCAGGAGGCGGGGGTGGCAGTGAGCAGAGATTGAGCCACTGCACTCCAGCCTGGGAAACAAGAATGAAAATTCTGTCTCAAAAAAAAAAAGAGTGGAAGAAAAGGCATGAAAGCAAGCAAAGCAATCCACAGCCTGCCATTTACACAAAGGGAATACTTGCGAGTCCAAGATTCACCATTCAAAATGTGGCACTGCAGTGTAACTGTAGATTTTCGTCTAATCCCTTTATTTCCCCAAATTTCTCTAAATACTATCCTTTTTTACATAGATACTATTATAATAAAAACAGTATTATTATATCCATTGAGGTTGATTGATAATAATGTCTAACCTAGAACTAGAAAAAGGGCTTTTTAAATGTAAAGATGTCTGATAGGATGAAATTAAACTATTTTAGAAAACTATCCTCAAAAGCCAGTAGGTTTTTTATTACATGCCTCTTAGGCAATGAGGAACACCAGTGATTTCAAACCGTGGACAGAAACTTTCAATTTTTCTCAATAAAGAAACCACAGAATCAGTTACATAGAGTCCAATTTATTTAGCAGTTCAGCAAATGTTCCTATGAAGTACTGAAATGCTTTGTGAAACATTAATGATTCTGAAAAAAAATAACGAAGAGATGAGGTGGTCAGATAAAATAAGATTTTTCTATGGTCTGGTCTTAAATCCAGGACCTATATCAATAAGATAGATTTTTGCAAAGCAAACAACAAAACCCACTTAATGATGAGCAAAGCGCAAATAATTTAGACAGAACCAACTATAAACAAGGATGCAACAAGCCAAACTGCTTTTCAGATCACTAAAGACCTGCTAAGTTAGACTGTCCCATTTGCAAAGAACACGCTTATTAGTACAAGTGATCACTTCCAGATCAATAAGATATTTCTACATATCACAACTACATGAACTTTGCCAAATCAAATGCTCTCTAAAGGCAGAAAATAGATCTAAATAATCTTAATGAGAAAACAGGCCTATAGAAATGTTTGTGTGGCACGATGAGATGCTTGGACTGAGGAGTGCAGGAATGCTGAGAAGATGCTGCGATCCCTGACTACAAGCATTGCCTAATTTCTCTCATCTCTGTACACATTTCTGTCAAATATATACAATTACTGATTTGATTATTAAACCTGCAAAAGTTATTTAACAATATTGTTAATCCATGATAATAGCACGCCCTTAAACATTTTCTCAATTAGCAGATACCAAAAATAGTTCTCATGACCGCCAAGAATATTTTTAAAATTAAAAAGTTGCAAGTCGGGCGCAGTGGCTCACACCTGCAATCCCAGCACTTTGGGAGACTGAGGCAGGTGGATCGCCTGCGGTCAGGAGTTCGAGACCAACCTGGCCAACATAGTGAAACCCCATCTCTACTAAAAATACAAAAAATTAGCTGGGCGTGATGGCAGGCACCTGTAATCCCAGCTACTAGGGAGGGTGAGGCAGGAGAATCACTTGAACCCAGGAGGTGGAGGTTGCAGTGCGCCACGAACGCGCCATTGCACTCCAGCCTGGGCAACAAGAGCGAAACTCCATCTTATAAAAAAAGAAAAGAAAAGAAATTTAAAAGCTGGGAAACACTGCCCCAAATACAAGTACATGTAAAACAGCCATTAAAACTCCTCCAGTCGGCCGGGCGCGGTGGCTCAAGCCTGTAATCCCAGCACTTTGGGAGGCCGAGACGGGCGGATCACGAGGTCAGGAGATCGAGACCATCCTGGCTAACACGGTGAAACCCCATCTCTACTAAAAATACAAAAACTAGCGGGGCGAGGTGGCGGGCGCCTGTAGTCCCAGCTACTCGGGAGGCTGAGGCAGGAGAATGGCGTAAACCCGGGAGGCGGAGCTTGCAGTGAGCTGAGATCTGGCCACTGCACTCCAGTCCAGGCGACAGAGTGAGACTCCGCCTCAAAAAAAAAAAAAAAAAAAAAAAACTCCTCCAGTCTACCTTTTATTCCAATTTAGAACATTCAGTTCTAATTTCCCACATCTATTTTATCTTTCCTGTTTAGCAAGATTAAGTTGATACCTAACATCTTAGAAAAAGGCAAAAACTTAAAGAACTATGTCTAATATGGTATCTTCATTTTAATCCAAATGGTCTTAATTTTAACAAACCACATTCAACTATGTACATATAAATTGACATTAAACTTATATCCAATCTTTAGAATTCTTAAGACAATTCCTTCTTTGAATTAGCCTGTGATTTCATCTTACAAAAGAGCTATGTATAGCTAAAGTCAAATTACTCTTTAAAGTCTCCTTTAATAATAGAATTTGGTAATTCAACTGATAAATCCTTCCAGAGCAACAAGTAATCAAAATCTAAAACTATTAAAGTATTATTTGCTCTATGGGAATTACTTATTACCTGTTGACTCAACCATATCTGCTGAAAGACACAGAAACCCTACCAAAGTTAATTTAAGGACTTACCAATTTCCCTTGCAATTCTGACAGCTTCTTCTGCATCCTGTAAAAGCAGGAAATGAGACTCAACATTAATCCCATGAGGCATTGCACAATGTCTTTAGGGCAGTCATATATTGCACTACTGTCTCCTCCGATTCATTTAATGTTCAATTTTACAACCTTCTAACCCTTTTCATTCAGAGAAATGTAAAATTAATACCATAAGTGGAATGTAAATTCTACCTCATCATTATTATATTAAGAAACTCAAAGCAGTTGAAAAGAGCTGGCAGGAAGCACTACCAGAATTGCCAATGATTTGGTGCAGTTGCTGGAATTTAATGGCAGAATTTAGATGTTTACAATCAATACTGAATCATAAATCAGGTCATTAAAGCTTGTCCGCAGCCAGCTTGTTTCTGTCCAATATTATGCGTCATGTTTTCCTAGATTCTGTCAGCAGGGGGAGTTGATTCTCTATTGTTTGGGAGTAGTTGATCGATTTTCCAGAAATATAAAAGTTAATTTCCAGTACCTACAGGAATTACAAATTGCTCCAAAAAATCCCTTTGGCAATCTGCATTACCTTTTCTGTTCTATTGTTTCTTTCGTCTTTTTATCAGGTACATATTTTACCTCCACAATTGTATCTTGTTACATAAATTAAAACTTTAATTTCAATGAACCAACTATTGGAGAAAAAAACTCCAAAAAGCAAAAGAAAGAAAACACCTCCCTAAACAGTAAAGGGTAAGAGTTTATCCATTTAAGGATTAGTTATTGCCAAATATTAACCAATGCCACTTCTGCCTCTAAGAAGCTGAAAAGACAAAAACTTCCCTTGAATCTAAGTAATTTCACTGATCATTAACCCTCACCTAACACATCCAACACAGGACACTGCTGAATCATTTCCCCAAATAACAATAAAGATAACGTTGAAATCTAAGCCTCCTTCTGTGTGTGTGTGTGTGTGTGTGTGTGTGTGTGTAATTCAGTGACACAAACTAAACTATCACAACAACTGACAATATTGTTTTGAAACCACAGCTGGTGTGACTGAATTTTTAGAAAATGACTAAAATGCTGAAGTGAAGCCCAGTGTTTTTTAAGCTTTTAAGCTAAAACATTTAAAATGTAGAGCAACCATGTCAGAATCCTCCAAGAAAGGGGGGAGAAAGGGGATGTTTATAACTGGTTCACTTATGTCTAATAAAAAAAAATCTTCCTTAAAGGTCTTCAGTACCTAATAACATCTCCTGAATGAGGAGGTTGGCAGGGGAAGTTGTCAGAAAAATTTAATTTCCTTTCATTAGCCAGTCTGCTCCACAAATAGGTGCTTGTTAAGTTCAAAGCGGTCCTGAAAGCGACGTCAGTTTTAAGTTGTTTTTTGTTTTTTTTTTTTTTTTACTCTAGGCAGTCACATCTGCTAATGAGATTTTCCAAATAACAATTGTTTTCAAGTCAGAGATAAATCTATACCTCCCACCCTATCCTTCCAAAATCAAGGTTTACTGCTTTATTACACCTCGCTGTTTTCGCTGACCCTACATTCTCCAAATTTTAGCTTAAAGGGATGAAAATCCATGAAAAGGGTCATTTAAGAATGTTAGTGGTTTCCACACATTGAGTTGGAAGGTTCTTTGTTCCAGCCAGTGACAGTTATTGGAGAATACTTCCCCTTAACAGCCTCTCTGTCAGGAAGTGTTAAACCTGCCAAATGTGAACAATTAGTGCCTCTTGAACAAAATACAGGAAGAGTGATGGCTGATGAAGACTGGATTATAATAAACCTAGAAGAAAACTTTTAACATTTCTTTCCAATGTGATGAGAGAAAATAAACTGCTATCTAAAAAGTTCATCACTTGAGAGAACAGGCAAATTTTAAAAGGTAATTCAAAAATTCATCAGTCATATTTTGTCACTTATTTTCATATACATGTTATAGCTGTGTGTCGATATATAAAGCCATATCTATATCTGACACGGCAAACTAAAAATTCCACTGCCACAAATCCAATACTTCTGTAGAATGCCACAAAGCAATCTTATCTTGCAACTTAACAGTATGCTTAAGTTTTCTTACTATGAAAATCAAATTCTACTAAATGAACTTTCAAATAAAATCAAGCTGCCTTAAAAATTAACTTTTCACTTGTCACTCATTCATCCAAAAATTCTTTACTGAGGGTCTATTATGCAGTGGACATTAAAAGCTCTATTACTGGTTCAATAACAAACTACTAAATATTATACATTCAGCTCCAATATGGTCTTTCGGAACAAAGTTTCATTATCAGGCTCTACAAAATTACTTTTGAAAAGATAAAAAAAAAAAAAAGCCCTATATAGCTCCACATTCAATGACACTAAGTGACATCACTGTAAAAGTTGCCTATAACATTGTAAGTTTAAAAAAATTTTAATCAAACTCTGAATCAACTAAAAAAGGCCAACAATCATCACCAAAAACTGGGCCAAAGATGAAACTAAAAGCTCTTCACATAAAAACACTTCCCAAAGGAAAATATCTATGCTCAGCCTTGGTCATAATCACAGAAACACAAATTAAAACAATGAGATCTCACTTTTCATCCAGCAAATTAAAATCTGATAATGGCCAGGATGACAAAGGTAAATACTTCTTATATTACCGGTATCGTAGAAAATGGTATAATCTTTTTTAAAAGAAACTGCCAGTATCTATAAAAAGTTTGAGGACATGTTATCTTTTGTTCTAAAATTTTACTCCTGGTAAGTCATCCTACAGACATACCCACATGCATGGACACAGACCTTCAAAGAAATTCATTATTTTGAATTCGTTGGTGGTGCTTTAATAAGAAAAAAAATCTGAAAAACTATTTAATAAGCCTTCAATAAGGGACTAGTACATCCATAAGATGAAATATTAGCCTTTAGAAAGAATGCAGTTGATCTATATGTTCTTATTCAACCACTTATACATTAATTCAATAACTATCTGCCCAGCAACACTACATGAAATACATTTTCTGCCCTCAAGGAGCTTATTACAAACTAATGAGAGAAACAGAAAATAAACAAATCAACTGATAACTAAAATAAATGTTACACAGACACAAAGAGTATTGAGGCAAGAAAACCAGGGAGAGCTTGTTTCAGACAGGCTGCTCAGACAGGGCCTTCTGGAGTGAAATTTTAAACCTAAGGATAAAGAAATCTAGCCAGGCCAAGCACAGTGGCTCACACCTGTAATCCCAGCACTTTGGGAGGCCAAGATGGGAGGATCACTTGAGGGGACGAGTTTTGAGACTAGCCTGGGTAACATGGCAAGATCCCTATCCCCACAAAAAATACAAAAATTACTGGGTGTGGTTGTGGGACCTGTAGTCCCAGCTACTTGGGAGGCTGAGGCAAGAGGACTGCATGAGCCCCAGGAGGTCAGGGCTGCAGTGAGCCATGATGGCACCACTGTACGCCTGCCTGGGAAATAAAGTGAGACTCTGTCTCTAAAACCACACACACACACACACACACACACACACACACACACACACACAAACAGCTATCTACCATGAAAAGATCAGGCCGAAAAGTTACTAGACAGAGGGAACTGCACATACAAAAGTCCTAGATGAGGAAGCAATTTAATAGGGAAAGACTATCAGTCAGCTAAAGTTGAAACACAGTAAGGAAGCAGCAGCAAAGCACAACATAAGGAGCATGGACAGCATGGCCCTGTTCTGGCCAGGCCTTACGGAATTTGGTACGTGGTCCGAGATGACTTGGTTCCATACAAGGCAATGATGAATGACAATTAAGTTTTAAGAGAGTAACTCTTACACTGTAAAAATAAGCAAAATAAAGTATATACTGGGGGCGGGGGTAGCAAGTTGGAGTACATAGAGTATGACCTTACCTACATTAAGACAGAAATACACATTTGAATGCACAGTTTATGCTTTGGACAGCTACCAAAAGCAAGTTACTAATCAAAAGTAGGATGGACAGCCAGGCATGGTAACTCAGGCCTATAATCTCAGCTACTCAGGAGGCCCAGGCAGGAAGATCGCTTGAGCCCAGGAGTTCTGTATCAACCTGAGCAACATTGCAAGACCTTGTCTATATTTAAAAAAAAAAAAAAATTAAATTTAAAAAGTAGGATTAAAAGTAGTAGGAAAAGGGAAATTAAAATTGTATGCTCTTATGTACATGTTGAACTTTTTTACCGTAAGAATCATAATTACATACTTCATATTTTCATAGTTTAAAAATTAAGTCAGCCATGTCTGAAGTTGTTTTTCAAATTATTAATGATTTTGAGAACATATTTAATGTTATTAAAACAAACTAGGAGTCCCCAAAATCCACTTAAGCTTTTCATGACATCCCATAGCCTCAAAACCAAGGTTGAACTCCCTAGGCTGGCTTTAATACTTGAAGCTGTCTGCCTGGGCATGAGTCTCAGCCCCACCCCTGTTCATCTTGCACCTCACCCTGCCACCAAGGCTCAGGCAGGCTCCCCAGCCTTGCACAGCCTTCTCAGTTCAGCCAGGCTCAGCCAGGAACTCTCTCCCCTTTTACTTCCTTTCACCAAACCAGCTCTTATACAATAGGCCCAATTCTGGGCCCTGAAAACACAGAACAGAACACGAAAGGCATCATCTTAGCCAACAGGTAATTTACAGGCTGGTAGAAAAGACAAACCTTAAATACAGCCACACAGCAGCTAAGGAATGATTATGTGGTGCATGTTATGTATAAGTTGTAAAGGGGGCATGTGACAACAGGGGATCTCTAATCCAAAAATGGATTCCTGAAAACTTTCTCAGGCGTGGTGACTGAAAGGAGACCTAAGAAATAAAAGCGTAGTGAAAACCAGAGTGTCTGGGACCTGAAGAGAGAGGCTGGGGGTAAGCAGGGCCTCACAGTCACATGAAAGAGACTGAACTGCAACCTCAGAGCAAGGAAATGAAGGACTTGCTCTGGTTGCAGGCTGCAGAATTCTGGCATAGCATCTGCTTACTTATCTTGTGCACTGTCCACCCTCTGCAACTCCCTAGCTCGATATAAGCTCCATAAGGACAGAAACCTCTGTCCAGCTGTTTCAAGTTAGGTATTTAAAATTCCGAGCACAGTGCCTGGCACAGTCGTTATTCAATCAACAGTGTTGGAAGAATAAATGAATGAATGAGCAAACAAATGAACACTTTGAGAGGCAAGAGGGATCTAAGAGACAGGCTGGGAGGCACTAGTCTGGGTGAGAGGAAAATAACCATTTCCTCCCAGAGTTCAAGGTGGCATGCTTCCAATTTCAGCTAATGCCACGTTCTTTCTTTTTCTTTGAGGTGGAGTCTCTTGTCACCCAGGCTGGACTGCAGCGGCACGATCTCCACTCACTGCAACCTTTGCCTCCTGAGTTCAAGTAATTATCTTGCCTTAGCCTCCTAAGTAGCTGGGACTACAGGCGCACACCACTACACCCGGCTAATTTTTGTATTTTAAGGAGAGACAGGGTTTCACCATTTTGACCAGACTGATCTCGAACTCCTGACCTCAGGTGATCCGCCCACCTCAGCCTCCCAAAGTGCTGGGATTACAGCCATGAACCACCATGCCCAGCCTGCCACTTTCTTTAGGGTGCCTTTCCAGTCCTCCCACACCTGGCTAGGTATCATCACTGTGTGATCACATATACCACGCCCTGCAATTATGACAGCCCTTGTCACACTTAACCTTCGTGAGGGCAACAACTAGCTGTCTTACTCTACTAAATCCCCAGAGTTTAGCAAATTCACGCAATCAACACATTATTTCTCCCATGAATACACAACTGTCAACATCAGCTTCCATAAAAGTAAGTCTGTTAGGAGAAGACACAATCTCATAAATGCCAACAGAACTATTTATCTCCAGAGCAGCAGTTTTGTAAGTGAGTTAACTGACATCCAAAGGCAGGGGTTCAGGGCAGGGACTCAAGAACCAGACAGACTTCTGTTAGAAATGCTTGTTCCCTGGTGCCGTAAAGAAATAGCACTTGAACATAAATTTAATTTCCTCGGCAAGGTCATTTGTACTTTCTGCAGAAAGGGTACACTTGCCAGCAGTTCTGCCACGTGAGTACACTGAACAATGGAGACAGGGTCATTTATAACCTGAGGCGTCCACCCCAATGCTGTGTCCGGTTTCCACTGGCTGGAACGGGACCTCACATTCTGTATTTGTCCTGACTGGCTAGCAACGTAGAACTCTGCAAAAGAGGCAAAGGCACAGGAGAACAAAGGAAGGAGGAAGTACCTTGTGGAATGCTGAGAAAGGTAAAAACAGCTTCAAATAAGGAAGAGGAACAGGCTATGACTTAATGCTTGCTTGGACCAGTATAAGCACGCCAGGGTAAATATTTAGGTTACATTGTGGGAGCTGAGAACATAAAGTACATTGATTTCTTTATTACAGCTAGCAGATATTTAAGAATGTTAGCACAGGCCTTTGAATCAATTTTGCTTCTAAGAGAAGTTACTATTTATTCCCAATCAGATGCAAAGGAAAGTCTTTGAAGAGGAATCTCTACTTTACTTTTTACATTTCGGTTTTGCTTCAGTTTAAAACAAGGTGCACTCAATGAAATACTGTTGGCATTGGGCAAAACCAAGCCTGATATTCTCGGAATTCTCAGTCCAGCACTTCTTCCACCACATCATGCAACTTCCACACTTTGAATTTTAGGTTTCATAAAACCTGCTCTTCTAAAAAATATAGTTCTACTCCACAATTTTTAAGTAAAGTGTTGCATTAGGGAAAAAAAATCAAATTCTACATGGCAGTAAGTTTTCAAATTGAAAAGCCACAAGTTTAAGTTATAATACAAAACAATAGAAAGCAGCTCATTTCAATATACAGATATCAAACTTTATTTCATAAAAATGTAAAAGGTTAAACTTTATTTTACTAAACATACTTCGTGCTTTTTTTCTTTTTTTTTTTTGAGACAAAGAGAGAGTCTTGCTGTGTCGCCCAGGCTGGAGTGCAATGGAGCGCTCTCCGCTCATTGCAACCTCCACCTCCTGGGTTCAAACGATTCTCCCGCCTCAGCCTCCCAAGTAGCTGGGATTACAGGTGCACACCACCATGCACGACTAATTTTTTTTTGTATTTTTCATAGAGACAGGATTTCACCATGTTGGCAGGCTGGTTTTGAACTCCTGACCTCAAGTGATCCTCCCACCTCAGCCTCCCAAAGTGCTAGGATTACAGGCGTGAGCCACTGCACCCAGCCTTTGTTCTTTATTTATATAAAATAATTATATTTTAAACAAAACAACATTATCTCTTCACAAATGCACCTTGGTAATATTTGAAGAAAAAGTGGAGTTGATTATGCTTAACACTCTTTAGAATATTCTTAAGACAGCCCTCACATCTATAAATTACATGACACACAATACATGAAACTATGAAAGAGCTTAGAACAATAGATTCTGTTAACGTAGTGTTCAATAATATCCTATAATTTATTAAAAGAAAATTTCTGACACATTACATAATAATCGTCCCCAAAATGGAAGAAAAGTCAAATATGCCAGGTGTGGTGGCTCATGCCTGTAATCCCAACACTTTGGGAGGCTGAGGCGGGCGGATCACGAAGTCAGGAGTTGGAGACCAGCCTGGCCAACATGGTGAAACCCCGTCTTTACTAAAAATACAAAAATTAGCCAGGCGTGGTGGCATGCGCCTGTAATCCCAGCTACTCTGGGGGCTGAGGCAGGGGAACTGATTGAACCTGGGAGGCGGAAGTTGCAGTGAGCTGAGATGGCACCACTGCACTCCAGCTTGGGTGACAAAGCAAGACCCTGTCTCGGGGGAAAAAAAAGTCAAATATAAAACTTTCAGCAGAAGTGATAAAACAAATTTGATGCTATTCATTTTCCCTTAAATATTTTCATTTGAGTGTTTAGAATAGTTTTATTTTCATATCACAAGTAATACAATTGAGAAAACAAAGAAAAGTACACACAAAAATTAAAAATATGTCAGCAAAAATGCTCAGATGATCGTATTCCTGATGGTTTCCAATCAGGAGGTAAGAAAAAAAGAAGAGTCCAATGATATCATTTTATTCTATTCTTCTAAGTGATAAACATCCCCATGGTCCATTCTTTCTGTAATCCCAGCTTGTCCTGAGGGAAGGCACACTCAGGTTCTGAAGCTACTTAACTCTTTTGAGCACCGATGGGGAAAGAGTTACAGGAAAGGACTAAGAATATAATGCCAAAAGAACGGCTTAAGAAATGGAAAAGAGGCCGGGCGCGGTGGCTCAAGCCTGTAATCCCAGCACTTTGGGAGGCCGAGACAGGCGGATCACGAGGTCAGGAGATCGAGACCATCCTGGCTAACACGGTGAAACCCCGTCTCTACTAAAAAATACAAAAAACTAGCCGGGCGAGGTGGCGGGCGCCTGTAGTCCCAGCTACTTGGGAGCCTGAGGCAGGAGAATGGCGTAAACCCGGGGAGCGGAGCTTGCAGTGAGCTGAGGTCCGGCCACTGCACTCCAGCCTGGGTGACAGAGCAAGACTCCGTCTCAAAAAAAAAACAAAAAACAGAAATGGAAAAGAGAAAGAAACCAAGCGAATCAGTACCCATTTCTTTTATTCCTCTTATTCCTCTATTACAAAACAACTCACATTAAGTGGGCTCTATTATCCAACCCAAGAATAAAAACAGTAAAAAGTCCTATTTTACTGTGACTATCATAGGAATGTGGATGATGTTACAAAAACCAACTAAATAGTAGGAAAAACTAACCAGAAAAAAACGTGAAAAGAGCTAACAAAAATCTGGTGCCTTTTCTGCAAGCATTTATTTGTTAATACCTAGAACACGACCTGCAGGGCAACCAAGCCTAGTAGTTAAGAGCTCAGGCGTTGGCCTGGCACCACGGCTCACGCCTGTAATCCCAGCACTTTGGGAGGCAGAGGTGGGCGGATCACCTGAGGTCAGGAATTCAAGACCGGCCTCGTCTATATGGTGAAACCCTGTCTCTACTAAGAAAACAAAAAAATTAGCCAGGCGTGGTGGCACATGCCTGTAACCCCAGCTACTCGGGAGGCGGAGGCTGCAGTGAGCCAAGACAGTGACAGTGCACTCCAGTATGGGCGACAGAGCAAGACTTCGTCTCAAAAAAAAAAGAGCACAGGCGCTATGCCAGAAGGCTTGGGCTCCAATACTGCTTCTGTGACTATGACTGAGTTACTAGAGTGCCTCTCTGGTATTTGGTTTCCTCATCTGTAAAATGGACATAATAACAGTATCTATCTCATAGGGTTATTAAGAAGATGAAATTAGTCAAGGCTGAAACACATTAGAACAATACCTGGCCCACAGCAGGTACTCAATTAAGGTTAGTAATTGTGAGAAAATGGGCAGCCTGCCACCCCAAACTACCATGTCGGTACCTTCCCTGCCTGGCCTTAGTTGTTATATCCTGTGTCATTACTCATCTTCTGCACCTAGATAACAAAGAACTAATCCTGGCACTCCAATACTGGAAAAAACATGTATTTCCTCTCTTATAATGCACTGGACCAGAGGATCTACCAACTCGGTATTGCTGGTGAACAGGGCAAAACACAGGGAAGCGCAGAAAACACTACAACAAAGACAGGCAAATTCGAATCATTCTTCCCAGATGCTAAACACCCATACATTTTTATAGTGATATTAGTGTCAACACCGACCGCCATTCATGATTCAGACATCTTTCTTACTTGCTACAGCCTACTTACTGATCCTTAATTTTCTACTCTGTGGATGAGAATCCTGCTACCCACTCATATGAAAACTACTTAGGAGTTTACTTTCCTCAGCTGGTTCTAGAAGGGAATCAGTGACTGTTTATTTAAAAAAAAAAAAAAATCATTTGTTTCAAGACACTATAGGTAAGAGCTATAGCTGTACCCTAAAAGCTGTCCTCAAACTATTCTGCATTCATATATAAAGCAAAGCAGAAAGTTTTTAACAATCCTGGGCTCAGGAATGGCTTTCTGGCTTCCACATAATCCAGTTAACTCAAAGTGAGGCAGAAAATTCTTTCTGTTTTAATATACTTTCAAATCTTTCGGCCAGGCACAGTGGCTCATGCCTGCAATTCCAGCACTTTGGGAGGCCGTGGGGGGCGGATCACTTGAGGCCAGGAGTTCCAGACCAGCCTGGGCAACGTGGCAAAACCCTGTCTCTACTAAAAACACAAAAATTAGATGGATGTGGTGTCCCACATCTGTAAACCCAGCTACTTGAGAGGTTGAGGCACAAGAATCACCTGAAACCAGAAGGTGGTGGTTTTCAGTGAGCCAAGATCGCACCACTGCACTCCAGCCTGGGTGACTGAGTGACACTCTCCATCTCAAAGAAAAAAAAGCTTTCTAAAATGTAGTACACTTTTCTATCATTGTGAAAACAGCATAGTAAAAACAATTGAGTCTTTTTTTCCAAAATATAAAGCCTTTGAGACTTCATCAGGACAATGAATTATTCTTGGTTTAGCAGGGACAAATACACTAACGTTTAATGTTATACTTTCTAACCGCTAAGACACAGCTTGTCTCCAATTTTTGGTTTTTGTTTTTAGGGTCTTTTTTAAATGATTTCCTTCACACTAGCTTTTTTAGTTACTTGCCTCCTTCTGCTAAAGCAAGAGTACAGTTTTTAAAATCTGGCTAATTAGGTGATAAAAAAAATTACTATTTTAAATCTACACTGCCTAATTTACAAAACTCATTCAAATACATGACCATACGCTGTTCTGTGGTGTAAATGGGTATTACTATTTCCTCTCTCTTTTTTTTTATTTTTTTTTTCAGCTGGAGTCTCGGTCTGTCGCCCAGCCTGGAGAGAAGTGGCGCGATCTTGGCTCACTGCAAGCTCTGCCTCCTGGGTTCAAGCCATTCTCCCTCCTGCCTCAGCCTCCTGAGTAGCTGGGACTACAAGCGCCTGCCACCACGCCTGGCTAATTTTTTTTGTATTTTTAGTAGAGATGGGGTTTCACTGTGTTAGCCAGGATGGTCTCGATCTCCTGACCCCATAATCCACCCACCTCGGCCTCCCAAAGTGCTGGGATTACAGGCGTGAGCCATCGCGTCTGGCCCACTATTTCCTCTTAATGAACAATTAGAACTACAAGATATTAAATGAATTTCTTCCGAAACTGGTGTGCTGATCGGTATTACAACCAAATGCAGTAAAATAATCATCAATGATCCTTCCCTCCACTTCACACCTGATGTTGAACAGATCACATAATCCCATGGATTCCATTTCCACCGTCTTCCTCAACACCATCTACTTTGTTGCATACAATACTTTATTTTAGGGGTCTGCCGTTTCTATCCTGGATTAGAAGAGGATCCTAATTTGTCTACCAACTTCAAGTTTTGCTCTGCTCCAATCTATTTTCCACACAACAAACCAAAATGAGTTTTCCAATGCCACAATTCTGTCATGTTAACTCTTCTGCATGCAATTATTCAGAGGCTCCCAAAACCACAAGAAATAAGTTGCACCACATTAAAGCCCACACATATCTGGATCCTAACTTTCTCTCTAGCTCCCTTTCTAACCGCTGCCCCTCATACTACAAATCTGCAGTTTTCCAGAGTTCTCACTGTCTCTCACCTCCAGGCTTTTGCAATAAGATGTTTTCACTGACATTAGAGCTGTGTTCATCATCAATCTCACTTTTCAGCTAACTCACTACTACTCAGATTTCAGGCTTTACTTAGCTATCATTTCCATTGGGAAATCTGCAATGATACCCTAAAACTAGGTAACATGCCCATCTCATATGGGCCCCTGCACCTGGAGCTTAGCATGATCAAAATATAGTCAATTGTCTCAATACTTGCAGTCCTCCCGAAGAAGTCTTTAAGTTCTTTGAAATCACGATCTGTGGCATGTTATTCATTGCCTTAAAAAAAAAAAAAAAAGAGCTGGGATCCCAATTCCTGTCTTCAGTATCTTTATGTGCATGCCTTTCACTCTGCTCTCAAGTTCCTGAGATCAAGGTAATGAAATGTTGCATAAAACGAAATTTGTTAAAGGCAAATACTTGATACCAAATGATTACTTCAGAATTACATTTTAAAACATTAATTTCTCTCTAAGGAAAAGGATGATTCAAGGACAGATTAATAAGCCATAAAGAAAACAGTTGCAGAAGACCACTGAAGTACTGCACACAATGCTTTAAAGGAGTATGGGTAAACTGTCTCCATGTAACATCCTAAATATTCAAATAAGAAAGGAACAAAGGTTTGAAGGAGAAATGTAACAAACGAAAATTGCATCATAACTGGTGGAAACTACTTGGGCAAAAAAAGTAGAATACGATCACCAAGGAAAATAATTTAGTCTTAAAAATACTGTAGACTAATTTTAAAAACACTAAACATTTTTTAAAAGATAGAATTACCTATAATTGGCATATACACTCTGCCAATGAAAAACTATTGCTAACACAGTTGCTAAAAACACAAGATATTCCAAAATTCAGTACTATTAATTTCCATCAGCAAATTTCTATCTGCATAGATATCCTCAAAAGTAATCTTATACTCAATGACTCTAAACTAGTAAATGTGAATGGTGTAGCTCCAAGTGAATGTGGAGTCACTATACCAGAAACCTAAACTAATAGCCAAATTTAAAAGAAAAATATGTACAGCCTCTTGTATCAGAAATAAAAACAAACTAAAAATAAAATTAATATTAAAAATTATTTCCGGTTGGGCATGGTGGCTCACACCTCTAATTCCAGCACTTTGGGAGGCTGAGCAGGGCAGATCATCCAAGCTCAGGAGTTCAAGACCAGCCTGGCCAACATGGTGAAACCTC
Organism: Trachypithecus francoisi; assembly: GCF_009764315.1. Lineage (NCBI taxonomy): Eukaryota > Metazoa > Chordata > Mammalia > Primates > Cercopithecidae > Trachypithecus > Trachypithecus francoisi. The sequence goes on from NW_022681463.1 coordinate 15,055,505, forward strand.
ATCTCTACTAAAAATACAAAAATTACTAAAAAAATCACAAATTACTAAAAATAAAAATTAGCCACGTATGGTGGTGCATGTCCATAATCCCAGCTACTCCGGAGATGGAGGCACAAGAATCGCTTGAACCCAGGGGGGCGGGGATGGAGTGAGCTGAGACTGTGCCACTGTACTCCAGTCTGGGCAACAGAGTGACACTCTGTCTCAAAAAAAATTATTTCCACCAGGCGCAGTGGCTCACACCTGGACACCTACAATCCTAGCACTCTTGGGGGCTGAGGCAGGTGAATCACTTGAGGTCAGGAGATTGAAACCAGCCTGGCCAACATGGTGAAACCCCATCTCTGAAATGAAATGAAATGAAAAATTAGCTGGACATGGTGGTTCATGCCTGTAATTCCAGTTACTCGGCAGGCTGAGGCAGGAGAATTGCTTGAACCCGGCACGCAGAAGTTGCAGTGAGCTGAGATCGCACCACTGCACTCCAGGGATAGACTCCATCTCAAAAAAAAAAAATATTTCCCAGGGTAACAAAAGAACATTCCTTTAAAATTATTTTTAAATGCTTATCTGAAAACTATAACCTGCAGTTTCAGTTATGGCGTCACAAATTCAGAAACAATCATTCGTGCAGACAATGAGAATCAATCATTATTTGAGAGTGTAATAGGATGTTACAAATCATCTAATGCATACAAGGAAAAAAACTGAAAAGATGAGACTTCTTTTCTCCTTTCTACCTTTCCATATTTTCCAAATTTACTAGAACAGAGGCTGCAAATTCAGATGCAGCCTCCTAAGAAGATAACCAAAATAACCTGTTGAACAAGCAAAACCAAGTGTATTACCCACAGAGACACGTTCGAGGCCCACTAAAAGCCACAGTTCAAGATCCTAGACTTGGCATCTGCATGCTTCTCTGAGGCCCACTGAGCGACCCCCTCAGGGGTCTCCCCAACCACAATGGTGAGATGAGTCTCACACTGGGTAGAGCTCCAATTTCCTTTTCAAGAACTGTAGGAATAAAGACCCGCTGAATTTCTGATCACATTTGAAAATGTTTAATATTGGAAGAAACCTCCCATATTACTAACATAATGTCCTCAACATTTTTTTTCTAAGTCCATAAGTCAAAGTTCACCTGAAAGAAGACAGGCATAGGTTTCATAAGCCCATCTTCATGCTGACTCTAGAAGCCAGTGAGTTCAGAAGGTTTCCTCAGATCACCATCCCAACAGAACACAATTTACCTGGGAACCTTGAGTATTTTCCTCCATCTTGACTTGCTTTGTCCATGGAAGTCTGGGCCTAGGAGATACAGTCTTTCCAAATCTTAAACCGACAAGGCACTGTCAGGTTTGCAGTTAGAGACGGCCAACCATTAGGTTGTGAGCCCAATTCATGAGGTGCACAAACAACATATTCAATATGCCACTAGGAGACTCCCACGAGTTTGGCTCAGACTAAGTCTCTGGTCTCTCAGAGTCAGACTTCTGCTCTTCACATGCCTTAAATATGTCATGCAAATTCACGGTCTTCTCTTTCTAAATGGCATCATTTCACCAAGGATAGTTACAAAGTGGGGAACAGGGAGAGGGAAAGAGGAAGACCTATTAGAAAGGGGAAACGAGAAATATCCTGACAGTGACTTCAGACCCCAAACGCACAGAAAGCTAGTGGGGTTTAGAAAAACTGAATGACTGGGTGTGGTGGCACACGCCTGTGATCCCAACACTTTGGGAGGCCAAGGCAGGTGGATCACTTGAGGTCAGGAGTTCAAGACCTGACCAACATGGTGAAACACAGTCTCTACTAGAAATACAAAAAAAAAAAGTAGCGGGCATGGTGCTGCACACCTGTGGTCCCAGCTACTTGGGAGGCTGGGGCAGGAGAACCATTTCAACCCGGGAGGCAGAGGCTGCAGTGAGCCAAGATTTCGCCACTGCACTCCAGCCTGGGTGACAGAAAGAGACTCCATCTCAGAAAAAAAAAAAAAAAAGAAAAAAAAAAAGAAACTCTAGATATTGGACAGGTCTTTTGAAGGCTATCACCAAAATCTTTCCTGTGAAAACAGGTAACTCTAATCCAGTTGTGCTAGCAGACAAAGGATAACCCCCTTGGAGACTTCCAGGGTGGGTTCTTACTACCTTCAGTTAGCATTCAGGAGTAAGCTCTGAAGTAATTGTGACCCCAGCTCCTTCCTCACTTCTTGTGAGCAGCCTTAGGCCAGAAACAGAAAATGTTATAAACAAGCAAAAATTGGCTGGGAAGGCACCACAGTCAAACAACATAACTCCATATTACACATTTCAAGAGAGCCTGAAAACAAAGGCAGTATAAGACCCAGAATAAGATGATAACCTTGAAGATAAAACTAGATGCTCCCATTCCAAAAATTAAACACCAGTTTTTTGATAAAGACACGTGAGACACTAAGAAGAAATTACAACGGAAAAATAATTGTTCTGCTTTATTCAAGAGAATAGGGGAAAAAATGATAGTAGGCAACGTTCTAACAGCAAATCAAGTACCCATTTCTCCTTTTACTCTTCAACTCACAAGAAGAATTTTCACTAATTATTAGTGGAGAAACAAGTAAAAAATTTATTGATATGAGTGGCACAATATTTACCTTAATTCCTGCCCTTGTTCCACAAGCTCTCCCTCAGAATCAACAAACTACTCGGTTGATAGATATCAATAATAACTGTCGTATTTCCCACGTCCCAGCACACAACGGTCACCTTTGGACCTTTAGCCAAGAAACATTCCCTTCCTATGAGATACTACATCCATTAATTTCATAAGGAAAAATCTCCTACATAAACAGAATTTCCGTATCAAATGCTCTCCTGATGGTCTCATCCTTGAACCCTTGAGGACTCCATCATTCATCATCAAGCCAGAAATAATTTGGACAGTGACACATTAGTATTCTTGTGAATAAATCAAGTACAAATTGAATATACAAAAAAGGCAAGATCCCTTGTCAAAAAAATATATAATTATACTGGTAGAAATATTCAGGCTGAGTAGATCAAGGTTCATAATGACACATCCAAACCCCTACCCAAATTCACACAAATGTCTAAAACAAAAATGTAAAGAGGAAAAGACCTCATAAGGAAATAATAACAATAATTTCATCATACACTGCTCAGGGGTTTGCAAGGCTGCAATCAGGGAGTGAATCAGGCTGCATTGTCACTGGAGACTCAAATGGGGAGAAATTTGCTGCCAAGCTCATTCAGATAGTTGGCAGAATTATGTCCTTGTGGCTGCATGAGGAAGGACTCCAGCCTTTTGCTGGCTCTTGGGTAGAGATTGCCCTTACATAGATCCTTAGAATCTGCCCACCATCCACCGCCAAGCAGGCTTCCTCAATATGGCTGCTTACTTTATCAAGCCAGCAAAACGAATCTTGTTCTCTAGTCTGTTAAGATCAAGTATTATATAATGAAACATAATCACAGGAGTGACACCCAACCACTTTGCCACATAATGTAATTGAATGCAGTGACATCCCATCACTTTTGCCATATAATGCAACCTAATTAAGGGAGTAACATGACATCACCTTTGCCATATTCTATTAGTTAGAGAAGCAATTCACAGGTTCTACTCAAATTGAAGAGGAGTGGATTATACAAGAGGAAGGCAGTAGATAAAGGTTTGGATGCCTGACAGTTCCTCAAAAAGATAAACATAGAATTACCACATGACCCAGGAATTCCACTCCTGGGTACATACCCCAAATAACTTAAAAATAGACATATGGCTGGGCGCAGTGGCACACACCTGTAATCCCAGCACTTTGGGAGGCCAAGGTGGGTGGATAACTTGAGGTCAGGAGTTTGAGACCAGCCTGACTAATATGGTGAAACCCTGTCTCTACTAAATACAAAAAAAAAAAAAAATTAGCCAGACATAGACATGGTGGTGGGTGCCTCTAATCCCAGCTACTTGGGAGGCTGAGGCAGGAGAATCACTTGAACTCGGCAGAGGTTGCAGTCAAGATCACGCCACTGCATTCCAGCCTGGGCAACAAGAGTGAAACTCCATATCAAAACAAACAAACAAATATATAAGCAAATACTTGCATACAAATGTTTGTAGCAATACTAATTGCAATGGTGAAAATGTAACCCAAATGTCTTTCAACCAATGAATGGATTTTTTTTTTTTTTTTTTTTTTGAGACAGAGTCTTATTCTGTTGCCCAGGCTGGAGTGCAGTGGCGCCATCTCAGCTCACTGCAACCTCTGCCCCCAGGGTTCCAGCGATTCTCCTGCCTTAGCCTCCAGAGTACCTGAGATTACAGGCGCCTGCCACCATGCCCGGCTAATTTTTTTGTATTTTTAGTAGAGACGGGGTTTTGCCATGTTCACCAGGCTGGTCTCGAACTCCTGACCTCAGGTGGATATTTTTAAAGTGGTATACTCATACAATACAATATCACTCAGCCACAAAAAAAGAAAAAAAAAAAACTGATACATGCTATAACATGGATACTATATTTATATTTTGCTTGGTTGAGTCCAATGTTAAGTCTATCTAAAGTCCTTATTTTCACATATTTGCAGTTAAAGAATTTCTTTCTTTTTTTTTGAGACGGCGTCTCGCTGTGTCACCCAGGCTGGAGTGCAGTGGCACGATCTTGGCTCACTGCAACCTCCACCTCCTGAGGTCAAGTGATTCTCCTACTCAGCCTCCCGAGTGGCTAGAATTACAGGTGCGCACCACCATGCCTGGCTAATTTTTGTATTTTAAGAGATGGGGTTTCATCAGGCTGATCTTGAACTCCTGACCTCATGATCCACCCACCTTGGCCTCCCAAAGTGCTGGGATTAAAGGCATAAGCCACTGCGCCCAGTCTTGTATTTAATGTTTAAAATAGATTCAAATTCTCTTGTGAAATTCCTTTCTTTTCTTTTTTTTTTTTTTTTTTGAGACAGACTTCCACTCTTCTTGCCCAGGCTGGAGTGCAATGGTGTGATCTTGGCTCACTGCAACCTCCACCTCCCAGGTTCAAGTGGTTCTCAGGCCTCAGCCTCCCAAGTAGTTGGGATTACAGGCACCTGCCACAACACTAGAATAATTTTTGTATTTTCAGTAGAGACAGGGTTTTGCCATGTTGACCAGGCTGATCTCCAACTCCTGACCTCAGGTGACCTGCCCACCTCGGCCTCCCAAAGTGCTGGGATTACAGGCCTGGATTTCCTTATATACTTATCTATTTTCTCCATATTTTCCTCAGATTTCTTTAACGTATAAATCATAGTTATCTCAGCCAATTCCAATATCTAAAGTATATGTGGATCTGTTTCTATTGTGTTTTATTTTTTTCTCTTGGTTTTTGGTTTCTTTTGGTATCTTTCATAAATGTGACTAATCAATATGTACTAAATGGCAGACAATGTGTATTAAATAGGTATTATGTATAAAATGTACCTCCTAGAATATTATTTATTCAACAAATACTTAGTGAGCACTGACTAAGCTCTGACAACATGTTAGGCAGCATGCGCATGTGATACAGTAATAAAGAGAGCAGCATCCCTGCCATCAGAAGCTGTTGCACTCCAGTGTAGGAAGGAGGCATTTACCTAATACTAAAATGGCCTTTAAGGCCCTAAAAATCTAAGCTCCCTACTATACTATTATCTTTTTTTTTTTTTTTTTTTTTTGAGACGGAGTCTCGCTCTGTCACCCAGGCTGCAGTGCAGTGGCTGGATCTCAGCTCACTGCAAGCTCCGCCTCCCGGGTTCACGCCATTCTCCTGCCTCAGCCTCCCGAGTAGCTGGGACTACAGGCGCCTGCCACCTCACCCGGCTAGTTTTTTTGTATTTTTTTAGTAGAGACGGGGTTTCACCGTGTTAGCCAGGATGGTCTCGATCTCCAGACCTCGTGATCCGCCCGTCTCGGCCTCCCAAAGTGCTGGGATTACAGGCTTGAGCCACCGCGCCCAGCCTATCTTTTTTTACCTTATCTCTAAATTGTCTCTCTCTTGATGATTCCAATCACATGCTTCCTCGGTGTTTATTCAGTATCAGGTACACTTCAATCTCAACCAACAATCTTGCACTTGTTATTCTTTCTGCCTAATCTGCTTTGCTCTTCTCCAGGATAGCAACAAGACTTGTCCTGCCACTTCCTTAGATAGTCTGCTAAACATGCACTTGGCCCTCTATATCCTTGGGTTCTGTATCCACAGATTAAACCAACCACAGATGGAAAATACTCAGAAAAAAAAAAAAAAGAAAGGAAGAAAGGAAGGAAGGAAGGAAGGAAAAATAAAAACACTGCAAATTTTAAAACACAGTGGGACAACTATTCACATAGCATTTACATTGTATTAGGTATTATAAGTAATCTAGAGATGATTTAGAGTATACGGAAGGGCTGCGCGCAGTGGCTCACATCTGTAATCCCAGCACTTGGGAGGCCAAGGCAGGTAAATCATTTGAGGTCAGGAGTTCAAGACCAGCCTAGCCAACGTGGTGAAACTTCATCTCTACTAAAAATCCAAAAATTAGCTGGGCATGGTGGCACATGCCTATAATCCAAGCTACTTCGTAGGCTGAGGTGGGAAAATTGCTTGAACCCGGGGGCCGGGGGTGGGGGGGCGGAGGTTACAGTGAGCCAGGATCATGACACTGCACTCCAGCCTGGGTGATAAGGTGAGACTCCACCTCAAAAAAATAAATATATAAAAATTAAAAAATAAAGTATACAGAAGGATGAGCATAGGATATATGCAAACACTACCCCATTTCATATAGGGCACTTGAGGATCAATAAATTTTGGTATCTGAGGAGGTAGGTCTTGGAACCAATCCCTTGTAGATATCAAGAGATGCCTGTATTTAAAATTGTGAATATAGCCCCACCTTCCAGCAGTCTCTTTCTCTTATGTTTCAACATAGAGCATATTATATGTTTTATTATTTGTTTATCATCTGTCTCCTTCTTCTATAGTGTAAGCTCCTTGAGGGCAGAAAAATACATTCAGTCTTTTTGTTCACTACTATATCAATAGCACTTCAAACAGTGTCAGACAAATAACATGCACTTGGTAAATATCTACTGAATAGATGAATGAACAAATGATTTAAAATGTGATGAGTTAATGAAGATCCCAAGAAAAATACAGCAGAGGGCCTAATTTAATGAAGACAGTTAAGGAATGCCTATGTGAGGAATTTACATTGAAGCCAAGACCTAAACAATGACTAAGAGACAATCAGGAATGAAGACAGAAGCAGTTATGAGTAAGTACAGAAGTTTCAAGAATCTGAACAATGTCAAGTATGGCGGATACATACAGTGCAAAAGATACACTGGCACAATTACCAGTTTGGAGAGCTAAGCAAAATCCAACCATTTAAAACATTTATATGAGTAGTCATTCAAAAGTTATTAAAGACAGGCATATGATCAAATCTGGATTTTTGGTCACTCAAACTGAAGTATCATGAATTAATGGACAAGAATTCCTATATGCCAACAGTAAACAATTTGAAGAAGATATCAAGAAAGTAATCCCACTTACAATAGCTACGAATAAAATAAAATAAAATAAAATACTTAGGAATAAACTTAACCAAAGAAGTGAAAGGTCTCTACAATGAAAACTGTAGGCCGGGCACGGTGGCTCACTCCTGTAATCCCAGCACTTTGGGAGGCCAAGGTGGGTGGATCACGAGGTGAGGAGATCAAGACCATCCTGGCCAACATGGTAAAACCCCGTCTCTACTAAAAAACGCAAAAATTAGCTGGGTGTGGTGGTGCACGCCTATAGTGCCAGCTACTTGGGAGGCTGAGGCAGGAGAATCACTTGAACCCGGGAGGTGGAGGTTGCAGTGAGCTGAGATTGTGCCACTGCACTTCAGCCTGGCAACAGTGACAATCATCACAGAAATCGAGAAAAAAAATTCTAAAATTTATATAGAACCACAAAAGATCCATAATAGGCAAAGCTATCCTGAGGAAAAAGAACAAAACTGGAGGAATCACATTACCTGACTTCAAATTATACTACAGAGCTATAGCAACCAAAACAGCATAGTACTGGCATAGACCAATGGAACAGAACAGAGAATCCAGAAATAAATCCATACATCTGCAGTGAATTCATTTGACAAAGGTGCCCAGAACATACTTTAGGGAAAGGACAGTCTCTTCAATAAATGGTGCTGGGGGAACTGGATAACCATATGCAGAATAAAACTGGACCCTTATCTCTCACCATATACAAAAATCAAATCAAAATCTATTGAAAATTTAAACCTAAAACCTCAAATTATGAAACTACCAAAAGAAAACATTGCAGAAACTCTCTAAGATGTTGGTCTGGGCAAAGATCTCTTGAGTAATATCCCACAAGCACAGGCAAGCAAAGCAAAAATAAACAAATGGGATCACATCAAGTCAAAAAGCTTCTGCACAGCAAAGGCAACAATCAACAGTCAAGAGACAACTCACAGAATGGGAGCAAAATATCTGCAAACCATCCATCTGACAAGAGATTAATAACCAGAATATATAAGGAGCTCAAACAACTCAGCGACAAAAAAAAATCTAATAATCCAATTTTTTAAATGGGCAAAAGATCTGAATACACATTTCTCAAAAGAAGACATACAAATGTTAAACAAGCATATGAAAAGGTGCTCAACATAACTGATCATCAGAGAAATGCAATACAATGAGAAATCATCTCACCCCAGTTAAACTGGCTTTTATCCAAAAGACAGGCAGTAACAAATGCGGGCGAGGATATAGAGAAAAGGGAACTCTTATATAGTGTTGGGGGGAATGCAAATCAGTAAAGCCACTGTGGAGAACAGTATAGAGGTTGCTCAAAACACTAAAAATAGAGCCGCCATATGCTCCAGCAATCCCACTGCTAGGTATATACCCAAAAGAAAGGAAATCAGTATGTCAAAGAGATATCTACACTCCCACGTTTACTGCAACACTATTCACGATAGCCAACATTTGGAAGAAACCTAAATGTCCATCAACAGACGAATGGATTTTTAAAAAGTGGTACATATATATAATGGAGTATATGTACTCCATATATATTCAGCCACCAAAAAGAATGAGGTCCTGTCACTTGCAACAACACAGATGGAACTGGAGGACATTATGTTAAATGAGCTAAGTCAGATATAGGAAGACAAACTTGACATGTTCTTACTCATCTGTGGGAGCTAAAAATTAAAACAGTTGAACTCACAGTGATAGAGAGTAGAATGATGATTGCCAGAGGCTGGGAAGGGTAGTCGGGGGGGGTGGGTGGAGGACATGGGGATGGTTAATGGGTACAAAAACGGGTACAGTTAGATAGAATGGGGAAGATCTAGTATTTGATAGCACAACAAAGTGACTACAGTCAATAATAATGTATTGTACATTTTAAAATAACTAAAAGTATAATTAGAATGTTTGTAACACAAAGACATTATAAATGATTGAGGTGAAGAATTTTTAAAAAATTAATCAGATGGAAGCAAGAATGACTACAAGGAGAATAATTAGAAGGCAGATGAAGTAATCTAGACTAGATGATAGTAGCTGGAATTTGGGTTGGTTAGCACAGGCAAAGAAAGAAGTAAATGGATTAGAAAGCTATTTGAGTGAATTCTCCACAGTCACGTTTGTTAAGAATTACTGTGTTTCTAGCCACCACCTTCCTAGGCAGAAAAGAATGAAGGATAAGAATTTTAGAGCAGGGATAGGCAAACTTTTTCTTAATGGATCCACATAGTTGAGTCTCCTCCACATAGTTGAGTCTACTATTCAGCTCTGCCATTTTAGTGGAAAAGCAACCATAGACAATATGTAAAGGAATGAACATGGCTGCCCTCCAATAAACCTTTATTTATAAACATAGGTGTGCATGGGCTGTAGTACCAATCTATAGTTTCAGGAAAAAGATGTTCGGCTTTTAACTTGTTAGTTTCAAAGTGCCTCAGAGGCATCAAGTAGTAAGAGCTGTACAGGAAGCAACTGGATATGTCATTCTGAAGTTCAGAAGTGGTATCTAGAACAGATACATACGTTTGAGATTGGTCAGAAAAGTGGCAACAGGCCAAGTGCAGTGGCTCATGCCTGTAAATCCCAGCACTTCGGGAGGGCAAGGAGAAGGACTGCTTGAGCCCAGGAGTTTGAGACCAGTCTGGGCAACACAGTGAAACCCCCGTCTCTACAAAATATAGAAAGTAGGCAGGTGTGGTGGCACACATCTATAGTCCCACCTATTCAAGCAGCTGACGTGGGAGGGAGGAGCACTTGAGCCCAGGAGGTTGAGGTTGCAGTGAGCCGTGACTGTGCCATCGCACTCTAGCCTGGGTGACAGAACAAGACCATGTCTCAAATAATAATAATAAAATAAAAAAGAAAAGGTGGCAATTAATGCTATGAAAAAAAGTAAGATTGCCCGGGGCAAGTTAGCACAATAAAAAGAGGAAATGTCCTACTCAGGACCCAGAATAAAACCCCCATTTAAGGAACAAAGATAGGAAGAACAATCAGGAGGAATCTAAGAAGGGGCCTTCAAACAAGCCAAAAAACACAAAAACTAGAACTGAGTAATGTGTCAGAAGTGAATATCTCACGAGGGAAGTATGGACTGACCAAGAGACTCAAATGCTGCTCAGAGATTGATATAAGATCAGAATTCAAGCTTATATACTGGATTTAACAAAGGGAAGAGGTTGCTGGTAGCTTTGCAAGAGAAATCCAGTAGGAATGAGTAAAGAAGCTAGACAGCAAATTTAAAGATAAAGTGAAAGATACAGAAATGAAAGTGAGGAAGGGCAATTCTAAGAGCTTTGGCACTGAAAGGGAAGAAAGGAAGAAGGTGGCAACGAGCTGTAGAGTGAGGGGTGATGGTGCTTTATGAATGGAAGAAACGGTTGCTTCTTTCCCACTAAACTGTGAGCACTATGATGCGCAGATTACGTGTATCTCATCACCACATCCTTCCCACACAACTGAGTGAACAATACATTTGTTCACGGAGCATTTTTAATAGCAATGATAACAGAAAGGAGCTAAAAGATGAGGAGAATTTTAAGACACAGAAGGGAGAAAAGATAATCAGTGAAACCATAGCCTGTGAAGGCTATAAAGAATATATTTGGAAAATAGGAGGAGAAACTGGCTTTCCAGAGCATGTGGAGCACCTCCTCCTTGTAACAAGGGAGAAGAAACAACATGGATAAACATAGATAAAAGTAAATACAGGTTAATATGGGCAAGAAGCTGAGGATATTTATTAACCAGGGGCCAAGTTTTCTAATTGTCCTCTAATGCATGAAATGATCTTGCACAATGAAGAACAGCCCAATACAGAATGCCAAAAGTAACAATAAGAAATGCTGAAATGAAGAGTTCCTGCAGGCTAATTCAAATCACAAGGTTAAAACTCTAAATGATGACTCTCTTCTAAATAGAAAAAAATAGAATAATTTTTCATGGGAAAAGGGGAAATTGCATACTTCAATTTCTGCATTTCTCCCTCAGAAGCCTTCAGCTGCAGAAGGCTCTTGCTAAATGTTTGCAATATACAGTTATCTATAGCTATACCACTTTCACCAGAAACATGATTCTAACTTACATATTATGCACATGGAGAGAAGCTCAAGATAAAGATACATAGAGAAACTCACAATATTTAACACATGAAACACATACCACTATTAAATGCAATCCAGAGATCTGACAATACAATTTTTAATCACTAAGCTTTTTCCTATGAAAGTCTGAGTCACTGCTGATTCACTGAATACAATGCTCAAACGGTTTCTCACTCAAACTTATGCTATTTAAAATAATACAAGTTGCCCAGGTGCAACGGCTCACACCTGTAATCCCAATACTTCAGAAGGCCAAGGCGGGAGAATCACTTCAGCCCAGGAGTTTGAGACCAGCCTGGGCAACACAGTGAGACCCTCATCTCTACAAAATAAAAATAATTAGTCAGGTGTGGTGGTGTGTGCCTGTAGTCCTAGCCACTTGGGAGGTTAAAGGAGGGATTCTTGAGTCGTGGCAAGAGGATCATTTGAGCCTAGGAGTTCAAGGTTACAGTGAGCTATGATTGCACCACTGCATTCCAGCCTCGGCAACAGAGTGAGACCCCCATCTCTAAAAATAATAAAATAATCCAGTTAAAAACACTGATTTTTGGCCAGATGCGGTGGCTCACACCTGTAATCCCAGCACCCGGGAGGACGAGGCAGGCAGATCACCTGGGGTCAGGAGTTCAAGACCAGCCTGGCCAACATGGTGAAACCCTGTCTCTACTAAAAATACAAAAATTATTAGTTGGGCATGGTGGCAGGCGCCTGCAATCCCAGCTACTCCAGAGGTTGAAGCAGGAGAATCACTTGAACCCTGGAGGTGGAGGTTGCAGTGAACCAAGATTGCATCATTGCACTCCAGCCTGGGTGACAAGAGCAAGACTTTACCTTAAATAAATAAATAAATAAATGTAAAAACACTGATTTTTTAAACATATATACATGTATGTATATGTGTGTATATATGTGTGTGTGTATAAATATATCCCAAAAAAGCAATAATTACATTTTATCTTAGACTTTTGACAAAATGCTTAACTTAAAGACATATACAATAAAAGTTAAAACAGCTTCTCACCTTGACTACTCCATCAAAGCCAGGGATTGTATTAACCTCTGCTTTCTTAGCTAATAATTTGCTTTCAATCTTGTCACCCATGGCTTGAATAGCATGTGTGTCAGGTCCAATGAAAATGACATCTTCTGCTGCCTGTGGAGAAAAACAAGTCAAAATTTATAACAAGAACATTACAGAGCATGATGTGGAGTCACAATTCATAAAAAGAAAAGCCCATATGTGTATTTTCTAACTATTTTTCTCGCAGAAACAACAGTTTTTGAGCCAACACATTAAAATACTATATTGCATATAGTACATGTATGGATAGATGCATGCAACAAAGTCAAATGAAAACAACGGACAGCACTGAAGAACTCCTGCTGGGTATAAACAGTGCACCTCCGAAAAGCCACTCTATGACACTGTATTTGTATATAACGTCCTATGCCACCTAATCTAGCCAGTAAGGTCACCCCTAAACACCTTATAAATCTCTGTGTTTTCAACAGCCTGCAGCATAGTGCCTAGTATAACACAAATATCCATATTTACTGAATACCAATTCTGCGCCAGGCTCTGAGCTAAAACATAGGAGATAACATGGATGAAGATGACAGGATATCAATAATTTCCAGGAAATGTGAACAGATCACTGACACTTCAGAGAAACAGATAAAAGAAAGTACAACATGTTTACATCCTTGTGACTACAAAAGATGAGTCAAGAATCCAGCGGGAATTTAACTGGGTAGACTTCCAGTTTCAATCAAAACCACTCTGCACAAACCACACTGAGTACCTTGACAATGGATCTACCTCTCTGTTCATTCCACTCTAATAAAAAAAAATGCTAATGACTTAAAGAGATCTAGAGACAGAACAAAATATGATGCCATTAGCTCCACCACAGGGCATGGTCTAGAAAAGTAATGGGGGTGTTTGCTGAGATAAAGGATGAAGTCATTTCATAAAGAACTGAAGGTAAATATAAAATGGGAAAAACCAGACCTATATGCAGGCCTTCCTCGAGGAAGGCGCCTAAATGCTGATTGCCCTATGACCTTTGTCAGAGTTGGTATAAACAATAAATCGCATATTTATATATCACTTTTACGTCACATGTTCATTCCATGTTAGCATTGCTACCTGCAAAGAATCCTGACTTGGGAAAAAAGGTTCATTCTCCTGGTGACCAGGGCAGCTGAGTAGCCTGTTGCTTGGACTGCTCTCCTGGCCATCGTGACCAGGAGGATTAACCCCACCCTGAGCAGCAAGTGGAAGTCGAACAAGGAATAAACACAAGGAATACACAAGGAGATAAATATTTAGGAGGTGAGATGTGACTCCAACTTTGCACACGCTGAGCTGAGGTGCCTCACAATAGTCAAGTATGCATGTTAAGGAGGCAGATAGAGAGGTATAGAAGTGATCAGACAAGTCCAGGCTGAAATACAGATTTTATCTTTTTTGAGACAGAGTCTCACTCTGTTATCAGGCTGGAGTGCAATGGCACAATCTTGGCTCACTGCAACCTCCAAACTACAGATTTTTTTTTTTTTTTTGAGACGGAGTCTCGCTCTGTCGCCCAGGCTGGAGTGCAGTGGCCGGATCTCAGCTCACTGCACGCTCCGCCTCCCGGGTTTACGCCATTCTCCCGCCTCAGCCTCCCGAGTAGCTGGGACTACAGGCATCAAATACAGGATGGAATTAAAAGTTGTGAATGGTAGTCCAGGTGCAGTGGCTCACGCCTGTAATCCCAACACTTTGGGAGGCTGAGGAGGACAGATCATGAGGTCAAGAGATCGAGACCATCCTGACCAACATGGTGAAACCCCGTCTCTACTAAAAATACAAAAAATTAGCTGGGCGTAGTGGCATGCACCTGTAATCCCAGTTACTGGGGAGGGTGAGGCAGGAGAATTGCTTGAACCCGGGAGTCAGAAGTTGCTGTGGGCCGAGATGGAGCTACTGCACTCCAGCCTGGGGACAGAGCGAGACTCCATCTCAAAAAATATATATAAAAATAAAAGTTGTGAATGACATCATTCAGAGAAACTGAGTAGTAACGCCAATGCATTTAAATTCAAGAGGTATGCTTCTCTCCTACCCAAAAGCAAAACAAAAGAAAAGGGAATTTTTAGACCCGGAGTCTAAAGCATCCATTTCTTTGAGTGACAATGTGGATAATATCTGACTTTTAAGTTTGATTAAAGAATTAAATAACGTACAGGAGGAAAACTATTATTTTCCTTCTACCCTTCTAAGTTTATGGCTGTGGCACCTATTACAAAAGATAGATTAACCAAAAAAAAAAAAGTATACACATTTACTTAATGTAAGTTGTACGTGACACAGGAGCCTGCCTAAGGAAATGAAAATCCAAAGAAGCAGTGAAACTTGAGTGTTTTAATACAAGGCTGATGAAGACTAGAGAGCTAAGGAGAAATGACAGCACAGAGAACAAGAGGTAAGTGTCATAAACTGGGGACAACTACTCAGATTCCTCTGCATCCTTTTCTCTTTGGGAATGAGGATGCTCCTAACCCTGTCTCTACTAAAAATAGAAAAATCAGCTGGGCATGGTGGTGCGTGCCTGTAATCCCAGCTACTCTGGAGGTTGAGGCAGGAGAATCGCTTGAACCTGGGAAGTGGACGTTGCAGTAAGCCAAGATTGCACCACGGCACTCCAGCCTGGGCAACAGAGTGAGACTCTTTCTCCAGAAAAAAAAAAAAAAGAAAAAGAGGACACTAGAATAATAAGATAGCTAGGTCCACAGGACTCTAAAATAATATTATAGGAACCCAAATGCCTAAAATTTGCTGGTGTTACAAGTGGTAGGATGCTAGATAAGAAACCCCTTCAGCCATAAGAGGTGCTTATAAAGTATCTCTCTATCAAATGTTTTTGTATTTGGTTTTAGTAGAACCTTATTTTCATGGAAAAAAAAAATCTTATGCAAATCCCCAAAAATGCAAAGCACGTAGGAAGTAGCGCTGCTCTGTATGGGGAGATAATAGTGGTAAGCCTACACCTCTATCAACTCTGTGTCTCCAGGTGGATACATGAATCATTTCGGACCAGGACAATGATCATATTCATTTCTCTTTATCCAAAACCTGAAACCCGCTGAACACTAAGTAAACGCAAGAGGAAACAATCATGCTTCAACCATCAGTTGTCTTTCCGTATTCTCATTTTACTTGCAAAGATGGAAATTTTTATTATAATGCTGCTTTAAAAGCGACTATGCCAGGTAGATATAATCAAGCAATCAGAGTGCCCACACAAAGAATTGAAGAAATAACATAAATGAGAACATCCAAAACACATTATGATTATACAGTAAAACTTCTGATTAACAGGAGCCCAACGACCTGGAACACTGATGAACCAGATTTTTCTTGTGCATTCTAATTTGAGGAAAATTACTCACCCAAAAATGCAAAATTATCAAAAAAAAAAAAAAAAGCTTACATCAAATATTTAGTGACTATTTTTTGTCCCACCCAATACAAAAGAAAAATAGTCAGTAGTATGCTGGATAACTACAAATGTTTCAATGACTTAACTTCCTTTTTATCAATGTGTTTTTGGAAGTGCTCCCTAGGTCGGCCTTTAAAAGTAATTAAAGCAAAGTGATAGAGCAACATTAGAGGCTCCTGGCTCCCATAAATCTGTGACCAAAAAGGATGAGGTCAGGATAAGAGAATATGGCAACTGCAGTGTGATGCAGCATGTTTCAAACGCTTTCAGTTCTCGACCAGGCAGTGGTGTGATGTAGAATAAAAAGCCAGATTTTATCCACTAGGAACCTTCGATACTCTCCTGTTAACCCGGTATTTTTTGTTATCCATCTAATTATCAGCTTCCCTTAATCACTGTAAGTTTTCCGTTACATAATAGTAACTAAATTTGTTTCCAAAAATAAGCTTCTCAAGGTCCTTTTAAATTTACCTTGCATGATGCATATAATATCTGAATGCAAACAAATGTCTTATGATCACAAAAGGTGGGCATTTTTCATCATTAAAGTGATTAATAAAAAAAAAAATTATGAGCCACGTGTGCCTGTAGTCCCAGGTACTTGGGAGGCTGAGCCAGGAGTATCTCTTGAGTCCAGACACTGTTCACAGTTGTTGTGCGCTACGATGGCACCTATGAATAGCCACTACACTCCAGCATGGGCGACACAGCAAGACACAAGAAGAGAAAGAAATTATGAAAAGCTGAAATCATGCTCCAAAATTTTATCTATTTCCTAAATTCTGTGACCTTACAGTTCTGGAAAAATTTTAATAGAAGAATGGGGAAAAGGGTTGGGTTTGAGCAGTATGTTAAGGAAATGAGATTTAATTTACAATAGACTTTATGTCAGGAATGAAGGACAGAAAGAATCATTGTAAAAATTACAATGTATGATACATATTTCATTCTTAGAAATACCATAAGTTAGTAAATCGCTAATTATGAATTCAGATTTTCAAGTGTATACATTTTAGGTTCACCAAGAGTTGCTACTTGAGTAACTACAAAACCAGGGTCAGAAGTAAAAGACAGCCATGGGGCCAGGCATAGTGGGTCATGCCTGTGATCTCAGCACTTTGGGAGGCCGAGGCAGATGAGCTGCATGAGCTCAGGAGTCTGAAACAAGGCTGAGCAACATGGCGAAAACTTTTCTCTACAAAAAATATAAAAATTAGCCAGTCATAGTGGTGTATACCTGTGGTCCCATGTGGTCCCAGCTACTTGGGAAGCTGAGGTAGGAGGATTGCTTGAGCCCTGTGGGCAGAAGCTGGAGTGAGCTGAGACTGCACCACTGCACTCCAGCCTGGATGACAGAGCAAGACCCTGTCTCAAACAAACAAACAAAAAAAGATAGCCATGGAAAAACAGCTGAACTGTCCAAAAGATCCAGATTGTGGTTTTTAATACTATTCCATGCTAAAAGGAAAAAGTGTTTCTGGTAGAAAAGGCCAGTTCCAGGATTGGTTCAGGGAATATAGCACATCTGATAAACTGAGTCAGAAAGAAAGCTTTCAAAAATTAATGTAGCAGATAGAAAGGAGCACCCACTGAATACAGTGATATCAATAGGAACATCGAAAAGAATACTGGGGAGATTACAGGGTTAATTCATTCTTTTTAAGACCTCAGAATAAACCACTTCCTGCTATCTCTATTCAAGTGTTTGAACTTTTTGGATGTAAGTCACTGATTTTAAAATACATGGCTCTTTAAAAAGCAATGTAGAGAAAAACTAAATTTTATACATTAAACTAAGCAAAATAAAAGTATCAAGGTAAAATCCAACCCAATTTTTTTTGTTTTTTGTCGTGATACAAAGTCTCGCTCTGGACTGCAGCAGGGAGATCCTGGCTCATTGCGACCTCCACCTCTGGGGTTCAAGCAATTCTCCTGTCTCAGCCTCCCAAGTAGCTGGGACTACAGGTGCCCCCCATCATGCCCAGCTAATATGGTTTTGTATTTTTTGTAGAGACAGGGTTTCACCATGTCAGACGAGCTGGTCTCGAAATCCTGACCTCAAGTGATCCACCCGCCTCGGCCTCCCAAAGTTCTGGGATTACGGGTGTGAGCCACCATGCCCAGCCTCAATACAATGGTTTTATAAGGCAAGAAAAAGGGACCAGAATAACATCCATGTGGTGGGGGGAAAGCACAGGACAAAAACATACCAACACAATAGATCAAAACTATCACCTAATTTTTTTTTTTTTTTTGAGATGGCATCTCACTCTGTCACCCAGGCTGAAGTGCAGTGGCGCAACCTCGGCTCACTACAACCTCCACCTCCCAGGATCAAGCAATTCTCCCACCTCAGCCTCCCAATTAGCTGGGACTACAGATGCATATCACCATGCCCGGCTAATTTTTTCTGTATTTTTAATAGAGACAGAGTTTCATTATGTTGGCCAAGCTGGCCTCAAACTCCTGATCTCATGATCCGCCCACCCTGGCCTCCCAAAGTGCTGGGATTACAGGCATGAACCACCATGCCCGGCCTATCGTCTAATATTTCAAAACAAGTTAAAAGACATTTTTAAATGACACATAACATAAAATAGCATAAATCAGATTTAGAAAAGCTCAGAAATGCAGAAAGGAGATGACAGAACTCAGGATACAATTAGAAATGAAAAAGAAAATCATTCTATAAATGAAAACAGCTACAAAGAAGTTGAGTGAATAAGGAAAACAGACAATGCCTTATGAGAAAGACAAAGTGAAAATAAAAATATTGAATTTAAATATAAAAAATTGAATAAACAATACAGGAGAAGATGACAAATATTGCAGATAAAAAAGGACATCCAACATATGAATAATAGGAATCCCTGAAGAGAACCAAAGCAAAAAAAGAGCAAATATTAAAAATATAACTCAAGAAAATTTACTTGAATTAAAAATACATATTAAAAGACCACACTACAGGAGAAATTCATTCCAGGATGACCAACATACCAAGAAAAAATGCTAGCAATAATACTTAAGTAAATGAAAAAAACAAAAAACAGGAAAAGGTAACTATACAAAAGAGAAATTTAAATAATCATCAGACTTTGACAGCAATATTTTGTGCCAAAAGAAAATGGAATAATAAACTCTTTTGAGTAAGAAACTCCAGGAAACAAAGTATGAGCTAAGAACTTAACTTATTTTAATTTTGGGGAAGAGGGTCTTGCTCTGTCACCCAGCCTGGAATGCAGGGGTGCCATTATAGTTCACTGCAGCCTCAAACTCCTGGGCTCAAGTGATCCTCCCATCTTGACCTCCTAAGTAGCTAGGACTACAGGTGTGTACTGCCCAGCATTTTTTTTTTTTTTTTTTGGTGGGGTAGAGATGGAGTCTTGCTATGTTGCCTATGACGGTCTCAAACTCCTGGCCTCAAGCGATCCTCCTGCCCCAGCCTCCCAAAGTGGTGGGATTGCAGGCATGAGCCACCAGGCTGTGTCAAGCTAAGCAATTTTAATCCACAGAAGTGAGTGCAACTATAAAAGGCAGAGAAAATGTAACAACATGCAAGAACTCATAAACTTTGAGAAGTCCAATACAGCAGAGGTTTGCAAACTAGTGTGTAGGCCAAATCTGGCCCATTCACTGCCTGCTTTGGGTTTTTTTGTTTTTTGTTTTGAGAGGCAATTTCACTCTTGTCGCCCAGGCTAGAGTGCAATGGTGCAATCCCAGCTCCCTGCAACCTCCACCTCCCAGGTTCAAGCGATTCTCCTGCCTCAGCCTCCCACGTAGCTGGGATTACAGGCATGCACCACCAGGCCCAGCTAATTCTGTATTTTTAGTAGAGACGGGGTTTCACCATGTTAGTCAGGCTGGTCTCAAACTCCTGACCTCAAGTGATCTGCCCCCCTCAGCCTCTCAAAATGCAGGGATTACAGGCAAGAGCCACCATGCCCAGCCTCACTGCCTGTTTTTGTACAGTCCATGATCTAAGAAAAGATTTTACTAATTATTGGGGGTGGGGAGGAGGCAAATTTTTTTTTTAAATACTGTATCATTACGTGTGAAAATTATTAGGAAACTGAAACGCAGCCATTCTCATAGTTTACATTGTCTGTGATTGCTTTCTCACTACAAGAATAAGAATGAGTACCAGCAGAGATCATACGGCTCACAAAGCCAAAAATATTTACCCTCCGGCTCCTTACAGAAAAAGTCTGCCCACTCCTGTACTAGAGAAGGAGCTTCAGGAAACTAAAATGACAAATGAGACATCAACATAAAGAGCCAGGAGTTACTTGTAGAGCTAAAACTAAATGAAAGCTAAGGAGATATATGTATAAAAACCTTATAGATAACAGCCACACTTTCTGATAATATAGAGTACAACTTTTTTTTTAATATTAGAGGAAGATGATGTACAAATACATTTGTAATGTTTTTAGTAATCATATTGGCAGTGTTATCTCAGGCAGTTATCCTGAGATTGCTCTGTGTATAGCACAGGAGGAGACAAATAAGCAATTGTGAGATACTCTAATTCTGTCATTTCCCCTGTCCTTGAGAGTGAGAATTCCGAATCCGGAAGAATGAAGATACACAGGGGGCAACAAAGAAGAGGTTAAAGTTCTGCAATTCTGAATTGTAATGGAAAATATTGCTATGAACACGGGAGTTACTTTGTCTCACATAAAACATAGACTTTATTTAATTATACTTTTATATTGTTGTATATATTATATATGAGAAAAATGTTATGTGTATGTTATTAATACAGTATGATTATTATAATATAAATATGTTTTATATACATACCATATTTTGGGTTGCGGTTGGCATTATATTTAAACATATTTATGTAGTAAATATATTGCCATATGGTCTATATTGTATGAATATAATATAGTTAACATTGTATTATAAGCAATATACATATATAACATAAAACATATATGTTAAAAACCTGTTTATATATATGTATATGTTATTTCCTAGCCCTGGCAACTAAAAAGGCTTAAAATGACCAATCAGTAGCAATGACCATGCCTAGTACCCCAACTGTGATCTCCAAATACCATTAGAAGAAGCCAAGGCATTTTGAAAAGATGGCTGATTAAAGAGTTGAACAGAAGGCCAGGTGCTGTGGCTCACGCCTGTAATCCCAGCACTTTGGGAGGCCGAGGTGGGTGGATTTACAAGGTCAAGAGATCGAGACCATTCTACCTAACAAGGTGAAACCCCGTCTCTACTAAAAATACAAAAACAAAAGTAGCTGGGTGTGGTGGCGGGCGCCTGTAGTCCCAGCTACTCATGAGGCTGAGGCGGGAGAATGGCGTGAACCCAGGCGGCAGAGCTTGCTGTCAGCCAAGATCGCGCCACTGCACTCCAGCCTGGGCGACAGAGCAAGACTCCATCTCATAAATAAACACAGAAAGAAGAAAGAAAGAGAGAGAGGAAGGAAGGAAGGAAGGAAGGAAGGAAGGAAGGAAGGAAGGAAGGAAGGAAGGAAGGGGGGAGGGAAGGAAGGGAGGAAGGGAGAAAGAAAGAAAGAAAGAAGGAAGGAAGGAAGGAAGGAGAGAGAAAGAGAGAGAGAAAGAAAGACAGGAAGGAAGGAAGGAAGGAAGGAAGGAAGGAAGGAAGGAAGGAAGGAAGGAAAGAAGTTGGAACAGAAAATGTAAAACATGAGCCTGGAATGTCCAGTCAGATCAGATAGCAAGGAAGCTAGAGAAGACTATGAGGTCAAATCAAAAAGACCCATGAGTCAACTTAGGCCCCACGGACTAAAGAGGAACAACTTGAGTTCATTAGTAATTTCAACGATATGACTTCATAGTGATTTTGCTTAAAAGAATTGGTTAACTTTGAGGGGTGACAAGGAACCAATCATTACTTTAGAAATAGTAAATAAAGGTAAAGAATTCAGCATTTATCTTGCTTTTCATATATGAATTGTACCAGTGGTAATAAAACAGTAAATGAGAAGAAGTGTTTCTTTCTAAATACATTCCAATTAACTAATGAAAAAAATGTTAGCATTAAACTACCAAAATTTTGTAATCCAATAAATTACCAGATATGGGCAGTAAGCATCAAAGTCTGCTTATATCTTAAAAACAGCTAAAAAGACATTATGTGCCTCCTATAGTCTTGATCAAAGGCATCATATCCAAGTCTGATCTCATCTCTGAACTCAAGTGCCAATTTGTAGGAAACGCCAAGAATGGGGGAAACCACAGAGCTATACCATTGCCATGCAGTGAGCTAAGTCAAGACTGGGGGAACTCTGTAAGTCAAACATCCAAGTTCTTCAACAGCTAAGTCATAAAGAAAAGGAAGCAAGGGGAGCCTATAGACTAATATTTTTAAAACTTACCAAATTTAAAAATAAATGGACAAAACTTAAATACTGTGTCCAAGGTGGCACATTTGGACAATAAAATTATTTTTAAATGCAAAAAAAATGATTGCCATAAAAGCCAAAGGAATGGGTATGTTTAGAGAGAGGCTAGAGGTTAGCACTGAGATGCGTCACATGGCCAGGCCTTCCAGGATTCTGGGTAAACATCTGCATCTGGACCTATTTCATGATTTCAAAATTGTTAGCCCTATAATAGTTCATTAAGCCACACATTTGTTTTGTATAGTTCTCCTGTAACTGCCTTTTACTTTACAATAAAAATTTTGAAAACTATTTCAGAGTAGCCACCAACTTATAGGAGTGAAATCAACACACAGACTAGGAGCGGCTTCAGCAGCTCCATGCCCCGTGAAGTGTTTCTGAAGCCAGTTTTCCAGCCTCTTCCAGGGACTTTAGGCTTAAAAAAAATTTTTTTTTTTAAGTACATTCTTACGTTTGGCTGGGATACTTCAGTAAAGATTCTCATTTTGTACAAAGTGAACCATGGTGAAATGTTTACTAGCACTAAAGGTTAAATGTGGCAACTGAACACCAGGTACGGTGGCTCACGCCTGTAATTCCAGCACTTTGGGAGGCCGAGGCGGGCGGATCACCTGAGGTCAGGAGTTTGAGACGAGCCTGGTCAACATGGTGAAACCCTGTCTCTAATAAAAATATAAAAAATAGCCAGGCGTGGTGGTGTGTGCCTGTAATCCCAGCTACTCAGAAGGCTGAGGCAGGAGAATCACTTGAGCCGGGAGGTGGGGGTTGCAGTGAGCCGAGATCACGCCGCTGCACTCCAGTCCGGGGGACAGAGCCAGACCCTGTCTTAAAAAAAAAAAAAAAAAAATGTGGCAACTGCAAAGTATGAAAACATTTGGACATGGACAGCCAGAACAGGAACCCACCTCTGCAGCATCACCATGTCCAAAACACTCAAGCTTTGCTCTTTAATCAGAGATTCAATCTTACTCCTGGGTTGCAAAGAAAAAGAATGTTCCTATTGCCATGAGTGCTGCTGAAATCACAGATGAGATGAGACTACACTATCTGAGCAACAGAACATCAGGCCACCTGTACCAGTATTACGGAGACCAGCTCTGTAAAGGCCTGGGTGCCATCAAATCAGTGATGAAATGAGAAGCAAATGAATACTGAACAACTCATACTCCTCCCTCTTTCTTCCTTACCCTTTTACTACCTCCACTTTATGCTCCTGTGGCAAGCTGTGCAACACTGTGTATTGAGTACCAGGAGCTATATGCTGTTCTGTAAATGGGCAGACACACCTACAAACAGATTTCTTATTGAATGTGAATAGTTTGGGTTTCCAGCAAGGCCATTTCTGGTACTCCTATGTAATATTACTCAGACTTTTATTTTTTTTATTGGAAAACAAGTTCAGTTTAGCACTGGGATAAAATATGGGGCATGTTAGTAACTGGACTCCAAAGAGTTACTACGTACAAGAATGGCCCCTTCTCCCAGCTTTTAGGTGTTAAAATCTACTTTGGTGGTTGCTTTTTAACCTGAACTCAGTGTACTTTACAACAATAATCATTAAGAACAAAAGGCAAGGGCTGAGCACAGTTGCTCACGCCTGTAATCTCAGCACTTTGGGAGGCCAGGGTGCCTGGATCACCTGAGGTCAAGAGTTTGAGACCAGCCTGACCAACATGGTGAAACCATCTCTACTAAAACTACAAAAATTAGCTGGGCATGGTGGCGTGCTCCTGTAATCTCAGCAACTCAGGAGCTGAGGCAGGAGAATCTATTGAACCTGGGAGACAGAGGTTGCAGTGAGCCAAGATCACACCACTGTGCCCCAGCCTGGGCGACAAAGCGACACTCTGTCTCAAAAAAATAATAATAAAAATAATAAAAAGTAAAGCGCAGGAGTTCAAGATCAGCCTGGACAACATAGCAGGACCCCATTTCTGCAAAAAAATAAAAAAAAGTAAGCAGGCATTGTCCCAGCTACATAGGAGGCCAAGGCAGGAAGATTTCTTGAGCCCAGGAGGTCAAGGATGCAGTGAGCCGTGTTCACACCACTGCACTCAAGCCTGGGCAACAGAACAAAATCCTGTCTCAAAAATAAATATATAAAAATAAAAGATAAGGAGAACATTTTAACCCTGAGAGGGGAGAAACTTTCCTAGTATCATTTTTGTGGTCCTGGGTAAGTTCCAGTCTCCTGGATAAGGATGTGCACTGGTACTAGTCAACACCGCACTGGAAGTCCTGAGTCTGTGCAATGGGGACAACACTTTAGAGAAGACTGTAATAAAACTCCTAACTAATTTTCCCAACACTGACTGTGGAGCATCCACAAACGGAGGAAGGAGAAGAATAACCTAGAAGAGGATGCCCTCAGCCTCTCACCTACTACATTTATAGGAGTCATTTTCTTTAACTGTTGTCAGTTCATTGTAAATTAAAACCCAATGTAGCTGATTCATTAGGATAAGAACATAAAGGAATGTAATTGCTATAGCAGATGGGTAGTGGAAGGGGGCAAAGGTTCTATTATTTTAAAATTCAAAAATAAAAATTTATAAACCCACATGATTTTTAGATTTGTTTGGGATGCTAATTGCAAGTTCAATTAAAATCGAATGACATACAAACTGTATTTAATTCATTGTACACTATATGCTATGACTTGGTTTAACGAAAGGAACCTGTGTCTTTTTCTTTCAGTATTACAGGGATCTGGATTTCATTTAGTTTAATGTATATTCCATATTAAGTGTCTACTGGCACAATGCACTGAAGTAATACTATTATTTCCAGATGATAGCTATGTACGGTGTTTAGTCAGGGAAAGAGAACAGTGGTAACTTTCCACACTGTAACTGTTGGCAGAAGTCAAGTTTCCTACTTAAGTATATCTTAAGGAATACGTTACAGTTAAATATAAAACCTTGCTTCTCCCACACTGATGGGGAGTGAGCATTGCAGCAATAGAACACTTTCTATTTTTAATATCTGGCAATTGAATGATTTCCATTTCTACTTTTTAGCTAACATTAAGTCAGAAAATTGCTCAGTTCCTTTTATTAAATGTTTCAGGTTTCTGACCAAGGTACTTAGAGCAAACAAGAGTTTTTTGGTATTGATTACTTTAATAAAAACCATTTCAACAAACAAACTATAAATCGCAATATCTTTGTACTTTCCTGGTAAGCTTTTCAAATTTGTGGAGGAAATTTTTTATTTTAAAAAATTTGAATTACTATATTCTTTATGAATTTTGGCAATGTTCTTTCTATTCCTAGAAGACTAAGATTAAAGTCTGTTAGTGTTTTCTATTTCTTTTGTGCATATTTGATTTCTTCTTTTTATTTCCCTATAATCAGCACTGATACCACTTTCAGAGTCTTATTGATTGTAAAGAAGAAAGAGCCTGGGTGGGTAAGCCTCACATTCTTCACTCTTTGTGCAGATCAGGACACTAAAAAGAGATGAGTTAACATAAACCTGAGTGGGCTGTTAACCTTTTTTCTCTTTGGGAAATGTAGATGCAATAACATTTCCAGCTGAAAGACTTATTCTGAGTTCCTAATGTTAAAGAATGCAAATGAAGTATTTTGTCTTCTCCATGCCTGGAGGTGTTAGGTAAGAAAATAGAAAGAGGTTTCTAGGATTAGTTTCACAGATTTCCTTTATTATGTAAAACCTTAGACTGGTTGCACTGACAAGAATCAAAGAAAGGCAATATAGAAGACACCCAGAGAAAGTTCAGTAACTTGTTTAGCAATAACACTGAGAAAATTTGAGTTAACAAAAACAAGCTTTGGGATGAATTTTAGCCTCCCTCCTTTAAAGAAATACTAGCTTTAATACTACAACGCTAATGAAAATACGTTGCCAAATACTGTTAATCAGTTTAAATAATACTAAATTTCCTTAGGTAAAATTCTTAAATGTATCACTCAGCTATTTTTCAGAAGTTTCTTTCTGCTTTACATAATTATAGCAATAATACTTTAATTAAACATATTGATACAAATTTTAGGTATTCTTTTAGATGTATCTTTTAAGAAGATAAGGTAAGAAGAAGGTAAGAAGGTTCACATTTAAATATGGTATACATTGCTAAGGTCCTCTTCATAGAAGCTGATCACAGGAATTTGTTTTGAAGTTGTAATTTCTTTCCTCTATACCTCATATAAAATACTTTTATTTTACATCCCTACAATTTGAATATTTAAAATGGGCTGTTTTCATTTCTCCCTGATTCAATTCTTTTTATTGTTTCATGAACAGGAAAACTAATTGGTACCTTTTTGGTTGCAAAATAATATTTTTCCAGTTAGACTTTGGAATATAACTTACAACAACTCTGAATATAATTAGCAATTTTACAGTTTAAGCAAAAAAAATGAAGATTTGATAACGCTTCACTTAGCGTGAGGGTCTGTTGCTGTAAATGCCCAATGCCACCCCTTCCGGCTCATGCCTCACAGTCCACTTACACTTAGTGAACTGCTAAGAGTAAAAAAGAACAGGAAGCTGGTAAACTGGTGAAAGGCAAGAGATCTTTTGTTTAGTCCGTCATATCAGATATTAAGTTTAATTTTACAGCCGGGCGCAGTGGCTCACGCCTGTAATCCCAGCACTTTGGGAGGTCACGGTGGGCAGATCACAAGGTCAGTTGTTCAAGACCAGCCTGGCCAATACGGTAAAACCCGCCTCTACTAAAAATACAAAAAAAAAATTAGCTGGGCATGGTGGCGCACGCCTGTAAACCCAGCTACTCAGGAGGTTGAGGCAGGAAAATTGCTTGAACCCGGGAGGTGGAGATTGCAGTGAGCCAAGGTTGCGCCACTGCATCCAGCCTGGACGACAGAGGGAGACTCCGTCTCAAAAATAATGATAATAATAATAATTTTACAACTTTTAATTGGCTTTGTATATTCTCTGAATTGTGTGCTTTTTCTATTTTCTTTGAAAATATTTACAATTTCTTTCAAAATTTACCGCAAGTCAAAATCCTCCCACATGTCTTGCTTAACTTCATGTTTTCTGAAACACATCAAGTTTTTGATTCCATTGTGGATAGAAATAAGAGTTGTATAGTTTAGGTAAAGTAGGCTGAACCTACAGTTGGGATATTCTTGTTTTAAGCACTTAATTGCTGTGTTTTACTACAGCCTACATTATAAAGTTTATTTCAAATACTGAGTAGAATATTAAAATAGCAGAGATCATGATTTCTTTTTTGGGGGGACGAAGTCTTGCTCTGTCTCCCAGGCTGGAGTGCAGTGGCGCGATCTTGGCTCACTGCACGCTTTGCCTCCTGGGTTCACACCATTCTCCCGCCTCAGCCTTCCAAGTAGTTGGGACTACAGGCGCCCACTACCACGCCCAGATAATTTTTTTGTAGAGATGGGATTTCACTGTGTTAGCCAGGATGGTCTCTATCTCCTGACCTCATGATCTGCCTGCCTCGGCATCCCAAAGTGCTGGGATTACAGGCATGAGCCACCACGCCCGGCCTATGATTTCTAATTAATGACCTTGAGCACAATTCCTCACAACACTTAGCACTACTCTAACCCTAAAACCTGCTAAATTCACCCTTTATTCTGATTAATAGCAATGATGCAATTAAGTGAAAGTGACAATAAGATGTAGGAGATGGACCCAAGCTGACATTTATTTATCTGTAGGTGGGAAACAATTCTTTTTTTTTTTTTTTTTTTTTTGAGACAGAGTCTTGCTCAGTCGCCCAGTCTGGAGTGCAGTGGCGCGATCTTGGCTCACTGCAAGCTCCGCCTCCCGGGTTTCCGCCATTCTACTGCCTCAGCCTCCCAAGTAGCTGGAACTACAGGTGCCCACCACCACGCCTGGCTAATTTTTTTGCATTTTTAGTAGAGACGGGGTTTCACTGTGTTAGCCAGGATGGTCTCGATCTCCTGACCTCGTGATCCGCCCGCCTCAGCCTCCCAAAGTGCTGGGATTACAGGCGTGAGCCACCGCGCCCGGCCAGTGGGAAACAATTCTAAGTTTAAAAATGAATTAAAAGAACAGGAATAAAATACTAATAAAAACTACAATATTTATTTACTAGTTTATTTCATACTATTTACAAAGCATTGTATTAAGGCTCACTTTATCACTAAAAAAGTATTTTATAGATTAGCACTGCAGTCATCAGATTCAAATTTGTTTACAAAGTTAGAAAGTCTTCAATTGATTCTAAAACAATATTGTAGTATCTATGACACTTCACAGCTCTAAAGGGCGCTTTTTTGTATCTTCTCCTCCTCAAAAAACAAAAAGGAGGGGGCCTAAGAAACAGCAGGAAATAAATGGTCATCACTGCTTAACATGTCAGTAAAATGAGGATCTTCAAGATGAAATAAATTGCCCACAGTCATTAGACTGGTGAAGTGACAGAGATAAGACTAAGTCACAAACCAGCGTTTTTAATCTGCAACTCAATCACCTTCTCAGGCCCATCTCACCTGCTTGTAAACAGGTGCAAGCGGCCCGTGCTTTTTCAATAAGCTAAAGATTACTGGGAAGTAACCAGACATCAGGTTTGCCTCGCACACCCTTGAACACATCTATTACTCAGCGTCCTAACTGATTAGTGTCCCTTTTCATTCTCAGAAGCAGGCTGGTTTAAGTAGACATGGTTTTCACACTCAAGGAGTTTATAGTCTAGTAGAACAAACAATAACACACGTACCAAAAAATAAAAACAATACACGGTAAGAGTAGTCAGTGCACTAGAAGAGGTAAAAATCAGACACGGTGAACAGAGTCCAACACGGGAATCAAGGACGGCTTCACAAAGGAAGGAGCACTTGAAGGGGAAAAGGACAACTAGGATTTGGAAAAGTAGCATGGGCAAACAAACATTTAAATATTTAGGAAAACACCTCTCTCACTGATCCGTAAACTGTTCTTTTTTTTTTTTTTTTTAAGACAGGGTCTGGCTCTGTCGCCCGGACTGGAGTGCAGTGGCATGGTCTCGGCTCACTGCAACCTCTGCCTCCCAGGCTCAAGGGATCCTCCCACCTCAGCCTCCTGAGTAGCTGGGACTACTGGTGCACGTGTCAACAGTTTTTTGATCATCAGAGAATAACAACGATCCTGCAAACAACCAGTGCTCATCTATAAGGATCTCCTCTCTTTTTAAGTCCTACAACAACTAGATTTCAATTTTATGCATCTTTGATGTCTGCTTAACACAGTCATGCATTCATTCATCCTACAAATAGCTGCCAACACCTACTCTACGTCAGGCACTGTGCTAAGCCTAGGAGTTCAATGATGGACAAGACAGAGGTACACCAGGGCCTCGCTTAGTTGACTAACTAGAAAGACAAAATATAACACAATTAAAATCAAAATAAAGCATGAGTACTGTGGTAAAGAATTAGAAAGTACTCTGGGAAACTAATAATGGCAATTGAACTAAAGCGAAGATGGATGGGAACTTCGTTAGCCAACTCACAAATTTACTACAATGATATTTTCATATGTGAAGTGGCAATATTGCAATTATCAACTGCATAAATAATAAAAGACAAAGGAAATTCTTTCCAAGATACAAATTTCTCCCCCTTTGCTTCAGAGAATTTCTTCCTCCAATTCATATTAAGTACTCTTACAATTTAACATATTCAGATTACCTGAGATTTGTCTTTCTTAATAATTCCAACCAGAGCCTTTGTAGCCTTCTAAATGAGACCTGAAAATGTAATCTTCTCCTTACATTAAAGTCAACCCTTGTAAGTGATGAAGGAAAAAGTTGGCATTGTATATAATAGACTAAGCTTCATTTTATGTCAACTACCAGCAAGCGTAAAATCTCAGCAGAATGATATTCTCACAACGTTGTAGCAGCCAGCATGACTTCCTTAGGTGTACGTTATCACCCTATCCCCAGCCATTTGAAATATGACTGACACCAACTGTAACCCCTCACTTCCCATGCCACTAGAATCTTACAAAACAAGTGTTGGGCAGGATTTTAAATTATATTCTTGTATAAAAGAAAGTCAGGAATTAGAAGCAGTGGAGTGTAAAGGTTAAGAACAGGGACTGTGGAGCCTGCCTTCACTCCAGTTCCACCATACACTACCTGGTTGGCCTTGGACGAGTTCCTTGGCTGCTGTGTGCCTCAGTTTCCCTATCTGTGAGGATACGTGAATTAATAAATGTAACGCACTTAGGATGAAGGTGATCCATAGTAAGCTTCTACATAAGTGTAAAGGGACTCCGGAGTCTGAGTCACACCACTGTTGGCTGCTGAGGCCTCCCAACCTTCCTCCCTGGGTGGAGATCTTTCCTGTGTTCCAGGGGCCTCATTCCTGAGACACTAATAACACTTCGGTAAAATGTTGTGTACTTGAAACCTTAAGAAACTTACGAAATCACAACTGTCGTGTGCTGAGATGCACTTCTGACAGCTTTGAAATAGTTTACTGACTTTATCATCGCCTTAAACACTTCTAATACAAAAAGGGTGCTTGGAAGTACTATGGTTGAGAATGCTTTCTGGTTTGGGGAGGGTTGTTTTTTTGTTTTGTTTTGTTTTGTTGGAAGCAGGATCTCTGTGTGTGTGTGTGTGTGTGTTGCCCAGGCTAGAGTGCAGTAGTGTGATCACTGCAGCCTTGACCCCTAGGGCTCAAGTCATCCTCCCACCTCAGCCTCCAAAGTAGCTGGGACCACAGGTGCGCGTCACCATGCCTGGCTAATTTTTTTGTATTTTTAGTAGAGACAGGGTTTTACCATGCAACCAGGCTGGTCTCAAATTCCTGACCTCATGATCCGCCTGCCTTGGCCTCCTAAAGTGCTGGGATTACAGGAATGAGCCACCATGGCCGGCCCCTTTTTTTTATTTTTTGTAGTGATGGGGTCTCCTTATTTTGTCCAGGCTGGTCCCAAACTCCTGGGCTCAAGCAATCCTCACGCCTTGGCCTCCCAAAGTGCTAGGATAACAGGCATGAGCTTTTTGGTGTTTTGTTTTGTTTTGGAGACAGGGTCTCGCTCTGTCGCCCAGGCTGGAGTGCAATGGCACAATCTCAGTTCACTGCAGCCTCCACCTCCCAGGTTCAAGAAGTTCTTTCACCTCAGCCTCCCAATTAGCTAGGAGGGACTACAGGCATATGCCACCACATCTGGCCAATTTTCAGTAGAGACAGGGTTTCACCATGTTTGCCAGGCTGGTCTCGAACTCCTGACCTCAAGTGATCCACCTGCCCAGGCCTCTCAAAATGCTGGGATTACATGCGTGAGCCACCACACCCGGCCACACTTTTTGGTTTTAAAGGCTCAGTTTTGACACTGAGTTTACATTATTTGACAATGCTTTGACTCTTTATTTTAATAATGCTATTTAATTACAAATCAACTTCAAAAGCCCTTTTGAATTTTTGGTGTTACTATTCACACTAGAAGTTGAGCACACAGGAATCAGAAGTCAATATAACACATAAATAGCCATCAAAGATTACGTGCATGGTCTTCAGATAACATTTCATAAGGTCCACCCACCTTATTAATCAGAGAACAGTGCTCTGATTGTATAATACTAATTAGTCATGAGACATTTTCAACTATTATAAGAGGAGGCTAGATTGTAGTTAAGGCCTGCCAAGAAATGAAGGGCAACACCTCATGAAATGACAACTAATTTGAAATACATTCTCTGTCCTCTTTATATTACCAATAACAAAAAACCCTAAAGGGATTTGGTGCTTTTCCAATATGGCTGTCCGACCTAGCAAAGAATTTTCAAATTCACAACATGTAAATTGATTCCAGGGTATTTTTAGTGAGAGGACAGTCTAGAAATGATCTTAAGCTGAAAAAGGTCTGATTTTATGGATTTAAAATAATAACACAGCCGGGCACAGTGCCTCATGCCTGTAATCCCAGCACTTTGAGAGGCCAAAGCGAGGTGACTGCTTCAGTTCAGGAGTTCGAGAGCAGCCTGGGCAACACATATTTTTTTTTTAAATAGAGACAAGGTGTTAGGCAAAGAACTTAAGCAAAGACTTTCTGACTAAGAACCCAAAAGAAAATGCAACAAAAACAAAGATAAACGATGGAACTTAAACTAAAAAGCTTCTGTGCAGCAAAAGAAACAATCAGCAGAGTAAACAGACAACCCATAGAATGGGAGAAAATCTTGGCAATCTAAACATCCGACAAAGGACTAATATCCAGAATGTACAACGAACTCAAACAAATCAGCAATTAAAAAAAACGAACAATTCCATCAAAAAGTGGGCCAAGCAGCAATTCCATTACTGGGCATATACACAAAGGATTATAAATCATTCTACAACAAAGACACATGCACATGTATGTTTATTGAAGCACTATTCATAATAGCAAAGACATGGAACCAACCCAAATGTACATCAATGATAGACTGGATTAAGAAAATGTGGCACATATATAACATGAAATACTATGCAGCCATAAAAAAGATGAGTTCATGTCCTTTGCAGGGACTTGGATAAAGCTGGAAACCATCATTCTCAGCAAACTATCAAATGATCAGAAAACCAAACACTGCATGTTCTCACTTATAAGTGGGAATTGAACAATGAGAACACATGGACACAGGGAGGGGAACATCACACAATGGGGCCTGTCAGGAGGTCTGGGGCTAGGAGATGGATAAGATTAGAAGAAATACCTAATGTAGGTGACGGATTGGTGGGTGCAGCAAACCACCATGGCACGTGTATACCTATGTAACAAAACTGTACATTCTGCACATGTATCCCAGAATTTAAAGTATAATTTTAAAAAAAGTGGGCTAAGGACATGAATAGGCAATTCTCAAAAGAAGATATACAGATGGCCAACAAACTTGAAAATATGCTCAACATCACTAAGGATCAGGGAAATGCAATTCAAAACCACAATACAATAGATACCACCTTACTCCTGCAAGAATGGCCATAATCAAAAAATCAAAAAATAATACATGTTGGCGTGGATGTGGTGAAAAGGGAACACTTCTACACTGCTTCTAGGAATGTAAACTAGTACAACCACTACAGAAAACAGTGTGAAGATTCCTTAAAGAACTAAAAGTGGAACTACCATTTGATCCAGCAATCCCATTACTGGGTATCTACCGAGAGGAAAATAAGTCATTACACAAAAAAGATACTTGCATACACATGTTTACAGCAGCACAATTTGCAATTGCAAAAATATGGAACCAGACCAAATATCCATCAATCGACAAGTAGATAAATAAATTGTGGTATATATACATCATGGAATACTACTCAGCCATAAAAAGGAATGAAAAAATGGTATTTGCAGCAACACCAGTGGAATTCATTAGTCTTTCCTTTTTTTTTTTTTTTTTTTTTTTGAGATGGAGTCTCACTCTCTCGCCAGGCTGGAGTGCAGTGGCACGATCTCGGCTCACTGCAACCTTCGCCTCCTGGGTTCAAGCGATTCTCCTGCCTCAGCCTCCCAAGTAGCTGGGATTACAGGCATGCGCCACCACATCCAGCTACTTTGTGTATTTTTGGCAGAGACAGGGTTTCACCATGTTGGCCAGGATGGTCTTGATTTCTTGACCTCACGATCCGCCCACCTCGGCTTCCCAAAGTGGAGACCGTTATTCTAAGTGAAGTAACTCAGGAATGGAAAACCAAACATCATATGTTCTCACTCATAAGTAGGAGCTAAGCTATGAGGAGGCAAAGGTATACGAATGATACAATGGACTTTGGGGACTTGGGGGAAAGGGTGGGAAGGGGGCGAGGGATAAAACACTATACCTTGGGTACAGTGTACACTGCTTGGGTGATGGGTGCACCAAGATCTCAGAAATCACCACTCAAGAACTTATTCATGTAACCAAATACGACCTGTTCCCCAAAAATTTATTGTAATAAAAAGAGTGCCACCCCCCATGACACACATTTACCTATGTAAAAAACCTGCACATGTACCCCTGAACTTAAAAGTTTTTTCAGCAATAAACTAAGAACCTTATAGCACTGAGAAACAATTTAAAAAATAATTATTGTTGGCATAACTAAATAGTCAAGATATAGCTGTAAAATAATTGTTTGACTCTAACTCATGTGTAAACACCCAAATTTTAAAAACACATCCTTTAAAGTAATATAATTCTCCCCTACAACTCTGGATGATATCACAGGTCATCCAGACCTCATATAATATATTATCCCCACCTTGTGGTCAGCTTCATGAAAGTGAACAGACTAAAAATAGCATTATTTCCCATATCTGCCCAAAAACCTCTCCAGCCTATCGCAGATCCCAATTGATGTATTACCAAGAATTTGTTCTTCCCATGCTGGTCTGAACATACAAAGTCATAATCTTGATTCTGTCTTACAGTGATTATCCTCTTTCTCCAATTTTTTTTAATCATGGAGGATAATACCTAATCCACAGACTCAAAAATTAATAATCAACAGGTATAAATCTATTAAACACCCATGGAATGGAGTATTTTTAAACTTCTTTGTGCTTTAACCCTACATCTATTAGGGTGCAAATCCTGTATCAGTATAGCTACATTTACAGTTGTGGGAGTGAATCCCTGGACTTTTCTAGAGCATAATTCAAATATTTTGGGAAAACCAGGAATTTTACAAATCTAATCTAACACTAATGTTTACATAAGCTACTACATTGAAAATTTTGAATTCTGAAAATAATTCCTTCACAGCATCCCTGAACTCACTGCACACATTCTCAATTGGCATACACTTAAGAGAATATAAATCTAGTATTATTAAATATAGTTACTAGGCAATATACATTAACTTATAGAAAACATTCTCAGATTTCTTCGATACGATCCCTATTTTGTATTTTTTTTTTTTTTTTTTTTTTTTTTGAGATGGAGTCTCACTCTGTTGCCCAGGCTGGAGTGCAGTGATGTGATCTTGACTCACTGCAACCTCCACCCTCTGTTCAAGTGATTCTCCTGCCTCAGCCTCCTGAGTATCTGGGACTACAGGAGCATGCCACCACACCTGGCTCATTTTTTTATTTTTAGTAGAGACAGGGTTTCGCCATTTTGCCCAGGGGGGTCTCAAACTCCTGGCCTCAAGTGATCCACCTGCCTCGGCCTCCCAAAGTGATGACATTACAGGCGTGAGCCACCGCGCCCGGCCCCTATTTTGTACTTTCCATATTACTGTACATTCCCCATTCATTAGCAGAAATAACTGTACCAAATAATTTTTTTATTCACATGGTCACTCAAAATCTTTCTTGTGGCCATATCTAAATGTGTGCTTATGGACAACACAGACAAGTGTGTACTAAACTAAATATATATGTACAGATACACAACTGTTTCAAACGTCATATCCAGACCATTGAATAGTACATTTTTGCATAACTAAAAAGCCCTACTCTACTTCTGGCCTTTCTCTAATGGACATTTTTACTAAATACTTGTATAAAGCCACACAAAAACACTGAGTGCCTGATTCAATGATGCACCAAAGCTGAAAAAGAACTACAAAACATTAATTCAAATCCATTTTAACCAGATGGAATGACAAGACTGAAATCACAGAGAAAACTGAATAATTTTTAAGACTCAAACTTCTAATAA
The DNA here is from genome assembly GCF_009764315.1 of Trachypithecus francoisi. Lineage (NCBI taxonomy): Eukaryota > Metazoa > Chordata > Mammalia > Primates > Cercopithecidae > Trachypithecus > Trachypithecus francoisi. The sequence continues at coordinate 15,091,624 of NW_022681463.1, forward strand.
TAAATACAGTGAAAATGCACAACACTTCCAAGCAGGAAACTAATAAACATTATTAAAAGAAATTTAGCTGGGCACAGTGGCTCACACCTGTAATCCCACCACTTTGGGAGGCCAAGTCAGGTAGATCACCTGAGGTCGGGAGTTCAAGACGAGCCTCACCAACATGGAGGAACCCCGGCTCTACTAAAAATACAAAATTAGTCAGGCGTGGTGGCACATGCCTGTAATCCCAGCTACTCGAGAGGCTGAGGCTGGAGAACCACTTGAACCTGGGAGGTGGAGGCTGTGGTGAGCCGAGATCGCACCATTGCACTCCAGCCTGGGCAACAAGAGCGAAACTCCATCCCGAAGAGAGGAGGGGGAGGGGGAGGGGGGGGGGAGGGGGAGGGGGAGGGGGGGGGGAGGGGGAGGGGGAGGGGGAGGGAAGAGAAGAGAAATTTAAGAAAACCTGTAATCCCAACACTTTGGGAGGCCAAGGTGGGCATATCACTTGAGCCCAGGAGTTCGAGACCAGCCTGGGCAATATAGTGAGATCTCGTCTCTGCAAAACATAAACAAAATCAGCCAGGTATGACGGCTTATGCCTGTGGTCCCAGCTACTGAGGAGACTGAGGTGGGAGACTCACTGAGCCCAGGAGGGGGAGGCTACAGTGAGCCATGATCATACCACTGCACTCCAGCCTGGGAGACAGAGCAAAACTGTTGAAAGAAAAGAAAAGAAAGAAAAAAAGAAAATATTAGAAAGAAAGAAAGAAAAGATAAAAAGAGAGAAACAAAGGCAAATTTTTTTAACTATATGATTCTATTGATAGAAAGTTCAAGAAAATAGGCAAAACTAAACTCTAGAGTCACAGGATGCATATTAAGGAGGTGAAAAGTATAGAGAGAAGCAAGAACATGATTGCCATACTAGTTAAGACGGTGCTCCTGGGATGGGAGGAAGGAGTATCGTGTGAAGCGAACATGCAAAGGGCTTCTAGGGTGCAGACATTTGTCTTATTTTTTGACCTAGGTAATATTATGTGGGTGCTCACAATAATTTGTAAAGCTGTACAAATTATATTTATATTATGTGCATTTTTCAGTATATATGTCCTATTTCACCATAAAAAAATAGCAAATATTCTAAACAGATAGATTTCAGTTAATATAATGAAGGATTTTCTAACCATTAAAGCTGAGGAAGACAGAAAGCTCTACAGCAAGTACTGGCCAATTACAGCCTACAGGCCAATTCCAGCCCACCACATGTTTGTAGTCTATGAGCTAAGAAAGTTTTTTTATGTTTTTAAATAGTTAAAAAATATCAAAAGCAGAATAATATTTCGTGACATGTTAAAATTACATTTGAGTAATTTGAAATTCCCATTTGAGTATTCATAATGAAAGTTATATTGAAACACAGCCATACCCATTCATTTACCTATAGTCTAGGGCTGCTTTCACAAGACAACTGCAGAGCTGAGTATTTAGAACAGAGTTGAATGGTTCTGACAGTATGGCCCACAAAGCCTAAAACACTTACTATCTGGCCCTTTACAGAAAAAAAAGCCTGCCACATGCTGGTCTATATGATGAGAGGGCTTAAGATTCCAGTCATCATAAGCTCGTGCAACAGTTCAATAGCCATCTTACAGAGACACCTTAGAAGCCATTTCTGTATTTATAAATATCTGCCTACTTAAGAGAGAATTTCGGGTATTAAACTTTCCATGAATGGCCTAAAGCTAAACAATCCATCTCTTATTCATTTGTTCATTAAGCAAATATATATAAGCCAGACACTGTCCTAGGTACTGAGGAAATAGCAACAATCAAGAGACAGGAACTCCTATGGTTGTGTAGGCTGTATTGGAGCAGGGGAGAAAGACAGATGAATAAAATGTACATCAGGAAGCAGTAACTACTATAGTTATAACCTTTCCCCTCTCTCTCTTAGTCCTGCCCTGGCCATGTAAGACGTGCCTACTTCCTCTTTGCCCTCCGCCACGACTGTAAGTTTCCTGAGGCCTCCTCAGAAGCAGATGACACCATGCTCCTGCAGAATCGTGAGCCAATTAAACCTCTTATAAATTACCCAATCTCAGGCATTTCTTTATAGCAATGCAAGAACAGACTAACATACGGTCTCACAGCAAAGGTGGGCAAAGACGATACCAAATTTCTTGCCATTTGCTGAATTGAGGAAAATGGCAGAAAGCGACAGCCTCACATAGAATGCTCCCCTGAAGTATTTCAATGCTCACAGCGACTTTCTGGAAAGCTTGAATGGTATAAACAAATTCAAGCCCAGTACCCAGGGCCCTTCACCTTCCAGGCTTACTCTTACACTCAAAGGTCTGTCACAGCTCATGGCTCAATGCAGCACCCCTTTCTCTGCCATCCCCACACTATAGCCCCTTCCTGGAATTCCCCGTCCACCTGTGTGCCCTCATTCTTCTCCATCATCTCCCATGCCTAAATACTACCTATCTTCAAGGCCTACTTCAAATGCCACCTTCTTCATGAAACCTTTCTGGGCACCTCTCCCCCATCAAAATGGATCACTTCGTCATCTGACTACCCTCGATAGCCAGCTGTCCTCTCCTGGGAATCAGAGAAACTCCTCCCAATATCTCCACCCTGCTGTTGTCCTATAAACTTCTTCAGGGTAGGGAAGCTGCTTCATTTATATTTACCAGAATCTGCCACATTAAAAGATGTATGTCAAAAAAATTAGGTAAGTTCCAAGGCCTTTCGAGCTCAAAAAGTCCATGATTTTCTTCTATTTTCTGTACATTATAACTCTAATGATACCACAATTATGAAACTTAGCATCATAGAGGCACAGAGCATTTATGACAGGAATAAATTCTTAGGGAGGAAACCAACACCTATACCAATATAAAATACTCCCCCCTCCATGAATCCTTCGTACACACGCATACACACACCCACACGCCCACACACAGACCTTTATGTGAAGTTTGACAATGTTCTCTTCAGCTCTACCCAACCCCCAACCACCTTCCTGCACACAACAGCCTTTGATTGCTGCAATTATCATACTGTCCTATAATTATGTGGTTTAAGACACATTTGGTGGCAGAGTTAGCCTGACTTTCCTGAACTGCCCTTTACCCAAACACAGCAAAAGACCTCTTCAGTTGTAGCCCTTGTGAATGGCATAATCTTGCTCCCTGAACAGACAGGAGTGACAAGAGGCAGCTGGCCCAAACTAGACCTAGCAGAGTTCCTTTTCTAGGAATAGGGCATGGAAACAGAGAGAAAAAGAGACTTTCCTCTTTTCAGGATCCCTGGCCTACGTCACATAGGCTTAGAGGCAATGAAGTCAGCATGTTCCAACAGGGTGGTGAGAGCCAGACAAGCAGAGGTGGAAAGCAGAGAGGCTTTCAGAAACAGCTCAAAGAATGGAGCATAAACTCAGAGAGAAGTAAAACTGACTGCTGGCTACTCTCTGCTTCCAGTGCTGTCTTCAAGACTAGCTATCTTCATATTGTTGGATTCCTCAAAGCAACCATGTATAATGCACAGGTAAGTCTGGCTACCCAGCAACATCACTGAAGGCAACTCACAGCCCTGACATTGGTTCCACAGTAAGCAAAGGTTAATATGCTTTAAGTACTAGGTTTCTAAAATTTAAAACTGAGCATTAGTAACTGGCTGGGCACAGTGCTGTAATCCCAGCACTCTGGGAGGCCAAGGCAGGAGGATCACCTGAGGTCAGGAGTTTGAGACCAGCCTGGCCAACACGGTGAAACCCTACCTCTACTAAAAATACAAAAATTAGGCTGGGCGGCAGTGGCTCACACCTGTAATCCCAGCACTTTGGGAGGCCAAGATGGGCAGATCACGAGGTCAGGAGATCAAGACCATCCTGGCTAACACGGTGAAACCCCGTCTCTACTAAAATAGTAAAAAAATTAGCCGGGCGTGGTGGCGGGCGCCTGTAGTCCCAGCTACTTGAGAGGCTGAGGCAGGAGAATGGCGTGAACCCGGGAGGCGGAGCTTGCAGTGAGCTGAGATCAAGCCACTGCACTCCAGCCTGGGCGACAGAGCGAGACTCCCTCTCAAAAGAAAAAAAAGAATATTAGTAACTATGTGTTCTTTCAGTCCCCAAATCCAATACAAGGGGCAGTTATAGAAGGAATCGAGACAAGCAGATCACTTGAGCCCAGGAGTTCGAGACCAGCCTGCGCAACATGGCGAGACCCCATCTCTACAAAAAATACAAACATTAGCCAGGCATGGTGGTGCCCGCCTGTAGTCCCAGTTACTCAGGAGGCTACCATGGGAGGATTGCTTGATCCCAGGAGGCGGAAGTTGCAGTGAGCCATGAGCACACTACTGTACTCCAGCCTGGGTGGCTAGGCAACAGAGCAACATCGTCTCCAAAGAAGAAATAAAGAAAGAATCAAAACCCAATACTTGTAAATGGGTTTCCTGGAAAGGCAAGTTCTGTGCCCTACTTTATTTTTTAAGTAATTTCCTCAGTACCTAGCACAATGGGATAGGAAAATTTTTCAATAAATATATGATAAAGAACAAAATGCTGTTAACCCATTAAACATCCCAGCTCTCCTCTTGCCATAACACATACCCCACCAACACTTTTAGACAGAAATTATTCCAAAAATATATCTCCCAATTCTGGATTTCTCTGCCATTCTCTCAGATCTGCCTTATTCTGTAAGTCAGCTTTAGCCTCAGGTTAGCTATCCTCATGGTCACAACATGGCTGCCAGCAGCAGCTAAGCCCTCTCGTTCACAAGGTGGTGGGTGCTGGAGAAGCAAGAGAACCTGGCTTCTAATGTCTTCCTCTTAAGAATGAGGAGGTTCCTTTTCCAGGAATCCCAGGCAAGCCTTTCATCATCTTTCAATGGTCCACACTGGCTTAAGCCTGGATTAATCCCTGAATCAGTAATTGTGAGGGAAGATAAGATGATCCTGACTGGCTTCCACAAATCACCTGTGGTGGAAAGGATGTTGGCAAAGCAAACTTCACTGGAATTTGAGTATTTGTGTGCAAACATGAGCCCATATACAAGGACGCCAACATACATGTATTCATTTAAGCATTTGTGCAACGTAACCTCACCTACTAACCAGACAGAAAGTCAAAGAAGCGTATTAGTAATTAATACCAATGGAAAGAAATCAGAGGAGACAAAATCAGAGGAGAAAGAAATCAGAGGAGAGTGGCCACCTTAAACTGGAATACCACATACACCCTCTGTATCCACACCTACCCCCTAACTCTAACTGATCTTAGGACATGAAGGGTCAATGGTTCCCATGGGTTGTCTTACGGGAGTTTTTCAATACTGAAGAATCCAGCCTGAGGAAAATAAACCATTGTGGGAAGAGGAATCTTGGATCTTGGTATTAGATTAACCCCAATAGGCAAGAATGGGGTTTACTGAAAAGCAAATGATTTGCAAAGTATAAATTAGAAGATAGCTTTGTTTTCACAGAGAGCTATGAAGCTAAGAACAGCAGGACAAATTAAGGAGTGAGGACGTCCACAGGTGGATGCCCATGAGAATTTAACAACTTCTACGGCACTGTTTCCTCTTTAAATTTTTCTGCTCCAATGTAGCAAAGTGTTCTTAATCACGTAACTTCAGTCTGATACGCACTGTTGTTACAGTGACACAGAAGTGCATCACATTAAGTCACCACATGCTTAAAACTCCTCTAGCAGCTCCCCAATGCACTCAGACCCAAATCCCAGCTTCTTACAATGACCCTAACTGATCTGCCCTGAGCCACCTATCCTTTCAACCTCATCTTGTACCACGTGTTTTCTCACTCATAATTCTCCTGCCACACCAGTTCCTTTCTCTATATCCAATCTCTATATTCTATATCTCAAATCTCATTCCAGCCTCAGAACATTTAAACCTGCTATTCCCTCTGCCTGGAGAGCTCTTACTCTAGATCTCCAAGTGCTAGCTGCTTCTCTCATCACCAGTTATTAGTTTCAATGTCACAACCTTCTTGGCACCACCACCATCATTCACGACCACCACACACACATGCACACACACACAAACACACACACACACACGCACACACACACCGATGACCCTTCTATAGAAGTCTGCCTTGGGTCAGGCACTAATCCTTGATCCAATCAATTGTCAATAGAGTGACAGGATCACATGATAAAGAAAGCATGGTAATTTAAACAACAGGAGCTGCATGCAAAGAGGCAAATAGAAGCAAGATTCAAGTATTCATGACCAAACTGAGCTGAAAACGCAGAAATGATTAACAAGCGGGTCTACCATGACCTCACTTCCCTAAAAGATCACAACAGCACTGAAGGGCAAAAAAGTGACAGATTATTACCCCAATTCAATAGTTGTACGTTTTAGTCTTTTTTTCCAGTAAAATGCAGAAATCATCTGTTTCTCTTACGCCTTAAAACCCAGCAAGCATGAAGGGTAGCATGAAAGTCATTTTGAGCACCTCCAAGAGAGTATACATTTGTGCTAATATTATTCATCAGTAAGTAAAGTATGTTTATGATAAGATCAAAATTATTTATGGAAGCAATAATTAATTGTGTTAGGGTATTTCAAGGTACACATACTTAACTTTATTATTATTCTATAAAATTCAAGATTAAAAAAGCCCATCCAAACAAGCACAAATTTTTTTTTTTTTTTGAGACAGAGTCTCGCTCTGTCACCCAGGCTGGAGTGCAGTGGCACCATCTCGGCTCACTGTAAGCTCCATTTCCCGAGTTCACACTATTCTCCTGCCTCAGCCTCCCAAGTAGCTGGGACTACAAGCACCCGCCACCACGCCCAGCTAATTTTTCGTATTTTTAGTAGAGATGGGGTTTCACCGTGTTAGCCAGGGTGGTCTCAATCTCCTGACCTTGTGATCCGTCTGCCTCCGCCTCCCAAAGTGCTTGGATTACAGGCGTGAGCCATCGTGCCTGGCCCACAAATTTTAATTAATAAAAAAAATGTGGCTAAGTCTTGTGTATAAAATATTTTTTTTAAATAAACAGGCATTAAAACAGGATCAAAGAAAGAAAAATATTATAGAAAACAGTAATTCTGTATCTCCGCCCCTTCCCTCCACAAATAAAACCTTAGTATCTGCCAGAGGAAATGCTGCCTGAACCTCCTATTCTAAATGTGGTGCATCTTAAGAGAGTCTGTGTCAGCAATTGAAGCCAGTTCTGAAGCACAACTATAGCAGGACCACTCTCAAAATTCTTAAAAACCCATTTGGGATTTGTCAGTAGGGGATAAATTAAAGCCTTATGTATCGAGAAGCAAATAATTTGAAAAATGTACAGGGGCAATGAACCCTGAAGTTATCAGGCATCAAAATGACTATAAAAGTGTTTTGTATAGTTTAGCTCAAAAGACCTAAATTTTCTATTTTTCAACTATTTTCTAAAAATGTGTAAGACCGCTAAACTTGGCCCTGAAGTTTAAGATACACGTCACCAAATGTATCTAAACTATTAGATCATTTGCCTAAGCATCTTTTCTACTTTTTAAGTTGAAATAAAATCTACCCAGCATCGAAATAACCATACAGGGTAGATTTCCTGAATCAAATTAAATAATCCACTGATTTTCCTAGTAGCAAAAGTACACAACTACATAAAATATTTATCAGGTATTCATAAGTGGAGAGCAAAAAAGAAACCCTGAATTAAACTGAAGTCTGGTAATACTGAAAAACTCATCCCAGAAATGTGGCTACAAGTCCTAAACACCTTCAAATCAGAATTCTACCTCTACTATACAGAACTGTTAAAATAGGGAAAAGAGAAACTTCACTTTCATATTAATGATTATCAAAAAAAGATTTCCTTCATAGTTGAATTTTCAAAGACATACTTTATATAGTCTACTTAGTGCCATGTTCTAATTTTTAGTAACTAGAAAATTAAAACATAATCAGTATGATGGGAGTATTTTCTTTGGTCTTTTTTAGTTCTGAGAATGTTTGAAGATTGGAGTTATTTTTACATGGTCTACTTGAAGGTGATGATTTTTTTCATCCTTATGTTTTACATCTTAAAATGTTTTATAAATGGTAAAAACAGAAATAATCCATTTTCTTTTTCAACAGGGGGCCCAAGCAAGACTGACTTTGCCAAGATTCAAACAGATACTCCCTTTTCAACACAGGATGAATGTGTGTAACAGAAAAAAACTTAAAGCTCATATTTAGATTTTTTTCAGTTTTTTTACTAAAAAGAATCTAATATGTTTACTAAATAATAGACAACAGAAACATGAATTCTACATTGCCATCTATGACCCTTAGTCTAACAGACCAAGTCTTATTAAAACTAGTAAAATGTTCATTATGTAAGAGGCAATTTGTCAGTAATTGAAAAGGGTCTACAAAATTAACAAATAAATGCTGTTCTGACACTGGAAAGCTGGCAACGGTTACACAAGCTTTAGGCTTCTAAAGTCATAATCAGAACTCTGGAAGATTAATCAACATTTTAACACTTCCCATCTGTACAACTGCTCAAGGTAGTGCTTACTGTCACTTGACAAGTTGCTTAGCATTGCAAAATTTGATAATGCATGTCTTACTGAATTTTTACTGACTTAGAAGAAAATTAAACACCAATTAAAAGCAGATGTCACCTTTAATTCTAACTGGCTGAGAAACTTTTAATTTTTTCACCCAATGCAGTGACAGGATGCATGTAGGTGACAGTTTGGACAGTTAAACATTCAGAGTCACTGATATCCCTCACAAATTTGCAAGCGATTAACCAGAACTTAATCCCATAGGGCTTTTATCTGGCAAGCATCCAAAAACAATAGTTTCAAATAGTCATCTAGAAGGTAAATTTACATTTTTTACAAAGGCTACAAACACTAATCAGAACATTACTAAACTAATATTCTCGAGACTTGCACTTTTATCTTCATACACATAAAAATTTTCCAAAACGTTATTCCATGTTGCTCCTGTTAAAACTCTAATTAAACTAATATAAAGACTTAAACTGTGACTAACATGCCTTTATATTTAAATGATCCAAGTACTAAATCACATCTAACTGGATTTATCGTAAAATAATAAAAGCCTGACTTGAGTTCTGACATTTGTCAATGTTTTTCAATAACGTAAGTCATAAATTCACTCACTTTTGATTCTAACCACAAATTGTGAACAAACCCTCTTAAGCTGCAAGTTTTGACTAGCACCATAAAGTAAGCAGACAGCTACATGGGTAGATGTATCATACAAACACACAGAAACAGCAACATCAAAACCTACCTTCTTGCAATAAACCCAAATTTTTATATACATGTAAATAGTTAAACTTAAAATGTATAAAGAATTATAACATTTTCTTCTAAAAACAGCTAGGCCTGAGTTTTCTAATGCTACTCCATCTATGCATGAAGTAACTTGTAATAAAATCCCAAGTTCCAAAAATGCTTCATTATAACATATTTAGTTTTTCTACAAAAAGAAAACTTCTGGATTTTCCCAAACACCACAGTTTCGAAGACAATATGAATATGAGTCCTGTCTCTGTCCCCAACAACACTGACCAGAGCCTCCACAGTTATTCCTTAATGATCTATGCAAGCTTTCAAAACCCAGAATAAGTTGGTACCTACCAATCAGCAAAGATGGAAAAAATGAGTCCCAGAAGGAATAATCACAAAGATTCCAATTACAATCATTTGATCCCTAAGAACCCAGGCCTATCAAGCCCTTTGCTTCTGAAAACTCACTGCATAACAATCAGACTTGGCTTCATAGTTAGAAGGGGTACCGGAAGCAGGTTGATCCTATAGCATTCATATCCTACGTCTAACACAGAGTATTTTCACTTTAACAAAGTCTACCATGAAAAAAGAATTTGGAGAAGATGAAACGGAAAGGCAGTCATACAAAGAGGATTGAAGGGGAGAAGCTACCTGTGACAACTTTTGTAGGCCTCATCTTTGCATTTTCATCCTGCTTTATGCATTGCTAATCAGAGATCCACTGGAAGCTTCAGAACCAACTGAAAGGCCTGGCAGGGTATTTGGCTTTCAATTCTTCTACTCTGTTTATTCCCAATATATATTCATCAGGCTTAGAAACAACTCTTGAACAAGGGCAGCCTCTCCACAATGAAATGTAAATTACTGGCATGTGCTGAAACCTGGACTTGCCACCACTAATGAGCACATTAAAGGAAAATGCTCACTAGATGACTGCAACCTTTTCACTTAACCCTGTGTGCACAGAAAACCACAATTCAACATCAATTAAAGATGCTAGCTGCAAAACAGAGCAGCCTGTCACCACTCTCACTACCTTATAGATGGAAAGTTAGGACATATAAATTGCTTCCATTTCATCAACTAAAACTAGTGTGCAAAATATTAGTAGACAAGTGGCTAAGATTTGTGAAACTTCTCTAAAAGTTGCAATACTTTCAGTTTCCTAAGAGAGCAAATAGGATCTAAAGTTTTGAGGAAAAAAAAAAAAAATCAACAATGCACTAATCTATTGGTTTATTCATGAATTTAGTCAACAAACTCTAGACTCAGAGATCTAAAATTCACCAGGGACTTGACAAGACTGAACAAAGCTTAGAAGCTTGTCAAGAAAAAAATAAATCATAATAACCAATTACTTAGATATCAAAATAACAAAATATCTGACTTACATAAGCAAGGACTTATTTCTAGGGCAGAGAATATTAGAACATTATAGTCTATTCATCATAATCTAATCTGCAATTTACAGTGGAAAAATGAAGTGTGAACAGACACCTAGTATTTATTAACTTATTATTTTTATAATTAAAATACATTTTAAAACTTTAATGAGAATTTCAAATATGGTAAATGAATAAAGATATAATTAATATGTTACTATGTGACAATAGTTTTTCCAAAGAATACTTATAAAGAAGAGTAATACTTATAATACAAGCATATCTGAATATGATTTTATCTTTCTGGTTACCTAAATGCATGCTAAATTTTCTCTTTTTCTTTTTTTTTTTTTTGAGACAAGGTCTTGCTTTCTTGCCCAGGCTGGAGTGCAACGGTGCAATTTTGGCTCACTGCAACCTCCACCTCCCAGGTTTAAGCAATTCTCCTGCCTCAGCCTCCTGAGTAGCTAGGACTACAGGCATGCGCCATCAAGACCAGCTAATTTTTGTATTTTTAGCAGAGATGGGGTTTTGCCATGTTGGCCAGGCTGGTCTTGAACTCCTGACCTCAAGTGATCTGCCCGATTCGGCCTCCCAAAGTGCTGGGATTACAGGCGTGACCCACCCTAGCCGGCCAGCATACTAGATTCTTAAAGCCCATAAAAGAGTACCACAACAAATATTATACAATAAAACATTTAAAACCTGGCTATTTTCTCTATGTGGTTTCTGGCTACATTTAAGTTTTCCATATAATGGTGCACAGTGAAACTCAAGCTTTTTAGAACTCTCAGGGCTTTGTAAAAACAACTTCAATCAAAAGAACCTGAGTTCTAGTCCCAGCTTGCTGATCACCTACTGGCATGTGATTAGCCAAGGCATTTTATTTCTCTAAATATTATTATTTCTACATCTATAAATTAGAAATAATGACACCATAAGGCACATATACAGGTTTTTTAAAGCACATGTGAAGCTACTTTTCATAGAGTATTGGACAATCCTCCAAACAAGGGAATCATTATGTATGAATTCATTTTCATACTGCTAAGAAGAAACACCCGCAACTGGGTAATTTATGAGGAAAAAGGTTTAATTGATTTACAGTTCCACATGGCTGGGAGGCCTCACAATCATGGTGGAAAGTAAAGGAGGAGCAAAGGCATGTTTTACATGGCAGTAGGCAAGAGAGTGTGTGCAGGGGAACTGCCCTTTATAAAACCATCAGATCTCATGACATTGATTCACTATCCCAAGAACAACATAGGAAAAATCTGCTCCCATGATTCAATTACCTCCCACCAGGTCCCTCCAAAAACACGTGGGGATTAGAGGGAGCTACAATTCAAGATGAGATTTGGGTGGGGACACAGTCAAACCATATCACATTTAAGTTTACTAGAAACCTGAAGTCCTCATCCTTCTCCAATCAAACACCCATTCACACCCACCAGCCTATGCAGCAGGAGTTCAGGAGCTTGACTCTCTTTTGCTTTGCAGAAATGTACACTTATCCAGGTAATTTCCTGAGAGGATAAAAACATTTGTCTACCTCTCTCTAGGATATGTATTTCTCCATTACCAAGTTGCTTTCTGGCACCTTAGAACTGTTTTATCTTCTATCTCTTATTATTTACTGGATATTGATCAATGTCTGCAGCTCATCATCCCTGGCGGCTGTTCTGAATCTCTAACAAATGCTGTTATTCCTGTCCCCTACATCCTAGTAACTAAAACCATCCTGGCCAGAGCATGTAAAAAGCAAGCCCTCCAACAAGTGAAGACTTGGTTGCTGACATGGCTGCCCGTACCAACTCAACCAGAACCAGCACGCTGTAGACACCACTACAGATCACCACTGCTGCTTCCACTATTCTCTTTCTTCCTCCCGGTGCTTTGCACCTTATCTCTCCTGCTTCTTTTTCCCACTGCTAGCTTTTGGGAGGAAAGCAGAACTTTTACAGACAGCTCTTTATGAAGTCCCTTTGGGATCCTGAAATATTCTGCAAGCTAGATATCCATTCTGCAAGATAGATATGAAATAAGTAACAGTCATATGGGGAAAAAATAAGGATGCGTGGGGAAAAAAGCTGAAAACATTTTAAAGTTTTGTGTCATGCCAAAACAAGCTGTATAATCTCTTCTTCACAGGTAGCATAGTCCATTAGATGAGCATGGTAATGACAGGGTTCAAATCCTTGCCCTGGCACTAACAGCTGTGTGCTCCTCAGCAACTTCTGCTTCTTTGCCTGAAGAGCAGAAATAATAGTACCTACCTATAAGGCTATTAGGAAGAGCAAATGAGTTAGTACATGCAGAGGGGTGGGAATAGTGCCTAGCACACAGTAAGTGTTCAAAAAAAGTTATTAATTTGCTAAAAGTTTAAATCTCACGCATTCCTAACATGGCCACAATCAACCTTGTTTGCTTGTACTCTTATTTTATCTAAACTCATTATTTCCTGATTGTCTTCCTCTACTAGTCCTTTTAAAACTTCTGGCCGGGCGCGGTGGCTCAAGCCTGTAATCCCAGCACCTTGGGAGGCCGAGACGGGCGGATCACGAGGTCAGGAGATCAAGACCATCCTGGCGAACACGGTGAAACCCCGTCTCTACTTAAAAAACACAAAAACTAGCTGGGCGAGGTGGCGGGCGCCTGTAGTCCCAGCTACTAGGGAGGCTGAGGCAGGAGAATGGCGTAAACCCGGGAGGCGGAGCTTGCAGTGAGCTGAGATCCCACCACTGCACTCCAGCCTGGGAGACAGAGCGAGACTCCGTCTCAAAAAAAAAAAAAAAAAAAAAAAACAACTTCTATTGCTTTTAAATAGTATGATCAAGGATAATGAGGCAGGAATGACAATAAAACTACAGAGTCTTTACATATGGGCCCAGATTAAAGCTACGAAGCATAACAATTACAGAAACAAATTTATCATTAACAAATACATCTAAAAGACAAAGCCCTATTAACATTAAAAGTTATTTTTAAAAATCAATTTATGATTTTTCATGTAAAAGGAATTTAATAGGAAATAACAGATCCCAAAAAATATTTGTTTAAAAAAAAAAAACTAAATAAAAATACATTTCAAATTAGTTTGGTGTGAATGCCAAAGACATTAAACTTCCCTCAAAAGTTTGTCTCACGTGTAGAAATACATATAAACAATTCCATTAAAAAGTAATTTTCTTTTTTTTTTGAGACAGTGTTTTGCTCTGTCATCCAGGCTGGAGTGCAGTAGTGCAATCTCAGCTCACTGCAGCTTCCATCTCCTGGGCTCAAGCAATCCTCCCACCTTAGCTTCCCCAGTAGCTGGGACCAGAGGTTCATGCCAACACACCCAGCTAATTTTTAAATTATTTGTAGAGATGGGGTTTTCCTATGCGCCCAGGCTGGTCTTGAACTCTTGGGCTCGAATGATGCTCTGGCTTCAGTCTCCCGAAGTGCTAGGATTACAGGCGTGAGCCACTGTGTCCAGCCGTAATGAATTATTAATGCCTAGTAAGTAAAGTGGTAAGCAACAGGAATTCAGAAATGAATGAGTAAAACTCCTTGACTTGACATGGAAGTAATTATAGTAAGGCTAAAAAAGAATGTGGAAGTGGAGCAGGGCTGAGTAGTCAGAGGAAGCATGCTCGTTCTGTCTAGAATCTCAGCTTAAAGGCCACACTCTCAGCAAAGACTGTCATCACCCTATCTCAAGAGGCCACCCAGTCACCTTCCAGGACAATGCCTATCAGATTTTCTGGGCTCAGAATCTCTTTACATTTTTAAATATTGACAATCTCAAGGAGCTTTGGCTTATACATAGTGTATATATCGTTATTTGCCATGTTAAAATTAAGAAACTTTTAAAAACATATTTCCAAAGAAGAGTTCATTTTATGTTAACAATTAAAAGTAACATTTTTATGACAAATTCATTAGAGCGGAAATGTTTTACATTTTCCCAAACTTCTTTAACATGTGGCTTAAGACAGCTGGATTCTCAGATCTGGTTCCTGCATTCAATCTGTTGTGATAACATATATCATATAACTCTAGTGTTAAATGGAAAACTCTACTGCATAATCCTCAGAGAACAAGAACGGGAAAAACTATTATGGAAAATTGTTTACTTCAGAGTGTCTGAAAGGGTCTCAAGAGTTCCCAGGTACCCCAGAACATACTGGGAACGAGTGCTCTACTGTATCACCCACTCTTATTTTATGACTACTGTACGCTATGGTGGTAAAATATACTGTTATCTGTGCATAGAGTTTGTAAATATGTGACTGATTTTATATCCAATATATTTTCTATCACTTGTCACATTCTAATCAGTAAGAGCATACATTAATATAAACGCTCTTATCAAAATATTTCCTTATAAATCAAATATTGTGGCTAAGAAATGCAACACATTATTTTTGTCTGCACTCAAC
Organism: Trachypithecus francoisi; assembly: GCF_009764315.1. Classification (NCBI taxonomy): domain Eukaryota; kingdom Metazoa; phylum Chordata; class Mammalia; order Primates; family Cercopithecidae; genus Trachypithecus; species Trachypithecus francoisi. Next base: position 15,106,714 of record NW_022681463.1, read on the forward strand.
AATCAACTAGCACATAAAGGACTGAATAAAAAGCTGGGAACATGTACATGTGCACACACGTGCAGGTGCAGAAGAGGAACCACAGGTAGGTTGGGAAGTGGAAACCTATAGAAAAGAATACTCTCTGCTTGGTACATTAGCATATCACATATTATGAGTCAAAATGGTTACTCAGGAACCTTGTAATATCCTTAAATAAGGACCAGTCCAGAAACAAAGTCCCAGTGATCATTTCATTATTTCTGCTGCTTTGCCTGTTTTAGAAAGCACGCATTTAAAAGTTTAATTTTAGAACAAATTTTGGGGCAACAAGAATCATTAACTATTAACGGAGATAACTAGTGTTACTCCATTTAATCCAACAAAATCCTCAAGCAATGTATTTCCTTCACTAGAAAGAAACAAAAATCTTTCCAACTGAATTCTAAGCTTAGGGGTCACATACAAATAAATCAATGAAAATAAATTTTAAAACATCACAAAGTTACTATAAGTCAAAAATAGCATTACACGATGAAAGCACAAGGATGCTTCTCAAAGCGTCCCTTCTACATTTACTTCCAGAATTCTAAATTTTAATTTAGCAAGTTCTCTAATCTAGCAAAGAATTAATAAGCACCTACAGAAAGCCTGAGTAATACAAAAGAATCAAAAAGTATGAGTTCAGGCTGGGTGTGGTGGCTCACGCCTATAATCCCAGCACTTTGGGAGGCTGAAGTGGGAGGATCACCTGAGGTCAGGAGTTCGAGACCAGCCTGACCTACATGGTGAAACTCCATCTCTACTAAAAATACAAACATTAGCCGGGCATGGTGGCAGGCATCTGTAATCCCAGCTACTCAGGAGGCTGAGGCAGGAGAATCGCTTGAACCCAGGAGGTGGAGGTTGCAGTGAGCCAAGATTGTGCCACTGCACTCTAGCCTGGGAAACAGAGCAAGACTCCATCTCAAAAAATAATAATAAAATAAAAAATAAAAACATGAGTTCAGCCTTCTACTTGCATACAAAAAAACTAATCCTTACGTAAACCAAGGGATTTTTTTTTTTTTTTTTTTTTTGAGAGAGTCGCACTCTGTCGCCCAGGCTGGAGTATAGTGGCACAATCTCAGCTCCCTGTAACCTCCGCCTCCTGGGTTCAAGTGATTCTCCTACCTCAACCTCCTGAGTAGCTGGGATTATAGGCACCTGCCACCATACCTGGCTAATTTTTGTCTTATTAGTAGAGACAAGGTTTCACCATGTTGGTCAGGCTGGTCTCGAACTCCTGACGTCAGATGATCCGCCCGCCTTGGCCTCCCAAAGTGCTGGGATTACAGGCGTGAGCCACTGCGCCTGGTTAAATTAAGGGCAATTTTTAAAACATTTACTTTATGGTTGAAACATGCCTTTTTTTGCCATGTAATCCATAAAGGGTTTTGTTTCTAAATTATTTCCGAAAGCTTAACACAAGAATCAGAAGCTATATTATATTTTAAGATTCAATAGAATGTCAACCTGTAAAACACTAGTCTTTCAACCTGGTGGTTTTGGCCAAAATTAAAATAACAAAACAAAATAAAAATCCCAACAACAATAAAAAACCTCAGTTTACAATGGCTTAAAATAACTGTAAAAAGGCTTATTTCACACCACGAAAAGAAGCCTTTTCTTGAAAGGTCCTCTCTTGGCCGGGCGTGGTGGCTCAAGCCTGTAATCCCAGCACTTTGGGAGGCCGAGACGGGCGGATCACGAGGTCAGGAGATCAAGACCATCCTGGCTAACACGGTGAAACCCCGTCTCTACTAAAAATACAAAAACTAGCCGGGCGAGGTGGCGGGCGCCTGTAGTCCCAGCTACTCGGGAGGCTGAGGCAGGAGAATGGCATGAACCCGGGAGGCGGAGCTTGCAGTGAGCTGAGATCTGGCCACTGCACTCCAGTCCAGGCGACAGAGCGAGACTCCGCCTCAAAAAAAAAAAAAAAAAAAAAAAAAGAAAGGTCCTCTCACTTGCCAGGAATCAAACTGGACCCGAAGCCTCCCCTAAATTGGCCATTGGTAAGGAAGAGTATGAATCCTGGTCACGATTTCACTAGTCAGGATTTACCACTGAGACTCACAGAGAAGGGATGGTCACCTAAGGTGACGCTAACAACTGGGCAGAAAGGGTGGACAGCAGCATCAACAGCATCTGCTACGTTGTCACATTTCAAAAGGGGGTTCAAGAGTCACCTAGGCCTGGCGTGGTGGCTCAAGCCTGTAATCCCAGCACTTTGGGAGAACGAGACGGGCGGATCACGAGGTCAGGAGATCAAGACCATCCTGGCTAACATGGTGAAACCCCGTCTCTACTAAAAAAATACAAAACACTAGCTGGGCGTGGTGGCAAGTGCCTGTAGTCCCAGCTACTCGGGAGGCTGAGGCAGGAGAATGGCGTAAACCCAGGAGGCGGAGCTTGCAGTGAGCTGAGATCCGGCCACTGTACTCCAGACTGGGCGACACAGCGAGACTCCATCTCAAAAACAAACAAACAAAAAAAAGAGTCACCTAGGTAAAACTTGAATATTTTCCCCCAATAGTAGCATAAGAAACAGCTAATAATTCTCTTTGGTTCTTTTAGCCTCGGCTGGAGTGCTTGAAATCTGACCCATGCATACATGGAATACTCCAGAATTGATTCCATGAGCTATACAAAAAAGGCCAAAAAAGGAAACTGCCCCCATGCCATTTCCTCCTTCCAAGGGTAGTCAGCTTCCTACTTCTGTCTAATTGCGGCTGCTGTCTGGTACCCATAGGTATTATGTAGCGTTTTCTATTTTGCCCAGAATTTATAATTGGGATGTGTGGAGAGGTTGGTTTGATATATAAATATTCTTGGTTACAGCCTAATTTTTCTTAGAACCAGTAAAACTCTATCTGACATCTTGTATACTGTTAATGACTGGAGCAATCTTAAACCTCATCCTTCTATGGGAATGAGCCTATCTTACTCACGATGGATATGTGTGGAACTGGAGAATGAACATTAGTATCTTCTCTCAGGTTGCGATTCAACTGCTGAATAAGGCTGGCATATGTGTTCAACTGGATTGTTAAAGTAAGGAAGTTCTGAGAAGGAAAAGAGGGATCAGTGGTGAGGGAGAAGGATGTCACACCAAGATAGTCTCAGCAGGATTAGTAATACATGGAAGTAAATGAAAGGTGATTGGACAAAGTATTTTTAAGAGTTCATTATCTAGCCAGGTGTGGTGGCGGGCGCCTATAATCCCAGCTACTCAGGAAGCTGAGGCAGGAGAATGGCATGAACCCGGGAGGCAGAGCTTGCAGTGAGCCAAGATCGCGCCACTGCACTCCAGCCTGGGCAACAGAGCGAGACTCCATCTCAAAAAAAAAAAAAGAGTTCATTATCTACAGCTGTGTTTTATTAGTGCTGGCTAGGTATAACACATTTAATGGGCTAAGCTATTAATAAACGGACAGCCTGGGTCTTATACTCTATAATGTTTTTTTCCCTCGGAAAAAAAGAAAATCCCAAGGGGGAAAAAAAATCTTTGCTCATTTGGGTATTTATCTTACCATCTGTACCTGTTGTCTTTTGTCTTGAGTATGTGTCATATATTATGAATGATACCCTACAGTTAGAGACCTAAATTCTGTTACGTTCCTCTCAAGAATATTTGTTTTGCTTGAACCAGGGAAGTGGAGGTTGCAGTGAGCCAAGATTGTGCCACTGGGCCACAGAGCGAAAATTGTAGCCTGGGCTACAGAGCAAAAAACTATCTCAAAAAAAAAGAGTATTTGTTTTTGTTTTTTGTTTGCTTTGGGAGGCAGTTAATTCACCCAGACTCTCCTCACTGATCTACATATTCAGCGCAATCACAGTCAAAATCCCAACAGGCTTTTGAAGAAATTAACAGCTAATTCTAAAATCTATATGTATGTGAAGTATATATAAAAGTATGAAATCTGTATGTAACATGAAATGGCTAAAGCAATGTTGAAAGGGAGCAACAAAGTTGGAGAAATTAACACTCCTGATATCCAAACTTAGAAAGCTAATCAAGACAATATCAAGACAGTGTGGTAATGAGACAAAAGCAAACTAGCTCAATGGAACAGAATAGACGGTACAGAAAAAATACTCACACATGTATGTCCCATTACTTTTTCTACAAGGGTGCTAAGGCAATTCAAAGAGGAAACCTCTTCAAGAGATTGTATAGCAAACTGAATAGCCACATGCAAAAAAGGTTAATTTAGACTCTACTTCACACCACATATAAAAATTAACTCAAAACGGATCAGAGATCTAAAACTATAAAACATTAAAAATACAAAACAAAAAACAAGAAAGTCTCAGTGACCTTGAGTTTAGCAAGAAATTACATATTTCTATTTTTTAAAATAATTTATTATTTTGAGACAGGTTCTTGTGTTGTCGCCCAGGCTGGACTGCAGTAACACTCCACAGCTCACTGTAGCCTGAAACTCCCAGGCTCAAGTGATCCTCCCACCTCAGCCTCCCAAGCAGCCAGGACTACAGCTGTATGCCACCAAGCCCATCTAATTTTTGTTACTTTTTGTGGAGATGGGGTTTCACCATGTTGCCCAGGCTGGTCTGGAACTCCTGGTGGATTCAGGAGATCCACCTACCCCAGTCTCCCAAAGTGCTGGAATTACAGGTGTGAGCCACCACGCCTGGCCCGTATTATTAAGACTCAAAAGATTCAAACTATAAAAGAAAAAAATCAATAACCTGGACTTCAACAAGACTAAAAGCTTTTGCTCTTCAAACGATAATGCTGAGTAAATGAAAACAGAACCACATCGTGGGAGAAAATATTTGTAATGATATGTATCAGACAAAAGACTTTTACCTAGAATAAAAAACCCTAATATTTCTAAATAAGACAAGTAACTCAATTTAAAAATGGACAAAAGACTTCACAAACACATCGACAAAAGATATAAAGCAAATGAGCTCAACATTATTAATCATCAGACAAATGCAAATCAAAACCACAATAAGACATCAATACACAGTATAACAGTTAAATTTAAAGGGTGGTAAGAATGTGGAGCAACTAGTACACTCATACACTGTTGGCGGAAATGTAAAATTGTACCAACGAGTTTGCAGATTCTAAGAGGATAAAACATACAAATGATCTAGCCATTACACTCCTAGGCATTTACCAAAAAAAAATGAAAGCATATGCCCACATAACTACTTATTCATAGCACCTTTAGTTGTAGTTAAAAACTGGAAACAACTCACATGTCCACCAACAGATGAATGGCTACTAAAAATATGGTGGTAAACCCATACAATGGAATATAAAGGAATGAACTCAGCAATAAAAAGGAATGCAGACTAGGTGCAGTGGCTCACATGTGTAATCCCAGCACTTTGGGAGGCTGAGGTGGGCGACTCACTTGAGGCCAGGAGCCTGAAACCAGCCTGGCCAACATGACAAAACCCTGTCTCTACTAAAAATACAAAAATTAGCTGGGCGTGGTGGTGCACACCTGTAATCCCAGCTACTTGGGAAGCTGAGGCACGAGAATCACTTGAGCCCAGGAGGCGGAGGTTGTGCCACTGCTCTCCAGCCTGGGCAACAGAGGGGAAACTGTCTCCAAAACAAAACAAAAAAAAAACAGGGAATGAAGTACTGATACAATTACATGGATCAATTTCAAAATAATTTTGCTTAGTGAAAAAAAAAATCCAAAAACAGCATAACTTGTGTTATTCCACCTATATAAAATTCCAGTAAACGCAAACTAATCTATGATAAGAAAACAGATCAGTAGTTGCCTAAGCGGGAGGAGGAAGGCTAGGAAGTGGCCGAAAGAGTCAGCAAAGGAGCACCAGGAAGTCTCTGGAGTTGCAGGATACATTCTTTATTCTGATTGTGATTATTATTTCATGAGTGTACACATATAAGTGTACAATTAATTTCTTATGTATGTGCACTTTATTGAACAGCAATTATATTTCAATAAGGCTTTCTTGGAAAAGCTGTAAGCGAATAATGAACTCTGCTTTTTTTTTTATCGTACTTATTTACTTATTTATTTTTTTGAGACAGGGTGTTGCTCTGTCACCCAGGCTGGATTCATAGCTCGCTGCAGCCTCAAACTTCTGGCCTCAAGTGATCCTCCTTTCTCGGCCTCCCAAAGATACCACACCCAGCCTGAACTCTGCTTTAAAAATTGCATGCTAAAGCGTATAGGAGTAAATTGCACTATTATCTACAACTTAAGTTGACATGCAAAATGAAAATGAGGTCAACTGATAGATGAGTAGAGGAAAACACAAATGAATACATATGTTAAAAACAAATAAGAAAATGTTAATTATAGAATCTACTGGCATTCATGGTACAATTCTTCAAACTTTGCTGTATTTCTTAAATTCTTTGTTAAATAAAATGTTAGGAGAAAAAATATTAATAAATGTCCATGGCCCATAGTCCCAATACTTCCACAAGTCTGTGCAATAGGTCTCTGGCAGTAACACTAGACTAACAAGCATAAACATATTGGTTAGGAAGATACTGTCAAATTAAATCTCTTAAAGTTATGTAAAGCTACATTACAAATATCCAGTGAGTCAACTACCCAGAGCTTGCATTAAGGAAAGGCATGATTTGGTGGTTATTATAAACAGTAAAACAGTAGGAAAAAGAAATGGTGCAGCCACTACGGAAAACGGTATGGCAGATCCTCAGAAAGTTAAATATAGAATTACCATAGGACCCAGCAATTTCTCTTCTAGTTATATACTAAAAAGAAGCAAAAGCAGGGACCCAAACAGATACTTGTACACCAATGTTCATAGCAGCATTATTCACAACAGCCAAAAGGTACAAACAGCCCAAATGTCCATCAACAGGTGATGAAGAAACAAAATGTGGTATATCCACACAGCAGACTACTATTCAGTCCTAAAGAGGAAGAAACTGGGTGAATCTTGAAAATACTCTGCTAAGTGAAACAAGCCAGACACGAAAGAACAAATCTTACATGATTCCACTTATGTGAGGTACCTAGAATCGGTAAACTCATAGAGACAGAAAGTAAAAGGAAGGTTACCAAGGGCTAGGAGTAGGTGGGAAATGGGGAATTAGTGTTTAATATGTACAGTTTCAGTTTGGGGTGATCATACAGTTCTGGAGCTGATGATTGTAAAACACTGTGAATAAAATTAAAGCCACTGAGCTACACTCTTAAAATCGGTGAAAGGGTAAATTTTATGTCTGCTTTACCACAATAAAAATACATATGTAATTTTAAAATACAACATTTTTTAAATGGACCAATTTAAAATGAGTCTTAATTTCAACTGAATGATATTTCGATCTGTGAAAGTTGATTATATGAATTGGGTCATTCTTGTATACCCAACTACATAAGAGTCAAGGAGTCCGGGGCAAAAAGCACTCAGAGCACATAGCACGGGCTCCAAGAACGGAACTGTCCAGAGGCCCAGTTGCTAAAACAGCCTGCTGTAACCCGAAGACCAGCTCTACCTAGTAACTGCTGAAACAACCTGCTATCACTCTAAGACTAGTTTTACCTACTGCTGTCACTCTCCTAACCAAGCCTGCCAGTTCCCAAAGCTTTTCAAGTACCAATTAACTTTCTTTCAAAATAATCAGTAACAGTTTTTTTTCTATCTAATAAAACCTTCAACCTTCTCTTGGTCCCTTGGACATAGTGAAGACCCCATGTGTATGTCCCAAATTCCAATTCTGTGATTCTCAAATAAAATATTTAACCTAGAGATTTGTCTCTATATTTTAAATTTGACAGATCATTTTAAAGAAATGTCCTAACTCACCTCAACATGCTTATAACAAAATCATAACATTTTCCCATAGAATTTATAATACATGCAGATGAAATACATGACAACTATAACATAGAGGATATTGATGGGAAGAGAAGGATGGGCTATATGATTGCAAAATTTCTATATTTTACTTGAAATGGTATCATATTAGCTCTAATTAGATTAAGAAATGTTAGGATGGATACTGCAATCCTAGAAAAACCACTGAAAAATAGATAGATCCAATAGATAAATTTTAATTGAATTTCAAAAAGTATTAAAATAATCCAAGGCAGAAAAGGAAAACAGAAGGAAAAAAAGGGGAGACAGAGAGAAAACAAATAATAAAATGCTAGACATGAATCCAACTGCCTTGATCATTTATTATATGTTAATGGATTTTAATGACATTGCATAGTAGTGATGGTTACATAACTCTGTGACTATACTAAAAATCACTCAGTTGTATGCTTTTAAAGGGTGAGCATGACGACACATGAATTACATCTCAATAAAGCTGCTATTTAAGAAAATACACCAAGGCAAACTAAAGAAGAAACAACTTCAGAGTCTAAACACTACGATTTAAAAATAGAGACCATCAGAATTATTTCAAAAGCATGACACAACTACATCCAGCTATAAGAAACACACAGTATTTTCAACATAAAATCACAGATGGAGAACTACATATCACGCAAATAGTAAGAATAAAACACAATCTTCAGAGTCCAACATTAAACAACCTGTCCTAGATCACACAGCTACTAAGTGGTAGAGAAAGAATTTACCTGTCATTCTGACTCCAGAATGAGCTAATAGGCGCATAGGGCAGTAAGGAGAGAGCATAATAGGAAAACTAGAATATAACATTTCAACCTGTCTTAACCTCAAGCAAAGGGAAAAGAAATCCCAGCCTCATCAAATCCCAGATTTTTCTATTGAAACCACGCCCCAAAATCCACAAGCCCTAAAAGTATCTGAACTATCTACATCCTTAAAAGACTCCCTAACTGGAAAGGGAGAGTTTTCCTTTTCAGGCATTCACTTTAGAGCATTTAGTATTCTACATCACATTCAAAATCTTCAACAAATATTCTAAAAGCTGAACTTAAGCCAACATATAGGAAAAGAAAGGTTCTCAAACATTTCAAAAGATATTCTGTCATAAGGGTTTTAAGAAGTTGCATTCATTAGTTCTTATCAATTCTTTTGAACATCACATATGTATAAGTCACAATTAGAAAAATATTATAAAATTATAGTGAAAAGGAAAAAGGAGTCACAGAACTTTCTTCTCCAAATCCAGGGAGACTTCATTAGTTCCACCTAAGAATATCAACGAGTGGCAAAAGGCATCAGTATCTCTATGCTGCAGCTCTGGCACTCAGTCAACGGAGCAAAGCTCACTCAGCTATCTTACTTAGTAAGTTAGCAAACCCAAGTGAGGATTTGCCTTCACTGGCACCCAAGTTACAAGATGAGAAAAACAAAAGAAACAACTCTACTTTTTAGATGTCTATGATGATACACCAGTGTGGAAGAGTGGAAGGGAGCAGAAAGAGAGAAGCCTCCACCAACAGTAAGAACAGGTGCCAGCTAAAGCTATCGATTAAAAACAAATACCACTAACAGCCCAGCCCAGTTCCAAGGCATGTGAGAGTCAGTCTGGAACATAAACTAAACATGGGATCCATACTCTCATTTACCAGCTATGTGACACTGGGTAAGGCATTTATTTAACCTTTCAGAGATTGTTCTCTCTTCCATAAAACCAAGAATAAAAATAAGAATACACCATAGGTTGTCATAATGATTAAATAACTTATCTGCAGGTAGGTATTCCATACTTATTTTTACATTTTACTTTTGAATAATTTTTAAATTTTGCTATTATGAAATACCTTACCATGAACATTTTCTCAAATATATCTTTGTAAGTGAGATTCTTAAGAGTAGAACTGCTAAATTAAAGAATATACAGATGTTTTACATTTTGACAAATACTAGCAAATTTCTGGGGGCCGGGGGAGGTCTGAAACAATTTACACTTCCAGGAACAAAACTATGGGACCCTTGCCCACACTGGATGCCACAGCTATTTAAAAGGTTTTTGGTTAACCCAATGGCTATTTTAAAAATCACCTCTCATTTTACAGTAGTTACATTTCTTATCTTGCTAAAAACTGAAGAAGGAAAGAAGATAAAAGAGCACAATCACCAAACCTCACACGCTCAGCACAGTTCCCTCCTATGCTTTCAACGCTGAGCATCCTGATGGAACTCACTATCCAACTACATATACGTGTATCTTTCAAGTACACAGATAGGACCCAAACACAAAACACAAATTCTAACATATGTTTCTCCTGAAGCTAACTACTATAACTTATAATGCTATGTTACCTGAAATGACAAGATCCGATAATAGGATTAAAGCAACATAGAAAAACCAGAAAGAAAACAAGGAATACTAGGAAATATCTTCAAGCCAACATCCCATTTTTCCAGAGCAGGTAGTTTCACGTTTCAAAGCTCTTTGTAAACTCTGTTAAGAATGTCTTTGCCTCATCCTAACAATCCTCATGGTCTCCCATGGATGGTCCTTTAATGCTTGTGATATAAGAAGCCTGCAGGGAAAATATGGAATAGAAAACAGTTTGGAAATAAAATCTGTTGGCTCAGCACATTAAAATTACGAAAATCGCTATTTTTATGAGGATTATGTGTATCTTTGTTTTTTCTATGAACTATTTAAGCAATAACAAAAAGACATGATTTTGTTTTTCTTTTTTTTTTTTTTTTTTTTTTTTTTTTTTTTTGAGGCGGAGTCTCGCTCTGTCGCCGGGACTGGAGTGCAGTGGCCAGATCTCAGCTCACTGCAAGCTCCGCCTCCCGGTTTACGCCATTCTCCTGCCTCAGCCTCCCGAGTAGCTGGGACTACAGGCGCCCGCCATCTCGCCCGGCTAGTTTTTGTATTTTTAGTAGAGACGGGGTTTCACCGTGTTAGCCAGGATGGTCTCGATCTCCTGACCTCGTGATCCGCCCGTCTCGGCCTCCCAAAGTGCTGGGATTACAGGCTTGAGCCACCGCGCCCGGCCTGTTTTTCTTTTTTAGGCAGAGTCTCACTCTGTTGCCCAGGCTGGAGCGCAGTGGCGTGATCTTGGCTCACTGCAACCTCTGCCTCCCGGGCTCAAACGATTCCCCTGTCTCAGCCACCCAAGTAGCTGGGATCACAGGCTCGTGCCACCACACCTGGCCAATTTTTGTATTTTTAGTAGAGATGGGGTTTCGCCATGTTGACCAGGCTGGTCTCAAACTCCTGACCTCAAGTGACCTGCCCACCTCAGCCTCCCAAAGTGCAGGGATTAGAGGTGTGAGCCACCGTGCCCACCCACATGATCTTTTTCCAGTCATGGGCAGCAGGGACTGTATAAAATCCAATCCCACTTTGTGAAAACTCGGCATAAAAAATTATTAGTCTTATAAAGTGTGGTGTGTTTTTACATTGGGGGAATTTGGCTTATTGTACACTTTCTAAAGCAAATACATAGCAGTTACTCAGAAAAAAAAAATCAAAAAATCATTTTAGTCCTGGATATTAAGTAAAAACAATGTATCGATAAAGCATAAATCATTTTTCTAAAAACAAAAACATTCCGGCCGGGCGCGGTGGCTCAAGCCTGTAATCCCAGCACTTTGGGAGGCCGAGACGGGCGGATCACGAGGTCAGGAGATCGAGACCATCCTGGCTAACACGGTGAAACCCCGTCTCTACTAAAAAAAAAATACAAAAAACTAGCCGGGCGAAGTGGCGGGCGCCTGTAGTCCCAGCTACTCGGGAGGCTGAGGCAGGAGAATGGCGTAAACCCGGGAGGCGGAGCTTGCAGTGAGCTGAGATCCGGCCACTGCACTCCAGCCTGGGAGACAGAGCGAGACTCCGCCTCAAAAACAAAACAAAACAAAACAAAACTTTCCAATCAAACTGAAACAAAAAGTCCAAGGAAAGAAATTACTTCTCAACAGAAGGATCTACTTCTCAACAGAACCCTTTCCCCACAGAGGCTGCATGTGAACTGTGCCTTCAAGGGCAGGCAGCAGCAGTTAGACACGCAGCAGTTAGACACGGGGGTGGAAGGCCACGCACGCCCACCCAGAGAGAGTGAGGAAAGCACTCAGGGCAGAGCCAGCCACGCATGGGAGCAGCGCACAGTCAGGCTGGGTGGAGGCACAGCACTGAAAAAAGGGAAAGGGGGAAATAGGTTTAGAAAGAAAATTAGTGTGAAAGAAAGGAAGCGGCTGTATATTCTACATGTTTTTCTCTAATGTAGAACCCCAGATGGAAATCATCCTTCTTACTTTCATTTTCAAAGATACTGATCTTATCTCACAATATTTTCTTCCCTGAAGTGATTTGTTTTCTGAAGTGTATTTGTGTATCAACTTATTTTCCATAACATGACTATGAGCACCCAGTGTGTAGGAACCAGATTAGATTCATTTTTATTAATATACCCTTCTCAAAGGCCTAGGACAGATTCTAAAGAAGCATTTTTTGGCCAGGCACGGTGGCTAACACCTGTAATCCCAGCACTTTGGGAGGCCGAGGCAGGCAGATCATGAGGTCAGGAGTTCGAGACCAGCCTGACCAAAACGGTTAAACCCCGTCTCTACTAAAAATACAAAAATTAGCCAGGCATGGCGGTGGCGGGCGCCTGTAATCCCAGCTACTCAGGAGGTTGAGGCAGAATAGCTTGAACCCAGGAGACAGAGGCTGCAGTGAGCCGAGATCACACCACTGCACTCCAGACTAGGTGACAGAGCGAGGCTATGTCTCAAAAAAAAAAAAAAAACCACCTTTTAATAACTGAAAAATGCATAAACTGTATACAATAAATATTATATATAATATATAAAATAAATACATGTATTAACTGTATAGGAATAAATGCATAATACTGGTACCACATCACTTATCCGGGATTTGGATATTCATCTACAGCAAGAGTTCCCAAACTTTTTCTATAAAGGACCATAGAAAAAGTATTTTAGGCTTGATAGGCCAAATGGTCTCTGTCACAACTACTCAATTCTGCTGTCACAGGACAAAAACAGCACAGACAATGCATAAATGAAAGAGCATGGCTGTGTTTCAATAAAATTTTATTTACAAAAACAGGCAGCAGGCTGCATATGTAACATGGACTGTAGTGCGCTAACCTCTCATCTATACAGACTTAAATGTAATACATTACATTATATATATACACACATCACATTTAAATACAAGTATTATATTCAAATAGTTTTTATAATAACAGAATCTTGGTCAAAATTCCAAGGAAGATATAAAATAAAAAGGGATATAAACAAAAAACTGTAGATATGCCACATAAAATCTGGGAAACTGGAACCTCTGGATGCATCCATGTAATTTGCCCTCTCCAGATATCTCTTTAGGCCTTAGTTTTGGACCCACAAAGCAAGGTGGTTAAAATAGACAATTCTGTGATCTTAAGAGCTGTTCCAAGTTAAAGTTATAGATTTTAAGTGGAAATTCCATCTAGAAAATAACAACATTCACAAATAATTTCAAATCTGTGGAAGAACAGAATACGAGTACAGTTATGCACCACAGAACATTTCAATGAGGCACCACACGTATGACAGTGGTTCCACAGATTCTAACACTGTATTTTTAACTGTATCTTCTCTATGTTTACATGTTCAGATACACAAATATTTACCACTGTATTACAACTGCCTGTACAGCAACATGTATAGGTTTGCAGCCTAGGAGCAGCAGGCTATAACGCACTTAGCCTAAGTGTGTAGGAGACTCTACCATGTAGATCTGCGTAAGTAGACTCTGTGATGTTCGCACAAGGACAAACTCGCCTAATGATGCATTTCTCAGATGTATTCACGTTGTTAAGCAACACATGACTGTATGCCACAGAAACAAGTATAACATATTAGAATAAATTAAGACAGTACCTGGCATAATTGATCTAATAATAAACATATGTACAAACACTAATCAAAATCATATTCTAGTACCTAAAAAATAAGGTTTCGGTACCATCTTGAATGACTATACCTGGAAAAATCAATTTAATAACAAACATAGGTTAATTCACCTAGCTGGAAGGGGACATTTAGATCATTAAAAACAACTTTACCTGAAATAGAGGCATTGGTAAGATTTGATATTAAATGCCACAAAATAATTAAATCACTACAATAACTCACTAAACTCCCTAACATATTTACAGTTAAAAATCTGAAGTTTTTAACTTTAATTCAAATACCATGCAGTATATAATAAACCAGGTATCATTCATTAGGTGTAATGGTGATTTTCTAAACTTTTCTATTTTTATAATTACTCTTCAAATCAAGAGTTGAGTTTCAGAATAAAAACACTTCACTTTTCACAAACAGTTTTTTAAAGATTTCTTGGGTTAATTAAAATTCTATAATCCATCACTACCCACATTTACAAAAGCCATGCTACCACACTGCTTTCTGATATAGAAATGAATAGTTTCTGGTTCATTACCAACTTACCAAACATCTGGCAAATTCTTTGTTTTCTGAAAGGAATCCATAACCTGGATGTACCTTAGAAATGAAAGTAAAAAGCACTTTCAATTTTATCATATTGCAAAAGCTTTATAAGCAAAATGTACAGTGCATTTATGTACTAATATTTATTGTTCAAGAGCCCTTGAATAGGTATACTTCTCTTCTCTTATACACTGATCAGTTCTAACTCACATTTCTAGGATCAGAATCAAATTCCAAGAAACTGCCTCCTATATTTACTTTCTCCACACTCCCTATGTCCTAATTGATTCATTTTCCACACAGTATCTTTGTCCTAACCATCATGGGAAGTATACACCCACATATATCTTAATGCCCACTAGCATTTGTCTACATTTTTCAACAAAACTCTCTCTCCTTTTCCTGAAGCTAACTTTGTCCACAATTCTGGAGAATTTCACAATGGCTGGTGTGTCAAAGATTTATGTAAAAGGAACCTTGGCAAGATGGATGAAAAACTCTAAATTCTCCTTTCTTTACAGTACTCACGAACTGGTCATTTCCAAAATCCAGACTACTAGGACAGCTAATACATTTTATTCCTGATGGCATTAATAATACTTAGCCACTACCAACAAGACCTTTCTATCAAACTGAACTAAAATGGAGGTGTGGTTTCACTTTTATTTTGTGCTCTGAATTGTTTTTCTTCTAATATCTACTCGTCTTTCCTTCCTCACCCCAAACTTTGCCATTCACAACTACTTTATACTATCCTCACCCACAAGCCACATTGCTGCAATCTACCAGCTTGATCTAATCAAGTAATTTTTGGCTCTCCCACACTGGCCAAATATAAATTTAGCCACTTCAGTATCGGCCAGTGTTGAATATACTTCTAGAAAATAATTCTGCTAAAAACAAATTCAAATTTCTGAAGGAACCAGTATCATAACCCAGAAATAGTTATATATCAGCAACTTTTAAATGCTGAACTCAGGCTGGGCACAGTGGCTCATGCCTGTAATCCCAGCAGTTTAGGAGGCTGAGGCAGGCAGATCACCTGAGATCAGGAGTTCAAGACCAGCCTGACCAACATGGTGAAACCCCCTTCTCTACTAAAAATACAAAATGAGCCGGGCGTGGTGGCAGGCACCTGTAATCCCAGCTACTTGGGAGGCTGAAGCAGGAGAATCTCTTGAACCTGGCAGGGCAGAGGTTGCAGTGAGCTGAGATCATGCCATTGCACTCTGGCCTGGGCAACAAAAGCGAAACTCCATCTCAAAAAACAAAACAAAACAAAATGCTGAACTAAGCTTTATGAACATGGTACAGAACAATTTAAACTACTGTATCAAGGAAGAAGAGTTTTCATTCCACCAATTTCGTTTTATTAACACTCAACTACAGATTTATGTTGGCAAGCTATAGTTAAAATGTTAAGAGTTTTACCTTCGCTAACTGTGCTAATAAACTGTAAACATCTATAATATGGGTTCATGAATTAAGTTTTTTATTTAAACATGCATCTTACTGAAACATTTCTTTCAAAAGAAATGTGAGCACTAATTGAAGCGCTCCAGGCTTAATTGTTGGTGTTGGATGTCTCCATCCAATTTTAGAGATAACTTTGCATAGTTTTTAACACTGTATATAATTAGTTCTCTGATAATTAAAAAAAGAAAAAAGAAAAAAACACTGTTTCCGATGTCAGAAATCATTTTTTTCCTTGGATTCCACTCTATTCATACAGAACTGGGGGTGGAGAGAATGATTTATCCTTGTAAATTATAAGCATTCTACTGACATTAACAAACTAAAATAATTACCAAATGTGCTGTTTTTATTTCTGGAAGTGTACTAGGTATAAGTAATTTTTAAATTATTAAAATGGAATTTAAACAGAGTATTTGGATCCTGTTTATAACACAGAATTTTTAAAAATGCTCTTATTACACTGAAAGGGTTAATACTCAAAACTAATTGGGATTTCTTTTTTCCTAGCAAATTTGGAAATGAACTGAAACTGCTCCCTGGTGTGAAAGCTGAATCCAGCAGCCACCTGCAGGATCAGCGACCAACACTGCCAGATGCTACAAAGCCTTTGATTTCCAGTAGTGAATTCGACCACATTTAACTCATGTGACATGAACTAACTGCAATAGCATTTTCAATCATTCTTTCCTATTTTTTTTTTAAATACAAACTCTAGCTTTCTGCTCACTACATATGAAACAGCTGCAGTAGATAGATTCATTCAAACTCACAGCTTGGGCCCTGGTTTTCTTAATGGCTTCCATGATGGCATCCACGTTGAGGTAGCTTTTACTGGTGGGAGCTGGGCCAACACAGACGGCCTCATCCGCCATTTTCACATGAACCTGAGGAGACAAATTTCTGCATTAACAGATGCGCCCAGCAAAAAGAATTACCATCATCTGCAAATACACACAAAATTGCAAATCTGATTGTTCCACATATCATTTATCGAGTCATATTTCTTTTTGAGTATGCACTAAAAAGCAACAACGAAACAAATAAACTCAAGAACTCTATTACCCATGATTTCATTTATTACAGCCTAATTCATTGTCTAAGCAAATAATTTCCATAATATCCCCTACCTCTTTATGTAAAATCACAGCAAACAATTTTAGCTTCCTATTCCATTCATCAGTACATAAATTTGATATCAAAAACTACCTTGTTACACGTAGCCAGGATAGCCCAATATTTTAATAACGAGCACTCAAGACCAGCTCTAAGCAAGCTCCCCAGGAAGTTGGGATAATTAGAGGGACTGAATGGAGGGATGCAGCGAGTGTCCCTGCACAGCATCAGGTCAGCACCAGACACAAATTAAAGCCTAAGACGAAAGAAAGAGTTCAATATCACAACATGTGAACCAGAAAATCTTGAGAATCATTTAAATACTCTCACATTCAATCTTCATCCATTTTACATTTATTCCTAAAAGAAATGACATGTATATTAAGTTCTAACGCTACTCAAAATTCAGGAATGTATGCTCCATTTTTAAGACTACTCATTCTATAATGTTTAAATGTATTTATTTTGCATAATAGAAGCTAAGCATTCAATATGAAAAAGAGTAAACTCTTTAGTTCTAAAAAGAGTCTATTCTTTTCAAATGATGAAAGGATTAGTATCTTTTTAAATGACTTTTCCTAATATCCTAATGGTCTTTCAGTTTCAGAAACTTCCAGATTACAATTATTTTGCAAGACAGATATATAAAACTGGAACACAAACATATACCTAAACATTTATGACCCACTCCTCCACCAAAAAAAAAAAAAAAAAAAGTCAAAAGTGGCAAATACCTGAGTATTTCTGTTATAGTCTTCAGTTATGAAATAATTTTTAGATACTTTGTTTTAAATGAGATCTTAAAAAAACAAAAAAGCAGTCTTTTAGAAAGCTAAGAATTCTCTTTGTCAATTCAATAAATATTTTCCACTTTAGTAAAAAATTATATTGAGTATTGAAAGGTAAAAGATCAGGTAAATGCCCAAGGGATTTTCAGGTCAGTATCTTACTATAAAATATCCAAATATATACATTCGGTAATTATTTAATAATACCAATTGCAGGGAAAAGCAGCCCTGCTTGCAAAAGGCTTCTAAATATCCCTGTGTTCAAAGCAAGGCCTTCCTCGTGGTTATCGTTGCCTGGTATGCCCCCAACCTCAAGTTGCTCTTCTGCCCTCAGACCAGGATGCCCCCTCCTCTATTGCCCTATTGCCCTCTGTCCACTTCAGATCCTGTTACTGTCAATTTTGTTGTTGTAATTGTGATTGTAGTTTTTTTCTGTAAGAAAGAAATTGAGTACTTCACAATCCTTTAAAAAGAATACATTTAAGTCTTTGTTTAAACTTAAATCCACATTTGTTTTATTGTCCTCAGATACTACCTATTATAGAAGATGCACTTCAAGTTTCACATCTACCACTGGATCTCTCCCAAGTACTTCAATTTAGGATGAATCTCCTGTAATCTAAACTCTGAGAGTAATTAGTGCAAATTTTAGCATATAATCTCATCTACCCAACAATCTCATTTTAACTGCTTTGCACACTGTTACAATTTCTCCTCCACCAGATCATAAGGTTATGCCTTAAATTCTTTTTTTAATCTCCCCTAGCCCAATGTTATGTGATTAAAGCTATTTACTCATAGATACACTTGGATAGCAGCTTGCTTAGTAACTTTCATTATCAAATGTTAAAAGCCATTGTCCTTGAGGTACAAAAAAGTTGCAACTTTTATTATCTTTTTTTTCATTATCTTTGAGGTAAAAATCTACACCTACATAAAGTCTTCTTAATCTTGGCAATACATATGGCAACTGGTGGTTTATGGAGGAAAAGAAATGAAAAGATACACATAGGCACATGTGTTTATGTGTCCAAAATTTCTATAATAAACATGCATTCAAAAGTAAAAAGGAGAGAGAGAATCCTAATAGTATTGACATTTTTACTTACAGTATTTTCTCTAAATACACTTTTATAATGATATTGCATATATAATTTACACCCTTTTGTTTTTTAATAGCATAATAGACATTTTTCCTATGTTATCACAAACGTTTTGTAAACGTACCAAGAACTAGCTCAGAGCCTAATATATTTTACTGGGTGATTAAGATTGCTCTAGTTAAAAAAAAAAAGACTGCTCCAATAAACATTTGAATAAATTATGCATTAAAAGCAGGTCAAAACTGCTATGGACTTTACAAAGAAGGACTAAACACAAATTGTTTATAAAGGATCGGTTGGCTTCTTTTCCTCCCTTTGCAGGAACAAATCTTACTTCAGGTGGCAGGGTACATTCAAGTCTCAACAAGCCCACAGTCTAGCCCAGGGTCGGTAGTAGCAAAAAGCCATGCAAAAGAAAACATTAGAATTCTCTGCTGCCTTAGCTAAGGAGACACTTAAGAGTCAACCTGGAAAGAACAATCTAGAATTCTCTGCTGCCTTAGTTAAGGAGACACTTAAGAGTCAACCTGGAAAGAACAATCTAGAATTCTCTGCTGCCTTAGTTAAGGAGACACTTAAGAGTCAACCTGGAAAGAACAATCTAACAAACTTTTGAAACTCTATTTCAATTTTGTTGTCATTGTTGTACGAAATGTGTGAGGTGTTTTCTTTGGCTTAATAATACAAAAAACAATATTCAAGCAATGCAGATGCTATTCTGCAGAATGACTTAATATTGCATAGGCTGACTAGATATGTTTGTTTCAAAAATATCAACATCTTGAAAAATATAAATTCCTTTTTATATATTTTAATGGCAAAGGAAATATATAACAACCATGGAAAGTTTAAACTGAGGTAAACTAATCAATTAAGCAGGATTTGCTGGTCATATGGTTTCAAAAAGAAAAGTAAAGCATTTTAAGTACTAACACTAAGTATATACACTAAGTATAGTCTGTCTTCATAAACTTCTCCGTTCTCAGAAAACCAATAGAGATTTTTAGAGCGGATTATTAGTTTTCCCATCAAGCATTTAGTTTTATATTTTGAATTATTTTATTCTTCAGAGAAAAATTACTTGTATCAGCTTATTACCTGCATGAGCCTAATTTCCAAATAACAAGCTAGGAGAACAACAGATGTGTTTTTCATCTTACGGGACTGAGAAAAATCATCTTCTTTATCAACTTTTAAAAAATAAATCAAACTTTTTTTTTTTTTTCTCCATCTGGCAGCTGCCATCAGGTAAGCCAAGATGGGTGCATACAAGTACATCCAGGAGCTATGGAGAAAGAAGCAGCCCGATGTCATGCACTTTCTTCTGAGGGTCCACTGCTGGCAGTACCGCCAGCTCTCTGCTCTCCACAGGGCTCCCCGCCCCACCCGGCCTGATAAAGCACGCTGACTAGGCTATAAGACCAAGCAAGGTCACGTTATATATAGGATTCGTGTTTGCCAGTGGTGGCCGAAAACGCCCAGTTCCTAAGGGTGCAACTTACAGCAAGCCTGTCCATCATGGTGTTAATCAGCTAAGGTTTGCTCCAAGCCTTCAGTCCTTTGCAGAGGAGGGAGCTGGATGCCACTGTAGGGCTCTGAGAGCCCTGAATTCTTACTAGGTTGGTGAAGATTCCACATACACATTTTTTGAGGTTATCCTCATTGATCCATTCCATAAAGCTAACAGAAGAAATCCTGACACCTAATGGATCACCAAACCAGTCCACAGCACAGGGAGATGCGTGGGCTGACATGTGCAGGCTAACAGCCGTGGCCTTGGAAAGGGCGGTAAGTTCCACCACACTATTGGTGGTTCTCGCCAGACAGCCTGGAGAAGGCGCAATACTCTCCTGCTCCACCGTTACCAATAACATAACTAAAGTTTGTAAAATTCATACCTAATAAGCAATTTGAAATAATAATATAAATAATAAAAATATATAAAAATAAATATTAAAAATAAATTTAAATGTTTGGATATAAATAGGTTAAAAATTACACCTGCGGCCAGGCACGGTAGCTCACGCCTGTAATCCCAGCACTTTGGGAGGCCGAGGAAGGTGGATCGCAAGGTCAGGGTTCAAGACCAGCCTGACCAACATGGAGAAACCCTGTCTCTACCAAAAACACAAAAGAAAATTAGCTGGGTGTAATGGTGCGCGCCTGTAATCCTACCTACTCAGGAGGCTGAGGCAGGAGAATCGCTGAACCTAGGAGGCAGAGGTTGCAGTGAGCCGAGATCAGGCCACTGCACTCCAGCCTGGGAAACAGAGCAAGACTCCATCTTAGGGGTATGGTGGGGGCGCGGCGGGGGATTATGCCTGCATTTAAAAACTTTGGGTTAATAGAAAATTTCATATTAGCTAATTAGATGCCGAAAATACATTGAAAAAGACATTCTATTTGGTCCCTGTCCTTATCAAAGAGATTGCATCTGAGTGACAAAAAGTGCTAGGCCAGATGTTGTATTTAGTATAAACTCAATGGTCTCAGTGAAAGCTTCTGAATACCTTCTAAACGAGTACATACTGAGAAAGGTAAAGAAGGCAAGCAGCTTTGGAAATGCTTCTTCATGCCTAGAGATATTCTGAAACCTATCACTGAAGGAGATCTGTAGTGAAGTGGACACTATTTACCACGACTGAGAATACAGGCGTCTTCCTTGTGATGTCCTTCAATGCAAGACACTCGGTAGAACACTCCAAGGATGATGTAATACATACTAGATGCACTCCTTGGCTGACAGTAGCAATACCTTACATAACCCAGTCAGTCTTCAGTATCCACCAAATCTAATCAAATTATCCAAACATTACTAACCAGTGAAAATTATCCTGAAAGTAGAATGGTGGTTGCCAGAGACCATAGGGAGCCTAGAATGGGGAGTTACTATTTAATGGGTACAGAGTTTCAGTTTTGTAATATGAAAAGAGTTCTGGAGATGGGTTATAGTGATGGCTGCACAACAGTGTGAAAGAACTTAATGCCACTGAACTGTACAGTTAAAAATAGTTAAGATGGTAAATTCCCTTATAAGCATTTTACCACAATTTAAAAAATAATAAACTTATTGAGAGTCTCAAAAAAAAGAGAGAGAAAATTACCCTGAAAAATTAAAGGGTTAAAGAAAGGAAAGCCAACTGCATTCATCTTCATCTGAATAACTGGGGAAAAAAAAAAAAAAGAATCAACCAGATAAAATCTTATTTCTAAAAAAAAAGAATAGAACTCTTTCTATTTCATTCAAAGTACCTAAAGATACTTTATACAAGTTTTAAAAAACTAACATTCTGGCATGTCCTCTCCCAGAAAGGCGATTTGATCACAGAAAACAAAATGATTTTTTTTTAAAGATTCGCTTTGATTCCATTTTGAAAAACTACATGTGTAGCACCAAGACATATTTATTCACGGCTATTTTGGATGGTAGAATTAGTGACTACTATTTTTCTTCTAAGATAACTTACATGATTTTCAAAGTGGTAAAATTTAAAACTACAGGGAAAAAAGAGGATACGTTTTTGCCAGTTACAAAATTCCCAGCCCATTTTCTACAATCCTGTTTTCGCCTCACAAAAAGGAACTAATATTGAACCAATCTTGGAACCAAAACAAAGGTGTTTTGGTTTTTTTTGTTGTTTGGGTTTTTTTGTTTTTTGTTTTAGTCTTTGTCTTACAAGCATGCATTCCTAAGGATACAGTAAACAACAAAAGAATGAAAACCAGCAGGAGGAGAACTATCTTCTCATACCACTGACCCCTTAGTAGAAGCATCAAGGGAGAAGGGGAGGAATGACAGAGAGAAAGGAGACATCAAGTATTCAAGCAAAACCTTAGCAAGAGCCATATCAGTGTAGCTGGTGGGTACCAGACCACAATGGAAAGGACTGCGGAACAAAGCAGAGAAAGAAGTAGAGTAGGGGTGGGATTGGGTGGGGTAGGGACTGTCCATATGGTTGAATGTAAAGAGTGGGAGAGGCAGAGTGACAGCCGAGAGATGGCTCAGGTTTGTTTTCCTTTATTGGCTTAGGAAAAACTTGAACAAATGCCTTTGAGAAGGGTAATTTGCACAAAAAAAAAACTAGGTAAAAACACCTGAGATATGAAATAATTCAGAGTAAAAAATTTCTGACAAGCAGTGGCAGACCCAAGAGGCTTCCCAAGTGGAGGCTGAGGTGGCAGTGAGCTGTGATTGCACCACTGCCCTTAAGCCTGGGTAACAGAGTGAGACCCTGTCTCAAAAAATAACAAATAAAAAGACTAAAACTGCCGTGTGCAGTGGCACAGCTCCTGTAGTCCCAGCAGCTTAGGATGCTGAGGCAGGAGGATCACTCAAGCCCAGGAGTTCGAGTCCAACCTGGGTAATATAGTGTGACCCCATCTGTAAAAATATAAAATAATAATTAAATAAATGAAATAAAATGAGCAAAATGGTAAACTTTATGTTATATAGATTTTATAAAAAACAAAAAAACTATACAGATCCATCACAATTTCCGGTCAATTACTGACAAGCCAGAATGAAAGTATACATTTGAAGAATGTCACTACATAGTAAAAAAGAAATAAATAACACTACCTAAGAAAAACTATGACAAGGTAGGGTTGGGGGAGGAAACAAGAAAATACCAGTAAGAGTGTGGGATCCGCTCTAGCTTGCAATCTTTAAGATTATTTTCCACTTACTAAAGACAAAGCTACCACACATGCATTCAAGGTCTAGTGATAAAGACATAAATACACAGGCTTATATTTCTGAATACATCTTTCTGAAGCAATAACAGAGTGAAACTCTAGGAATAGGATTGGGAAATAATCTCCACTGAAATCAATATCTTTTAAAAAGTGCTTCCAAACCATATGAACAGCTAATGCCAATTCCACAAAATATAGAGAGCCACCAAAAGTCATGAGATCTTAAAAGCCCTACCAGAGCCCCAGCAGCAGCTATCACTGCTCAACACAGGCCACTAAATGATGACACCATGCATATAAAGCAAGTCATTTAGATGTTCTTAAATTTTTCAATTTTATTGTAATTACCCAGGTAGTGTAAGAGTTACTCCTTTGGTTAAAAAGAAAAAAAGCTTAAACAGTATAGATACCAGATAATCATTATTCCCTGCCCCGTTTTAAAGGCTCCTAGTCCCATTTCCTATTATTATCCAGCTATTATCAGTTTTGCATGTGTCCTTCCAAACTTACCTGAGCATTTTCATACAGATATGCAGACATAAAACTGCAGAGTTTTATTTTGTGTTTAAGATTTTTCTTAGTTTAAACAGAATCACACTACATATTATTCTACAACTAATTTTATCGCTCAGTTTTTTGTTTTTTTAGAATTCTACCTCATAATTTTTAACTGCTACCCAGTATTTCTAGTAATCTAGATGAACCAAAACTTTAACTATTCTCCTAATATTGGACATGGTTCCAATTTGCCGGTATTGTGCACTTTGCAATAAGCTTCCCTAAACATGCCAATCTGTATACATATGTATATTTCTATAAGAAAAATATTTAACAGTACAAATACCACAAACTACATACTTAAAATCTTAGGCCAACTTACACTACTATTAGAGATTAATTTCCCCACACTACACAATCATTGAACATGGTTTATCTTTCTAATTTTATTAATGTAATAGAGAAAAATGATTCCTCCTTTTTTTAATTTGCATTTTCCTGGTAATGCGTTTGGGCATATTTGCTTGTTTGTGAGCTATCTGTATTTCTTCTAACCATTAACCATTTTCTTTTTTTTTTTTTTTTGAGATAGAGTCTTACTCTGTCACCCAAGCTGGAGTAGAGTAGCACGATCTCGGCTCACTGCCAACTTCCACGTCCTGGGTTCAAGTGATTCTCCTGCCTCAGCCTCCTGAGTAGCTGGGATTACAGGCATGTGCCACACCACCAGGCTAACTTTTGTAGTTTTAGTGGAGATGGGGATTTCACCATGTTTGTCAGGCTGATCTCGAACTCCTGACCTCATGATCCATCCGCCTCAGCCTCCCAAAGTGCTGGGATTACAGGCATGAGCCACCGCACCCAGCCACTATTAACCATTTTTAAATTTAATACAACAGACATCTTATAAAAAAGCAAAGCTGGCCCGTGCGGTGGGTCACGCCTGAAATCCCAGCACTTTGGGAGGTGGAGGCGGGAGGATCACTTGAGGCCAGGAGTTTGAGACCAGCCTGACCAGCATGGTTAAACCCCATCTCTGCTAAAAATACAAAAAATTAGCCGGGTGTGGTGGCGCACGTCTATGGATGGTCCCAGCTGCTTGAGAGACTGAGGCACAAGAATCACTTGAACCCAGGAGTCAGAGGTTGCAGCAAGCTGCTGAGATTGCACCAGCACACTCCAGCCTGGGCGACAGAGTGAGACTCAAAAAAAAAAAAAAGAAACTTTCTTTTGTTTTGTTTTGTTTTTAATTACATGTAATATACGTAAATATATGTAATACCTAAACTTTTTTTTTTTGAGACGGAGTCTCACTCTGTCGCCCAGGCTGGAGTGCAATGGCGCATTCTCAGCTCACTGCAACCTCCACTTCTTGGGTTCAAGCGATTCTCCCGCCTCAGCCTCCTGAGTCCCTGGGACTTCAGACACCCACCACCACGCCCAGCTTTTTTTGTGTATTTTTAGTAGAGATGGGGTTTCACCATGTTAGCCAGGATGGTCTCGATCTCCTGACCTCATGATCGGCCCGCTTTGTCCTCCCAAAGTGCTGGGATTACAGGTGTGAGCCACCGCTTTTTTGTAATACCTAAACATGCTTATTCAAAATAAAGCTAACAATTCCACTGACCACACCTGTACCATTACAATGTCTCTCTCCGGTAATCACTTAACAAGTGAATATGCATTATTAGAGTTCAATAGATGCCAAGGGATCCCAACTTGGAGCAATTTTGTCCCCCAGGACACAGTTGGCAATGTCTGTAGATAGTTTTGGCTGTCACTACTGGGGCCTGGGGGAACACTACTAGTATCTAGCGGGTAAGATGCCAGGGATGCTGCTAAAAATCCTATAATGTGCAGGATAGTCACCCATGACAGAGTTCTCTAATCCATAATATGAATAGTGCCACTGTTTAGAACCTATGCTCTATGCTTTTATATAGGTAACTATAAAAATATTTTAGGGTGGGATTCTTTTACCATTAATGGTATCATTATACCATATGTGTCCTTACACAAGTTCTCTTTCAATTTTTAATGTCTTAGAGATGTTCTCTGTTGATATATAGAGATCCACCTCAGTCTTTTTAACTACTAAAGAATTCCAAGATATGGTTCTACCTGTTTATGATTCATCTACTCCCTCATGGACACTGAGTGTGAAGGAATCACCTGGCTGGATGTCACTGCTTGTGCTCAAGGCTATCTCCTCTGGAGCTGCTCCCATCTTTGCAGCCATCCTCTCCTATCTGGGTTTCAGACTGGGGTTTCCTGCTGCATGATCCCATCAGCCATCTCTCTTTCAAAATTCCTCACTGTTTCCAGGACCAGCGTTTCCAGGATCCCACAAGTACTCTTCACCGTTTTCCATTAAAATTCTGGTTTGTTGTTTATCTTTAGGTCTTTTCTCTTTAACTTTTTCTCTTCCCTGGGAATTTGGGACAGGATGATGAAGTCTGACTCATCCCAACAGCCTTAATTGTAAGTCAGGACTTTTCAATTTTTTCATTTCTTAACACAGGAAATATATAGTGTATGTATTTTTAATTTAAAATTCAAAGATTATAAACAAGAACATAGTTTTCTAAAATTAATCAGTTAAAACTTAATTTTAAGACTGTCATGAAAAGTATCAATAATCTAGTGAGCATCTAATATGGTATAAAAATGAGTACATGAAAGGGATCATAGCAGTCCTAAACCATTACAGCCATTCCTCTATTGATGTATATTAATGGTGAGTATCTTTCTCATAGTATCTATTTAGACATCACGGCATTCCTAGAAACTCAAAAGCTGGCTTTCTGAGCTCAGATTCCATTTCCCACATTATCCAATATTTTTCCTGGGATCCCAAAAGACAGGACAACTCTTGATTTATAGTATATGGTTGTTTAGTTTCTTCCCAAAAACTTTCAGATGAGTATTACAAATAGCAGCAAAATCAACCACTCAAAAGTTTCCTGCTATAGTTAGCTTCCAGACATTGAAGGTAATCATGAAAAGCAGTTACAGAGCTCAAGAAGTTTTCCTTAGCACAGTGATTTCTCACTGAGCAGTGAGATGAAATTTAAAGACATCAGAAATATCTGGGGCCGGGCATGGTGGCTCATGCCTGTAAACTCAATACTTTTGGAGGCCAAGGTAGGAGGATCATTTGAGCCCAGGAGTTCCAGACCAGCCTGGGCAACATAGACAGGCCCCATCTCTACAAAAAAAAAACTTCTTTTAATTAGCCAGACATGGTGGCTGGCCCCTGGAATCCCAGCTACTTGGGAGGCTGAGGCAGAATGATTGCATGAGCCCATGAGTTGGAAGTTGCAGTGAGCTATGGTCATGCCACTACACTTTATTTTTTTTTGAGCCGGAGTCTCGCTCTGTCGCCCAAGCTGGAGTGCAGTGGCCGGATCTCAGCTCACTGCAAGCTCCGCCTCCCGGGTTCACGCCATTCTCCGGCCTCAGCCTCCCGAATAGCTGGGACTACAGGCGCCCGCTACCTCGCCCGGCTAGTTTTTTGTACTTTTTGGTAGAGACGGGGTTTCACCGTGTTAGCCAGGATGATCTCGATCTCCTGACTTTGTGATCCGCCCGTCTCGGCCTCCCAAAGTGCTGGGATTACAGGCTTGAGCCACCGCGCCCGGCCAGCCACTACACTTTAGCCTGGGTGACAGAGCAAGACCCTGACTCAAAAACAAACAAACAACAACAACAAAAAGAAAACAAAAATTTCTAGAAGTGTTTTATTTTCTCTTCAAAATAAATATACGTTCTCCCCATTTCCCAAAAAAGAAAATTCTTCTATACCCGAAGACAGAATGAGTACTTTGAAGGAGCTCAAGAAACAATTTTTATTTCTTCCTATTCATCCAAGACTAAGAATTAATAAAGTTTTTTTTTTTGGTTTTTTTTTTTTGATGCAGAGTCTCACTCTGTTGCCCAGGCTGGAGTGCAGCGGCGCAATCTCGGCTCACTGCAATATCTGCCTCCCAGGTGCAAACCATTCTCGTGCCTCAGCCTCCCAAGTAGCTGAGACTACAGGCATGCACTACCACAGCTAGCTAATTTTTTTAGTATTTTTAATAGAGACGGGGTTTCACCATGTTGGTCAGGCTGGTCTCAAACTCCTGACCCTCAAATGATCCACCCACCTCAGCATCCCAAAGTGCTGGGATTACAGGTATGAGCCACCACACCTGGCCAAAGATATTTTAACTCAACAGTTAAAGACCCAAAGTGATTGTGCCATTCACTGAATTTACCTGCAACTCCTTAAGTAGGCCCAGCTACCAGGGATAGAAATTCCTCTTTGGGGACTTAGAGAGTATAAGAGAACCACACTAAGATAAATATAGCAAGAGTAGCAGGATTGAAAAAAAGAAGGGTACCTATGTCTCAACTCCTACCTTCCTTGGAATTGAAGCCCCATGTAAGGTGAAGAATCAGGGTCCAAATGTGAAAAAAAATAATTGTATCAGGGGAGATCAAACTACCTACTAGTCGAAGAATGACCCACCTCCAGCAGCACTGTCATATACAGGGAGCCTGATATGCTATGCTGGGCCACCAGCTGAACCACATCAGATGAAAGCCCAAGCAAGCATGATGTCAGAAAGCTTACCAGCCTCATGCTAGGACAACGGCAGAGACTCTAGTCTGTAATAAGGCTCATTTCAGCCGGGTGCGGTGGCTCACGCCTGTAATCCCAGCACTTTGGGAGGCCGAGGCGGTTGGTCACCTGAGGTCGGCAGTTTGAGCCCAGCCTGGCCAACATGGCAAAACCCCATCTCTACTAAAAAGATAAAAATTAGCTGGGTGTGGTGGCACGCACCTGTAATCCTAGCTACTCGGGAGGCTACGGTAGGAGAATGGCTTGAACCCAGGAGGCGGAGGTTGCATTCCAGCCTAGGAGACAGAGCAAGAGGCCATCTCAAAAAAGTAAAATAAAAAAAAAAGAAGGCTCATTTCATCTCATAGAGATTTCAGGACGAATTAGTCCTTTAATTTTGGGAAGTAAATTTGTGACAAGATGTACTCATAGAGATTTCAGGACGAATTAGTCCTTTAATTTTGGGAAGTAAATTTGTGACAAGATGTACTATAAAGATGGGTTAAAGATACCCTACCTGGCAGCAGCAATGGGCAAGGAAAAAATAAATGGTTGAATGAAGGGCTATAATCCCCTTGTCTTTTATTTCAAAATCTAACCTTTCTCCAAGTCCAAATGTCTGGCTGACTTAAGAAAGAACACTTGGGCACAACTGTTGGCATGCCTCTTTTGTGTAAAAGAGAAAATAAATAAATTGAAATAAAAAGAAACATCGGGACAACACAAGGCAGAAAAACTACCTTATAAGAGGTGGCAGCTAGCTCTCTGAAGAGAAAGAACTAAAGAAAAACAAAAAAAAATCTGCCCTACTGGAAGAAAAACGGTATATAGGGGCCGGGCGCGGTGGCTGAAGCCTGTAATCCCAGCACTTTGGGAGGCCGAGACGGGCGGATCCCGAGGTCAGGAGATCGAGACCATCCTGGCTAACACGGTGAAACCCCGTCTCTACTAAAAAAATACAAAAAACTAGCCGGGCGAGGTGGCGGGTGCCTATAGTCCCAGCTACTCGGGAGGCTGAGGCCGGAGAATGGCGTGAACCCGGGAGGCGGAGCTTGCAGTAAGCTGAGATCTGGCCACTGCACTCCAGCCTGGGCGACAGAGCGAGACTCCATCTCAAAAAAAAAAAAAAAGAAAAGAAAAAGAAAAACTGTATATAATAAAAAGATCAGAAAAAATGAATTTCCAAGTATTATTGCCAACACTCAAAGTCATCAAAACATATTTCCTAAAACATTAGTTCCAGATCCATTTATACAGTACTTGCCTCTGTTTTCCACTCTCTTCTCTAATTCAACTATTTGATATTCCACCCATCACATCCCTTTAACATTAACTAAATCGTGAACACTTCCTTTCTTTTCCCTGATCCACTCAAACATTTATTACAGGTATATTTTATTACAGCAAGGTATAAAAAGATAATAAATCACAGTCCCCTACCCCTCCAGGAGTTTGGTCTGGTATGAAAGACAGACTTATACACCAACTGCAATTAAGATAATAAAGGCTGGATGTGGTGGTTCACGCCTGTAACCTTAGCACTTTGGGAAGCCAAGGCGGGCGGATCACTTGAGGTCAGTAGTTTGAAACCAGCCTGACCAACATGGTGAAACCCTGTCTCTACTAAAAATACAAAAAACTAGCCGGGCAAGGTGGCGGGTGCCTATAGTCCCAGCTACTCGGGAGGCTGAGGCCGGAGAATGGCGTGAACCCGGGAGGCGGAGCTTGCAGTAAGCTGAGATCTGGCCACTGCACTCCAGCCTGGGCGACAGAGCGAGACTCCATCTCAAAAAAAAAAAAAAAGAAAGAAAAAGAAAAACTGTATATAATAAAAAGATCAGAAAAAATGAATTTCCAAGTATTATTGCCAACACTCAAAGTCATCAAAACATATTTCCTAAAACATTAGTTCCAATCCATTTATACAGTACTTGCCTCTGTTTTCCACTCTCTTCTCTAATTCAACTATTTGATATTCCACCCATCACATCCCTTTAACATTAACTAAATCGTGAACACTTCCTTTCTTTTCCCTGATCCACTCAAACATTTATTACAGGTATATTTTATTACAGCAAGGTATAAAAAGATAATAAATCACAGTCCCCTACCCCTCCAGGAGTTTGGTCTGGTATGAAAGACAGACTTATACACCAACTGCAATTAAGATAATAAAGGCTGGATGTGGTGGTTCACGCCTGTAACCTTAGCACTTTGGGAAGCCAAGGCGGGCGGATCACTTGAGGTCAGTAGTTTGAAACCAGCCTGACCAACATGGTGAAACCCTGTCTCTACTAAAAATACAAAAAAATCAGCTGGGCATGGTGGCGCATGCCTGTAATCACAGCTACTCAGGAGGCTGAGGCATAACAATCACTTGAACCTGGGAGATGGAGGTTGCAGTGAGCCAAGATCGCGCCACTGCACTCCAGCCTGGGTGACAGAGTGAGACTCCATCTAATAAATAAATACATAAATGTCATAAAAAATAATATGTACAAATTGCTAACATAGAAAATGGTTTCACAAAGAATTGGCTATTGAAAAATAAAACTGGATTTCTAATACATGAAAAAAGTGAGAGAGAACTAACAGAGAAAAAGCACATTTGAAATGGTGGAAATGTGAAAGGTGCCAGTCTATTGAGAAATCTGTAAGATGACCTGAAAATAAAGTGTATGAAAAGGGACTGATGGGAAAGGATGGTAGAAGAAAAATTAGTAGGAACTTGAATGGATCTTGAATGTCACGGTAAAGTGTTTGGATTTTGGGAAGTCTGTGATTCTCAATATTTATCTCCTATGGAAAGAAAATAACATCCACAGGAGACAAACTACACTGCATCATTAACAGCAGCTTACTATATATTACTGCAGTTGAGTCATTCAAGCAATTAGCTGTAACACTTTCCTTTCTCTCCCAGTAACCTCAGATGAAGGTTAGGACATAGTGCTATCAACAATGAAAACCTCCTTTATTTTCCTCTGTTATCTAACCAAACTTTTGCCATAATATAGGATACACAGCATAATATACGGGATGCAAACATGCATTCTGCTGCAGCAAATTCCTTCCTACATTTGTTTTTTAAGTAGCTTTCAAGAAACACCCCTGGCCATTCTAACTGCAGGTAAGGTAGACTAAGCATGCTCCACCCTGACTATCCCACTGAATGCAAATATGAAACCTCAAGAGAATGCACGAATCAAGTATTTATAGACTTGGAAAAGTAAACAGTAGCAGGCAGATCAAGGAAGAAGAGAATTGAAATTACTATAAACAAGTGGTGAGTTTTATCATTTTCTTTTCCTCCCAGGATCTCCCTGCCCGATCTTGGAAAAGCCTGAAGTGCAAAGTAGGCATGGGGACACTGACAGAGAGAACTCCAGGAGAAGCCCTACTCATCTCACTCAAAAGGCAGAAAAGGGAGCTCCTGATACTTACAACATGATGGAAAGCTCAATTCCCACATATTCTTTCTTTTGCTCTATTCTTTTTTGTCCCAGCCCCCAAGTAATTTTGTGGCTGTGGTACCAGTGGCAGACACAGGTGCCAGCGAGAGTCAAAACAGTGAGAGAAGAAACATTATTCTCCCATCAGTGAAACTGCCGTTTCAAGAGGGTAGATAAAACCCCAAGATTTTTTCTACTCTCTCTGTGCTCTTAACATATGCTGGCCACAAACACAAAATTAGAACAGCAGAGCAAGGTAACTAAAACCTCAGATTTCTAAGTAACAAGACTGAAAAGTGAAGGCCTAAAGAACCAGAATGGGAGAAGCTAGCATGGAGAAGTGACACAAAAAAAGTTGTTTATGAACTTCTGAGCTCATCCGTAGGTTAGGCATGTATGGATGTAATCCTAATAAGTATACCAAAGAATTTAAACACTGAACTGACCACACACCCCAGACTGATGACTTGTTGACACATATGTGGGGCAGATCTGAATAGCTGTACAAAGACCCACAGCCCACAGAAAAAACAAAAACTGGAATCTGCACTCTGAAGCTAACCAACTGAAATGCTACTACAACAAAAATATTAACATCCAAAAAGATATGAACTAAATTCAGAGGATTATGTGTCATAACATCATACTCAAAACATCTAAAATTAACCCAAGAACCAGGTACATCTCTTACAGTGAAGGAAAAATCAAATACCAAGACCAATGTGACAAAAATGTTGACACTATCTCACAAAAATTTTAAGGAAGTTATTATTAAAGTTTTCCAACAAGCAATTATGAACACTCTTGAAACAAACGGAAAATTTGAAAGTATCAGAAAAGAAATCGAATGTATAAAAAGAAACCAATGGAAATTTTTAAACTAAAATATGCAATAACCAAATTTTTTAAAAAAACATACTGGATGGGCTCAAGAGTAGACTACAGAGGACAAAGGAAAGAGTCAATACATCTGAAGACTGATCAACAGAAATTATACAATCTGAAACAAGAGAGAAAAAAAAGACTAGAAAAAATTAACAAGAAACTATGGAATATACTTGAAGGTCTAAAATACATGTCTATCAGAAAAATAAGGACTGAAAACTTCCCAAGTTTGGTAAAAGACATAAACCTACAGATTCAAGAAGGTCAGTGAATCTCAAACAGGGTAACAAAAAGAAATCAGAAAACAT
This sequence comes from Trachypithecus francoisi, assembly GCF_009764315.1. Classification (NCBI taxonomy): domain Eukaryota; kingdom Metazoa; phylum Chordata; class Mammalia; order Primates; family Cercopithecidae; genus Trachypithecus; species Trachypithecus francoisi. The sequence goes on from NW_022681463.1 coordinate 15,140,020, forward strand.
AATCAAACCACTGAAAATTAAAGAAAAAATTCCTGAAAGTAAACAAAGAAAAATAACATACTAACTTTATATAAGGGAATGATACTCAAACAACTATGGATTTCACATCAGAAGCCACAAAGACCAGAAGGAAGTGACAAAATGTTTTTCAAGCTCTGGAAAGAAAGAACTGTCAACCCAGTACTCTATATTCAGTGCAAATATCCTCTAAGAATGAAGCTGAAATAAAGACATGTTCTTTCTTTTTTCTTTCTTTCTTTTTTTGCTTTTTATTTTTTTTTTTATTTTTTTGAGATGGAGTTTTGCTCTGTCTCCCAGGCTGGAGTGCAGTGGTGTGATCTTGGCTCACTGCAACCTCTACTGCCTGGGTTCAAGCAATTCTCCTGCCTCAGCCTCCCAAGTAGCTGGGATTACAGGCGCCTGCCACCGCGCCTGGCTAATTTTTTTGTAGTTTTAGTAGAGATGGGGTTTCACCATCTTGGCCAGGCTGGTCTTCAACTCCTGACCTCTTGATCCACTCGCTTCAGCCTCCCAAAGTGCTGGGATTACAGGCATAAGCCACTGCGCACAGTCAAGACATTTTCAAATAAAGGAAAACTAAGAGCATTAGTTGCTAGCAGATCAGCTCTAAAACTACTTAAGGAAGTTCTTCAGACAGAAGGAAAATAACATTAGAAGGAAATGTGAAACATAAGGAATGAAGGAAGAGCAACAGAAATGATAACATTGTCTTTGAAATATGTTTAACTATTGAAAGCAAAAATGTTAACATTGTCTGATGGGGTTTTCAATGCATGCAGATAATAACATGTAAGAAAACCGTAACATAAGAGGAGAATGTAGATACCTACATGATGGTAAGACTGACGTATTCCAATTAAGGTGGTAAAATATGAATTTTAAATAGACTATGGGAAGTTAAGTATGTATATTATAATCAATAAAGTGTTAATTTGAAAAACTACACGAGATAGTCATAAACACAATAAATTTCAAAGGAATATTTTTAAAAGTTCAAATAACACAAAAGAAGACACAAAGAGTGAAACAATGAAAAAAACTAGAAAAACAAAATAAAAAAACAGTAGCCCTAAACCCAAACATATCACTAAGTACATTAAACATAAAAGTGGTCAGTTGTGATGGTTCACGCCTTAATCCCAACACTTTGGGAGGCCGAAATGAGAGGACTGCTTGGGCCCAAGAGTTCAAGACCAGCCTGGACAACATAGGGAGACCACATCTCCACAAAAGAAAATTAGCTGGAGGTATTCCCAGTTACTCAGGAGGCTGAGGTGAAAGGATCACTTGGGCCCAGGAAGCTGAGGCTGCAGTGGGCCATGATCGCACCACTGCACTCCAGCCTGGATGACAGAGTGAGACGTTGTCTTGAAAAAAATTTAAAAATACAAAATAAAGGCTTAAACATACAAATTAAAAGAGATTGCCAAAATATGACCCAAGTATATGCTGTGTAAAAGAGATTCACATCAAATATAATGATATATGCAGTTTAAAGGTAAAATGATGGGAAAAAATACAATACAAACATTAAGCAAATAAAGGCTGGAATGCCTAGGTTAGTATCAGAAAAAGTAGGCTTCAGAGCAAAGAAATTGACAAGGGATAGAGAAGAACATTACCTAATTGTAACAGGGTGAATTCACCAAAAAGATACAATAATCCTTAATGTGTATGTTCCTAACAACAGTGCTTCATAAAGCCAAAACTGGCAGAACTGAGAGGAAAAATAGACAATAACCCAGGCATTGTTGGAAACATCAAGACTCTCAAAAGAAAGACAAGTAGTAGAAAATCGGCATGGATATAGAGGAACTGGACAATACCACAAACCAGTTGTATCTCATTGACATTTATACGCTACTGACATCTAACAACAGAAGCCACAACCTTCACAAGCACACATGAAACATGTACCAAAATAGGCCATATCCGGGCCAGAGAACGAACTTAACACACTGAAAAGAACTATGATCATACAAATGATGATCTCTGAACTAAGAGAATTAGTATTAGAAATAAATAACAGTAAGATAGTAGAAAAATCTTCAAATGCTTGGAAATTAAACAATTTTAAATAACCTACAGGCAAAAAAGGAAGTCTCAGAAAACATTCTTAACAAAAATGAAAATACGATATATAAAAAAAATTATTAGATGCACTTAGAGTGCTTAGAGAGAAAATTATAGTATTAAATATTATATAAGAAGATATATCTCAAATCAATAATCTAAGCTCCTACCTTACAAACCAGAAAAAGAAAAGCAAAATAAACTAAAGTAGAAGGAAGAAAACAACAGAGGAGGTATCAATAATTTTTAAAAGAGAAAACTAAGAGAGAAAAAAAGAAATCAATCCAACCCAAGTTAGTTATTCTAAAGCATCAATAAAACTGATAAATCTCTAACACGACTAAGAAAAGAAGAAAAAAAGAAGACATCCAAAATAAGAAAGGAAAGAGGTTATCACTACGAACTATGCAGATATTAAAAGGATAATAAAAGGTTTCTAAGAATAATTCTATGCACATAAATTGGACAATTTATATGAAATGAACCAATCGCTCAAAAATGGCAAAACACAAAGCTAACAAAACACACTCAAAATAAGATAGATAACCTGAATACTCCAATAACTTGATAATAAAGAACTTGAAGACATCATTTAAAACCTCCTGAAGAAGAAATCACCTGGCCCGGTTGGTTTCACTGGGGAATTCTAAACAATTTTATAGGCCAGGTGCAGTGGCTCACGCCCTGTAATCCCAGCACTTTGGGAGGCCAAGGCGGGCAGATCACCTGAGGTTGGGAGTTTGAGACCAGCCTGATCAACACAGAGAAACCCTGTCTCTACTGAAAATACAAAAATTAGCGAGGCATGGTGGTACATGCCTGTAATCCCAGCTACTCGAAAGGCTGAGACAGGAGAATCGCTTAACCCAGGAGGCAAAGGTTGCGGTGAGCCGAGATCACACCATTGCACTCCAGCCTGGGCAACAAGAGTGAAACTCTGTCTCAAAAAAAAAAAAAACCAATTTTATACACTCTCATTCAGAGAAGAAACATTTCTCAATTCATTTTATAAGGACAACATCATGCTAATACCAAAGACGGGACACAAAAAGAAAACTGCAGACCAATGTCCCTTATAATAATGATATAAAAAATCCTTAACGAAAAATTAAGAAGTCCAATCCAGCAATATATAAAAAAGAAAACACCATAACCAAAATGCAAAACTAGTTTCACACTAAAAAAATGAATCGGCCGGATACGGTGGCTCAAGCCTGTAATCCCAGCACTTTGGGAGGCCGAGACGGGCGGATCACGAGGTCAGGAGATCGAGACCATCCTGGCTAACACTGTGAAACCTTATCTCTACTAAAAAAATACAAAAAATTAGCCGGACATGGTGGCGGGCGCCTGTAGTCCCAGCTACTCGGGAGGCTGAGGCAGGAGAATGGCCTAAACCCGGGAGGCGGAGCTTGCAGTGAACTGAGATCAGGCCACTGCACTCCAGCCTAGGCGACAGAGCGAGACTCTGTCTCAAAAAAAAAAAAAAATTAATCACTCAGTATAAAATAACATATTACAATCAAAAGAAAAAAAAAACACATGATCATATCACTTGATTCAGGAAAAGTGTAAGACAAAATTCAACATTCATTGGCAAATTAGGAGTAGACAGGATCTTCCTCAACCTGATAAAAAGCAACCACAAAAAACCCACAGCTAATACCATATTTAATTCTGAATGACTGAATGCTTTTCCACTAAGATTGTGAATAAGCCAAGAATGTGCACCATCACTACTCCTCTTCCACTTCATACTGGAATTCCTAACTACGGCAACAGAAAAAAAATAAAATAAAAGAGCTAGAACCTCTTTTCCTTTGTACAGGTTCCAATTCAGATGAATAACTCAGATATAAATCCACCATTGCCATCTCCAGACAGCATTCTATCTTCCTAAAGGATGCCTACTAAACTTTTCCCTTTGCTACTCCAACTTGGCAGCTGCCACTGAGCAGCAGTAGGAACAAGCAGCAAAGGAAGCAATCCCAGGTGGGGTCAGTGACTGGCTCTAGCCAGAGCTCCAGAGCCAGCAAAACAACACCTCGACTTGCTGAGTGGGGCAAGTTAGGTATCAAGTGGGTAACTTGGATAAACTGATGCTTGAAATTGAGCAAAAACACAATTTTGAGATCTGACATTTTTCTCTGGTTTTTGTGGACCTCAATAAATTTAGCACAAAAAAAGGATGGCACAGTGAGTTCATATTTCAAAAGCTCTCTCTATTTCAAATGTACAGCAATGACAATAAAACTCAGAAAAGAAAACTAAGAAAACAGGTAAGCAGAAATAAGTGGTAAACATTTCACAAACTCAAAACAGGAGAAAAACACGTAACAATGCTAACCACTGGCTGGTTCTTCAGAAGCAGAAAGTGCCAAATGCAAAGTACAGATGGGTCAGAATGTTCTCAGAAGGCTGAGAAGAGAGCCAGAGTCACTGGCGAAAACCAGGCCAAAGAGGAACTGCCCTTGGCCTAAAGAGAAGGCCACCAAGTACAGTCTGCAACTACGGCTCACTACAACACCTAAAGACTGTGGACTTAAGGAGGCAGAACACAGCTTCAGGGTCAAAATCTGAACGAGCTGCTGGGACTAAGCTGCCATGTGTCCAGACTATCACCATAAAACCTGGATGTAGATTAGGAATCCAAAATGCCAGGAGGTGGGCAATCACAAACTACTGGTCAGGGAGAAGGTGGGAGGCAGCAATGGCTGAGGTGAGAGAGAAACTAGGAAAGAGAGAGGAAGTGGAAGGTCAAGGAAGCAAAGGGGAGGGAGAAGATGAAGGATGAAGAGCAACAAATGTTTTTAACTTTCACCAGAAAAAAGAGCCTATGAACTAAAATTCCAAAACAGAGTAAGAAAACATTTGCTAACAAACAAAACTTCAGAAACTGAAACAGTTCACAGCAAACTGCCCCAGATGAAATTAATTTTATCAGTCTAAAAGATTAAAAGATTAACTAGAAAAGGATTTTAAAAGACCTTGCTAAAGAAGCAATAACAAAGTGAAGAGAGGTGACTAGATTCCAAAATTATTTATGAAAAGGACTTGCTCATAAATTGGAAATGAGAAATGAAAGAAAGAATGATGGTGAACATAAATTCCTACATCTTGTGCTTCTGCAGTAGGATTCAAATACAAGAAGCCTGAAGGATCAAATTTCAGTTTGGGTAATGCTGGGTTTGAGGTAGTTGTAAAATATCCAACTAGAGACGTCACAGAGAGAGAGAAACAGAGTTGGAGTCAAGGGTTGATTAAAACCACAGAAACAGAAGTGGAAGAGAATATGATCTTTCAGGGTAAGGGTAGAGAAAGTACAAAAAGAAAACAATTTTAAGAAGAGCTCACCAATCAAATCTTGAGTGATTCCTGTAGAGGGGACACAGAAGAGGGCCACGGAAGTAGAAAGAAAACTAGGAGATTAAAATGGCACCAAAGCCAGAGGATGAGAGTGTCTGAAAAAGGGTAATAGTGTTAAAAGCTTCTGGGAACTCAAATAGAAGAGGACTGAAAAATGTCCACTGGACTTAACATGAGAAAACCGGTGGTCACACTAGCAAGAACTCTTAGTAGAGTACTGAGGACAGAAGCAGACTGGAGTGGCTCAGGGCCTTTGCACAAGCCATCTTGTCTGCCTACCGGCTGATCCCTTCTCATCTATCAGTCTTAGCTTACATTTTAGCCCTCAGCGAGACTTTCCCTGAGCACCCTACTAGTGAAGGGAACCACGATTCTCTCTCAAAAACTTCTTTCCCTCATAACACTTGTCACAATTTGTAATTATGTTTTATTTCTCTATATCCATCTCTAAAGCAGCAATCCTATCACTTCCAGTGACTCTTCCTGTTCCAGTACCTATCATAGTACCCGGCCTCCAACAGGCACTAATAAAAACTCTGCCTTCAAAGTAATAAACTTCACTTCATTTTGTGGGGAGAGGGGACTTTTCCTTATACTTAGTATGAGAAGCAACATGCACAGTGGAGAGAGTACAACTTAGAAGTCACACATAATTTGAATCTTAGCTCCGCTACTAACTAGCGCAGTGATCTTTGGCAACCCGAAGATTGGCTTTATACTTGAGGGCCCAATTTTCTCAATTTAAAATGGTAACAATAATTCAATCCTTATATAATTATGTGCTTTTCTAGTACACCATAGATACTCAATGAGTGAGAGGCATTATTTGGAATAATCACGTCCTTTCCCTCCACTCAGTAGTCTAAATGAGTGAGGCTGTAAAAATGAGTTAAGTTATGGCCTTAGAAACACTGGAACATCAGAATAAGTTAAACTGTATATCAAATCTTTTATTAAATGTATGCTTTTTCAGTAAGATAGGACTTCCAATCCTTCCCAAATAGCTGCTTAGAGAAAAATAAATCCACGATTAGGTACTTTTCCATGCCAGCAGGTATTAATTACATTGAAATACATAAGTTCCCTTTAAACCATGTTGTTTAAGTTCATTAGAAATTATAAAATAAACAAAACCAAAAAGATATATTAATACAATATTTCACTGTTTTGTTCTTAATTTAAAATTTTAGTATAAGTAAAAATAAAAAGTAACTTCAGTGTAAGTTATTAACAAAAAATTGAGAAAGTCTTGAGACATTTCCTTAACGTTTTATAAAAGAAAATATCCACAAGTCACTTCCCATGGATTAAAAAAGGCTGGATGGTTTTACTGAATTTAAGTAGCAAGGTATATTAACACACAAATGAGTAAGTCATACATGAAGATACTGATATAAATCCTGCCCAAATATAATTTTTGCCTGACTGATACATAAAGTCATAGTCCATCTTGACTGGAATGACTAGTTTACCTTTAACTCCAGGTGACTTAAACTATCAGTCCTTTAAGAAGCTTTACTGGTTTTTGACAATTTAACCTGCTGAGCTCACGGCACCCATGGGAGGGTCTTGGTTGCAAGTTTTACTTCTGATGTTGCTGACCACTAATACTGACTCCACAGAAAATGGATTTCAATGACAGCCACCCACAGGTTAACACTGAGTATTACCCATAATACTGCTTTAATTAAGTTAATACATAAAGGTCACAATTTGGCAGAAAGTTTCATTAAATTTGGCAGTGCTCACAACAAAAAAAAAGGTGTTCATCTATACAATAACTCTTTAAATTTGTTAGAGATATAATCCAATTTGCTCATGGATGTATGCTGCATTTCAATGTATTTTCTAAAAGGAATTCAATTTATTAGTTCCATTCCCCCAAAAAAACATACATTTCTTGCATTTCTAATAGATAGTTTCCTGACAGATAACTCCAACCATGCTGGGCACAGAATGGGTCTGTCTACCTGGCACAAAGAGACCCCCCACTAGAGCAAAGGAGGTTCCCAACCGCACCCCCAATTTAGGAGCATTTTGACGGTGGAAAAGATTCATGCTTTGATTTGTCCATAGTTCATGTGTTAATTTGTCTCTGAAATAGTGGAATTATTTTTCCATCTTGAAAAGTAAAGACACATAAATTTTACTTTCAAGCCCAAACTCTTTATGCATAGAATACAAGCCAGAGAATATTCACAACGAATACATGAAAGGGCAAAGCAAACATACGTTTAAATGACTCTGTTAACAAAAAAAGATACTTTAAAACACAAATCACAGCACAGTTGACATAATTTTCTATTTTTATACATGCAAGGTAATCTGAGGTTATTTTATGGAAAAGCAAACAATGGCTGAATTCAGCTCATATACATATTGAATTTGGCAATGATTGTGTTTTTTAAATACACAACCTGACAGGCACTATGGTAGATAATAATGAATCAGCATGAGAGCCATTTAACATACTTCTTGATTAACTCATTGCCTGTCCAATTCGTAACAGACATCCTTACATGTCATAATCGTCATAACTCCCATCATCCCCACTACTAACACTGCAGCGCCTTGATTAGTCCACAACTCCCAGACGAGCCATTGCTAATGCTAAATAATTCTCTTCAGCCTCCTGCTACTATTCTGCAGGATCTCCAATTAAATATAGTATTAATGTGAACAAATACCTACCAGGAATCCCATCCTATTCCATTTTACCCAAAAATGCAGAGAAAGTAATTTAGCCAAGCCAAAGATAATCAAAACATTTAAAATTGATGCAGCACACTGTTTCTGCAAAATAAGTTTTTCCAAAGACAACAAAAGCAAAAAAGAAAAGGAAAGGAAATATCTAAACATCTTAAATGCTTTCTTCTCCTGATTAGTTCTTTAATGAAAAGTCTATTGTTTTAAATTTGCATAGTAGATACATTGTATTCTTAATCTAAAAAGATTTCTGAAGGCTAAGTTTTATAAGAAAAGTGAGAAATAGCAAGTTTTAAAGCCATTATGCCATTTTTTAAACCCTTTGATTACATAATTCCAAGACTCCCAGATTCAAAACCATATACTAAGGCAAATCCCTTCCCATTAAATGCAGTACTGCAGTCACTCTTCAGAGGCTTTGCCACAAGACTTTTTGTTGTTGATAAGGAAAGTTAATATTGAAGAATGGCAACTATAAATACCTTTTGTAAGACTAAATTAAGAATCCTATAGATTTCCTCTTGCAACCTAAATGTCTGGAAATGTTTCTGATCTAATTAAGACCAACTGTGAAACATGGACCAGGACAGCCATCATCTTAAAATATTCTTAACTCAGAAAAGGCAATTTAAGAAAATATTACTTAAATATAACATTCTCAACTACACACACACACACAGACACAAAGGGTCACCTGATATTTTTCAGTTAACACCCCATAAAAGTTTTCTAAGCCTGACTTTAGTCATTTGTTCCTATTTGAGGATCAGTGATAGGCGTCAGCTCCAAACAAGTCCATTAACAATTTTTGTGAAATTTTTAAAAACTGGTTATTTAAGAACCTTAACTCCTTTCCAAATAGAAAAAGTTTGAAAGTATTCTGAAATCATGTAAAGGAGGAAAAAAGTGTTTGAGGTTTTCACATTTAAGTTGCTTTCATCTCTATATACATCTAAGGTAAAACTGAAGATATACTGACAAAAATATAAGTAAGAGTATGTATATACAGAGACATGTAAATATAAAAAATGAAATAAAGATATTCCAATAATCCCATAAAATGTTGAAAAGTTTAACCCTAAAGTCTTTTATACCTTAGTATGCATTAATGTGTTCCATTTCCATTTACCTGATCATTACCCTCAAGTTTGTTCAGCTGGAACCAACATACACTAATTACTTAGACATCATGAAGTCCTATTTGTCCCCAGTACCTCCCCAGACAGCAGGGATATATTGTCAAGGGTAGGCATAAAAAGTGATGATTGCCCTCACCTGACTGTCAATCACCCCAGAGTGCTCACAGGAAACCCCACTCAATCTCATTATAGAATCCTGAGGCTGAGACTACAGGGCGCACCAAGGATCATCCTTTCAACAGCAGGCTGCCTGGGTAAGATGTGAGTCACAGTGAGTACTTCCTTGATTTCAGGTTCTTGTTTCAACGTGGTAAAATCAGATATTTCTCATTTAAAACCAACATGACTGTACACAGACAAAGCAACAAAATATGTATAGATAGGTTCAATTTAGGAACGTGGATAGAAAATACAGTCAAAGGTTGAATGATTCTGTTGATGTACAGAATCATTTTCCTCTTTGGGAATGAAGATTCTCAATTCTTTTCATTTAACCTGACGAGATCTCATTTTTTTTAAAAAAAAATCAAAACTAATTTTAGCAGTTTGATATAGATGTAACAATATATTTTACTATTTTTGTGGAAAGACTATACTAGTCTTTATACTTAAAACATAATGTCATCTAACATTCATTTGGAGAATTCCCAAATTCTTTGTTCCCACCATTCACCAAACTAATGAAATCAGCCCATGTGCCCATTTAGAAACTCCTAGTCACTAAAGCCATTAAACATTTCTCATTCCTTAGAGTTCTTATCTTCTCTGAGATACCTAAAAATCACAGTAAATTAGAGGCAAGCAATCCTAGAATTACCTCGTCTTCTAAATCCACATAATATTCATAAGACCCTCTTTAACAACTCAAAAATCCTCCCACATCATCCCACTGCCTAAAATCTAACAAATTTATTCCACAGACCTATCTCTTCTTGCTGACTTATAATGTATTAAAATGTATTTTAATATGTTAGGCTACTCCCCGTCAATTTTCCTCAGAATTATCTAGGTTATTCTTGCATATTTACTCTTTGTCAATCCCCCCCACTTATGTTGTTATATTAAGATTTAATAGAAAATGTACAGATTAATTTAGAACTAAAGAGCATTTTTAAAAATCGGTTTCCCTATACAAAAACAAGAAGTCCTCACGTAAGTCCTAAAAGTTTCATTTTAAATTCACATCATACAGTGTTTTATCATTTCCATTGCTTCTACAAGGTTACATTTCTTGTTGTATTTTCTACCTTATTGATATATATGAAGTTTATCAATTTATTTATATTTACTATTTAACCAGCCACCAAAGATTTTTTCTGTTTCTAAAGAGTTATTCAGGGCTGGGTGCAGTGGCTCACGCCTGTAATCCCAGCACTTTGGGAAGCCGAGGAGGGTGGATTACCTGAGGTCAGTAGTTTGAGACCAGCCTGGCCAATATAGTGAAACCCCATCTCTACTAAAATACAAAAATTAGCCAGGCGTGGTGGTGGGCACCTGTGATCCTAGCTACTTGGGAGGCTGAGGCACGAAAATTGCCTGAACCTGGGAGGCGGAGGTTGCAATGAGCCAAGATGGCCCCATCGCACTCCAGCCTGGGCAACAAAGCAAGAATTTGTCTCAAAAAAAAAAAAAAGAAAAGAAAAGAAGAAAAAAAAAGGAGTTATTCAGTTCATTGTATAACTAGAAACTCAACACAATCTTTTTATTTTTGCCTTTGCTATCCACCAATTTATAGCTCTTGACTAACTGTATCACCTTGTACTTCTAGAATGCTATTTTAGAACACTAGTGGTAGAGACCTCATGAATGAGATCCTTCCTTTGCCCCTTCCACCACGTGAGGACACAGCAAGAAGACTCCATCAAAGAACTAAGAAGGGAGCCCTCACCAGGGACAACACCTAACAGTGCCTTGATCTTGACTTACCAGCCTCCAGAACTATGAAAAAATAAATTCCTGTTGTTTATAAGCCACCCAGACTATGACAACCTGTAACAAGCCTGAACAGACTAGGACAGTGACCAGGAAAAAAGGGAAGGCTCAAAATAAAAAGAAAATACTATACCAATAAGCTAGAAACTTTGATGAAATGGACACATTCATAGAAAGACACAAACTACAGACACTGACTAAAGAAATAGAAAATCTGAAAAAAGCTATAAGTAAAAAGGTGGATCTAATAATCAAAAACTAACCAAAGAGAAGTCCAGATTCAAATGGCTTCACTGGTGATTTCCACCAAACATTTAAAGAAAAGTTAAAGTTAATACCAATTCTTCCAAAAAACTACAAGATGAGAGAAAGCTTTCCAATTCATGAGGCCAGGATCACACTAACAACAAAACCAACCAAAGACATCATAAGAAAACTACAGACAATATCTCTTGTAAATATGAACACAAAATTAATAAAATACTAACAAACTGAATCCAGCAATATATACAAAGAATTACACAGCATGACCAAGTGGGATTAATCACAGGAATGCAAGGTTAGCTTAACATCCAGAAAACTCAATTAACGTAACAATACACCATATCTAAAGGACAAAAACCACATGATCATCTCAGTAAACACAGAAAAAGCATTTGAAAAAATGCAACACCTGTTCATGATAAAAATTCTCAGTAAACTAGCAAGAGCAATTAACTTCTTCAACCTGCTAATGAAAGTTTATGAAAATACCAGAGCCTAAATCAAATTTAAGGGTGAAATGCTGAATGCTTTCCCCCTAAGGTGAAGAACAAGACAAGGATGCCACCTCTCACCTCTTCAACATTGTTCTGGAAGTTAAAGCCACAGAAATTAGGCAAGAATACAAAATAAAAAGCATCCAGATGGAAAGAAGTAAAACTATCTCTATTTACATGACATGATCTTATATAAAGAATCCAGGCCAGGCGCAGTGGTTCACACCTGTAATCCTAGCACTTTGGGAGGCCGAGGTGGGCAGATCATGAGGTCAGGAGTTCGAGCCTGTGGTGAAACTCCATCTCTACTAAAAATACAAAAAATTAGCCAGGTGTGGTGTCAGGTGCCTGTAGTCCCAGCTATTCGGGAGGCTGAGGCAGGAGAATTACTTGAACCTGGGAGGCAGAGGTTACAGTGAGCCAAGATCGCACCATTGCACTCCAGCCTGGGCAACAGAACGAGACTTGGTCTCAAAAAAAAAAAGAAAAAAAAAAAAAAAGAATCCTAAGGCCCAGGCGCGGTGGCTCACACCTGTAATCCCAGCACTTTGCGAGGCCAAGGTGGGAGGATCACTTGAGGTCAGGAGTTCGAGACCAGCCTGGCCTATATGGTGAAACCCCATCTCTAAAAATACAAAAAAAGTAGCTGGGTGTGGTGGTGCATGCCTGTAACCCCAGCTACACGGGAGGCTGAGGCAGGAGAATCACTTGACCCCAGGAGGTGGAGGTTGCAGTGGGTCAAGATCATGCCAGGACACTCCAGCCTGGGTGACAGAGAGTCTGTCTGAAAAAAAAAAAAAAAAAATCCTAAGAAATCCACTAAAAAACTATTAGAACTAATAAAAGAGTTCAGCAAGTTTACAGGAATCAAAATCATTATATGAAAATCAATTGTATTTCTATAGCCTTGCAACTAATTTTAAAAATTGAAATTAAAAAACCAATTACATTTATAGTAGTACAAAACTACCAAACCTTGCTGAAAGAAATCCAGGTGACCTAAATATGGAAGAATATCACATGTTCATGGATAGGAAGACTTAAAAAATGTTGAGATAGCTATACACTCCAAAATGATCTACAGACACAATGCAATATCAATCAAAATCCCAGCTGGTTACATTCTTGTACTAGAATTGTCTTCTCTTCATAAACCATTCTCCACAAATCTTCCCAGAGAATAATAAGCATGCTTTTCTAGGGCCTGGAAAATGAAACATAAAAGACAATTCATGACTTAATAAGAAGCTTAACTCCCATTTTGCTTTTTCCTTCCCTGACCAATTCCCATTGGAGTATTTTATACTGCTTCCCTGTGGCCTCATCCCTGGATTCAGGCACATTAATCTCATCGTTATAAATGAACTGTTTTCCTAGGGAAAGCCTGACTTTAAGACTACTCTAGATCAGTCTTTATTTCTCAAAGAAATTGAGAGAATTTCCTCAACAGAGAATAGGATGTCATATTGTTTTAAGACAAACCAACAATAAGCCAACTAAATAACCTGCAAATCCTCCTTAAAACATCTAAAGACCTAGATTAAATATAACAAACATCCTTCAAATGAAGGGCTTGGCTCACAAAAAAACTACAAGGGATGAAAAACAAAGAAAAAGGAAGTAGGCCGCAACAGCATGTACATGTAGTCCCAGTTACTCAGGAGGCTGAAGCAGGACTATCACTTGAGCCCAGGAGTTCATGGCTGTAGTTTGCTATGCTCACACCACTGCACTCCAGCCTGGGCAACAGGGCAAGGCTCTGTCTCAAAAAAAAAAAGTAATCTAAAAATCTGGCTGGGCACGGTGGCTCAAACCTGTAATCTCAGCACTTTGGAAGGCTGAGGCGGGTGGATCACCTGAGGTCAGGAGTTCGAGACCAGCCTGGCCAACATGGTGAAACCCTGTCTCTACTGAAAATTCAAAATTAACTAGGTTTGGTGATGCATGCCTGCAAGCCCAGCTATTCGGGAGGCTGAGACAGGAGAATCGCTTGAACCCAGGAGGTGGAGGTTGCAGTGAGCTGAGATCATGCCATTGCATTCCAGCGTGGACAACAAGAGCAAAACTCCGGCTCAAATAATAAATAAATAATATAAAAATGAAAATCAGTCTGCATCCACAAGAGCCAGTCTTGGAGAGTGAAGGTGGGAATCTCAATAATCTAGAAGATTGCATTTTAACAATCAGAGAAAGGAAACAGATCCCATGTGAGTTGGAGGTTTGAAGGAAACCCTTCTGTCTAAAGCCAGGAGGCTCAAAGATTACATTCTCAGTGAAAGGTTGTGGGGGAGAAATCAACCGACTAAATAGAGAGGATAAACTGTATGTTCGTATCTCTGTGGTTCAAAGTAAAGGAATATGTCTCTAGAAATTAGAAACCATGAGCCTATTCAACAGGTGTGTATGTGTGTGTGCAATCTCATTTTGTTCTTCCCATGATCTTCAAACTTTGACAATCTTTATGCCAAAATATTAATATAAAAGTTAGTCCCAGATAAGTGATACCTGATGGTGTGATGGAAACAAATACAACACCTACCCTACCTGGCCAAATCCATAACCCAAACCATCTTGAAATTCAACAATAAAAGCACCAACATAAAATCACATGCCAAAATTTAAACATGTGAGGAAACAGTACGTGATGAGAAAGAGTCAGGAATAGAAATAAACACCCACCAACTTGAACTAATAAAATATGATATTTCTTTAAATTAAGTATGCTAAAAATAAATATACTGAAGGCCTCAATACATAAGAAAAAAGATAATACATAAAAACAGGCAGATTCAAAATGGAGCAGAAAATCAACAGCTTACTCAACAGACAGCAAAAAAGACAAATGCAACCGAAGTAATCAAGCTCAGGCAATTTTCATTATCTATGCAAAAACGTTAGAGAGGTGGTCGAGGGACAAAATATTCACATGGATTCAAAAACTCACCCCAAAAAGTATTTAATAAAAAAAAAAAGAAAATGCACCATTATAATGGGAAGACCTGGTAAAACCAAATGATCATACTTAGCATAACAACAGAACAATTCAACATTAAGAACCTCTTGTTACGATATTACTATTAAAAAAATATATAACATTACTGGCTGGGGTATGGAGGCTCACGCCTGTAATCCCAGCAGTTTAGACGCCAAGGCAGGAGGACCTCTTGAGCCCAGGAGTTCAAGACCAGCCTGGGCAAGATGATGAAACCCCATCTCTACAAAAAATACAAAAATCAGCCAGGCGTGCAGGCATGCACCTGTAGTCACAACTACTTGGGAAACTAAGGTGGGAGGATTGCTTGTACCCAGGAAGTCAGGCTGGAGTGAACTATAATCTCACCACTGCACTCCAGCCTGGACAACTGAGACAGACCCTGTCTCAAAAAAAAAAAAAGAAAAGAAAAGAAAAAAAGCACTTATGAAGTAGTCTTGTCAAATATTTAATTTGAATCTATTCATGAGAAAATAATCATACAAAGCCAGAATGTCTAAAAGCCAACATAATAAAAATCAAACAAAAAAAGGAGGGAGGATAGGGGCACTATTTTAGATTAAGAGACTAAAGAGGTATAATAACCAAGTATAACTCATGAGCCTTGACTGAACTGTGGATCAAAGAAAAATATTAAAAAGGACAACTGGGGTCAAGTGGAGAAACCTGAATGTGGTATGCATATTACATGATATTACAGAATAATGAGTTATTTTCTTAGGTTTCATAAGGTATTATAGATATGTAGAAAACCATACTTATTACTGCGAGATGAATAGTATTTAGGGATAAAAATGCCACAATGTCTGTATCTTTTTTTTTTTTTTTTTCCTGTCCAGGGGATTTTTTGTAATGCTTTTTTTTTTTAAACTATAAGTTCTAGGGTACATTTGCACAACATGCAGGTTTGTTACATAGGTATACATGTGTCATGTTGGTTTGCTGCACCCATCAACCCATCACTTACATTAGGTATTTCTCCTAATGCTATCCCTCCCCCATCCCCCCACCCCACCACAGGCCCCAGTGTGTGATGTTCCCCACCCTGTGTCCAAGTGTACTCATTGTTCAGTTTCCACCTATGAGTGAGAACATGAGGTGTTTGGTTTTCTGTCCCTGTGACAGTCTGCTGAGAATGATGGTTTCCAGCTTCAACCATGTCCTGTAATTATTTTCAAATTGTTTAGCCAAAAAAAAAAAAAAAAAAAATGCACACACACAATGTATATATGGATACAGATATAAAGCAAACAGCCAAAATGTTAACAATTGGTGAATCTAGGTGAAGGGTATACAGATACCCTTATACTGGTATATAATGGTAAACTGATACCAGTATACTGGTACTACTTTTCTAAATTTTTTTCATTGTGTTTGAACAAATGCTTCAGAAAAAAATGTAAATGAATGACCAATAACACAAAAAAGTACTCAACATCAGTATCCATCAGGAAAATCTAAAATTAAAAGCACAATGACATACTGCTTCACAACCACTTAAAACACAAAATCAAATGGACTGAAAACACCAAGTGCTGGCAAGGACACAAAAGCACCCTGACCTCATACATTTCTGGAGGGAGTAAAATATGATACAACCATGACAGAGAACTGTTTAGCAGCTTCTTATAAATTTAAACACGCATTTATTTATTCTAGGCATCAGCAAAATACTGTCTACCCACAGGCCAAATCTGATCCAAGGGCTGTTTTTGCACAGCTCTCAAGCTAACAATAGTTTTCACATTTTTAAAGTGTTGTTAAAACAAAACAAAACAAAACAAAAAGAAGCATATGTAACAGAGACCACAGGGGCCTGCAAAATCATAAATACATTGCTATCCAGACAAAAATATATTTATTTTCAAACAAAAACAGTTGCCAATTCCTTATCTACCCCAAGACCCAGCTACTCCACTCCTAGATATTTACCCCAAAAAAATCAAAATTATGTTCACAAAAAGACATGCAAAAGTTATACTTATAAAAATCTTGTTCATGGTAGCTAAAAATTGGGGAAGGGGAGGAATTTGAGCAGCTCATCCTACAATTCACATGGAAGAGCAAAGGACCAAGAATCCTGAGGAATTCTGAAGAACATACGGGCGGGAAGGGACCAGCAGAGGTAAACCGCATAATCATCTCTAAAAGCCAACATTTTTCATCAAACATTAATTGTTTGCAAGTTAGCTGGCTTTCCTTCCTTGTGTGACTTATCAGTTAATATGTGTAGTATCCATTCTTCCTTTTCCTTGCATAATTACCTTGAAAATTCATTGTTTATAATAGACAATGAATAGCTTTCACAATCAATTGTTGCAGTATTTTCCTACTGGAATAGTATTTACATTTCCACATATGAAATTAACATGCAAAGTCTATAAGGTTTTTTACTCCAAGTTACATTTAAAATGCTCACCTCTTGAAAACAAACATGCAAATACATCTGAATAGCATGGCTTGTTCATGTTACTGATACTAAAAAGCTGATTAGCTATAATAGTAACCTCTGTGATCATGTGCTGAGGAAGCAAAACATGCTGTTACAGGAATTCACCTTTTCAGTCTCAGTTCACATCCTTGAGACTAAAACAGAAACCACATAGCAGATTTGACCCTACTGTTGAGGTTTAAATGAAACTTTTGACATTCCAACCATCATTATCCTGCTTTTACTTATGGTGTCTTTCTAGAAACAGACTTAAATTAGGTCATAATAAGAGAAAGTTTTGACTGAGTGTGCAATTGCTTCCATTATGGGGTCTGGTAAATTTTATTATAAATTATGTATCATAATCTCTGGTATATTCTACTTTCAGCCAGAAGTGGTGAAAAGTCTCTAAAACATAAAACTACCACAGGTGCTCAGGGAAGGTACGAATGAGAAAAACATAACAACAATTCTTTTGAAACCACTTTTGTAAAAGTGAAGTCTGAAATGTCTACCTGTAGATCAGAATACAGTCGTACGCCATATGACATTTTGGTCAGCAATGTACTGCATGTACATTTCAGCTCCAATAATGGAGCTGAAAAATTCCTATTTGCCTAGTGATGTCTTTTTTTATTTTTGTGGGTATATAGGAGGTGTATATATTTATGAAGTAATGAAATATTTTGATACAAGCATACAATGTATAATAATCACATCAGGATAAATGGGGTAGCCATCATCTCAATCATTCATTTATTTGTGTTACAAGCATCCCAATTCTATTCCCTAAATTATTCTAAAATGTACCACAAATTACTGCAGACTGTAGTCCCCTGTTGTGCCATCATATACAAGATCTTATTTATTCCATCTAACTATATTCTTGTACCCATTAATCATCCCCACCCCTCCGCTCCATACACCCTGACTAGCCTCTGGTAACCATCCTTCTACTCTGTATGTCTATGAGTCCAATTGTTTTCATTTCTAGCTCCCACAAATGAGTGAGTACATGCAAAACTTGCGTTTCTGTGCCTGGCTTATTTCACTTAACATAATGTCCTCCACCAGTTCCATCCCTGCTATTGCAAATGACAAGATCTCATTCTTTTTTATGGCTGAATGGTACCGTACATATGTACCACCTTTTCTTTTTCTTTTTTTTTTTTTTTAATTATACTTCAAGTTGTAGGGTACATGTGCATAACGTGTAGGTTTGTTACATATGTATGCTTGTGCCATGTTGGTGTGCTGCACCCATCAACTCGTCAGCACCCCTCAATTCATCATTTATATCAGGTATAACTCCCAATGCAATCCCTACCCCCTCCCCCCTCCCCATGATAGACCCCCGTGTGTGATGTTCACCTTCCCGAGTCCAAGTGATCTCATTGTTCAGTTCCCACCTATGAGTGAGAATATGCGGTGTTTGGTTTTCTGTTCTTGTGATAGTTTGCTAAGAATGATGGTTTCCAGCTGCATCCATGTCCCTACAAAGGACATGAACTCATCCTTTTTTATGGCTGCATAATATTCCATGGTGTATATGTGCCACATTTTCTTAATCCAGTCTGTCACTGATGGACATTTGGGTTGATTCCAAGTCTGTGCCATTGTGAATAGTGCCGCAATAAACATACGTGTGCATGTGTCTTTATAGCAGCATGATTTATAATCCTTTGGGTATATACCCAGTAGTGGGATGGCTGGGTCATATGGTACATCTAGTTCTAGATCCTTGAGGAATCGCCATACTGTTTTCCATAATGGTTGAACTAGTTTACAAACCCACGAACAGTGTAAAAGTGTGCCTATTTCTCCACATCCTCTCCAGCACCTGTTGTTGCCTGACTTTTTAATGATTGCCATTCTAACTGGTGTGAGATGGTATCTCATTGTGGTTTGGATTTGCATTTCTCTGATGGCCAGTGATGATGAGCATTTTTTCATGTGTCTGTTGGCTGTATGAATGTTCTTCTTGAGAAATGTCTGTTCATATCCTTTCCCCACTTTTTGATGGGGTGTTTGTTTTTTTCTTGTAAATTTGTTTGAGTTCTTTGTAGATTCTGGATATTAGCCCTTTGTCCGATGAGTAGATTGCAAAAATTTTCTCCCATTCTGTAGGTTGCCTGTTCACTCTGATGGTAGTTTCTTTTGCTGTGCAGAAGCTCTTTAGTTTAATCAGATCCCATCTGTCAATTTTGGCTTTTGCTGCCGTTGCTTTTGGTGTTTTAGACATGAAGTCCTTGCCCATGCCTATGTCTTAAATGGTACTACCTAGGTTTTCTTCTAGGGTTTTTATGGTATTAGGTCTAACATTTAAGTCTCTAATCCATCTTGAATTAATTTTCATATAAGGAGTAAGGAAAGGATCCGGTTTCAGCTTTCTACTTATGGCTAGCCAATTTTCCCACCACCATTTATTAAATAGGGAGTCTTTTCCCCATTTCTTGTTTCTCTCAGGTTTGTCAAAGATCAGATGGCTGTAGATGTGTGGTATTATTTCTGAGGACTCTGTTCTGTTCCATTGGTCTATATCTCTGTTTTGGTACCAGTACCATGCTGTTTTGGTACTGTAGCCTTGTAGTATAGTTTGAAGTCAGGTAGCGTGACGCCTCCAGCTTTGTCCTTTTGACTTAGGATTGTCTTGGCAATGCGGGCTCTTTTTTGGTTCCATATGAACTTTAAAGCCGTTTTTTCCAATTCTGTGAAGAAAGTCATTGTAGCTTGATGGGGATGGCATTGAATCTATAAATAACCTTGGGCAGTATGGCCATTTTCACGATATTGACTCTTCCTATCCATGAGCATGGTATGTTCTTCCATTTGTTACGTCCTCTTTTATTTCACTGAGTAGTGGTTTGTAGTTCTCCTTGAAGAGGTCCTTTACATCCCTTGTAAGTTGGATTCCTTTTGGATTCTCTTTGAAGCAATTGTGAATGGAAGTTCATTCCTGATTTGGCTCTCTGTTTGTCTGTTACTGGTGTATAAGAATGCTTGGGATTTTTGCACATTGATTTTGTATCCTGAGACTTTGCTGAAGTTGCTTATCAGCTTAAGGAGATTTTGGGCTGAGACAATGGGTTTTCTAAATATACAATCATGTCATCTGCAAACAGGGACAATTTGACTTCTTCTTTTCCTAACTGGATACCCTTGATTTCTTTCTCTTGCCTGATTGCCCTAGCCAGAACTTCCAAGACTATGTGAATAGGAGTGGTGAGAGAGGGCATCCCTGTCTTGTGCCAGTTTTCCAAGGGAATTTTTCCAGTTTTTGCCCATTCAGTATGATATTGGCTGTGGGTTTGTCATAAATAGCTCTTATTATTTTGAGGTACGTTCCATCAATACCGAATTTATTGAGCGTTTTTAGCATGAAGGGCTGTTGAATTTTGTCAAAAGCCTTTTCTGCATCTATTGAGATAATCATGTGGTTCTTGTCTTTGGTTCTGTTTATATGGTGGATACGTTTATGATTTGCGAATGTTGAACCAGCCTTGCATCCCAGGGATGAAGCCCACTTGATCATGGTGGATAAGCTTTTTGATGTGCTGCTGAATCCGGTTTGCCAGTATTTTATTGAGGATTTTTGCATCGATGTTCATCAGGGATATTGGTCTAAAATTCTCTTTTTTTGTTGTGTCTCTGCCAGGCTTTGGTATCAGGATGATGTTGGCCTCATAAAATGAGTTAGGGAGAATTCCCTATTTTTCAATTGATTGGAATAGTTTCAGAAGGAATGGTACCAGCTCCTCCTTGTAACTCTGGTAGAATTCAGCTGTGAATCCATCTGGTCCTGGACTTTTTTTGGTTGGTAGGCTCTTAATTATTGCCTCAATTTCAGAGCCTGCTATTGGTCTATTCAGGGATTCAACTTCTTCCTGGTTTAGTCTTGGAAATTATCCATTTCCAGGAAATTATCCATTTCTTCTAGATTTTCTAGTTGATTTGCGTAGAGGCATTTATAGTATTCTCTGATGGTTGTTTGTATTTCTGTGGGGTCGGTGGTGATATCCCCTTTATCATTTTTTATTGCGTCTATTTGATTCTTCTCTCTTTTCTTCTTTATTAGTCTTGCTAGCGGTCTGTCAATTTTGTTGATTTTTTCAAAAACCCAACTCCTGGATTCATTGATTTTTTGGAGGGTTTTTTGTGTCTCTATCTCCTTCAGTTCTGCTCTAATCTTAGTTATTTCTTGCCTTCTGCTAGCTTTTGAATGTGTTTGCTCTTGCTTCTCCAGTTCTTTTAATTGTGATTAGAGTGTCAATTTTAGATCTTTCCAGCTTTCTCTTGTGGGCATTTAGTGCTATAAATTTCCCTCTACACACTGCTTTAAATGTGTCCCAGAGATTCTGGTATGTTGTCTTTGTTCTCATTGGTTTCAAAGAATCTTTATTTCTGCCTTCATTTCGTTATGTACCCAGTAGTCATTCAGGAGCAGTTGTTCAGTTTCCATGTAGTTGAGCGGTTTTGATTGAGTTTCTTAGTCCTGAGTTCTAGTTTGATTGCACTGTGGTCTGAGAGACAGTTTGTTATAATTTCTGTTCTTGTACATTTGCTGAGGAGTGCTTTACTTCCAATTATGTGGTCAGTTTGGAATAAGTGCGATGTGGTGCTGAGAAGAATGTATATTCTGTTGATTTGGGGTGGAGAGTTCTATAGATGTCTATTAGGTCCACTTGGTGCAGAGATGAGTTCAATTCTGGATATCCTTGTTAACTTTCTGTCTCGTTGATCTGTCTAATGTTGACAGTGGAGTGTTGAAGTCTCCCATTATTATTGTATGGGAGTCTGAGTCTCTTTGTAAGTCTCTAAGGACTTGCTTTATGAATTTGGGTGCTCCTGTATTGGGTGCATATATATTTAGGATAGTTAGCTCTTCCTGTTGAATTGATCCCTTTACCATTATGTAATGGCCTTCTTTGTCTCTTTTGGTCTTTGATGGTTTAAAGTCTATTTTATCAGAGACTAGGATTGCAACCCCTGCTTTTTTTTGTTCTCCATTTGCTTGGTAGATCTTCCTCTATCCCTTTATTTTGAGCCTATGTATGTCTCTGCATGTGAGATGGGTCTCCTGAATACAGCAGACTGATGGGTCTTGACTCTTATCCAGTTTGCCAGTCTGTGTCTTTTAATTGGAGCATTTAGTCCATTAACATTTAAGGTTAATATTGTTATGTGTGAACTTGATCCTGCCATTATGATATTAACTGGTTTTTTTGCTCGTTAGTTGATGCAGTTTCTTCCTAGCCTCGATGGTCTTTTCATTTTGGCATGTTTGTGCAATGGCTGGTACCGGTTGTTCCTTTCCATGTTTAGGGCTTCCTTCAGGGTCTCTTGTAAGGCAGGCCTGGTGGTGACAAAATCTCTAAGCATTTGCTTATCTGTAAAGGATTTTATTTCTCCTTCACTGATGAAACTTAGTTTGGCTGGATATGAAATTCTGGTTTAAAATTCTCTCTTAAGAATGTTGAATATTGGCCCCCACTCTCTTCTGGCTTGTAGAGTTTCTGCCGAGAGATCTGCTGTTAGTCTGATGGGCTTCCCTTTGGGGTAACCCGACCTTTCTCTCTGGCTGCCCTTAAGATTTTTTCCTTCATTTCAACTTTGGTGAATCTGGCAATTATGTGTCTTGGAGTTGCTCTTCTGGAGGAGTATCTTTGTGGTGTTCTCTGTATTTCTGAATTTGAATGTTGGCCTGCCCTGCTAGGTTGGGGAAGTTCTCCTGGATGATATCCTGAAGACTGTTTTCCAACTTGGTTCCATCTTCCCCCTCACTTTCAGGCACCCCATCAGACGTAGATTTGGTCTTTTTACATAATCCCATACTTCTTGCAGGCTTTGTTCATTTCTTTTTCTTCTTTTTTCTTTTGGTTTCTCTTCTCGCTTCATTTCATTCATTTGATCCTCAATCGCTGATACTCTTTCTTCCAGTTGATCGAGTCGGTTACCGAAGCTTGTGCATTTGTCACGTATTTCTCGTGTCATGGTTTTCATCTCTGTCATTTCATTTATGATCTTCTCTGCATTAATTATTCTAGCTATCAATTCTTCCGCTCTTTTTTCAAGATTTTTAGTTTCTTTGCGCTGGGTACGTCATTCCTCCTTTAGCTCTGAGAAGTTTGATGGACTGAAGCCTTCTTCTCTCATCTCGTCAAAGTCATTCCCTGACCAGCTTTGATCCGTTGCTGGCAATGAGCTGCGCTCCTTTGCAGGGGGAGATGCGCTCTTATTTTTTGAATTTCCAGCTTTTCTGCCCTGCTTCTTCCCCATCTTTGTGGTTTTATCTGCCTCTGGTCTTTGATGATGGTGACGTACTGATGGGGTTTTGGTATAGGTGTTCTTCCTGTTTGATAGTTTTCCTTCTAATAGTCAGGAACCTCAGCTGTAGGTCTGTTGGAGATTGCTTGAGGTCCACTCCAGACCCTGTTTGCCTGGGTATCAGCAGCAGAGGTTGCAGAAGATAGAATATTGCTGAACAGCGAGTGTATCTGTCTGATTCTTACTTTGGGAGCTTCCTCTCAGGAGTGTACTCCACCCTGTGAGGTGTGGGGTGTCAGACTGCCCCTAGTGGGGGATGTCTCCCAGTTAGGCTACTCAGGGGTCAGGGACCCACTTGAGCAGGCAGTCTGTCCGTTCTCAGATCTCAATCTCCATGTTGGGAGATCCACTGCTCTCTTCAAAGCTGTCAGACAGAGTTGTTCGGGTCTGCACAGGCCTCTGCTGCTTTCCCTGTTGTTTTTTTAGCTGTGCCCTGTCCCCAGAGGTGGAGTCTACAGAGACAGGCAGGTTTCCTTGAGCTGCTGTGAGCTCCACCCAGTTCAAGCTTCCCAGCAGCTTTGTTTACCTACTTAAGCCTCAGCAATGGCGGGCGCCCCTCCCCCAGTCTCGCTGCTGCCTTGCGGTTAGATTGCAGACTGCTGTGCTAGCAATGAGGGAGGCTCCGTGGCCGTGGGCCCCTCCCGGCCAGGTGTGGGTATAATCTCCTGGTGTGCCCGTTTACTTAAAGCACAGTATTGGGGTGGGAACTACCCGATTTTCCAGGTGTTGTGTGTCTCAGTTCCCCTGGCTAGGAAAAGGGATTCCCTTCCCCCTTGTGCTTCCCAGGTGAGGCAATGCCTCGCCCTGCTTCAGCTCTTGCTAGTCGGGCTACAGCAGCTGACCAGCACCGACTGTCCGGCACTCCCCAGTGAGATGACCCCAGTACCTCAGTTGAAAATGCAGAAACCACCGGTCTTCTGTGTCGCTCGCGCCGGGAGTTGGAGACTGGAGGTGTTCCTATTCAGCCATCTTGCTCCGCCCCCTACCACATTTTCTTTATCCATTCATCTATTGATGGACACTTAAGTTGCCTCCAAATCTTGGCTATTGTGAAAAATGCTACAATAAACATGGGAGTGCAGATATCTCCTCCATATACTGATTTCCCAGGTGCTAGGTGTACCCCTAGCAGTGGATGTACATCTAGCAGCTGGATCATATGATAGTTTTAGTTGTTTGAGGAACCTCCACACTGTTCTTTACAGTGGTTGTAGTAACTTACATTCCCACCAACAGTGTATGAGGGTTCTTTCTCTACATCCTCGACAGTACTCGTTATGTCTTTTGGATAAAAGCCATTTTAACTGGGTTGAGATATCTCATTGTACTTCTGATTTGCATTTCCGTAATGAATACTGTCGAGCACATTTACATATATCTATTTGTGATTTGTATGTCTTCTTTTGAAAAATGCCTATTCAGATCTTTTGCCCCCTTTTTCTTTTCCTTTGGACATAGTCTCGCCTGGTCGCCCAGGCTACAGTGCAGTGGCACGATCTTGCCTCACAGCAACCTCCACCTCCCAGGTTCAAGCTTCCTGCCCCGGCCTCCAGGTAGCTGGGACTACAGATGTGTGCCACCACACCCGGCTAATTTTTGTATTTTTAGTAGAGACAGGGTTTCACCATGTTGGCCAGGCTGGTTAAACATGCATTTATTTATTCTAAGTCTCGAACTCCTGACCTCAAGTGATCTGCCCGCTCAGTCTCCCAAAGTGCTGGGATTACAGGCGTGAACCACCGCACCTGGCCTTTTTGCTCATTTTTTCATCAAATTATTAGAATTTTTTCCTATAGAGTTGTTTGAGCTCCTTATACATTCTGGTTACTAATCCCTCATCCGATGGGTAGTTTGCAAATATTTTCTCCCATTCTGTGGATTGTCTCTTCATTTTGTTGCTTCTTTGGCTGTGCAGAAGCTTTCTAACTTAATGTGATCTCGTGCCTACTGATGTCGTGATGAGCCTGATCCTGTGCAGGTCTAGGCTAATGTATGCATTTGAGTCTTTGTTTTTACCAAAAAAGTTCAAAAAGTAAAAAATAAATGAAAAATAAAAAACTTTAAAAACAGAAAAAAGCTTATAAAACAAGGATATAAAGAAAACATTTTTGTACAGTTGTACAATGTTTGCATTTTATGCTGTTTTATTAAGAAAGAGTCAAAGACTAAACCCAGGCGTGGTGGCTCATGCCTGTAATCCCAGCACTTTGGGAGGGTGAGGCGGGCAGATTACCTGAGGTCAGGAGTTCAAGACCAGCCTGGCCAACATGGTGAAACCCTGTCTCTACTAAAAATACAAAAATTAGCTGAGCGTGGTGGCACATGCCTGTAATCCCAGCTACTCGAGAGGATGAGGCAGGAGAATTGCTTGAACCCGGGAGACGGAGGTTGCAGTGAGCCAAGATTGTGCCATTGCACTCTAGCCTGGCTGACAGAGTAAGACTCTGTCTCAAGAAAAAAAAAAAAAGAAAGAAAGAGTCAAAGAGTAAAGACAAAATTTAAAAGTTTACAATGTAAAAAAGTTATGGTATGCTAAGGTTAATTTATTACTGAAGAAAGAAAACTATTTTTCTATAAATGTAGGGTAGCCTAAGTGCACAGTGTTTATGAAGTCTACAGTAGTGACAGTAATGTCTTCAGTAGTGACAGTGAGGCCTTCGCTCACTCCCTGACTCACCCAGACCAGCTTCCAGTCCTACAAGCTCCATCCACAGTAAGTGCCCTATACAAGTGTACCATTTTTAATCTTTTATACTACATTTTTACTGTACCTTTTCTGTGTTTAGATACGCTTATATACACAAACACCATTGTGTTACAGTTGCCTACAGTATTTAGTACAGTCACATGCTGTACAGGTTTGTAGCACAGGAGGAATAGGCTATACCATATAGGTGTATACTAGGCTATATTATCAAGGTTTGCGTAAGCACATTCTGTGATGGTCACATAAGACTGAACTCACCTAACGATGCATTTCTCAGAACATATCCCTGTCACTAAGTGATGGACCCTACCAAAGGGTCCCATTATCAAAAGTAGTGTGAGACAATGAGAAACAATGCTTGCATTAGTATTCAACTACTTATAGTTCATGCCATAAAGACCTAATAATTTACGTTCTTTCCCCAGGGTATTTTTTTCTACTCATTCATAACACTACTACTAAAAAAGTCCCTGCTGTGGGCCGGGTGTGGTGGCTCAAGCCTGTAATCCTAGCACTTTGGGAGGCCGGGGCAGGCGGATCACCTAAGGTCAGGAGTTCAACACCAGCCTGGCCAACCTGGTGAAACCCCATCTCTCCAAAAATACAAAAATTAGCCAGGCATGACGGCAGGTGCCTGTAATCCCAGCTACTCAGGAGGCTGAGGCGGAAGAATCACTTGAACCCAGGAGGCAGAGGTTGTAGTGAAGTGAGATCACGCCACTGTACTCCAGCCTGGACGACAGATCAAGACTCTGTCTCAAAAAAATAAATAAATAAAGGCCTGCTGTGTTAAAAGTGCCAAATAAAAGTATATCTGCTTTATGCTAAACCTTCTTTTGTTCGTATCCAATTAGCATTAACCTGACTTTCATTTTTGTCAAACTTTCAGCTGAACACGTTGAAGCATTTAGGAAAGGTGAAACAATTGTAGCATTCCCTTAGTGATACTGAAGTTATACTGGGTGAAAGTGCTCTCATAAGGGAGCATTGTGTAAACATTTCATTAATCTTTGACTCACACTTCCTCATGCTTTGCTTAAACCTACTTGGTGACCAGCAATCAGCCTCGCAATTTTTCAGTCTAAGTTTTTAAAGCTATGAAAAGAAAATACTTAAGGCACATATAGAAGATATTGTGATAATGTCATTTTGCTTAACACAACAGAGAACAAGTAAACAGTTTTTAAATTTGAATATATCTTTTGCAGGCCAAGAAAAAAAGCTGTATTTCTCACTTTTTCTGCTTGACCCAAAATTAAGTCCTGATTTAAACAAAGCAAAAATATACTTACAGAACTAGCATCAGCATCACTGTGGATGGCAACTGTCTTAATGCCCATCTTCTTGCAAGTTTTAATAACCTATTTTAAAATATATTAATGTATATTAATAGTGATTCACACTTAAAGGGGTTTAATAATAAATAATTTCATAGAGTAAAATGGAAAATAAGATGAAAATTCTACTCACCCGACATGCAATTTCTCCTCTATTAGCAATAAGAATTTTATCAAAAGTCTGAAGAGAGAAAAAACACATTCATTAGAAATTGTTACTCTTACTTTGGGACCAAAAAACACCAACTTTTTCCAACATTAACACTGAATATAATCCTAAAAAAATCACTACTTAGAGTAACATTAAATACTATATTACTTAGTGATATTAAATGTACTATAAATAGTTAGGGTAATATTAAAATAGGTTATTAAATAGTATAATCATTTACAACCAGGAAACTACAAAATTCACCTGATATGATTGGGTTCTATAATTACTTTGTTAAAGCATAGTAGGTGAATATATTCACAATGGGGGTATTTATCAATTCTC
The DNA here is from genome assembly GCF_009764315.1 of Trachypithecus francoisi. Classification (NCBI taxonomy): domain Eukaryota; kingdom Metazoa; phylum Chordata; class Mammalia; order Primates; family Cercopithecidae; genus Trachypithecus; species Trachypithecus francoisi. The sequence goes on from NW_022681463.1 coordinate 15,168,302, forward strand.
TAGCCAAAAGAAAATCTTCAAATGATATTTCAGACACTAAAACAATTTGGTCGGCTGGGCGCGGTGGCTCAAGCCTGTAATCCCAGCACTTTGGGAGGCCGAGACGGGCGGATCAAGAGGTCAGGAGATTGAGACCATCCTGGCTAACACGCTGAAACCCCGTCTCTACTAAAAAATACAAAAAACGAGCCGGGCGAGGTGGCGGGCGCCTGTAGTCCCAGCTACTCGGCAGGTTGAGGCAGAAGAACGGCGTGAACCCGGGAGGCGGAGCTTGCAGTGAGCTGAGATCCGGCCAACTGCACTCCAGCCTGGGCAACAGAGCGAGACTCCGTCTCAAAAATAAAAAATAAAAAGGCTTTGGTCAAGCCGGGGGGGAACTGGCTCATGCCTATAATCCCAGCACTTTGGGAGGCCGAGGTAGGTGGATCACAAGGTCAGGAGTTCCAGACCAGTCTGACCAACATGGTGAAACCCCGTCTCTACTAAAAATACAAAAAGGCTGGGCACAGTGGCTCACGCCTGTAATCCCAGAACTTTGCGAGGCCAAGGTGGGTGGATCATGAGGTCAGGAGATTGAGACCATCCTGGCCAGTATGGTGAAACCCCGTCTCTACTAAAAATACAAAAAACTTAAAAACAAAAAGATTAGCTGGGTCTAGCGGTGTGCGCCTGTAATCCCAGCTACTCGGGAGGCTGAGGCAGGAGAATGGCGTGAACCTAGGAGGTAGAGACTGCAGTGAGCCCAGATCACGCCCCTGCACTCCTGCCTGGAGGCAAAGCAAGTCTCCGTCTCGAAATAAATAAATAAATAAATAAATAAATAAATAAATAAATAAAATACAAAAATTAGCCTGACGTGGTGATGCATGCCTGTAATCCCAAGTGCTGGTAATCCCAAGTAATCTCAGCTACTTGGGAGGCTGAGGCAGGAATCGCTTGAACACGGGAGGCAGAGGTTGCAGTGAGCTAAAATTGTGCCACTGCACAGCAGCCTGGGTGACAGTGCAAGACTCTGTCTCAAAAAAAAAAAAAAAAAAAACCACTTTGGCCAAAATTACTTGACAATTTATTTTCTAAGTTCTGGGAAATTCTAAGTGTCATGAGTTGTTTTCAAAGGAAAGTCTGATACTAAGTAAGAATAATTTATCTGCCATCTCTGTTGGGACAGGGCATATTTTCAGTAACTCAGAATAGGTACCAATTGTGCTTATATCCAAAAACGCCCAGGCTAAGCAGATTACACCATTTGAATACAATGTTAAGTCTGAATAACCACCAAATTTTGAAGCAGCTGAGACCAAATAGTAGAGAAGCTGTGTATCCTGTGTTTTTCTAGAGACCTAAACCCAAGTCCAGCTTTGCCACTAACGACCTATTTAACTTTAAGTAAATCAATCTCTGTAGGCCTTGATTTCCACGTAAACTGGCAGCACTCCAAAGGAAAGCTATTTAGTAAGGTTTTCTTCCTACTCTAAAATTGTACAGGCTAATCGTTTTTAAAAACACACCATTCCAAGTAATTTGGATGTTATACATATTGGCACATGGTAATTTCTGGATTTGTGAATTGTTTTTAAGTTCAATGGAACTACAGAAAAAAAGTGTTAGTTACATTTCTAAAAGAAGACTTAGAGTTATACATGATCTTTTAAAAAGTACTCTTATATAACTTAGAGCAATTTGTTTGTTTGTTTGTTTTTTGAGATGGAGTCTCACTTTGTCATCCAGGCTGGAGGGCAGTGGTGCGATCTCAGCTCATTGTAACCTCCGCCTCCCAGGTTGAAGATATTCTCCTGCCTCAGCCTCCCGATAGCTGGGATTACAGGTGCGTGCCACCACCCCCGGCTAATTTCTTTATATTTTTAGTAGAGATGGGGTTTCCCCATCTTGGCCAGGCTGGCCTCGAACTCCTGACCTCAGGTGATTCGCCTGCCTTGGCCTCCCAAAGTGCTGAGATTACAAGCCTGAGCCACCACGCCCGGCCTAGAGCGGTATTTTAACACAGAGGAAAAAGTCCAGAATCTCAGAAGTGAAAAAAGCTTTCTAGGTCTTGGTTTAACCTTTACATCATATATGTCTTAACTCCACCAACCCGAGGCAAGCCCCTGCCTTAAAAATAGGTAAACTTCTAATATGATAAAACACTAAGCCACTCAGAGCCTTGCTCACACCTCAGGTCTGAGAATGTAAAATCATCTACTTCTCTGTATTTAAATGGTCATGGTAACTCCCTCTTAAGCAGTAAGCATATCCTGAGAAAACAATGTTTCCACTTTCTTAAATGGGTTTTAAAATGTGATGTTAATATTAACTGTGAAACAGACCATCTCTGATAATCACCACAAACACCACTCCTAGAAATTATATATTAAACAATTGTTACAGCAAATATAACAAATCATAACACTGGAAGAAATAAGAAAGAATCCCCATTCTAATTTCTGTTCAAGCAGCAGAATGGTCATTACGAGTCAGTCTGCAGCCAAACCACCCAGGCTGAACTCCCAGCACTCTATGTTCTCCTCCTGTGTGTCCTGCTATGAACAAGTCATCCTTCTTGCCTCTCATTTCCTGGTATGTAAAATACAGGTAAAAACAGCACCTGCCACAAGAGGTTGTGAGAATGATATTAATTAACACCCTTAAAGTGTTTAGAATAATGCCTAGCATGTAATATATATTCATTCAGCATTAGCTGTAGCTACTGTTCTTCACCCCTTTGGGCTACATACCAGGCTGTTACGAATTTAGGAGTGTGCCCTTATCTGTCTAACTAGGGAAAAGCTATATCAAAACAAATACCTGCATCTGACACATCTTCTCCGTTAAGGGCTATTAACGTATTACCAATTAGCGCATAAAACTCAATAAAGCTAACCATATCAATTAATCTTCCATACATAACATTTTCTTTTAAATAAATCACGGTTCAGAATTTTTAAAGTACAAAAGGGGGAACACTGAAGAAACACCCAAGTCCTTGCCCAAAAGGCAACCACTGTTACTGGTCTCCTATACATTCTTCCAGGTAGGCTATGCCTGTAACAGAAGACAAATACAAATCAATTAAAACCAACTAAAACTGCCCCTCGGCATCAACAATTACAGGTAAATATCAAGTGCATTTGGCAACTTCAAAGTAAAATATGGCACAAACACAATGAATCGTGTTAAGTGCTCTAATAAGGCTGTGTGCAGGATGCTACACACAGAGAAGGGAGCGCATGAACAGCATGTGTAAAGGTTGTGACACCGGAAGAAGAGGGTAGCGCTAAAGAATTACAAGGAATTCTCAACATGATTCAAGCGCATGGTACGCTTAGGAGAGTTGCAGCAAATAAAGCTAGGATAAAAACAGTCCAGATGAGACAAGGACTCATATGCCATTCAAGAAAATGGGACTTGATCCTGTATGTGGAGAGTCACTCATAAGGCACCCTGAAGACACTCAGAAAAAGACAACTATAAATTAGGATCCTGGACCCTTGAAGACAGAGATTTCAGGTACCAGAATAGATAATGAAGAACTTTGGCAGTAGCTGCTCTATAACTGTACTAATGATGTCATCTGAAGTAAAACATTTCCTAAGGATTTTTGTTGTTGTTGTTATTTTTCTCTTTTTTTTTTTTTGAGGAGTCTTGCTCTGTCGCCCAGGCTGGAGTGCAGTGGCGCGATCTCGGCTCACTGCAAGCTCCGCCTCCCAGGTTCACGCCATTCTCCTGGCTCAGCCTCCAGAGTAGCTGGGACTACAGGCGCCCACTACCACGCCCGGCTAATTTTTTGTATTTTTTTTTTAAGTAGAGACGGGGTTTCACCATGTTAGCCAGGATGGTCTCGATCTCCTGACCTCGTGATCCGCCCGTCTCGGCCTCCCAAAGTGCTGGGATTACAGGCTTGAGCCACCGCGCCCGGCTGTTATTTTTCTCTTAATCCACTGTCTGTCTACCCCTCCTTCTTCCTTTCCCTTCCCCAGGTTTTGATGCTCTCTCCCGGGCTCTAACTCCACAGCTAGCACCACACTCCATTCAGACACCAAGAGGGCTGAGCTGGCCCTGCCCTGGGTACTTGTTGGAATGACGGCAGAACTCTGGACACTGGGTCACTTGCCCAACTCTTTTGAGAAAGGGCACAGCACAATGGGTAAGTCCACCAGCTCTGGAAAAGGACAGACATGAGTTCACACCCAGCTACTCACTATCCATGGACTTTGAGTCTCAGTTTCCAAATGCGCAAAATTCAGTTAAGGACATTAAGCAGCCGACATTTAGGACACGTTTTGTATACAGCAGGCACTGTGATGAATCCCTTCTGTGCATTATTTCATCTATCAGGTAATGGCTATGAGCACAATATTTAGCATAATAATCCCACGAAGTCAGTTCTGATAATATCTCCGTTTTACAAATAAAAAAACTAAGGCTTGATGAGGCTAAATCACTTGCCTTAAATCACTTACAAAGTTCACTAGTGGTAAAGTCAGAGAGTTCACATCCAGGTATTCATGTCAGAACATACCATGACATAATGTGATCAGAGAATAACAATGCAAGCTCTAAACACTATGTTATTAATAACACCTAAGATCACTTTTTTTTTTAAGAGATGGGGTTTTGTTCTGTTACCCAGGTTGGTATGGAACTCTTGGTCTCAAGGAATCCCGTGTCTCGGCCTCCCAAAGCGCAGAGACTGTAGGCATAAGCCACTGAGCCCAGCCAGCTCACATTAGTGTGAAAGGAACAACACAGTACTGTACTGGCTCACATTAATTTAAGGCCAGCTGAAACTTAATGGTCTTTATCCAAGCAGTTACCATAAGTTAAATCTTCCTTATTCTCATGAACGTACATAAGACAACCAGTTAGCTTGTTAGAACTCAAGTTAAAAAAACATAACGTTGTCAGTGATGATTAAATTTCACCTGGATAAGTTGCACATGATGTAAGTCACTGATAAAATGTGGAATAAGAAAGGAGTTAATAACAGATTCAAATGAGAATCAATTTATTTAACAAATATGTGTTACACCAAAGACCAAGTCTGCTTGCACTTGGGACAGCAGGAATAAACAGACCAGGTCAATATTGAATGAATGGTTGCAAGGACAGCAGGAATCCGGGAGGAGAAAGGTCTGATTAAGTGCAGCCCTCAAGCAAAGGGTGAAACGACCAACTTAGTCTGAACATGCATCTGTACCATGACTAGGTGCCAAAGAATATTCATCACTCATTGAGGGAAACACAGTTTCTCCACAGCCACCTTAGGCAAGGGCACAGCAAAGGAGATGGCAAAGACAACAGGCAGCAGGATTGATTTCAGAATTTATGACGAAACAGGCTTAGTAAATTCCAAGGGGATTCCACTTCTACACCCTTTAACCCTCTGATCTCTTTAAACGTGCTAAACCTGGGCCAGGCACGGTAGCTCATGCCTATAAGCCCAGCATTTTGGGAGGGGGCGGCAGGTGGATCACCTGAGGTCAGGAGTTCGAGACCAGCCTGGCCAACATGGTGAAACACCATCTCTACTAAAAATACAACAACAACAAAAATTAGCCAGATATGGTGGTGTGTGTCTGTAATCCCAGCTACTCGGGAGGCTGAGGTAGGAGAATCGCTTGAACCCAGAAGGTGGAGGTTGCACTGAGCCAAGATCATGCCACTGCACTCCAGCCTGGGTGACAGAGCGAGACTCTGTCTCAAAAATAAATAAACAAATAAATAAATAATGTGCTAAACCCAGACAATGACACACATTTATTTATTTTTAGTAATTATCAGTGGTCACCAATGTGGGAGGTGAGTTACCTATTTCTGTAACTTCACTATGAGGTTATAATGAAAGCAAGTGCCAGACCAAACTCTGTCCATACATACAAACATTTATTAAGACATAAAAAGAACCATAAAACCTGCTTGATAAGTTCAGTGAAATCTCAACTCCCTGTACTTTGTAAGGCTCCAAAAGACTGCAAGAAAGGCTCGCCATAGGCAAAAAAAAAAAATTCTGATTTGGTTAACCATACTGTCAGACTAAGCCATCAAGAATCCACCAGACAAGTGGCTGAACACAGGACTATTCATTTAGGGATCGGGCCCGAGTGTTATTCTTTAAGGTAAAGAATTAAAGGCCAACTACATTATTATATTCTGATAGTACAAAGGCAGAGAATTTCTCTAAAGTAATAGCCAATAACATAATATCGACAAATATCACAAACTTCCTCAATGACAGCCCATTTCTTTTTCCTTCTTTGAGACAGGATCTCGCCCTGTAGCCTAGCAGTCTGGAGTACAGTGGTGCAATCATGGCTCACTGAAGCCCTGACCTCCTGGACTCAAGTGATTCTCCCACCTTAGCTTCCTGTGTAGCTGGAATTACAGGCGCACGCCAGCACACTCGGCTAATTTTCGTGGGGTTTTTTTTGTTTTTTGTTTTTTTTTGGTAGAGACAGGGTTTCACCAGGTTGGTCTCAAGTTCCTGACCTCCAGCAATCCACTGGCCTCGAACTCCCAAAGTGCTGGGATTATAGGCATGGGCCATCACACCTGGCTGATAGCCCACTTCTAACAGTTATTATGCTAATGAGGAAGGCTACCAGTGTTTATAAGGAGAAAGATGGCTGAGCCGTTTGTAGTATTCCACCCCTCTAGAGTGTGGCCTCTTCAACAAATGTTAGTTAACCACTCTTAAGACTGTGGCCACTTAGGATAGATGATTACTTCGAGATTGGAATGCAACACATGGATACATGAACCCCAAAGCATATCACCTATGATGAAGATTTTAAAGTAAACTACAGCTTTCATAACAGGGAGTTTATCACAACTAATTCAATAGATCTGCGCTATCCAATACAGTAGCCACTGGTCACAAGAGGTTACTGCGCTCTTCAAATGTGGCTAATCAAACTGAGATATGCCAGAGGTGTAAAATATACACTGGATTTAGAAGACTTAGGGCCCAAAGAAAAGAATGTAAGGTGTCTTGTTAATACTTTTTATACTGATTATGTACTTAATAACATTTTAGATATTGAGATATTATTAAAATTAATTTTACCTGTTTACTTTTTTTTAATGTAGCTATTAGAAAATTGAAAATTGGCCAAGCACCATGGCTCATGCCTGTAATCTCAACACTTTGGGAGGCTGAGGCAGACATTTGAGGTCAGGACCTCGAGATCAGTCTGGCCAACATGGTGAAACCCCGTCTCTACTAAAAATACAAAAATTAGCCAGGCATGGTGATGAACACCTGTAATCCCAGCTATTCCGGAGGCTGAGGCAGGAGAATTGTTTGAACCCGGGAGGCAGAGGTTGCAGTGAGCCCAGATCACACCACTGCACTCCAGCCTGGGTGACAGAACAATACTCCATCTCAAAAATTTAAAAAAAAAAAAAAAATTTGCATTTGCCCTATGTATTATTCGGCTTTTACATTGCTATGAAGATACTACCCGAGACTAGGTAATTTATAAACAAAGGTTTAATTGACTCCCAGTTCCACATGGCTGGGGAGGCTTCAGGAAACTTAAATCATGGCAGAAGGAAAGCAGGCACCTTCTTCACAAGGCAGCAGGGGAGAACAGTGCAAAGGAGGAACTTCCAAACACTTGTAAGATCATAAGATCCTGTGAGAACCAACTCACTATCATGAGAAAAACACGGGGGGAACTGCCCCCATGACCCAATCACCTCCCTCCCTCAACACCTGAGGATTCCAGGCCGAGATGAGAGTTGGGTGGGGACAGAGCCAAACCACACCACCCTCCAACTGTGTTTCACGTTGCATTCCTCCTGAACTGAAGATATGTAGACTCTTTCTTCCTCCAGGCCTCCAGATTCAAAAGAATCTGGAAAGCAGTATCGTGCACTTCAGCACATGATTCAGAAGATACCTCAGACATGTCATTCTCAAATAATCATTCCTGTCAGTTGTATTTTGATGACAGTCACCTCGAACAATCCCTTCTTAACCAAAACTCCCGCCCTCTTTGATGCCTTCATTGCCATGAAGGCATGAAACCATATTTTATTTCCAATCACTTCTTCTAGTCCCTACAAGGCGCAAACATCATTGAAATAGCATTTTAATTAGAAACCGCTTGTCCCAAAATTTATAATACACAAAATTACCTTCAATCCAAATGAATCATATAGGTAGGCCACAGTGGCTCACGCCTGTAATCCCAGCACTTTGGGAGGCCGAGGCGGGCCGATCACCTGAGGTCAGGAGTTTGAGACCAGCCTGGCCAACATGGTGAAACCCCGTCTCTACTAACAAACACAAAAATTAGACGGGCATGGTGGGGCACACCTGTAATCCCAGCTACTCAGGAGGCTGAGGCAGGAGAATCTCTTGAAGCCAGGAGGCACAGGTTACAGTGAGCAGAGATCACATGACTGTACTCCAGCCTGGGCAAAAGAGCAAGACTCCGTGTCACAAATAAATAAATAAATAATATAAATATTAAGTAAATGAGGCTGGGTGCACAGTGGCTCACGCCTGAAATCTCAGCACTTTGGGAGGCTGAGGCAGGTGGATCACCTGAGGTCAGGAGTTCGAGACCATCCTGGCCAACATGGTGAAAGCCCGTCTCTACTAAACATACACATGTTAGCCGGGTGCAGTGGTGCACGCCTGTAGTCCCAGCTCCTCAGGAGGCTGAGGTGGGAGAATTGTTTGAACCTGGGAGGTGGAGGTTGCAGTGAGCCGAGATCACACCACTGCACTCCAGCCTGGGTGACAGAGCGAGACTCCATCTCAAAAAAAAAAAGTATTAAGTAAATGAAAGAAAAACTCAATAGTTTAATTAAATCTCTTAACTGCCCAGTCTTTAAGAACAAATGATTCCTTAGTTATTCTTCTGAAAACAAAGGAAACATATTGTAAATGCATTCAATTTTTGGTAAAGATACAAATACAAAATTAAAAAGATTCAGACTGTGGCCCACAATGAAAAACAGAATACCTAAAGATTGAGCATCTATAGAAACATATAATGCTAGAGTGATCAACGACCCCACAGTCTTAACAAAATCCCATTGAACACAGTATGGAGACAAGAAAGTAAAACCACGATAAGTTAGTTGTTGAGAGTATCGTTTAAATACTTACTTTTTCATTAGGATCATATCCCACTGAACCAAGATTACGGGACACCATTAAGTGCTGTCTTGAATAGTCCGGAACATGCTACAAAAAAAGAAAAGCAAAATAAATTGCAAATACTTGGTGGGCTTTTGAACATTTTTTCAGGATATTTCTTCCAGTTAGGTTCTAGCGAAAGTGTTTGATCAATAAATGTAGTTCTAGGCAATACACCATAATTATAATTATGGAAGGGAAATCATATCTACAGACACAGCGCGTCGGCATGTAAGAGAAACCGAAAGCATCAAAACAATCCCCAGAAAAGCAAAACAAGAATTGTCGGCCGGGCGCGGTGGCTCAAGCCTGTAATCCCAGCACTTTGGGAGGCCGAGACGGGCGGATCACGAGGTCAGGAGATCGAGACCATCCTGGCTAATACGGTGAAACCCTGTCTCTACTTAAAAATACAAAAAACTAGGCCGGGCGCAGTGGCTCAAGCCTGTAATCCCAGCACTTTGGGAGGCCGAGACGGGCCGATCACAAGGTCAGGAGATCGAGACCATCCTGGCTAACCCGGTGAAACCCCGTCTCTACTAAAAAATATAAAAAACTAGCCGGGCGAGGTGGCGGGCGCTTGTAGTCCCAGCTACTCAGGAGGCTGAGGCAGCAGAATGGCGGGAACCCGGGAGGCGGAGCTTGCAGTGAGCTGAGATCCGGCCACTGCACTCCAGCCTGGGCGACAGAGCGAGACTCCGTCTCAAAAAAAAAAAAAAAAAAAAAAAATACAAAAAACTAGCCGGGTGACGAGGCGGGCGCCTGTAGTCCCAGCTACTCGGGAGGCTGAGGCAGGAGAATGGCATAAACCCGGGAGGCGGAGCTTGCAGTGAGCTGAGATCCGGCCACTGCACTCCAGCCTGGGTGGCAGAGCAAGACTCCGTCTCAAAAAAAAAAAAAAAAAAAGAATTGTCAATGGGCCAAGCAAATCTGAAGAAAGCCTTTCAGACCATGCAAAAGGATAGAGCAGGGTCAGAAATGTCACAGACCACAAAGAACTTCTAAAAACATAAAACAAGAGTCTTGGTCTCAGGGAGCTTCGAATTTAACAGTGGCCAGAACATAATAAAATACTATTTTTATATTTGCTGATGTCATCAGCCCGATTTCTTATTTCACGTTTTCTGGTACAAAAGTGGTTTGGCTGATAAATATGAAAAAGCAAAACCAGTAATCAAGGATATTTCTCATTCACTGAACTGTTTGTGAAGAAAGCATATCTTAATGCTTTAATACTTAAGAACATTAAGTGACTAAGCCAGGCACAGTGGTACACGCCTGGAATCCCAGCTACTCAGGAGGCAGAGGTGGGAGTATTACTTGAGCCCGGGAGTTTGAGGCCACAGTGAGCCAAGATCACACCACTGTACTCCAGCCTGGGCAACAGAGCAAGACCCCTTAGAACTTTCTAAGAGGATAGCAACTCAAATAAGAAACAAAATGTTTTTATAGCAACATTTTCAAACGAACTGAAGAAATTGTACAACCACTTTTTAAAGAGTCGGGCACCATGGCTCATGCCTGTAATCCTAGCACTTTGGGAGGCCGAGGCAGGTGGATCACCTGAGGTCAGGAGTTTGCAACCAGACTGGCCAAAATGGTGAAACCCCGTCTCTACTAAAAATACAAAAAAAAAATTAGCGGGGCATGATGGCACACACCTGTAGTCCCAGCTACTCAGGAGGCTGAGGTAGAATTGCTTGAACCCAGGAGGCGGAGGTTGCAGTGAGCTGAGATCGTGCCATTGCACTCCAGCCTGGGCAACAAGAGCGAAACTCATCAGAATGAATGAATGAATGAATGAATGAATAGTAATCTCTATACAAAAGTGGAGGTAAAAGATACAAAAAGATATAGTTTATAAAATAAAACCTTTACCAAGTAAAAGACTAGGAACAACAAGGAACTATGAATGGGAAATTATTACTGTGTCCCTATTAAAGATCAAGCAGGAAAACATTTGTAGAAGTCTGCTAATTTGGACCTCTACACAATTTTAACGTTTGTTGTTTTTGTTAAGCATGTAACAAACTGGCTACATGCCCAGTCCAAAATTCTTTGTAAGGTATTTCCTAGCAATAAAGGTTCTGAGAAAGAACTTCAATCAATTCTATTTATAAAGACTATTTAGCCAATCACAGCCAAAAGGAGAAAGGTCAGGGAGTGCAAAATGACTCCCCAATAACATATTGCCATTGGTTCTCTCCCACAGGAATAATGATTTCCTATATTTTCCACACATAGAAAAGAAATGCCTGCAAATGGTTTGGCACATGGGAAGTGGCATTGACCCCCAGAGTCACAAGACTTGGGTCAACTCTCAGCTATGAGTCATTGAGCTAATCATTTCTCTGGGCCCCCGTTTCCATCTACAAAACGTAGGTGATGACACCTCCCTGATTTCCTAGGGAGTTGTTAAAAGGATCAAATGAGTTTTTATAAACAGTAAAGTGCCAAAAAATGTAAGGTTTTACACAAAAACTAAATCCAAATATGCAGCTGTCACCTTCTTTCTCAAAATCATACCAGAACCACTTGGGAGTTACCATTAGAGAATAATATAGTCAATAAGAGCTGAGATCCGGCCACTGCACTCCAGCCTGGGAGACAGAGCGAGACTCCGTCTCAAAAAAAAAAAAAAAAGAGTTCTGGTCTAGACTCAGATTCTGACCTGGATTCGAATCTTGACTCTGACATTTCCTAGATATATAGCAAGTTTCTTCATTTGTATACTGGGGATAATAATAGTACTTGTCTAGGTCACAATGCTGCTATGAGGATTAAATGAGAATGTCTAACATGGCTAGCACAGTCTTGCATATATTATCATCAGCACACAATAACTTAGACAAAAATGGGGACAAATGGTAGGCTTTTAGACAAACTGGACGCATGCCTTCCAGTCACTGCAAACAGGGAAACAACTATCCTTTCTTTTTTTTTGAGACGGAGTCTCACTGTGTCGCCCAGGCTGGAGTGCAGTGGCGCGATCTCGGCTCACTGCAAGCTCCGCCTCCCGGGTTCCAGTCATTCTCCCGCCTCAGCCTCTGAGTAGCTGGGACTACAGGCGCCCGCCACCGCGCCCGGCTAGTTTTTTGTATTTTTAGTAGAGACGGGGTTTCACCGTGTTAGCCAGGAGGGTCTCGATCTCCTGACCTCGTGATCCGCCCGCCTCGGCCTCCCAAAGTGCTGGGATGACAGGCTTGAGCCACCGCGCCCGGCACAACTATCCTTTCTTAAGATTACATAGCACCGGCCAGGCGCAGTGGCTCACACCTGTAATCCCAGCACTTTGGGAGGCCAAGGCGGGTGGATCACAAGGTCAGGAGATTGAGACCATTCTGGCTAACACAGTGAAACCCCGTCTCTACTAAAAATACAAAAAAAAAAAAAAAAAAACACATTAGCCGGGCGTGGTGGCCTGTAATCCTAGCTACTCAGGAGGCAGGAGAATGGCGTGAACCCAGGAGGCGGAGGTTGCAGTGAGCCGAGATCACGCCACTGCACTCTAGCCTGGGTGACAGAGTGAGACTCCGTCTCAAAAAAAAAAAAAAATAGCAACTACTTTCATAAGTATGATGTGGTCTCACGTGGCAGTTAAAACTGGTAAATCCACTAGCAAATATCTTAAAGAACAATCTAAACACCAGTTCTGCCGAAACCGAAACTACTGTTAACTCACCCACAGTAGCATTCAGGTGAATAATACTAAATAACTCATTATCAGATAAATTATCAGAATGCATTCTGCTTCAAAGAAGAAACTGTCCTCAAAACTGGGTTAATGGAGCTATAAAATGGTCTCACCAAGGTCAAAGTAAACATTAGTATACTTCATCTTGCTTCATCTCTAAAATTCCAGGTAAAGGTCTTACCCATGTATTACGACACAGAGTTTGGAAGCATCTGTTGAGTATTTCATCATGCATTGTAACAGAGCCCAAGGGGCCTTCTGAGCACATGCCCTTCTCTGAAGACACCTCATTTAAATCTGGCTTTTTCCTGGAAGCACAGCTTTTCTTTCAAATAGACTATTTAGTCTTCAGGATCTCAGAGACCATTCCAGTCTTCAGTGTCTGCCAAAAGCCAAGCTGAACACCTAATATTTGAGAGAGATGTTCAAGACTCAAGATTCTCTGGGTTCTGCCTCTGTATTAAGCTCAAGCACCAGGAAACTATACATGTCAACTCTAGAACTTCATCATCCCACCCTTGACTTTTCAGCCAGGCCATTCTTCCCCATCTGGCTGTAGCAGATATTGTCAGAGGCCACTCAGATCCTCTCTAGCTGCTGTGTTGACAGCTAACGGCTCACACATGCTCCCTCATCTGGACCATGTTCCTCAACTATACAGTTCTCCATCAAGCCTGAGAGCTACCCCCACCCTGCCTGGCCAAGGGCTAACACTGCATTCAAAAGGCCAGTACCAGCGCCTCAAGGTGGGACTTCATCAGTAGCACAATCTGTGCCCTAGAGCTGTTCCACCCAATATGGCAGCCATGAGCCACACTCAGATGTGCTCTAAGAGTAAACTACACACTGGATTTTGAAAACTTAGTACTCAAAAAATGTAAAAGACCTCATTAGTGAATTTTTACATTTACATATTTCAAATAATACTTTGAATATTTGAATATATTAAGTAAAATATATTAATTTCATCTTATTTTACTTTTTTTGTTTTTTTAAGAGATCGGAGTCTCACTATGTTTGCCCAGGCTGGACTGCAGTGCCTAGTCACAGGCACAACTACAGCCCATGGCAGCCTCTAACGCCTAGACTCAAATGATCTTTCCACCTCAGCCTCCTGAGTAGCTGAGACTACACATCCCTGCCACTACACCTAGCTTCGTTTTACTTTTTTTTTTTTGAGACAGGATCTCACTGTGTTGCCCAGGCTGAAGTGTCGTGACAGGATCATAGCTCACTGCAGCCCTGAACTCCTGCATTCAAGCAATCCTCCCACCTCAGCCTCCTGAGTAGCTGGGACTACGGATGCATGCCACCATGCCCCACTAATATTTTTATTTTTTGTAGAGATGGGGCGGCGGGGGAGGGGGGTTCTCACTATTTTCCCCAGGCTTGTCTTGAACTCCTGGCCTCAAGCAATCCTCCCACCTTGGCCTCTTCGCTTTATTTTTTAACATAAGTATTAGAAGATTTTTGTTTGTTTTTTGAGACGGAGTCTCACTTTGTCACCAGGCTGGAGTGCAGTGGTGCCATCTCGGCTCACTGCAACCTCCACCTCCCAAGTTCAAACGATTCTCCTGCCTCGGCCTCCCCAGTAGCTGGGATTACAGGTGCCTGCCACTGAGAGGTAACAGTGTGCTAGCAGCCCTCACTCTCAGCACTTCCTCGGCCTCGGCTTCCATTCTGGCGGCACTTGAGGAGCCCTTCAGCCCGCCATGGCACTGTGGGAACCCCTCTCTGGGCTGGCTGAGGCCAGAGCCACCTCCCTCTGCTTGCAGGAAGGTGTGGAGGGAGAGGCGCGGACGGGAAACGGGGCTGCACAGGGAGCTCCCGGGCCAGTGCAAGTTTCAGCAGGCCCGGGCGCAGGCTCCACGGACCCTGCACATGGAGTGGTCCACCGGCCGGCCTGCATGGCACCACAGGCCCAGGGCAGTGAGGGGCCTAGCACCAGGGCTAGCAGCTGTGGAGGTTGCGCCCGGTCCCCCAGCAGTGCCGGCCCGCGGGCGCTGCACTCAAATTCTTGCTGGATTTAGTTGCCTCCCCATGGGGAAGGGCTAGTTACCTGCAGCCCGCCATGTCTGAGCTCCCTGCCTGCAGTGGGCTCCTGCAAGGCCCGAGCCTCCCCAACGGGCACCGCCCCTGTTCCCTGGCACCTGGTCCCATGACAGCCCAAGGGCTGAGGAGTGCAGGCGTGGCTCAGGACTGGCAGGCAGCTCCACCTGCAGCCAAGGTGCAGGATCCACTAGGTGAAGCCAGCTGGGCTCCTGAGCCGGATGGGGACTTGGAGAACTTTTATATCTAGCCCCAGGATTGTATGTGCACCAATCAGAGCTCTGTATCTAGCTAATCTGGTGGGGCCCTGGAGAACTTTTCCCTCTAGCTAGAGGATCCTAAATACACCAGTCAGCACTCTGTGTCTGGCTCAGGGTTTGTAAATACACCAATCAGTACTCTGTGTCTAGCTCAAGGTTTGTAAATACACCAATTGGTACTCTGTATCCAGCTAACTCTGTATCTAGCTAACCTACTGGGGACTTGGAGAACTTTTCTGTCTAGCACTCTGTGTCTAGCTCAAGGTTTGTAAACACACCAATCAGCACTCTGTGTCTAGCTCAAGGATTGTAAACGCACCAATCAGCACTCTGTCAAAACGGACCAATCAGCTCTCCGTAAAATAGACTAATCAGCTCTCTGTAAAATGGACCAATCAGCAGGATGTGGGTGGGGTCAGATAAGGGAATAAAAGCAGGCTACCTAAGCCAGCAGTGGCAACCCACGCAGTTCCCTTTCCACACTGTGGAAGCTTTGTTCTTTCGCGCTTTGTGTCCATGCTGTCTTTATTAGCTGTTAACAGTCACGGTGAAAGTCTGCAGCTTCACTCCTAAAGCCAACGAGACCACGAACCCATCAGGAAGAAAGAACAACTCCAGATACGCTGCCTTTAAAAGCTGTAACACTTACCACGAAGGTCTGCAGGTTCACTCCTGACAGCGAGACCACGAACCCACCAAAAGGAAGAAGCTCCAGACACATCTGAAAGTCTGAAGGAACAAACTCCAGACACACTATCTTTAAGAACTGTAACACTCACCGTTGAGGGTCTGCGGCTTCATTCTTGAAGTCAGTGAAACCAAGAACCCACCAATTCCGGACACACCACCACACCCGGCTAATGTTTGTATTTTTAGTAGAGACAGGGTTTCACCATGTTGGCCAGGATGGTCTCAATCTCTTCACCTTATGATCCACCCGCCTCGGCCTCCCAAAGCGCTAGAATTACAGTCCTGAGCCATCACGCCTGGCGAAGATTTTTAATGACATTTGTAGCTCACCTTATATTTCTATTGGGGAGCACTGATCTAGGGCAGTTGTTCTCAAATTTTACCATGCATCAAAATCACCTGAAAGGCTTATTAAAACACTGCTGGGCTCCATCACCAGATATTCAGACTCTGCAGCTCTGGGCTAAGGCTGGATAATTTGCATTTCTAACAATATCCGATAATGCTGCTGGTTAACACTTTGAGAAATACTCTCTAGAGCTCCCTACAGGAACAGAATGAAGCTAGTCTCCAGCTATGAAAACAAAGATGTGTTTTAGTGTAACTACTGTCTCGCTCTTCCCTCTCAAGTCTTAACCCTCACTATTTCTAAGACACTAAACACTCAGGAACCTGGGCAACTGATTTAAGTCATTTTTTTTTTTTTTTGAGATGGCGTTTTGCTCTCGTCCGGGCCGGAGTGCAATGGTGCGATTTCAGCTCACCGCAACCTCTGCCTCCCAGTTCAAGCAATTCTCCTGTCTCAGCCTCCCGAGTAGCTGGGATTACAGGCATGTGCCACCATGTCTGGCTAATTTTGTATTTTTAGTAGAGATGGGGTTTCTCCATGTTGGTCAGGCTGGTCTCGAACTCCTGACCTCAGTTGATCCAACTGCCTTGGCTTCCCAAAGTGCTGGGATTACAGCTGTGAACCACTGCGCCCAGACCATTCTTTTATTTTTTAATGCAGATGTAATTCACATACCATAAAATTTACCCTTTTAAAAAAGTATACAACTCAGTGGTTTTTAATATATTCACAAGGCATGGAACCATGACGGCTACTGATTCCAGGACATTTTTATCACCCCAAAAAGACACCCCTTAACTATGCGCAGTCACTCCCATCCCCTCTCCTCCAGGCCCTGGGCAACCACTAATCTACTTTCTGTCTTCATGGATCAGTCTATTCTGGAGACTGCATAAAAACACAATCATACAATAGCAGCCTTCTGTGTCTTCCTTCAAAAGTCATTCTTAATTCTTTCCTTTCCCTATTTGTACATACCTTACAGATATTGCAGGTTCAAGTCCAATTAATTATTGTTCAAAACAATTGCTACTCAAAAATACTAACAATCATCTGATCCTTCAGCAAATCTCATCGTTTTCCTGGTGGAGGGTCTTGCCTTGATGTTGATGGCTACTGACTGATTAGGGTGGTGGTTGCTGAAGGTTGGGATGGCTGTGGCAATTTCTTAAAACAACAGTGAAGTTTGCTGCAGTGATTTTCTCTCACAAAAAATTCTGTGTCGCATGTGATGCTGTTTGATATCATATCCACATTAGAACTTTTTCAAAATTAGAATAAATCCTCCCAAAACCTACTGCTTTATCAACTAAGTCGATGTAATATTATAAATCCTTTTTTATCACGATTACAGTGTTCACAGCATCCTCCACCACTAGTAGATTCCGTCTCAAGATACCACTTTCTTGACTGGGTGTGGTGGCTCAACACCTATAAACCCAGTGCTCTGGGAGGCCGAGGCAGGCAGATTGCTTGAGCTCAGGAGTTTGAGACAAGCCTGGGCAACATGGCAAAACCCCATTTATACAAAAAATTAAAATATATATATAGCAATGTATATATATAGCAGGGCATGGTGGCACAAGCCTGTAATCCCAGCTATTCAGGAGGCTGGTGGGAAGATTACTTGAGCCTGGGAGGTTGAGGCTGCAGTGAGCCATGACCATGCCACTGCATTCCAGCCTGGGTGACAGAGTGAGAACCTTCCTCAAAAAAAAAAGGAACTACTTTCTTTACTCATCTATTAAGAAGCAACTTCTCAGGCCGGGCGCGGTGGCTCAAGCCTGTAATCCCAGCACTTTGGGAGGCCGAGATGGGCGGATCACGAGGTCAGGAGATCGAGACCATCCTGGCTAACACGGTGAAACCCCGTCTCTACTAAAAAAATACAAAAAAACTAGCCGGGCAAGGTGGCGGGCGCCTGTAGTCCCAGCTACTCGGGAGGCTGAGGCAGGAGAATGGCATAAACCCAGGAGGCGGAGCTTGCAGTGAGCTGAGATCTGGCCACTGCCCTCCAGTCCGGGCGACAGAGCGAGACTCCGCCTCAAAAAAAAAAAAAAAAGAAGCAACTTCTCATCCCTTCAAGTTTGGTCATGAGACAGTAGCAATTCCATCACATCTTCAGGCTCCACTCCAGTTCTCTTGCTATTTCCATCCCTCTACAGTTACATTCCCCACTGAAGTCCTGAATCCCTCACAGTTGGAATCTACTTCTCAAAACTCCTGTTAATGTTGACATTTTGACCCACCATGAATCACGAAGGTTCTTAATGGCCTCTAGAATGGTGAATCCTTTCCAGAAAGTTTTCAATTCACTTTCTCAGATTCATCAGAGGAATCACTCTCTACGGCAGCTATATAAACTTATGAAATACTATTTATTAAATAATACAACTTGAAAGTTGAAATTCCTCCTTGATCTATGGGCTGGAGAATGTTGTATTAGCAGGCATGAAAATAATATTAATCTACTTGTACAGCTCCATTAGAGCTCTTGGGTAACCAAATGTATTGTGTATATGCAGCAATATTTTGAAAGGAATCTTTCTGTCCTGAGCAGTAGGTTTCAACAGTGGGCTTAAAATATTCAGTAAACTATGCTGTAAACAGATGTGCTGTCATCCAGGTTTTGCTGTTCCATTTCTAGAGCACAGGCAGAGTCAAATTTGAATAATTCTTAAGAGTCCTAGGATTTTCAAAATGGTAAATGAGCATTGGCTTCCACTTAAGTTACCAGCTGCATTAGCCCCTAACAAGAGTTGGCCTGTCCTTTGAAGCTTGCTTGCTTTTTTTTTTTTTTAGGGATAGGGGTCTCGCTATGTTGCCCAGGCTGGACACCAACTCCTGGGCTCAAGCAATCCTCCCACCTCAGCCTCTGGAGCCAGTGCCTGGCTTCTAAGCCTCAAAGGACAGCCAGGTATGATAGTGAACACCCCAGGTGCTGTCCTTTGAGGCTCTGAAGCCAGGCACTGACTTCTCTCCAGTTCTCAAAGTACTAAATGACATACTCTTCCAATAGAAGGTTATTTCATCTACAATGAAAATCTGCTGTTTGGTGTAGCCAACTTCATGAATGATCTTTGTGAGATCTTCTGGATAATGCTGCAGCTTCTACATCAGCACTTGTTGCTTCCACATTTATGTTATGAAGATCGCTTCCTTTTTTTTTTTTTTTTTAGACAGAGTCTCTCTGTCACCAGGCCGCAGTGCACTGGCACGATCTTGGCTCACTGCAACCTCCACCTCCTGGGTTAAAGCGATTCTCCTGCCTCAGCCTCCCAAGTAGCTGGGACTATAGGCGCATGCTACCACATCCGGCTAATTTTAGTATTTTTAGTAGAGACAGGGTTTCACCATGTTAGCCAGAATGGTCTCAATCTCTTGATCCTGTGATCCGCTTGCCTCGGCCTCCCAAAGTGCTGGGATTACAGGTGTGAGCCACTGCATCCAGCCTCACTTCTTTTCTTAAACCCCATGAACCAACCTCTTTTTGCTTCCAACTTTTCTTCTGCAGCATCCTCACCTCTCTCAGCCTTCGCAGAATTGAAGAGAGGGCCTTGTGCTGGATTAGGCTATGACTTAAGGAAATGTGGCTGGTTTGATCTTCTATCCAAACCACTAAAGCTTTTGCCATATCAGCAATAAAGCTGTTTCACTTTTTTTAATCAGTTGTGTGCTCACTGGAGTAGCACTTTTAATTTCCTTCCAGAACTTTTCCTTTGCATTCACAATTTGGCACAAGAGGCCCAGCTTTCAGTCTGTCTTGGCTTTTGACAGGCCTTCCTCCCTAAGCTTAATGAGTTCCAGTTTTTTATTTAAAGTGACAGACGTGTGACTCTTCCTTTCACTAGAACGCTTAGAGGGTTATTAATTGGCCTACTTTCAATATTGTTGTGTCTCAGAGAATAGGGAGGCCTGAGGAGAGGGATAGACATGGGGGAATACCTGGTTGGAGAAGTCAAAACACACACAGCATTTATCAATTATGTTTCTCTGCTTATATGGGCGTGGTTCACGGCACCCCAAAATATTTACAATAAGAATATTGAAGATCACTGATCACAGATCACCAAAACAGACACAGTAATAATGAAAAAGTTTAAATTATTGCAAGAATTATCAAAATGTTTCACAGAGACACAAAGTAAGTTTTGCTATTGGAAAGATGAGACCAATACAGCTGCTCAAAGCAGGGTTGCCACAAACCTTCAATCTGTAAAAACAACAACAACAACAAAAACAGTATCTGCAGGGCCAATAAAGCCAAGATATGAGGTATGTCTGTATCTGCCTTCAAACCCTACAGCAAGATACTGGCTTTAGCTCCAAAATATATTCCAAGTCTGACCAGTTCTCACCAACTCCAGTGCTACCACCCTAGCGCAAGTTACCATCATCTCTAGCTTGGTCTTCTACAACAGCTTCCTGACTGGTCTCTCTGTTTCCACTCTTCCCATCCCAGTCCCCAATCCTACTCCCACCCCTACTAAGACATTCGCCACACAATCATCTTTTCCAAACACAAGTTCAATGTGCTTAAATGCCTCCAATTGGACTCTCATTATTAAATTCCAAATACAAGCCCCTAATGACTCTGTCCTGCCTACCTACTCCTCCTCCCTCATCTCCTAAGATCACCCCCTCATTCAGTTCACTCCAACCACAGCAGCCACATTCATCCCTTAATTATGCCAAATGCAATCTCCCCTCAGAGTTTTTGCCCTGGCATTCCTTGGTCTGCAATGCTAGGCCCCCATATAGTCACATGGCTGGCTGGCTCAGTTTCCTGTCCAAATGCCACATGCTCTGAAATGTCCCCTATGGTCTCATTAGGTAACATCCCCAACTCAGCACCACTACCACTCTTATCCCATTAACCTATCTTTTTACTTCAAGACCACTTCTCACTCTCCGAACTTTTCTATTTATATGAGCACAGTCTCCTTACTCAAATGTAACCACAATGGGAGCAGAAACATTCACGATTATGTTCCCAGCTCTAAGTAGTGTCTGACACATACGACGTGTAGGTGGATTGAATGGTAGCCCCTAAAATGATGTGTCCATGTCCTGGAACCTGTGATAAAGGGTCTTTGCCAATACAACAAAGTGAAGGACCTCGAAATGAAATCATCCTAGATCTTGTCATGGCCCTAAATCCAATAAAAAGTGTCTTTATAAAAGAATGAGAGGGAAAGATGCACAAGGAGGAGGAGGAGAAGGTAGCCATGTGAAGACAGAGGCAGAGACTGGAGTGATGCAGCCACAAGCCAAGGAATGAATGCAGCCACCAAAAGCTCAAAGAGGCAAGAAAGGATTCTCCCCTAGAGCCTTCAAAGGAAGCATGGCCCTGCTCATGCCTTGATTTCAGACTTCAGGCCTTTAGAACTGCGGGAGAATGAATTTGTTGTTTTAAGCCACGAGGTCCATGGTCATTTGTACAGCAGTTCTAGGAAACCAAGGGTTTCTTGAATAAAGAATACCAAAGAGGGCGAGCACGGTGGCTCACGTCTGTAATCCCAGCACTTAGGGAGGCCAAGGCGGGCAGATCAGTTGACGTCAATAGTTCAAGACCAGCCAGGCCAACATGATGAAACCCCATCTCTACTAAAAATACGACAATTAGATGGGCATGGTGGCGCATGCCTGTAATCCCAGCTACTCAGGAGGCTGAGGCAGGAGAATCACTTGAACCCGGGAGGCAGAGGTTGCCATGAGCCGAGATCACACCACTGCACTCCAGCCTGGGCAACATGAGACTCCATCTCAAAAACAAACAAACATAGAATGTCAAAGAGAGTATGCCACATGGATGCTGTATTAGGTTTTGTGAATGAAATCACAAATCTGTATCTTCCAACATTTTTAAAATTCACTTTTATTTTGATCTTATTAGGTTGATCCCATCAGTTCGTGAGGTTTTTTCCTAACGAAAATGTCAACAGTCATTTAAAATAAACTAATTTTTGAAAGTTATGCAATATGCTTATCTTTCAAAAAATATAATTTTGTTTCAACTATTTAAGAATATTGTCAAAATAAAAGCAGTATATTTGTATAACACTTCAGCATGCTACTAAAATTATTCTCATTAAAAATCAAAGATCTTATCAAATTCTTTCACCAATCTTTTTTTTTTTTTGAGACGGAGACTCGCTGTCACCCAGGCTGGAGTGCAGTGGCACGATCGCAGCTCACTGCAACCTCCACCTCCCGGGTTCACGTCATTCTTCTGCCTCAGCCTCCCAAGTAGGTGGAACTACAGGCGCCCGCCACCTCGCCTGGCTAATTTTTTTGTATTTTTAGTAGAGATGGGGTTTCACCGTGTTAGCCAGGAGGGTCTCGATCTCCTGACCTCGTGATCCGCCCGCCTCGGCCTCCCAAAGTGCTGGGATTCCAGGCGACCGACACGACGCCTGGCCCCCTTTTCTTCTTTTCTTTTTTCTTTTTTTTTTTTTTTTTGAGACAGAGTTTTGCTCTTGTTGCCCAGGCTGCAGTGCAGTGGCGCGATCTCGGCTCACTGCAACCTCCACCTCCCAGGTTCAAGCAATTCTCCTGCCTCAGCCTCCCAAGTAGATGGGATTACAGGCGTGCGCCACCATGCCCAGCTAATTTTGTATTTTTAGTAGAGACGGGATTTCTCCATGTTGGTCAGGCTGGTCTTGAACTCCCGATCTCAGGTGATCCGCCCACCTCGGCCTCCCAAAGTGCTGGGATTACAGGCATAAGCCACCATGCCCTTTTTTTGCGGGGGGAGGACAGGGTCTTGCCATGTCACCCAGGCTGTAGTACCTTGGTGTGATCACAGCTCACTGCAGCCTTGACCTCCTGGGCTCAAGTGATCCTCCCTCCTCAGCCTCCAAAGTACCTAGAACTACAGGCACATGCCACCATGGCCAGCTAATTTTTATTTTATTTTGTAGAGATGGGGGGGTGGGTATCACTATGATGACTAAGCTGGTCTCAAACTCCTGAGCTCAAGTAATCATCCCACTTTGGCCTCCCAAAGGGTTGGGATTGCAGGCATGAGCTACCACACCTGGCCTCATCAATCTTTTATTCCTTAGCCTCTCTGCACCTGGAATGCAGTTAAGGACTATGTTTTAATTTTTTTCTCTCCTCTGTACATGCCATAGTACCTGGAACTTAGAAAATGCTCCACAAACACTTTTTGAGTAAAGAGCTAGATCTCTAGATAAGTGAATGAATGAATGCTAACTACTTCTTGAAATTTCTTTCCTAGGTTTGGTAACACTACACTACATTGGCTCCTCTCAAACCATACCTCTAACTCCTCTTGTCTCTTCTTCCTTCTTCCAAATCCTAATTTAGGGTTGTAAGATGAAGCATTTATTCAATTAAATATTAACTGCCTCACTATATCCTTCAGGGTTCACAGACTCTAACTTTAGCCTCGTATCCCTGGCTGTAAAGCCAGCCACTGATATCCTCTGTCTTCCCAGCACCTCAGCATGGCTCCTGTGGGCGTCTAACTCCAGATACCTACAATGAAACACTATGTTTCCAGCCCCACCAAAAAGATGTTTCTTCTCAAATTCCTTTTTCATCCTGGTTCTCCCACCTACATTTTTTAAAGTTTGGAATCATTTAAACAAATCCTTTTCCCTCACTCTTCATCAAAAATGTCACCATCTTTTCCTCTTATTTAGAAAAGGACTAGAGCAGTTTTTAC
Source organism: Trachypithecus francoisi (assembly GCF_009764315.1). NCBI lineage: Eukaryota > Metazoa > Chordata > Mammalia > Primates > Cercopithecidae > Trachypithecus > Trachypithecus francoisi. The sequence goes on from NW_022681463.1 coordinate 15,192,185, forward strand.
CTCTGTTCTGAACCTCTCAGGAACAGAATAAAATCCAAATGGCAGATGTATAAATACATAAATGTCTATAAACATTTTTTTACACCAGAAACTAGTTTCTGTAATAATCTCAGAAATTTGTTTTCCCAAATGATTTGTTAGAAATTTATCAGCATGTTGGAAAGATTAACCTCCAGGCAATTCTAAAGCATTCAGATAAGCCTAAACATTCTTTTCCATATTTACTGATTACAAAATAAAATAATGGATTTCAAGTAACATAGGGCTTAAACATTCAAATTTCATGAACGCATCACACAATGAGACCATGATTCAAATGAGACAATTTGTAACTAGAAAAGCAAGCCGATCTGGGTGGATTGCTTGAGTTCAGGAGTTTGAGACCAGCCTGGGCAACACAGCAAAACCCCATCTCTACAAAAAATTAAAATTAAAATTAAAAAATAGCCAGGTGTGGTCGTAGGTGCCTGTGGTCCCACCTACTTGGGAGGCTGAGATGGGAGGATGGCTTGAGCCCAGGAGGCAGAGGCTGTAGTAGGCCAAGATCATGTGCACTCCAGCCTGGTCAACAGAGCCAGATCCCGTCCGAAAAAAAAAAAAGGAAGAAAGAAAAGAAAGCCTTTGGAATTATATTATCTAAGGTTCAAATTCTACTTCAGCCAATTGTGCTTTTAAGCAACTACTTAACTGCCCTGAGCTGTGTTTCCTCTACTATAAAATTGGGATTTTTTACCTAGTTGGTACAAGGAGAAAAGATATTATATGAAAAAATCACAGAGTCAGGCTTGGTGGCTCATGCCTGTAATTCCCAGCACTTTGGGAGGCCAAAGCAGGCAGATCACGAGGTCAAAAGATCGACGTGGCCAACATGGTGAAACCCCCCTCTACTAAAATACAAAAAAAAATTAGCCAGGGGTGGTGGCACACGCCTGTAGTCCCAGCTACTTGGGAGGCTGAGGCAAGGGAATCGCTTTAACCCAGGAGGTGGAGGTTGCAGTGAGCCAAGATCGCGCCACTGCACTCCAGCCTGGCAACACAGCGAGACTCCATCTCAGAAAAAAGAAAAGCAAAGGAAAATCACGCAAGGCATATAAGAGTTCAATAAAAACTATAGCAATTACCATAAAACCAACATCCTAGAGCCACTGAAAACATTAACGCAGAAACTAGGCATTAAAATAGAATGTGTTTAAGGCCGGGCGCGGTGGCTCAAGCCTGTAATCCCAGCACTTTGGGAGGCCGAGACGGGCGGATCACGAGGTCAGGAGATCGAGACCATCCTGGCTAACACGGTGAAACCCCGTCTCTACTAAAAATACAAAAAAACTAGCCGGGCGAGGTGGCGGGCACCTGTAGTCCCAGCTACTCCGGAGGCTGAGACAGGAGAATGGCGTAAACCCGGGAGGCGGAGCTTGCAGTGAGCTGAGATCCAGCCACTGCACTCCAGCCTGGGTGGCAGAGCAAGACTCCGTCTCAAAAAAATAAAAATAAAAATAAAAATAAAATAAAATAAAATAGAATGTGTTTAAAAAGCTGATACACAAAACAAATAAGACTAAAAGGTGAACTCCACACATACCCTAAAAATAAATAAACTCTGTCGACTGGCTGAAAGAATGGTCAGAATTCTCTAGATGAGAACCTAGAGTTAGCTGGCTGCTTTCCAACCAACCAAAAGGTTTGCAGAGGTGGAGGGAGGGATGGGAGGGGTTAAAATCTTCAAAAGATTCAGCTTCAAACAGACTCAGTAGAGCATATTTCAAGTTCATAGAAAAGAAGCACAGAAAGAAGCTAAGCAGCAGCTCAAGTTCCCCTAGAGTGATAGTGAACTACAGAGATGCTTCCCATCCCAAGGAGGAATTCTTTACTGACACAAACATAATGCTACTCTATTGTTACACATTCAGCACCTATTGTGTCAAACATTGTACTAAGAACACAGAAATAGACAAGATGCAGTCTCTGCCAACACATTAAAAGGAAAAAACCAGGTAAGAAACATCAAAGCTTATGTATTACACAGTGAGTGTATAACAACTGTACAACAGTAAGTACAGTAACAGCCTTCCTCTCAGCCTCTCCAATCTAAAATGTCAGTGTCATCCCTCCCACCTCCAACATCAATGTCTTCCCACTGCTCTAAGACAAACACCAAACCTCATAATATGATCTATAAGAGCCAGCATGGTCTGACTCCTGCCAACTTCTCCAGCACCATCTACTCTCTGCATCAGAGCCTCTGTAGGCTTTTTTCAGTTCTTCTAACCTGTCATTCCCTCTGGCCGCAGGACCTTTGCACACACTGTTCTCTTACATATAACATTCATCTCCTCTGTTTGTTAGAGAAGGTCACTTCATCCTTCAAAACTTGTCTCAATTTTCAATTCCAAAGGAAAACACTCCCTTACTGTAAGTAGTATAGTATGATTAAGAGCACAGGTTCTGGACTTCTAAATCCTGTTTGCCACTTATTGGCACTATAGCTTCGAGCGAGTCACATTAACACTTAGTGCTTCATTTTCATCTTCTGTAAACGGGGGACATACGACTGTTGTGAGATTGAATAAATTAGTTTAAGCAAAGCAACAGAACAGTATCTAGGACACAGAACTCAAAATCTTGGCTTGGTCAAATCCCTCTATTTTATTTTCTTATAGCACCAGGGCATCTCCCCTAATACCATTGTACACTTATTACACTCTCCCTACTAGAGTAAAATTTCTAAGAAAGCAGAAACCATATTCATTCCCCAGAAGTGGAAGACAGGAGATATTCAGTAAACATTTGTTGAAAAAATAGCTACAAGGACAAAGCTGACGCCCAAGAGACCTGTCCAGTATACAAAGCCTCATGTACCTGACTCCAAAGCCCACACTTTCTACCATATTAAGTAAGCTGCCTCCTACGTAAATACATAAGTCTTACAGCTGCAATTGAAGTGGCCAACAAAAATGAACAGAATGATAAAGATTAAAGAACACTAAACTTTATGGTAACACAGAGATCAGTGAAAGTCCGCACGCTGAATACAAAACAAACATAGGCGCCACTCACTTCCATGTCAATAAGCTCCAGCTCTCATACTGCCCACCCGGGGCTCGGTTCCCTCCTCTTTAAAGAGTAGGATGGGGCCGGGCGCGGTGGCTCAAGCCTGTAATCCCAGCACTTTGGGAGGCCGAGATGGGCGGATCACGAGGTCAGGAGATCGAGACCATCCTGGCTAACACGTTGAAACCCCGTCTCTACTAAAAAAAAAAAAAATACAAAAAACTAGCCGGGCGAGGTGGCGGGCGCCTGTAGTCCCAGCTACTCGGGAGGCTGAGGCAGGAGAATGGCGTAAACCCGGGAGGCGGAGCTTGCAGTGAGCTGAGATCTGGCCACTGCACTCCAGCCTGGGCGACAGAGCCAGACTCCGTCTCAAAAAAACAAAAAACAAACAAACAAAAAAATCAAGTTATGTGGCAATGTTTTAATAATTATTTTTTAAAGGAAGTTTAACAAGCACACTGAACCAGCTGACAGATGGTTTTCAGGGGACCTTCGTTGCAAAGAATGTGTTCAGGTGCCTCAACAAACCTTATAAAGTAGGTTAAGTGGTCTGTGCCCCAGAATTAACGACAGACTTGATGTTGACGGGAGAAAGAGTTCAGAAGCACACACAAGCACTCCAACCTGTGAGTCAATCTGCCATCATGACAGCCTACGTATACAGAACAGTCATGAAATGTGTTTAGAACAGTACCAAAATCAGGCTCACCACTACATCGAAAAGGAAAGTAAGTTCACGAGACGCATTTGGTACACAGTAGACTGGGGTGTCATACAGTTAAAACAGGCTTTCAAATGCAACGTAAAATCTATTAGCAGTCCTAATATGGTGCAGTACTTCAAAAGATAAGATCAACTCACAACCTTAACTCTACCTGAACAACAGTTGACAGTGTCCCTTCAAAAATGCTGGAAAGAGGTCACAGAACACGGAAACTATAACGATACCTAAAAACACACCCTGGAAAGCTTAAGACAAAGCCACTGCCGCGGGGCCCTGGAAGCCGACCTCTGGAAGCGGACCTCGGGCAAGGCAGGAATATGCCTCCCCAAGGCCATCAGCCGCCTCGGAGGGCGTGCGGGCACCCAACTGCCTCTGCCCTAGGCCTCTCTGCTCCGCAGGATCCCCGAGAGGAACAGCTGCAACGAGGGATGCCTCCTGAGCCCGCTGCCACGCGAACTGCGGGTGGGAGGAGAGCGAGGGGTGCAGCTGAGGCGGAACCGGGACGCTGGGGCAGCCGGACCCAGCCAGCGCTCTCCCGGCGCCACCCACCCAGAGGCGGCACGGCTGGAAGCCCAGTGAAGCCCGGACCCGCGAAGGCCCCGTCGCTCCTCACCTTCAGGGTCCGCAGCGCCGGGCTCAACATCAGCTGCTGCGGCGGCCACCGCCCACGCCGTCCGGCAGCGACCAGCGCTGCTGTCCCGACCCAGAGCCCCGCCATTGTTGTCCCCGCAGATCGCCCCTCCCTTGACCTCTCACCAGCCGGAGAGAGGCGGAGAAGAGGAGCGCCTGGGCCTCGACAAATCACGAGCCAGAAATCCGATGCCCCACCCCCTAACTTGCGGGAAGGGGAGCGTGAGTGGTCGCCCAGATCCGCCGGATCCGGCAGACTGGAGACGCGCTAGGACCTGGAAGGCTAGTGGGCTGGCTGCGTGTCAGGTCCCTGGCTGAGCCGGGGGCCACTGGCCAGAGCCGACCCCAGGAGTGAGAGAGGCAGGGACACGCGTGAGTTCCGGCGACCTGCAGCGGGCAAACCCCGTACCTTCCCAGCATCCGCTCAGCAACTCACGTGCATCCAGGCCGGTTAATGTCAGTGAGTCACCTCCTCGCCCTGGCCACCCTGGAGTCCTGAGAATCCGAAGTTCCAGACAAATGCCCAAACTACATTCCTGCCTATTTGAAAGCGTAAATTGCAAAGCACAAATCTAGGTAAAGTTTTGAACGACTGTGATAACACATGAAAAGTTCTAGGTCTGGAAATCAGAGATCCGAGCTCAAGTCCTACCTCTGCCACTTAATATCGGCGCGTGAAAGAAATTAGCCACAACTTGAGTCTTTGTTGCTTGCAAGCAGAAACCCTTGTTAGTACAACTACTGCCCAGGCGCGGTGACTTACGCCTGTAATCCCAGCACCTTGGGAGGCCGAGGCGGGAGGATAACCTGAGGTCAGGAGTTGGAGACCAGCCCGGCCAACGGGCTGAAACCCCGTCTCTACTAAAAATACAAAAACTAGCTGGGCGTGGTGGCGCACTCCTGTAATCCCAGTTACTCGAGAGGAGGCTGAGACATGAGAACTGCTTGAACCCGGGAGGTGGAGGTTGCAGTGAGCCGAATCATGCCACCACACTCCAGCCTGGGTGACAAAGCAAACTCCGTTTCGAGAAATAAAATAAAAATTAGTACAACTATTAAGGGCCGGGTCTTGTGCTAGAGCCTCAGATTCCCTCTTACTTTAGACTTTACAAGAATCTTAATGGAGTATATATTATTTCCATTTGGAGAAACTGAAGCTGTAGCAGGGTAAAGTCACTCAGCGAGTAAAAGGTCAAACTGGGGTTTGAACCCAAATCTGGCTGCCTTGAGGATAAGGGCTCGTGTTTTGCTATATTAGGGAAATTTTAAAATATATACAAAAGAGCAAATAGTACTATGATCACCCAGATACCCATTACACCGCACCAACGAATCAACATTTTGTCAATCTTGTTTAATCTATTCCCCTTTATATTTTTTGCAGGAATATTTAAAAGCAAATCTAAGACATCAGACCATCTCACCTATAAACACATCAGTATTAGGGGTTCTGCTCTTAACTACTTTGCATCTCCTGCAGAGCCGCCTTGAGAGAGTTACAAAGCTAGGAATGACCTAGAGTACGCTACAGCATGGTAAATGCCAAAAGAGAGATAAATAAAATGGGGATATCAGAAAGGTGACATTTAGTGGAATTTTAAAATGTAAGTATGGACTTTTGTGACAAAATGAAAAGGATTATCAATTTCACAGGACTTCTCTCTTATGTACCTCAGTCTTCATGCATTTTCTACCTGGGAAACCTGCTTTTCTTTTTTCTTTTTTTGTTTTTTGTCTTTTCCCCATGTTTTACCCTTTGAGTTAGTTTTCCTTAGGCCCTATGTGTTTTTCTTATAGGAGTTCTTTTTATGAAAGGCACTTGTAGCAGAAACTGCTTCTCATACTATCCATTCTCCATTCATTACTTTAATAACAGTGCTCCTGAGATCTAGCTGGGTACATGGCCACCCAGCGAAAGGCTACAATAGCCAGCCTCCCTTACAACAAGGGGTAGCGCCATGACTAAGGTCTGGAATGTACGGGTTCTTCCCTCCAACAAGCCAGGCCTCGCCCGGCTAGTTTTTTGTATTTTTTAGTAGAGACGGGGTTTCACCGTGTTAGCCAGGATGGTCTCCATCTCCTGACCTCGTGATCCGCCCGTCTCGGCCTCCCAAAGTGCTGGGATTACAGGCTTGAGCCACCGCGCCCGGCCTCAAGTGAATGTTCTTTAATAAATTCCATTCATATTGGCCGGGCACGGTGGCTCACACCTGTAATCTCAGCACTTTGGGAAGCCAAGACGGGTGGATCATGAGGTAAGGAGATCGAGACCATCCTGGCTAACATGGTGAAACCCCATCTCTACTAAAATACAAAAAAAAAATGAGCCGGGCGTGGTGGCGGGCGCCTGTAGTCCCAGCTACTCGGGAGGCTGAGGCAGGAGAATGGCGTAAACCCAGGAGGCGGAGCTTGTAGTGAGCCGAGATCGCGCCACTGCACTCCAGCCTGGGCAACAGAGCGAGACTCCATCTCAAAAAAAAAAAAAAAAAAAAAAAACAAAAAACACAGGCCGGGCATGGTGGCTCACGCCTGTAATCCCAGCACTTTGGGAGGTCGAGGTGGGTGGATCACAAGGTCAGAAGATCGAGACCACAGTGAAACCCCGTCTCTACTAAAAATACAAAAAGTAGCCGGGCGCGGTTGCGGGCGCCTGTAGTCTCAGCTACTGGGGAGGCTGAGGCAGGAGAGTGGCCGGAATCCGGGAGGCGGAGCTTGCAGTGAGCCGAGATCGCGCCACTGCACTCCAGCCTGGGCGACAGAGTGAGACTCCGTCCCCAAAAAAAAAAAAAAATTAAAAAAAAAAATTCCATTCGTATTTAAACTAGCTAGATTCCTCTTGTTTGCTGATACATATGCCTACAAATGAATGATATTAGCTTGCTACCCTAAATTATAAATGGTAAATATATATTATTACAAATTACCAGAGAGCTCTCTTCATTCAATAATAATTTATTAGGCCAGGCGCAGTGGCTCACACCTGTAATCCCAGCATTTGGGAGGCGGAGGCGGGTGGATCACCTGAGGTCAGGAGTTCGAGACCAGCCTGACCAACATGGAGAAACCCCGTCTCTACTAAAAATACAAAATTAGCAGGGCATGGTGGCGCATGCCTGTAATCCCAGCTACTCAGGAGGGTGAGGCAGGAGAATCACTTGAACTCAGGAGGCACAGGTTGTGGTGACCTGAGATCGCAGGTTGCACTCCAGCCTGGGCAACAAAAGCAAAACTCTGTCTCAAAAAAAAAAAAAAAAAAGAATTTATTGAGTTATTTTGTTGCAGTTAGTGTGATAGAAATACAAAAGTTTGGTCCCTTTTCTCCAAGAGTTTAAAATGTATCCTAAGAGTCCGAAGTAGCATCCTGAAAACAAATTATAAGCATTAAGTTGTGCACCACTCTACGCAAGCCCACTTCTAAACAGCCCATGGAACGCCTGCCATGCCCATAACTTTTTCTCAGTATAGCAGCCACAGGAGATGCCTTAAGCTTTAAGTAGCCATTCTTTGTGTCAAGTAACCTTCTCATTCTGGCAACAATTTATTGGCCCGAGAATTTGAACCCAACAATCATGGAAGATCTTGGGGAAATTCTTGAATATGATTGAGTCCCCTGGCATCTCTGTGTAACATTTCTTCTCACAGGAACAAGTCAGTAGTAGTTTATGAACACTGATCTTAAGCAAAATATGCCAAGATTCCCCTAACTCATATCTGCATTGAGAGAACAAATAACATTTGTAAATACTGTTATTTAGGAACGTTTATCGTTAATCTACACTTATTAGAAAGAGTAAGCAAGCAAAAGGATAAACTTGATTGTTTGTATCCTAAAAGATTAAAAGAGCTACAAATAATCTATTTCTGGCTCAGATGAAAAGGAGGAGTAGGCTGGGCATGGTGGCTCACACCTGTAATCCCAGCACTTTGGAAGTCCAAGGCAGGCAGATCACCTGAGGTCAGGAGTTTGAGAGCAAACTGGCCAACATGGTGAAAACCCATCTCTACTGAAAATACAAAAATTAGCCAGGTATAGTGACACATGCCTATAATCCCAGCTACTGAGGAGTCTAAAGCACAAGAATCGCCTGAACCTGGGAGCCTGGGAGGCAGAGGTTACAGTGAGCCTAGATCACGCCACTGCACTCCAGCCTTGGTGACAGAGTGAGACTCTTGTCTCAAAAAAAAAGAGCCAGGTGCAGTGGCTTATGCCTGTAATCCCAGCACTTTGGGAGGCCACAGCAGGTGGATCACCTGAGGTCAGGAGTTCAAGACCAGCCTGGCCAACATGGTGAAACCCCACTACTACTAAAATACAAAAATTAGCCAGGCATGACGGCAGGTGCCTGTAATCCCAGCTACTCAGGAAGCTGAGACGGGAGAATCGCTTGAACCCGGGAGACGGTGGTTGCAATGAGCCAAGATCATGCCACTGCACTCCAGGCTGGGCAGCTGAGCGAGACTCAGTCTCAAAATAAATAAATAAATAAATAAATAAATAAATAAGTAAATGAAGGAGGAGTAGACAAAATACTAATTATTAATGTTTATTGAATGCTTACTTTATTCCAGAAACTGGCCATTCTAAGTGACCTGAATGTATTCTTAATCCTCACAGTTCTGTAAGATGGGTACTATTATTATCTCCTCTTACAGATGAGCTGGTTAAACAATTTGCTGAAGGTAAACAGCTAGTAAGTGACAGGGCAGGGATAATGAACCTAGGCAGTGGGCGTTCAGAGCACATATACTCCACTATGCTAAACCACCTCTCTTCAGGTGGCTGCAATTGCAGCTTTTAATATTTTTTCTCAAAAGAAAAAAAAAAAGACTTGAGGTTAGAATGGAAAAGTGTCAGGAATTAGTGGACCTCATTGGCAGGTACACAGTTATTACATTATTCTAAGTTTCTCTGTATATTTCAATCACAATATTAACACAATTTAAGTAAAAATAAAAATTGTGCTGTTTAGCAGAAACAAAGTAATCAGTATGTACATATGAGTCAGGGAAGACTTTTACAGAATAGGAGACACTTGTGCTGGATCTTAAAAAGTAGTCAAAAGATAGGCCAGGTGAGGTGGTTCACACCTGTAATCCCAGTACTTTGGGAGGTCGAGGTGGGAGGACCCCATGAGCCCAAAAGTTCTAGACCAGACTTGGTAACAAAAGGAGACCCCTTGTCTCTACAAATAAAAAATTTAGCCAAGGATGATGGTACGCACCTGTAGTCCCAGCGACTTGAGAGGCTGAGATGGGAGGATCACTTGAGCCCAGTAGATAGGGGCTGCAGTGAACTATGATCACATCACTGCACTCCTGCCCAGGCAACAGAGCGAGACCTTGTTTCAAAGCAAGCAAACAAACAAACAAAAACAAAGATAGATAAATGGACATTCTGGGTGGAAAGAGAATGCCACATGCCACATAGCAAGACGTGAAGCTAGCCACATGCATTCCCAAGTTACAAATGGTACCACGTGAGTGGAGAAAATATTAGAGACAAGTCTTCAGGAATAGGCAAGGGCCAGGTCCTAAAGAAAGTGAATACTGTTCTAAAGAGTTTGGAGTTTTTATCTAAGAGGCCAGAGATTACACTGAGGCAAAAGTGGGGCCACATGTGGCACAAAGCTATGTTCAGTGTGTGTGGACGTGTATGTGCAAATTTGAATTAGTTAACTACATATATATCCAAAATATGGCAGCTTTCACATAAAATTTTAAGTTTTCTACTTCTCATGAGAAATCAAAAGATTTAACAATACAGGGATACAGTATAATAACTATTTAGATAGCATTTACACTGTATAAGGGCAGCTCACTTTGCCACATCCTGTGCTTTACTCTGATGTAGACACTTGGGGTTTTTGTAGTTTTTTGTTTTTTGTTTTTTTTGAGACTGAGTCTCTCTCTGTTGCCCAGGCTGGAGTGCAGTGGCACCATCTCGACTCACTGCAACCTCCACCTCCCAGGTTCAAGTGATTCTCCTGCCTCAGCCTCTGGAGTAGCTGGGATTATAGGCACGTGCCACCAAGCCCAGCTAATTTTTGTATTTTTAGTACAGACGGAGTTTCACCATGTTGACCAGGCTGGTCTCAAACTCCTGACCTCAGGTGATCTGCCCTCCTCAGCCTCCCAAAGTGCTGGGATTACAAGCGTGAGCCACCACGCCATCTGACATTTGTATTTTTTATCCCTGTTCATTCTTTTTGTTTTTTCAGGGGACGAAGTTTCTCTCTTATCACCCAGGCTGGAGTGCAGTGGCGTGATCCCAGCTCACTGCAACCTCCACCTCCCGGGTTCAAGTGACTCTCCTGCCTCAGCCTCCCAAGTAGCTGGGATTACAGTGCATGCCACCATGCCTGGCTAATTTTTGTATTTTTAGTCAAGATAGGGTTTTGCCATTTTGGCCAGGCTGGTCTTGAACTTCTGACTTCAGAAGATTCATCTGCCTTGGCCTCCCAAAGTGCTGGGATTACAGGCATGAGCCACCACACCTGGCCCTAATTGTGTCATTTCTGCTATATTCATTAGCTAACATCTTGTAAAGAAGAAACTTTTCTTTTTTACTCTCCCATCTGTCTCTCTCTGTCACATGCGCGCACACACACACACACCACTGTGGCCTCGGCGCTTTATTTGCTCAATGAGTAACATTCTTTCCATTATTCAGAATTTCCCAAATCTCAAGTAATATAGAAAGGACAAACAGAATTCTCAGACTCTAGTTGAATTTTCAGAAACGCTTGAACTTCCTTGACCCAAACTATTGCCTTTTCTCTTAATGACAGTGAAGTCAACTCCATAGGTAGCCCATTAACTCTCAAAATCCTGGCCTCAGTGTTCCTCTTCTCTTGGCCTTCCAAAGTGTTGGGATTACAAGTGTGAGCCACAGTGCTTGGCCTAGCCCATTGACTCTCAGCCTATTAACTGATACTCAGTTATCTTATCTGCCTGGGAATGTTGCTCCCATTATAGACTCTGTCTTATTATAAGCTGATATAGCCAATATTGCATATGACTGGGGTGATACACTTGGTTTTGTAAAAACTGAGGTAAAATAGGCATAACAAAATTTAGCATTTTAACCATCTTTCAGTGTATGGTCCAGTGGCATTAAGTACATTCACACTGTTGTGCCATTATCACCACTATCCATCCCAAACATTTTTCATCTTGCAAAACTGAAACTCTATCCATTAAACACTAACCCCTCATTTTCCTCCTTCCCCCAGCCTCTTGCAACCACCATCTACTTTCTCTCACTACGAATTTGGCTACTCTAGGTACTTCACATAAGTGGAATTGATACACTCATATCAACAAGTATTTGTTTTATCAAGAAACATGAACACCTTTTCAAAAACATCCTTCAAAACAATCCCAGGCCAGGAACAGTAGCTCACACCTATAATCCCCACACTTTGGGAGACTGAAGCAAGAGAACCACTTGAGGCCAGAAGTTTGAGACCAACCTGAGCAACATGGCAAGACATGATGTGTACAAAAAATTTTTTTTTTTTTTTTTTTTTTTTTTTTGAGACGGAGTCTGGCTCTGGCCCAGGCTGGAGTGCAGGGCCGGATCTCAGCTCACGCAAGCTCCGCCTCCCGTTTCACGCCATTCTCCTGCCTCAGCCTCCCGAGTAGCTGGGACTACAGGCGCCCGCCACCTCGCCGGCTAATTTTGTATTTTTTAGTAGGACGGGGTTCACCGTGTTAGCCAGGATGGTCTCGATCTCTGCTCGTGATCGCCCGTCTCGGCCTCCCAAAGTGCTGGGATACAGGCTTGAGCCACCGCGCCCGGCCAAAAAATTTTTAAAAAAACAAAAAATTAGTAGGGCATGGTGACATGCACCTGTAGTCCCAGCAACCGGGGAGGCTGAGATGGGAGGATCACTTGAGGCTGGAAGTTTGAGTACTGTGATCCTGCTACAGTGCTATGATCCTGCTACTGCACTCTGCACTCCAGCATGGGCACCAGAGCAAAACCCCATCTAAAAAAAACAAAAACCAAAAACCATTCACAGTTTAAAATGTAGGGGCTTCCTCTGCTGAAGGACACATCAGGAAAAGACTGCCCTTTACCTCAATGGAAAGGACCTTGTAGGCACTAATTAACAAACACCACAGCAATTGAACTCTAGGGTACTGATCCTTGCATCCTTTCTTTCTTCTTTTTAAGACAGGGTCTTTGTCACTCAGGTTGGAGTGCAGTGATGCAATCATAGCTCACTGTAACCTCAAATGCCCCAGTTCAAATGATCCACCTCAGCCTCCAAGTAGCTGGGACTACAGGCATGTGCCATCACACCCAGCTAATTTTTTTTTTTTTTTTTTAGAGATGGGGTCTTGCCATGTTGCCCAGGCTGGTCTCAGACACCTGCCCTCAAGTCCTCAAGACATCCTCCCACCTCAGCATCCCAAAGTGCTGGGATTACAGTCATGAGCCACTGCACCCAGCTATATCCCTGTTTCTTGAGGAAGGATAAATTAGCCATTCTTGAATCAGGAAGACATTGCTACCAGAGACCTCAACTGGAGAATACTGAGGAATCCTCCAGAAGCGGAAAACTGCCGGAAAGGGACAACATCCACTGAAGACCATAGGAACAAGATAATTAGTGCATGAAGACAGCCCAAGACCTGAGGACCGTAGAAGATAAGGAGCTGGAGCTACGTGTTTCTCACGCTTCAATCTGCATGCAGCCTTTTCATACTTTTTCTAAATATTTTCTTTCATCTTTTTTGGTTTATGGTGTGCTTTGTTGACAGACAGCGTGTTACCTCAACTAGAGTAACTATAAGCAATGATTTCTTAGAGCCAGATAGAATCAATTGTTAAATTGTCAGGAATCTTACCAGATGGTTGTGAAACCACTGGTGGCTTGAAATCAGTCTACAGGAACATGCACACAATGGAAATCAGAAAACAGTTTTATTTGTCCTTACAATGTGTGTCTGGAAAACGTTACTGCCAGTGTTCTATGTTCCAAAGTTATTTGAAGTAATCATTTCCCCTGTGTGATTAGGTTTTATATTCAGGTCTGTTCGTTTGTTTATTTTTGTGTTCAATCGTTTCTGTTTGTGTTTAATTTGATTTTTTCCCATTTGACTTAATTTTGGTTTTTGAATATGTGAGTCATTTACATGATTGAAAAAGAAAAACTATATAAAGATACTCAGAGGGTTCTTGCTCTCACCCCTGTTCCCTATTCCCATCTCACCCATCGTCAGAGGTGGCCATTTCCATTTTCAACAATTTCTTGTTTATTATTTCTTTGAAAAAAATAAATACATATGCATAAATATGTGTGTGCGTTTAGATGTGCCCTAGTTTATTCAATCAGTCTCCTATTCATGGGTAGTTGTACTGGTTTTCCAGCCATGCTTATTGCAAATAGCATATCTGTATAAGCATATCTTATTTTGCATTTGCGTATCATATCTGTACATCATAGTTTGCATTTGTAGAGGTGCATTAGCTAGATCTCCAGAAGAGTCACTGATTCAAAAGGTAGATGAACATGTAATTTTGTTAAACATTGCCGGATTTCCTTCCAGGGGAGTTGTGCCGTTTTGCAATCCCACCAGCAATGTATGGAAATACCTGTTTCTCCCTGGGCTTACCAACAGCGTATGTTGTAAGCTTTTGGACTTCTGCCTAAGAACTGTGAGGGATCTGAGATTTTTGCCCTCCTTGCAAGGTGAATGCCTTGCCCTGGTGGGCTTGTGTCAGAGCTGAAGAACACTGAGATTAGGAAACCCCCAGTCTTATAAGGAGCTGCTAAAAAACCTATCTAACCTTTGACCTGGAGGAAAATGTTGTTTTTATTGTCTTGGTCAGGAGAGGAATCCACCCTCTGTCCCTTCAGAATGTTTGCAGCGCAAAAGACATTGAGAACAGAAGCTGTCACAAGACATATAGAAACACCATGAAGGATTGTCTCCCAACACTGCCAATCTGATAAGGGAAGAATAGTATTTGAATATATGATGTCCGGTACCTCCTGTGAATACCAAAATCCATGAATGCTCAAGTCCCTTATGTAGAACGTGGTAATATTTGCATATAACCTATGCACATACTCCAGTATACTTTAAATAATCTCTAATTACTTATAATACCTAATATAAATGCTATGCAAATAGTTGATATACTCTATTATTTAGGGAATACTGATAAGAAAAATGTCTGTACATATTCAGTACAAACACAATTTTTTTTTTCAAATACAGTCATGCACCCATAAGGACGTTTTAGTCAACAGCTGACTACATATACAATGGTGGCTGTACCATATAGCCTATGTATGTAGTAAGCTATACCATCTAGGTTTGTGTAAGTACACTCTATGATGTTCGCACAATGGTGAAATCGCCTAACAACACTTTTTTTTGTTTTTGAGACAAAGTCTTGCTCTTGTCCCCCAGGCTGGAGTGCAATGGTGCGATCTCAGCTCACTGCAACCTCTGCCTCCTGGGTTCAAACGATTCTCTTGCCTCAGCCTCCTGGAGTAGCTGTGATTACAGGAGTTTGCGACCATGCCCAGCTAATTTGTTTGCATTCTTAGTAGAGATGGTGTTTCACCATGTTGACCAGGCTGGTCTCGAACTCCTGACCTCAGGTGATCCGCTTTCCTCGGCCTCCCAAAGTGCTGGGATTACAGGCGTGAGCCACCGCACCCGGTCGCCTAACAACACATTTTTGAGAATGTATCCCCATCATTAAGCAACACATGACTGTCATTTCTATACATGGTTGATTGAATTTACAAATGTGGAATCCATGGATGCCAAGGGCTGACCATATTTTAATTTGCATTTCTTTTATAAGAAGTGATGCTGAGTATTTTTCCAAGTGCTTCACAGACATTTGCCTTTAATCTTCTGTGAACTGTCTCTTAACACTTTTGGCCATTTTCTTACTAGGTTTTTTACTTCAAAAACCTTTTTTTTTTGAGACAGAGTCTGTCTCTGTCACCCAGGTTGGAGTGCAGTGGTGTGATCTCCATTCACTGCAATCTGTGCCTCCAAGGTTCAAGCGATTCTCCTGCCTCAGCCTCCCAAGTAGCTGGGACTGCAGGCACCCACCACCACACCCAGATAATTTTTGTATTTTTAGTAGAGACAGGGTTTCACTCTTTTGGCCAGGCTGGTCTCAAACTCCTGACCTCAAGTGATCCACCTGCCACAGCCTCCCAAAGTGCAGAGATTACAGGTGTGAACCACCATACCCGACCTCTTGAACAGTAAAATCTTTTATACTTAAACAGCTTTATTGAGATATATTACATATATATGTATATGTATACATACATATATCTAGATATAGATATAGATTTTTTTTTTCTTAGACGGAGTGTCAGTCTGTCGCCCAGGCTAGAGTGCAGTGGCATGACCTCTGCTCACTGCAACCTCTGCCTCCCGGGTTCAAGCAGATCTCCTGCCTCAGCCTCCTGAGTAGCTGGGATTACAGGCATGTGCCACCATGGCTGGTTAATTTTTCTATTTTTAGTAGAGACAGTTTCACCATGTTGATCAGGCTGGTCTTGAACTCCTGATCTCATGACCTGCCCGCCTCAGCCTCCCAAAGTGCTGGGATTACAGGCCTGAGTCACTGCGCCTGGCTTATTGAGATATACATACCATTAAGTTCATCCATTTAAAGTATACAATTCAATGGTTTTTAGTATATTTATGGAGCTATGCAACCATTGTTATAGTATAATTTTGGAATATTTTTAACATTCCAAAAAGAAATCCCTTACCTCTCAGTAGTCATCTCCATTCCTGGCCCTTGCCCCTACCCTACCCAGCCCTATGTGACCACTAGTCTACTCTATCTCTATAGACTTGTCTATTCTGGACATTTCATACAAATGGTATCATACAATATGTAGTCTTCTGTGACTGACTCTTTCACTTAGCATATTTTGGAGGTTCTTCCATGTATCATGCATCAATATGCTTCTTTTTTTTACTTATTTATGTATGATGGAAATTAGCTATTTTGTATAATTTAAACTACAAACATTTTCTCCCAGTTTTTCATCTCTTTTGATTTTGCTTATGATATTTTTGCCAAGCAAAAGTCTATCCATATATCGGCCAGGTATGGTGGCTCATGCCTGTAATCCCAGCACTTTGGGAGGCCAAGGTGGGCAGATCACCTGAGGTCAGGAGTTCAAGACCAGCCTGGCAAACATGGCGAAACCTTGTCTCTACTAAAAGTACAAAAATTAGCCGGCACAGTGGTGGGTGCCTGTAATCCCAGCTATTCAAGAGGTTGAGGCAGGAGAATCACTTGAACCTGGAAGGAAGAGGTCGCAATGAGCCGAGATTGCACCACTGCACTCCAGCCTCCATCTCAAAAAAAAAGCCTATGTGCATATATATATATATATATATATATATATTATATATATATATATATGTTTGTGCATATATAGATAGATACAGCTGTAGATATAAATGGATAGGTTTGAATTTATCAATCTTTCTCCATGACTTCTGGAATTTTAGTTATAATTAGGAAGCCTTTCTTTTGTCCAGATTACAAAGAAATTCATATGTTTTCTTCTTGAACCTGTTATGTTTTCATTTTTTTGTGCATTGAAATAAGGAATCTGTTTGAAGTACATTCTGATGTAAATCTTTTTTTTTTTAGACGGAATTTCGCTCTTGTCGCCCCGGCTGGAGTGCAATGGCGCAACCTAGGCTCACTGCAACCTCCGCCTCCTGGGTTCAAGTGATTCTCCTGCCTCAGCCTCCCAAGTAGCTGGGATTACAGGCATGAGCCCCTGTGCCTGGTCCTAATGTAAATTAGGGACGTAAACACTCCAGTTGTGCTAATGTCATTATTTAAAAGTGAATCTTGCCAGGCGCAGTGGCTCACACCTGTAATCCCAGCACTTTGGGAGACCAAGGCAGGCAGATTACGAGGTCAGGAGATCGAGACCATCCTGGCTAACACGGGAAAACCCCGTCTCTACTAAAAATACAAAAAAATTAGCCTGGCGAGGTGGCGGGCGCCTATAGTCCCAGCTACTCGGGAGGCTGAGGCAGGAGAATGGTGTGAACCCGGGAGGTGGGCTTGCAGTGAGCCGAGATCCGGCCACTGCACTCCAGCCTGGGCGACAGAGCGAGACTCCATCTCAAAAAAAAAACAAGTGAATATTTTCTGGCCTGGCATCGTGGCTCATGCCTGTAATCTCAGCACTTTGGGAAGCCAAGGTGGGCAAATCACTTGAGGTCAGGAGTTCAAGACCAGCCTGGCCAATATGGTGAAACCTGTCTCTACTAAAAATACAAAAAAATTTGCCAGATGTGGTGATGCGCACCTGTATTCCCAGCTGCTGGGGAGGCTGAGGTGAGAGAACTGCTTGAACCTGGGAGATGGAGGTTGCAATGAGCTGAAATAGTGCTATTGCACTCCAGCCTGGGCAACAGAGCGAGATTCTGTCTCAAAAAATTAAAAAATAAAAAAGTTAATCTTTTCCCCAATAATTTAAGATCCCACCTTTGTCATATGCTAAAGTTCCCTACGTACTTCACAATTATTCCCACTGGTTTGAATGTCTAGCCAGGAACAAACACCACACTGTTTTAATTATTAGATCTTTATAATAAATTTTAATATGTTGGGCCGGGCACAGTGGCTCAAAAAAAAAAAAAAAAAAAAAGTTTTAATATGTGGTAAGACCAGTCTCCTTTTATTGCTCTTGCTTTTGAAGATGTTCATAAGTATTCTTGCTTATTTATTTTCCCATATGAAGTGTAGGATCCTGTGCCAGGAAAAAATTTGCTGGCATTTTTATTGGGATTACATTAAATTTATACATGAACCTGGAGAGACTTTATTACGTTGATTGGTTCTATTCAAGACAAGGAATGTGCCGGGCGCGGTGACTCAAGCCTGTAATCCCAGCACTCTGGGAGGCCGAGACGGGCGGATCACGAGGTCAGGAGATCGAGACCATCCTGGCTAACACGGTGAAACCCCGTCTCTACTAAAAAAATACAAAAAAAAAAACTAGCCGGGCGAGGTGGCGGCGCCTGTAGTCCCAGCTACTCGGGAGGCTGAGGCAGGAGAATGGCGTGAACCCGGGAGGCGGAGCTTGCAGTGAGCTGAGATCCGGCCACTGCACTCCAGCCTGGGCGACAGAGCGAGACTCCGTCTCAAAAAAAAAAAAAAAGACAAGGAATGTGTTTCTATTTTTGTTCAATCCTACTTTGTGATTTTTCAGGACTATTTCAAAATGTTTCTCATACAGGCTTCACATGTAATCTTTTAAACTACAGTGAGTGATCCTATCCTCTGTGAAACCAGCTCAACTGAATATCACCAGTCATAGCTACTCTTCTCTTTGAGAAGAGGTGAGGAAGGGGGCTGATCACGCCTCAGCCTCCCAAAGTACTGGGATTACAGGCATGAGCCACCATGCCCAGCACAAACATCTACATTCTACTTGCCCTGATTCTTGTTCACTTCACTGAGGATTTAGCATATGTTTATAATACTGGCTATGATATTATGTAGTTCTCATTGAAACACTGTCTTTAGGAAGCTTTATTGTACAATATGGTGAAGCATAATGCAGGATGGAAATAGCTTGGAGGGTGAATTTGGGGATACAGTATACAATAGGATTCTGGAGTTAAATTGTTTTTTGACTCAATCCAGAGACTTCTGATGGGCATCCCCCTCTCCCCAGTGAGGTGATTCCAGGAGTCAGAGGAGAAACAATGACCATCAGGCGAAGAGTCTCACAAAGGCAAATGCAGGATTTCCCTGATACCCATCAGAGCACTTTCCCATATGAGATAGCTGCACTCAGGCTTACTCCAGGCTTCACTTTAAAACCTACTAGAATAATAGTAGGAAAAACAGAGAAGAATAGGGGGACAGGAAACAGCCTATTTATTTCCTCAAATCCTTTCAGCTTTGCTTCGCCTTAGAGAACAATGAGGCTTATTAAATAGGGCCAGCAGCAATCTTGAGTAATTATTCAGCCATCTTCTCTGTTGACTCCTCAGCCTACTCTGCGACCCTCAAGTTACCCACAGCTTAGCTAAAATAAAAGACTTCTTGCAGGTTTCTCATGCTTTGAATGTTTCCTAGTACACTTGTTCCCTCTTGAAATGTACCAGAACATCCACACAACAGGGTACTATATACCTGTAAAAAGGAATGCGGAAAATCTTTGTATATAACTGTGCAGTGATTTCCAGGATATATTGTTCAGAGAAAAAAAAAATCATGCTATAGAAAAATGTGTACAGTTTGCTACTATTTATCTAAGAAAAAAGGAATAGAGATATATACAGAGATGCTTGTACTGAAAGTAAACAATGGAAACAGTCCACAGCCCTGGCCTCTGCTCACACACCCACAGAGCCCGCAGTTCCACTGTACCATGTGTGGCATTTGGGCCCTCTTTGGCAGCAATGATTGCCTCTCTGGTCAGCATCTGAGTGCTATGAAGCTCACACACAGGGATCCAGATGCATTTCTTCCTGAGAATGTCAATGGATACATCAGCTGCTGCTTTGGATTTCGCCAGTTGGTGGTAGTTGACCAGCTGTTTGGAATGCAGCCAAGTCAAGTAAGGAAATATATTTATTTGTGGCTCTATTGCAGTGGTGAAATTTACAACCACAACAAGGTATAATACCATTTTGAATTTGAGTACAAGGCCAGAGTGGATGGTGAGATAATCCTTCATCTTTATGACAAAGGAGGGACTGGGCAGAAAATTTGTAGGTTGGGTTGAGTGTTTGTGTTTATTTCATTAAATACTGTCAATAAGAAAGTATTCCTGGGCAGAGACACCTACCTAGAGAGTCATCATTGTAGAGATTAACTTCTGCATGCCCTCTATAACAGTGTGGAGAAACAGTTTTGAGATAGAAACTATGAAGAGTAACCTCTGGATTCCTTTTGACAGTGCTATTAAGAAATGACTAATGACAGAGAAAAGGCTTGGATTCCAGCTTTGTTGCTGCCACTCTATTGATGCAGCTGAAAGAGGCCCAAGTGTAAGACACTCTCTAGACATTTGCGATTGGCATGGAAAACAGTCCCGATGTACTGGCTGCTAGAAAGGTGGAAAATCATATTGAAAGTGAACACCACTCTGAGGAAGGCATTCAGGTCCTGGATGAAGTAATATTTTCCTTGGCAATTTAAGACATAACAATAGTTCACACTTTAGTAGGTAGGTATTTAATTTCCAAGTATATTTGGAAGAACACAGATAGCATAGTGATCTTCTCTAGAGAAGGTTCAGATGAAATTACACAGGGTTACATATATTTTTACAAGACTCCTCCTCAGGAAAAAGCCAAGGAGCAGAGTCAGGGGCTTCTGAGGGACTCTTTGTTTGATGTACTGTGTGCAGATTGAACTGCTGCTGCCTGTGACCTTGAACTGAGAGTCTAATTCCTGGATCATCTATTTTCCTCTAGTTGCCTCTGGCACTAGAAATAAGAATTCTGAAGAATGGGATAGGAAAACATCTCTTGATAAAGATATTTGAGTACTATACCTGATACCTAAAAAAATTCCCTGGCCAAAAAAAGCCTTCAGTGATGGGATAACCTCAGTTAAGAATGTCTGTTGTAGGGTTTTACAGGAAGATACTGAACATCAGGTTGATGATATAATGATGGCAACTGCAACACAAAAATTTTCCTTCAGTATTCTTAACACTAAATAAGGCTATTACAGCAATCTACAAATTCAATGCAATTCCCATCAAAATACCACTATCATTCTTCACAGAACTAGAAAAAAAAACAAACCCTAAAATTCATGTGGAACCAAAAAAGAGCCCACATAGCCAAAGCAAGACTAAGCAAAAAGAACAAATCTGGAGGCATCACTTTACCTGATTTCAATTACAGTCACCAAAACAGCATGGTATTGGTATAAATATAGGCACATAGACCATTGGAACAGAATAGAGAACCCAGAAATAAACCCAAATACTTACAGCCAACTCACCTTCGACAAAGCAAACAAAAACATAAAGCGGGGAAAGGACACCCTATTCAACAAATGGTGCTGGGAGAATTGGCAAGTCACACGTAGGAGAATGAAACTGGATTCTCATCTCTCACTTTATACAAAAATCAACTCAAGATATATCAAGGACTTAAATCTAAAATCTGAAAATATAAAAATTCTACAAGATTTAAGAAAATGTGGCACATATACACCATGGAATACTATGCAGCCATAAAAAAGGATGAGTTCATGTCCTCTGTAGGGACATGGATGAAGCTGGAAACCATCATTCTGAGCAAACTATCGCAAGGACAGAAAATCAAACACTGCATGTTCTCACTCATAGGTGGGAATTGAACAATGAGATCACTTGGACACAGGAAGAGGAACATCACACACCGGGGCCTGTTGTGGGTAGAGGGGAGAGGGGAGGGATAGCATTAGGAGGTATACCTAATGTAAATGACGAGTTAATGGGTGCAGCACACCAACATGGCACACGTATACATACGTAACAAACCTGCACATTGTGCACATGTACCCTAGAACATAAAGTATAATAATAAAAAATTTAAAACAAAAAAGAAAAGGAGGAATAAGAAGACAGGATTAAAAAGAGGTGTGAAGCCAGGTGCAGTGGCTAACACCTGTAATCCCAGCACTTTGGGAGGCCGAGGCAGGTGGATCACTTGAGGCCAGGGGTTAGAGACCAGCCTGGCCAACATGGTAAAAACCCATTTCTACTAAATGTATAAAAACTGGACAGGCATGGTGGTGCTTGCCTGTAATCCCAGCTACTTGGGAGTCTGAAGCCTGAGAATTACTTGGACTTGGAAGGCAGAGGTTACAGTGAGCCGAGATTGTGCCACTGCACTTCAGTCTAGGCAATAGAGTGAGACTCTGTCTCAAAAAAAAAAAAAAAAAAAGGATAGAGGAAGCATTTTGCGATATGGATATATGTTCGTGATCTTGTTTGTGGTGATGATATAATGGGTACAAAAATTATCTAATTGTACATTTTAAATATATGCAGTTTACTGTATGTCCATTATACCTCAATAAAATTGTTTTCTAAAAAACAAACAAACAAAAAAATTCTACAACGTAACATCAGAAAAACCCTTCTAGACACTGGCTTGGGCAAGGAGTTCATGACCAAGAATCCAAAAGCAAATGCAATAAAAACAAAGACAAATAGGTGGGACTTAATCCAACTAAAGAGCAAAAGCTCCCATCTGCAAAGTAAACAGACAGCCCACAGAGTGGGAGAAAATCTGACAAAGGAATAATATCCAGAATCTACACAAACTCAAACAAATTAGCAAGAAAAAAACAAACAATCCCATCAAAAAGTGGGCTAAGGACATGAATAGACAATTCTCAAAAGAAGATATACAAGGCCGGGCGCGGTGGCTCAAGCCTGTAATCCCAGCACTTTGGGAGGCCGAGACCGGCGGATCACGAGGTCAGGAGATCGAGACCATCCTGGCTAACCCGGTGAAACCCCGTCTCTACTAAAAATACAAAAAATAGCCGGGCGAGGTGGCGGGCACTTGTAGTCCCAGCTACTCCGGAGGCTGAGGCAGGAGAATGGCGTGAACCCGGGAGGCGGAGCTTGCAGTGAGCTGAGATCTGGCCACCGCACTCCAGCCCGGGCGATAGAGCAAGACTCCGTCTCAAAAAAAAAACAAAAAACAAAAAAACAACAAAAAAAAGAAGATATACAAATGGTCAGCAAACATGAAAAAATGCTCAGCAGCACTAATGACCAGGGAAATGCAAATCCACACCACAATGCGATACCACCTTATTCCCACAAGAATGGCCATAATCAAAAAATAAAAAAAAAATAGATGTCAGCATGGATGTGGTGAAAAGGGAACACTACTACACTGCTGGTGTGAATGTAAATTAGTACAACCACTATGCAAAACAGTGTGGAGATTCCTTAAAGAACTAAAACTAGAATTATCATTTGATCCAGCAATCCCACTACTGGGTATCTACCCAGAGGAAAAGAAGTCATTACACGAAAAAGATAATTGCACACACGTTTACAACAGCACAATTCACAATTTCAAAAATGTGGAACCAGACCAAATACCCATCAGTCAACAAGTGGATAAAGAAACTGTGATATGTGGTCAGGTGCAGTGGCTCACGCCTGTAATCCCAGCACTTTGGGAGGCCAAGGCAGGTGGATCACCTGAGGTTGGGAGTTCGAGACCAGACTGACTAACATGGAGAAACCCCATCTCTACTAAAAATACAAAAAATTAGCCAGGTGCTTTGAGATATATATATAACATCATATATGTATATAATGGAATACTACTCAGTCATAAAAAAGAATGAATTAATGGCATTCACAGCAACCTGGTTGGGACTGGAGACTATGATTCTAAGTAAAGTAACTCAGGATTGGAAAACCAAACATCGTATGTTCTCACTCATAAGTGGGAGTTAAGCTATGAGAATGCAAAGGCAGAAGAATTATACAATAAATTTTGAAGACTTGGGGAAAGCATGGGGAGGGGGTGAGGGATAAGACTACAAATTGGGTTCACTGTATACTGCTTGGGTGATGGGCGCACCAAAATCTCACAAATCACCACTAAAGAACGTAATCATGTAACCAAACACCACCTGTTCCCCAAAAACCTATGGAAACAAAAAATTTTTTTAAAAAAGTATAGATTAAAGGCAAAAATAAATAAATAAATTAACCCACCTAAAAAAGAAAGTCATGCTCACAGTTATTTATTTCAGGATGTTTGTATCAGAAAAGTATGGAAATACATAGAAACAATACAAATATCCTTTAGTAAGGAACTGGTTATACAATTATAAAGCCACATGTTGGCATACTGTGCCACTGTAAGCAGAAATTAGGCCAGGGATGGTCGTGTGGGCCTGTAGACCCAGCCAGGAGTTGGAGGCTGTGCTGTGCCATGATCGTGCCTGTGAAGAGGCAATGTACTCCGTCCTGGGAAACACAGCCAGACCAACCCCACGTCAAAAAAGAGAGGGAGAGAGAGAGAGAGAGAAAGGAAGAAAGGAGAGAAGGAAAGAAAGGAGAAAGAGAGAGAGAGAGAAAGAAAGAGAGAGAGAAATTACAACTATCACTTTATTATCATGAAGTAATCTCCATAGAAGGATAAAAGAATCATGTTTTATTGTTGTTGTTTTGGTTTGGTTTAATTTTATTTATTTATTTATTTATATTTTTTTGAGACAGAGTATTGCTCTGTCGCCCAGGCTGGAGTGCACTGGTGCGATCTCGACTCACTGCAAACTCCACCTCCTGGGTTCACACCCTTCTCCTGCCTCAAGCCTCCCGAGTAGCTGGGACTACAGGCGCCTGCCACCATATCTGGCTAATTTTTTGTATTTTTAGTAGAGACAGGGTTTCACCATGTTAGCCAAGATGGTCTCGATCTTCTGACCTCGTGATCCACCCGTCTTGGCCTCCCAAAGTGCTGGGATTACAGACGTGAGCCTCCGTGCACGGCCTAATTTTATTTTATTTTATTTTATTTTTTTTTTGAGACGGAGTCTCGCTCTGCCACCCAGGCTGGAAGTGCAGTGGCCGGATCTCAGCTCACTGCAAGCTCCGCCTCCCAGGTTTACGCCATTCTCCTGCCTCAGCCTCCCGAGTAGCTGGGACCACAGGCGCCCGCCTCGTCGCCCGGCTAGTTTTTGTATTTTTAAGTAGAGACAGGGTTTCACTGTATTAGCCAGGATGGTCTCGATCTTCTGACCTCGTGATCCGCCCGTCTCGGCCTCCCAAAGTGCTGGGATTACAGGCTTGAGCCACCGCGCCCGGCCCTAATTTTATTTTTTTAACCATGAGATCCCTTTATTGAACATCTTGTTTTGGTCAGTTTTATTGAGTGAATATTTATAGGAATCTTGATAGGTCCTCCCCAGTAAATTGCCATAAAGCCTTATTCAAGCCAGTCCAGCTTTCAGAACAAGCAGATTCCTGGAATAAGGAGTAAAGACCGTATTTATAGCTTAAATTTCATATCCCACTTCTTTTTTTTTTTTTTTTTTTTGAAATGAAGTCTCGCTCTTGTCCCCTAGGCTGGAATGCAATGGCATGATCTCGGCTCACAGCAACTTCCGCCTCCTGGGTTCAAGCGATTTTCCTGCCTCAGTCTCCCGAGTAGCTGGGATTACAGGCCGGTTAATTTTGTATTTTTAGTAGAGATGGGGTTTCACTATGTTGGTCAGACTGGGCTCAAACCCCTGACCTCAGGTGATCCACCCTCCGGTGATCCACCCTCCTTGGCCTCCCAAATTGCTGGGATTACTGGCTTGAGCCACCCGCCCTGCAGACTCACCTTTCTTATGCAAACCAACCAACCAAAGCACATATTTGCAACCACTTTAACTTACTCTTGGACACCAAGTGAACATTTCCCTGCTCTAAATCAGGGCCAGGTGCCAGATGATCAGAGACCAATTCTGTGACCCTGAGCCAACTGAAATGATTTTAAGCTATACAATCCTAAATTTGCTCAAATTTGCCTATGCCCTGCCTCGTCCCTTCCTTTCCATAGAAATGACAATAAAAGCTCTGGGCCACACTTCTCTTCTTTGCTCCTTCTGCCTCCTGACCAATCCTGGTACTTCCTCATGTGGCCCTGTGTGTCATGGTGTGGCCCCTTCTCTTCGGGAACTGTATGTAATAAGACTTCTTGCTGGGTGCGGTGGCTCATGCCTGTAATCCCAGCACTTTGGGAGGCCAAGGTGGGGGATCATGAGGTCAGGAGATCGAGAACGTCTTAGCTAACACAGTGAAACCCTGTCTCTACTAAATGTACAAAAAATTAGCCGGGCGTGGTAGCACATGCCTGTAGTCCCAGCTACTTGAGAGGCTGAGGCAGGAGAATCTCTTGAACCCAGAAGGCAGAGGTTGCAGTGAGCCGAGATCGTGTCACTGCACTCCAGCCTGGGTTGCAGGGTGAGACGCCATCTCAAAAAAAAAAAAAAAAGGTCAGGAGATCGAGACCATCCTGGCCAACATGGTGAAGCCCCTTCTCTACTAAAAATACAAAAATTAGCTGGGCCTGGAGGCACATTCCTATGGTCCCAGCTATTCAGGAGGCTGAGGCAGGAGAATCGCTTGAACCTGGGAGGCAGAGGTTGCAGTGAGCCAAGATGGCGCCACTGCACTCTAGGCTGGAGTTTGAGACTCTGTCTCAAAAAAAAGGCTTCTTTCAATGGCATTGTCCTCTCTGTATCATCACTCAGTCACCTCTATAAATTAAAACCCGGGCACAATTAAAACAAACAGTAAATCATAAAATTTTTTAAGTAGTTAATTATGGGAGAGGGAAAGAATAAGGTGAGGGTAGCTAGAATAGAAGGTAGACTTCACTGAAATAACTTGTTCCAGAGATTTTACTTTGTAAGCAAGTACACATTTTATAGAATCATTTAGAAAAATCGAATTTTAAGGGGAAATTTCCCAAAATAAAATCAAACAGAGAGTACTTAATGCATATCCAGTTGTGGCATAACCACACATAAAAACCATTCCAAATGACTTCATAACAGAAAGTGTTCACTGTACATCAATAAAGGGATATATCCTAAAGATTAAAGATTGCAAAAAATAAAAGCTTAAACTGATTTGAATAATCATATTATTAGCAGCAGTATTGGTATTATCATTCTGAGACTGCTGTGTGCACATTTTGGAATGAGAATGAATAATTTTGTGAGATACCAATTCTATTATTCCTATAATCTTGAATTTAGCTTGTAAATATTTGTATTAGTCTGCTATATACCTAATTATGCTGCATAACAAACCACTCTAAACATCAATGACTTATAACCCTAAGCATTTATTTCTCATTCATATATCTGTGCTTCTGCTTTAAGCTACATTCTACAGGTTGACTGGCATTTGAACAATTTAGGCTAGGCTCAGCTGGGCTTAGCTCCAGATTGCAGGTTTGATTCAGGTCTACAAGATGTATCTTTCATTATTCTGAAAGCAATAGGCTACTTGTGGCACGTTCTTCTCATGGCAATGACAGAGGCAGAAGAGGGCAAGCCCATATGCACAAGCACATTACCAACCTTTGCAGTCATATGTGCTAATATACCATTGGTCAAAGCAAGTCACATGTTCAAGCCCTAAGTCAATGGTTGTCATGAATGAGATGAAAAAGTCTCAGGGCAAAGCCTAATGTCAATAGGAAGGGGTGGTATACTATTTTCAGGGAGGTGATGGGGACGGAGGATTATTTTCTTTTCTTTTTCTTTTTTTTTTTTTTGAGACGGAGTTTCACTCTTGTTCCCCAGGCTGGAGTGCAATGGCGTTATCTCGGCTCACTGCAACCTCTGCCTTCTGGGTTTAAGAGATTCTCCTGCCTCAGCTTCCCAAGTAGCTAGGACTACAGGCATGCGCCACCACACCTGGCTAATTTTTTGTATTTTTAGTAGAGGCGGGGTTTTTCCATGTTGGTCAGGCTGGCCTCAAACTACCGACCTCAGGTGATCTGCCTGCCTCGGCCTCCGAAAGTGCTGGGATTACAGGCATGAGCCACCACACCAGAATTTTCTTAAAAAAAATACCATAATACCAATATGAACTTGTAATATATTTTATTTAAAAAAAATCCTTTTCTCTGTCCACCTAAAGTGTCTAGAATCAAAAATATCTCAGTAGCTATAAGTACTCCTGGCACCTGAAGGAGTTCAGAATATCCCACTGCAAAATATGCCATGCTGGCATGTTGACTGTTTTGAGTTAAAAACAATAAATAGCAGATACAAGGACATTCTGATCTCCTTTTTTTTTTTTTTTTTTTTTTTTAAGATGGAGTCTCACTCTGTCACCTAGGATGGAGTACAGTGTCACAATCTTGGCTCATTGCAACCTCCACCTCCCAGGTTCAGGCAATTCTCCTGCCTCAGCCTCCCAAGTCGCTAGGATTACAGGTGTGTACCACCACACTCAGCTCATTTTTTGTATTTTTAGTAGAGATGGGGTTTCACAATGTTGACCAGGCTGGTCTGAACTCCTGAGTTCAAGTGATCCACCTGCCTTGGCCTCCCAAAGTGCTGGGATTATAGGCGTGAGCCACTACACCGGGCCTGATCTCCCTTCTTTTTCTTAAAAACAAGAGATGAAATTACCATGTGAGAGCTGCTCTCCCTATACTGGGAGAAAAGAAGCATTCTTATCATCAAGGATGGGAGGTTGAGACTGAGAGAATCCTGTACAAACAGACGTTATTAAAATAATTGTTATCTTCCTTTAGCCTCCACATACATTTTCATTACTTTTCCACAATTGTTTAATGTTGTATTAAATTATTTAGGTTTTGTCAGTTCTTTCGGTTTAACATCCTTATGAGGGCTCCTCTGTCACAGAAAACTTACAGTAAATAAATTTGTATGTTTCTGTTTTGTTAGTCTATCTAATGCCAAATTAATTATCAGGCCCGACGAGAGACCCCAAAAGAGCAGAGGTAATGTTTTACCTCCCCTACGCACCCATTACTGTCTCTAAAAATCGTTTCCAATTAAAAGGAATCAGAGAGCTTTGAGGAAATGGCTGAATCCAGGTCTGGGGCAGAAAAAGTGAAAAATGAATTTGGAAAATTTTATCCCATCAGATAGCAAGTAAGCTATCAGAGATTACTAGGAATATGTCAAAAGGATTTAGGAACCAACCTGAAGAGGCACTCACTGGCCAAATATGGAACAATTTGAATATCAATAAGAATAATAACTGTGGCCGGGCGCGGTGGCTCACACCTGTAATCCCAGCACTTTGGGAGGCTGAGGTGGGTGGATCACCTGAGGTTGGGAGTTCGAGACCAGCCTGACTAACATGGAGAAACCTCGTCTCTACTAAAAATAAAAATTAGCTGGGTGTGGTGGCTCATGCCTGTAATCCCAGTTACTCGGGAGGCTGAGGTGGGAGAAGCATTTGAACCTGGGAGGTAGAGGCTGTGGTGAGCTGAGACTGCGCCATTACACTCCAGCCTGGGCAACAAGAGCTCAACTCCGTCTCAAACAAACAAACAAAAAGAATAATAACTGCAATGGATTGAAGCATATTAATGATATTTAAATACATTAAATAATGAGACTTTAAATATTGGTCATTGTTGGAGGATGCTAGGGAACCAACTCATCCTTTTGAAAACTGGTAAATAAAGGGAAATAAGCATATATCCTGTCTTTCCTGTATGTACCCTATCATTAGTAAACAAATATTAGAGAATAGGAAGTTTCTCTTTATATATATTCCAGCTAACACGTGAAGATGGAATAATTGAATTTGATATCATCATTTTTCAAACGGTAATGATTAAATATCATTTATGACTCCTAACATCACAAAGAAAGAGATAACCAAATATCATGGTCCTCCTGATAGAAGAATACAACACTGCCTATGAAGTAGTCGTCCCCCCAAACTCCCCCAAAATTTGAACCTGAATCTCATCAAGCCTCTAGATCCAACATGCCAGAAATATGGAGGAGAGAAACATTAAATGACATCATATGAAGGCAATAGCAAAATCCAAATTATGGAAAACTACAGGAGGAACAACTGATTTTCTTTAATACATAAATTGCAAAAATAAAACAAAGATAGGGGCGCGGTGGTTCACACCTGTAATCCCAGCACTTTGGGAGGCCAAGGCGGGCAGATCATGAGGTCAGGAGTTCAAGACCAGCCTGACCAACATGGTGAAATCCCATCTCTCCTAAAAATACAAAAATTAGCTGGGCATGGTGGTGCTTGCCTGTAATCCCAGCTACTCAGGAGACTGAAGCAGGAGAATTGCTTGAACCCGGGAGGCGGAGGTTGCAGTGAGCCGAGATCGAGCCATTGCACTCTAGCTTAGGGGACAGCAAAACTCCATCTCAAAAAAAAAAGAGAACTGACAATACAAATGTTGGAGAGGATGTGGAGCAATGAGAACACTCACATATTGCTGATGCGAGTGTAAAATAGTACAACCATTTTGAAAGCTCTTCGGTAGCTTCTTAAAAAGTTGAATATAGGCCAGGCACGGTGGCTCAAGCCTATAATCCCAGCACTTTGGGAGGCCAAGGCGGGTGGATCATGAGGTCAGGAGATCAAGACCATCCTGGCTAATATGGTGAAACTCCATTTCTACTAAAAATACAAAAAATTAGCCAGGTGTGGTGGCGGGCGCCTGTAGTCCCAGCAATTCGAGAGGCTAAGGCAAGAGAATGGCATGAACCCAGGAGGCGGGGCTTGCAGTGAGCTGAGGCCGCGCCACTGCACTCCAGCCTGGGAGACAGAGCAAGACTCTGCCAAAAAAAAAAAAAAAAAAGTTGAATATAAATCAGGCAAAGCGACCAGGCACAGTGGCGCATACTTGTAACCCCAGCACTTTGGGAGGCCAAGGCACACAGATCACTTGAGGTCATGAGTTTGAGACCAGCCTGGCCAACGTGGCGAAAACCGCCTCTACTAGAAATACAAAAATTAGCCGGGTGTGGTGGCATGTGCCTGTAATCCCAGCTACTCAGGAGGCAGAGGTAGGAGAATCGCTTGAACCTGGGAGGCGGAGGTTGCAGTGAGCTGAGATTGCACCTCTGCACTCCAGTCTGGGTGACAGAGCCAGACTCTGTCTCAAAAAATAAAAATAAATTTAAAAATAAATAAATTAGGCATGGCTCCCTCGCAGCTGTAATCCCAGCTACTTGAGAGGCTGAGAGGGAAGGATCACTTGAGCCCAGGAATTCCAGGCTGCAGTGAGCCATGATCATACCACAGCACTTCACTCTGGGCAAGAGAGCAAGACCCCATCTCTAAAAAAAATAAAAAGAAAAGTTGACTATACATGTACCCTATGACCCAGCAAATCCACCTCTAGGTGTTTATCCAACAGAAATAAAAACAAGAATGTTCTAGGCATCTGTATTTAAAAAACTGGGAAAACCCAGCTATAGAAATTACATTACTGGTTGCTTATGGAAGGACTGACTGGGAAGAGGCATGAGGGAACTTTGTGGCCTGATAGAAATGTTCTATATATGGAAATGTATTCATCAAGACTAAGTGACAAAAAAACAAAACCAAAAACACCACCTGATGGAATAGTGTACTTGAGATCTGAGCATTTCACTCCATGTTAAATACATCTCAGTCTTCTTTTTTTTTTTTTTTTTTTTTTTTTTGAGACCAAGTCTCACTCTGTCACCCAGGCTGGAGTGCAGTGGCTCAATTCTGGCTCACTGCAACCTCTGCCTCCGAGTTCAAGCGATTCTCCTGCCTCGGCCTCCCTAGTAGCTGGGATTACAGGTGTGCACCACCACACCCAGCTAATTTTGTGTATTTAGTAGAGATGGGGTTTCACCATGTTAGTCAGGCTGATATTGAACTCCCGACCTCTGGTGATCCACCCGCCTCAGCCTCCCAAAGTGCTGGGATTACAGGTGTGAGCCACTGTGCCCAGCCATCTCAGTCTTTTAAAAGGTGTTCACACATGTGCACACACACACATACACACACACATTAGAAAAGAGACTCAGAAGACAATCATACTGTGTAGACTTTCCCTGGATCCTGATTGAAACATTCCGATTTTTTTAATTTATCACATTTATGAGACAATTGGAAATTTGAACAGTGATTGGAATTTGATAACATTAAGGAGTTACCATTATTTTAGCTACGATAACTGTATTGAGGTGATTATATAAAATAAAGGCTTTGCAGGAAGGACAATGAAGATCCAGAGCCACAGGCTGCCCCTGTGCAGCAGGAAGTAGCAAGAGACCAGTGCTCCAGCAGAGCCTGCCTGTCTGGCTCATCTACCATTACAGAGACATCTCTGTCCATGGGACTGAGACACCCTAACCTTTCCCCACGCTAAAGCTGCAGGGTATTGAAGTACTGGCCAGATGTCTTCCCACAAAGGATCTGTGGTGGCATGGGGCAATGGGGCTCCTGCCAGTAACAGGGAAACTGACATGGTGGAACTAGCTGAACTGGGACCCCTACTACAAGAGAAGGATGGATGGGTTATCACCAACCCAACCAAAGCTGAAGAAGTGCAAACATGTCCAATGCCTCAGGAAAAGGAGGAGAAGGCGAAGCTACTGATGCACTGTCCTTCCACTATGCCACGGAGGAGATGGAGGAGTTTGTGTACAAGGTCTGGGAGGGACACTGGAGGGCCATCCCATATGATGTCGTCCCTGACTGACTGAAGGACAATGACTACCTGCTACATGGCCATAGACCATCCATGCCTTCCTTTTGGGCTTGCTTCAAGAGCATCTTCCACATCCATGTGAAAACGGGCATCATCTGGACCCACCTGCTTGGTTTCATGCTGTTTCTCTTTTGGGGATCTTGACCATGCTCAGACCAAATATGTACTTCACGGACCCTCTACAGGAGAAAGTGGTCTGGGGACGTCCTTTGTGGGTGTAGTGCTCTGCCTCAGCTCCTCCTGGCTATTCCACACTGTCCATTGTCACTCAGAGAAAGTCTCTTAGACTTTTTCCAAACTGAACTACTCAGCGATTGCTCTACTGATTACGGGGAGCTCTGTCCCCTGCTCTGTTACTCCTTCCACTGTTCCCTACAGTCAAGCTTATCCGCCTCTTCTTTGTCTGTGTTCTGGGCATTTCTGCCATCACGGTGGCACAGTGGGACCGGTTTCCACTCCTAAGCACCAGCAGACACAGCAGGAGCATTCCTGAGATTTGACTTGAGTGTTATTGTGCCTGTCATGCATTTTCCTATCACTGAAGCTTTGTCAGGGCCAGCGCCATGGGCTGGATGGGCTGGTCCTTCCTCACAGCTGTGATGTACAGCTGGCCTTTATGCTGCTCGAATTCCTGAATGCTTCTTTCCTGGAAAATCTGACATATGGTTCCAGTCTCATCAGATTCCCCATGTCCTGGTGGTGGCAGCATCCTTTGTCCACTTCTCTGGGGTCTCCAACCTTCAGGAATTCCATTATGGCCTAGAAGGTGGCTGTACTGATGACTTCCTTCTCTGAGCTTTCCCACCTGAGGGGTGGATGAGGAATTTCTCAAGTGCTTTTAAAAATAACTTCCGGCAGGCACAGTGGCTCACGCCTGTAATCCCAGTTCTTTGGGAGGCCAAAGTGAGAGGGTGCTTGAGCACAGGAGTTTGAGGCTACAGTGAGCTATGATCATGTCACCGCACTCCAGCTTGGACAACAGAGACCCTGTCTCTGTAAAAAAATAAAATTCAAAATGAAAATACCTTCTTCACTGAAGTAAGGGGAAAGAGTCTGAGTTGTCTGGAGGAAACCTCTTAGAGAATTCAACATCAACCAACTTTCAGCCCCCTTCTACTTTCACTAGGCACTGAACTTTCCATTTCCACTCCCCTAGCTCGGGAGGGGGAACGGTCAAACCTAGCCACCTCTTCCCTCAACAATCTTCCTCCTCAACAAGGCAACTACGGACCCCTCACAGACACAGTACTTTGAAACTCATGTTGAGATTTTACCCTCTCCTCCAACCATTTTTGGAAAAAATTATGAAATTATGGACTGCACCTTTTTCAATTTTGTCTCTCTCTCTCTTTTTTTTTTTTTTTTTGAGACAGAGTCTTGTTCTGTCGCCCAGGCTGGATTGCAGTGGTGCAATCTCAGCTCACTGAAAGCTCTGCCTCCCAGGTTCATGCCATTCTCCTCCCTCAGCCTCAGGCGACTGCCACCACACCGGGCTAATTTTTTGTATTTTTAGTAGAAACAGGGTTTCACTGTGTTAGCCAGGATGGTCTCTATCTCCTGACCTCATAATCCACCTGCCTCAGCCTCCCAAAGAGCTGGGATTACAGGCGTGAGTCACCACGCCTGGCCTCTTTTTTTTTTTTTTTTTTTTTTTGAGACAGAGTTTTGCTCTTGTTGCCCAGGCTGGCGTGCACTGCAGCCTCCGCCTCCCGGGTTCAAGCAATTCTCCTGCCTCAGCCTCCCGAGTAGCTGGGATTACAGACACCCATCATCATGCCCAGTTAACTTTTTGTATTTTTAGTAGAGACGGGGTTTCATCATTTTAACTAGGCTGGTCTTGAACTCCTGACCTTAGGTGATCTGCCTGTCTCGGCCTTCCAAAGGGCTGGGATTACAGGTGTGAGCCACCGTGCCTGGCCTAATCTTTGTATTATTAGTAGAGACGGGTTTTACCATTTTGGTCAGGCTGGTCTTGAACTCCTGACCTCGTGATCTGCCCATCTTGGCCTCCCAAACTGCTGGGATTTCAGGTGTGAGCCACCACGCCCAGCTCAAAATTCTGTCTTTTTACTGGAAGGGAATGATCCCTCCCTTACCCACATCCTTACTTTGTATCCTGGCTTATAACAGGCCATCAATTTTTTTTTTTTTTTTGAGATGGGGTCTCGCTCTGTCTTCCAGGCTAGAGTGCAGTGGCATGATCTTGACTCACTGCAACCTTCATTTCCAGGGTTCAAGCGACTCTCCTGCCTCAGCCTCCCGAGTAACTGGGATTACAGGCATCTGCTCCCGCCACACCAGGTTAATTTTTGTAATTTTAGTAGAGGCAGCATTTCACCATATTGGCCAGGCTGGTCTCGAACTCCTGACTTCAAGTGATCTGCCCGCCTCAGCCTCCCAAAGTGCTGGGATTACAGGCGTGAGGCACTGCACCCAGCCTGAGCCACCATGCCTGGTCAGGCCATCCATTTTTGTAGCGCTTTTTTTTTTTTTTTTTTTTTGAGATGGAGTCTCACTCTGTTTCCCAGGCTAGAGTGCAGTGGCACAACTTCAGCTCACTGCAACCTCTGCCTCCCGTGTTCAAGCAATCCTCCTGCCTCATACAGGCGCGCGCCATAACACCTGGCTAATTTGTGTATTTTTATTAGAGACGGGGTTTCGCCATGTTGGCCAGGCTGATCTTGAACTCCTGACCTCAAGTGATCCACCCATTTTGGCCTTCCACAGTGCTGGGATTACAGGTGTGAGCCACCATGCCTCTCCACACCCAGCCTTGTAGCACACTTTAAAACAATTATATGGGTGTGGTGGTGCGTGCCTGTTGCCGGGGGTGGGGTGGGGCTGAGGCAGGAAAATCGCTGAACCCAGGTGGCAGAGGTTGCAGTTAGCCCGGATCGTGCCATTGCACTCCAGCCTGGGCAACAAGAATGAAACTCCATCTCAAAAACAAAAAAACAAATACACAATCATATAATCTGGTCCCATCTTTCTAGGGTCACCTGGATCCGCCTACAGAGGAGGAAAAATAAAGCCACCAACTTTTACATAGCCCCGCTAATCATGGAAGTGTGTCCAGGCTTCAAATAACTTGAGTTTTAATTTCTTAAATTAAAATTGGGAAAGATATTTAATATTTAACACTAAGCTTTAAAACAAAACCTGCTAGCATTGTGATGTATCCTGATGCAAAGACTATGATGTTAATAAAAGAGAGTATAGAAGACAAAAAATAAAACAGAATAAAAATAAAGGCTTTCTCTTCCAGAGTATATAATGAAATGTTTACAGATATCATTATATCGTAGCTGGGGTTTGCTTCATAACAATCTGGAGTTGAAGACAGTGGGTAGAGGCTAACTGGACCAAGATTGACCATGAGTTGACAGTTGCTGATGCTGGCAGATAGGAAATGAACATTCACTATTCTGTTCTGTATGCTTTTTTGTATGTTTAAAGTTTTTCACAGAGTATGAATGAACTATATACAACAGGGAATGAATCTCACAAATACTAAGCCGAACAATATTTGAAGCTGGACCAAAAAGCAAAGATACATTATGATTCCATTTATATAAAGTTTAAAACAGGCACAACGAATTCATGATGTTAGAAATCAGAATAATGGTGGCCGGGCATAGTGGCTCATGCTTGTAATCCCAGCACTTTGGGAGGCCGAGGTGGGTGGATCACCTGAAGTCAGCAGTTCGAGACCAGCCTGGCCAACAATGGTGAAACCCTGTCATGACTAAAAATAAAAAAAATTAGCTGCGCGTGGTGGTGGGCGCCTGTAATCTCAGCTTCTTGGGAGGCTGAGGCAGGAGGATCGCTTGAACCCAGGAGGTAGAGGTTGCAGTGAGCCAAGATTGTGCCATTGCACTCCAGCCTGGGCAACAAGGGCAAAACTCCTCCTCAAAAAAAAAAAAAAAAGAAGGCCGGGTGCGGTGGCTCAAGCCTGTAATCCCAGCACTTTGGGAGGCCGAGACGGGCGGATCACGAAGTCAGGAGATCGAGACCATCCTGGCTAACACGGTGAAACCCCGTCTCTACTAAAAAAATACAAAAAACTAGCCGGGCGACGAGGCGGGCACCTATAGTCCCAGCTACTTGGGAGGCTGAGGCAGGAGAATGGCGGGAACCCAGGAGGCGGAGCTTGCAGTGAGCTGAGATCAGGCCACTGCACTCCAGCCCGGGCGACAGAGCGAGACTCCGTCTCAAAAAAAAAAAAAAAAAAGAAAAAGAAAAAAGAAAGAGAAAAAGAAATCAGAATAATAGTTACCCTCGGGAAATAGCAACTGAGAGGAGTCAAGGGGTTTCTGCTGTGTGGGAAATACTACTCTTCACGGTCTAGGTATAGGTTACATAGGTATCTTTACTTTGTAAAAATCCATCAGACTGTACACTTATGATTTAAGTCCTTTTTTGTATAAAACCTATACTTTAAAAGATGTTTTGATTTGCAAAATAAAAAGTAAAAGTAAATAAACAGTAAAAATGGTTGCATATCCTATGACAGCTATTCCTACACCCAATGTAAGTAGATATTTTAGGAAGACAGCTCTAGTAATAATAATATGCTTAACTCTGTTCATAGAAACAAGGAAACAAATACCTGAAACCCAGAAAGCCAAGTCAGTCAGTACCTAAGTCTCTCTCTCTCTCTTTTTTTTTTGAGACGGGGTCTCACTGTGTCACCCAGGCTGGAGTGCAGCAGCATGATCTCGGCTCACTGCAACCTCCACCTCCTGGGTTCTAACAATCCTCCTGCCTCAGTCTCCCTAGTAGCTAGAACTACAGGCATGTGCCACCAAACCTGGCTAATACTTGTGTATTTTGTAGAGATGAAGTCTCACTTTGTTGCCGAGGCTGGTCTCAAACTCCTGGGCTCCAGCAATCCATTCGCCTCAGCCTCCTAAAGTGCTAGGATTATAGGCATAAGCCACTGCGCCTGGTCTACCTCAGTCTTTTGAATGGATCAATATTTCACCAAAGTATCTGAGAGGTAGTAAAACGGATTGATATATACACAGAGATGCTAATAAACATTGAAATGCCCCAAAGCAATACTAAGTCCACAAGGCCTACTCTTGCATGTAAGTAGCAATATGGCAGTTTGACTTACTATATTTGACTAAATTCCTAGTTTGACTAAATAATACATACATACACATATCATATAATATGCGTAATCTTGTTCTTCAAGGCATCAAGGAGCAATCTCTGATTTGAAATCACTTCAAATCTCTGATAAACATTCTGCTTTGCCCTGTTATAAAAGAAACTATAAACCAAAAAGAAAACCCTCACCTTCCCAAACCTACTGAATGGAGCTTCTATGGGCCAATGGGACCCCAGAGAAACCTAAAAAACTGAATTTCTGGCCATGACAGGAAGGGGGGTCCAAAACACCTCGTTATCCACTCTCCCTTTTGGAGGTGAGGTACAACTGACCAGCATTAACATTGAAACAGAAGGGGCCGGGTGCGGTGGCTCAAGCCTGTAATCCCAGCACTTTGGGAGGCCGAGACGGGCGGATCACGAGGTCAGGAGATCGAGACCATCCTGGCTAATACGATGAAACCCTGTCTCTACTTAAAAATACAAAAAACTAGCCGGGCGACGAGGCGGGCGCCTGTAGTCCCAGCTACTCGGGAGGCTGAGGCAGGAGAATGGCGTAAACCCGGGAGGCGGAGCTTGCAGTGAGCTGAGATCCGGCCACTGCACTCCAGCCTGGGTGGCAGAGCAAGACTCCGTCTCAAAAAAAAAAACATTGAAACAGAGATCAGCGGCCGGGCGCGGTGGCTCACGTCTGTAATCCCAGCACTTTGGGAGGCCGAGACGGGCGGATCATGAGGTCAGGAGATCGAGACCATCCTGGCTAACACGGTGAAACCCCCCCGTCTCTACTAAAAAATACAAAAAAAAAAAAAAAGAAACAGATCATAAGACTGACAGAACAGACTCTTTGTGGCAATAAGATACCAAATTTCAACCTGATTCTGGTATAGCATCACAAGACAGATAGCAGATCCTGAAGAAAATCAAAATATTTTACCCCAAAATAGATTTATGTGACATATTTTGAAATGGCCCTGCAAAGCCACCATCTTCCATGGGGGAAATTTGCATCTGTAGAGAATCTCCATGAATGCAGCCAGGCCTTTCCCAGATCTAGGAGAGATTAGAGTCTGACACCTTTTAAGATGTGAAAAGAAACATTTACCATTTATTCTCTCTGAAGGAAGAGCCTGGAGCCTTCAACTAAATAAAAGCATTAGCTTCCACAAGCCACCTTATCTTAACTCAAGCATTTCTTTCTACTGACTTCAAGCCTTTAGACAAAGCTTAATTATTTATACCAAGTGCCAGTTAGATAATCTTTGAATCCACCTAAGACTTCTAAGGCCCCCTGAACCATTTCTCCCAACCCCCATCATCCCCAATCCCCCACTTTGAGAGGTCCTGCCATTCTGGGCCACATGAATGTATACCCTTACATGTATTGATTAATGTCTTTGCCTGTAACTTCCTTCTCCCTAAAATGTATAACTCTAAATTGTAACCCAACCACTTTGGGTGCACTTTCTCAGTGATGTAGAATTTTTTGCTCCTTCGCTCAGCTAATCCAGGTTCTTGTCTTATGACCAGGGAGAATTAGGTACACAGACACATGGAAGGGTGAGGAGGGTGGAATTTATTAAGTGAAAGGAAAACTCTCAGCAAAGAGAGGGGGTCCTGCAACCAGGTTTCCACCTCACAAATTGAATACCATGACCACCACACAGGAGCTGAAGAGGCCAGGCTCCTCCCATGCATAAGGTGTGAATTCCTGGTGGCTTCACCCCATTCCCCCAGTGCATGTGGACTCCAGTAGGCTGCAGGCATGCCCAAACAAGCGCCCTATGCAGGTTCCCTTATTTGCACGAAATATATGATGTAAACACTTGCAGGGAGGCTGGGCACAGTGGCTCATGCCTATAATCCCAGCATTTTGGGAGGCTGAGGTAGGCGGATCACTTGAGGCCAGGAGTTTGAGACCACCCTGGGCAACATGGCGAAAACCCATCTCTATCAAAAAATACAAAAAGTAGCCGGTTGTGGTGCATGCACCTGTTGTCCCAGCTACTGGGGAGGCTGAGGGAGGAGGATCGCTTGAACCTGGGAGGTGGAGGTTGCAGCTAACATCACGCCACTGCACTCCAGCCTGGGTGACAGAGCGAGACCCTGTCTCAAAAAAACAATGCAAAACAAAACAAAACAAACAAAAAAACACTTGTGGGGCATGTCAGAGATTCTCCGGGTCCCTTCCCTATCTGCCTAGGCCTTTGGCTGCCTCCTGCCTCTATCAACAGCCATGGTCATTTGTATTGGCTCAGAATAAAACTCTTTGAATATTTTACAGAGTTCTTTTTTTTTTTTTTTTTATTCACAACATACACACTCTCTCATCAATACAATATAAAAGCTGGATAAGACACACCAATCTGAACCACTTTCTAATGGGATGCAGTCCTTTATTTAATATAAAAACAAAATCTATTGTGTGACCTTCTTTGACTCTACTTCAAATTCATTACCTTGTCCACATCACATATCCAGTAAAGAGTGGAATTATAACTTTTTTTTTTTTTTTTTGAGATGGGAGTTTTACTGTTCTTGCCCAGGCTGGAGTGCAGTGGTGCGATCCCAGCTCACTGCAACCTCCACTTCCAGGTTCAAGTGAATCTCCTGCCTCAGCCTCCCAAGTAGTTGGGATTAGAGGCACATGTCACCGTGCCCAGTTATTTTTGTATTTTTAGTAGGGATGGGGTTTCTCCACGTTGGCCAGGCTGGTCTTGAATTCCAACTCAGGTGATCTGCTCACCTCGGCCTCCCAAAGTGCTGGGATTACAGGCATGAGCCACCATGCCCAGTCAAAATTAGAACTATTAACCATTATAATTACAGGTCTCAGTGATAAAGCTTTAGAAAGGCAATGATGTTAAGATACTTTCCACTCATCCCTCAGGCCCACACTTTACTCTTCTAATATTTCCACTGGTGTTCCCCTTAGAATAAGCAATAAATAGATATTTTCCCTTATAACTCAGGTTCCCTTAAGAGATTTTTTTTTTTTTTTTTTTTTTTTTTTTTTTGAGACGGAGTCTCGCTCTGTCGCCCGGCCTGGAGTGCAGTGGCCGGATCTCAGCTCACTGCAAGCTCCGCCTCCGGGTTTACGCCATTCTCCTGCCTCAGCCTCCCGAGTAGCTGGACTACAGGCGCCAGCCACCTCGCCCGGCTAGCTTTTTGTATTTTTAGTAGAGACGGGGTTTCACCGTGTTAGCCAGGATGGTCTCGAACTCCTGACCTCGTGATTCGCCCGTCTCGGCCTCCCAAAGTGCTGGGATTACAGGCTTGAGCCACCGCGCCGGCCTCCCTTAAGAGATTAAAGAAGTTATATCCATGATAATTTTAGATATTATAAGAGTTCAGAGTCAAAGGAAATATTATATCTCCCTCAACTGCTTATTAATACCTGTGAGATACTGAAATAATTTGGATATTCATCCCCACATGAATCTCATGTTGAACTGTAATCCCCAGTGCTGGAGGTGGGGCCTGGTGGGAGGTATTTGGATCATGGGAGAGGATTCCTCGTGACTTGGTGCTGTCTTTGTGATAGTGAGTGAGTTATTGCAAGATCTGGTCATTTAAAAGTGTGTGGCACCTCCCTGCCTCCCCTTGCTCCTGCTCTGGTCATGTGACATGTCTGCTCCCACTTCACCTTCCTCCATGAGTAAAAGTTTCCTGAGACCTTCCCAGAAGCCAAGCAAAGGCCGGCACCATGCTTCCTGTAGAGCCTGCAGACAATGAGCCAGTTAAACCCCTTTTCTTTATAAATTGTCCAGTCCCAGGTATTTCTTCATAGCAATGCAAGAATGACCTAACACAAGTTATCTTTCATTCTACTGTTAGAAATAAAGGGAAATGGGGATCTTCTATTTCTGACCATGATCAAACAGCTTGGACTGGACTAACCTCCCACAGAACAATTGTAAAGACTACCCAACAGGCGGGGCGCAGTGGCTCATGCTTGTAATCCCAGCACCTTGGGAGGCCAGGTGGGCAGATCAACTGTGGTCAGGAGTTCAAGACCAGCCTGGTCAACATGGCGAAAACCCGCCTCTACTAAAACAATACAAAAATTAGCCAGGCATGGTGGTGTGTGCCTATAATCCCAGCTACTCAGGAGGCTGAGGCAGGAGAACTGCTATAACCCAGGAGGCAGAGGTTACAGTGAGCCGAGATTGTGCCACTGCACTCCAGCCTGGGCAACAGAGTGAGACTCTATCTCAAAAAAAAAAAAAAAGAACTACACAACATACTTAAATTGATTGTGTGGCCAAGCTGTTGGTGCCCCACTTAGATCTCCTTGGGTCTCTTTTCCCAGTCCCATATACTCACCTGTCAGCAACTATAGCAAATACTTTGTTGCTAATAATTTACACTTGCAATCTTTAGAGGATGCATTCTCAACAGGGGCAATAATTGATTCTTGGGGAACAAAAAGTGTATGAAGTTTTTTTTTTTTTTTTTTGAAACTGAGTTTTGCTCTGTTGCCCAGACAGGAATGCAGTGGCTCAATCTTAGTTCACTGCAACCTCTGCTTCCCGGATTCAAGCAAGTCTCCTGCCTCAGCCTCTGGAGTAGCTGGGATTACAGGTGTGCACCACTAGGCCCATTTAATTTTTTGTATTTTTAGTAGAGTCGGGGTTTCACCATGTTGGCTAGGTTGGTCTCAAACTCCTGACCTCAGATGATCCACCTGCCTCAGCCTCCCAAAGTGCTGGGATTACAGGCATGAGCCACTGTGCCTGGCCTAAAGTTTTTTATGTATAAAAAGCTTTTATTCTTTTTATGTGTAAACCACAAATAAAAATATAATACATAAACAGATAGTAGGCCAGGAGTAAACCCAGGAGGCGGAAGTTGCAGTGAGCCAAGATCGCACCATTGCACTCCAGCCTGGGCAACAAGAGCAAAACTCCGTCTCAAGACAAAAAACAAAAACAAAAACAAAAAACAGATACACAGTATATTTGTGGTAATCAAATTATTTGGTGAGTGTACAGAAAAAAAAATGCCAGACTGCGCATGGTGGCTCATGTCTATAATCCCAGCATTTTGGGAGGCCAAGGTGGGAGGATTGCTTGAGAACAGGAATTTGAGACCAGCCTTGGCAACATGGCAAAACCCTATCTCTACAAAAAAATGCAAAAATTAGCTGAGCGCAGTGGGTCACACCTATAGTCCCAGCCACTCAGGAGACACATGAGAGGATCATTTGAGCCCGGGGGCAGAGGTTGTAGTGAGCCAAGATCAAGCCATTACACTCCAGCCTAAGTGACACTGCAAAACCCTATCTCAAAAAATAAAATAAAAGAAAATAAAAGAAGTTTTGGCAAGAATATGAAGAAATTGGAACCCTCATGTATTGTTGGTAGGAATGTAAAATGGTGCAGCCACTGTAAGAAAGTAGCTTAGAAGTTCCTCAAAAAGGTGAATAGAATATAACTACCATATCATTCAGAAATTCCACATCTAGGATAAAATGGTAAATTTAATGTTATTTATATTTTGCCACAAAAAAAAAAAGCAAAGTTTTTTCTTTTTTTCTGAGACAGAATAT
Source organism: Trachypithecus francoisi (assembly GCF_009764315.1). Classification (NCBI taxonomy): domain Eukaryota; kingdom Metazoa; phylum Chordata; class Mammalia; order Primates; family Cercopithecidae; genus Trachypithecus; species Trachypithecus francoisi. The sequence goes on from NW_022681463.1 coordinate 15,235,489, forward strand.
CACTCTGTCACCCAGACTGGAGTGCAGTGGGTATAATCTCAGCTCACTGAGACCTCCATCTCCCAGGTTCAAGTGATTCTCCTGCCTCAGCCTCCCAAGTAGCTGGGATTACAGGCATGCACCACCATGCCTGGCTAATTTTTGTATTTTTCAGTAGAGACAGGGTTTCACCATGTTGGCCAGACTGGTCTCAAACTCCTCATCTCAGGTGATCCACCTACCTCCGCCTCCCAAAGTGCTGGGATTACAGGTGTGAGCCACTGTACCTGGCCAAAAAAAAAAAAAGCAAAGTTCTAAACAGTATTCTACCTCTTGAGTAAGAAACAGATAGATAAGTAGGCCAGGCCTGGTGGTTCACGCCTGTAATCCCAGCACTTTGGGAGGCCAAGGCAGGTAGATCACCTGAGGTCAGGAGTTCAAGACCAGCCTGGCCAACACGGTGAAACCCCATCTCTACTAAAAATATACAAAATTAGACAGGCATGGTGGCACATGCCTGTAATTCCAGCTTCTTGTAAGGCTGAAGTAGGAGAATCGTTTGAACCCGGAAGGCAGAGGTGGCAGTAAGCCAAGATCACACGACGGCACTCCAGCCTGGGCAACAAGAGTGAAACTCTGTCTAAAAAACAAAAAACAAAAAACGAAAACCCTACATATTCATATTTCCTTATATTTGCCTAAGAAATATTAGAACAACAAACAATAAACATGTAAAGTTTACCTGTAAGAGGAGAAGTGCAATTGGGTGGATGGACACAGATGTGAGGAGATTTCTCATAATGCATACTTTTCATATCATTTTTATTTTGGGTCATGTAATGCACTGTGAATAAATTTTTCAAACAAGTAAATAAATACAATTTATCCAGATATGTGTTTTTACTCTGCCCCTCAATGAATACTCAAGGAATGACATGACTTTTCAGATCATTCTTACTTAATTAAAAGTCTCATAGTTAGTTTGATTCACAAACATAGTCTCAATTTCATTTTAAATAAAAATGTTTGATCCCATAAAATAATGCACTGCAAAGTTAATTGAAAGCAGATCTTGTCCTCTCCCACGAATGGGGTCTGCAGTGGGGTAAGCCCATTAGCACCAGAAGGGAACATGGTCCTTTCTCCCCTCAAGCTGCTACCCTGCCTCCTGTGAATTGACTAACCTCTCTTTCTGACTCGGCCCTCTCCACACAGAGGAGGACAGCAATGTTCTTGTTCTACCCATGAGGTTATGAGATGGTTTCATGCTTTCTGGGCTTGCAGAAATTGAAAGCTGACTCCTTCTCTTTTGGAGTCCTTTATAGCAGAGGTCCCCAACCCCCGGTGGCAGACTGGTCTCTGTCAGTGGCCTGTTAGGAACCAGGCCACACAGCAGGAGGTGAGCAGAAGGCAGGAGAGCATTACCTCCTGAGCTCTGCCTCCTGTCAGATCAGCAGGAGCATTACATTCTCATAGGAGCACAAACCCTACTGTGACCTGCAAATATCAGTGATCTAGGCTGCGTGCTACTTATGACAATCTAATGCCTGGCGATCTGAGGTGGAACAATTTCATCCCGAAATCATCCCCTCACCACTCACCCACCCCACCCATGGAAAAATCGTCTCCAAAAAGGTTGCAGACCACTGTTTAATAGGTTCTTAGGAAGTAAGTATCTCCCCCTACAAATCATTGTTGGACTCTCACCTTCTGTTCTCTTGACCAGAAAAAAATGCACTTTATTTCAAGGACCTTATTCATTCCTAACCACTAGGAATTCAGTGAGTTTCTGCCAGCTTCTCCCCTGCTAGGTCTGTTCACCCTTTCAGTGGCCTTTGAGTCAGATTATGAAATGGCCCCAAACAGGCTGTCTTTTCATGGGACAGATGTTGCACTACAGCTTAGGTGACATTTTTATTTAAAATGAAATTGAGACTATGTTTGTGATTCAAACCAACTATGGGACTTTTAATTAAGTAAGAATTCCCATGACATCTGGTTCATGGGAAACACTTAAGCACTTGTTGCCTAACAAATTTTGGAATAACAGGCTAATTCCAATCTACTAGTAACTCTCCTTTGTTCCACCTCCAAGCTGCAAGGCAGCCCTTCTTTTTTTGGGGGGGGGGCAGAGTCTTGCTCTGTCACCCAGGTTGGAGTGACCTCAGCTCACTGCAACCTCTGCCTCTCAGGTTCAAGTCATTATCCTGCCTCAGCCTCCTGAGTAGCTGGGATTACAGGCAGCCACTACCACACTTGGCTAACTTTTGTATTTTTAGCATAGAGATGAGGTTTCACCATGTTGGCCAGGCTGGTCTCAAACTCCTGACCTCGTGATCCACCCACCTTGGCCTCCTAAAGTGCTGGGATTACAGCCGTTCTCCTAATGTCAAGATTTCCTGAAGAGGAATCAGATATCAGTGAACTCTGACCTGATAAATAAATTAAGAGAATACATATTAAGCTTTCCAGTTGGTCTCATTGAAGCCTCTCTCTTTTAACTTCAGTTGAGTGGGAAATAAAGTGTCTACGTCTCTACATTAGAGGAGAGTAGGCTTTATTTTTTTTTTTTTTTTTTATTTTTTTTTTGAGGCGGAGTCTCGCTCTGTCGCCCGGACTGGAGTGCAGTGGCCAGATCTCAGCTCACTGCAAGCTCCGCCTCCCGGGTTTACGCCATTCTCCTGCCTCAGCCTCCCGAGTAGCTGGGACTACAGGCGCCCGCCACCTTGCCCGGCTAGTTTTTGTATTTTTTTTTTAGTAGAGACGGGGTTTCAGCGTATTAGCCAGGATGGTCTCGATCTCCTGACCTCGTGATCCGCCCGTCTCGGCCTCCCAAAGTGCTGGGATTACAGGCTTGAGCCACCGCGCCCGGCCGAGAGTAGGCTTTAAAGCCCATCAGCAGCTCTTGCCAAAGAAACCCTTTTAAAAATTCCTCTGTCTTAGAGTGAAGAAATTGCATAACACCTTAGCCAGATTATCACAATGAATATCAACGATGAGAAACAGAGATAGTGGTGCACCTAAAAATGTGATACTCTACGAATATATTATTTATGTAGCATTTTAATTAAGAACATATAACCTGAATATTATCCTGAGAAAACATCAAACTAAAAGTGGGAATCATTCTTGTTAAAAAAGAATCAGATATCATTGTCATAAAAGACAAAGAAAAGCTCAGGAACTGTTCTAGACGAGAGACTAAAGAAACATAAACACTAAATGTGATACGGACACTGCAACCTCTAGTGGAGGACAAAACAAATGCTATAAAGAACATTATTTGGGCAGTTGACAAATTGGAATGTGGATGGTAGATTATTTTACAAAGTATTGTTTCAATGGGAAATTTCCTGACATTGACAACTGTACTGTGACTTTCTAATGCAATGTCCTCTTTCTTAGGAAATATACAAGAAAGTATCTGGAGGCAAAGGGGCATGATGTATGCAGTTTATTCTTCAATAGTTTAGAAAAAATATGTATATGTTGAGAGAGAAAGAATAAATCCCTAACAATAAAGCAAATAAAATAAAATTTAACAGTAAGTGAATCTGGATAAAAGGTAAATAGGTGTTTCTGATATCATTTTTACAACTTTTCTGTAAGTTTGAAATTATTTCCAATAAAAAGGTTTTTATTTAAAAAAAAAAAGTCTACTCTCTCTCTCTTAAATCTTCAAGAACATGATTCATATGTATCCCTGATAAAGGTAAAGGGACCAACAGTCATATATCTGGCTTTTAATAATGTGTTCTATTTAACTATTTCAATGTGAAAACATTATACACAAATAAAAAAGTATATATTATGAACACATAGCTTAGAAAATAACATGAACGGCCGGGCGCGGTGGCTCAAGCCTGTAATCCCAGCACTTTGGGAGGCCGAGACGGGCGGATCACGAGGTCAGTAGATCGAGACCATCCTGGCTAACACGGTGAAACCCCGTCTCTACTAAAAATACAAAAACTAGGGCCGGGCGCGGTGGCTCAAGCCTGTAATCCCAGCACTTTGGGAGGCCGAGACGAGCGGATCACGAGGTCAGGAGATCGAGACCATCCTGGCTAATACGGTGAAACCCCGTCTCTACTAAAAATACAAAAAAAAAAAACTAGCCGGGCGATGAGGCGGCGCCTGTAGTCCCAGCTACTCGGGAGGCTGAGGCAGGAGAATGGCGTAAACCCGGAGGCGGAGCTTGTAGTGAGCTGAGATCTGGCCACTGCACTCCAGCCTGGGCGGCAGAGCAAGACTCCGTCTCAAAAAAAAAAAAAAAGAAAAAAAGAAAAAAAAAAAAAAAATACAAAAACTAGCCGGGCGAGGTGGCGGGCGCCTGTAGTCCCAGCTACTCGGGAGGCTGAGGCAAGAGAATGGCGTAAACCCGGGAGGCGGAGCTTGCAGTGAGCTGAGATCCGGCCACTGCACTCCAGTCCCGCGACAAAGCAAGACTCCGTCTCAAAAAAAAAAAAAAAAAAAAAAAAAAAAAAAAAAAAAAAAAAGAAAATAACATGAACACCTGTGTATCCAGGATGTAGCTTATAGAGAGAACATTATCAATACTTTGACACCCTTCCCCCACATCATGCTTTTTCCCAGTCACACCCTCATCATTCCACCCCAGGTAATTACTATCCTGAATTTTATAATAATTATTCAATCATTTTCTTCAGGGATTTATGACATATGTATGTTGAGCTTAACAATGTATAATTTAAATGTGCCTGTTTTACATTTAATACAAACGGAATATTATTTACTTTTCTGTGACTTACTTTTTTCACTCAATATTACATTTTTGAGATCATTCTTACTAATGAGGACAGCTAAGGCACATTTATTTTCATTCCTATAAAACAGATCAGTGTATGACTATACTGTATGTTTTTTTTTTTTTTTTGAGACGGAGTCTCGCTCTGTCGCCCAGGCTGGAGTGCAGTGGCCGGATCTCAGCTCACTGCAAGCTCCGCCTCCCGGGTTTACGCCATTCTCCTGCCTCAGCCTCCGGAGTAGCTGGGACTACAGGCGCCCGCCACCTCGCCCGGCTAGTTTTTTGTATTTTTTAGTAGAGATGGGGTTTCACCTTGTTAGCCAGGATGGTCTCGATCTCCTGACCTCGTGATCCGCCCGTCTCGGCCTCCCAAAGTGCTGGGATTACAGGCTTGAGCCACCGCGCCCGGCCATGACTATACTGTAATTTATTTATCTAGCTTACTATTGATGAACATTTGTGTTGCTTCTGTGTTTCTGTCCTGATTAAACAATGATAGTATTAACATTCTCACACTTGTCTCTTGAGGAGCATGAGCTTTCTCTAGGTTATGGAAGTTTCTTCATATTCCTAGCTTATTTAAACTGGGCTCTTTTTTTCTGTACTTATTAAGATGACCATATGGTTTTCAATCCTTTATCCTCTTAATCTAGTAAATGGCATATATTATTAATAATAATAGAATTGATCTTTGAACATTACACTTTACCTTACATTCGTGGGTTGAATCCAATTTGGTAATGATGTATTTATCATTCTTTTTAATCACTGGATTCGATTTGCTTAGATTTTACTTAGGATTTATGAGTGAGATGACCCTATACATTTCTTTTACTATCTTTGTTAGCTTTTGGTGTTGCTCTAAATGAGTCTCTTTCATAAAGAATGAGAATTTCAAAGATAAAGAAAAGTTGCTGACAGTGACAATACAAAGGACCCTAGATATTAGAATAATTATTCTATCTTCTGATTCTCCTTTCTTTATTCTCTCATCCCATTTATAGAGAATAATAGTTTTAAATGATATATACTGTGCCACATCTCTTTTTTCAATTTTTTATATTTTATAGAAATTGAGCCAATATAAGAAATAATGTAAACGATGATCAACAGAATTCAATTATTGAGTTATAATTCCTAAAATTATACTTTGGGCTGGGTGTAGTGGTGGGCGCCTGTAATCCCAGCTACTTGGAAGGCTCAGGCACAAGAATTGCTTGAACCCAGGAGGCGCAGGTTGCAGTGAGCTGAGATCGTGCCACTGCACTCCAGCCTGGGCAACAGAGTGAGACTCCATCTTTAAAAAAAAAAAATTATACTTTGGAAATAAGTCATGTTCTATAATTTTCCACTGAATGGAATGGTCTCTTTATACCATGTCATGTCAACAGTTGTTGTTTCAAGTTAGAAAGATATGTTAGTGAAAAAGCATGAAAAATAATTCTTAACCTATTAGTAGAGAAAAATAAAAATTGAAATCACAGACCTGGGTATTTTGCTGCTTCCTCTAAAAGTGAAACTGTAGTTGATGAATGCATTCATGTGCTAACTCCCTAGTATACAGAGAAAATTAGACTTGAAGTGATTCCGTCTTTGTTAAACGCAAACAAAATTGTTGATTCAGCTCTCAACAGGAAAGGCAATGTCCTTGTCCGGGAATTCAAAACATAAAAGGAGCAAATGCTGTACAAGCTATCTAGTGACAATTTGAATGCAAATAAAGTAATTAGGTTCTAATCTTCTAAGCATAGGCATTTAAACGCAAAACAAATGTATAAAGTGTTACCTCTGACTATATTTTCTTGAAATTCTAGGACATTATTTTCTGAGATTGCTATTTTAAAAGTTATAAAAGTAATGCTAAGTCTCTTAAAGTTAAAAATATGCAGTGTAGTTATTTAGGCATTGGTTCTCACACTCTCAGTCCTTCCACATGTCACATGGCTATATGATATTCCCAAGTCATGGGTTTTGCTGTTTGATCTCTGATTCAGCTTGAAGATATTTCAGGGCTCCAGAAGCTAGGCAGTTCTCTGAATACACTACGTATACATATGAAGCAGCTCAAATGTACAAGTGATTCCATCAACAATCACTTCAAAGGTCATTAATAACTTACAGGTGTGAGAGTGGAAATGCCCTCTGCACTCTCCTGCCCCTTCCTGAACTCTGGTCACTCTCTTTGGGCCATTTTTGTAATGGTAAATTCTTTTTTTTTTTTTTTTTGTTTTTGAGATGGAGTTTCACTCTTGTTGCCTAGGCTGGAGTGCAACGGTACAATCTTGGCTCACTGCAACCTCCGCCTTGCAGGTTCAAGCGCTTCTCCTGCCTCAGCCTCCCGAGTAGTTGGGACTACAGGCGCCCGCCACACGCCCGGCTGATTTTTTGTATTTTTAGTAGAGACGGGGTTTCACCATGTTGGCCAGGCTGGTCTCGAACTCCTGACCTCAGGTGATCCACCCGCCTCGGCCTCCCAAAGTGCTGGGATTACAGGCTTGAGCCACCACGCCCGGCAATAATGGTAAATTCTTAACTTGATATTTCTCTTTCCCCATTTTCTCTTCTCTGGCTCTGGGGCTATTAAGATGACATTCCAAAATCTTCTAGGAGACACAAAAGCAGACCAAAATGCTTAGATGTGTTAATTCTGTTCTTTAATCCTTTCATGATGTATTTGTTTATTGAGAGTAGAGGAAAGCAAAAACAATTTAAATCCTTACATTGAGAGGACATCTATAAAGGAAATGGAAAGACAGAACAGGTGGGTAGTAAAAATCTGCCTGGTTTGAATCATGGGGAAATTTTGATGGACTCTAACATCTGCTTGGTTTCTACTTCTGAAGATAATTTCTAAAACTTTACTAGCATCTCCAAAAAGGCCAATGAACTGTGTGTGAGAAAGAAGCTTAATCCAATGTCTAGATTAAGGCTTCCCACCTAGTGGAACTACTGACATTCTGGGCAGGATAATTCTTTGCTGTGGGGATAATTCTTTGCCTTGTGTACTGTAGGATGTGTAGCAGCATCCCTGGTTCTACCCATTAGATGCCAGTAGCACACCTGCCTCCAAGTTGTGACAACCAAAAATATCTCCAGACATTGCCAAATGTTCACCGAGGGGCAAAACTGCCCCCAGTTGAGAAACACTATCACTGAGGGGCAAAATCTCCCCCAGCTGACAAGCACTAATCTAGATGGAGGTGCCTTCTGATTTTGAGCCTATGAATATGAATCAACTCCACACCAGGGCAAGCCAAATAAGACAGTTAAATGCATGTTTAGGAGCCAGGTGCAGCAGCATGCACCTCTAGTCCCAGCTACTTGGGAGGTCAAGGCAGGAGGACCACTTGAGCCCAGAGTTCAAGGCCAGCCTGGCAACATAGCAAGACCCCCTTCTCTATAAAATAAAATAAATAAATGCATGTTTAATCATTGGGTAAAGGAATATTTGTGCAATGCCAAAGTATCACTCCATAGCTTACCTTTAGGTACAAAGGGAAAATGTACCTTTCTGATATAATTTACAATTACTACCTTACTGCAAGTGACCACTTAAGTGACCAAACATAGCATCACTAATAATGGGAAAAAATGACTTTATATATTTAACCTGTGTTTAATCAAGTCTCTAGACTCACACTGAATTTATAGATGAGAAGGGATAAAGCAAGTTAAATAACATCACAATGAAACAAACACAGAATGTAGGACATACTATAAGAAAAGCAGCCTAAACTCTTCAAAAAAGAGTTAACGTGGGGCCAGGCGCAGTGGCTCATGCCTGTAATCCCAGCACTTTGGGAATCTGAGGCGGGCAGATCACAAGGGCAAGAGTTCAAGACCAGCCTGGCCAACATGGTGAAACTTCGTCTCCACTAAAAATACAAAAATTAGCTTGGCACGGTGGCATGTGTCTGTAATCCCAGCTACTCGGGAGCCTGAGGCAGGAGAATCACTTGTACCCGGGAGGCGGAGGTTGCGGTGAGCCAAGATTGTGCCACTGCACTCCAGCCTGGGCAACAGAGCAAGACTCCATCAAAAGACAAACAAACAAACAAAACCATTTAATGTAATAAAAAGAAAAGGTGAGAGACTATTCTAGATAAAAAATTACTAAAGAGATGGAACAATGTAGAAACTTTTAATATATCTTATTATTTATTTATTTATTTATTTTAAATTTTATTTTAGAGATGAGGTCTCACCATGTTGCCCAGGCAGGTCTTGAACTCCTGTGCTCAAGTCACTTTCAATCTTTTCTTAAAAAGCTATAAAAGATACTTGTTGAAACAACTGGACCAGGCACAGTGGCTCACACCTGTCATCCCAGCACTTTGGGAGGCCCAGGCGGGCAGATCACTTGGGGTCAGGAGTTCGAGACCAGCCTGGCCAACATGGTGAAACCCTCTATCTACCAAAAATACAAAAATTAGCTAGGTTGTGGTGGCAGGTGCCTGTAATCCCAGCTACTTGGGAGGCTGAGGGGAGAACTGCTTGAACCTGGGAGGTGGAGGTTGCAGTGAGCCGAGATCGCACCACTGCACTCCATTCTGGGCGACAGAGACTATCTCTCTCTCTCTCTCTCTTTTTTTTTTTTTTGAGACGGAGTCTTGCCCTGTCGCCCAGGCTGGAGTGCAACGGTGCGATCTCGGCTCTCTGCAACGTACGCCTCAGTCTCCCAAGTAGCTGGGATTACAGGTATGCACCACCACACCTGGCTAATTTTTTGTATCTTTAGTAGAGATGGGGTTTCATCATGTTGTCCAGGCTGGTCTCGAACTCCTGACCTTGTGATCCGCCCACCTCGGCCTCCCAAAGTGCTGGGATTATAGGTCTGAGCCAACGTGCCCAGCCTCAAGACTCCATCTCAAAAAAAAAAAAGAAAGAAAGAAAAGAAACAACTGGAGAAATTTGAATATTAACTGTATTTTAGAAGTTGTGGGCTGGGTCTGGTGGCTCATGCCTCCAATCCCAGCACTTTGGGAGGCTGAGACGGGCGGATCACCTGAGGTCGGGAGTTCAAGACCAGCCTGACCAACATGGAGAAACCCCGTTTCTACTAAAAACACACACAAAAAAATTAGCCAGGCATGGTGGCACATGCCTGTAATCCCAGCTACTCAGGAGTCTGAAGCAGGAGAATCACTTTAACCCAGGAGGTGGAAGTTGTGGTGAGCAGAGACTGCCATTGCACTCCAGCCAGATCAAGAAGATTGAAATTCCATCTCAAAAAAAAAAAAAAAAAATTGTGATAATGGTGATATAGTTATATTGGAGAATGCATTTTTAGCAGGTACATGCTGAAACATTAGGTGTTGTTATGGTATGAAAAAGCTTTTTTGGCTGGGTGCAGTGGCTCATACCTGTAATCCCAGCACTTTGGAAGGCCCAGGCCGGCAGATCACATGGTTGCGAGTTCAAGAACAACAGCCTGGCCAACATGGTGAAACCCTGTCTCTACTAAAAATACAAAAAATTAGCTAGGTGTGAGGCGCATGCCTGTAGTTCCAGCTACTCAGGAGGCTGAGGCAGGAGAATTGCTCAAACCTGAGAGACAGAGATTGCAGTGAGCTGAGAGCGTGCCACTAAACTCCAGCCTGGGCAATAGGGTCTCACCATGTTCCCCAGGCTGGTCTCGAACTCCCGCGCTCAGGAAATCCACCTGCCTTGGCCTCCCAAAATGCTAAAATTACAGGAATGAACCACCATGCCCAGCCCAAAAAAGCTTTTATACGTGCGTGCGTGCGCGCGCACACACACACACATTAGATTCACCTGCCTCAGCCTCCCAAATGCTAAAATTACGGGAATGAGACATCATGCCCGGCCCAAAAACCTTTTTTATGCACACACACTCACACACATACACAAACACACACACACTAATTAGCCTCTACATAATGATGTATCACATATATGATAGTGGTCCCATAAGATTATAATGGAACTGAAAATTTTATGTTACCTAGTGATGTTCTAGCCATCACAACGTCATAGTGCAACGCATCTCCTTTTCTATGTTTAACTATGTTTAGATACACAAATAGAGAGAGAAGTACAAAGCAAATGTGGCAAAATGTTAACAGTTGTTGAATTTAGATGGAGGTGTTCATTTTACTACTTTTTAAAGCTTTCAGTATGTTTGAAAAGTTTCAAAATAAAAAAATTAGGGAAGAAAAATTATTTAATGTATAATCTAATTGAAAGGATCACTAGTATTTATATCATCACCAATAATAATTGTGTATTGAATGTAAAGTACAACGAGCAATTCAATATATCATACATAATTCTTGCCCATGAAGGAAAAAATTTTAATTCCTTTATCAAAACTAAGAAAAGAAAGCTCTGAAAAATATAGCATAACAACTGCATAGCTTAGAATTGGATCTGAATAAATATCATTCTTTTCTTGTTTTTTTTTTTTTGAGACAGAGATTTGCTCTTGTTGCCCGGGCTGAAGTGCAATTGCCACGATCTCAGCTCACTGCAACCTCCCTCTCCTGAGTTCAAGCGACTCTCCTGCCTCAGCCTCCCGAATAGCTGGGATTCCAGACATGTGCTACCATGCCCAGCTAATATTTTCCTTTTGGTAGAGATGGGGTTTCTCCATGTTGGTCAGGCTGGTCTCAAATTTCCTACCTCAGGTGATCTGCCCGCCTCGGCCTCCCAGAGTGTTGGAATTACAGGCGTGAGCCACTGTGGCCAGACAAATACCAATTCTTGAGAAAAAATCTTAACACTTTTTTTTTCTTTTTTCTTTTTTAGATGGCGTCTTGCTCTGTTGCCCAGGCTGGAGTGCAGTGGTACAATCTTGGCTCACTGCAACCTCCACCTCCTGGGTTCCAGCGATTCTCCTGCCTCAGCCTCCCAAGTAGCTGGGATTACAGGTGCTCGCCACCACAACCATCTAATTTTTGTCTTTTTAGTAGAGACGGAGTTTCACCATGTTGGCCAGGCTGCTCTCAAACTCCTTACCTCAGGTGATCTGCCCTCCTCAGCCTCCCAAAGTGCTGGGATTACAGGCGTGAGCCACCGCACCGCGCCAACAACTTTTTATTTCTGTCCAGTATAGGTGTTGCATGAGCCAACCCATAGCCCACTAGACTGGGCCATGAGCTCTCAAGATTCATCTTGAGTCAATTCTTTTTCTTTCTTTTTTTTTTTTGAGATGGAGTATCACTCTGTTACCAGGCTGGAATGCAGTGGCGCACCACACCCAGCTAATTTTTGTATTTTTAGTATAGATGGGATTTCACCATGTTGGCCAGGATGGTCTCGATCTCCTGACCTCATGATCTGCCCACCTCAGCCTCCCAAAGTGTTGGGATTACAGGTGTGAGCCACCGCACCCAGTCTTGTATTTTATTTTAATTTGGTAGTTAACTCACACCTACCCTGATATTTTTGGATCCAAGTCATAAATGAGAAAATTGAAGCACAGAGAGTTTTAGTAACTTTTCCAATTTTACCTGGCTAGTAAACATCATGACTAGGACTCAAATCCAAGTAGTTCTGTTGAAACGTATAACCTAAGAAGGTGAAATGAAATCTATGTTTCATGAGGCAGAAAGCATGGTTTTCCAGGCAGGGCTAAACTAAAAACTAAAGATAAGATTACAGTTTACATAGCAATTATGGTTAAAAGTTTAAATTTCTCGGCCGGGAGTGGTAGCTCACGCCTGTAATCCCAGCACTTTGGGAGGCTGAGGCGGGTGGATCACAAGGTTAGGAGTTCGAGACCAGCCTGACCAACATGGTAAAACCCCATCTCTACTAAAAATACAAAAATTAGCCAGGTGTGGTGGCACGCATCTGTAATCCCAGCTACTCAGGAGGCTGAGGCAGGAGTATCACCTGAATTCAGGAGACAGAGGTTGCAGTGAGCCGAGATCACACCATTGCATTCTAGCATGGGCAACAGAGAGAGACTCCGTCTCAAAAAAAAAGAAGAAAAAAAAGTTTAAATTTCTCTTAGATGAGGGTTACATTTGGGACTCCTCCCCCTACTACCAAGCTCCCATCACTCAAGTGCCTTTGTACAGCCTCTTGGTGTCAAAGGCCCACCTGTACAACACATGGTGGCCCATTATTGTAATATTTCCCAACCTCTTGCCTTCCATCAGAACTCTCCTAAGTATTCCATGAAACTGATTATCTAAACTAAATATTCTAAAGCACATCAAATTATGAATGAAGATCTAGGTTAGCATGTTACACATTTATATTTTAACTGGGACTCACTGAGCATAGCACCTGGATTCAAGTCAAGAACACAAATTTAAAAATCTAGGTACTTTGATGGGAGGTCAGTGGCTCGGAGCTCCCTTCAAATTATAAAAAGCTGTTTGAAAAACAGAAAAAAAAAGTTGTCTGCTTCATGAAGTCTTTTTTTTTTTAACAAGAATTTACATTTATGAGGTCTTATTTTTACTATGTAATATATTTTCATGATTAACAAATTAAATAATATAGGCAGGGCATGGTGGCTCATGCCCATAAACCCAGCACTTTGGGAGGCCGAGGTGGGCAGATCTCACTCTGTCACGCAGGCTGGAGTGTACTGGCGTGATCTTGGCTCACTGCAACCTCCACCTCCCGGGTTCAAGTAATTATCCTGCCTCAGCCTCCTGAGTAGCTGAGATTACAGATGTCTACTACCACGCCGGTTAATTTTTGTATTTTTAGTAGAGTCAGGGTTTCACCATGTTGGCTAGGCTGGTCTTGAACTCCTGGCTTCAGGTGATCCACCTGCCTCTGCCTCCCAAAGTGTTGGGATTACAGGCGTACGCCACCACGACTGGCCTTCTTGATTTATTTCTAAAGGTTCTCTATATTTTAGGAACCTTACCTGTTTGTAATATGAATTGCAAATATTTTCCACTTAATCATCTGCCTCTTCATATTACTTCTGGTACTTATTGCTGTAAATTATTATTATTTTTAACTTAAATTTTAAGGTTTTCCTCATAAAGGTTTAGCATATTCAGAAGATTTTAGCATAGCCTTTTTTAGTAGATCAGTAATTGAATAAGTCTGCTCCCTAATCTCAAGCAATATCTTTGAGGTGTAGTGGCTGATTTGTTTTGTTTTCTTTTTTTTTTTTTTGAGACAGTCCTGCTCTGTTGCCTAGGCTGGAGTGCCATGGCACAATCTCAGCTCAATGCAACCTCTGCCTCCTGGGTTCAAGCGATTCTCCTGCCTCAGCCTCCTGAGTAGCTGGGATTACAGGCACCTGCCACTACATCCAGCTAATTTTTGTATTTTTGTAGAAATGGGGTTTTACCATGTTGGTCAGGCTGGTCTCAAACTCCTGACCTCCAGTGATCCACCTGCCTCGACCTCCCAAAGTGCTGGGATTACAAGCATGAGTCACTGCATCAGGCCTGTTATCCTTTTTTATTTCTGCAAAAATACTTCAAATGGAGGAAAAATAGCATGCAAAAAATATTCCAAGTAAGCTAACACAATTTTTAACATGCAATTACTGCTTTACTTAAATTCATTAAATTAAAACGTATAAAAATAATCCACAAATTTGCTGGGTCATCATAAAATACTACTGTTAGAGTATGGTTTTGTTTTGTTTAGAGACAAGGTCTCACTCTGTCATCAAGTCTGGAGTACAGTGGCTTGATGATAGCTCACTGCAACCTCAAACTCCTGGGCTCCAGTGATCTTCCTACCTCAGTCTCCTGAGTAGCTGGGACCACAGGTGCATGCCACCAAGCCCAGCTAATCTTTTAAAAAAAATTTTGTATAGACGAGGCCTCACTATGTTGCCAAGGCTGGTCTCAAACTCCTGGCCTCAAGGGATCCTCCTGCCTCAGCTTCCCAAAGCACTAGGATTATATGCACGAGCCACCACACCTAGCCAGTTGTTTTTTTTTTTAAACCTACTTGTGTTCTTTTAAATTGTGTTTTTGAGAAATTCATCCCTAGATCTATAGAAAAAACATTGTTTCTCCTAATTAATATGAATTAGGAACCATTTCTGGATCACAATGAGGCAATAACATTTAACTGAGTTACAACTAATTAAGAAAGAAATGTGGCCAGGTGCGGTGGCTCATGCCTGTAATCTCAGCACTTTCGGAAGCCCAGGCGGGTGGATCACGAGGTCAGGAGATCGAGACCATCCTGGATAACACGGTGAAACCCCTTCTCTCCTAAAAATACAAAAAATTAGCCAGGCATGATGGTGGGCGCCTGTAGTCCCAGTTACTCAGGAGGCTGAGGCAGGAGAATGGTGTGAACCCGAGAGACCGAGGTTGCAGTGAGCCGAGATTGTGCCACTGCACTCCAGCCTGGGCAACAGAGCAAGACTCTGTCTCAAAACAAAATAATAATAAAATAAAAAATAGTAAAAAAATTTTAAAAAAGAAAGAAATGTAAGCAAATAAAAATATGGAAGTTGCAAAACAGAGAATTTTGCTAAAATTAATCATAAAAATATTTTAAGTTTTCTTACAATTTACAAATTCTTGGTAGTGGGAAAATATTGTGTTTATACTTTATACTATGTTGCTTTTACATTTTCCAAAGAATGTTTCTATAGTTGTAGGGACTGAATTTTTTTTTTTCTTTTTTTTTTTTTTTTCAGATGAAGTCAGGCTAGAGTGCAATGGCATGATCTCGGCTCACTTTAACCTCCGCCTCCCGAGTTCAAGCAGTTCTCCTGCCTCAGCCTCCCGAGTAGCTGGGATTACAGGCACCTGCCACCACGCCCAGCTAATTTTTATATTTTTAGTAGAGACGGGGTTTCACCATGTTAGTGAAGGCTAAGCTAGTCTCGAACTCCTGACCTCAGGTAATCCGCCCACCTCGGCCTCACAAAGTGTTGGGATTACAGGCGTGAGCCACCACGCCTGGTTTAAAAAATTTTTTAAAGCTATTTGGTGATAAAGTTATATATCTACATAAGGAAAAAAAGTTTTTGTTATTGTTCTTGGGAGTAAACCTACCTTAGACTTTGCATTGGGCCTATTTTTACTACTTAGATTCTACTGAGTGTTGGCCACCAGGCATTAAGTCCAGAAAAGAGGAGCATGATCCAGAACACAACAAGACGGGAAGCATCCCATCCACTTTTATGATGTCAATGGCCATATAGGTGACTTTCAAGTCTCTTTCTCTAGCTGTGATCTGCCCCCTTAACAGAGCTATCTTTCAGTTGCCTTCCTGATATATCCATTAGCATATCCCAAAGGAACTACAATATAAATTTTAATACATCCAAAGTTGAATGCATCTTCTCCTCCAAAATCCACAGCTCCTTCTGAATTATCTGTTTCAATTAGTGATCATCCTTTTATCTTTTGTCTTATTGATTTCACCTTGCCTTGTCCTACTTACTCATACTATAAAGGTAAATAACTACCCAGGAGGCTGAGGCAGGAGAATCGCTGGAGCTCAGGAGTTGATCGCGCTTGTGAATAGCCACTGTGCTCCAGCCTGAGCAATGTAGCAAGACTTTGTCTCTTAAAAAAAAAAAAAAAAAAAGGGTAAATAAGCTGCTGAGCACTAGGTAAAGGTGGAGTCCTGAAGTATGGGCTGCAGCAGGTTAGTGGCTATGGTGGCCTCCACGTCTATCTGTGAATTTTCTTCAGGGCAAATTATATGAGGGTTGGTGCACTGGTGGGGGGAGAAAAATATGGAAACAAATACCATGAAGACAGCAATCAATTTTTTGGCCATCACCAATGATTTATAGATGCTTTTGAAATTAATGGCAAAACATAATCTGGGATGTGAATGAGAGCACAGTACCTCCCAAATGGCGCAGGTTGTGTCACTGTGTGACCGCTGATTCTCCAAAAACAAAACAACCTACTCCTCTTAAATTCATCTGGACAAACCAAAAATTCAAAATCCAGAACAGTATTACCTTATTCTACTACTAGAAAGAAGATTCAGAAGTGAATCCCACCTTCAGCGCTTTACAAATAAAAACATTAATTAACAGTTTAAACATGTAAAATATGAGGCTTTTCATGTAATAACACTTTTTTTTTTTGAGATGGAATCTCATTGTGTTGCCCAGGCTGGAGTGCAGTGGCAGGACCCCGGCTTACTGCAACCTCTGTCTCCTGGGTTCAAGTGATTTTCCTGCCTCATCCTCCCGAGTAGCTGGGATTACAGGCAAACACCACCACGCCCAGCTGATTTTTGTATTTTCAGTAGAGCTGGGGTTTCACCATGTTGGCCAGGCTGTGCTTGAATTCCTGACCTCAGCTGATCCACACAGCTCGGCTTCCCAAAGTGTTGGGATTACAGGCGTGAGCCACCACGCCCAGCCATAATTACACTTTTACTGATTATTATAAGTTGATTAAAATCATTTGACTAAAATTTTTTAATAAAAATTAAGTTAGCTGTTAAGCATTAATTTATAAGCCTTCCTATGAAATACATTTTAAGAGTTGAATAGTTTATTTGAAATCTTTTAAGTACAAATTATTTACAAATACAGTTGACCCTTGAACAATGCAGGACTTGCATGGCATCAACTTTCCATGCAGTCAAAAATCAAAGTATAATTTTTGACTCCCCAAAAACTCTACTAATACCCTACTGTTGACCAGAAGCCTTATTGATAACATAAACACATATTTTGTAGGTTATATGTATTATATACTGTATTCTTAAAGTAAGCTAGAGAAAATGTTAAGACAATTATAAGAGAAAATATGTTTACCATTCATTAAGTGGAAGTGGATCATCATAAAGTTACCACATTGAGTAGTTTTGAGGAAGAGGAGGGGGTGATATTGCTCTCTCAGGGTGGCAGAGGCAGAAGATATGCAGGATTGGAAGGGGAAGCAGGAGGGGCACGCACACCTGGTGTAACTTTATAGAAATACATCCATTTCTGTCTGACTTGTTTGCTTTCTTATTTATCTAAAAATGTTTCTATACGGTACCAATCCTCCTTCCACCATTTGCCTTCCTTTCGGTGCCCAAATCATAGAAGACTCCACATTGTAAAATAAGTCAAAAGCAGTCTTGAATAATTGGAAGCTCTTTCCATGTCTTCTACCTCATCATATGGCACCAGTTCGGACGCACTTATCTGCATCAAGTCATCTTCTGTTAATTCCTCTGGTGTGGTGTCTATTACCTCTTGAATTCCTCCAAGATCCATATCTTAAAACCCTTCACACACACACCCCCCACTCCACCTTTTTTGGCCGTATCCACAATCTCTTTCATGATTTCCTTGATTGGTTCTGTCGTAAATCCTGTGAAGTCATGCACAACATCTGGACACAGTTTTCTCCAGCAGGAATTTTTTGTTTTGGGTTTGATGGCTTTTACAGCTTTTTCTATAACAATGATGGTATCTTCAATGGTGTAAACCTTTCAGACTTTTTCTTTTTTTTTTTTTTTTTTTTTGAGACGGAGTCTCCCTTTGTTGCCCGGGCTGGAGTGCAGTGGCCGGATCTCAGTTCACTGCAAGCTCTGCCTCCCGGGTTAACGCCATTCTCCTGCCTCAGCCTCCTGAGTAGCTAGGACTACAGGCGCCCGCCACCTCGCCCGGCTAGTTTTTTGTATTTTTTAGTAGAGAGGGGTTTCACTGTGTTAGCCAGGATGGTCTCCATCTCCTGACCTCGTGATCCGCCCATCTCGGCCTCCCAAAGTGCTGGGATTACAGGCTTGAGCCACCGCCCCCGGCTTTTTTTTTTTTTTTTTTTTTTTTTGAGATGGAGTTTCCCTCTTGTTGCCCAGGCTGGAGTGCAATTGTGTGATCTTCGCTCACCACAACCTGTACCTCCGGGGTTCAAGTGATTCTCCTGCCTCAGCACCCTGAGTAGCTAGGATTACAGGCATGTGCCACCACGCCCAGCTAATTTTGTATTTTTAGTAGAGACGGGGTTTGTCCATGTTGGTCAGGCTGGTCTTGAACTCCCGACCTAAGGTGATCCGCCCGCCTAGGCCTTCCAAATTCCTGGGATTACAGGCATCAGTCACCGTGGCCAGCCCTTTCAGACTTTCATGATGTTCTATCACAGTTCTGTTCCACAGCACTGACAATCCTTTCCATAGAGTACAGTGTGTGATGAGCCTATGATTCCGATCTAGAGGCTAACTTAGAGATGATGTGTTCTAGGACCGGGGCACGGGCCAATATCAAAATAACTTTATCAAAATAACTTTAAAAGGCAATCCCTTACTGGCAAGTTACTTCCTGACTTCAGGGACAAAGCATCAATGAAACCAACCCAGAAAAAGCGTTCTCACTGTCCAGGCCTTCTGCTTGTACAACCAAAAGACTAGCAGCTGGTGTTTATCTTTTCCCTTCAAGGTTCAGGGGTTAGCAGTTTCGTAGATAAGGGCAGTCCTGATTATAAATCAGTTACACAAAAGCATTTGCACAAAACAATAGAGTTAGCCTGTCACTTCCTGCCTTAAATGCTGGTGTTAGCAGTTGATGCCATTTTATGTATTTCCACATTTCTTTGAAAATTCCAGAGGTTATTCCAACTTGTGCTCCCATTAACACCAAAGAGGTTTCAGTTTTCCCACATTCTCTAATAACTCAGGCTATCAGATATATTGATTTTTACCTATCTGATGGATGTGAAATAGTATCTCTTGTTTTCTTAACCTGAATTTCCTTGATTACTGACAAGTGTAACTATCATCAACCATTCAAGATTCTCCTTCTTTGAAATGACGAATCATTTTTCTATCTGGTTGTCTGTTTACTTGATTGTAGAATTGTGTATATATTCTTTTTTTTTTTTTTTTTTTTTTGAGGCGGAGTCTCGCTCTGTCGCCCAGACTGGAGTGCAGTGGCGCAATCTCGGCTCACTGCAAGCTCCACCTCCCGGGTTCACGCCATTCTCCTGCCTCAGCCTCCCGAGTAGCTGGGACTACAGGCGCCCGCCACCTCGCCTGGCTAGTTTTTTTTTTTGTATTTTTAGTAGAGACGGGGTTTCACCATGTTAGCCAGGATGGTCTCGATCTCCTGACCTCGTGATCCGCCCGTCTCGGCCTCCCAAAGTGCTGGGATTACAGGCTTGAGCCACCGCGCCCGGCCGTGTATATATTCTTGATATCAATATACCTTCAAAATAGTTTCTCCCAGTTTTGGGTTTGAGCATTCAATTTTTTCATGGTGTCTTTTATTATAAAGAATTTTTTAATTTTAATATAATTATTGCAGACACTACTAATTGTCCACTGTACTCTATTCTCCCCTTTTGCTACAGTAATATTTGGAGTTAGACACAGTATTCTATTTCAAAGTTGCAAACAACGGAGAGTGCCTGGAAGTAAAGTGTGCCACTTCCTGGTATGTGCCTTACAATATTGAACATGTGTTCCATCACTGTCTCTTCACCTTCCTTCATACTGGCACATTAAATGTTATAATTGAGAGCAATCTTACAAGCTATATGTTAAGAATAACAAAGTTACTCAACCAGCCTGGGTCTGTAAGATGGCTTCATGGATCAAAAGTTCATCCACCTACCCTGAACTATTACATAAAAGAGAAATAAACTTCTGTCATGTTAGCCACTGAATTTTGAATATCTTTTTAAAAAGACACTTGGTAAGCTGGGCATGGTGGCTCATGTCTGTAATCCAAGCACTTTGGGAAGCCAAGGCAGGAGGATTGCTTGAGGCCAGGAGTTCCAGACCAGCCTGAGCAATATAACAATACCTATTCTCTACAAATTATTTATCTATCTATCTATATATCTATTTATTTATACAGACAGGGTCTCACTTTGTCATCCAGGCTGGAATACAGTGGCGGGATCTTTCCTCACTGCAATCTCTGCCTCCTGGGTTCAAGTGATTCTTGGGCCTTAGCCTCCTGAGTAGCTGGGATTACAGGCGTGTACCACCACGCCCAGCTAATTTTTGTATTTTTTGTGGTGACGGGGTTTCACCACGTTGGCCAGGCTGGTCTCAAACTCCTGAGTTCAAGTGATCCGCCCGCCTTGGCCTCTCAAAGTGTAGGATTACAGGCATGAGCCACTGTGCCCGGCCTCTACAAACAATTTAAAAATTAGCAGGATGCAGTTGCTTACACCTGTAGTCCCAGCTACTCAGAAGGCTGACGTGCAGTGGGCTATGATTATGTCACTGCACTTCAGCCTAGGTGATAGAGTGAGACCTTGTCTCTAAAAATAAATTCTTTTTAAAGACACATGGACAAATACATTTAAGAAGAATTTCTTAGATAACACACAAAGATTAATTACAGTTGTCACTCCTTATCTGTGATTTGGTTTTTTTATCTGTTTCAGTTACCTATAGGCTGAAAATATTACGTGGAAAATTCCAAAAATAAATAACTCATAAGTTGTAAATTGCTTGCCATTCTGAGTAGCGTGATTAAAATCTCACATCTTGCCCCATCCTGCCCAGTAAGTGAATCATCCCTTTGTCCAGTGATCCATGCTATATATGCTACCTACCATTAAGCACTCTTAGTAGCTGTCTCGGTTATCAGACTGAAAAGAAAAAAAAAAATAGTATATATAGGGTCAGTACTATTCCTGGTTTCAGGCATCCACTAGAGGTCTTGGAATGAATTGCCCACAGATAAGAAAGGACTACTGTACTTTATTTAGGGTGATTGCTCTTTGTGTCTAATATAAGAAATCCCAGCCAGGCACGGTGGCTCATGCCTGTAATTCCAGCACTCTGCGAGGCCAAGGTGGGCGGATCACCTGAGGTCAGGAGTTTGAGACCAGCCTGGCCAACATGGCGAAACCCCGTCTACTAAAAATACAAAAATTACCTGAGCATGGTGGCAGGTGCCTGTAGTCCCAGCTACTCAGGAGACTGAGGCAAGAGAATTGCTTGAACCCAGGAGGCAGAGGTTGCAGTGAGCCGAGATGGCGCCACTGCACTCCAGCCTAGGCGACAGAGCAAAACTCCACGTCAAAAAAAAATAATAATAATAGATAAAAAGAAATCCCTCCTAAGATCAAAAATATATTATATTTTTCTTTCCTAAAACTTTTGGGCTTTGCGTCTCAAATTCAGCCTTTAATTCTGGAATGTGGTGTGTGTACAGTTGAAGTAAGGATTTACAGTTATAATGTAGTTAACCAATTCTTTCAGCACTATTTATTGAATATTCCATCCCACTGATTTATAATGCCATCTCTTTCACATACCAAACAACCATAGATGACTATTCTATGCCCTATGCTTATAAACTTGCCCTATGCTTATAAACTTGTGCCAATATCACATTGCTATAATTAATAAAACTTCACACTAAATTCTGACGTTTGGTATAACAAATCTGTCATTATTTTTCAAATGTGTCTTGAAAATTATTGATATTTACTCTTCCATTTAAAATTTAACATTCACCTATCAAACCACACACACACACACACCTGCCAGGATTTATAGTGGAACTACGCTGTATGAATAGATTAATACAAGAAGAAATGACATCTTTAGGACAGGCGCAGTGGCTCACACCTGTAATCCCAGCACTTTGGGAGGCTGAGGTGGGCAGATCACTTGAGGTCAGGAGTTGGAGACAAGCCTGGCCAACATAGTGAAACCCCATCTCTACTAAAAATACAAGAATTAGCCAGGTGTGGTGGCAGGCACCTGTAATCCCAGCTACTCAGGAGGCTGAGGCAGGAGAATCACTTGAACCCGGAAGGCAGAGGTTGCAGTGAGCCAAAATCATACCATTGCTCTCCAAACTGAGGGACAAGAGTGAGACTTCATCTCAAAAAAAAAAAAGAAATGACATCTTTATAAAACTGAGTTCTCATTCATGAGCATGTTGCCTCCATATTATGTAACTAAGTAAATTTTTATAATTTTCTCCATAAAGATCTTTATTTTTTTTCTTTTTTGAAACAGGATCTCAGTCTGTCACTTAGGCTAAAATGCGGTTACTGATTATGGCTCTCTGCAGCCTCAACCTCCCTGACCCAATCCATCCTTCCACCTCAGGCTCTCAAGCAGCTGGGTCCACAGGCACGTATCACCACACCCAGCTAATTTTTGTGTTTTTTTTAGAGATGGGGTTGTGCCATGTTGCCCAGGCTGATCTTGAACTCCTGTTCAAGCATCTGTCCACCTTGGCCTCCCAAACTGCTATGAGGTGAGAGCCGCTGCACCCAGCCAACATCTTCTGTTTGGTATATTGCAAAGTTCTTCATAGTTTTCTTTTTTTTTTTTTACATGTGTATTAGTATATTGTCATATTGCTATAAAGAGCTACCTGAGACTGAGTAATTAATAAAGAAAAGAGGTTAAGACTCACAGTTCTGCAGGCTGTACAGGATGCATGGTTGGGGAGGCCTCAGAAACTTACAATCATGGCAGAAGGGCAAAGGGGAAGCAAGCGTGTCTTGACATGGCAGCAGAAGAGACAGAGAGAGTGAAGGTGGGAGAAGTAGTACACATTTAAACAACCAGATCTTGTGAGAACTCACTCACTATCACAACAGCAGCAAGGGGGAGGTCTGCCCCAGTGTTCCATCACCTCCCACCAGGCCCCTCCTCCAAAACCAAAGATCATAATTCAATATGAGATTTGGGTGGGGCCACAAACCATAACATCCTGCCCCTGGCCCCTCCCAAATCTCATGTCCTTCTCACATTGCAAAACATAAGCATGCCTTCCCAACAGTCCCCCAAATTCTTTTTTTTTTTTTTTTTTTTTTTTTTTTTTTGAGACGGAGTCTTGCTCTGTCGCCCAGGCTCGAGTGCAGTGGCCGGATCTCAGTTCACTGCAAGCTCCGCCTCCCGGGTTCACGCTATTCCCCTGCCTCAGCCTCCGGAGTAGCTGGGACTACAGGCGCCCGCCACCTCGCCCGGCTAGTTTTTTTTTGTATTTTTTAGTAGAGACGGGGTTTCACCGTGTTAGCCAGGATGGTCTCGATCTCCTGACCTCGTGATCCGCCCGTCTCGGCCTCCCAAAGTGCTGGGATTACAGGCTTGAGCCACCGCGCCCGGCCAGTCCCCCAAATTCTTAACTCATTTCAGCATTATCTAAAAGTCCAAGTCCAAAGCCTCATCTGAGGCAAGGTAAGTCCCTTCCACCTATAAGCCTGTAAAATGAAAACCAAGTTAGTTACTTCCAAAACACAATGCAGGTACAGGCATTGGGTAAATGCTCCCATTCCAAAAGGGAGAAATTGGCCAAAACAAAGGGGCTACAGGCCCCATGCATGTCTGAAAACCAGTAGGGCAGTCATTAAATCTTAAAGCTCCAAAATAATCTCCTTTGACACTCTATCTCACATCCAGGGCATGCTGATGAAAGAGGTGGGCTCCCAAGGACTTAGGCAACTCCACTCCTGTCACTCTGCAGGGTACAGTCCCTCCAGCTGCTTTCACAGGCTGGTGTTAGAGTGCCTACAGCTTTTCCAAGTGCACTACACAAGCTGTTGGTGTATCTACCATTCTGGGGTCTGGAGGATGGTGGCCCTCTTATCACAGCAGTGCCCCAGTGAAGACTCTGTGTGGGTGCTCCAACGCCACATTTCCCCTCTGCACTGCCCTAGTAGAGGCTCTCCAAGAGGGTGCTGCCCTTGGAGCAGACTTTGGCCTGAACATTCAGGCATTTCCATATATCCTCTGAAATTCAGGTGGAGGCTGATAGATCAACTCTTGCCTTCTGTGCTCCTACAGGCCCAACACCTTGTGAAAGCCACCAAGGTTTGGGGCTTGCACCCTTTGAAGCAGCAGCCTGAGCTGTACCTTGGTCCCTTTTAGCCATGGCTGGAGCTAGAGCCACTGTGATGCAGGGTGCCATGTCCTGAGGTTGCACAGAGCAGCAGGGGCCCTGGGCCAGCCCACAAAACCATTTACCCCTCCTAGGCCTCCAGGCCTGTGATGGAATGAGTTGCTGCAAAGGTCTCTGAAATGTCTTGGAGGCATTTCTCCCATTGTCTTGGCTTCTAACATTCAGCTCTTCTTTACTTGTGCAAATTTCTGCAGCCTTGAATTCCTCCAAAAAATGGGTTTTCTTTTTCTACCACATAGTCAGGCTGCAAATTTTCCAAACTTTTATGCTCTGCTTCCCTTTTAAGTTCTAGTTTCAGGTCATTTCTTTGTTTATGAGCATAGGCTTTTAGAAGCAGCCAGGCCAAATCTTTTTTTTTTTTTTTTTTTCTTGAAACAAAGTTTTACGCTTGTCCCCCAGGCTGGAATGCAATGACGCGATCTCGGCTTAGTGCAACCTCCGCCTCCTGGGTTCAAGCAATTCTTCTGCCTCAGTCTCCCGAGTAGCTGGAATCACAGGCGTCTGCCACCACGCCTGGCTAATTCTTGTATTTACTTTTAGTAGAGACGGGGTTTCACCATGTTGGCAAGGCTGGTCTCAAATTCCTGACCTCAGGTGATCTGCCCACCTCAGCCTCCCAAAGTGCTGGGATTACAGGCATGAGCCACCGTGCCCGGCCCAGGCCAAATCTTGAACACTTCACTGCTTAGAAATTTCTTTTGCCAGATACCCTAAATCATCTCCCTCAAGTTAAAAGTTTCACAGGTCTCCAGAGCAGGGGCACAATGCTGCCAGTCTCTTTGCTAAAGCATAGCAAGAGTGACCTTTACTCCAGTTCCCAATAAGTTCCTCATTTCCATCTGAGACCACGTCAGCCTAGACTTCACTGTCCATATCGCTATCAGTATTTTGGTATCATTCAACAAGTCTCTAGGAAGTTCTAAACTTTCCCTCATCCACCTGTCTTCTTCCAAGCCCTCCAAACTGTTCCAACCTCTGACCATTACCCAGTTCCAAAGTTGCTTCCACATTTTCAGGTATCTTTATAGCAATGCCCCACTTCTCTAGTATTTTCTGCATTAGTCCATTCTTACATTGCTATAAAGAACTACCTGATACTGGGTAATTTATGAAAAAAGTTTGACTCACAGTTCTGCAGGCTGTACAGGAAGCATAATTGTGGAGGCCTTGGAAAACGTACAATCATGACAAAAGGGTGAAGGGGAAGAAAGCACATCTTGATGTGGTGGCAGGAGAGAGTGAAGTGGGAAGTGCTATACACTTTTAAACAACCAGATCTCCTGAGAACTCACTATCATGACAACAGCAAGGGTAAATCTGCCTCCATGATCCAATCACCTCCCACCCAGCCCTTCCTCTGACACTGAAGATCATAATTCAATGTGACATTTGGGTGCAGACATACAGTCAAACTATATCAATATGATATAATTTTTTTATATTGCATTTTATCTTGTTTGTTGTTGGTATACAGGAATGTTGTTGGTCTTTTGTATACTGATCCTGTAATTAAATTTTGCTGAATTATCTTATTAATGTTAATGGTTTACATCTTCTATGTAAGTAATTATGATGAATGATAAAAAGTTAGACTTTCTTTTTTCATCCTTATGCATTTCACTTCTTTTCTTATTGCCCTGATACAACTTTAATAAGATGTGGAACAGTAGTCATGAGATTGGCATCTTTATCTTGTTCCTCACTTAAAAGGGGATACTCTGAGTTTTATGAGATACCCTTTATCACGTTAAGAGGATTATCTTATCATTTCTCCTATATAAGTTTGTACTATAAATATGTGTTAAATTTTATGAAAACTTCTTTTTTGAATCTTCTAAGGTGATTGTATCATTTTATTCCTTTAATCCATAAATGTGGTAAATTATTTCAGTAAGTGTTCTATTGTTAGACCATCCTTGAATTACTGGGATAAATCCTCCGTAGCCAAAATTGTGTTTTTATACATGCCACATATTATTTGCTCATGTTTTATTTAGGAATTTTGCATTTATGTTAATAAGGAAAACAAAACTATACTTTTTCTTTATTTTTTTTTTGAGACAGAGTCTCGCTCTGTCGCCCAGGCTGGAGTGCAGTGGCCGGATCTCAGCTCACTGCAAACTCCATCTCCCGGGTTTACGCCATTCTCCTGCCTCAGCCTCCTGAGTAGATGGGATTACAGGCGCCTGCCACCTTGCCTGGCTAGTTTTTTGTATTTCTTAGTAGAGACAGGGTTTCACCGTGTTAGCCAGGATGGTCTCGATCTCCTGACCTCGTGATCCGCCAGTCTCGGCCTCCCAAAGTGCTGGGATTACAGGCTTGAGCCACCGCGCCCGGCCTATAATTTTTCTTTCTTCATTTTCTTTTACTATCCTCATTAAATTTTACCACACTCGTCAAATAAATTGGAAAACTTTCCTTCTTTTTAAAAATTCTATTGAACTGTTTATGTAAAATCGGAGTTTTATACCATTATGAGGCAGGATAGGTAGTTAAGGAAGTGACCATGTTCTTGGGAGGCAGCAACCATGGTGACTGTACAATTAACACAACAAGCCTTTGCATTCACGTTGAAATTGAGCTCATTCAAGCAAAGCTGTCTTCAGTGGGGACTTTCCCCTCGAGAGAGCATGAACCATTTTTTTTTTTTTTTTTTTTTTGAGGTGGAGTTTTGCTCGTCACCCAGGCTGGAGTGCAATGGCAGGATCTCAGCTCACTGCAACCTCCGCCTCCCAGGTTTAAGTAATTCTCCTTGCCTCAGCCTCCCCAGTAGCTGGGATTACAGGCGCCAGCCACCACAGTCAGCTAATTTTCGTATTTTAATAGAGACGGGATTTCACCATGTTGGCTAGGCTCGTCTGGAACTCCTGACCTCAGGTGATTCATCCGCCTTGGCCTCCCAAAGTGACGGGTTTACAGGCGTGAGCCACTGCCTCCAGCTTCTCTTATAATTTTTTTTTTTTTTTTTTTTTTTTTTTTGAGACGGAGTCTCGCTCTGTCACCCAGGCTGGAGTACAGTGGCCGGATCTCAGCTCACTGCAAGCTCCGCCTCCCGGGTTTACGCCATTCTCCTGCCTCAGCCTCCCGAGTAGCTGGGACTACAGGCGCCCGCCACCTCGCCCGGCTAGATTTTTGTAGATTTTTTTAGTAGAGATGGGGTTTCACCGTGTTAGCCAGGATGGTCTCGATCTCCTGACCTCGTGATCCGCCCGTCTCGGCCTCCCAAAGTGCTGGGATTACAGGCTTGAGCCACCGCGCCCGGCTTCTCTTATAATTTTTAAGAATCCCTACCATATCTACAGTTTTGCACCTTGAAAAAATGCCGACTATTGTACTTCTGTGCCTTTTAAAATTCTTTTTTGCCAAAAGTTTGTCTATTTTATTTGCCAGGGCTGGAGTGCCATGGCGCAATCTCGGCTCACCACAAGCTCCGCCTCCCAGGTTCCCTGGGTTCAAGCAATTCTCCTGCTTCAGCCTCCCCAGTAGCTGGGATTACAGGCGCCCACCACCACACCCAGCTTATTTCTTGTATTTTTTACTAGAGATGGGGTTTCACTGTGTTGGTCAGGCTGGTCTCGAACTCCTGACCTCATGATCCACCCGCCTCAGCCTCCCAAAGTACTGGGATTACAGGTGTGAGCAACCACGCCTGGCCTCCACCTTTGGTTTCTTTGAGCCTCCAATTGTTCCTTTGATTTCTAGTCATTCTTTACTGTGCTTAATGTTATTTCCTTCCTTCTTCACATCTTTGTTAATTTTTTTTTTGCCCCCGAGCCATTTTCTGTGTTATTGCTAATGGCATTTTAAAACCTTCACCTGAAGCCAGGCGTGGTGGGACATACCTGCAATTCCAGCTACTCAAGAGCATGAGATGGGAGGGTTGCTTGAACCCATGAGTTTGAATCCAGCCTGGGCAACATAGTGAGAGTCTGTCTCTTAAAAAAAATTTACAAAAATAATGTTGGTTTTCATATGTTTACCTTGTATCTAGTTATCTTGCTAAAATGTACTTATTACTTTGGATAGTTCATAGATTCCTTTAGGTTTTCCACCTATATAGTTATACCTTTTGCAAATGTTTTATTTATTCATTACCAATTATTAATTCTTATGCCTTTTCTTTTTTTCTTGACTTACTGCACTGTCTACAAGGCTAGGACCTCCAGCACAATCTTGAATAAAAGTGGTTGGAGCTGACATCCTTATCTTCTTCCCAATCTTAGAAAGTATTTAGTCTTTTACCATTGAGTATTATGTTAGCTGGAGTTTTTTTGTTTGTTTGTTTGTTTAGATGCTCCTTATCTTATAGGGAAGATGCCCTATTCTTAGTTTGCTAAGAGTTTTTTTTATCATGAACTAGAGTTAAATTTTGTCAAATGCTTCTTTTTTGTTTCTATTGAGATGAAAAGGTTTATATTTATGAATTCAAATTCTTTAGTAGATATAGAGTATCTTAGTCTGTTTCATGTTGCTATAACAGAATATTTGAGACTGGGTAATTTATAAAGAAAAGAGATTTATTTAGCTCATGGTTCTGCAGGCTCAGAAGTGTAAGAAACACAAAACTAGCATCCATTAGGCTTTTAGTGAAGGCTATGTTTTAAAATGGTAGAGAAAGTTCAAGAGAGAAGCAGATACAAGTGAAGAGAGCAAGATCTGGGGTGCATCCGGGCTTTATAACAATCCATTGTATAAGAACTAGTTCATCCCTGTGGGAACTAATCCAGTTTCTCAGAAGGAGCATGCACTATTGGGAGAACTACACCAAGCTATTCATGAGACATCCACCATGTTTTAAACACCTCCCACTAGCATCCACTTCACCACATCATGGACTAAATTCCAACACAAGCTTTGGTGGGGACAAAGAAACCATATCCAAATTATACTACATGACTATTAAATTTTCAATTTCTTGTTTTGTCAGTTTTGGTATTTATGTCTTTCAAGAAATTTGTCCATGTCATATAAGTTGCCAAATTTGGCCAGACTTGGTGGCTCACGCCTGTAATCCCAGCACTCTGGGAAACCCAGGTGGGTGGATCACCTGAGGTCAGGAGTCCAAGACCAGCCTGACCAACAGGGTGAAACCGCGCCTCTACTCAAAATACAAAAATTAGCCGGGTGCAGTGGCGCGCACCTGTAATCCCAGCTAATACAGCCACCTCACCCAGCCTCCTTTCTTATTTTTTAACATGAGCATTTAAAGCTATAAATTTCCCTCTAAGGACTGCTTTAGTTGTGTTCCCAGGTTTTATGTGTTTTCATTATCATTCAGCTCAACATATTTTCTAACCTCCTTTGTGATTTATTCTTTGATCCATAGGTAATATAGGCTGTGTGGCTTAATTTCCAAATATTTCAGCATTTCCAAATATCTTTTTCTTTCAATTTCTAATTTAACTTAATTTAGGTCACATATCTGTATGATTTTAATCTAGATTTATGACATAGCGTATTGTTTATTTTGGCAAATGTTCAAATTGCAATTGAAAAGAATTAATATATGATTGTGTGTAGTGTTTTATAAATGCCAATTACCTCAAAGTGGTTGATAATGTTGTTTAAACCAAATTTTGGGTGTAGTGTTTATATATTTCAGTTAGGCTCAGGTGATAAAGTTGTTAAAAGTATCTGTATCACCACTGAGTTTTTCTCTGTTTTATCAATAACTAAGAGAGGGGTACTAAACTCTTCAAATGTAATTATAGATTTGGGGGCCAGGTGCTGTGGCTCATGCCTGTAATCCCAGCACTTTGGGAGGCCAAGGCAGATGGATCACTTGAAGTTAGGAGTTCCAGACCAGCCTGGCCAACATGGCGAAACCCCATCCTACTAAAAATACAAAAATTAGCCAGCTGTAGTGGCGCACGCCTTTTGTCCCAGCTACTTGGGAGGCTGAGGCAGGAGAATCACATGAACCTGGGAGGCAGAGGTTGGAGTGAGCAGAAGATCATGCCACTGTACTCTAGCCTGGGCAACAGAGCAAGGCTCCGTCTCAAAAAAAGAAAAAAAAAGTGTAGATTTGTGCATTTTCCCCTTTAGTTCTGCCCATTTCACACTATTCTATTTTCTTCATGAATGTTTATCATTATTTCTTGAGTAAGTGACACCTGTTCCCCACCATCAGAAGCAGCAGTCCCAGGATGCCAGCTCACTCCATGGATGTCAAACCACTCCATTGTTTGAAAGACACAGACAGGCACTGGATGGAACCATACTTTACTCACGTAGAGAACAGACACAGCAAGAGATCAGCTTCAACAGTAAGCATTCACTCCCCCATGGCCAGCGGGTCTGACCACATAGCCAATGCAGGGAGATGGTCTGCATGCATCCATCTTGTGTTACAGGTGAAGGATGCCATCTGCTCCCTACTGGGAACAGATATCATAGTGGGGTTGGCTAGGCACACATGATGCACATACTTTAGGTAAAACAAGGGAATAAACATCTAACCCAGAACAGGGGAAGATAATCCCAAGCAAGGCGATATGCCCAGCACAAATTGTGAGGTTACTTATCTCCATATAAGAAAATGTTCCAGGCCCACACCACACTCTTACAGTTGTTCAAGGGTCAACAGGCTGCACAAGACTGTCTTTATCAACGTTCTGAAATGTCCCTTTTTTTCTCGGATAATATACTTTTTTTGTTGTTGTTGTTCTTGAGATGGAGTTTTGCTCTTGTTGCCCAGGCTGGAGTGCAACGGCCAGATCTCGGCTCACTGCAACCTCCACCTCCCAGGCTCAAATGATTCTCCTGCCTCAGCCTCCCAAGTAGCTGGGATTACAGGCATGCGCCACCCCACCCAGCTAATTTTGTATTTTTAGTAGAGATGGGGTTTCTCTATGTTGGTCAGGCTGGTCTCAAACTCCTGACCTCAGGTGATCTGCCTGCCTTGGTCTCCCAAAGTGCTGGGATTACTGATGTGAGGCACTGCACCCAGCCTCTGATAATATTATTTGTTTGAAGTATACTTTTCTGATATTAAAAGTCACTCCATTTCCTGATGATTAGTGTTTATATGGTATATAATATTTTTCTATCCACACATAAATTAGCCAGACATGGTGGCAGACACCTATAGTCCCAGCTACTTGGGGATGTGAGGGATCTAAGTTGCCTGCTCCTTATGAGAATCTAATGCCTGCTGATCTGTCACTGTCTCCCATCACCATCTAGTTGCAGAAAAATAAGCTCAGGCTCCCACTGATTCTACATGATAGTGAGTTATATAATGTATAACTATTTCATTATACATTATAATGTAATAATAATAGAAATAAAGTGCATAATAAATGTAATGTGCTTGAATCACCCTGAAACCATCCCCTCTCCCCTATCCATGGAAAAACTGTCTTACACAAAACAGGTCCCTTGTGCCAAAAAGGTTGGGGACCACTGTTTTAGCCTGAGCAACAGAGTAAAACTGTCTCAAAAATTGTTGGGTTTCAGGCCACTATCTGACTATTTGTTTTCTAGTAGTACTAGATACTACAAGATGTTTTTGTTGTTGCTGTTGTTTTTTTCCCCCTCTTTCCCTGCGCTATTTTGGATTGTTTTTGTTTTCCACTTTGTGTCCTGTATCGGCTTTTTATTATACCTCTTTTTCACTCATTGTTCTAGGGGTTACAATATGCATTCTTCTTTTTTTTTTTTTTTTTTGAGATGGAGTCTCGCTCTGTCGCCCGGCTGGAGTGCAGTGGCCGGATCTCAGCTCACTGCAAGCTCCGCCTCCCGGGTTCCCGCCATTCTCCTGCCTCAGCCTTCGGAGTAGCTGGGACTATAGACGCCCGCCACCTCGCCCGGCTAGTTTTTTGTATTTTTTAGTAGAGACGGGGTTTCACCGTGTTAGCCAGGATGGTCTCGATCTCCTGACCTCGTGATCCACCCGCCTCGGCCTCCCAAAGTGCTGGGATTACAGGCTTGAGCCACCGCGCCCGGCTCTTTTTTTTTTTTTGAGACGGAGTCTCGCTTTGTCACCCAGGTGGGAGTGCAGTGGCGCGATCTCAACTCACTGCAAGCTCCGCCTCCCGGGTTCACGCCATTCTCCTGCCTCAGCTTCCGAGTAGCTGGGACTACAGGCGCCCGCCACCGCGCCCGGCTAATTTTTTTGTATTTTTAGTAGAGACTGGGTTTCACCGTGTTAGCCAGGATGGTCTCGATCTCCTGACCTCGTGATCCACCCGCCTCGGCCTCCCAAAGTGCTGGGATTACAGGCGTGAGCCACCATGCTTGGCCTGTGTTTAGCTTCTTTTTTTTCTTTTTCTTTTTTCTTTTTCTGTTTTTTTTGAGATAGAGTCTGGCTCTATCGCCCAGGCTGGAGTGCAGTGGCCGGATCTCAGCTCACTGCAAGCTCCGCCTCCCGGGTTTACACCATTCTCCTGCCTCAGCCTCCAGAGTAGCTGGGACTACAGGCGCCCGCCACCGCGCCCGGCTAATTTTTTTGTATTTTTAGTAGAGACTGGGTTTCACCGTGTTAGCCAGCATGGTCTCGATCTCCTGACCTCGTGATCCACCCGCCTCGGCCTCCCAAAGTGCTGGGATTACAGGCGTGAGCCACCGCGCCCGGCCTACAATATGCATTCTTAACTTATTACACACTTTACCATGAATTCATATTGGACCATTTTGTATATAACAAAGGAACCTTAAAATGATAGACTTCCATTTTTCCCTTCCTGTGTATTGTGCTATTATGGCCATTACACTTCACTTCTACCTAATTTAAGCCATACAATAAATCACCATTTTTATTTTGTTTTTGCTTTAAATTGTCAATTATGTTTTTTGTTTGTTTGTTTCTTTTTTGAGACGGAGTCTCGCTCTGTCGCCCAGACTAGGGTGCAATGGCTGGATATCAGCTCACTGCAAGCTCCACCTCCTGGGTTTACACCATTCTCCTGCCTCAGCCTCCTGAGTAGCTGGGACTACAGGCGCCCGCCACCTCGCCCGGCTAGTTTTTTGTATTTTTTAGTAGAGACGGGGTTTCACCGTGTTAGCCAGGATGGTCTGGATCTCCTGACCTCGTGATCCGCCCACCTCGGCCTCCCAAAGTGCTGGGATTACAGGCTTGAGCCACCGCGCCCGGCCGAGTCAATTATGTTTTAAAGGAATCTAAAAATGAAAAAAGTATCTTCTATTTACCCACAAATGCTCAAGTGTTCTTCATTCTTTCTTGTAGACATGATTTTTCTACCTGGTATCTTTTTCCTTCAGCCTTCCTTTAACATTTCTCATAGTGCAGACCTGCTAGGGACTAATTTTCTAACCTATCTGAAAATATCTTTATTTCCCCTTCATTTTAGAAGGATATTTTCATTGGATATAGGTTGACATCTTCTTTCTGCACTTTAAAGATGCTATTCCCTTGGCTTATGTTGTTTCTGATGAGAAGTCATTCTTCATGTTTCCTAAATTTAGTTAGTTGTCTTTTATTTCTCTGTCTTCAGTTTTTAGAAATTCAACTATAATGTGCCTAGCTGTGTTTTTTCTTTTTTTCTTTTCTTTTCTTTCTTTCTTTTTTTTTTTTTGAGACAAGCTCTGGAGTGCAGGGTCCCAGGCTGGAGTGCAGCAGCATGATCAAAGCTCACTACAGCCTCGAACTCCTAGGCTCAAGTGGTCCTCCTGCCTCAGCCTCCTGAGTAGCTGGGATTACAGGCATGTGCCACCACACCCAGCTAATTTTTTTGTAGTTTTGGTAGAGACACAGTTTCACCATGTTGCCCAGGCTGGTCTTGAACTCTCAGAGTCAAGCAATTGGCCCGCCTCAGCCTCCCAAAGTGCTGGGATTACAGGTATGAGCCATACCGTAGGGTATGGGCCCCTACTTGTGTTTTCATTTGTTTATCTTACTTGGGGTTTGTTAAACTTCTTGAATTTGTAGGTTTACAGTTTTCCTCCAATATGTCAGATTTTTCAGTCACTATTTCTTCAAAATTTTTTTCTTCCTTATTCTCTCCTATCCTTATGGGGTTCCTGTTTCACAATCTTGTCCAAGAGGTCACTCATTTTCCATTAAAATTTTCCCCCTAGCATTTTGCTGTCTGTGCTTCAGTTTGGATCTATTTTTTGCCCTGTCTTCAAGTGCACTGATTCTACCTTCTGCCATGTCAAATCCACTGTTAAGCCCATCCTGTATAATTTTCCCTTTAGATATCATATTTTTCAGTTCTTGAATTTCTATTTGGTTCTTTTGAAATAGTTTCCATTTTTTGACTAGTATTTCCTATCTGTTCATTCACTAGGTCCTTCTTTTCCTTCATTTTCTTTTTCTTTTCTTTTTTTGAGATGGAGTCTCACTCTATTGCCCAGGCTGGAGTGCAGTGGTGTGATCTCAGCTCACTGCAACCTCCACCTACCAAGTTCAAGCAATTCTCCTACCTCAGCCTTCCAAGTAGCTGGGATTACAGGTGCCGCCACCACGCCTGGCTAATTTTTGTTTTTGTTTTTGTTTTTTTTTAGTAGAGACAGGGTTTCGCCACGTTGGCCAGGCTGGTCTAGAACTCCTGACCTCAAGTGATCCGCCTGCCTCGGCCTCCCAAAGGGCTGGGATTACAGGTGTGAGCCACCACACCTGGCCTCCTTTAATTCTTAAACATTTAAAATACTCACATTAAGCCCTTTTCTGCGTATTCTTATATTTCTGTCAACTCTCAGTCCTTGTCTGTCTCTATTGACTGCTTTTCTCCTAGTTACACATATCAATTTCCTACTTCTTTGCCTTTCTTTTTTTTTTTTTTTTTTTCTTTTGAGACAGAGTCTCACTCTGTTGCCCAGACTTAAGTGCAGTGGTGCAATCTCAGCTCACTGCAACATCTGCCTCGAGGGTTCAAGCGATTCTCCTGCTTCAGCCTCCTGAGTAGCTGAAACTACAGGCTCATGCCACCATACCCGGCTAATTTTGTATTTTTGGTAGAGACGGGGTTTCACCATATTGATCAGGCTGGTCTTGAACTCCTGACCTCAAGTGATTCGCCCAACTCGGCCTCCCAAAGTGCTAGGATGACAGGTGTGAGCTACCACTCCTGACCTTTTCTAATAATCTTTAACATTTATGCTAAATATTGTGAATATTACTTTGGGTCTGGATTTTATCTTTCTTCAAAGAGTTTTGTTCTGGCAGGTTAATTTTTTTTTTTTTTGAAACAGAGTCTCGCTCTGTCACCCAGGCTGGAGTACAGTGGCGCAATCTCAGCTCACTGCAGCCTCAACCTCTCAGGCTCAAAAGATCCTTCCATCTCAGCCTCTGAAGTAGGTGGGACTACATGCATGTGCCACCACCCCATCCCCAATACCTAATTTTTAAATTTTTTTTGTAGAGATGGGGTATTGCTATGTTGCCCAGCCTGGTCTTGAACTCCTTGTCTCAAGCCATCCTCCCAACTCACCATCTTGAAATGCTGGAATTACAGGCATGAGTCACCACACTCAGCCTTACATGGATTTTTTTTTTTTTCCTTCCTAGACAGAGTCTTGCTCTGTCACCCAGACTGGAGTGCAGTGGTGCGATCTTGGCTTACTGCAACCTCCGCCTCCCTGGTTCAAGCAATTATCCTGCCTCAGCCTCCCGAGTAGCTAGGATTACAGGCGCCTGCCACCACACCTGGCTAATTTTTGTATTTTTAGTAGAGCTGGGGTTTCACCATGTTGGCCAGGCTGGTCTCAAACTCCTGACCTCATGATCCGCCTGTCTTGGTCTCCCAAAGTGCTGGGATTACAGGCATGAGCCACTGTGCCCAGCTGGATTTTTTTTTTTTTTTAATGACATCAGCCAGGTGGCTCACGCCTGTAATCCCAGCACTTTGGGAGGCCGAGGTGGACAGATCACTTGAGGTCACGAGTTCAAGGCCAGCCTGGCCAGCATGGTGAAAGCCTGTCTCTATTAAAAATACAAAAAATTAGCTGGGCATGGTGGTGGGTGCCTGTAATCCCAGCTACTTGCATGCTGAGGGAGGAGAATCCCATGAACCCAGGAGGTAGAGGTTTCAGTGAGCCGAGGTCACGCTATTGCACTCTAGCCTGGGCAACGAGAGCGAAACTCGTCTCAAGAAAAAATAAATAAAATAAAATAAAATAAAATGACACATCAACTCAATTGTTTTAAAATTTTGTTTGCATGGGTCTAGTAGACACTTTAGGGTCAGAATAGCCATACTCCTATGTTGTTAACTGGTGTGTTTAGTGAGGTCTCTCTTGTGGCTGACTGAAAGTCCAACATCTCTTCCAGTGCAGTATGATTTCTGGAGTCTCCGTTCAGCTACACTGTAGTGCAGTATGATTTCTGGAGTCTCCGTTCAGCTACACTGTAGCTACTCTCTGCCAGGTCTTGCAGAGTTTCTCCCTGTGGATACACAGCTTATATTCTGCCAAAGACTTAAGTGGCCCTTATGCAGACTTTTAGTGATACTTCTCTGTGGAGCTCCCTCTCTGGTACTGACCTAGCAATTATAGAACTCAACAGCCCAAAAATTCAATCTCCATATCTTCAACTCATGAAGACCACAATATTCTACAAGGGTTACACTTCCCTGCACCATGGATCACAAAGTGCCTCCACACAGAAAGGCAAATTGTGAGGCTCAACTTGTACATTTTCCTTCTCTGACAGATACAGTCCCGTACTGCCTGTTGTCCAAGATCTGAAAACAGTTGTTTTATGTATTTGGTCCAGTTGTATGTGGTTTACACTCTGTTATCAGTTATTTTGGCTTGCCAAAAGAGGAGTGATTGTTCAATAACTTGTCAACAATTATATATATGTATTATACAAAATGAATAAAACTTACCAAAACTGAGAGATGATCTAGAAAATATAGCATAGAAAACTTTATATATACACTGGCCAGGTGCAGTGGCTCACCCTTGTAATTCCAGCACTTTGGGAGGTCAAAACAGGTGGATCACCTGAGGTCGGGAGTTCGAGAGTAGCCTGACCAAAAATGGAGAAGCCCCATCTCTACAAAAAATACAAAATTAGCCGGGTGTGGTGGCGCATGCCTGTAATCCCAGCTACTCAGGAGGCTGAGGCAGGAGAAACGTTTGAACCTGGGAGGCGGAGGTTGTGGTGAGCCAAGATCACACCATTGCACTCTAGCCCGGGGAACAAGAGGGGAGCTCCGTCTTGAAAAAAAAATTTTTCATGTATATATATATACCAAAACTGAGAGATGATGTTAAGTTTTGGTGGGTTATATTCATTTTATGTTAATGATATATGTATAATAGATATGATATACATCCAAATATATATAAATTTTCTTTTTTTTTTCTTTTGGAGACAGAGTCTTGCTCTGTCACCCAGGCTGGAATGCAGTGGTGCGATCTTGGCTCACTGCAACTTCCGCCTCCCTGGTTCAAGCAATTCTCCTGCCTCAGCCTCCCAAGTAGGTGGGACTACAGGCACCCACAATCACACCTGGCTAATTTTCTGTATTTTAGCAGAGACGGGGTTTCACCATGTTGCCCAGGCTGGTCTCGAACTCCTAAGCTCAGGTAATCCGCCCACCTCGGTCTCCCAAAGGGCTAGGATTACAGGCGTGAGCCACCGTGCCCAGCCAAATATATACAAATTTTTGATATCATAATAACTTTCTATATCATCTTCTGTTTTGGTAAGTTGTATTTCTTCCATGTTTTAAATATCTCAAATTAGTCATTATTATTATTTTATATATGCAATAATTATTTCAATATTCCCGTATGTTGGAGATCAACTTCTTTGCATACCATTCCTTCTTGTAGTCCACTTTCTCCTGCTGGGTTTAATACACTTTTTCCTCCTATACATCCTACACCTCCTGTAACAATTATTAAAGGGCTTTAAGTGGTAAATTCCCATGTTTGAAATCTGGAAAAGTGGGAATTTACTGCTGTAAAATCTGTAATAATTATTAAAAGTCTGTAAGTGGTAAATTCCCACTTTCTGAAATCTGGTTTTTGTTTAGCTCTCATTTTTGAATAATAGTTTAGCTGGGCATGGCATCTGAGTTATAGTTATTTTCTCTCAGCTCTTTCAAAATATTATTCCTTTGTCTTCAGACCTGACTTGTTCATGTTGAGAAGTATGCTGCTAGCCTAAATG
This sequence comes from Trachypithecus francoisi, assembly GCF_009764315.1. NCBI lineage: Eukaryota > Metazoa > Chordata > Mammalia > Primates > Cercopithecidae > Trachypithecus > Trachypithecus francoisi. The sequence continues at coordinate 15,274,069 of NW_022681463.1, forward strand.
TTGCTTCTTTGTAGGTAATAGTTTTATAGTTTCTGATGTTATCTTGTCTACCTTTGATTATCCAATAAAAATTTACTGATGTTTCTTCTCTCTTTCTCTCTCTTTTGAGATAAGGTCTCACTCTCACTCTGTCACCTAGGCTTGAGTGCAGTGGCGTGATGACAGCTCACTGCAGCCATGACCTCCTGGGCTTAAGCACCTCCTGAGTAGCTGGGACTACAGGCGCATGCCACCATGCCTAGCTAATTTTTTGATTTTTTGTAGAGATGAGGTCTCATGATATTGCCCAGACTTGTCTCAAATTCCGGGGCTCAAGCAATCCTCCTACCTCAGTCTCTCAAAGTGTTGAGATTACTGGCGTCAGCCACCGTGCCTGGCCTGATACTTATTTAAGGCACTTACTATATTTTGTGTTAGCCCCTTTCCATACTTTAACACTATTTACCTTGTATTATTTCGTTGTGTTCCGTATTTGCCTTAATGCCACCATTAGAGAACAAGCTACCTGACACTATACGAAGTACTATACATCTTTTACTATAAAGAGGCACCATGTTCTTTCATGGACTGGGGAGTGGTACACAAAGAAAAAAGAAGGATGAGAGTGGTGGCTCACGCCTCTAATCCCAGCAGTTTAGGAGGCCAAGGTGGGCGGATTACCTGAGGTCGGGAGTTTGAGACCAGCCTGACTAACATGGAGAAACCCCATCTCTAGCTGGGCGCAGTGGCTCACGTCTGAAATCCTAGCACTTTGGGAGGCTCAGGCAGGCAGATCACAAGGTCAAGAAGGTAAGACCATCCTGGTCAACATGGTGAAACCCCGTCTCTACTAAAAATATAAAAATTAGCTGGACGTGGTGTTGTGTGCCTGTAATCCTAGCTACTTGGGAGGCTGAGGCAGGAGAATCACTTCAACCTGGGAGGTGGAGGTTGCAGTGAGCTGAGATCACACCACTGCACTCCAGCCCGGGTGACAAGAGCTAAACTCCGTCTCAAAAAAAAAAAAAAAAGATAGAAAAGAAAAAGAAAAAAAGAAAAAAAAAAAAGAAAAGAAACCTCGTCTCTACTAAAAATACAAAAATTAGCTGGGCATGGTGGTGTGTGCCTGTAATCCCAGCTACTCAAGAGGCTGAGGCAGGAGAATGGCTTTAACCCAAGAGGCAGAGGTTGCAGTGAGCCAAGATGGCGCCATTGCACTCCAACCTAAGCAACAAGGGCAAAACTCCATCTCAAAAAAGAAAAAAGATCAAAATGCTGAATCTGACTTTAGCAACACAGGCTCATCTCAAAGACTGCCTAGATATGGCTAATGTTTAAGAACAAATCAATAAGTTATGTGTGCACTGACTATTCTGTTCATAATGTACTGTCTGGCTTTCAGCAGATGGCTGGCATTCTTAGGAACTGTTTACATGTCAAAAAGCTATTTGTTAAGCTCAGCAAAGTTTTCATCTGCCAGTTTAGGGGTTTATCAGTGTGTATACACATCTGCGTCTGCGTGAGTGTACTGGGAAGAGGAATAGTCCCAACTACTCCCCAGCTATAAAATCGAAGTTGTTTCCATTGCTAGGGCTCATACCTATCAGAGCAATTCTGAAAGCATAAGAAGAAAACCACCTGAAATGCATTCATACGACAGACTGAAAAACTCCTGGGTGTACACTTATCTTAAGCAAAGAGAAGATCAAATAGTTTCATTTAGAAACAAAGCTTTGGTGCTTAGTGGCGTAATTTTGAAAGTACCATAGTGCCTGATACTGGAAATTATCTCTACCACAACTACTTTGGATTCAAATCTAGGTTCTAAGAAAAGAGAGGAGTATAAGTAAAAATGAAAATACCGGTTTTTATTAGAACCAGTAACAAAATACATTGCAAACCATTTTGAAACCCTTTGAGACAGCACAGCACAGATAATTAACAATAAATACCTCAGAGCTTTAGTGTCTCTATATTACCCATACAGTCAACACCAGCTGTATCCAGAAAAAGCAGCAACAATGCACACAGAAGAGATGCCTGACAGGAGAGGCAACACCCAGCAGACCTATCATCAGTGCATGTAGGCGGGGCGCAGTGGCTCACACCTGTAATTCCAGAACTTCGGGAGACCAAAGCGGTTGGATCACCTGAGGTCAGGAGTTCGAGACTAGCCTGGCCAACATGGTGAAAACCCATCTCTATTAAAAATACAAAAATTAGCTGGGCGTGGTGGTGCGTGCTCGTAATCCCAGCTACTTGGGAGGCTGAGGCAGGAGAATCCCTTGAATCAGGGAGTCACAGGTTTCAGTGAGCTGAGATCGTGTCACTGTACACCAGACTAGCAATGGAGCGAGACTCCATCTCAAAAAAAAAAAAAAAAAAGAATGCTGGGGGAATACTACTTAGGAAGTGAATTTGTAACCTCTTCCTCAAGTCCACAATACAGTCAATTTTTGTTACTACACTGAAGATAATTATACTCTCTATGAGTATGATGATTTAAAATCAAGATAGTTCTGACTTTATAAAAGCATATGGTTATTTTAATAATTGAAAACTCCTACATTTCCCTCTAGTTTAGACGTTTTAAAACAGCTAGAAATAGAATGTCCAGATAAATCTTTCTCAGAATGACAACCAATATGAAAAATATCATCCAATGAACTAAAGCACGGGAGTACTGCTGAAGTTTAATTTCCACACAGTACATGCCATGTTACTATAAAATAACACTTTGTACTTACCTTCCTCAGAAGAAAACATCCTTCTCCCACCCTCTCCTTCTTATTTTTAAGACGGAGTTTCGCTCTTGTTGTCTTGTTGCCGAGGCTGGAGTGCAATGGCGTGATCTCAGCTCACTGCAACCTCCGCCTTCCAGGTTCAAGTGATTTTCCTGACTCAGCCTCCCAAGCAGCTGGGATTACAGGCATGCACCACCAGGCCCGCCTAATTTTGTATTTTTAGTAGGAACAGGGTTTCTCCATGTTGGTCAGACTGGTCTTGAACTCCCAACCTCAGGCAATCCGCTTGCCTAGGCCTCCCAAAGTCCTGGGATTACAGGTGTGAGCCGTGCACGGCCAAACCTCCTTATTATTATTTTAGCTTTCTTGGGATGAGAATGAATACAAATGGTTTTGTGGCCCAGATCTCAAATTAAAGCCCAGACCTCAACCCTCTTACTGTCTTTTTTGCCAGAAGCAGCACTAACCCTCATTCTAACAAGGAGGGAGGGATGTCATAGCAATGTCACACAGCAGCAGACACTTTGAGGGAGAAAGACCAGAAAGGAAAAATGGAGAAAGGATAGGAGGCTGAGAGGAAAAGACAGAAAAAGAACTCCAGGGCTGGGCGCCGTGGCTCACGCCAGTAATCCCAGCATTTTGGGAGGCCTAGGTGGGTGGATCACCTGAGGTGAGGAGTTCTAGACCAGCCTGGCCAACATGGTGAAACCCTATCTCTTCTAAAAATACAAAAGTTAGCCAGGTGTGGTGTCAGGTGCCTGTAGTTCCAACTACTTGGGAGGCTGAGGCAGGAGAATAACTTAAACCAGGGAGGCAGAGGTTGCAGTGAGCAGAGATGGAGCCACTATATATACACACTCCAGCCTGGGCGACAGAGTGAGACCTCCGTCTCAAAAAATAAAAATAAAAAATAAGGAACTCCAAAATACTGAGTTGAGTATAGACGCTCTAGTACAGAAATTGCAGACCACCGGACCGAACCGTCTCTCATGAACTGGTCAAACTCCTCCTGGACTTTCCTAGAAAGGGGTGGGGACAGACTCAAGGGGCTGAGCCGAGGACAGAGCCCCATCAGGGGCTGTCAGGGCGGTTTCCCGACCACACGTCCCTGTCCGAAAACAACCTCACAGCAAATGTGGCTATGCCAAGTCCTTCATGTATCAGTTAAATGTCCTCCTCTTCTTTATGAATTTGTATTATTTATAAGACACTTGACACACGTTTGAACACTTACATTGCTCCTGCGGCTGGCTCAGGAAATAGGGCTTGTTCAGCTGAGGGAAAAAAAGCATGTAATGAGGAAGTTAACAAGGGCTGATATTTTTTTACAACATTCTTTAAAAACTGAAAAACCTCTTTAAACACCAGGAACAGCTTAAATAATTCACTGTGGGCCTGAGGGGCCCGTGTGGACGTTTCCCTCGCGGGTCACTTTCTGGCCGCGGCCTCCCCGAGTGTCATCCGCCGCGGTGGGCCCGGAGGGCGACGGGCTCCAGGCCTCGGTCTCAGCGGTCCCCAGGCTACCGGGGCCCACAGGGGCCCGGTGCTGGGTGGTGGCCAGCCGGACCTGGGGAGGCCGGACCCTGGAAGTGGCCAGCCGGACCTGGGGAGGCCGGACCCCGGAAGTGGGTCGAGGCGGTCCGTACCTTTTGACCGCTGGGTGCGCGGGAAGTCGGGAGCAGGCGGAAGTGCGGCCCTCGAGGCGGTCGCGGCCTGTGGGGGCTTGGAGCGAGTTGTGCTCCAAGGCTGTAGGCTGGGCCGCAGCCGTGGGAAGCCGACGATGCCTGAGGAGCTCTGTCCTCGGGCCACCCTGGGAACTTGTAGGGCCGCAGGAAAGGATCAGGAGAGGCCGCTGCCCTTCTCCCACCTGCTCTAGGCTCCCTCGGCGGCCCGATGTGGGGAAGGGGAAGGGGAAGGGGCCCGCCCCGAGGCTCTAGAGGCGGCTCCTAGGCCGGGGTCTACGACTTCAGGCCCTCCTGGCCGTGGTTTTGCGGGAGTGAGTTGAGGGAGCTGCTTTTCGCTCAAGTCCCTCATGCCCGAGGGCCCGGGAATCGTGAAGCCGGGCCTGCCAGCCCGCTAGGAGGAAGGGGTACTTAGCGCTGCAGCAGTACTCGGCCGGCGCCGGGCTAGGTCTGGCTGTGGGGACCGCGCCGGCGTAGGACAACGCAGTGGAGGGAAGCACCTGCCCCCGCCCACCTTGACTAAGGGGCCGCCGCGCCCCTCCGGGGTCATGCGCGCGGGGGGTCTCAGGATGTCGAAACCCGGGACCTCGCGGCCCTCGAGTGCTCGCCTGCCAGGGGGCGACCTAGGTACCCTTTATCGTGCCCTACTCCCCATGGCAGAGAGAGTTCGACGTTCCCAAGGAGGGAGTCTCCATGGAGGAATTCGTCCTGCTTCACTTCCAGAGTTGAAAGGCCGGAGGCCGTCGGTCCATGCAAAGAGGAGCAGTCGGGCGCGGGCTAGCAAGCAGCTGATGAAAATAATTGTCCTCGCACACACAGTCCTGCGCCCAGGGGCGCGCGTGCACACACACACACACACAACTTGCCTCCTCTAGCCGCCCAACCTTAATATTCTGGGCATGCAGTTTTCAACAACTTGCTTGACACAATAACAAAGACATTTAAATGCCAGGACGCAGACTTCACTTTTTAACCTGCTGAGAGGAGCTACTTTCAAAGCTTCCCTACCGCGAATAAACTGACAAAAAATATGGGGTGCACTTATAAATTAAACACCTTGCCCTCAGAGCAACATGCGTTAATCAGGTTTCTAAGGCAATAGCCATCTCTGTCTTTTCCTATTCACCCAAATAATGCCCCAAGAAGGAACCCCTTTACACAAGAGAGAGCTGGGGGAAAAAAATGAATTATACCCATTGCTAGTAAAAAATCATCTTAAATCAATAGAGCACCACTTGAACTTGAGTTTCTATTGTTTCACTGAATCATCAATGTTTTTAATTAAACAGAGCTACCCTTTCTGTTAAAACATTACATAAAAGGGTTAGGTTTCTACTTTTGTTGAGGCAGCTGGCGTTTGTTGGCTGTTGTGTTTGAGCAACAGACTGTTCAATAGAAGCGAGAAATAGCTCAACGCGCTCTTAATAGACCTGTTTCAACAATGTACCTTGAAAAGGAATACATTGTGTTATTGTGTTAGTTTGCTACAAACCTATTAAAAGAAAAATAGCATCCATCAGGTCTAACAAAACGCATTTGTGTTATACGTACTTATCGGCTTCAAATACACTTCTTGGCACAATGTCTAGAATTCAACTAGATCATCAAGAGCTGGACAGAAGAACACATACCAGTTAGGTAATGATACACGGGCTAAAAATAATAATAAAGGAAGGACTAAGCAGACGGTAATTGCTACTTTTTTGTGTGTCATGAGAAATACAGGCAACCCTATTTCAATTAAAAATATATTGCAAAAGTGTGGACTCCCATGACAAAAACAATTTTAAAAATATTTGTAGCATGGGAATATTGATCCAAATCCCATATTTGGAACGAATCTGATACACTTTCGATAGGAATTTGTTTCAGAGAAGGATTCAGGGCAGAAGCGATGCATTTTTAAAGCAGAATTAAACAGCACAGAGCCCGGTTCTTTAGGGAAATGCGCGAAACAAACAAATCGAAAGCAAGCGTTCCAGCCAAGAGGTTGGGGAGCCCCGTTGTCTGGCAGTAGGAAAGGAAGTGCTTCTTGAAAGTGCTCTCTTAAAAATGATTTTCTAAACTTATTTTATTGCATTTTAAACACAAAGTGAAACTTGAAGCAAAGAAATAGAACATTCCCGCTACCGAACAGAACCTACGGTCTATTGCAGGAAGGACTGCCACTTGGACCACAGACCATTAGAAAAAGCAGAGAGGCAAATGATTAGGCTAATTTAACGAGGAGATCTGCTTAGCAGAAAAGACACTCAAAGTAGCATCTGTCAAAGGAAAACATCTTTTGCTTCCACACAAGGCACTCGATTTGGTTTCCAACCTTGAGTTCTCAACATTCAACTTTCAAGTGCAACAATGTTGGGGGCACAAGAGAATAGTAGATTATCTGCAAATGAACACAATTGTATAAAAAAGAGACTTACATAAGTTACAATGGCACCCTATGTGAGATATTTACTTTAACAAATAGGTAGAGCAATATTCTGCCCAATAAAGTCAATCATTTGTTACATTTTGAATAAGTAAATTATCACATGAAGATTTAGAAAAATGTTACCCTGAAACATTAAACGATAGTTTTGCCATATTACAAAACAGCTATTTTAAACTTTTGTATAAGACATTTGAGGCCAAATGGCTGATATGACTGTTCTCTTCAGCTGAAACATTTTTTTTTCTTCTCAAGAAGGGTGTGTGTGAGTGATGTGTGTGCATACTGGAGGTAGTTGAAAAGAATTTGATTAATACTTAAGACTTTTCACTAACGTTTCCCCTCTAGTCCAAATTTACTTTTTAAATTAATTCACTTGGATTTAAAGAACAGAAATGAGATAATAAGCCACAAATTACAGATTATAAAAATGAGTTTCTCAAATGTATAAGATTTTTGGAAGAGTGCATTTTCAAGGTGAGAATTTTTGATGTGTCTGATAATCTACCAAATATGAGAGGAATGTCAGAATAAAATTGGTTTTGCCATGATATGAAATGTTGTTGCTGAAGCTTTATAAAGTCTTTGATTTACGTTTAGAACTTTTAGAAATACTTGTGTGTCTGAAACTGAACTATCTAGAGAGAAATATTCAATGCATTTTAATTTCAAGAGATTGTTCAAATAAACAAAGAATCACCAAAGATATCATTTGAAAACCCAGCAAAGGATGAAGTGTATTTTAGAGGAAGACTGTAATCTGATTCTTTGTTTTGTTCTTGGTCTTGAAAATCCTTGATACTCCACTTTCGCAAAGAATTTTCAATAGTGTATGAAAGCCAAATATTTTTATTTATCTAAAGTTTTAAAAAGTCCACATAGTATGTACTATAATTTGTCTCCCTTTAAACAATAGGAAGAAGAGTATTTTTAGATTACTAGATTACTTTCTATATCCCTCCCAAATTGTTCCTAGAAAGAAACTTCTGATCTGTTAATTTATCATCACTAATATCTAAAAGAGTTTTAACCAATCAAATAATAAAAATATTTTTACTGCCATTGATCTTAAGCAGCATCTAATTTGAAAGATTTTACAGAGTACATTTTCAAAGCACCAAGCATCTTTGCAGTTTCTTGGTCAACCTTCAGTAGGTAAATGAGTGTCATTTCAGATTTCCTTTCAGCTTCTTTTGCCTTTTAATTCACAAGTATGGAAAATAAGAGAGGTTAATGTTTTTAAACATTTCTGCTACACACCATTATTTCATTGCCATTCTCTGGTGTTGTGTCTGAAAAACGGGTGGCCGAGCCTGCTGCCCGCAGCGCTAGACATTCAGCCGGATCCACCCCTGGGCACAGTCATCAGGGGGAAGAGATTCAGCTTCTAAACTTGATTAAAAACAGCCCAACAATTTCTGCCCCGTTAAAGAACTGTGTGATTGGAGAAGCTGAGTAAATTGCATCAGAGAGGAGGTGGCTGAGGTCTATGTCTCTTTCAAGTGGGAGCAGCGAGAAGCTGAAATAGGCAGTTAGACAGTGTGCTGCGGAAGGCCAGCTTGTCCACCAAAATCTCAGTTAAAGTCCACTTTACAGGATTTAGGTGCTGAGATGGAGTGATTCTCCCTTATAATTTTTCACCTTAATTTGAAAGGAAAAAGAAAACACACACACATGCCAAAGACCTACAGAGATGCTTAGGAATTATTAACTTATTTCTGAGTTACTAAGACCTTTTGTTTTCTATTTAGAAAATATTTCAAAATATGCTTCTCTCCTGAAAGCTACAATCTGAAAGATATAATTACAAGAAAAACACTAAGAGGGGAAAAATGAAGTAGGAATGAGGAGTGTGTAGGTTGGTGAATAAAATAGATATCTGTCAGCATCTTTTTAATGATACATTGTTGTTGTTGCTTGGTTTGTGATATTTTTATAGTAAAAACAAGACATCCAAACAGGAATCCAAATATGAATGGAAGTGGGAGGTTTTCTGGTGTGTTTCGATACTAAAATGAACACTATGTCTGTATGTGCCTGTGTGTTCTCCTTCAATTCAAATTTTTATTCCAGAAAGTGGTGCAATTTGTTACTTTTTTTGTGGGCACAGGAGGAGGAAAATATGATACATTTGGGGATTTTTCAGTAGAGCTGTGTTTAGTTTTAATTTTCCTGCATTTTAAAATAAACACTTTGACCAAAGCATGTTTGATCTTTGCAAGAAGGAAGTATACATTGTGAAGGAATGTGCAGCGGTTGGGTATGAAAATGGGGTTGTGACTCACAGCTGCAGGCAGAAAAAAAAAGGCGTCGTGGTGTCAGCCAGAGGTGTTCAGTCTAATAATTCAAGCTGTAAACTGTATCCCCTAAAATTACCTACATAATAAATCATTGTGCAAAGAAAAAAAAACTTTGGACTGAAAAGTGTAAGTGAAACAGAATCCTCAGGAGACTTCAATGCTGGGATCTATTGGCAATGAAGTGAAATACAGGCTTATTTTGTTCAAAACTGTAAGGATCAGAATAATATTGGAAGTTACTCTAGCACAACTGATTTTTTTTTTTTTTTTCTGGCTTGGGTTTCAACACATTTCTACGTAGTCTGTCACAAAAATGGGCTTATGTATTTCTCTCCTGATCACATAGCCGAAATTGCTTTATAGAATTTACAGTCGACTTAATGCAGTTTCAAGAAAAAGCTCAAGAATGGCTTTATTTTAATAAAAGTGATTATACCTGAGTTATCAAATGCATTTCAAGAATGGAGGCAGAAATTTTTCTGACAATTCTTTTAGATTCCTGTCTCATATTACAGTGTTGCTTATAGGTACCAAAGAAACCACAAAATTTATGTAACGTGGTAAATTAGCTTGCCTAAGAATTCACTGCTAGGTTGAAATACTTAGGCACTGCGGTTGGCAAAGCCAGTGCCAAGTCCTGGAGACTTGAGAAACGTGAACGTTTGGGGACAGAATGCACCGTTTGGAGTAGAAAGGAGCTCCGTGGCGGGAGAAAAGATGCAATTGTCAAGAGGAAGTTTAAAGGCCAAAGACACAAGAAGTCTTTGAAACAATAAGGGTGAAGAAGTCAAGAAGCAGACTCGCCAAAGCCACATTGAAACAATTTATTTTATAGGATCCCTATATTTCCATAATTAGTAAACAGAGCCACACTGGAAACACGGGCTGTGGGTTCTCGAGCTCACATGGGCCTCTCGAAGAGGAGAAAGTCAGGTTGTCACTGGTCTCTTTCGCCTGAGTATTTCATAGGAAAATATAAGGAGGAGGGAGGCTCGAGAAAGCTGACTCCAGCGAAGTTTGCAATAAGGATTAACTGGAGAAAGGAAGTCCACAGTAATTAAAACCCCTACCCTGGCTCATTAGTATTCATGACTGAATGTCCAGCTTTTCTGTTTATCTTTCTCCCAGGATCAATATCGGAGCAGCGTGGGCCTGGGAGGAGCCCAAGTTGGGCTCGGCGTGCGCCTGACCTTTCGCGCCCTCCCTCCAGGTCAGCGCATCTTCAGAACCGCCGGCCAACGCCGCACAAGCGCTCATTAAATCCACCACTCACGGGCGGGCGGGCGGAGGCTGGGGGACAGGACTGAGGGTGGGGACAGGGCCAGGGGCAGGCAGACCCAGCCGACACCAGAGAGTTTCGGGAAACCACACTCGGCCACCTAACCACTGTGGGCCCAGTGGGCCAAGAGAGAGAAAGGAACAAGAACCAGCTCTGGCTGCAGCAAGAGGCTCCAGCGCAGCTTCTGGCAGGCCCTCGCTGGCTCGGCCTAGTTCCAGACCCTAAGTTTAGGGGGCTTTGCCTGTTGGGGTCGGGGGACGGGTAACATAGGAACCCCCGTGAAAAGGGAACCACCTCCAGTTCTGCCAGTCAGTAGCCTCTGCAGGTCTCCGCCGGCCTCCGCGGAGCAGCCCAGTGGCTGAGCATTAACTGCGATGATTATCTCTGACATTATTAACGTTGTTATTATTTCTACCCCCCACCTTCTCTAGCAGCTCTGAGCTCCCTTCTGCTCCCCAGGGCCACCGGCTTGGCCTCTAGGGCAGAGGTAAACCTGGCCCCGGGAGTTTGGGAAAGGGAGAGGTTGAGGCCAGGTTCGGAGGACGCGGGAGCCAGGCAGCTCTTCCCTCACTCCAGATTTCCTGGGAGATGAGGGGCGCCCCCCTCCCTACGTCCGAGGGCTGGAAGGCGCGCCGGCAGGCGAGGCAGCCTGGCCTCTCGCAGCCCCTGGGAGTGGGCTTGGGAGACCCAACTCTAGGGAGCCCTGCTTAGCCCAGTCCCATGTCAGTGGCGCGAGTGCAGGCCTGGGGAGTGCCGCCCTGGCGGAGGACCCTCCGAGGCCGAATTAGGTTGAGAGCGCAAGGCAGGCCCGGTCCCCTCCAAGCGGCTCTAGAAAGGGCTGGCGGAGGTAGGAATGGGAGGAGGGGGTGCCGGGAGCACCTCCTGCTGCCCATGCTCACCCACACTTCTGCGGCCTCAGGTCCTTCCCACTCACGCGAGCCCGTGGCTGGGAGGTGCGGAAGCCGAAGGAGGTGAGGATGTGTGAGCATATGGTGTGAGTGAGTGTGTTGGGTGTGTGTGTGTGTCTGTGTGTGTGTGCGTGCGCAAAGGCAGGGGACCTCCCCACACACTTTCTGCCTGGCAGCTGCGCTGAGCATCGTCTCGCTTCGTGGGGCAGGAGGGATGCCGGACGAGGGCAGGGCCTAGAGCACGAGAAGGCGAGGCGAGGTGTCACCTCGTCCAAAGATCGTCGGTCCCTGGGAACAAAAGAGAAACGTGGGAGGGCGACGAGGTGGCCCCAGCACTGAATTCTCGGACTGTCGGGGCGGGGCGGGAGTGGGAGGACCCTGGTCTCGAATTCCCTGCAGAGGATCTTGCCTGAGGCGACTCGGGGGCGGGGCGGGGCCTGGACTCGCTGGACCTAGTAGCCCACAGCCTTGACCGTGAACTCATACCCTCGGACCGCCCTGGTTATGGCTTACAGAAGTTTCATTTGCAACACCCGGTTCAAACGGCCACAGAGGCCTTTTCGTGCTCGGGCACCCAGCCGGACTAGCCTGACAGTTTTTGCCCTACCACCTGATCCAGTCTGGAAGGACCTAGTGTTTTTTCTCCCCGAAAATAAAAAACCAGCAACGATCTGGAGTCGGGATGGGGAAAGAGGAGGGGAACTTCTTCCGATCCCGTTCTGAGCTGCCAGTGAAAAATAGAAACCGTTCATTTCGGTCTGCTGGGGGTAACAGTGGGCCAAGGAGCTCCCAGTTTCTGTGGAACCAGAGCGATATCAGACTATAATCAATCAATCCACAAATCATTATCGAACCTTTGCTTTTGGTTCTGAGGACCTCTTTCCGGGACACGTGTCTGCTAAAGTAAAAACAAAACAAAACAAAACAAAAACCTAGCCAAAGGTTCAACCAAGTCTTGATGGTGTGATTTTGAGGCCTTCATCACTCAGCCCTTGGAAGCAGGCCTAGCACGCCCTTCCGATAATTTCGGTGGAGTGGTGTGGGGGTGGGTAGGACCCGAGTCCCTAGTGGGCGCTTGGTGGGTTCCCGCGGGTCCCCGATGCCACGGGTGAGCTCACCAGGGACCTACCAGGACACACCTCCCCCAGTCCTGCCGACCTGGGCAGGAGACCCATCACCTCGCCGGCCCAGGCCTTCCTTCCTAGCCAACCCTGGGATGCAGAACAGCACAGAGTCCAGGGAAATCCGAGCCTCCGGTACAGTCTGTGATCTGCCCTTGATCTCAGGGTTTTGTGCGGAAAATAAAACCACTTGAGACTGAAAACATCCGTCTAAAAAAGAGACAAAGGGGATAGGGGGTGGGGAAGAGGAAGAGCGAAGGTGCCGGCCTAGGGAAGAGCACCGGGACAGCTTGGGATAGGCGTGCGGGGCCTGGGACGAGTTTCTTCCCTCGCGTCCAGCAGTGGCTTGGCCCCAGCAGCAGCCTCCCCTTGCCCATGCCCCGAGCAGAACCTATGCGGACTCTGATCCTGGAGTCACTTCCTCCCCGCCCCGAACTTCGTGGGATATCACTGAACCGGGGAAAGCTGATACCGATGCCAGTTATCATCGTGGGCATTAATAATGCAGTGAGGATCACGATAATTAATAATAATAATGACGGGCCTCCCGAGGGGGTTCCAGCTGCCTCCAGATAAAGCGACGCTCGCGCTGAGGGGAGTTCTTAGGTGGTGGATGGAGCGGAGCGCGAAGGAAGCCGGTCTAGGCTCACTGAAGTTCAAGTTGACCGCGACGGCGAGCAGACACCGTGCTCAGGCCGCTGCAAGTTGGGCCTCCCTGCGGGCAGCGACCCGCAGCGCCGCGCAGGGTCCGGGAGAGGGGCGAGGGCTGGCTTCAGTTTCGTGTCTCTGGAGTCGAGGCAACAGCAGGTTAGCATTTAGGTCCGTTTAGACAGCAAGGCAGGGATGGGGTAGGGGTGGGGGAGGACGCCTGTTCCCCCCCAACCCCCCACCCCCACCCCCATCCCCAGGCCCAAGCCCAGGAGCCTGAGTGCGGTGCAGGCTGTTGGGCCGCGAGCCCCCGCGAACGTTCTCAGTTGAGCAATTTTCACATCTTGACACTTCTACACTATTGCCATCTCCCCTCCCCTCATTCAGTCCTTCGGATTCGAAGGGCAGAAGAGAAAGGCCAAAGGGAGAAAGACTGGACCACTTTGTCGTGTCCGTGACTTGTTTGGACAAAGCCTTGGGAAGCGAGGGACCAGGAACTGGGAGCCCTTTTGAGGGAAAACGGCTCCCGCCCGCTCCGCACATCCTAGGGTGGACTCGCAGACCACTCCCAGGCTGTGATCTTCCTCCTTCGTATTTTATTTTCCTGCTGAAAGCTAGGATCAGCGCCCCCGGACCTGAAGGGGCCTCGGGTGGCTCTCCGACTTTCAGATGAGGACAGCCATCGAACCAACTCAAGGCTGTGAGATTGGCCACCTCTTCTGGCCTTTTTCCTTCTTCCCCAGATGGGAAGAAAGGCCCCAAGCCCCATGGTAAAGTTGCCTTCCCCACCCCCACCCCCGTCTTGTCCTTCTCCTTAGATTTGGGACTTCTCTCAAAACCAGTTTCCACCAAAAAAATAAAAAAATAAAAAAATAAAAAGTTAAAACATTTCCAATAGGCCTTTTTGTTCTTGCACAAGTTATGACAAATATTTCATTTGACTCCTTCGTTCCCCCCTTGGGGGTGGGGGGGGCTTTGGAAAACCCTAAACGCTTTTCCTCACAGCTTATAATGTGTTCAATGAACTCTCCCAAGGACCAGTAACATATGCCAATTATTTTAATAATTTCGCCTAATATTATTAGGGGTTATAAATTTGATTTTAATAGGGATCTGGTAGCTTCAGGAGTTGGCGCTTGGGCAGCTTGCAGGGCCGCTGGGGAAGGCGAGCCTAGCTTCTGTCACCCTCTGGTCACTACCCCCACCTAAGGCTGGACGCCTTTCCTCCCCATTGAACAGGTAGTGTGACCTCCGGGAGGTCAGGGCTGCCCCTCTCTCCCCAAGCGCCCCTCAGGCCTGGCCAGTTTCAGAGGCTCATTCCATGGCTGGAGGGAAAGGAGAGCAGGGCAGCCGCAGCTATCGCAGCCACCCGCGCTCTGCGTCTCTGCGGTGGTGCTGGGCGATCCTCTGGAGGTGTCGCTGCCACCACCCAAGTCTTTTCCCAGCTAGGGGAGCTGGAGGGGGGAGGTCCAGCACCGCCCAAGGCCTCTTAGAGCTACTGGGAGAGGGAGATATTGTGATGGCTCAGATATTTAAAAATAATCTTCCCTATCCCTACCCTTTGGTTATTACAATTATTTTTGCCTTCTTCCTTAGAGTATCTTGTTTGAAAACTCTGATCAGCTCTTGCGGGGGAGGTAGGAAGGCTGTAAACGTAGGAGAAAAGCTGGTGGCTGGAGCTCTGGATCTCTCACTTCCACCTGGAATTTTAGTCTTGATATCTTATTCTATTTTATTTTTACTGAATTCTTCAAGAGGTTCTCTTTCCTTTGGGGCCAACGGTTTGTTGCTTTCCTATCTATTCTCCTCCCCCAAGAAGATGAAAATGTAACCTATTTATCACCTTCCCTTGACCATCCTGCTTGTTAGCACACAGCTGCTTTGCTTCAGCAGGATTTCTCTGCTTAAATTTTCAAGCTACTTTTGGTACAAACGGGCCCTTAAAACTATAATCATTAGGCCAAGTTCAAAAAGAAAGTACTCTGCTCAGTTTTAAATGTGTAATTAAAAATAACTGTACCTCAGCTTTTCAGAGGGAGGGAGAGGAAAGGGGGAAGGAAAGGGGGGAAAACAAAGAATAAGGAAATGTTTAGTGCTCTTAAATCCAGCCCAAATAGCTGAAAGAAAGAAAGGCATTCCCTCAGATAATGGAGCCATTAGAAGCTCTGAAGCTTCCTGCCGCCATTCCTCACAGGCGCTTTCCAAAAATTTAATTCACTCTCAGCTATTAAACAAAGGACGAAGAAAATAATTTTGAGACCTTCTGCCAAAGAGGCAGACACACACCTTCCTCCCCAGAACGCATGTGCCTCCCGCCCACTCAGCCTCAGCGAGCCTCTACCCAGGTCCATCCTCTCAGCTGCCTCTTTCCCCATTTTCTTTAATAACTTAGCTAGAAAAAATAGTATGTTCATGCAGTTTCAACACGTTTTATTATATTTCTGTATGCATTACTCTCAAAACATCACAAGAAATGATCAAACCACTTAAAACCTTCAAATAAAAAATCTGAAACAGTTTATGCCCACAATTGTACATATTTATAGTTAAGAAACATTCTTTATAAATATTGTTTCCTCTGTAGCAAGTTAATACCATAATTTAATTACAAATGGATAAATATGGTAACGGGTATTTACAGAAGGAAGGGTGTTATTACGGAAAAAGCTAACGGCAAGACGTTTATTTTTCCCCCACAATCTTTCATACAGGAACTAACAAATTGAACTTGCAAAAGCACTAAAACATCACATGTAAACCCAGCTAACAGAAAAATACATTCACAAGCGTTGTTGGTGGTGGTGTGTATGTGTGTGCTATGGGTCAGTGTGCTGAAGAAACAGAAGGGAGACTTTGGCACGGCTCATTTTTTTCCAGTCTATAGTTACATGAAGTTGACAATCAGGTTGCCTCATAAAAAGGAACACAATATTCAATACCACAATACAAAACAAACCATTTTCTTCCACATTACTTAAAAAGAAACCGGGTAAACTAAAAAAGGAGAAAAGAGAAAGCCCATCACTTTGGGGAAGGAAAGAGGGGGGAAGGAAAGGGGAGGAAGGCGGGGAGGAACGCAGTCCGGAGTTTTACAAACGGACAAACTTCTATACACCAAAAAGCCATTAAAACCACCTCGGAGGAGAAAGGAGGAGTCCGCTATGTACACAGTTTATCAGAAGACTGGGAACAGGGTGGGAAAGAACGTGGGCATGGAGATTAGCAGGGAGGTTTGGTTCAACATTTTTGTGGGTTTTTACTTTTTTATTTTTTATTTGTTTTATATTTTCAGCTTCAAAGACTCCGGAAGGGGTATTTTTGCTCTTCATGCCTAGATTATTATTATTAAAAAAAAAAAAAAAAACTTTAAAAAATCCTTCTGCTGGTAAAATTTTCATCATCATAAAAATCAGTTTCATAATTTTAACAACATGATCACAAGGTGCCCTCGTTGCTAGCAGCGAGGAGGTTTGCTACGCTGGGGTGGGGACAGGGAGAGGGAGAGAGGCCCCGACCCGTCACACGTACCATTCATTGAAGTTGGAGGAGAGGCCGCTGTGGCCCCCGGCTGTCCCGCTGCCCCCGCCAGAGCTGCCGCCGCCCCCGCCGCCCGCCCCGCCGCCACCCCCGCCACTGCCGCCGCCCGAGCCGCCTCCCGAGCCGCCACTGCCCGAGCCTCCGCCCCGGTGCACGGCGGATACCGCGGCCGCCGCCGCCGCAGCCGCTGCCGCCGCTGCCGCCGCCGCTGGGGACAGGTTGGAGCTGCTCTGGGGCTCGGCGCTGGGGGACACAAGCCCCGGGGGCGTGGATGACTCATAGCCAGAGCTGGCGGCCGGGGAGGATTCGGAGCCCTGTGGGGAGGACTCATGGACCTGCAAGACAAAAGCCGGGAGGGGGGACCAGAGGGGACTGGGTGTGAGTGCAGCTGCTGTGGGGCCGGGCCCCTGGGGGAGAGCACCCCCAGAAATGTCCCCCCGGCCTCCCTGGCCCCTGGAGACCCTCCCAGGCCGGCTGAGGTGGTCCAGGCCGGTGCTGCACCGCACGGCCTGCCTCGCCCTCCTCCCGGCCGCCGCGGTGGTACCTTCATGTGCTTCCGCAGCGAGCTGGGGTGCGTGTAGGACTTGTCGCACATCTTGCAGAGATAGGGCTTATCGGAGGTGTGGACGTGCATGTGCTTCTTCCTGTCGCTGCTGTTGGCGAAGCGCCGGTCGCAGCCCTCGAACTCACACTGGAACGGCTTCTCCCCTGTGGACGGCAAACATCGGCGCTGGCTGCAGACACCCAGAGCCTGCAGAGCCCCCACTCGGGCTGCGAGGGGGCTGGGCCACGGCGAGGGAGAAGGGCCTGAGGGGGCTGGGTCCCTTAAACCAGTCCAATCCCCTCTGCGGCAGAACTACGATCAAATTAACCGCCTTCCCGCCTGACAGTCCTGCTCATTTATTTCATATTTTACTTTCTTCCAGGCTGACGCCCATCTCCTCAAATTTCTCAGGCATGTGGGGTAGCTCCTGGCCCTGCCTGCCTTTCTACAGGGCTTCTTGGATTTGCAGCTTCTAGCAAGTTGGTCTCGCCACAGAGAAGCTGTTATGATGACAAAATATTTGGGGCATTATCAAAATCACACAGGCTGCTGGGCTGCTGTCGGTTTCTCGCCAGGCCAGTAAGCAATTACATTTGCAGTTGCTACGTGTTGTTTGGGGGCCGGGCTGTGGAGAGTGACTGAGCCAGTATTTTTCATCCAAAATTCCGCACACTGAATTAATAATTCTAGTCTCACCTCCAGTCTTTAAAAAATAAGTTGAAGAAAAGGTAAATATTACAGATAAGGCAGCATCTAATGACTGCAGAGAGGCACAAGCTGGTGGGCGAGGGTTGGGGGAGTCAGCAAAGCCTTTCAAAACCTCCTCGTTTAATTTTCTGGCGGCCTCTGCATCCTGTTGCCAGAATTCCAAATGCTTGGAGTCATTTAGAGGTGCGAGAACTCAAACGTCGTTCCACTTGGAAAGGGGACCGTTTAACGTTAAATTCCATTAGCACCTAAATTGTTTCTTAAAGACATCCGCTCAGACACAGGACTCAAAAGCGAGCATTTCATGCAAATAAATTTCTCAAATTTTAAACCTTGTTAAAAGCTTGTCTCGCACCTCGGATCCCTCCCTTCCCGGAAGAGAACAATAGGCCGCTGGCGCATCCCCACTTCGGAGTAAATATTGACGGGGGAAGTTGCTAAAACATTTGGCTTTCTTTTAGGAAATCGTCTGGCACGATTTTGGCTGAGACCTGGTCATAGATGAATAATCTATGAGGCAGGAGGCGCGTTCTCTTGCGGTTCTCTCTTCTCACGCGATCCCCCCGCGGGGCCGCGCTGCCTAGGGCTCTAGCTGACCTAGGGCTCTAGCTGACCTGGGTCCAAGTTGGGAATCGCAAACTCTCTGGTGCCCATTAGAGAATTTCACAAACTGCTGCGAAACCACAGTAAAGGCCCCGCGACCCACCCCGAGACGGGCTTTAAAAACACTTTTAAAATGAGAAATGCATTACAGCTTCGTCTTACACCAGACTCATTTAATGGGAAACAGTCCCGGGAAGGGCGTTTGGACCCCGAGTAAAAGAAGTGGGAAAACACACAAACCACTCAAACAGACATACACTCCGAGCAGAAAAGCACATTCAGACAAGCTGGCAAAATCCTCTCTAGGCTCGCTTCCCGGGCACCGAATTAGAGAGCAGTTTTATTTTGTGCTTTCCACTTAGAACGGAAATTATTAACCGGGGCTGAGTAAACGAAGCAATTGCATGACCCAAGCATACATTTGATGTGAGGCTGATCATTTAAAACTCGATTTCCGCACATGGAAAAACCCAGCCCAATAATATTCTGTCATCCTCCAACAGAAACAAGCTGCTGGCACTCTCATATACGCAAAAACACCTCCCATTCCAGGTCCCCGGCTGGCGGTCTGCGCCCAGCGTCGGCACCCACAGTCTCTCAGGCTGTGCGTGTCTCCCCTCCGCGCCTGGTCCCTATCCCAGCCCGCGGTTACCTGTGTGGGTCCTTTTGTGAATCTTGAGGTTCTCGGAGCGCGCGAAGACCTTGCCACAGCCCGGGAAGGGGCAGGGGAAGGGTTTCTCGCCTGTGTGCACGCGGATGTGGTTGACCAGTTTGTATTTGGCCTTGAAGGGCTTGCCCTCGCGCGGACACTCCTCCCAGAAGCAGACGTGGTTGCTCTGCTCCGGGCCGCCGACGTGCTCCACGGAGACGTGGGTCACCAGCTCGTGCATGGTGCTGAAAGTTTTGTTGCAGCTCTTCTTGGGGTTGCTCAGCTGCTCGGGGTCGATCCACTTGCAGATGAGCTCCTGCTTGATGCACTGCTGCCGCATGTAGCGGAAAAAGGCACCAGGGTGGTGGTGGTGGTGGTGGTGGTGGTGGGCCGCGGCTGCTGCCATGTTCATACCCATGTTCATATTCATGGGGCCGTACTGGTTGTGGAGTTGCGCCGCCGAGTAGGGGTCGGTCCGCGGGCTGGCCACCTGACGGTATTGCTCCGAGCGCCCGAACACCTCACCCGGCAGCCCGAGGCGCATCTGCCCGTTGAGCACATTCTGCGAGCCGTGCGGCCCGTGCTGCTCTGGCAGGCCGGGGAAGAGGAGATGGCCCTGCGCGTCCGAGTGCGCATGGTGCAGGCCGCCCGCGCCCGGCCCGAACAGCCCGTGCTGCCCGCCGCCCGGCGCCGAGTCCCCGAAGCCGCGGCTGCGGAACAGGAAGTCCCGGGTGGAGTTGAAGGGCGGCCCAGAGTAAGAACCAACGTGCGCGGCGTGGGGCCCGAGCGCTGCGGCCGCAGCGGCAGCCGCAGCGGAGCCGGGGTAGGCGCCGGGGCCCTGCGACGTGAACGCCGAGCTCTGGCCCGGGGACAGCTCGTGCGCGCCCGGATTGAGCTTGAAGGCTCCCATGTGCGCGGCGGCCGAGTCAACGAAGCCGTTCTGCGCCGCCGCCAGGCTCAGTTCACGGTCCTGCATCTCGGCGGCCGCGGCCGCCGCTGCCGCGGCGGAGTGGTGATGGTGGCGCGCGAAGCTGCCTACCCCGATGGCCGGGAACTGCGGACCCGCGTCCAGGAGCATGGCCAGCGCGCCCGCACGCCCCGGCGAGCCCCGTGCCTCCGCGCCGCCTCGACTCCCGCTCCTGATCCGCGCTGTGCGTCCGGCGGCCACCGGGCTCCAGGCGCAGGCGGCAGTGGTGGCGGCCGCTTCAGCCTTGAGAGCCGCTCTCCTGCGCCCGCCGCCTCCGCCGCCGCCTGGCTCTGCCTCAGGCGGCCGGGCGCGGAGCGAAGGCGCGGAGAGGAAGAGGAGGAGGAGGCGGCGGCGGAGGAGGCGCGGGAGGAGGAGGAGGAGGTGGAGGAGGAGAAGAGTCCAAAGCCAGGCGGAGAACCAAAGTGTATTAAAGGAGCTGCGGCGGGGGCGGGCGGGCAGGGCAGGGGAGGGCGGGCGGGAGGAGGGAGCCGGAGGGAGGTGTGGGGAGCCGAGAGGAGAGGGGGGCTACCGGGGGGCGAGCGCCGCGCCGCGGCCCCCACCCCTGCGCGCACCCGCGCGCGCACGCACACACTCACTCGCACGCCCAGCGGACCGGGAGCTCGGCCGCGCCGAGCAGCGCCGGTAGAATGCAGTCACAACCGCGGCGGGGCCACGGTGCCCGAGCGCGGCGGCCGTGCGCAAGCCAGGCAGGCGGGCGAGGAGAGGACCGAGGCGAGATCCGCGCTTGGCACCCCGGACCAGTGCACCAGCGGCTCCACCTGACCGCGACGGGGGCGCGGGGGCGGCAGGCGCAGTCCAGGCGTCCTCTCTGTGGCGCGCTCCGGCGACAGCTCCCTCCCCCGCGGCCCTGCTCGCGCCGCCCCGCGCGCGGCGGGTATTGTTCGAAGCTGCGGCCGCAGTGTTTAGCCCTCCTCGGCCACGGCGCTTGGCATTGGCTGCGCCTCGCGTAGTAAACTTGCAGTGGCCACGAATTTCCCCAGATGAAGGCAGCAGCCGCGCCGCTCCCCCTTTCTTTAAGTTGTGCTGGAGGAGTAGGCGGGGGAGTAGGGGGGAGGGGGATGTGGGAGGGGAGAAGGCGAGCAGGGGGAGGGGAGGAGGGGGAGGCTGGGCTGAAAAACAATAACAACAATAAAAAAGTGATCTCTCGCTCGCCTCCTCCCTCCCGCCGGTCGGGCTTGGGCGCTGGGCCCGGAACTAGTGGCCACGCCGCGTGGACCGAGCGCAGTCCGCGGCCCGAGCGAATGTGAGGCCCAGGCGGGCTCCCAGGTCTTGGCTGCGGTGGGCTGCGTTCGCCACCGTCTCTGTGGATTTCGGTGGGCGCCGCCAACGCCGCAGCAGCAGCCTTTTATTTTTTACTTTTTGTCTCCTCCTTTTCCTCTCCCCTCCCCCCGGGCCCCCTAGTCTCCCGCCCCGGCCTCCTTCCCTCCCTCCAGCTCGAGGCCGGGCCCCCCGGTCAAACCGCCCCTTTAACGGCGACTCCCGCCCCGCCCGCCCTCCCAGCGCCGCGATTGGCCGCCGCGGCCTAGTCAATCCCGCGCCCCCGCCCCGCGGCCCGGCCCGCCCCTCGGTCCCCGCGCTCCCTGAGCTGCTCCCGGCTCGGGCAGCCGCCGAACGTGCCCGCTGGCCCGGCCTGACATCCTGCAGCGCTTCTCCCGAGAGCTCGGCGCCGCGGCTTCTAGTCCCGGCCGACCGCGGCGCTCCCGGGAGCCGGGCGTCCAGCGTGGCTCGGACGCGGGCCCGGGCCGCGGGGTCAAGGCGCCCTCAGCTGGGTCGGTAATGGGACGCAGCCCAGCGCTCCAGTCTTTCTGCGTAGGCCACCGACTCCCCCGGGATCCGAGCAGCTCCCAGCGGACACCGAAAACCCCGGGGACGCCTGGCCCGAGCACTCCTGGCCGCTCGAGACGTGGCTAACAGCTGGGTCGCCCAGCAGGAGGCTCTGCGCGCGGGGACATTTCAGGCCGGGGGCCCCGCCGGGAGCGCGCCACAAGGAGCGGCAGGGGGCCGGTCTGCTGCCCGCTTGGCACGCTCCCTACTCTCACCCCGCCTTTGCAAACTTGCTCTGTGGCATTGAAACCACAGGTGCCGGACGGTGGGCACAGAGAAAGCCAGGCATGCCCCTTCCCACCCTCCGGACGCCCACCCAGACACCGCCTTTCCCGCCCCCCGCGGCGTCCACGTCCGCCCCTCAGCGCGCTGAGCTCCCCCCCCGCCGCTTGCGTCCTGCTCCGATTACAGCAGTAAACACTGGGCAGCGGCCCCCGCGTGGAAGGGGGTTGTTTGGAAGTCGTTTAAAGACAGTGTCACCCTCAGGGTAAATGCCCAGAAGCCGGGCCGCGCATCCTTGAGCTGGGAAGTATGGGAACGCCCGAGACCAAGCGAGGTTCAGGCCGGGGTTTGGCTGCGAGTCAGGCTCAGGGTCTTGGGAGAAGAAGCCGTCAGATTCGGCAGGGCTTAAACCTTCTAGAAAGCATATATATCCACTCCTTCTCTAGGAGCAGGGAGTGCCACCCGGGCGGTGGCCCGGCGGCGAGGCTGCTCCCTGCACCGCGGCTGGCCAGCGCCGCGGCCCCAGGCTGACCGCTGCGGACATTTCCTGTCCCGCCGCCCAAATCTCGCGCTCCCGAGGTAACCAGAGAGGGAAAGGAGGGTCCAGAGGCTGCAGAGGTGTGAAGGGACGGCCTGAGGCCAGCGCCTCGGGCGTGTTCGCCTGGCTGGCCTGGAGAACTGCTTTTATTTATAAATCTCTAGGAGTTGAAATAAAATTAAACGAAGAGAAAATAATTAATTTTCAGAATTATGTTCTGAAATGAAATCAACAAAAACGCGGGAAGGATCCTCTAGCTCACTATGGCTGGCAGAACCCGGGCTGTCTTGCCCCGGCTCAGGCAGCCTCTCCCGGCTTAAGCGAGTCTCTGCAGGTTGGCGCTGGCCACAGCCCCTTGCATAAGAGGCCCTGTGCCCTTCCTCCGTCCCACTCTTCCCTGTCATGGGGGTGGGGGTGGGGGTGCAAGAATGAGGGAGGCTGTGGCATCCTGTCTGAAAGCAAGGCAGTTTGCCTGGAAGGTGGAGATTCTCAGCTTCCCTGAAAGGAGGAAATGTTCCCATTTCCACACCCCTCTCTGTGCATAAAAGAGGGCGGAGGGCACTAGCCAAACTGGCCCCCTAGACCTAAAGGGACCTGAGACAGAGACGCAGAGAGAAAAGAGAACATCTCTGGCGGAAAGGCTGTCCTGCTACGTTGAATCCATTAAAAAATGCTAGTGCAATTTTTATATTGCACACTTGTTTGCTTTATTCATCAATTTTTATGGGGATGGGAGGCGAGCGCAAGAGGAGAGTATTTGGAAAGGCTTACTCCAAAAATATTTCCGAAGGAAAATGTTTTCTTGGAGATTGGTTGTGAGAATAGCAAACCTGCACATGCAGAGACCTCACTTCCCTTCCTTCTTTCAGGCCATCAGACTTCCAAGTCTTCCTCCTTTCCCACTGTCTTACCCCCTCCCCAGCCCTCCCTCCCTCTCCTCTTTGACCCATTCTCTCTTTCGCTTTGATTTCGCCTTTGCTGCTCCCGCGTTTGGGGATCGCGCGGCTGGGTGCTCGCTCGCGCCGCATTCCGGGGGCCGCGCGCGGCCGGGCGGTGGGGCGGACGCCTTAATTCCCGCCGGAGACCCTGCGGGTTGGGTCCTCCTGGCTATTCTTTCCCGGCTCCAGTTCTCCTCTCTCTGCAGGGCACAGAAGAGCTGAGCCAAGTTCAAAGTCACGTCGCCGTCCCTTCTCAGAAGTGCTTTATTTCTCTACAAACCGCGAAACCCCTTTACTTCATGACACTTTTTTTTTTTTTAAAGGAAGGAAAGTGAAGAGAGAGCGAGAGAGAGCAAGGGGTGGGGGGGAAGCATGCAAAGGCTTTCAGAGTTACTGCCTCAAAAGTAGACTCGGGTTCCTTGGCTGAAGGAAAAAAGCGGCCAAGCGGCACATTGTGAGTGAATTCAGTTTTTCAACAGGTTTCTGGAAGGGCCCGTCTGTGGCAGTGTCAGGCCCGCAGGACCCACAACTGTCTCCATCCGGCAAACATGTCCCCTCTTTGTAAGCTTCCCAAAACTATGCTTCCGAAATCTTACGGAGGCTGCGTGCGCCTGGGCCGCAGGCCGGGGCTTGAGCGGATCCCGCTCCAGGCCGCGCGGGCCGGTGTTCATTTTTCTGCAAGTAGAGGGAATGGCAGCGCGATGGAGAATTGGGGTTGTCTTCAAAAACCAGAAAATCCCGACAAATACCTGAGCGCCCATCAACCAAAGCACCTCGTTTTAGTTTGTGGGCATCGGTGAACAGTGTTGACCGAGTTCTTTTGTGGTATGGGATGTGTTTTGTGTACCTATGCATAAATATAGCGTGTATGCACACACTCTACCCTCACACACACACATAGGTATACATTGCTGGACAGGAGAAGCCAAAGAACAGGCAAACAAAATTGACCTTTACATTGAAAAGCAGAAGTTCTTGGTTGCCACACCACTCAAACTTTTAATTTTCGTCTTAAGGAAGAAGATGGAAATGGGGGTAGTGGGAAAGAGTTGAGAGAATAAATGAGAGAAACAAGTGACAAAAAAAGGGGGGGGTTTCATAGGATTCCAGCACCATCATCTGTATCACAGACTCATAAATTCAACAAGATCATCAACAGGATATTAAGTTGCAGGGCACCTTTGATTCCGCCTTCTCAGCCACTCCTGGGCTGGGTGACCCCGACCCATGAAGGACCACATGTGTGGTGTGGGAGCCCCTTCTATAAAACCCACCTAGAACAAAAGTTCTTTGTTAGTGCTTTAGAGAAGTGTAATGTAAAAGAAGGGGAAATTGTGAAAATCTCAGCCAATGTTGTAACTTTTAAATACCATTTTTAAGAAGTAGGGGTGCTGAATGAGGTTGTGATAGGATAAGGCCCTCTCTAGTTTGCTAAAAGAATGTCTTTTCTTCCTACAGTTAAAATTTACTGTCCTGTAACTGGGCTTATAAAAGTCTCCATATAAAATATGTGCTCACCAGCAGTTTAGTGATAGGGGTGCAAATATTTGTGTATTTGTCAAAAGGGACTCAGAAAAAATAGAAGCTATTAACCACCCTGGACTTCACGACCCTGCGTTGGTAACAGTCAGTGGTTGTGGTTTTCCAAAAGGAAGAGAATTAATTGTCCTTACTTGTCTTCTCTTTCCTGATGGGAGTGATTCTACTGCTGAAAAACAAACAAAACCAAACAACAAAAAATAGGAGGCATTAGCTAACGTGAATGTATTTAATTATTCTGAAGACCTATCCTTTGGGCTCCCAGGCGAACTATATCCAGAGAGACTGAATACAGATGACAGGCGAACAGCTTTCCAATAAACTGTAGTATTATTGCAATAGACTTTGTAATACAATTTATGCTGTCATTCATAAATAACAATGCCATATGTCAACCATATTGCTTACACAAGTAAATCCATCAACGTGTCACTATTTGATTTATCTCAACAGCTTCTTCAAATATTGAAGTATAGATATTGGAAGGGGTGTGGAGTGAGAGGAACTATCCAAGAAATTTGAGATTTTATTTTTAACTGCACAACCTCTACTTCTTCACTTCCCATCCAAAAACATCCTAAAGGGTAAGAGATGAAGGGGAGGAGAAGCACATGGAGGGGCCAACACAAATAAATATTGAGTGGTTATATGAACTGTGAACATGCAAGAGAGTTCTGTGGTTGTTTTGACCTTCTGGACATATTTTAGAACACTAATGCATTTCCCAAGAAATTGTCAATCCTAATGGTCAACTGTAGGTCAAAGGTCTTTCTCCAACAACTTCTATCTCTGAGAGTAGAAATGACTGCAAACCAAATGAGAGTATTTGGTGACAGGCAAATTTTATTCAACTTATTCTTTAGTAGTAAGGAAGTAAAGGGAGTGATAGTTTTTCAGTGGCTTTCAACCACAGAGGTGAGGTGGACATGGGATAGGCCCATTTCATGACTGTACAAACAACAAGACAAAACAAATCCCCACGGAATCCAACATATCAGTCAGGGCCACACAGCGCCAGTCTTCCGCCTTTTCATCCTCATTAAGTCTACATAAGTGTGATAGGGCTATTAGAAGCACTTTTCTGGATACTCTTAGCTCCACGCATATCCGTTGAGCCTCATGACTCAGCGCCAGCTCAGGAGGGAGGTAACCCTCGAAGAGCCCCTGAGAGGGCTACGAATTACGGAGCGATTTTGAGCACCCAAAGGCCTTGGGCCAGTCGCAGCCTCCACGCAAGTCAGACTGCGAGTTGCCAAGGCCGGAGGGTGGGGATGGGGATCCGGTCCCTGCCTCGTGCAGATGGGGCGGGCGGCCAGGAGAGGCTGCCCTGAAACTCTCTGCCTAGCCTGGCGAACCTGATTTGGGGAAACCCTTGGACCCTAAGTCACCATCACTTACGGCCCTGGCGAAGCTCTACTAAAACGCAACTGTGCTGGTGCCTTTGCCCACCCCGCCCTAGCTTTTAGGAAAGGTCTCAGTGGACCATCGGGCCCTTCCCAGTGTCTGCTAGCAACCCCCTACTTCTGCGCCTATTAAGCACCCATTGGCGCCCTTGGGCTAGGTCCTAGGAGTTCAAAGGTCCTTCGACTCCTCTAGTAATTCGGGTGCCCCATTCGCCCTTGAACCCGCCCCTGGCGCGGCCCAAATGACACTAGATGCTCCAAACCCGCCGACACCCAGCCCTTCTACAGGGAGGCCGCTCTCACAGAAGCCACGCGGGACCAGCGAGTCGTAAAGCAATTGCAGGGGCAATAAAAGGCGGTTCGGTGGGTCCCCCAGCTCCTTTCTTTTCCACCCCATCGTCCCCGAGATCCCCCCTCCCTCCGCCTGCAGAAACAATCAAACAAAGACTCAAAAGCCAGGAAATGTCCAATTCACTTCCCTTGGAGTTTATTAATTGCCTACACCCATCGCAGGAAACTTGGCTGTGTTCGGTGACATACAGAGGGCACCGGGGAGTGGTGGAGCCTCAGTCCCCCGACTCCGCGCAGCGGGAAGCCGCAAGCGCCAGCTCGAGCATCCCCAGAGATCGGGTACCGTGGCCTCCAGGCAGCTGAACGTGGTTAGCTCAGCTAACCTGGGTTCTGGTTAGCTGGCCGTTTACTGGGCCTCTCATCTCCCCAGCCTACTCGCTACTTTGTCTGGGGCTGGAAGGACTTTGGGGTTCGGGGTGCAACCTAGAGGTCTGGAAATAGACACCCCGCAAGAGCCCTTGCTAACTCCAGAAAGGACATTTCCATGGCTTGCCACTTTGCTGCCTCCACACAGGCACCTCCGCTGCAAAACGCAGAAAGGGGCATGGGTTTGAGGACTGGCCCTGACGACCAGCACCACCGTCGAAATATGCGGGCCAAACCCACAGAAGAATTGGCATAATGCCTTCCACAGCCCCCTGCTTTTAAAACTAGTATTATAATTCCCTTCAGCGCCCTGGAAATTGTTGGTGTTTATTTAGGAAGTGTGACAGAGTTATTGGGTCTTCAGAAACTTGGGCTGTTAAGGGGGTTTGATTTGGCTCCCAAATACCTTGAAAAAGAAACAGCGCACCTGGGGTCAGGCGGGTCATCACAATAACAAAAAGCGCTTCTACAAAATAAAAAGCTCTTTTATAAAGAAAGGCAATCCCGGAAATCCACTGCAAGCCTTCCTGATGACCATCTAGCTAGGCCTATTCTCAGGTTTAATTGGCAGGCGGTTTATTGGCGCCTTATTGGTGTTGATTGAAATTTTGCTCCCAGTCTTTTCTTTTAAGAATTAGCATCTCAAGTCGATTTACCTGAGTCAATTATCTTTTTAGGGTCTAGGTTTGGTCATAAATTTGCAAATATTCATTAAACTCACTTTGTAAATATCCTTCTTTCCTATCGCTATCCAAATCTCTATTATTTCCTAAGAAAGTCTTTTCTTTTTTAAGGCTTCCATAAAAAGAAATTGATCAGGGAGCTATATTTGAATTAAGACATATTAAATCGATGACAGATACATATCACGCTGTGTTTAACAAGAGTTGTACAAGGAGGCGGGTTCCAGATTCCGCACGGCTCTGCTACACCATTATTCACATTTTTACAGCCTTTCCTTCATGCCTTCACCCATTAAACCATTAAATTTCAGCAATTCAATAAAACAAAGCAGTTATAATTTTGACGAAAAGCTATTTTGAAGGGGGTGGAGGTACCCATTTTATTGCACAATAAAAATGCTGAACAGTTCATATTAAAGGCTAGCTTGTGTTTATTTTCTTCTTTCTTTATTCATTCTTTTTGTTTTGTTTTGTTTTTACTTATAACCTGCAGGATTGAACCCAAAGCTGCCATTACTACAAGAATTAATGCTTATTGCCAAGAAATTCAAATAATGGAAACTCATTGGAAGTGTTCGGAGAGGAAACGAAGACAGTGATAATTCCAAATCTGATGTTTTCTTCATATACTATCCATGGAGATGGCACAGTTCTCGATCAACCTCTGCCTGGTTGGCTTGAAATGTTTTAAGTCTTTGATATAAAAATTGTGAAAGGACTGGTCCTTTCCAAAGAGAGATGAAGATTTTGTTACCGCTGTTTATTAAATTTTTTTCGTTTTATTTCCACACACGCCTTTATTTCCCCATATTTGAACTTCATTGAAGCTTAAAAGTCCATTTAAAATTTGATGGTAGCATTGTCTTTGTTTGCTTGTCAGTTTTATAAAAGAAATGACATTCCTAAGTCTCATACCGAAGCCCCCTGTTAAACATCGTTCACACCAATGTAAATGGCGCTATCGAATCAACTCTTTTGAGAATATTTCTGATTACTTCCCAGGGCCACCTCGCCGATAACGGCTTTGTGTAGTCTACTTTTACTTGGACTGCAAACGAATTAAGTTGGAAACATGTTTTATTGTATCCCCAAAGAAAAAAATCACGTTCTAATCATTATCATTTTTTTTTTTTACAAGTAATGTTACAGATGGCAGCAAAATACAAATTTTAAAACCCTGACTTTAATATTTGAGCATTTTGGAACATCACAAATTTCAAAAATGTTTTCTTTTAAAATCTAAAAAGGACACTTTGGGGAAGTAAAACCCCTAATTGGGGGGGAGGGTCCCACATTTCTCTACCCACCAAAAAGTGGAGGGAATTTCTATTTTTAAAAAATCTATTTGATACCAAACCGCTGGAAAGGGATGGGATTCGTTTTAAAAGCCAGTTTTTACGGTTTTCAAATAAGACATCTTAGAGGTAGACTGGATAATTAGAAAACTATAAGAAGGCGAAAGATTATTCTATCAGCAAATAAAAAGCAAATATATTTCTTGATTTCAAAATAATACTCTATTCGATCAGTTCTCATTGTGGACCAGTCAAAGAAACTGAGGCATACTTGTGGACTGTGGACTGCGATCTGGACCGGAAGGAGAAATTCTGCTTAAAGGATGGTGCTCATTTAGCGGCTTGTCTCTGAAGAGATGCCGTTTGGCCTGCCCTGCTACTGTATCTCCGAAAGGCAAAAGTTAGAATTGCTGCCCGATTTCCTCTCCCCCGCCCCTACTGTAGATCTAATTGGAAGTGGCAGATCTAGAACCGATGAGTAGTGAGATTACACTTCCAGTCAACTCCTTTGAACCATGTTGAAAAGGACTCCATGAGCTAAAAAGTCGAGGTAAAACGGTTCCTTTGGGGGAAAGACTTATTTTGACTTCACCTGGTGTTTCGCGGAGCCAAATCACTCCAGTTGTCTTGCAACCAATAGACTTTACCTTCTTCACTCCGTCTACTGTCTGTGCGCCCTAGGTGAGCGCTAGGCACGTAGGGTGTCCAAACCAGAAGTTTCTAGCATCACCACTGCAGGTAGGACCCTCCTCTCCCAAAGAGCAGCCCAGGGCTCTTCCACCCCCCAAGGGAAGTGGAGGTAGAAAGTACTTGGGTGCCAGAAGGCACACAGCGAGAGGTGAGGCCGAGGTGTTTGAAACTGGAACTGCCCCTTGGGAATCCTCAACCCCTCACCACCCCGCGCCCTCTGCCCGCGTGCCGGCGCGCGCTCCACTAGGAGCGTCAAAGGTGAGCGGCGCGCTGCGCGCGCAGGCCAGGCTCAAACTTTCTGCAAGTGCAACTTGGGCATCCCTGGGGAGGCGGGGACGCGGGGCTCCAGCGAAGGAGGGGGCGCGAAGCGAAAGCGCAGGCAGCCGCGAGCACGGGGGCGGATCCCCGCTGGGTCGAGGGCCTGTACGAGAGCCAATCGGGCAGCCGAGGCTACTGCCAATCACGCAGTTCCCTCCAATCCCACCCGTGCCATTTCCAAAATCTCGGTCCCACTGTGCAGCTCAAATGTAGTGTTCACTCTGCCAATCGCTGGAGGATAGAGTGGGAACAAGAATAAGCAGAGTTAGGAGGCCAGGACAAAAGAAGTTAAAGAGCGCCTAATATATACATGTTTTTGAAGGCGGGCAGAGGGAAAAAAGTCCCCCCAGGGAGGGTGTATGGGCCTGATTGTGTAGTTCTGATGGAGCCCCCTTTGAGCAAGAGGAACCCGCCAGCGCTGAGATTAGCGGATTTGGCAACGGCTCAGGTCCAGCCGCTTCAGAATATGACAGGCTTCCCGGCGCTGGCCGGCCCGCCCGCCCACTCCCAACTCCGCGCCGCCGTCGCGCACGTCCGCCCGCGGGACCTGGGCGCTGACCCCGGCGTGGCCACCACTCCGCTCAGACCCGAGCACATGGCCCAGGCGAGCGCGCTTCGCCTCAGCCCTCCCTCCCAGGCGCTCCCGGCACACCCCGAGGCTCCGGCAGCCGCCGCCCGTGCTGCAGCCTCGGTCGTGCACCCCGGCGCGGGCAGCTACCCCTGTGGCGGGGGCAGCAGTGGCGCGCAGCCCTCCGCGCCCCCGCCCCCAGCCCCTCCTCTTCCTCCCACCCTTCACCCCCTCCCCCTCCCCCTCCCCCGCCTCCTCCTCCTCCTGCCCTCTCGGGCTACACCACCACCAACAGTGGCGGCGGCGGCAGCAGCGGCAAAGGCCACAGCAGGGACTTCGTCCTCCGGAGGGACCTTTCCGCCACGGCCCCCGCGGCGGCCATGCACGGGGCCCCGCTCGGAGGGGAGCAGCGGTCCGGGACCGGCTCCCCCCAGCACCCAGCCCCGCCTCCCCACTCGGCCGGCATGTTCATCTCCGCCAGCGGCACCTACGCGGGCCCGGACGGCGGCGGCGGCCCGGCGCTCTTCCCCGCGCTGCACGACACGCCGGGGGCCCCCGGCGGCCACCCGCACCCTCTCAACGGCCAGATGCGCCTGGGGCTGGCGGCAGCAGCAGCAGCCGCGGCGGCTGAGCTGTATGGCCGCGCCGAACCGCCCTTCGCGCCGCGCTCGGGGGATGCGCACTACGGGGCGGTTGCGGCCGCCGCGGCAGCCGCCCTGCACGGCTACGGAGCCGTGAACTTAAACCTGAACCTGGCGGCTGCGGCGGCCGCAGCAGCGGCCGGGCCCGGGCCCCACCTGCAGCACCACGCGCCGCCCCCGGCGCCGCCGCCGCCGCCGGCGCCCGCGCAGCACCCGCACCAGCACCACCCCCACCTCCCAGGGGCGTCCGGGGCCTTCCTGCGCTACATGCGGCAGCCAATCAAGCAGGAGCTCATCTGCAAGTGGATCGACCCCGAAGAGCTGGCCGGGTTGCCGCCGCCGCCGCCGCAGCCACCGCCCCCGGCCGGCGGCGCCAAGCCCTGCTCCAAAACTTTCGGCACCATGCACGAGCTGGTGAATCACGTCACGGTGGAGCACGTGGGCGGCCCCGAGCAGAGCAGCCACGTCTGCTTCTGGGAGGACTGTCCGCGCGAGGGCAAGCCCTTCAAGGCCAAATACAAGCTCATCAACCACATCCGCGTGCACACCGGCGAGAAGCCCTTCCCCTGCCCTTTCCCGGGCTGCGGCAAGGTCTTCGCGCGTTCCGAGAACCTCAAGATCCACAAGCGCACTCATACAGGTGGGTGTCTGTCCCCGGCCGCGCCGCCGCCGCCACCAGCTCCTGCGTCGCCGCCACTTCCGCCGCTGCTTCTCCTCCTCCTCCTGCTCGCCTTAATTTTTTCCTCCTTCTGCTGCTTCTCTTCGCATACGTATAACCCGGACATGTGACTTCTTTTTTTTTCTCTCCCCCCCTTTTTTTTTCTATGAATAAGTAATTCGATAGCACACACAGGCCCCGCGTTGGGTTCCTACACGGCGGAGTCTCCAGCGCGCCCGCAGCCCCTCGGCCGGGATCCGCAACGCGCGCCAGCCGCCGCCGCCGCCACCTCGGAGCAGACGCAGCAGCAGCTGGAGCAGGAAGGCGCCCAGGACGGTCGGCAGCCCCTACCCGCCCGGCCCTGGGAAGTCGGGAAGGGCGATGGAAAGAGAGACCGGGGCCGCCCCGGCAAGCGCCTCTCTTCCCACCGGGTCGTAGGCCCCGCGCGGTCGCCGCGCTCCGAGGACCGGGCGTGAGATTTGCTGCCTGATTTGGGCCGCTCGAGGCAGGCCTTCCGGGAGGGGAAGGGACACCTCCGGGAAGACAGGAATGCGCTTTCGGGCCCCCGGAGACCACTCGCACTCGCCCACTGTGACACACTTCTCACATACACCTTCGCTTGCACGCGTCTCCCACAACTTTACACACTTATATCCTCCTGCGCCTGCACCCCATTCTCGCGACACCGACACCTGTGTGTCCTCACACTCACATTTACACGCCGCACGCGCCCTCTCACACGCAGTATCACACTCGCCCTGGAGGGTGCTGGAGTTGACATCTGCCCTTCTAGAGAAGGTTGTAGTTGGAGGAGGACCGAGCCTCCCGCCATCGGTGAGGCCTACCCTGTCGTGGAATTGGGGGGGAGCCACCGGCATCGTGGGGACCCTCCCACCCCACCTCAAGCCCTGCCTCTGGGGATCCCGCAGCGCTGAGGAGGGCGGCTGCGGCGCGGGGCGGTGGATGACTCCTGTGGGTCGTGTGCCCCCTTTAAGCGGACGAGCGCGTCGGGCGGAAGCGCTGATGAGCGCGAACGCAGTCGGGATTTATAGGGACAGACACGATTACCCCTCGGAGGACACTTAAGTAACTGGAGTTTACGTTCAGTAATCACTTGGCAGATTTATCGGCGCTGCCACGGCCAGGAGGTAGCCGCCGGGGCCCACGCTCGGGCCGCGGGCGCTCGGGGCTCTGCGGGGGCGGCAGTGTCGGGGTGGCCCGAGGCGGGAGCCTTGGCCTGGCTCCTGCGGGCCGCCTGATGGCCGGCGGGGAGCACGTTTTCCCAGGAGCTCGGTTTCCCTCTAATCGGGATCAGTCCGCCTTAATGATTTTTCCAGAAGGAAACTTCCCAGGAGGCTCTCGTAAAAACGCCCTGGCCGGCTAAGCCGGCTGCTCGCTCCTGTGCCCAGGACTTCTCGGCGGGGCAGGATCCAGGGATCGTGAAGCCTCTCCCCAGCCCGGCCCCCAAAGGGAACCCCAAGCGCGGTGCTGCGCGCGGCCTCGGGCCCTTCCCGCCTGCCCAGGCCTCGTGAGGGGAGCGGCCTTCTCTTTGCGGCTGCCGGGAGCTGCGGGCGCGGAAGCCGATCCGGGCTCCCAGCGGGACAGGTCGCTCCCTGCCCCTTGTCCCCAGTGGCTTTCCGGGGCGCGCGCGCTAGCGTGGGGTCGGAGGGCGAGGGGGACCCCAGGCGCCGGGGAGACCCGCGGTCATTTGGGTTTTTGGCTCCGCGTCTCGCGGACGGTTGCATTTCCTGCCCCCTCCCAGCGGCCGCGTGGGCCCCACCAAGTGGAGCGTGGAGGTCCTTGCGGGAGGGGCGCAGGCGCCTCGGGTTCAGACACCAGCCCGTGCTTGGTGTTTCTGGCGGTCCCTGGGCCGCTCAGCCATTGGGCATTGTGTCCTGAGAGGGCCCATCCGGACTTCCTTCCCTCCCTGCCACGCCGCTCTCCCTTTTTGGGGTTATCCGGGATCCCGGAACGGATTGATCAAAGAGACTAATCCCTGGGCCACTCCCGAAGGCCCCTCTCCTGACCCACGTGCCCCCAATTCCGTTTATAACCATCCTGCGGGGCCGACTCGCGCTCTCTCGGGAGAGGGAGCTGCTAGGAGCTGGCGGAGTCCGCAAGTGGTTCCTTACTTTCCCACAGGCTCCAGCTCTCAAACGCTGTAAATAGTTAAATTCTGACGTGACTCGTCTGTCAGAATCTTAAATGTAAACACTGAGGTCTCTCAGCCTTTCTAGTTAGGTAGAATTTGCTCATTCCCCTTCGGCCCTTTGAACAACATAGGCCGTTCCATCGCCCTTGCCTTGTTTTCTTCGTGTACCTCTTTATTTACCTCTCATGTTCTACCTTTCCTTCCACGACATCTCTCCCTTTCCTGAGTCTAATTGTTCCCCTTTTTCATGTGCAGTAGAGGAGTTAGCGCTGTTCAAAGCGTTTATTCACAACCCGGGATATGTAGGTTGAATAGAAACACGACCATGCTCAAAAACAGCATTGCGCTTTCGCGTAGGGTGGATGAGTAAACCCACGTAATTACGCCTCCATATTGAAGAAAGGCTGATTTTAATTTCTTAAAAAGAATATGATGTTAATTTGGTCTTATCTACGACTTAAAGTGTAATATCGAAATCAGGACAAATTACTGATGTTTTGATAAAAAGGGATTAGCTTTGTTTTGTTGAAGCTCATCTACAGAGAATTTTTAGAGGTTGTCATAATCCTGGGGTTGTTTTTTCTCTTTATACATCACTGTAGGAGGCATATTTGAATAATGTCTAATTCTATTTTTAAACAGTATTTCCAGGTAGGGAAAGTTAAATTCCAGGCACCTGCCTAAATACTCTCAGATGTGCTAGCATACTCTGCCATTGAACCAGTTATCATTGGCGAAATGTTTTTTAAAAACTCACTACAGTAACATATCTGTGCAGAGGATGTAAGAAAATTCACCACAGAAGTGTATGTACACTAAGCTGAGGCTTAATAGTTTCTTTTTGAAAATAAGTTATCCAAAACAAAAGAAAATGTCCTACCTAGTGTATCACCAGAGTAGTTGCTGAAATGTGAGAAATTCAGCTTTATTTTTAAATTATTTACCTAAAAGAGGAAAATATTAATACAATAATATGTATGAAATGACTTGTTCAATTATGGACTCAACTATATCAAGTTCAGAGATGCCAAGGGGAGAGGGAAGATTCAGTTAGACTGTTACCTGTTGTCTTCCTTTTCTTGCTGTTTAACACCAAAATGTAGTGTGGCTGAATTTCTCTAGTTGTCTTATTAAGTATTTCCATTTCCTGGACTAGAGGCCTTGTGTTTAAAGGCATTGTGTTTGTGGGGTGATTAGGCCAGTTTAAGGAGGTGATAGGCCATAAGACCCTGGCCTTTTTTAATTTTCTAAAAGTCTTTTTGACTAGTAAGCAATGTAGGGAGCTGTGAGAGTAAATATACTTATGGCATAAAGGTAGGTTCTGCTAAGGCTTGTGGTCTTTATTAATGTTTGTTAAAGCTCGTTCTGCTGTGCTCTTAACCGTCCTGCAAGTAGTGAGGAAAGCTGTAGAATGCAGAGTCCAACAGCCTGTTCTCTGCCCAGCTAGCCCTGTAAAAATCTAGTGGTGGGAGTGTATTTCACAGGTGCCTCTATTTCTAAAGAAAAACATTGTTTTGTTTTACCTCCTTCCTTTCCCCAGCTCCACATTCTCTCCTGCTGCCCCTCTCCATCAGTGAAATCCTGGGGAACACTGAAAGGAAATGCCGTTATTATAATTTGACTGTACCCCCAGTTTACTTTTAATTTACTGTATGTGTTTGCTTTTCTCTCTTTTTCTTATATGCTTATTTCCACCTGTGGCTTTGGAAGTATCATTTTGTGTTTATTTTGACAGGAGGATCTCCTGCTTGTGTTTTTGAGTGTACAGACCCTGAGGGGAGTGTGTCTGTTGGGGGAGGGGGTCTGCGGGTCCCAGGTGGGTTTCAGTGTTACATGCTGGCCCTTAGCTCAGCACTGGGGATCTCACCCTGACCCCTCTGAGACTGCAGGGGCTGACAGCCTCTCAGGAGCCCAGGTCCAGGCAAAGCCACCAGGCCAGTGGAATCCAGGCCCATCCTTGAAGTATCCCTTCCCTTTTGTGAATTAGGAAGAAGAGTTAGGCTGGGAGTTGGTCTTTGGGAGAATAGGAAAAACACAACCTTGGTTCTGCTTCAAGATTTCTCTCAAGTCAGGGGTCTTGCAAAGCCATTGTTGACCTTTCCTGTGTTTCATTGCAGGGGAAAAGCCTTTCAAATGTGAATTTGATGGCTGTGACAGGAAGTTTGCCAATAGCAGTGATCGGAAGAAACATTCCCATGTCCACACCAGTGACAAGCCCTACTACTGCAAGATTCGAGGCTGTGACAAGTCCTACACTCACCCAAGCTCCCTGAGGAAGCACATGAAGATTCACTGCAAGTCCCCACCACCTTCTCCAGGACCCCTTGGTTACTCGTCAGTGGGGACTCCAGTGGGTGCCCCCTTGTCCCCCGTGCTGGACCCAGCCAGGAGTCGCTCCAGCACTCTTTCCCCTCAGGTGACCAACCTCAATGAGTGGTACGTTTGCCAGGCCAGTGGGGCCCCCAGCCACCTCCACACCCCTTCCAGCAACGGAACCACCTCTGAGTCTGAAGATGAGGAAATTTACG
Source organism: Trachypithecus francoisi (assembly GCF_009764315.1). Lineage (NCBI taxonomy): Eukaryota > Metazoa > Chordata > Mammalia > Primates > Cercopithecidae > Trachypithecus > Trachypithecus francoisi. The sequence goes on from NW_022681463.1 coordinate 15,310,904, forward strand.
GGAACCCTGAAGTTGTGCGGACGATACATTAGAATTTATGATTAATAATAATAAGTGAAATAATAAGTTGGAGTCCTTGGATCACATCCTAACCTGAGACAATGCCGAGCCTGAGACAAACCCGTGACTCAGACTTGCCACCGGGTCTAATTAGCCCTATTTATTCAGTATGAAACCCTATGGTGTTTGTACATTTAATTAATTTAATTAAGATATTTGGGCCTTTTTTTTTTTTTCCCTTAAAAAACAAACAAAAAACAACCAAGCTGGACTTGTACATTGCAGGAGGACAGGGCTTGGGGGCAAATTGTACCAAGGAAAATCAATGGAGAGATTAGTTAATGGAGATACACACTGCCGATGTCATATATATATATATATATATGTATTTTTTTTTTTTAAAGGCGGGAGAAAAAGAGCATTAAGTCAGAACTTAAACACAGCAACAAGGCCCTCTGCATTTCCCGGAGTGCCTCTCAAATGCCTTTGACACCATACCGTGGGCTGCTTTTGAGCCTCCTCGTTGGACCCTAATTCTGCCAAGGCCTCTTGATTGTAAACCACACACCTGCTGCATTGCCAACAGATCCTGGACTGTACCTGTGTCCAAAAATATTTGTAAAAACCCTTTGAGTTTAATATTTGTAATTTTTAATTTCCACTCTTTTATTACTGATCTCACCTTAACACAATATTTTTATACAGGATTATTTCTTCAGTATCCTACTGTGTGATTTAAAAAAAAGATGCAGCAACCTTAATATGTCTCCATATCTTGTGCTACTGTGATTGTTCAAGCAAAAGTGGAGAGAAGAAAAGCTGCTGCAATAAGACAACTGTGAAACTGTGATATTTTATAAAATAGAAGAAATTCAAGTGCTTTCTTTTTCCTGTATGGTTTTTTTTTTCTTTTTTTTAAAATCTGAATTCTCAGATACTGCCTCTCCTGTGTCCAAAGTTCTTGTGTAATAAAGAGATTCTGTTTTCGATCCTAAGTTCTTTGGGATGCCAACATTCACAGTCAAGTCTTGAGGAGGTGTAATGATGGCATCATGCCTATTTTTTTTTAAAGCTGTTGTTTTTAAAACAGGCCAACACCTCTTTTATACTGTTGTATCAGCCTTTTAAAAAGTCTATTTTTCAATGCCTGAAACTGCATTTTAATGCATTTTCTTCCACCTGAGCACTGAGCACACCAAACTGGAATCCATTTGAAAATGACAGTGTGTGAAGTGTATGATTTACATTAAAAGAGGGGAGGGAGTTGCCCTACATATTAAAATTTTTAAAAGGTTTATAGTTACCACCAAACACTGATGAATGTGTGACCTTTGCCAGAGCTGTCAAGCTAGGATAAAAAAGGTCAAGGACCTAGGACAATAACTCTTAGTCAATTTATTTTCGGTTGGTACAACACATCTCCTGTGCAAAATGTAGTCCATGAGAAACATCATACAGATATACTAAAGAGCACTAATTTATCCTTAGAGACCCTGAAGACACCCCCTCCCCAGGGTTTGTAGAAATTTGTTTTGTGTGCTGTGAGTGGTTGATGTAGTCTTGTCATTGTTAATAACTTGTATGTGAACACTATTATTTGTACAGTTGAATTAATTTATTTTCAGACATCATCCTTTTTTTTTTTCCTGGAAGAGTTCAAAGCACACCAAAGAATTATATTATACATTTTGGTGAAAGATTGTCATTTATGATCCATGGTTTATTTAAAAAAAAAGGAAAGAAAATGGAAAAATATATTTTTAAGCTTACTTGAATGAACAACGTAATGTGAAAACCAAGACTCTTCCTGCATGTCTTTTTTGCATTGTGTTGATGAGATTATATATAGTTTATAGATATATTATATTACTAGTACAGTGCATGGTGCTGTCACTTGGAAAGCCTTTCAATGTTGTCTTCAGATTGTTAGGGTGAATATGAAACATGCAGACCCTCCTTTATAAAGAAAAAGACCTTAAAACTTGAATATGAGATAATTTTACATTTGAAAAGTTTATTTGATTTTCATATTACTCACTTTCAAAGCCCTTTCAAATAGAAAAGGTATGAACTTTTGGGGGGATAATTTATGTATCGTAAACTTATTAGAACAAAATATTCCTGATGTATAATGAGTTGTTTTATTTATACAACTTTTTCAATGGTAGTTTGCACTATTCTTTATTATGCTACAGGTTTATTTATTATGAAACAAAGGAATATGTATTTTATGTATTTTACCATGCATAGGTTAACTCTTTGCCACAGATTTATTGGTTCTTGATACACCTAAAATAAAAAAAATGTGTACCTCCAATAGAGAGCAAGCAAGAATGATTATGAAGTAACAAATTTAATAAAGGTATTCTTATTATTATTGCTTATGTTTTACCTAATGGCATATCTCTCATACAAACAGAACAGGTTGCTAATGGAGTGAATGTCTTCCCTTGATCCCTTGATTTCTTAGCCTCTCCCCAAGCAATACAATATTTTTGCAGCCTGGTTTAACTTACAAGCTTATCTAGGAAACACAAGATATTTTTGAAGACTAAGCTTTGCAAGTTATACTTACAGTAGCATAAATCTTTTGGGTTACTGCATTTATTTGTTAAAATAAGTAATATCCTGAGTGATTCTAATCAGTGAAAAGCCAAAAAGTGAATTTTAGCATTTCTTTGGTGCCCAGCCTCCAAAAGGAAAAAAAAGAATGAAAATGTGGAGGGAGAGACAGTGAGGCTTCTAGACACAAAGAAGGTGAAAGCAAAATCAGTCAGGGCTGAGATAGGTATTGAATGAAATTGAGTAGTGGGCATCGAATGCTTCTCATGGTGTGGGAGATCAAGATGCAATTTTACTGTAGTTTGTTCTGGAAGTTGAGTGGCTATTGGTAATTTAAGCTCAGCATTTTGGGGCAGGTGTGTTGAACAATTAGATTCTTGCATGGCAGCAAAATATTCAAGTGGCTTAAAAGCAGGTATTTGGCTATGCACATTTACAAGGCTGGATGTTTGCTTGTGTTTTTGTTAGCAGATACAAAACTGATAAAAGGTAAATAGTTGAAAGCAATTGCTAGTAATGTCAATAAGCGTTTCTCTGAAAGGTTATAGTGGCTTTTAAAAGTCAGGTTTGTTAAATGTAGTAAAGGTGAAACAGGTTGCAAAGAGTTGTTTTAAGTCAGATGACAATAACCAGCACACGAAGGAGAAAAACACTCAGAAATGAGGGCCCCAATCTTATAGCTCTCTAATGAAGTTTCTTGTGAAAAGAAGGGTGACACAAAGCCACCAAGACATGAATCATTCATGGGAAATATAAAAGATAAAAGATATCTGACAATGAGCAGAACCTTGTATAGAGTGTATAAAACAAGTTTCCCCTTCTTATTTTCTGCTTTAAAACGCACAATCTCCCACTCCCAGCGTTCTCTGTCCAGTCTATAGAGTTAAAATTGACCACTGCTCGTCCTGCGCCACTTCAAAGTAATTTAGTCCAGAACGGAAGGCTTGGCGCTCGGACAATCTTCATGGTGTGTTAAGATTTCTATGGCAATTGGCAAGCAAGACGTTCCCATCTGAATATGTCTCAAAGAAAGCCACTTATTGACACTAAGTTGGCTATCATCAAAGACTTCATCTTCCCTAGGCAAAACGTGGCCCTTGCAAATACTGTTTAAATCATCTACCTTTGTTTTCCAGGCTAGGAGAATCTTCAAATGCACAACTATTTGAAATTTATGTATATATATTTTTCCCATTCAGGATGCTCTTTGGTAAAGCTGATGGTCCTAAAATCTAAACTCCATAGAGTTTGAAGGTGGAAATTATATTCTCTTAAGAAGTTGAAGATGGTCACACAAGCATCATAACACTGGGGACATGAAAAGGGGAGGCCCAACTAGCTGCAAACAGATTGCACTCTCATAAGTGACCTCTTCCACTTTGGGGAAGGTTTTGGAGACCATTGTTGTTTTACCCACCCAGTAATCATCTATCATCTCTCTATCTGTCTATGAAATGGGACCAGAGGTGCTGGCCACTAGTATTTTTAAATCCCAGTTTGGTTAGGAAATCCAGCTCCTGGGGAGGGAGCAGGGGAGACATCTGGTTTCTCAAGTGATCACCTTAAGCCAGCAGTAAAGAAGGCTGATCACAAGGCAAACAAAACAACCCAACCACTTATTAATAGTACTTTCATCCCCTCACATCACTCCTGGCCTGCCAGTCCACTTACAGTGTAGCAAAACAGGACGCCCAGCCACGGAAGCCTTCCAGGTCTGGAGGCACAGGCAGGCCCGCAGGAGACCCGAGGTGAAACTGCCCTGGGCCCCCAGTACACTTCCCCTCCGTGGACAAAAACTCAACCCCATACCCACGCACTCCCCGAGCACACATTAACATACACTGCAAGTGCCTAATCAGGCAGGGAGAAGTTCAAAGGCATGTTTTTTTTTTGAAATTCAAACTACTGCTTCTATGGTCCATCCACGCGGAGCCATCCAGGATGGCTATGGTAGTGGGCAGGGCCAGGGGAGTCGCCAGCAGAGGGGCCACTGTGATTCAAGACAGTCGATGAGACACAGCTGCAGTGACCTTTTTACTTTCATGCCAAGTTACTTCAGTCCACTTGAACCTCATCAGAAATATATATATATTTATGTGTGTGTGTGTGTGTGTGTGTGTGTATTCAGCGTTTAAGATTCCTCCATAGAACCTCCTAGCTTGAGAGAAAGGGGACAGAAAGAATGAAGAAAGGAGGATAGGAGCGGAGGAGAGTCGGGTGGGGAGTGGGTGATGTTCGAAGGGTGGAGGAGAGGGGCAGGGGAGCCAGAGCCCCAGTTCCTCTTCCTTCTCTCCCCACCTAAGTACTTTTATTTGCAGAGCGATTGTTCTTTGTTTATTTAATACAAGTACTGTGTGAATGGTGAAAAATAAACACGATGAAAAATAACCAAACAGATGATTCCTCCGAGTGAAAAAGCCCGGACTTAATAAAAGTGCGAAGCAGTCACCGCTGAATGAGAAACCCTTTGAAGTGGAACTTATTATAGGAGGAATACTTTGGGGTTGCCTTAACGACGCCGCTGAATCGAAAGCGCTCGCCTTTGTCAGCGATTTGTTCTCCTTTGCTGGGGTGCCCGGAGAAATTACTTACATGGGCTGCCTTAACATGCAGCCTGCAAATCAGTAACTTTGCAGCTCAGACTCGCAGACGCCACTCGGCTGTGGACAAAAAGAGTCATGGGGGAAACGCACCAACCTTTCACGCCGAGGCTCTGGGGCTGGGGACTCACAGGCGTGTTGGGGGCGGCAGATAAGAAGTTGTATTACAACTGCCCCCCTCGCCCAGGCTTCCCTCTTCTTTCCTCTGCAACCCCCCGCCAGTCCAGGCTGGGGCTCTGCGGGCCCCGACCCCGCTCGGTGGCAGTGGAGGCCTGGCTCCTCCAGGGCCCTCCAGCGAGGGGCGCTCTAGGGCGCGCGGGCCGGGTGCGGGACTTTCCCAGCAGCCCGGGCCATATTTAATAAGGGCCGTTCATCACCGAGGCGCTTTGAAGGGTCGCCTCCAGCCCTGTGCCCATTAGAAAGGCGGAGGTGACATTTAAACTCCGTTTTCAAGGATCGCGGGGGGATTTCATTGAAAAGGCAACTCGTTTGTCTTATGAGCCTGGAAACAACCCCCTTCTCGCTCCTTTTGACCACATGGCATAACTCAAAAACAATAGTTCAAAAGTGAAATGGCATCGTGGTGTTCATTCGGAGACAGGCCCCCATCTAGCACCAGAGAAAAGGGGTAGTCCGCAAGACAATGTGCTTTTTGTGTCCGACTCTGTCACAAGGATTGTGTTGTTTGCTTTGGAGGCTGCGCCTGTTATACTTTCCTGAAAGTGCTTGTGTTAAACAAGAGTTATAAGTCATCCAAAACAACAAACATTTTGATTTTCTTTGCCTAAAGGGCTTTCCCTGGCTATGGGCACCGTGAAAAAATAATGTCCTTGCTGAGAAAGGAACACCAGTAGTAGCATTACAAGCGGGCGCATTAAATATTGAATGACACGGGAAAAAGAGCTTGTCGAGGGGCACTCAGCCTTAAAGTCTTTTTTCAACTTTGTCTTCGGTGGCTGCTGGACTATTTAAGATGGTATTAATTAAGGCAGCTTCGGATGCTGCCGAGCCGGCCGGCCCCTCTGCCGCGCTCGGTCAATGGGCCTGTGCCCCCGCGCTCTGCTCACGCGTTGGCTGAGCCGAGTGCAAATGTCACTTCTCATTTGGAGGCTGAAGAGAAGTGCCCATCCTACATTAAGGGCAGCAGGGATGCAGTCAGCAGCAGGCGTTAAAGGAATACGAGGGACTGGGGTGAGGGGAGGGGAGGCGGCAACAAAATGGGAACAGCTGTCCCGGGCGGGGTCGAGAGTGCGCCCTGCGCACCGCTTTTGGCACATTTTGGAGAGCGCCGCTGGCAAACCGAGGCCACGCGGGACTCACTGGGTTGGAAGACCCCTTCTCTTTCGTTGTTCTTGCGTGGGGAAAATGAAAACTCCAGCCCTGCACAAATCCATTAGGCAGGCTGGCGGGGCGTTATTTTACAAAGGGACTCGCTTCTACAAAGAAAGACAAAAGCTTGGTGCAAATAGGCGTCTTGACTGACTTCCACCTCCCCCTACAGTCCCCTTCACAGATCACAAACAAATAAAGCCCAAAGGACCTCGGCCAAGTATCTCCAGATCCAATTTTACAGATGGCGAAACTGAGACCTCAAGCAAGACTCAAAATGGTTTTTGTCAATATTCCCCGAAGTCAGAGGTTGAGACCCTCTTTGAGACCAAACATCCAGGCGGGAGTGGAGTTCTTTTTAAAGTCGCCAACAACCACGCCAAAATGTCCCTTTCCCCTGCGCCCCGTTGCAAGTGTTTGATTCAAAGTCAAATGGAAATTGGTTTCAGCAGTTGAAAATTCCTAACATCAAAAAAGGAATGAAGCTTATAGCCAACTGACTGTGGCATAAATGAAATGCACACTCTGAGAAACGGTGTTAACTATCAGTTCTTGATGAAGAGAGACAAGATTTGGCTGGGCAGAGGGGGCAGGGCATCCCGGCAGATTGATTTCTGCAGCCAGAAGCTCAACAGGCGCCCCCGCCTCCCTATGTGGCGTTTCACCTGGATGTGGGCCTTCTCTTTTACCACACGACCCCTTGTAGGTGGGGGGAGACGCAGTAAAGTGCCCTCCCCACCCCCAACCCCGTGTGTTTGTGTGTGTGTGTGTGGTTTAGCACCCTTAGCTTTTGATCCATTTGCAATGTCTGATTCTCCATCTTAAAATGTGTCCATTCAGGGCTCCCTCTGGCCTTTTGGATAAGGGGCGGGTCATGTTTCCACCAAGAGCCATGCTGCAGGAGAACTAGTCCCTACCCTTCCTGCAGAGACTGGAATCTGAGCGCGATGGGTGGCCGGGGAGCTCGCATTCAGACGGCCCTGAGATGCGGGCCGGGGGCCCTACGCCCCATTGGCAGCTGGAGGCGTCGCTCCGGGGCCAAGGAACGCCTGGTCGGGTCAGGACGCGGGCAGAGGTGGGCGGTGGGGCAGCCAGAGAGGGCCGTGCTAGAGCAGCCCACTCTCGCACAGTCTAGGACTGGAGTTCCTAGGCCCAACTGCCTACCTGAGTGATCTGTTTTGCACATCTTTCCTCATTCCTCTTCTCTGCTCTCCCTACCTCCTCTACTTTTTTGCATGAACAGGGCCCAGGCCAGGATAACGAATGCAGAAAGATGGCCTTTTGGCCCGGAATGCACGCTCTCGCGTGCGCATACACCCACCTCACACACACACACACTCACGCGCAATTCAACCCCCCCAGCCCCGCCCCAGCCAGTGCACTGGGCACACGCTCGGGATTCAGGCACCTTGCCAAGAGCTCGCGAGCACCCTGCGTGGCACACTGGTTGGAGTTCCTGCACGAAGTGGCGGGGGTGGAGTGAGGAGGGAGGGGTGGGCGGCGGTGCACGCCGCCGACTGCTGGCGGAGCGCACAAGTTCAGTGCTCAACTTCCCGCTCTTAACGAGATCCGGGATCCCTTTGGAGAGGCCCTCGGGAGCTGGCGACTGGGCTGGGAGTGGCGTGGGTAAGCTGGCCCGCGCGGGGCGCGGGCGGCGGGGCACAAGGGCGCGACAGGAAGAGGGCGCGAGGGTGCCCGCGGCCGGCCGGGCGCTCCGAGAAGTCAGCGCGAGCAGCTGTGACTTCACCTATTAGCCCCGATGTCTTTCCGAGGAGCCTGGTGGAGTTAAACAGCCCACAATGGGCGCTCTGGGGCGCCTCCAGCCTGACCTCCACCCGGGTTTAATAGTTTCATAGGAACTTCATTAAATCAATTACTTAGTGAGCACATCATCATTTATTTGTAATTAGCAGCGAGGAGCGCGTTCTCTCCCCCAGCCTGCGGCCCGGGTCCCAGCGGGGTTGACTAGTTGTGCAAGCACTTTTGTTTGCTCGAGTGTTGACTCCCGGCATTATTCGGCCCGGGTAATCTTTACATCTCAATCTAGTATTCAGGGGGCGAAAGGAAAACAAACAGGGCGCAGGCCGGAGGCCAGCCCTTTGGTCCCAACCGCCCCAGAACTCGGCCCTCGCTGGGCGTGCAGGGCGCACCTCCGCGGTCCCCGCTCCTCCCGGGCGGAATAGGCGAGGGCGCCACCGGGGCAGAGGGGCAGGAGCCAGCCCGGGGGGTCCAGAAGGAAAGTGGCGAAGGAAGAGGAGATGAAGGAGAGAAAAGAGAAAACCAGGAGCAGGAGCGCCGGGCCTGCAAAACGAGCACAAAAGAAACGTCCAGGCTCGCGCACGTGTGCGGACGGCACTGGAGGGGGAATGCGCGTTGTGCGTGTGTGCAAGTGTATGTCCATGTGTGCATGTGTGTGTGCGCACGCAGGAAGTGCGTGAAATCCATCCTTTTCAGCTACCCAGGGCTGGGCGGAGAGAGGGGAGTGGGAGCAGGAGGTGCCGGCCTGTGGTGCGCGGGAGCAGGAGGTGCCGGCTTGTGGTGCGCGGAGGCAGCTCGCTGGGTGTGCGGGCTGCAAAAGTGCTTTAATTGGGGGGCTGCAGCCCGGGCGCAGCTCCACTGCGGCCCACAAATTACTAGCGAGTAAAGGTAGCGAGGAGGAGGGAGTTGCGAAAGCCGGGCCAGAACCTGCGCGTGCGGAGCGGCACGAGTAATGGCTCCGCAAGGAGTCGTGATTCCTTTCGAGTGTAATCATCTTTCCCCACACGCCGCAGCGCCGGCCAAATCTCGTTTACATCCAAGGAGTTGAGGCTCGCCGGGCCAGAAACGTGGGCGACACGCCCCTGCGTCCTTGCCCTGGCCCCGATTTCCGCTCCAAGCTGGAAGTCCTTCCAGCACAGGAAACGCTCAACTTCTGGGGCTATCCCAGCTCAGGAAATGGAGGAGGGCGGGGAGGCGAGGGGTCATTGATGACCCGGCCTGGATTCCCCCAGGAACAGGCGAGTGTGAACAACTGGGAGGTGAGGAAAGGCCGTGGGGGAAAAACGCCCCTTGAGACGGCTTCCAGAAGAAACAGTGGCCCCTGGGGATCCTTGAGGTCAGTCTCTTAGACTTCCTGGGGCTGTGAGGTTTTGAGGACCGGGTCCTGAATTTCTCCCTTGGTTCTGACGGCCAGGCCTGGCTGATCTGGGTTAATACTTGCAGGTAGGGAATGTGTGAAGGCGGTGGTTGTCTTGTGGATTTTGTAACCAGTGGTTTCAGTAAAGATCTAATCAGGGTCTGGAGTGTTTGTACTCTGGTGGGCCCGAAGAGGGTTCTGGGGCCCTGTGGTGAGACAGGGTCCGTCCTGGAGCCGGGGTGGGGAGGCAGAGGGCTGGGGTGTGACCCCCAGGCCTCTCTGGACAGCCCCAGACCTGGAGTCCGCTGGCTATGGCTGTTTGGGTGCACACGTGCGCGAGGGCGGTTGTACTCCCAGGAGTGGGAGCTTAGCTTGCTGGGGAGCCTGTTGCCAGCTCTCCTGAGGCCTCCAGTCTGGGGAGCCAACTCCGCCACAGTGCTTTGGGCTCTCAGGAGGGTGTCCTAAGCCTGCAGCTGTCTCACTCTCCTAGTCTTCTTGCTTCCACCTTTCCTCAGCTCTCACCATCAGACATCCAATCTGTTCCTCTCCCTAGCCTCATTTTCTGCAAAGCTGATCCCCAGGTCATTTGACCTCTACCCCAGGGTCCTAGGTATCCTTTGCCTGCAGGACACAAGGATGGGAGAGGCAGGAGCAACTAGGATCCTGTTTGAAAATAGGCTTTCTTGGCCTGGTGCGGTGGCTCATGCCTGTAATCCCAGCCCTTTGGGAGGCTGAGGTGGGAGGATCTCTTGAGGTCAGGACCAGGGCAACCTGGTGAAACCCCATCTCTACAAACTATACAAAAATTAGCTGGGCCTGGTGGTGCATGCCTGTAATTCCAGCTCCTCAGGAGGCTGAGGCAGAAGAATCGTTTGAACCAGGGAGGTGGAGGTTGCAGTGAGCCGAGATGGCGCCACTGCACTCCAGCCTGGGCGATAGGGCAAGACTCAGTCTAAAAAAAAAAAAAAAGCTTCCCTCCCAGCCCCCCTCCCCAGCATGGCAGAGCTCCTTGAGCTGCCCAGCTGCAGCTCACCCCACCATGGTCTGAGAGTTTGGGTCAGCCTAAAAAACAGGAAATAAATCCAGATAAGAACCATCAACCAGCCGGTCAACAATCTGGGAGGAGCACCTTTTAAAATATAAAAAGTGGTTTGTAACTTTGCATAATCCTCTTCCCCCATCCCCAGTGAGTCTGTGCTGAAGAAGTTACAATGGTCAGGCTTCAGGAAGGATTACCAGGAAAAGGAAATCTTAAAGCGTAAAGCCAAATATGATTTTCTTAAAAATACCTGGGAGTTGGCTGGGCGCAGTGGCTCAAGCCTGTAATCCCAGCACTTTGGGAGGCCGAGACCAGCGGATCACGAGGTCAGGAGATCGAGACCATCCTGCCTAACACGGTGAAACCCCGTCTCTACTAAAAACACAAAAACTAGCCGGGCGAGGTGGCGGGCGCCTGTAGTCCCTGCTACTCGGGAGGCTGAGGCAGGAGAATGGTGTAAACCCGGGAGGCGGAGCTTGCAGTGAGCTGAGATCTGGCCACTGCACTCCAGTCCCGGGGACAGAGCGAGACTCCGCCTCAAAAAAAAAAAAAAAAATACCTGGGAGCCTAACATGATAAACACAAATACTCCTTTGAGTCTGTTGTGCACCTTTCTGCTCCAGTGTACAGAATGCCTATGCTAAATATATATTGATCAGACAGGTGCACACACACACACAATTATAGCACATCTAAATTCCACCTTGGAAATTATCAGACCTAGCCAAATTTAGGACAGCGGTGAAGGAAGCAAGACTGAGAAAAGCTACATTGAAAATAAAATTGAAATGTTCACCCATGACTTCTCTCTCTACTCCTCCCCTCTCTCCCACCTCCTACACCATTTAATAAAATAGCATCGTTTAGAGAAAGGAAGGCACGTCAGGGGACATTTTATGAGCTGGCAGAGAATTTGTTGAAGTAGTTGATTTAGAAAATCTGGATACTGACTGTGAAGTTTTCTTAGTGATATTCATATTATGCGTCTTTCTTCCCAATCCAAGTCCTAACAGCTTTTAAGCCATTATCTGGCTAGGTTCTGTTTATTAATCAGGCTCTGCTCTGATTCTCTCTTTACTGGACTGCAGGCTCCTTGGCAGTCGCACCTGAGGCCCTCCTTGGACCAGTGGGAGGCCGGTGCTGTGTTCCCTGCACCCTTTCAGGAGAGCTCCCCAAGCAGGGCGTATGGGACCCTTCCAGGGTCCTTGCCACTGGACTCATCAGTCTGAAAACTAACAGAATCATGCTCACAGACTATCCTCCTCTCTCTGGGAGGGCTTGTCCTGTCAACAGTCATGAGTTTCATCCTCCTGACCTGGTGCAAAGAAGAATGTTTGGCACTGACATAAAGCTATGCAGCAGGAGCCTGGAGTTTGTAGCAGGGTGATTTCGGATAACGACATGTATGGGATATTTCAGGGAGGGCCCAGGAGAGCCTTAGAATGGAGGAACTATGCCAATGTTTGCCCCCTTTTAGGGGCGAGGGCAAAGGTTTGACTGCTCTGGCCGTTTTTTAAGTAAACTGACCCAAAAGAGCACGTATTAGAACAAACTGTGGCCTAGGGCAAGAGTCTGTTGTGTTCCTGACAGAAACTTCTGGGTGAGTCCTGGCCGCTGCTGGGCCACTGCTCCGTGTTCTCAGAACCGGCAGCACTGCTGGGTCCTTGTTCATACCTGCGCAGGACAGAACCGTGAAGTGATTCCAGGCATCTTTTCTCAGGGAGAAAGAGCACCTAGAGACACAGAGGCGAGTCCAGGAAAACCACTGCCTGTTAGCCACCCCTCCTCGGCCATGCCTCCTGCGATTTCTAGCCTTCAATGCCCAGATCCTTTATATCCACTCCATAAAGCAGAGGACTGGAGTCGTCCAGAGACAGAATTGTGTCTTCCAAGAACTTTAGTGTCTTTGGCCCCTGGCAAGATGGGAGTATTTATTTTTCTCTGACTCCTCCAATTGGAGTGATGCCTGTTAAGAAGGAAGCAGAAGCTGGGTGTGGTGGCTCACACCTGTCATCCCAGCACTTTGGGAGGCTAAGGCCGGCAGATTGCTTTTTGTCAGGAGTTCAAGACCAGCCTGGGCAACATGGCGAAACCCATCTCTGCTAAAAATACAATAATTAGCCGTGTATGGTGGCGCAAGCCTGTAGTCCCAGCTACTCAGGGGGCTGAGGCACAGGAATCGTTTGAACCCAAGAAGCAGAGACTGCAGTGAGCCAAGATTGTGCCACTGCCCTCCAGCCTGGGTGACAGAACTAGACTTGGTTTAAAAAAAAAAAAAAAAAGAAGCCGAGAAATTGCATCATGAAAAGTATAATATCCTGCTTGGCCCTTAAGTTTCTTTTGAGATTGGAATGAAGTTTTAATAGGAAGGTTTCCTTGGCTCCATGACTGTCTGCGGAACGGTAGACACAAAACTTCTTAGGATCAACTGAGTAACAGCTTTCCTGGGAGCTGGGTGCTCTGAGGCCCTAGAGGCAGAGCTGTGGGCCCTATTTCGGGGCACAGTAGAAAAGGACACAGGAAGTTGTAGAGAAGCCTAATATCCATTGCTTGCATGTTTTCCCCATCATTTAAAAAACTGTGGTAAGGCCAGGCATGGTGGCTTACACCTATAATCCCAGCACATTAGGAGACCAAGGCAGGCAGACCACTTGAAGCCAAGCGTTTGAGAGCAGCTTGGCCAACACGGCGAAAACTGGTCTCTACTAAAAATACAAAATATTAGCCGGGCATGGTGGTCTGCACCTGGAGTCCCAGCCACTCAGGAGGCTGAGGCACAAGAATCGCTTGAACCCAGGAGGTGGAGGTTGCAGTGAACTGAGATTGTGCCACTGCATTCCAGCCTGGGCACCAGAGTGAGACTCTGTCTCAAAAAAGAAAAAAAATGTGGTAAAACGTATATAACATACAATTTAAGAGATGGGGTCTCACTGTGTTGCCCAGGCTGGCCTCAAACTCCTGGGCTCAAGTGATCCTCCTGCCTCAGCCTCCCAAGTAGCTGGGACTGCAGGTGTGAGCCACCACACCTGGCCTCTACTATTTTTAAACATACAATTCAGTGGCATCGAGTACATTCACATTCCCATGCCGTCATCACACCATTCATTTCTAGAATGTTTTCGTCTTCCCAGACTGAATCTTTGTACATGAAACAATAGTTCCTCATTTCTTCTACCCTAGCTTCTGGCAATCTCCATTCAACTTTTTGTGTCTCTGAATGTGACTACTCTGGGATCTCATCTAAGTGGGATCATTCAGTACTTGCCCTTTTGTGCTTGGCTTATTTTTTTTTTTTTTTTTGAGACAGAGTCTTGCTCTGTTGCCCAAGCTGGAGTGCAGTGGCCGGATCTCAGCTCACTGCAAGCTCCGCCTCCCGGGTTCCCGCCATTCTCCTGCCTCAGCCTCCCGAGTAGCTGGGACTACAGGCGCCCGCCACCTCGCCCGGCTATTTTTTTGTATTTTTTAGTAGAGACGGGGTTTCACCGTGTTAGGCAGGATGGTCTCGATCTCCTGACCTCGTGATCCGCCCGTCTGACCTCGTGATCCGCCCGTCTCAGCCTCCCAAAATGCTGGGATTACAGGCTTGAGCCACCGCGCCCGGCCCTGCTTGGCTTATTTCACTCAGCATAATGTCCTCAAGGTTCATCCCTGCTGTAGTATGCATTAGAACTTCACTCTTTGTTATGGCTGAGTAGTAGTCCACTGTGTGTATAGACCACATTTTGTAGATTCCTCCTTCCGTTGATGGACACAGGTTTTTTCCACCTTTTGGCTACTGTGAATAATGGTGCCGTGAACACTGATGTGCTTACATGCTTTTATGTGTACATGTGTATCTATATAATACACTTTTTATTAAGGAATTTAAAACACTTTAAAGGGGGAGCTCCAGCCATGCATTTAGACTATCAGCTTTCTCACTTGGCTCTGGCTTTCCGAGGTCAGCAAAGTGCAGCTAGAATTCAAGGGAGAGCCAGACCATTGTCTTCCAGTTTTGTGGCCTTCCCATCTTTGTGTGTGTGTGTGTGTGCGTGTGTGTGTGTGTGTGTGTGTGTTCAGACCTACCCAGTGCTCCTGCTTCAGAGGAACTATTAACACATTGATATTATCAATAGCAGGCAGTGCCTGAGCCATTAGGGATTTATGAAAACATCTGAAGCAAGTCGTTTCAAAGCACTGATTTGTTTTATAGTCAGTATTACATTTTATGACAGGCTCTTTTGCCAGCAAAATGAGCGCATAAGCATCATACTCAGCTCAGGAGACGGAAACCGGTGCCCTGGGCTGCCCTGCAAATTTGTGTTCCAGATCCCTTGGGAAGCTTCTGCAATTCACAGACAACTACTGATGCCTTGCTGAAGGGTTGACTGCGAACTAGACAGGGTGTATGCCCACCCTTACATTTGTGGCAGTAGAAAAGCGACATACAACCCCTTTCCCTTTTCTGTCATTTTTCTCGAACTGAGAACACAATAAGAACACCAGTCAGGACCCAGTAGACCAAGGTCAAACATTTCCTGGCCACTTCTGCTGCTTTTTTTTTTTGTTCTGATTTTTTTCCCCCTGATTTTCCAGAGTTTCCCAGGGGCAAATTCCCGAGTTTTGGATAAAGTAGTCTCAACCCTCCTGGGAACGGTGGCGCCTAAGGAAAGGGACAGACAGGCCACTTGCGGGAGGTGGATGTATGATTCCCAGCAACCCAGTGACTGTCCTCATTCAAACATCCCCCCACCCCCCAACCAAAAGAGCAGGGAGAGGGACCACTGCGCTGTACAGGGTTTGTCGGGTCTGGCACTGGGCAGGGAGGCAGGCGCTCTTCCCTGGGATGGGGGATAGTTCCTTCTCAGTGTTCCCAGGGAGCAGGGTTTGTCATATTTTACAGCAGCTGTTTCACATTCCCCTACCTAGTTATTAGACACGAAAGGGAGTAAATTAAAATAGCAAAGTAAAAGGAAATAAAAGGCGTCTTTTCTTTCTGTAAAGAGACAACACCTAATTAAGGAATATTTGAATCCCACAAAAATGCAGACTCTCACGGGTGACATAAAACTTCTGCTTTTAAACCAGGAACAAACCCCAGAAAATTAGGGACAGGCCGAAGAGGTAGTCCTTTAAAACAAAATGCTTCTCCCTCTGGAGACTTTTGACGTTTTTTTCCCTTCCTTTTTTCCTCTTCCACAGTCCTCAGGGAGTATTCAACTCAAACGATTCCTTTGAGTTCAAGTTTTCTGGGCTGTAGCCAGCCAAGCATACAGTCAGCCTCCTCCCCTCCTGCCAACAGCGGCACTTGCTATAGCCCACAGCCTTGTTTTCTTCTCTCCCAGCCTCCTCCCCTCCGCAGCAGGAGCTTTTCAGCCCCCACTCTCCACTGCACCACAGTTTCTTTCTTTTGTCCCCTCTGGACTCTACTTTTTTCCCAACACTTTCCGTAGCTCAGGCGAGCTCTCACCCACTCTGTCTTCCACTTTCTTTACCCCACAGAGCTGAGACACTGGGGCCTCCTTTCTTTTTCTCCTGGGCTCTTAATTGTGTTCTTGACCAGAAGATAGCAGAAGCTTTGGCCTTCTTCAGCTTGATTCCACCCTGGGTTCCAAATTCAGTCCTTCCCAGCCCTAGCTCTGCCCTTCCTCCCCTGGGTGTGGTCTCCTTATACACCAGAGGCCGCTTTGGGTGTTGGTGCTCAGCCATTGTTGACCTTGACCTTTATACGGGAACTCTCTTCTGGGGCACCTGCGAGGAGTAAAACTTTTAAGCGAACAATTCAGTGGTATCGAGTATATTCACATTCCTGTGCAATCATCACATCATCTATCACCACAATGTTTTCTTCTTCCCAAACACAATCTTTGTACCCGTGACACAATAGTTCTTCATTTCTTCTCCCCTAGCCCCTGGCAACCTCCGTTCAACTTTCTGTCTCCCTGGATGTGACTACTCTAGGGATCTCATTTAAGTGGGATTATATAGTATTTGTTCCTCTGTGTCTGGCTTATTTCACTCAGCATAATGTCCTCAAGGTTCATCCATGTTGTCGTATGCATCAGAACTTCATTCCTTGTTATGGCTGAGTAATATTCCACTGTGTGGATAATGAATCAATACATGTAAGGGGCGTGGAAGCCCATGGAGGTGAGAGGGGCTGACTTCTCAGGCAGGACACGGGCCTCCTACCTCATTTCCGCTTCGGGGACCACACAATGGTTAGGACAGTGCTTTTCCTGTGAAAGTTGCTCAGTTCATTCAGAATCCCTTTCGTTATTGTTTCTAGGAGAGTATCATTCTTCTGCTTAGTCTTGTAATTGTAAGAAAATATGGAATGTCATACCTTGAAATAGCCACAAATTAAGTACATTCTTAGTGACAGCTCACCCCAATTTTGCCTCTCTGGGATTTTTTTCTTTCTTGGCTTTTGATGGCTTGAAAGTCCTGCAGAATTTTCCCCAACATCACAATGCAGAGGATGGAGCCAGAGGTTTCCAGATTCCTGCTTATTAGACTAAACAGTAAAAGGAAATCATTTTTTCCTTTCAATAAGTGAGGACAGGCTGTTTTGTTGGCATTTCCTTTTGGGGATGGACCCTGCCTCTGGCTCTGCCTTTTTTACTTTTTTTTTTTTTTTTTTTTTTTTTGAGACAAAGTCTTGCTCTGTTGCCCAGGCTGAAGTGCAGTGGCGTGCTCATGTCTCACTGTAGCCTCGACCTTCCGGGCTCAAGCGGTCCTTCTGCCCAGCCTCCCAAGTAGCTGGGACCACAGGTGCACACCACCATGTCTGGCTAATTTTTTAAATTGTTTTTGTAGAGACGAATGTTGCCTAGGCTAAGGCCTGTTTTTCCCTGACCTGCTGCAGAAACAGATGTGTGACTGGCTCTGCCCAGGGCCAGGACCCAGCTCTCAGCCACACTCCTACCTTCTCTTCTCTGAAACACATAGGTAAAAAATAACTTCTCTAACTCTTTTCATCTATATTAAAAGGCATATCATATTTCTGAGTAAAGCCTTAGGTGGGATTTTTAGAAAAACGATCATAGTAATAATATGTTACATCGATGTTAGATTGACCTAACATTTTAAGGGGGGGGGCTTTCTTCTGCCTTATAGGATGTTTAGCAGCATCCCTGGCCCCTATTGACTACATGCCAGCAACAGCTTCCTCCCTTCCAAACTGTGACGTCAAAAATGTCTCCAGGCTGGGCATGGTGGCTCATGCCTGTAATCCCTGAGGAAGCTGAGGTGGGAGGATGGCTTCAGCCTGGTAGTTTGAGACCAGCCTAGGCAACATCGCAAGACCCTCTCTACAAAAAAATAGTCTCAGCTCTTTGGGAGGCTGAGGCAGGAGGATGGCTTGAGCCCAGGAGGTAGAGGCTGCAGTGAGCTGTGATCACGCCACTACACTCTAGCCTGGATGTCAGAATGAGATTCTGCCTCAAAAAAAAAGAAAAAAGAAAAGAAAAAACCTTTCTTCAGACATTGCCAGATGCCCTCTGTGAGGCAAAATCGCCTCTGATTGAAAACCACAGAGTCAGGGGGCCAGAGGGATGGCCTGTGTGGCCAGACCACAGGGAATAGAGTGTGGTTCAAGATGAGGCCGAGAGATGGAGACTGGACTGTGGCCATATTGTAAGTTGAGATGTTACTTTAGGGCCAGGGAGAGCCACTGGAGGGGTTTAAGCTGGAGCATGAAATAATGTTATTTAATATTTGGAGGAGGGGTTTGGCTGTTGTGTGGGATGAGAGTCGGGGCCGGATGTCCTGGGAGCAAGCCACTGCAGTGCTCCAGATGATGGGGCAATGGGACGGACAACAGTGCACAGGTCCAGGCCACGTTTTAGATGAGCAGGTGGCAGCACTTGCTGAATCCACAGAGAGAGGTGTGGTGGAGAAGGATGAAGCAAAGGACCCTGACCTGACTCCAGCACCTGGTGGCGGGAGCCACACCATGAGTAGGGCAGGAGCTGATTTGGGACGGGAAGTTATTTATTTATGTGGAGGTGCCAGGTAGATGGGAGGATATAAAATCTGGAGACCAGGAAGAGTGAGGGCTAGAGGTGTAGATTTGGAAGCTTTAGGGCATATTGGTTTTTATTGATATATAAAACCATGAGTATTGAAACTCACATTACCTAGGGATATTGTGTGAGGCCACAAGAGAAGAAGCCCAGCAGAGTCCTGGAGGCATTTTAGGAGGAAGTGGAAGGACCAGAGAAAGATCCAGAGTAGCTGTCTGTGAGGCAGGAGATAAACTACGGAAGGTTGAGGTCATGGAAGTCAAAAGTGTATCTGGAAGGCTGAGAGCTCGCTTGATGGAGGGACACAGAGTTTTCTGATGACACTGCTATGCACCGTTTGTGGACAGGTGAGGGTGGAAGGCTGATTGGGTGAGTGGGTGAAGCCAGGGATAGTAAAACCTGGACACTGTCCCAGAGGGCTGGGAAGGGGCAGAGTCCAAGCGGGAGCCTGTGGGGAAGCAGGTTGCAGGAGTTTTTTACAGGCAAGAGATGCAGGGTGTGTTCGTATGCTGGTCCTGGTCCTGGTCCGAGTGGCCTTGAAGGGTCACGGGGAGACAGAGAGAGATAGAGAGGTTGCTGGTGTTGGAGCAAAAGAGAACCGTGTAGGAATCAAGTCCTTGAGCATGGTGGGATCAGAGCCCAAGTCAAGGGGCTCGGGTTAAATACTTTTTTTTTTTTGGTGGTAAAATATATATAACATGAAATGTGCATTTTAACTCTTTTTAAGTGTACACAATAGTGGCATTAATTGCATTTGCAATATAGTACGACCATATTGTGGTAGTTCCAACATTTTTTCATCACCCCAAACCCAAATACTCTGTGACCAGTAAGCAGTTGTCCCCCTACCCCCACCACCTTGAAGGCCAGGGTTTTTGTTTTGTTTTGTTTTGTTTTTTTGAGATAGGGTCTTGCTCTGTTCCCCAAGCTGGAGCACAGTGGCACAATCATAGCTTACTACAGCCTCGGACTCCTAGGCTCAAGTGATCCTTCCACCTTGGCCTACCACAGTGTTGGGATTATAGGTGTGAGCCACTGTGCCTGGCCTTGACAGGCTGGTTTTTTATAAGAGCAGGACATTTCATCCCTAATAGCAAGAGGGAGGGATAGACTAAGGCTGGAGGTAAGGGTGGGCTTGTAGCTTTGTGGATGGGAAGATAAGGGGGCTTCTGTGGGATTGCTCCAATGTTCTCACTGAAGGCTTGGGGGAGGAAAGAGATTAGGGTGTAGGAGGGAGACAGGAGAAACATCTGGAAAGTGGAGAAGTGAAAAACTGAGGAAATGTGTTAGTATTGATGGCCAGGGCCAATGGTCCACTTCCTATTTATACACCAGAATTTAAAATGAGGCCAGCTAACAATGGTGAGTGTCTTTTTATTTATTTTATTTTATTTTATTTATTTTTTTGAGACGAAGTCTCACCCTGTCACCCAGGCTGGAGTGCAATGGCACGATCTCAGCTCACTGTAACCTCCGCCTCCTGGGTTCAAGTGATTCTCCTGCCCCAGCCTCACAAGTAGCTGGGATTACAGGTGTGTGCCACCATGCCCAGCTAAGTTTTTGTATCTTTAGTAGAGATGGGGTTTCACCATGTTGGCTAGGCTGGTCTCGAACTCCTGACCTTGTGATCTGCCCGCCCTGGCCTCCCAAAGTGCTGGAATTACAGGCGTGAGCCACCACGTCCGGCAAGTGTCTTTAAAAACTGTTTACAAATTGTAGTGAAATATACATAACATAAAATTTATCTTTTTTTTTCTTGGGACGTAGTCTCGCTCTGTCACCCAGAGGTTGGAGTGCAGTGGCTTGATCTTGGCTCACTGCAACCTCTGCCTCCTGGTGTCAAGAGATTCTCCTGCCTCAGCCTCCTGAGTAGCTGAGATAACAAGGGTGTGCCACCACACTCGGCTAATTTTTGTATTTTCTTGTAGAGATAGGGTTTCACTACGTTGGCCAGGCTGGTCTCGAACTCCTGACCTCAGGTGATCCACCTGCCTCGGCCTCCCAAAGTGCTGGAATTACAGGTGTGAGCCACTGTGACTGGCCCTGAACCATTTTCAAGCATACAGTTCAGTGGCATCAAGTACATTCTCATTGTGCCACCATTACCACCATCCAGGTCCAGAACTTGTCCATCTTCCCAAACCAAAACTCTGTCCTCCTTAGACAATAGCGCCAATTCTCCCGCCCACAGCCCCTTGCAGCCACAGGTGGTTTTCCCTACCAGTGTTCAGATGCACACACGGAGTGGGTGATGGCTGAGTGACACAGGATTGTCGAGGGAGGGGGCAGCAAGGGCATTACGGGTGGTTGTGAGGTAGTGATTACAAGGGCACATCATGGAACTCGGGCTCTATAAGCAGGTGGAAGCAGGAAGAGGTGTGCAGTGGTGTCTTTGGAGTCCAAAAAATGTTGATATCTTTGTTCCTTTCCTTTCTCATAGTGCTGTAGATGGCAGGAGTCAAAACTCATGTTTTGTTTATCCGTTAATATGGTTTCTAATTGCTCTGACATCTCTGAAGAATGTTCTACAGAAGGACCCAAAATGGCCACTTGAGTCACCGGCATGAACTTCCTCCTACTACATGCCGTAGACCTGGGAAAACGTTATGGGTCCCTAGGATACCCACACACTCTGCACCTAATTAGGTAAGAAAAGAGGCATATGGTGTTTTATATGGGGAAAGAGGTACATTTTCTATGAATAGCATAACTATGCGAACAGACAGGCTGACAGATGATTTCACTTTATCTCATCACACAATATGGGCATCCTCACTGTGTGAAAACCCCCAAAGCTTCAGAAACTTGCTAACGTCCTCCTTGCTTTCTACATCTCAGCTCTTGCCTTTCTCTGCAGAACTGAAATGCAGATGGGAAGCCCTCTCTCATCCGCTATGAGCTCTCCACCCTGAAATGTCCTCTGGTGGTTTTCATAGTCCAAGCTGTTTTCTGCCTTATTGATGGAGTCATTTCTTCCTTATAACGCACTGCTTATCCTTTCTGGGGATTGTGTTTTCTGGTTTTGTCTACACATACATGTATATTCTTGGCCTGTAAGTTCTGTTTCTGAAAGATGCACTCGCACTGTGTTACAACCACACCTTTGAGAGCAATGCTGGCGGGGCTGGGTTTTGCAGCACAGATGCCCTTGATGAGGATGGAACAAGTTGCAGGGAATTTATTTTTTTTAATAATGGAAGAAGCTGGCCAGGTGTGGTGGCTCACGTCTGTAGTTCCAACAATTTGGGAAGCCGAGGAGGGCGGATCACCTGAGGTCAGGACTTCGAGACCAGTCTGACCAACATGGCGAAACCCCATCTCTACTAAAACTACAAAGATTAGCTGGGCATGGCGGTGGGCACCTGTAATCCCAGCTACTTGGGAGGCTGAGGCTGGAGAATCACTTGAACCTGGGAGGCAGAGGTTGCAGTGAGCAGAAATCACACCATTGTACTCCAGCTTGGGCAACAAGAGTGAAACTCCATCTCAAAAGAAAAAAAAAAAAAAGAAGCCGAGGTGGATCACATCTTGGATTTACCAATTGATAGATAAGCCTAATATCACAAAGAGTTATGTTTCTAGTAATACTTCAGAAGACATAGGAGGGCATCAGGATGGAGATTTTTTTAATGTTTTTTTTTTTCTTTTCTTTTTTCCTCCTGGACTTAAGTGATCCCCCTGCCTCAGTCCCCAAAAGTTCTGGGATTACAGGCATGAGCCACCGTGCCTGGCCTCCTAAATGTTAATAGTTAGAGTGACCCCTCAGTGCTACCTTGAATTGTATATCAGCAATGCGGAACCTTCTGCCATGATGATAATGTTCTATAAAGCGCTGTCCAATACAGCAACCACAAGAATCCTTGCCCCCTGAACTCTTGAAATGTAGCTAGTGCCACTGAGGCACTGGATTTTTAATTTTATTTAACTTGAATTTAAACGGTCACACGTGGCTAGTGGCTACCATACTGGACAGCTCAGCTTGCAGTAGAAAGTACCAACTAACTAATGAGCTACAGGCTTTCCAATTAACATTCTTTAATTTAAACATTGTTAGCATTGTTTAACAAGTTTAATTCAATTAAACTTACTCAATATTTAAATTATTATATTGCCTTTGGCTGTACGTAATAGGCAGCTGAATAACTGGGGCCGTACGGGTGAGGGGTTTGTATTCCTCCCCTGGCAAGAAGCTCAGTGGCAGTTAGCGGAGGGCTGAGCCAGTGGGCTGGAGAGGCCTTGGGGAGCTCTTCTGGTTTCCAGCTCTGACATTCATGGGAGTGGCTTGCAGCCTGATAGTTGTGAGATGGCTGCTGTACCTTCCAGTATCAACTTCTGGCAGGAAGGCAGGAAGAAAGGAGATGGAAAATGAGCAAAGGGCAAACAAAAAAGGCTTCCCAAAGGCGAATGGTACAATTCCATTGCAGAGAATTTGGCAACATATAGTCCAGTCATATTTTATCATCACCCTTCAACCTGGCAATCCCACTTCTAGAAATCTATCTCCAGTGGTATCAGGCATAAATACAAAATGGCTCATGCACAAAATTATTCACTGTGGCATTATTTATGATCATAAGACACTGGAAGTAACCCAAGTATTCGTCAACAAGGGACTGTTTGGATCATCTATAATAGAGCTGCACAATCAGATACTGTGCAGTGAGGCCAGGTGCGTGGCTCACGCCTGTAATCCCAGTGTTGGGGAGGCTGAGGCTGGAGGATTGCTTGAGCCCAGGAGTTCTTCGAGACCAGCCAGAGGAACACAGTGGGACTATGAACGAGTGAAGAGTGAGACCCTCTCTCTAAAAACTAAAAAAGCCCAAATACCGTGCAGTAAAAAAGAAATGAGAAGCACTGTGCATACAGGTATGGAGTGATCTCCAAAAAGTCAAGGATATTAAGTAAAACAGAACAAGAACAACACGTATAGGTCTAGAGTATATAGCTGTATTGATAGGCAGCCTCCTAGGTAAGAAAAGAAGGAAGGAAATAGACACACACACATTTGGTTGTATTTGCAAGGCAAGGAAGCAGACAAAAAAGCAAACATTTGCCTTTAAGTGAAGCTGGAAGAGGAGAGAGACAGGTAGAAGGGAGGGGGGTGGAAAACTAGACAACTGTGCACATACCTCCTTTCATACTTGGAACTTTGAAATGTATGCTTTCCTATTCAAAAACTGAAATAAAAGGCGGGGCGCGGTGGCTCACACCTGTAATCCCAGCACTTTGGGAGGTGGGGCGGATTACTTAAGGCCAGGAGTTTGAGACCAGCCTGGTCAACATGGTGAAACCCCATCTGTACTAAAAATATGAAACAAAAAAATTAGCCGGGTGTAGTGACACACGCCTGTAGTCCCAGCTACTCAGGAAGCTGAGGTGGGAGAATGACTTGAACCTGGGAGGAGGCTGCAGTGAGCCAAGATCACACCACTGCACTCCAGCCTGGACAACAGTGATACTCAGTCTCAAAAAAAAAAAAAAAAAAACCTGAAATAAATACTGTTTTAAGAAAAGCAGCCTCACCTAGACATTTTCTCTCTCGGTTCCTTGGCTGGAATTGGGAGGCATGGCTAGGCCGAGTTGCAAGGGCAGTGGGAGATGAGTGTTCTCTTGGGCAGACTCGGTCAGGATGGGGCAGCCGAGGAGGAAGGATTAGACCCTGGGCTGGCTTCACGCGGGGGTCCGCTGTGGCCACCATGTGTCCTGAGGAGAAGGTGGCCAGGCCTGCGAGTGTGCCAGAGCTGCTTTAGGACTCAGGAGAACTGGTGCTGATGCACCATTCACCGTGAGCAGGAGCTGTGCTCTGAGCACCACATGTCCTGCCTCAAAGCAACCAGCCGTTTTCATCATCCTCTTTGTGTACAGTGGGAAACTGAGTGGTTGGCCGGGAGATTTAGTAATTTGCCCCAGGCAGTGCGCGGCAGAGGGCAGATGGGAGCCCTCGATTGTCTGCTGCTGCAGCCCAGAGCTGAGCAGCCACAGAGCAGCTGCCCTCTGTCTGCCGCTAGCCAAGTAATTCACCCTGACCTCGCACGTTCTGTTGTAAAAAGTGATGGGAAAACGATCGCATTTCAAGGTATTTAGCAATTCTGCTTCTGGGTACATACCGCACATGAAAGCTAGGACTCCAAGCTGGGGGCCGTGGCTCATGCCTGTAATCCAAGCACTTTGGGAGGACGAGGAAGGAGGATTGCTTGAGTCTAGGAGTTGAAGACCAGGGTGGCAACATGGCGAGACCCCGTCTCTACTTAAAATAAATTAGCTGGGGGCCAGGCACGGTGGCTCACGCCTGTAATCCCAGCACTTTGGGAGGCCGAGGTGGGCGGATCACGAGATCAGGAGATCGAGACCATCCTGACTAACATGGTGAAACCCTATCTGTACTAAAAATACAAAAAAATTAGCCGGGCTCGGTGGCGGGCGCCTGCAGCCCCAGCTACTAGGGAGGCTGAGGCAGGAGAATGGCGTGAACCCGGGAGGCGGAGCTTGCAGTGAGCTGAGATTGTGCCACTGTGCTCCAGCCTGGGCGACAGGGTGAGATTCCGTCTCAAAAAACAAAGAAACAAAAAAACCTGGGTGGTGTGCGTCTGTAGTCCCAGCTACAGGTGAGGCTGAGGTGGGAGGATTGCTTGAGCCCGGGAGATCAAGGCTGCAGTGAGCTGTCATTGCACCACTGGACTTCAGCCTGGGTGACAGAATGAGACCCTGTCTCAAAAAAAGAAAGCTGACCCTCCAACAGATCGTTGCACACTCGTGTTTGTTGTGGCACTATTCACAACAGACAAGATGGAAGCAGCCCACATATCCATCAGTGGATGAACGGAGGAGCAAAATGAGGTCTGTCCACATGCAATGGAGTATTATTATTCAGCCTTAGAAAGGATTCTGGTTCTGACACGCTGCAACACGGGTGAACCCTGAGGACATTATGCTAAGTGAAATAAACCGGTCACAATAAAACAGGTAAATACTGTATGATTCCACTTATATGAGGTACCTAGAGTAGGCGACTTCATGGAAACAGAAAGTAGAATGGAGTTTCCAGGGTCTGAGGAATGGGGGAAGTGGGAAATGATTGTTTAATGGACTCAGTTTCAGTTTGGGGTGACGAAAAAGTTCTGGGGATGAATGGTGGTGATGGCCCTACAACATTGTGAATGTGCTTGATGCCACAGAAATGTACACCTGAAACGGTCAACACGGTAAGTTTATGTTATATATATTTTACCACAGTTTAAAAAATGTAGTTGTCGTGAGCAGAATAATGTCTATCCCAGGGTAAAAAATAATTTGCCCCCTTTCCCCCAGGGATATTTGGCACTGTCTAGAGACCTTTCTCTCGCTTAAAATTAATCATTTAAAAATAGACTTTATTTATGGAGAGTAGTTTTAGGTTCACAGCAAAGTTGAGCAGGAGGTGCAGAGAGTTCCCATATACTCCCCTGCACCACTCCCAGCCCCTCCTACTATTAACATCCCCCACCAGAGTGGGGCATTTGTTACAACTGGAGAAGCTCCGCTGACACATCGCTGTCACCCACAGAGCACAGTTTACATTCAGGCGGACCCTCGGTGTTGTACTTTCTCTAGGTTTTGGCGGTTATATACATGTCCCATGTATCCACCAGTATAGCGTCATTCAGAATAGTTTCAAAGCTCTAAAATTCCTCTATGCTCTGCCTATTCATCCCTCCTCCCCCCAACCCTTGGCAACCACTGATCTTTGTTTTTTTTTTTTTCTGAGATAGGGTCTCACTCTGTCACCCAGGCTGGAGTGCAGTGGCGCAACCATGGCTCACTGCAGCCTGGACCTCCTGGGCTCAAGTGATCCTCCCACTTCAGCCTCCTGTTGACAGGCACGTGTCAACGTGTCTATCTATTTTTTTTTTTTTTTTTGAGGCGGAGTCTCGCTCTGTCGCCCGGACTGGAGTGCAGTGGCCGGATCTCAGCTCACTGCAAGCTCCGCCTCCCGGGTTTACGCCATTCTCCTGCCTCAGCCTCCGGAGTAGCTGGGACTACAGGCGCCCGCCACCTCACCCGGCTAGTTTTTGTATCTTTAGTAGAGACGGAGTTTCACCGTGTTAGCCAGGATGGTCTCGATCTCCTGACCTCGTGATCCGCCCGTCTCGGCCTCCCAAAGTGCTGGGATTACAGGCTTGAGCCACCGCGCCGGGCCCAACGTGTCTATCTAATTCTTAAACATTATTTTTTGCAGAGACAGGGTCTTGCCATGTTGCCCAGGCTGGTCTTGAATTCCTGGGCTCAGGCAGGGCTCCCCACTTGGCCTCCTAAAGTGCTGGGATTACAGATGTGAGTCACTGAGCCTGGACAACCGCTAATCTTTTTGCTGTCTTCTGGAGACATTTTTGATTGTCACATCTGGATGGAGGTGCTACTGGCATCTCTAGTGGGTGGAGGTACCTGCAGCAGGTAGGGGCCAGAGATGCTGTTGAGCATCCTACAGAAGCCCCCCGACCCCAAACGTCAACAGTGCTGAGGTTGGCTGGGTGCGGTAGCTCACGCCTGTAATCCCAGTGCTTTGGGAGGCCAAGACAGGTGGATCACAAGGTCAGGAGATCGAGACCATCCTGGCTAACAGGGTGAAACCCTGTCTCTACTAAAAAAATACAAAAAAAAAAAAAAAAAAATAGCCGGCGTGGTGGCACATGCCTGTAGTCCCAGCTACTTGGGAGGCTGAGGCAGGAGAATGGTGTGAACCTGGGAGGCGGAGCCTGCAGTGAGCTGAGATCGGGCCACTGCACTCCAGCTTGGGAGACAGAGCGAGACTCCATCTCAAAAAAAAAAAAAAAGTGCGTTTCTTTTGGTCCTCAGAGAGTTTTTAATACAGTATATTGAAGAACTGTCAGGGAGATAACAGAAGTGAAGACTTTTGATATTTAGTTTTAAACAAAGCATAGAGACATGAGATTCAAACTGAATGACAGGAGGAATTTCAAAAGAGAAACTGGGCTAAGTTTCTGGTTTTCACTCTCACATATCAAAGCCCAGTGTAGATAATCATTATAGTCTGTTGTCTTGGTTATGTCAGGGAACATACATTAACACCCCAGTCTTTCAGAGGCCCTGTCACCTTTTGGTGTGTTTACTACCATTCTCAGGGTACTAAGATGTACTCAGATGTGGGCAAGGGTATTTTCTGGACCCTGAGTTTGGTCTGGGTGCCTGGTATTCTGAACTTTCTTTTTTTTTAAAATAATAGATATGAGGACTTCACCATGTTGCCCAAGCTGTTCTCAAACTTCTGGCCTCAAGTGATCCTCCTGCTTCAGCCTTCCAAAGTGCTGGGATTATAGGTGTGGGCCACCATGCCCAGCCCCAAACTGTCTTTGACGATATTGAGTCCTGCTCAGACCTGTCTTTGACATATGTGTTTCTAGCAAGCACAAGTAGCCCAAGCTCATGCCAAGAGGAATAAGATTCCATCCCACCACAAGGAACTCACAGTTAGCTCAGCAAAGGAGGCTTGTATGCAGATGAACTGTATGAGCCACACAAAACTGTGCTCAGTTTCTAATATTTACAAAGTGCTCCAGAACAGTGAGGACAGAGCAATCCTGCTTGTGAGAAAGCTTCTGAGACCTGGTGACTTTTAGGCGGGGCCTTAAAGGATGAATAAATGTGGTACCAGGCAGGAGTCAGAGGAACGTTCCGGGCAGAAGGAGCCCTTGTGAAGATCAAGGGCTTGTCAATGAATGGGTCCTTATGTTTGAGCACAGGGTGACAGTTTACTGGGCTGACGACTGGGGAGCTAACAGCAGGTAATGAGGCAGGAGAAGTAAATTGGAGTTTACCTGTGAAGGGCACCTGGTGAAAACACAAAGCTAATGGTCAAGGATGCAGTTGCACAACTCCAGGGTCGCTGTTCACAGCATAGTCAAATATATGAACGGTGCCTTGGAGTTGCAGCATGCATAGCTGTGTGGCTGTCCCCATTGGCTCTGCTAATGATCGTTGAGTGATTGCTGCTGGAAAGTATTCTGAGAGCCCTGCGTATTTTATCTTTTCTTTTTCCTTTTTCAGCTGTAGGGTCTCACTCTGAAACCCAGGCTGGAGTGCAGTGGTGCGATCATAGCCCACTGCAGCCTTGAACTCCTGGGCTCAAGTGATCCTCCCACCTCACTCCTGAGTAGCTGTGACTACAGGTTCATGCCACCGTGTATGGGTAATTTTTAAATTTTATCTTAAAAATTTTTAATGTATTTTTAGAAACGCAGTCTCGCCCTTTCCTTCAGGCTGGAGTGCAGTGGCACAATCGTAGCTCACTACAGCCTCTAATTCCTGGCCTCAAGCAACCCTCCTGCTGTAGCCTCCCAAAGTGCTGGGATGACAGGTGTGAGCCATTGTCCCCAGCCTTATTTTTTCCTTATTTAATTCTCACAACTACCCCAGGAGGTAAGTTCTATTTTCATTCCCATTTAATAGATGAGGAAACTGAGGTGCACAAAGTGAGCTTGTGTGGCTCTGAAGTGCTGGCATTGGCGTTTTCATCTGGGCAGTTGCCTTTGGAGCCCAAGGCAGACTGCTCCCCAATGTTTGTCATCTGAGGCACCCAGAGAAGTGATGCTTTCTGGCACCACAGGGAAATGACAAAACTGCTCACACGCTGAGGGGCGTGGGTCCAGGGACTCCAGTGTCCCAGGCTGCACCCTGGCCACCCCAATGGCTGGGGGGTGCTCAGGGTCTTGGCAACCTGTGGCCCATTTCCATAGCATTCCAGGGCGGCAGGTGGATCTCAGCTCTGGGAATACATTTGAGGTCGCTTTTCCAACCTGGTTGTATTGCAGTCAAACACGCAAAAGGAGGCAGAAAAATTCTGTCTACTTTAGTGTTCTGGAACATTGGCTGTCACTTTCGTGGTTTTGTAGGTTGAGGGGCAAAATGATTTTGCACAAAGCATGGGCTCTGGAGACAGACAAATCAGGTCTTCATCACATGACCTTGGACAAAGTATTTGCTATGAGATGCAGTTTCTTCATTGTTTAATAACCAGGCATGGTGGCTCACACCTTTAATCCCAGCACTTTGGGAGGCCAAGGCGGGCAGATCACTTCAGGTCAGGAGTTTGAGACCAGCCTGGCCAACATGGAGAAACCCCATCTCTACTAAAAATACAAAAATTAGCCGGGTGTGGTGGTGCACACCTGTAATCCCAGCTACTCGGGAGGCTGGCGCAGGAGAATCGCTTGAACCCGGGAGGCGGAGGTTTCAGTGAGCTGAGATTGTGCCACTGCACCCCAGCCTGGGCAACAGAGTGCAACTCTGTCTTAAAAAAAAAAAAGTTATAAAAAAGCTACCTCCTGTATGAAATGTCAGCATTCATGGAAAACAGCTGGTGCCACCTGTAAGCCTTCAGTATATGCCATCCTCTTTCTCTCCTTCCTCTCCTCCTGTCTCTGAACATTTCTGATCAACTATTCTGAGCTAGAGGGCAGTGGTTTGGGGAGAACCAGGCAACAGCCATCTATTGGCAAAACCACTTTATTTATGAGGACATTGCTAGTGATAACACCCTTTCTTTAGAATTCCCTTTTTATTAAAGTACTCCTGAGTTTGCTGTGAAAACTGTCCATGGAAGCAAACAAGCAAAACAGTCCCTGATACGGTTTGGCTCTGTGTCCCCACCCAAATATCATCTCGAATTGTAATTCCCACATGTTGAGAGAGGGACCTGTAATCCCCACGTTTCAAGGGAGGAAGGTGATGTATCATGGGGATGGTTTCCCGCATGCTGTTCTCGTGATAGTGAGTGAGTTCTCACGAGATCTGATGGTTTCAAAAGCAGTAATTTTTTTTTACTGCATTCTCACTTCTCTCTTTCCTGCTGCCTTGTGAAGAAGGTGCCTGCTTCCCCTTCACCTTCTGCCATGATTGTAAGTTCCCTGAGGCCTCTCAGCCATGTGGAACTGAGTCAATGAAACCTCTTTCCTTTATAAATTACCCAGTCTTGAGTATTTCTTTATAACACTATAAAAATAACCTAATACAGCCCCCAACAAGTTCTACATCTTCCCACACTTGCTCCCATGTGGTTTTTTTTTTTTTTTTTTTTCAGACAGGGTCTCACTCTGTCACCCAGGCTGTAGTGCAGTGGCGTGATCTTAGCTTACTGCAACCTATGCTTCCCAGGCTCACATGATCCTCCTACCTCAGCCTCTGAGTAGCTGGAACTACAGGCATGCACCACCACGCCTGGTTAACTTTTGTGTATTTTTTTTGTAGATATGGGGTTTCGCCACGTTGTCCAGGCTGGTCTCCAACTCCTGAGCTCAAGTGATCTGCCCGCCTTGACCTTCCAAATTGCTGGGATTACAGTTGTGAGCTACCACGCCTGGCCCATTGTATTATTTTTTCTAAATATTAACTTTTTTTTTTTTTTTTTGGTGACAGAGTCTCACTCCGTTGCCCAGGCTGGAGTGTAGTGGTATGATCTCGGCTCACTGCAGCTTTCACCTCCTGGGCTTAAGCGATCCTCCCACCTTAGCCTCCCAAGTACCTGGACTACAGGTGCACACCACCATGTCCAGCTAATTTTTCTATTTTTTGTAGAGGTGGGGTTTTGGCATGTTGCCCAGTGAGCCAGTATCACGCCATTGCACTCTAGCCTGGGTGACAGAGTGAGATTCTTGTCTCAAAATAAATAAATAAAAATATTTATTTGTCAAATAAAGGTTGCATATATTGGAGGTATACATTGTAACAATTTGATACATGTGTACATTGTGTAAGGATGACCACAACCCAATGAATGAACACATCCATCGCCACTCATGCTGTACATTTACAGCCTCAGAACTTACTTGGAACTTCTGTAACTGAAAGTGTGTACCCTTTGACCAACATTTCCCCATTGCCTATCCCCTCACAATCCCATCACCTATCCCCTCACAACCGCTCTTCTACTCTTTGCTTCCATGAGTTCAACTTCTTTAGCTCCCATATGTGAGTAAGATCATACAGTTGTTGTCTGTGTCTGGTTTGTTTCACTTAACATAATGTCCTCCAAGTTGTTGCAAATGGCCGGATCTCCTCTTTTATGGCTGAACTCTGTGTCTTTTTTTAAAAAAATTAGTATTCAGGCTGGGCCTTGTGGCTCACACCTATAATCCCAGCACTTTGGGAGGCTGAGGTGGGCGGATCACTTGAGAGGTCAGGAGTTCGAGACCAGCCCGGCCAACATGGCAAAACCCTGTCCCTACAAAAAAATACAAAAATTAGCCAGGCTTGGTGGTAAGCAACTGTAATCCCAGCTACTTGGGAGGCTGGGGTAGGAGAATCGCTTGAACCCGGGAGGCAGAGGCTGCAGTGAGTGGTGAT
This sequence comes from Trachypithecus francoisi, assembly GCF_009764315.1. Classification (NCBI taxonomy): domain Eukaryota; kingdom Metazoa; phylum Chordata; class Mammalia; order Primates; family Cercopithecidae; genus Trachypithecus; species Trachypithecus francoisi. The sequence continues at coordinate 15,342,890 of NW_022681463.1, forward strand.
CACACCATTGCACTCCAGTCTGGGCGACAGAGAGAGACTCTGTCTCAAAAAAAAAAATAGTATTCAGGGGAGATGAAGACTGATAATACTACTCAAAGACATATATCTCACAGAACATCCAAATCTTTTATTATTATTATTATTTTAAATTTAAGAGACAGGGTCTCACTGTGTTGTCCAGGCTGGAGTGCAGGGTGTATTCACAGGCACAATCCCATTACTGATCAGAGTGGGATTTTGGACTTGCTCTGATTCCGACCTGGCCAGTTCATCACCCTTCCTTAGGCAAACTGGTGGTCCCCATCTCCCGGGAGGTCACCCTATTGATGCTAACTTAGTATGGACACTGCAAATGCTTTTTATTCCTGAATACTTGATTTATCTCATGTCTATCCAGTGGTCTGAAAGTGCCCTGGGTTTGACAAGTTCCCTGAGATGGGTGTTACTGCCTTTCATACACAGATCAGGCAAAGTATGAGTGACGCCTCGCTGGGGATGGGAGAGTAGGAGTCATTGGAAAAACACAAGCCCATAGACTGTGTCTGCCACAGAGAAAAACAATGCCCCTCCCTCAGTACACGTGGAGGGCACGCCGCCCAAACACACCTGTGTGATTCTCAGGGCATGAGAGGCATGCGGGATCTCCTGCTGGATTGAATCCCTCATCCTAAGAAGCGGCTCATCCATGCTAATCAACAAAAGATGGAGGATCCTGGCTGAGCAGGAAGGAAATACTGAGTGACAGCCTGGGGACGTTTTCCAGATTCTGCAGAATCAGGCTCGTGTCACTCATTACTGTCTGTATGGTTCTGGCCAATTCCTAGACTAGCGACGATGAAAGGCCTCTTTTCCCAAATAAATTGCACCAGGAAATAGAAATCAGCCCACAACAAATGCCTCCTAGGTCGGGTTGAACGAGGCATCGTCTCTGCCTTATTTGGGGGTTGTCAGGCAGCAAGTTGCCATTTTTCTTTTCTCATGGTGTGTGTGTGTGTGTGTCTGTGTCTGTGTTTATGTGTGTGTCTCTGTGTGTATATGTGTGTGTGTCTTTATGTGTGTCTGTGTTTTATGTGTATGTGTCTGTGTGTATGTGTGTGTGTCTTTGTGTGTGTCTGTTTTATGTGTATGTGTCTGTGTCTGTGTGTTTGTGTGTGTCTTTGTGTGTCTGTTTTATGTGTGTCTGTGTGTGTTTGTGTGTGTCTTTGTGTGTGTCTCTGTGATTTATGTGTATGTGTCTGTGTGTGTGTGTGTGTGTATGTGTGTGTGTAGATGCGTGTGCTGATTTTTCTTCCCCAAGATGTCTTGTTTTCTCCCATGGGTGGGTGGTTCTGACGGCCTCGCTGGCGGTGGCAACATCCTGGCTGCCCAGTGTCCCTTCTCTGGTGACATGTTTTTGCATAGGTGTGTTGCTGGGCCTCTGCCCAAAGGATAAGAGTCTGCTTATCTTGGTCATCCCCATCACTGTTTCCTGGTCTGGGAGCCATGTTCGTCTTTCTGCTGGTGGGCTTTTATTCATGTGGACTGGTGAGATTTTTCTGGACCCCACACCCCGACAACAGACCTTGGCTTCGTTCCCGAGAAGGCCTCCTCCTCTTTCCCTGGGCCACCACCTTCCTAGCAAGCTTCCAGTTTAGTTCCCATTCCTGCTGCAGCTCCTGCCCACACCCCTGTCTCAGCGGGCCCTTTCCCTCCAGTGCACTTCTAAGCCTCAGAACTTTTGTTTTCTCATTTTGATTCCTGTTTGCGGCATAAAGTTGGGACCTGGGTGGACGCATGAAAGTTTTCGAGTGACCACAAAGTGATGCCTGCCTTCTCTGCTTGGTACTTCCTGTGCCCACCCAAGAGACAATCAATAATAAATCAGTGAGATGTGTTTCAATAATTCTCTTGCTTGAAGTTCTGGAAAGCAGCTCTCAGAAAGGTAGGAGGAAACAGCAGCCCTTAGAATTTCTTCTGGCCCGTTGTCTTCACACAGCTTGGTGTTGACTGGTGTCTATAAATAGTCAACGGGGTTGAGGGGATTGGAAGAGGAAGCTGAAGGGCAAGTTGGAAACTCTGGGTTTAGTGTGCTCCTGGTTACCCTGGTGCAGTGCAGGATTTGAAATCTCCCTGGGTGTAGGGTTGCCAGAGCAGGTGAGGAGTGGCAGTGGTGGAGACTGAGCTGGTGCAGACCAGGGCCCTGAAAGAAGGCGAGTTCTGAGGTTTGCTGGCACACTCTGGCACGGAGAACGTCATGCTGCATGTCCGCACTTTTTTTGTCATTAAGAAAAAAAATGTGGGCCGGGGGTGGTGGCCCAGGCCTGCAATCCCAGCACTTTGGGAGTGGAGGCGGGCAGATCATTTGAGCCCAGGAGTTCGAGACCAACCTGGGCAACATAGCGAGACCTTGTCTCTACAAAAAATACAGAAGTTGGCCAGGCACAGTGGCTCACGCCTGTAATCCCAGCACTTTGGGAGGCCGAGGTGGGCAGATTACCTGCGGTCTGGAGTTTGAGACCAGCCTGGCCAACATGGTGAAACCCCATCTCTACTAAAAATACAAAAATTAGTCAGGCATGGTGGCACACACCTGTAATCCCAGCTCCTCAGGAGGCTGAGGCAGGAGAATTGTTTGAGCCCAGGAGACGGAGGTTGCAGTGAGCTGAGATCATGCCACTGCACTCCAGCCTGGCTGACAGAATAAGACTCTATCTCAAAAAAAAAAAAAAAAGTTAGCTGTGGTCTCCTGCTGGCCAGACCCAGTGGGTCTCATTATCCATGTTGCTAATAAAGTGCCCCATCCATGACTCACTGGTGATGTACTGGTTTACATGGCTGGAGTGAACAAGGCATTCCTCCCTGTCCTCCTGTAAAAGGAGGAGGCTAGGTGGGGGTTGTGATGGCAGACTTTAGGTGTCCAACTGGAACTGAAGCTGGTCAGTGGGTGCAGTTCACAAATGGAGCTCACTGTTGTTGGGGATGAGTGCACCTTATATTTGATGTAGCATATGATACCTGTTATTTATTCCAAGTGAATATTTCACAACATCCAGGCCGGTTGGTTCTTGGGATGAAATATCCCAAACACGGTGGCTGAAGATGCATGCATAGTGCATGGCGATGCTGTATAGTTCAGGCAAATGACATGGGGACATGGGCTTACTAGTGTTCTGCATTAAGGCCCGGCGTGGTGGCTCACGCCTGTGATCACAGCACTTTGGGAGGACAAGGCTGGTGGATCACCTGAGGTCAGGAGTTTGAAACCAGCCTGGGCAACATGGGGAAACCCCGTCTCTACTAAAAATACAAAAATCCACTGACTGTAGTGGCGGGTGCCTGTAGTCCCAGCTACTTGGGACGCTGAGGCACGAGAATGGCTTGAACCTGGGAGGCAGAGGTTGTAGTGAGCTGAGATTGAGTCACTGCACTCCAGCCTGGGTGACAGAGTGAGACTCTGACACACACACACACACACACACACACACACACACACACACAGTGTTCTGCATTAGGTAGGGCAGTGTTCCCTCAAGTCTGATTCAGAACATAAAATCTGGTGGGGGCTGGGTGCGGTGGCTCAATCCTCTAATCCCAGCAATTTGGGAAGCTGAGGCAGGAGGATCCCTTGAGGCCAGGAGTTTGAGATCAGCCTGGCAACATAGGGAGACCCTGTTTCTCAAAAAAAAAAAAAAAATTAGCTCCAGCCTGGGTGAGAGCTATCTCAAAATAATAATAATAATAATATAATAATAATAATAATAATAATAATAATAACAAAATAAGTCTGGTGAGGTCCTGGCACCTGGCAGCCCTAGATGGTTCTCTAATGCATCTTGTGTCGCAGGTACCTGGATTCTGATGCAGGCAGTCACAGTCATGGGGGACTTGGTGAGAGTATGTTTTGAGGCAGTAGGTGTCATCGAGTTTTGTTTTTTAAAAACTTATTTTTGACAAAAATTGTATATATTCATCGTGTACAGCACAAAGTTCTGAAATACGTACACACTGAGGAATGGTTAAATTGGCTAATACATAGTCATCAGTTTTTGTGGTGAGAACACTTGAAATCTACTCTGGTAGTGATTTTTAGGGCTGCAGTGGCTGCTGTTGGCTGTGGACACTGTGCTCTTCAGCACAGCACTTGGACTTACTCCTCCTGTACTTTGTTTTGATTCCACACTGTTTTAAGAGCTAGGTTTGCTATTGCAGTGTGAATTCTGTGTTACCTATCTGCACAATGGACAAACAAAAAGCTCATCTCCTTCTCTTTAAAATGGACTATTAGGCTGGGCACGGTGGTCCACACCTGTAATCCCAGCACTTTGGGAGGCTGAGGTGGGCAGATCACTTGAGGTCAGGAGTTCGAGACCAGCATGGCCAACATGGCAAAACCCCGTCTCAACTAAAAATACAAAAATTAGCCGAGTGTGGTGGCACATGCCTGTAGTCCCAGCTACTTGGGAGGCTGAGGCAGGAGAATCGCTTGAACCCAGGAGGTGGAGGTGGCAATGAGCTGAGATGGTGCCATTGTACTCCAGCTTGGGCGACAGAGCAAGATCCTGTCTCAAAAATAAATAAATAAATAAATAAATAAATAAATAATAAATAAATAAATTGTACTATTACTGGACTGGGTGTGGTGGCTCACGCCTGTAATCCTAGCACTTTGGGAGGCTGAGGTGGGAGGATTGCTTGAACCTACGAGTTTAAAACCAGCCTGGGCAACATAGTGAAACCCCATCTCTACCAAAAACACAAAAAATTAGCTGGGCACGGTGACACGCACTTGTGGTACCAGCTACTTGGGAGGCTGGGGTAGCTGGGGTGGGAGGATCACTTGAGCCTAGGAGACTGGGGCTGCAGTGAGCCATGACCATGCCACTGCACTCCAACCTGGGTGACAGAGTGAGACCCCATTTTATTTTATTTTATGAAAAATAAAATTAAATAACAAAGTGTACTATTATTGGCCAGACATGGTGGTTTATGCCTGTAATCTCAGTGCTTTGGGAGGATGAGGTGGGAGGATTACTTGAGCTCAAGAGCTGGAAGCTGCAGTGAACTACAATCATGCCACTGCACTCCAGTCTGGGTGACAGAGTGAGACTCCATCTCTACAAAAGAATACTGTTATGATTAATACCTATCATTAATTGTTTATGCTAGGCTTTATACATACATGTGCTATATACAATCATCTATTCATTCCTGAAACAGCCTCATCAGGTAGGAGTCTTGTTTTTGCCCCCATTTTGCAGAAATGGAAACAGAGGCTTAGTTACATAGCTTGGCCATAGCATAAGTGGTGGAGCTGGAATCTGAACACAGTTCTGTCTGAATCCAAAGTCCATGCTCCTGACTACAAATGAGACTGCCTCTCCCTTCAAGTCTTTGATTTGAATGATTTATTTTTTTCACATCCAGTATGGTCTCAAAACAATCATCTCCTTATACCTCTTCCTGCCGCTCCCTGAACACCTGCCTGGCTCCTCTTCTGCTTAGAATTAATGATGGTGGCTGGCTGGGATGATATCCGGGTGGCCTCCCATGGTGAGCTCATGGGGGCTCCCCAGTTCAAACCAAATGGTGAGATCAAGCCCATTGGGGTGTCATTTCCTCTCCCCTCCAAAAGGAATTCAGTTGTTTCTGCTTGTCAAATGCTCTGTGCTTCCTTGCCCAGCCCATGTGAGTCATTGGGCTGTGTCAGTACGAGAATGGATGTCCAACAGCCGCCAAGCTGCAAACACGTGCCCTGCACCCGGCAGAGACGCAGGCTGTGCGGGGACCCAGCAGAAAACCAGACCCCCACAGTGATGCCCGGGCCCAGAGACCACAGAGAAGACGCCAGCGAAGAAACCGTTTTTCAGTATCCAGAAGCCTTCTGCCCCAATTCAGCCCCCACCCTGGAAACGCGGCAGAGCACATTTTGTGTGCAGTGAGCTGACAAGCCCTATAAAACATTTCCACTCTTCCCCACTCGGAACAGAGCCCATCTGTCCAACAGTGTCTGAAATAACACCGGATGGCCAGCAAAAGAGTGTCGATTGTCACAGGCGCGTTGGTACCACAGGTAGTCCACATGGGCCCCTGTAATTCAAGTCGAAACAGCCTCTTCACTGACAGGGAGGTGGGGAGTGAAAGTGGCGGTTGTGATTCCAACAACTGGGAGGGTTGTTTTTCTAAGAATTTCCGCCAGTGGCCATTGAGTACTCTTTGGCACCTACGGGAGACCTTGAAATTTAGGCAGCTATCAAATTCCAAATTAAACACCTGTGTGCCGCCTGCTCGCTGGTGAGGCAGCTGGGTCACACTGATCTGTGTTGGGGAAAGACTGGAGTTGGATTGCACTTGCTGCTTTCCTATGGAAACCCTCTAACAAGCTTTCCTAAGATCACAAATTAGATGCTGGGGTTTCCGGCTAACGGGCCGATGAAGCTGTTGTTCAAAACTCAGAAATAGTCAGCTTTGAGCCTGTAGCCTTGGAATTTCCTAGAGCACGCTTTTATGATCTGGTCACGTGGGGACTTGGTACTTCTATACAGATTGGGACTTCTAGTTTGCATCTGGTCTTCTGCAATCTCTTTTTCAGGAGTGAGCACCAGCCAGAGTATAGCAAACATTTTCTCTTTTCTCTTAAATGTGTATGTTAGCATCAGTGGGGGCAAGCATCAAGATGCCCCCATCAGGATTTAAGCTTATGAATGATTACTCATGATGTGTGGGATACTAGCTGAACACAGGCCACGAATTAGAATGCTCGTTTGATATCCCGAACTTGCCCCTTCCTGGCTTTGGGACCTCGAGCAAATTACTGAGTCCCCAGGTCTCGGGTTTTTCATCTGTAAAATGGGATGATGGTAACAATAAGAACGAATGTGTTGGATTGTTGTGAGAATTAAATGAGTTTCAGCACTGTCCCTGATCCATACTGAGCACTGAACACATGTCTGGGGCATTATCTGAGGATGAAAATGGAAATTGTTTTTGAGTCTCATAAGGTCTACTCCTGGGCTTTGGGGGCTGGAGTTGGAGCACGAGCGCAGGCCACAGAGGCAGAAGCCCAGGCCACTGCGAGGTCCCTGGGGAAGGCTGAGGTTTCAACCATCCAGAGATGGGCAACAACACCAGCTGGGATGGCCAGAATCACGGGGCAGAAAGGCCCACTCCATGCCAGAGGCAGGCAGGGCATCTGGAGGGCTGTGGATGGGTGGGGTGTCAGGCCCCTGATGATTGCTCTGGGGGGCACATGGACAGTCAAATTGGGTTTAGGGCTGCAAAGAAGGGGGATTGATGCTTAAAATTTTTTTTTTTATTGTGATAAAATATTTGTAACAGACCAGGCATGGTGGTTTACACCTGTAATCCTAGCATTTTGGGAGACTGAGGTGGGAGGATCGCTTGAGTCCAGGAGTTTAAGACCAGCCTGGGCAACATAGTGAGACCTTATCTCTAAAATAAATTTAAAAAATTAGCCGAGCATGGTGGTGCATGCCTATGATCCCAGCTACTTGGGAGGCTGAGGTGGGAGGATCACCTGAGCCCAGGAGGTGAAGGCTGCAGTGAGCCATAATCATGCCACTCAAAAACAAAACAAAACAAACAAACAAACAAAAAAAGGCATAACATAAAAATCACCAGTTTAAGACAGATGTGGTGGCTCATACCTGTAATCCCAGCACTTTGGGAGGCCGAAGCAGGTGACTGGCTTGACTCTGGGAGTTTGAGACCAGCCTGAGCAACATAGTGAAACGCCATCTCTATAAAAAATGGAAAAATTAGCCAGGCATGGTTGTGTGTACCTGTAGTCCTAGCTACTCTGGAGGCTGAGGCAGGAGGATCACCTGATCCTGGAAGTTGAGACTGCAGTGAGCTGAGATCACACTACTGCAGTTCAGCCTGGGTGACAGAGTGAGACTGTTTCCAAACAAACAAACAAACCCCCCAAAACCCAGTTTAACGATTTTTAAGAGTACAGTTCATTGCCATTGTGTATATTCACACTGTTGAGCAACCATCCTCACTATCTGTTTCCAGAAGTTTCTTATGATCCCAAACTGAAGCTCTGTTCCCATTAAACAGCAACTCCCCATTTGTTCCTCCTCCAGCTCCTGGCAACCACTATCTTACTTTCTGTCTCTATGAATCTGCTTACTACAGTTACCTCATATAACTTGAATCATACAGTCTCTGTCCTTTTGTGCCTGGCTTGCTTCCTATAGCATCATGTCCTCAAGGCTCATCTGTGTTGTAGTGTGCATCAGAACTCCCTTCCTTTTGAAGGCTGTATAATATTCCATTGTATGTATATACCACATTTTGTTTCTCCATCCATCAATAGGCACCTGGGTTGCTTCTACCTTTTTGCTACTGTGAATAATGTTGTTGTGAACGTGGGTGTACAGATATCTGTTTGAGTCCCTGCTTTCGGTTATTTTGAGTATATTCTCAGAGGTAGAATTGCTAGATTATATGGTAATTCTATGTTTAGTTTTTTGAGGAGCTGTCACACTATTTTCCACAGCAGCTGCAGCTTTTGTTTTTGGTAGAGACAGGGGTCTTGCTATGTTGCCCAGGCTGGTCTTGAACTCCTGGCTTTAAGTAATCCTCCCACCTTGGCCTCCTAAAGTGCTGGGATTACAGGCATGAGCCACTGTGCCCGGCCTAGCTGTACCATTTTACATTCTGGCCAGTAGTGCACAAGTGTCCCAAGTTCTCCACATCCTTGCCAACACTTATTTTTAATTTTTCTGAAAATAGCCACCTGAATGGGTGCGAAACGGTAACTTATTGAGGGAGGCTGGCTATAAGGGCATCATTAAAGAGTCCCTCTCTAAACAAAAGACACCAGTGTGAATAATTGTCCCTCTGTTAAGGAACTCACACTTCGAGTGTGTAGGACCAAGTGGTCGCTCTCTAGACTCTTCACTCTGTAGGGTGGACCCTATTTGGAGACAGGTGGTAACCTTGGCAGTGGGATTCCATGGGCACCAAAATGTCCATCTGCCCCCAAAGGTTGTCGTTCCCAGGCTGGCATGGTGCCTGACATCCCCAGCAGGAAGGTTACCTGCTATCATGGAAACAAGTTACCTGGGAGGAGAGACACGACACATGAGTGTGAGCACAGTGGCTGCTGTCGCCTGGCAGGGAATCCGCGAAGGCGGTGCAGGGCGTGCGTGCTGGGAAAGGCAGGGAGACCGGAAGCTGCAGACCTTGCTCCGGCAGCAGAGGCCAGGCAGGCCGGGGTAGAAGGGAAGGCCCGAGACAGCCTGAGTATGGGTTGTTCAGGACCAACACCTGTGTTCCTGAAGCACCAGCTGCAAAAGAGGGAAACGTCCCCCACTCCCTCTCCGGTCCCCATGTGGCTTCCCCATACCTTTGCACGACTCCCACTCGCTCCAGTGATATCTTCAGCGTTGCCTCCTCCCATCTGCCCACTTTCCACCCTCTCCCTAGCACGCGCATGCTCTTCTTCACTCCTGGCGTCCTCCCTGACGTTGGGTGTCGGAGGCCTGTATTTCCCATCGCACGTGTCTTCGTTAGAAAATCCAAAGGCCACGGTGAAACCCCGTCTCTACTAAAAATACAAAAAACTAGCTGGGCGAGGTGGCGGGCGCCTGTAGTCCCAGCTGCTCGGGAGGCTGAGGCAGGAGAATGGCGTGAACCCGGGAGGCGGAGCTTGCAGTGAGCTGAGATCCGGCCACTGCACTCCAGTCCGGGCGACAGAGCGAGACACCGCCTCAAAAAAAAAAAAAAAAAAAAAAGAAAATCCAAAGGCTTGATTCATCCTTGTTGGCAATAGCAAGTAGCTCCAGGCTAAATGTGCTAAATGGGATTCAGAGAACAAAACAAGGATTTTGGAGAACTCAAGCATCTGTTCATTCAACATTCTCTATAAGGGTGACCAGGAGTGGCAGTGGATGGGGAGTGACCATGACGTGACAGAGGCACTCACTGCCAGTCTTGAGGAGTTTGCTGTATAGCCAGGGATTAAAATATAGAAGCCAATGAGTGCTGACAGCTAAAGGTTCTGTAAGTGAAGGCTGCACGGGATCCAGTGGGAGCACAAAGCAATGGCTGGGGAGGGTGGTCAGGGAAGGCTTCAAAGAGGAGTTGATACGTAGCTTGCTCAACCCAGGAATAACATGACATCATTGGGATTCGGGTCCTGCCACAGTCTAGGAACCCACCATACCATTCAATACACAGAATTATTCCTCGACTTCATTTTCCTACGCTGCATTTATGTTTGAAGAGGAAAATCTGTTGGCGAATGAAGAGCCGTCAGCAGGGGTTCCTGCAGACCTCCACTGTGCCGAGTCTCCCGCCTTAGCTGTCGTTTTCCATGTGTCCCTGTGGCTTTTTCCTCACGGGATTGTTGGGGGATTTATTTGCAAATTGATGGTTATGGAGCTTCGAAAATCCAGTGTTGAAAATGTTTTAGGTTAGTGTCAAGTAGGAAGCACTTCTTATTTACTTAGAGATGGCCAAACAGGCCGGGTGCGGTGGCTCACGCCTGTAATCCCAACACTTTGGGAGGCTGAGGTGGGTGGATCATCTGAGCTCAGGAGTTCAAGACCAGCCTGGCCAACATGGTGAAACTCTGTCTCTGCTGAAAATACAAAATTAGCCGGGCATGGTGGCAGGTGCCTGTAATCCCAGCTCCTCAGGAGGCTGAGTCAGGAGAATCACTTGAACCTGGGAGGTGGAGGTTGCAGTGAGCCGAGATTGCACCACTACACTCCAGCCTGAGCGACAGAGGGAAACTCCATCTCAAAAACAAACAAACAAACAACAACAACAAAGACTCATGAGTAAAAAGTAATGCTTTTAAACTCTTGAGTAAACAAAAAATACCAAAGGAGAAGAAAAGTTACACTATGGACAAACTTTTGCCATTAAAATGACAGGAAATGAAAACAAACATCACCAGGATCTCAATGCAAATGGTTTCCGTTGACAAAATAAGGAATATTGTTAACTGTTAGTATTATTAACACATAATTTTTCAGGTCCTTGAAAAATTGGGGTCTGGATATGCAAATCAAGTGAAAACAGTGTGATATTTGTTATATATGACTTGAAGAAGACATTGGTTTCGAGGCGTGCTTATAGAAGTTTTTATTTTTATTTATTTATTTTTTTTTGAGACGGTGTCTTGCTCTGTCGCCTAGGCTGGAGTGCAGTGGAGTCTCAGTTCACTGCAAGCTCCGCCTCCCGGGTTTACGCCATTCTCCTGCCTCAGCCTCCGAGTAGCTGGGACTACAGGCGCCCACCACCTCGCCCGGCTAGCTTTTTGTATTTTTTTAGTAGAGACGGTGTTTCACCGGGTTAGCCAGGATGGTCTTGATCTCCTGACCTTGTGATCTGCCCGTCTCGGCCTCCCAAAGTGCTGGGATTACAGGCTTGAGCCACCGTGCCCGGCAGAAGTTTTTATTTTCATCCCACAAATCTCTACTGTATGTGTGTGTGTGTGTGTGTGTGTGTATATATATTATATATATATTTTTTTTTTTTTTTTTTTCCCAAATGTTTTCCTCTCTCCCCTGAAAGTTGGTACATACTTAAGGTTAGGAATAACAGTGAAATATGCTATTATAATGGCTGCAGACAGGAGTTCAGCCTTTCATCTTCTTTCAACTTGGCAAATATTTTAAAAACAAGGTTAAAAATTTTGCAACTTGTAAATCCACATATGATTTTGTTCTGAAAAGAAAATTTAACATTTTATATTTTTAAAATTTGGGAGATCCTATCATGTAGTTTTTGTGACTCCAGATATTGGCTTAAAAATAGGTTTTAAACATGAGTGATTTTCAGGCATTTATTCAAATATTTCCTCCTACTTCAAAATACATAAAAATGTGACATGACTGCTTTCTTAAAGGATTTACTGAGATTATATCCTTTGAGTAAAGTGATCCTGAACTCAGCCTGGTTGTCAGTTTCATTAGGAAGGAAGTCGCTCATCTTGGTCTAAATATTCTTCAATGCCCCGTAACGCGGACAGTCATGCTTTCAACGAGCGCCCAGATGGAAGACCTTTCTAACGACAGCTGGAAATATTCTAAGAAAAATTAATGCTATTTTAGAGTTAGTGGTAGGTTTTAAGATAAAACGTCTTTGTGTGCTTGTGATTTTTCTTGGGTAGCAAAGTGAAATCCGCAAACCATGGGGCTCTCTTCTCAACCTTCTCAACCTCAAATTTCTTATTTCACACGGCCTCCTGTCTAGTTAACACTATACTTACACATTTAAGAAACATGCATTTAGGCTGTGCACGGTGGCTCACGCCTGTAATCCCAGCACTTTGGGAGGCTAAGGCGGGTTGATCACGAGGTCAGGAGTTCGAGACCAGCCTGGCCAACATGGTGAAATCACATCTCTACTAAAAATACAAAAAATTAGCCAGGCATGGTGGCGCACACCTGTAGTCCCATCTACTCAGGAGGCTGAGGCAGGAGAATTGCTTGAACCCGGTAGGCAGAGGTTGCAATGAGCCGAGATCACGCCACTGTACTCTAGCCTGGGTGACAGAGTGAGATTCCGTCTCAAAAAGAAAAAAAAAAAGCAACATGCACTTACAGTTCCTCATGGCTGAGCAGCAACCTCGTTCTCTCAGAAGTGAGATATTTTTGAAAGGAAGTATTGACTAGAAAGTGATGGGTCAGGGCTGTGTCTAGGATCAGGTTGTTCAGGTGGGAAGGAAGGAAGAAAGTTTTGATGATGCTTAGAAACCCGACTTTGACATTTTGGGCTATCAGCTTGGTTTACTGGAAAAATGAAGAAAGACAGTTGCCTTTTCTCACCAAATTGTGATGTGGGTTAGAAGAATACCAAAGAACTCAGTCATCGAGCCTTTGACATGGACAGTTGAAGTGCAGGAGACAGTTGCCAACATTTTGTTGAAGTCATTCATATACAAATCTGAATCATAAATTGATTCTAAATGAATGACATGCTTTTTGGCTTGCCAGAATTATGAAATTGCTGATGGTAAAATGCTGTAAGCTGAGCATCTGGTGATCAGACTAACCCTGCGTGGCCTGTCTGGTCACCGAACATGGGGACTCTGTGTGTTTGGAGGTTGGGCAGGGCCTGGAAGGTGACAGTATTTTGGGGGTGCTCTGTTAGCCAGGAAGTCATGGGAATTTGCCTGCCCCATTTGCCATATTTGGTTTTTGTTTGTTTGTTTGTTGTTTTTTTTTTGAGACGAAGTCTCCCTCTGTCACCCAGGCTGGAGTGCTGTGGCCGGATCTCAGCTCACTGCAAGCTCCGCCTCCCGGGTTCATGCCATTCTCCTGCCTCAGCCTCCCGGGTAGCTGGGACTACAGGCGCCCGCCACCTTGCCCGGCTAGTTTTTTGTAGCTTTTAGTAGAGACGGGGTTTCACCGTGTTAGCCAGGATGGTCTCGATCTCCTGACCTCGTGATCCGCCCGTCTCGGCCTCCCAAAGTGCTGGGATTACAGGCTTGAGCCACCGTGCCCGGCCTGTTTGTTTTTGAGACGGTGTCTTACTGTGTTGCCCAGGCTGGAGTGCAGTGGTGCAATCTTGACTCACTGCAACCTCCGCCTCCTGGGTGCAAGTGATTCTCCTGCCTCAGCCTACCGAGTAGCTGGGATTTCAGGCACCACCACCATGCATGGCTAATTTTTGTATTTTTAGTAGAGACGAGGTTTTCCCATGTTGGCCAAGCTGATCCCAAACTCCTGACCTCAGGTGATCTACCTGCCTCGGCCTCCCAAAGTGCTGGGATTATAGGCTTGAGCCACCATGCCCAGCTGGTTTGTCATATTTGTATTTGAATTTGGCTCTGCGTGGATTCTGCATAAGATTTCAGTGTCTTAGTTGGAAAGAGGCTCTGCACGAGCGTGCACTGGGGAATATTTGTAACAAAGCTGGGAGCCAAGTAGGGAACTGGCATAGAGATTCTTCTAGACACATGGGCAAAGGATAGCTACCACAGGAAATAGGCAGATGTGTGGGATTAGAGTGAGAGGGGTAATCCAGGTGAGGAAATGAACTGGTCTCTTGTACCACCATATGGCAGGTGAGGCAGATCCCCAAGATGAGGGTAGCAGCGTTTCTAGGAAGGGAAGACCACCACACCCCTGCCCTTTCTTGGCAAAGTATACCAAGAGCAGATTACACTAGAGGCAGCCAGGCCGATGCTGAGCTTCCCACTGGATGATAAAGGCCATGGAGATGAGGGAAGAGACACAGAGAGCAAAGATACCAGAGGGGTTAGAAGTGAGGAGTTTACTGTAGTGGGGCACACAGAGAAAATAATATTTGATGGCAACCAGACGGCTCTTGGCAGGAGATGACCAGCTTGGAAGTCCCTGCCACTGCCGACCCAAGGGCTGCAGGAATCAGCAGCTCAGGCACACACCTGTAACCCACCCCTGCACACTGACTGGGAAGTTCTGGTCTAGTCAGTGTCAGAAATACACAGCGAAAAGACGAGGTCATGGAGCCCTTTGAGAATCTGATGGAAGTTATGGGCCTTCTCCCCAGAAAGCCCACAAATGTGACACACACATACATTGTGCTCACAATTTCAAGGGATTTACGAAAATGCTCATCTACTTCTTTTTTTTTTTTGAGACGGAGTCTCGCGCTGTCACCCAGGCTGGAGTGCTGTGGCCGGATCTCAGCTCACTGCAAGCTCCGCCTCCCGGGTTCACGCCATTCTCCTGCCTCAGCCTCCCGAGTAGCTGGGACTACAGGCGCCGCCACCTCGCCCGGCTAGTTTTTTGTAGTTTTTAGTAGAGACGGGGTTTCACCGTGTTAGTCAGGATGGTCTCGATCTCCTGACCTCGTGATCCGCCCGTCTCGGCCTCCCAAAGTGCTAGGATTACAGGCTTGAGCCACCGCGCCCGGCCTACTTCTTTATTTTATTTTTATTTTGAGACAGAGCCTCACTTGGTCACTCAGGCTGGAGTGCAGTGGTGTGATTTTGGCTCACTGCAACCTCTACCTCCTGGCTTCAAGTGATTCTCATGTCTCAGCCTCCCGAGTCGCTGGGATGGCAGGTGTGTGCCATCATGCCTGGCTAACTTTTATATTTTTAGTAGAGACGGAGTTTCACCGTGTTGGCCAGGCTGGTCTTGAACTCCTGGCCTTAAGTGATCCACCCGCTCTGGCCTCCCAAAGTGCTGGGGAGCCACCGTGCCTGGCCAAAATGTTCATCTAGTTTTGGATCTTAGGATAAGAACCCTGATTTGAGATTATTAAAGAAAGGGTGTTGATGAAGAAGTGAAGGCCAATTCACATGAATAAATTCAGCAACCAGGATCTGAAAGTCCATCTAAAGGAGGAGAGAATCACAGACTCTTAGGGCATTCAAAGGCTCCATAAACCTCTGGCTTTGGAAGTGGTTCAAATGCTGGGGATACCAAGCAGAAAACACCCAGGTCAGGTAATTAGATCCAAACAATCAAGCACATTGCAATGGCTGAGCAGATCGCTTGGCTCTGTGTGGCTACTTTTTAAAGGTCTTGATCTTAACTTGTTTAGGATGATAATTTGGTAAATAGTCAATGGCACAACTTTTATTTCTGAATCCCTCCTTCCAGACATTTTTCCCCAGGAGGGAGCCTTCTCTAGTTTTCTCAGTGTGCGTGGTGGATTGGGGAGCACGTGGTGAGGTGTGCTATTGCACGGACTTCCAAGATTGACAGGGGCTGCCTGGGTACCTGTTTTCTCAAGGACTCTACCACCCAGTGTATAATCAGTTCTGAGCCACTCCTCTTCACTTGCCCATATGCCCCTGGAAGCACCTGTATTGCTGAAATGACATGTATCAATGCCTTACCAACTATTTGTGAACCAAAATAAAAACCCGATCTCAAAAGACTAAATGGTGAGTGAGGGACGGAGCGTCAGTGCCACCTTAGAAAATATGTGACTTGTGTTAGTGTAATCTCAGGTCTGACATCACATGCTGTCTCTGCAAAATACAGCCTGGGGGGAAATTTTGCCAGTGTCTTGCTCTGGTGAGTTAATATGCATTTAAACAGTTTTATAACAGATTATTTACCAACGGGAACAGAATGCTTTGGCATGGGGTGCCTTTGACAGAGCTGTTCTATTGCACTGGCTAATTCCATATTTCTAAAGAATTTCCACAAACTCCTGGTGGATATAGGTTCTCTCAAATTCTTCCCTCTACTGGTGAAATGGGAGAACTGGCAAGTAGGTGAGATTATGTTGCCCTCTGGTGTCTGCCAACCCAAAAGAAAGAACTAGAACTCAGGAAGGCGATGAGATGGAGAAGGAAGGTAGAGGGTGCTCCCCATCGAGAGAAAGATGAAGATGAAGAGGTTGGGAGATGAAGAGGGAGGAAGACAATGAGCTTGGCATCCTCTACCCGTTGGACCTTCTTCTCTTGGGTGAGTGACAGGATTCCAACTACTCTTCCTGTCTGAGGAGGAAAGTGACACCTCCAGGGTTATTCGCCTGATGAGTCTGGGGTCTCTGTGATCTGTGATGGGGAAGTAGGCTCATCGGGGGGTGGGACCTGGCCATTCTCTGTAGGGAACCGCTGGGGAAGGGAGCTGGGTGATGGCCACCCATAGTCCCGTCCTTCAGGTTTGGCTGAATAGGAGAATGTCCCTGGGACTGGGAGTGGGAGGGAAATAGCCCTTGTCCTGGGGGGAAACTCTTGGCGCTTATGACATTATTAAAAGTACAGGGATGGCAAAGGGGAATTTGTTGGTTGTCCACTGCAGGGGTCTTGACACCTAGTAGCAGTGGCCATTTTAGACTGTGGCCCTTGGGAGCTCTCTCAAGAACATCCTGCCAGGAGGGCAGCCCCAGGGAGCACAATGGAGAGAGGGAGTTTCTTCCCTCACAGGGAACTGAGTCCAGCCCTCTGCCCTCAGAATTGCAGCAACTGCCTGAGGACCCACCTGTGCCTAGGATGGAGACCAGGATTTTCCTTCTCTTTAGGAAGCCCCACCAATAACCCTAAATGTACTTCTCATGGCCTAGCCTGGGGCACCTGGCTCCTCCCCTCTGGGCCCATGTCTGGGCTTTGCCATGTTTGCCAGGAACCCGGGGCAGCAGGGTGCAGTGAGCCCAACCAGCCTGTTGTTACACCTTGTATCATCTTCTGATGTGCCCATCCTGTCATTGACTTTTGATGCCCTACACAAGAGCGGGCATTACATCTTCTTGCCACAAACTATGGCAAGTCTGTGGAAAATTGTTGATAATTTTTCTTTTTCTTCTTTTTTTTCTTTTTTGAAATGGAGTCTCGCCCTGTTGCCCAGGCTGGAGTGTGGTGGCGCGATCTCCGCTCACTGCAAGCTCCGCCTCCCAGGTACATGCCATTCTCCTGCCTCAGCCTCCTGAGTAGCGGGGACTACAGGCGCCCACCACAGCGCCTGGCTAATTTTTTGTATTTTTAGTAGAGACGGGGCTTCACTGTGTTAGCCAGGATGGTCTCGATCTCCTGACCTCATGATCTGCCCGCCTCGGCCTCCTAAAGTGCTGGGATTACAGGCGTGGCCGATAATTTTTCTTATAGAAACAAACAATTGGCTGGGGACGAGGCTCACGCCTGTAATCCCTGCACTTTGGGACGGGGAGGCGGGTGGATCACCTGAGGTCAGGAGTTTGAGACCAGCCTGGCCAACACGGTGAAACCCCGTCTCTACTAAAAATACAAAAATTAGCTGGGCTTGGTGGTATATGCAGGTAATCTCAGCTACTCGGGAGGCTGAGGTGGGAGAATCGCTTAAACTCGGGAGGTGCAGGTTGCAGGGAGCCAAGATCGCACCACTATACTCCTGCCTGGGCGACAAGAGTAGAGTGAAACTCGGTCTCAAAAAAAAGGAAAACAATCAAACAATTGATGACTATTCAAAGAAACTGACGGCAGCTAGGAGTAAAAATGTGGGCAAAGTTTGGGCAGAGGCACAGGGCGGCAGAGCGCTCCATCTTTGGTCAGGATTAGTGGAGACCATGGAGCCACGGGAGGAAATCCTTTGGGTGCCTCAGCCCTGTGGGGCCAGGGAGGGAACCTGGTTACCCTGGTTTCCTGGAAGGAGGCTGCCGGGCGGCACAGGAGGAGAGTGAAGCTGGGAAAAGGAAGCACCTTCAGCAGCAAGTTTCTTTTGTAGATTCGCTTGGGTTCTTCAAATCCTAGTTGAAAAGCCAGTAAAGAGCCATGAGTGTTGGCATGTTTCTGTAGTCCCAACTACTCGGGAGGCTGAGGAGGGAGGATCACTTAAGCCCAGGTGTTGGAGGCTGCTCTGACTGTGCCACTGTACTCCAGCCTGGGCAACAGAGGGAGACCCTGTCTTAAAACCAAGAACAACCACAACAACAACATCAAAATCAAAGCCAATAAAGCTGGGATTTCTTTCTTTCTTTTTCTTTCTTTCTTTCTTTCTTTCTTTCTTTCTTTCTTCTTTCTCTCTCTCTCTCTCTCTCTCTCTCCTCTCTCTCTCTCTCTCTCTCTCTCTCTCTTTCTTTCTTTCTTTCTTTCTTTCCTTTCTTTCTTTCTTTCTTAGATGGAGTCTCACTCTGTCACCCAGGCTGGAGTGCAGTGGCAAGATCTCGACTCACTGCAACCTCTGTCTCCCAGGTTCAAGTGATTCTCCTGCCTCAGCCTCCTGAGTAGCTGGGATTACAGGCTCTCACCATGCCCAGCTAATTTTTGTTTTTTAGTAGAGGTGGGATTTCACCATGTTGGCCAGGCTGGTCTCGAACTCCTTACCTCAAGTGATCTGCCCGCCTCGGCCTCGCAAAGTCTGCGGGAATTACAGGCGTCAGCCACCATGCCCAGCCAAAACTGGAATTTCTGATGTAATTCCCAGGCTAACAGAACTCTTGAGTGAAAGGGGGATAACGGTCTAGCACTTAGTTCCCAGTAAATTCAAAGTGTAGTTAGTGAATGAATGAATGAATGAATGGAATATTGCAATTGATTTTTGTTATTGGTTTTTGACTAGAGGGTATGTATATGGATGGTAAGTAAGAAGAGAAAATGGGAAAACAGATTTTGTTTTAAAAAACTGCATGACCACATAGGAAACAGGTTCAGATTATAGTTGTGGAAACTGCAAGACTAGGAGATGTAAAGGAAGGCTTAGAGTGAGGAAAGAAAGTCAGCAGAATAATGTTCAAATATAGCGAATTCATGAATCTGTGAACTGTCTTATTTAATTTTCATGCAATAGAAACAGAAGCAGCCATAATAATTTTGCAGGCAAGGCAGTACACAGGGGGTCGGGCCAGCACCTCCACCAGGCACTAGCTGATTCCCTCCTTGATATTTTCACTACAGGTGAGACCAGCTTATGCTAGTGACTAGGACTGTCCAGGGTTAGCTTTTAGGGGAAACATGCTGCAGAAGGCTATCCTGCACCCTCCGTGGGCAGGGAGGGGTGACTCCCCCCATTTGCCAAGGTGCCCGCCAGCTGGGCGATGCCTTTCTTCTGGGCTTTGAGTGCCCACGCACCCGGCCACCTCGAGTCACCTTCCCCAGCACGTGCTTCCTCTGAGGAAGCAGCATCTACTCTAGCACAGGCCTTGCCTGTAACCTTTAGTGCTCTTTTCTAGAAAAGGATTTGGTGACGTTCGCTGTATTCAGACTGGGTTGTTCTTTTAGAAATTGGTCTGTGCTGTCTTCATTTTATTTACCAAAATATGAGCTACAGCACTACAGACTGATCATTTTACTACATCTTTCTCCTTCTCCCACTCCTGTCTGTCTTTGTAAGTCAAAGCTATTTTGCATTACCCGAGCAACAAAATGATTTACAAAATGAGAGACAGGGACAAGCTATTAGAACGGTTAGATGGCAATAACAAATATATACATGGGCCTGGCTGACGCTGACTTTTGGAGAGCGCGTGCTTGTCAACTGAAAGCTGGGGAAATAGCCATAGGAGGCCAGCCTCTGGTGTTCTGCTGGACAGCCTCTTGGGCCAAAAATAATCTTTGTTTTTTTGTTTTAGAGTCTGTATCTGTAAAAAGAAGTTATTAGCTTGGACCCCTCTGTCAGTCCAAGGGGACCGCACAGAGTTCCTAGTTGACTTTCATAAGCCTGAGCCTCAGATCTGGGGCTTAGAGGTTGGTGGGAAGGGGAGAGGGCTTGGAGGTTGGTGGGAAGGGGAGAGGGCTTGGAGGTTGGTGGGAAGGGGAGAGGGCTTAGAGGTTGGTGGGAAGGGGTGAAGGTTTGGGGGGAAGGCAAGAGAGTCCCTCTAAGGAGCTGCTGAGGGTGTCCTGGGCCCAGGGTCCTGGTGAATTTGAACTCCCGCTAGGCCTCATTTTTTCCTTTATCTCCTTTCCTCTCTCAAATAATAACGTCCTTGTGAAGAAAAAAATATTTATCTTATTTTATTTAATTTTTTATAAAGACAGGTTCTTACTATGTTACCCAGGGCTCAAACTCCGGGGCTCAAGCAATCTTCCTGCCTTGGCCTCCCAAACAGCTGGAACTATAGGCGCATGCCACCTCACCCGGCTAAAAATATTTTTAAAATTAAAAACTAGGCTGTGCATGGTGGCTCATGCCTGCAATCCCAGCAATTTGGTAGGCCAAGACAGGAGGAATGCCTGAGTCCAGGAGTTCCAGACCAGTCTGAGCAACATAGCAAGGCCCCATCTCTGTAAAAATACAAAAAGTTAGCCAGGCATGGTGGTGTACTCCAGTCTGGGTGACAGAGTGAGACCCTGTATTTTTTTTTTAAATTAAAAACTAGCAGACTTTGATATATGCTTCTTGAATTCTCCTGCTGGGTCTCCCACCTTGCAGGATCCTCCTGCAGCCCAGTGTTGGGGTGTAGGAGACGTAAGGGCTGTTGGAGTCAGACTATAAACCTGCTTACTCTGGCTGATGGATCGGGAGCAGAGCTTTGCTCTGTAATATTTGTATAGAAAATGCAATGTTTGCACAATGAAGCCCACCAGATTTTCAAGTGGAGGGAGTGAAGCCAGTTTACAATCAATGATAACAGGTTTCCCTGGCTGCCATTACCCCAAATAGTATCTTATTTCAGCAAAATGGTGGCAACCAGCAGGAGGTCCAACAATGCAGATTTTAATGAGAAAGTTTAATTTGATATACAATTCACAGTTTGTGCACCATAAGAAATGTGTCTCACTGCATGAACTTTCAGGACTCAGCTCTGAGCAAAAGGAGTTTCAATTTATGTAACACCTTTCTCAGCAAACAATACCCCAAAGCACTTCCTGGTAATAGATGGCTTGCATTGCTGGGAAGCCACTGCAGAAGCCTTTCTTAAAACTACCCAGGATATTTATTTGGAGCAATTAAAAGAAGCGGCTGCATTTCACACAAATCCGTTTCTAATGCAGACATTAAATTGGCCGAGATTTCAATGCAGAGTCTCCTGGTCTCCAAGAACACAGCTGCACCGTGCTCTTTTTGCATAGATTTTTGCTCCCTTGTAAGGCAACTTTCCGCCTGGGCTCATTTTGTTTTCCCAGTTGGCTTGTAAACTCTCAGAAGAGAACCCTACAATGGAAATGTTGACAGAGCCTTTTACACGCAGGGCAGGGCGCTGGGCTGCAGTTGTTGAATGGCAGGCTGGGCCCAGGAAGAGTGACTGGGTGTGGTGTTTGCCTTGGCGACTCTTGACCGGCAGATAAGAGTCAATCCTACACCAGCTCACGTGGGGAGGAGACGAGGCTCTCACGGCTGTCCTGGGGATGACCGAGAGATGCCAGTGCTGTGCTTGAGCATTGCCTGGGTTTGAAGAGTGCAGGGCCAATTCCTCTGGAACAGGGAGCAAGAGGATGTGGTGGGGGCGGGGACAGTAGGCATACACCTGGCGACAGCAGGCCAAGACAGAGTGAGAGGTCAGAGGGAGGCAGAGTCAGAGTGAGGAGGCAAGTTCTAGGGAAGAGGCAGAATCAGATGGAGGAGGCTGAATCAGAGTGAGAAACAGGGAGGAGAAAGAGTCAGATGGGAGAAGCAAGCTGTTGGGAGGAGGTGGAGTCAGAGAGAGGAGACAGAGACAGAGGGAGGAGGCTGAATTGAAGGTCAGAGTCAGAGTCAGAGTCAGAGGGAGAAGGCAGAGTCAGAGAGAGGAGGCTGAATTAGAGGTCAGAGACAGAGTCAGGTCAGAGGCAGAGTCTGAGGGAGGAGGCTGAATTAGAGGTTGGAGGCAGAATCAGAGGGAGGAGGCTGAATTACAGGTCAGAGACAGAGTCAGAGGAAGGAGGCTGAATTAGGGGTTGGAGACAGATTCAGAGGGAGGAGGCAGAGTCAGAGGGAGGAGGCTGAATTAGCAGTCAGAGGCAGAATCTGAGGGAGGAGGCCAAGTCAAAGCTTCTCAGGAACAACTTTCCAGATGGAGATGGGACAGGAACTTATTAGTGAGTTGTCCACACAGAGGGCCAACTCCTCTAATGGGAGAAGGTAATGAGAGCAGCTCCAGGATAGAGCATCTCAGGTAAACGGGCCCTGCATTAGAAGAACTGGAGAAGGCCAGTGGAGAGACACTGTCCACCTTGTCTTGCCCCTAGTCCATGCCAAAAGGCATCCTCTCCACTTATGGGAGCAAAATGCCCACTCCAATGCCCCCTCCCATCATTTCCTAATGTTCCCTCCCTCCCCACCCCAGGTTCCCTCCCTCACACCCAGTGTTCCCTCCCTCCCCACCCCTGCCAGCTTTCACTGTTTCCCAACTGCCTGAGTCCCTATGATCTGGCTTTATCTATACAGCCAATGCTGTGTGTGAGTCTGGGGCAACAATGGCTTCACCAGGAGCATCCAGCTCTCTCTTGGCCACGGCTCCTGTTATACCGGGACCCCAGGGAGGAAGTCTTGAGGGCCTTGTTTTTGACTGGTGGGAAGCCGGACTGGATTATCGATCATGGCTCTGCCATTTCTGGAGAGTCCACTCCAGCTGATCCATGTACAAACATTATTGCATTTAATCCTTGCAGCAATCCCCAGAGGGAGGTCTTATTTACCCAGGAGGAATCTGAGGCTCAGAGAGGTTAAGCAGCTTGCTTGGCTAAAGTCACAGAGTTAGACAGTGGCTGCAGGACTGTAGCCAAAGCCTGTGCTGTTTCTTCTGCAAACTGAAGAACCTTTAAGGAAAGGCCAGGAAGAACCTACTCTATTGCTGTTCTCTCAGGAGTGGGGCCTGGAAGGGCATTTGGGAAGCTGGGCATCAGTCATGGGAGATAAGCAGTTGCACCGTAGCTCCTGGCAGCAGGGAGCTTGGAAGGCAGCCCAGTGTGTCTGATGGAGAAAACAATCCTGAGGCTGACCATACAGATAAGGTTTAGTTCAGAGACACCAGTAGGTCGTGATTAGTAGTCACTACTTGGGACCCTGTTTGGAAAAGGATTCTGAGTCTGAATCTAGACACAGTTGGAAAGGATACTGAGCCTGAATCTAGACATAGTGGGAAAGGATGCTGAGCCTGAATCTAGAAATAATTAGAAAGGATACTGAGCCCGAATCTAGATGCAGTTGGAAAGGACACCGAGCCTGAATCTAGATACAGTTTGAAAGGATTCTGAGCCTGAATCTAGACATAGTTGGAAAGAATACTGAGCCTGAATCTAGATGCAGTGGGAAAGGATACTGAGCCTGAATCTAAATGCAGTTGGAAAGGATACTGAGCCTGAATCTAGATGCAGTTGGAAAGGACATTGAGGTTAATTAGCAATGTCTGCCCTTGACCCAGAGGGGAGTAGCAGTTGTTTAGAATGTATTTACAATCCCTGCATAGGCATTTTTCAGCTTCGACAGTTTTCTTCTTCTGACAAATACTCATTATTTTCCACAAACAGATCGCAATCGAACTGTTCCTTCTTGTATTAACCTGAGCCCACAGCATTGGAGTGGTGTTGGGTCATCAGTCCTAGCACAGGAGAAAAATCAGGCATTTACAAAGGCAAAGCCAAACAGCGAGTTCTTGATGAGAGTTTAAAATTCAGAGGACACAGGAAAGATTTATTTATTTCATGTATTTTACATTTGTTACTCGTATGTGCTGGGCACTATCCTGTTTTAGAAATATTCACTCACTTACTAACAACCCTATGAGATGAGTTCCAGTAATATCACCATTTTACAGAATGAGACATCTGAAGCCCAGAGAGGTGAAGTAATGTGTCCAAGGTAACACAGCTTTGTGTATTCAAGCAGTCTGATAACAGAGTCTTCGTGATTAAATGACACCGTGCAGCCTCTCTGCCATGTACACATTTCTGTCTTGCTTTTCCACATGGTATTGTGCCTTCTTTGCTTCATGTTTGTTTTCCGGACTAGACTGAACTTTTGAAGGGTTTTCTGTTCCGCTATGTCTAGGTACCTCACATAAAGGAAGAGCTCGACATGACTACTGAATGTCAGTGCTATGATTTTAGGAATTAATCACATTGAATTTGAGTTGTTTTCTCTTTGTGGTGGCTCACTAGCATGCGCTTGTGGAATGGGACTCTGAGTTATATATTTCTATATCCTCAGCCTCTAACACAATTTATAAAGGAGAACACCTCCCATTTGTTTATTTATCCACTGACTCATTCATTCATTCAGTGAAAATGTACTGGGGCAGGCACCATGCTAGTTGCCAGGAATGAGTAAAGTAGACAAACTTTCTGCCTCTGTGGTTGAATCCAGCCTCACAAGAGTATGATATAGAAAAATGATGTTGATATTCTTTAAATTGGACACACTTGTCTGTTCTACAAACAATACTACTAGATTACTTTGCATTGCAACCTATCAGTTCCCTCCCTACCACACTGTGTGGGGAAATAACATTGCAAACAGCTATTTTATTCGTATTTTACCTTACCAAGGGCATTGGTTGCTCATATTGGTCAGATCTAATATTCAAAGCTCAGGAAAAGCTTTCTGGTGCAGAACCGACGGAAGAATGCTCGGGCTCCCACACTGGGGGGCGGGGCTGCTTCATTCCTTTTGTTATATGAAAAGCTTCAAGCATTAATAAGTGATGACAGAGTACACTTGGCTTCTGGTCTTTCTTTGAAGGCTGGCCTGTAGCGTGCTGCTTGGAAGCAGGAACGATTCCACAAATGGTCAGGGAGCTACCCTCCTCCAAACCTCCCTTCACACCAGGTCCAGGTGTGTAAACAGAGCAGATGGGCCTCTGCCCAGGAGGAAGGGAGTTCTGAGAGCACAGAGCTGGAGCCAAGCATGACACCTTTCAGGATTTCTTTTTCTGCCACTTCTCTACACCAAAGCTGGACCTCAGACATTCTCTCCACTCCTTTGCAAGTTCTCTGTAGCTACTGAGGATGTTAATTGCATCAGATTCCTCCGTATAGAGAAGGAAAAAGCTCCTTCCAAGAACCTGCAGGGAACAGGTGGCAGACTGGAGCTCAGGTTACTTTTTTGCCAATCCGAGTGCTGTCCATCACTCAGCACAGCCTGACCGTCCTCCCCGGGATGAGAGGTATCCATGGGGCGCAGTCAGAGGAGTCCCTCGCAAGCCCATGCCCAAAGTCTTGGCACCTGGATGTTTCAGATCTTATGAAATCACCTGCTGGGGCTCTCTATTCAGGGTCTTTTTTATTTTTTTGAGATGGAGTCTTGCTATGCTGGCCAGGCTGGTCTCAAACTCCTGAGCTCAAACTGATTCTCCCACCTCAGTCTCCTGAGTAGCTGGGACTACAAGCAAGCACTACCATGCCCAGCTTTATTTATTTATTTATTTATTTATTTTTTAGAGATGGCAGGGAAGGGAGTCATGCTATGTTGCCCAGGCTGGTTTTGAACTCTTGGCCTCAGGCAATCCTCCTGGTTCAGCCTCCTGTGACTCTGGGATTACAGGTGTGACCCATCATGCCCAATTAAAAAACTGATATACAGTTAGTGACAAATGTGGAAATACAAAAATGTAAAAAGAAGAAAAAATAAAAATCACCAGTAGTCTTATCACTCAAACACTGTAATTGTTAACATTTTATGGTATTTTCTTCCAGTGTTATGATTTCTTTTTCACATGGTTATAATCACAGGTAATAATTATAGGAGCCAACATTTGTCCAGTGCCTACAGTGTGCCAGGCACTGTGCTTTGTATGTATTAACTCATTTCAGGCTCAAAAAGCCCTTAGCAGGTAGGTACTATTATTACCCCCATTTCACAGATAATAAGACTGAGGCACAGGGATGTTAGGATCTTGCTCAAGGTTACTTAGCTAAGAAGCCTAAGAAGCGGGAGAGCCAGGCAGTTCAACTCCAGACTTGCACTGGCAGCTTGGTATGTTTCTGAACTTGACTTTATAGGAAAAGCATTTTCTTACCACCTTCAGAAGCACCAGTTTTAGTGGATAATATTCCATCAAGTAAATGTCTCGCGGTTGACTTAGCCATGCCTCTGTAATTTACACGATGCAACTGTGAATAAAGTAGTATTTGCCAATGAGGCTTTTTTGATATTCTGAATTACAAAATTTCTTTAGGATAAATTCCCAGATCTAGATGCAAAGGGTAAAAGAAAACACTAAGTCTGCAGATAAAGCCAAATATTTTCCAAGCCACCCGCTGTGGGGTTGCCCATCCTTGGAGGGATTAATTCTTTCTTAATCATCAAGAAAGGTTTAATGTATTTGATAGGCAGAAAATGTTTTGATGTTTTAAAATGCTCTCCACCCCAAATCTGAGTCATCTTGTAATAATAAGAACTCAAGGCTGGGCACGGTGACTCACGCCTGTAATCCCAGCACTTTGGGAGGCCGAGGCCGGTGGATCGCCTGAGGTCAGGAGTTCGAGACCAGCCTGACCAACATGGAGAAACCCTGTTTCTACTAAAAATACAAAAATTAGCTGGGCGTGGTGGCAGGCGCCTGTAATCCCAGCTACTCAGGAGGCTGAGACAGGAGAACTGCTTGAACCTGGGAGGCAGAGGCTGTAGTGGGCAGAGGTTGTAGTGAGCCGAGATTGCGCCACTGGGTGACAGAGCAAGACTTGGTCTCAAAAAGCAAAAACAAACAAACAAACAAAAAAACCAAAAAACCTCAAAAAAAGCTCTGGAGGTCTTTCAGTTCCCATTCAAATTCTGATTTTCACTCACACTTATTTTCCTCACATCTGATTATTCTTATGTAAAACAACAATAAAATGAAATGTTAACATACATTTTTCTGATTTGAAAACTTGTAAGTGTCCATTTTAGAAAATAGGGAAACTCCAAAATCCCCTGTAGTGACATTTACTTATTTTATTGTTTATTTTATTTCTTGATGATCACAGTGACGGGTGCTCATTGTCCTCCATTTGGAATGTACAGGAAAGTGGAAAAGCAACAAAGTGAAATCATGAAATGGAGGCAAACTTCTCAGCATTTTCCCTTGCCATTCAACATGTTTAATCTGGCAGAGTGTCATGGCTCACGCCTGTAATCCCCGCACTTTGGGAGGCTGAGGCGGGGGGATCACTTGAGCCCAGGAGTTCAAGACCAGACTGGGCAACATGGTGAGACCCCGTTTCTATAAAAAATACAAAAACGACCCGGGAGTGGTGGCGCAGGCCTGTAGTTCCTGCTACCTGGGATGGGGTCCCAGCTGAGGTGGGAGGATGGCTTGAGCCGGGGAGGTCGAGGCTGCAGTGAGCCAAGATCGTGCAGCTGTGCTCCAGCCTGGGTGAGAGAGAGACCCTGTCTCAAAAACAGCTACAACAACAACAACAACAACAAAATATGTTTGATCTAAAAAAAACCAAAACCAAAAACAACAACAAAAGAACCCGTTTTTATGGCTGCATGAGAATTTACATCTAAGAGACTTTTAGATTGCTTCCCCCTTTTCTTCCTTTTTTTTTTTTTTTTGGTCTCACACCTGGAGCTCGGTTCTTGGCTGACTTGCACGTTTGCTTTGAAGGATAAGGAAGAATAATTGGAACAGAATGGGGGTGGGGGAGGGTGGACAGAATAAGAAAGGGCTCCACTGCCCCCAGCTTTCACTTCCTAGAACAGGGCCAGAAGGGCCCTAGGGTGGCTTCAAGACACCCTTTTGGCCAGTCACTAACAAAGTGATGTCATGTCACTCACCACAGGCACATAACAGAAGCTCAGTAAATATGTGCTGGAGGGTGGATCAGTGGACGGACTTGATGGGGGTCGCCATGTATGAACTTTACCCTCTTGTTGTAACTCTACAGTAATGGTCATTGCATCTCAGCATTCCCTTTATTAAAAAAAAGAAAAACAGGTATGCATCTGTGATCCTAGGTCCTGGCCTTATTAGGATCCTAGAGGAGTGACCAACCAGAGGTCTTTTAGCCCAAGGCAAATAATTGTGATCAAAGCTTTCTGGATCTCTCCCGGGAGGTCCTCGGCTGGAGAGAACAGCCTAGGACCAGACCCTCCAGTGTGAAGCGCCTCCTTTCCCTCTGAGACCTGTGAGCAGCCCAGCCCTGTGGGGAAAGGGGAGAAGGAGGCAGATGTGGGGGAGCAGGAGAGGCCGGGGAGGTGTACTGTTCTGGCGGAGGCAGGGCGGGACAAGCTGTCTTTGCAAAGATGGCTCAAAGCCCACTGAGCTCCCAGTTGAGCTTCTTACAAGAGGGAGGCTGCCCTTTCGGGGCCTCTTTTGCTCTCTTGAGACCCCCAGGGAGGGCAGCTAAGCTCACCTCCGCCTTGGGGGGCTGTGGGACTCACTTCGCTGAGCTGTTACTTGACGTCTTTGCCTCCATTTTCATAAAAACGGTACAGTTTTGAGCTGACACTGGGACAAATACCGCTTTTGACTTACATGCTTTAAGTATATATAAGAAAAATAAAATTATGTAATATTAGTTATGAAGCATGACACTGCCATTGTAGAGGCCACACTTTTCTTTTAGGTGACATTTACAGGACAGCCATCCACACATGTGTGGCTGATTTTGAAAATTCAGCATGAGACATTTCAACATGATGGCTATTTCAGCCTCTTCCGCAAGCATTCAGGGATGTGAATGTGTATAAAATTAGAAATTAGGTCATGTGGGAGGAATCAATCAACTCTTACTTATCAAATCAATTCATGAAACCCAAACATAATTATGGAAACTGGTTTGAACTTTGCTTTTTAAAGTTTAGCATAGCCAGGAGTTCCCAAATCATGTTACAATGTGTCCCTTTGACTGCTAACGGAAAGGCCGCATTTCAGCTTTCGAGGCCAGGGAGTTCTGTCTGGCTGTTTCTCTTTTTAATCTGCAAATGGGGGGTTAGACTGGAGTCTGATTTAATGAGTTTGGGGTGGGGCTCAAATATTAGTATTTACTAAAAGCCCAAGAAATAATTCTAATATCAGCCAAGGTCCAGTCCATTGGCTTAGGTGACCTCTAAGTCCTGCTTTGGCAAGAAAATGCTGTGCTTTCTAGAATTAAAAAGTTTGTTTGTTTATTTATTTTAAGAGATAGGGGTCTCACTCTGTCATCCAGGCTGGAGTGCAGTGGCACGATCGCAGCTCACTGCAGCCTTGAACTCCTGGGCTCAAGTGATCCTCCTGCCTTAGCCTCCTGAATAGCTGGGACCACAGATGCGTACCACCATGCCAGCCTAATTTTTTAAAATTTTATTTTCTTTTGTAGAGATGGGGTCTTGCTTTGTTGCTCAGGCTGTAATTTAAATTTTTACATAAAAGTAAGGAAATCAGATTCATTTTGCACATAACGCTACTTAAAAACATCTTCCTAAATTCCAATTTCATGGAAGTCCACAAACTATACTTGCTTCATAAGGGATGCAAACTTCACAGAGTATTTTGGGCAGATCTTACGAATTTAGAAAAGTTATGTTTGCTTCACATTTTTATATTCCTAAGTGAGTTTTAAGCCAGTTATCCAAAACAAATTTATTTTCCACCTTTAAGAGTCAAGATGTCAAAGTTTTTGATTTCCAGGTGGAAATCATGGAAATCTAAAGGATCAAAAAGAAATGTTTATGGATAAAGAGAGATAAGAAATAGAGATACTGACTTCTTGCTGTTTGCTAAGGATGACAATTTCCTGTGTGCGTGTGTCTGTGTATGCATGTGTGTGTGTGTGAGTGGATGTGTGTGTCTGTGTGTATGTGTGTGTGTGAGTGTGTTTGCAATGAGCCTCTGCTGGGATGGGGGAGGAGTAGCCAGTGCTGGGGGAGCACCTTAAAGGAACTTTAAAGACAGATGGTGGCAGGCTGCAGCCATGGGGCCAGCAGGCTCCTGATTTCATGGCAATGTCTGCCTAGCAACCCTCCTTATTGAAGACCATGTCTCCAGAACTAGCCAGGTTTTAAAATGTAATTCAACTTTGGAGATGGTTTTTATTTTCTTGTTATGAAACCTAGGCGCCCACACTAAGAACTCAAATGACTGCATGCCTGTGTCTGCTCCTGAAGACGGTCTGTGGCAAAGTGATGCTAAGGTTGAAACCCGTCCATCAATAGGTCACAGGAAATAGAAAGATCCAAGTTCAGTATTTGGATTAGAAATACAAGTCAAAGACGGAACACTGCCATCAGAAAAGTGCGATCCTAAAAGATATTTATTTGAAAGTTTTGAAAAAAGTAAAGCTCATGCCCTGGGGCTTCTGGGAGTATGTACAAAATACAATAATTAAATTAAGTCCAGCAGTTAAAGTTCCTCATAAAAAGAAAAAGCTGGAGTGCTTCCCAATGGGGAATGCTTGACTTAAAAGAAAGGTTTTACTCTGTGGCCTGAAGGTCAACAAACTGGGACTCGGTGGGAATGGATAACATTTCTTAAAGGGGTTCTTAGGTCTTCGTTTTGTTGAAAGAAAATAAAAGTAAAAAGGGACAAGTTTTGAAAATTCAAAAAATGAAGGTGCAGTCCTAAAATCATCACAATTTTTATAAACGCTACACTGGAGGCTATGAAAACATGTTCTCTTTTCTGAGCACTAATCTAACACATATGCCCTTTGAGAAGGAAGGGAAAAGGCCAGTGGCGCTTTCTGAACAAACCACTTTAAAATATGCTCATTTTCACAGGCAGTGCATGCAAATTCATAGCCCATCCATTGGCTATTTATTTTGAAAACATTTTCCTTAAGTATTTTCATGTATTTGACAATTTAAAATTCCTTATATGACACAAAGACTGATCATATTTTAAAAACGCTTTTATGAGGCAAAGTTATAAAAATGACCATCTTGGGCCACGTTGTTGTAACCTAAAAAGGAATGTTGATCATCCTTTGGAAATACCTGTTTTGCTAAATCATTTGTTGTTACCTTTCTGGTAATATCTCCCCCAAAAGGAATAAGGTTAAGAATAGGATAGAAATAACATTTTACAAGTTTACATCATTCTAAAATGTATACTTTATGAGTTTGTGTGTACATATAAACTTGATGTGAGGTTAAACTTTCTCATTTATAAGCATCACTCTAGGCTTTCACATGAGTTTCAGTCACTAATTTGCAGATCATCATCTTCCTTGTGACTTACATAGAAGCTGAATGCTGGCTTTGCATTAAGACAGCGTGATCAAAGGTAGGATATTGGGAATAGCAGCTTTGACTTTGGGAGGCTGAGGCGGTTGGATTACTTGAGGTCAGGAGTTTGAGAGCAGCCTGGCCAACATGGTGAAACCCCGTCTCTACTAAAAATACAAAAATTAACCAGGCATGGCCGGGCACGGTGGCTCAAGCCTGTAATCCCAGCACTTTGGGAGGCCGAGGTGGGTGGATCACAAGGTCAGGAGATCGAGACCATCCTGGTGAACATGGTGAAATCCTGTCTCTACTAAAAATACAAAAAATTAGCCAGGTGTGGTGGCGGGTGCCTGTAGTCCCAGCTACTTGAGAGGCTAAGGCAGGAGGATGGAGTGAACCTGGGAGGCGGAGCTTGCAGTGAGCCGAGATTGTGCCACTGCACTCCAGCCTGGGTGACAGAGCAAGACTCTGTCTCAAAAAAAAAAAAAAAAAAAAAAAAAAAAAAAACTAGCCAGGCACGGTGGTGTGCACCTGTAATTCCAGGTACTGTGGAGGCTGAGGCAGGAGAATCACCTAAACCCGGGAGGTGGAGGTTGCAGTGAACCCGGATTGCGCCACTGGACTCCAGCCTCGGTGACAGAGCAAGACTCCATCTCAAAAAAAGCAAAAACAAAACAAAAACAAAACAAAAAACAACAACAACAACAACAACAAAAAACCCACAAAAACCCAAAACAAAACAATCCAAAAAATAAAAAACAAAGAAATAGCAGCTTTGGCAGCAACATTTAATTTGCTGACTAATTAGCAGCCTCATTGACATTTCTTTTTTTTTTTTTTTTTTTTGAGACGGAGTCTCGCTCTGTCGCCCAGGCTGGAGTGCAGTGGCCGGATCTCAGCTCACTGCAAGCTCCGCCTCCCGGGTTTACGCCATTCTCTCGCCTCAGCCTCCCGAGTAGCTGGGACTACAGGCGCCCGCCATCTCGCCCGGCTAATTTTTTGTATATTTTAGTAGAGACGGGGTTTCACCGTGTTAGCCAGGATGGTCTCGATCTCCTGACCTCGTGATCCACCCGTCTCGGCCTCCCAAAGTGCTGGGATTACAGGCTTGAGCCACCGCGCCCGGCCGACATTTCTACTTTGATTCCCAAAGTACAGCATTATCTGTCTGTGCGCTCGGGGACTCTCTGGTAAAATGGACACCCTAAATGTCCTATGCCAAGCCCACAGTCAAGGAAAGACTGTGGAATGTCCTGCAAGCAGCTCATGGCCTAAGACATTCGATTTACCTCCAAAACACACACAGAATTAGACAAACATAGTTTGCCCGTGTTGTTGTTTTCTTTCCTACATTTGTTATTTTTGCTTTTGGAATTGTGAGGGGAGGAAGGAAGAGATGGTAAAATTATAAGGCAGAAGGAAGAATCTAGCAGGACTAGATGGAAGGAGACGTGATGCAAAGTACAGTGCCCATGGGGGATGGAGCATGGGAGCAAGGCCCGCAGCCAAAAGGTGGTGTCGAGGGAGCCAGCTCAGCATGGCACTGCAGCCTCTGTCGTTGGGGTTGGCATCAACACCATGCCTGCACCGGGCCTTCTTCCCTTAGACAACCCAAGACATTTTCCAGCCATTCAGACCAGCCCCCAGCAGAAAATCCTGCAAAATGTGCAGGGGCATGTTGAGTCTGGGAGGCAGGTGCTCAGGGACCTACAGGGGTCGGGGGACATCAAGGCGCGTTGTGAGGTGGCACCGGCCTGGTGGCAGGGCTTCCCGGCTGTGTTTTTGATGACTCGTTGTTTGAATTGTGATGAATTCGAATATCTTTGCTGGGGTCAGGCACTGTCTCTGAGGGAGGCAGTTGCTGAAAAGGAGGCTTCGTTATTTTTCTCATTGTTTCAAAAAACACATTTGGAGCTTGCTCACCCTACAGAATTGATGAACTGGGGAACCTGATGTGGAAACATGAATCTGAGGCACTCGAGCGGGGAGGAAGCTGTGTGGTTTAGTGGAGAGAATTTGGAGAGTTTAGTGGTAGTCTTGGTTTTGCCAGCAGTGTGACCTTGAGCAAGTCCCCTGGCAGGGCCAATAGTTGCACAACTCCAGGAGGTGCCCCTAGCATTGCATTTTTTTCTATGTGGATGGTGCCCCCTTCAGCCAGGACGTTGGTACTGCATAATCCTCCAGCCCTTAAGTGTCTACAAAATCAGAGGACTGGACAAAATGATCAGATAAGAGTTTACAGTCAGAACATCTCCAGCACTGAGAGAAACTTCCATAGGCCAGCAATGGAGCTAGGAGATTGTCAATAACAACGACAGCAACAAAAGAGCAACGCAGCTCCCAAAATGCACGTGGCTGTGGGAGTGTGCCGCCCTTTCTGGTATGTCCCAGAATTTGAACATGTTGTCCTGTGAGAGCATATACTTCATCTAGTAATCAAAGTAAATATGAAGCCAGGCCAGGTGGCTCATGTCTGTAATCCCAGCACTTTGGGAGGCCGAGGAGGGTGGATCACCTGAGGTTCGGAGTTTGAGACCAGCCTGGTCAACATGGTGAAACCACATCTCTACCAAAAATACAAAAATCAGCAGGATGTTGTGGTACGCCCCTGTAGTCCCAGCTACTCAGGAGGCTGAGGCAGAAGAATTGCTTGAACCCAGGAGGCGGAGGTTGTAGTGAACCAGTATCTCACCACTGCACTCCAGCATGGGTGAAAGAGACCCTGTCTCAAAATAAATAAATAAATAAATAAATAAATAAATAAAAATAAAGGATAAAATGGGGTTGGCTGAATAGAAATGCATATTCCAGCCAGCTCTGCGCAGTGCGATTCCCAGACTCGACTGCGCGCAGGTTTGGCCTCTGGGTGGAAGTCATTTGATCTTTACTGAATGCCTACTACGTGCCAAGCATGATGCTAGGTGCTTTAAAAACACTGTATTTACTTATTAGTTTTTATTTCTCTTTATTTTACATTCATTCTTTTAAAAAATTATTTTAAAAAATTATGGTAAAATATAAGAAACAAGATTTACCATTTTAACCACGGTGGCATTAAGTACATTCATATCGTTGTGCCACCATAGCCCTCCTCTTCTCCAGAACTTTTTTCATCTGACAAAAGTGAAACTCTGTACCCATTAAACAGTAACTCCCCATTGCCCCACCCCTAGCTCCCGGCAACCACCATACGCCAGGTGCTTTTGAATACAGTAGTTCATTTAATCCTCCATCACAGGTTAGGGGCTCTAGTAGCAGATGCTCAGACAGACTTTAGGATGCAAGATGCTAGGGAACAACGTCCAGGAAAGGAAGGAGAACTCAGGATTAGTGTGAAGGAGAAGTTGAATGGCCAAGCAGACCCAATAAAGTCTTGGCTAACCCCAGTGGAAACTCTGGCATGTATATGCCCCGCCAAAGTGTCCCACCTCTCACCAAAATGGTGGGGGGCCCTGGAAGGGTCTTGGGCAAGGCAGCAGCGGGGTGGGGAGCTGTCTGCTGACTGTATCTACCCAGCCTGGCAAGTGGGGATTCTGGAAGTGGAGCATCTCTCTGACTACCACATCCTCAGAGCAACTCTTGGAGTTAAGTGTTTTTATTTGGGTAGCTGAAGAGACTGATGTTCAGAGCGAATAAATGGCTTCTTCTTCTGTCTGCACGTGACCTAACCCATTAGTAGTAAAGCCAGGATCAGAACCTAAGTGGAGGAGGGAGACTCAGTCCTGATTTTAATGAACACATTTTCCACAAGCTCATGCTGGGGATGAGAGGCAAGAGCAGGAGAGGGATCAGACATGTGTGACAATGTCCAATATTCAAAGCATCCACACTATTTTTGGGGACACATACATCTAAACAACCACTATAATGAAAATCCAATCCATGCAACAGAAGGACTAAGGGAAGAGCAGCACGTTGTCTCTGGGGGAGCTGGGAGGACCTCACAGGAGTGGCTTTCAAGCTGTGTCTTGAAGAATGCTTTGGCGTTTGTTGGGTGTCATAGAGAGGGAGAGTTACAGCTTGTGCAAAGGCTTCGGAAAAGATCAGTGTGGATAGTGGCCAGGGCCTCTTGAGAGAGCTGTGCTGTCACTGATGTGGGTACACAGGGGCGGGAGCAGGCAGTGGCTGGAGCTCCCTTCTTGCAGCCTGGGAGAAGCTCCTGAGAGCCCCTGCACGAATTCCAGGACCTGGAAATTGGATGGGGAAAAATGGATGTGCCCTTGTCCTCATGTGGGGTTTGGGTTACTCGCCAGCACAGTTCCCCAAGAAAATCGAAGCCAGAAGTTCATGTTGGTTTTTACGTTCTTCCTTTCACAGAACTCAAAAGGCCACCCCCCTGCCCCTTTTTCCCATTAAGCCAGATGCCTAGCGTGTGTAGTCTTCGGGAGAAACTCCACCACAGAGCTCTCTGAAATGGAATGTTCATTTTTCTCTTGATTCTATTAGTGTGTCTGATTATGAAGGAAATTTGATTCAGTGTTTAAAAACAAAACAGAACCCAGCCAAACCAGCTATTTGGCGTTATGTAAACCAAAGAAATCCAGTTTCTTGTCACTGAAGCGCTCCCTTTTAGCCAGCTATTTTAACATCATCATATAGCCAGCGTTGGGCCTCTCTTGTTTTTTTGTAAGATGGAGTTTTCAGCCTATCAACTCTTTTATTTATGTAATGAAAGGAATCTCTAAAGTTCCTTCCAGGCCTGAGGCTCCAATCCCCAGGGAACCTGTCCAGTTTTCTTTCTTTCTTTCTTTTTCTTTTCTTTTCTTTTTTTTTTTTTTTTTGAGACGGCGTTTTGCCCTTGTTGTCCAGGCTGGAGTGCAGTGGCAGGATCTTGGGCAACCTCTGCCTCCTGAGTTCAAGCGATTCTCCTGCCTCAGCCTCTTGAGTAGCTGGGATTACAAGCATGCACCACCACACCTGGCTAATTTTTTGTACTTTTAGTAGAGATGGGGTTTCACCATGTTGGCCAGGCTGGTCTTGAACTCCTGACCTTAATCTGCCCACCTCAGCCTCCCAAAGTGCTGAGATTACAGGCAGAAGTCACTGTGCCCGACCCACTTTTCTGTATGTTTACATGTTGCATGCAATAGTGAGAGAGAAATTTTCACCAACAGGGGAGTCTCACACAGTTTCGGGATTCCTCCTCAGTCAATGGTAGGCACAGGTGAGTTGAGAGGCTGTCTTACACCCATCCTGGTGACAGCCAGCTTTGTCCTGTGACTTAGGTGCGGGTAGCTAGACTCTGGAAGTCTGGCCTCCTTCTACACCTTCCAGAATGGGTTGGTTCTTGAACAAGAGCTTGTATGGGAGAAAAGCACCTTAACTTGGCCAAATTCAGCCCTAAGCCTGAGGACAGTTTTCCAATTCCCTGCGTATGAGCAAAGGGGAATAGGGCCAGGATGGAGTGTGTCTCTCTGCAAGTTTGAAAGGCTGTGTACAAACAGAAGGCCTGGCCTCACTCCTCAGACCTCAGGCAGGCCTCTGACAGGTTGAGGACTGCAGTCTGGCAGAGCTCCTGCCCACCAAAACTGGAGGGGAGAGGGAGATGAAAGGTGGAAAAAGTGACTGGTTTCAAAGCATATGGCCTGTAGTTTTTCAAACGTTTTTAATTCCTAATTCGCACCTCTCGTTATCATCACACACTGTAGTAGCCAATGGCACTTTTTTTGTGTTGACACTCGACATTATTTTAGGCTTCTGCTCCTCCTTTGGCTTCCACAAGGGCATTCTAATTTCAAAAGAAAAGTTCATCTGGAATAAGTCCTGTGACTGGCCCCTCTGGCACACAATCGGGTTCAACAGGTGTTTGTTGAATGACTAAACGAATGAATGAAGCAAATCCCTTCAAAAAGTTCGGGGACATCTTTACTCTCAGCAAAACTTCCCCATTTCCTTCTTAAACTTGCGATTACCACTTAGAGTGGCCTCCAGGGATTCCCAAGGAAAATCGGCAAAGCTGACTTCACAGTTTTGCAAAAACTCATAACCAAAAAGCTACCAGAAAGGGAATGTTCATTTTCCTCTTGATTCGAATACTGTGACTGAACAAAGTGGCCGATTCGTCCCTCGGGCTTGCGGCCTGGCGGGGTGAGGCCGAGGCTTCGGTCAAGGAGACCACAGCCAGGGAGCTGCACCGGCAGCCTGCGGGTCCCCTCGGGGCTCGTCGTTCCGCGTGGCTTGGGCGTGGATTCGGGGCTGCAGGGACCCCAGGGCCGGCGGGACCCCAGAGGTGCCCGAGGGCCCCGCGCAGGTGTCCGGCCTGTGCGCGGGGTGCGCGGGGGTGCTGGGGCCTGGGAGACCCAAGAGAGACGTTATTGTTACAGTGTAACGAGTCTGATTAACATGCTCCTGACACTTTCTCTTAGTTTCTCGGGCTCCTAGCAACAGCGCACAAAGGCGCGGGATTGTCCCGGGCTCCACCGGGACATGGGGCCGCCTTTGATCTGCCACCATTACAGCCAGGCTGCGCGACAGGCGCGCAGGCTCCGGGCGGCCCGCGGCGGGCGGGCGAGCGGGGCCCACAGTCCAGGCCTCCTGGGCCGCCACGCTCCCCCCGGCCCGGCCTCGGCCCCGGCCCCGGCTCCGCGCGCAGCCGGGGCGCAGGGGACGCAGCCTCGGGGCTCCGCAGGGCTCGGCATCTGCGGCCACCGCGTGTCCCCTGCGCTCCTCCTGCCCGCGGGGCCGCCCACCCCGGCTCGCGGCGCCCTTTCCGTCGGAAGAAGCAAAAGTAAAACCCAACCGGTCACTTACAGTGGGAAAAAAATAAAAATCATTTAAAAGGAAGGGCATGAGTGACAAAGAAGTCCCAAATGATTTTGTCAAAACAAAACGAACTCGCCCCGCAGGCTGCAGCGCGCTCGGCGGAAACGGGGTTCGAGTGGCCGCCGCCGCCCGGGCGCTACCGACGGCTTCGGCCCCTTCCCGCAAGTCGCTCTTTACGTCGTGGGCAATTCTTATTGACTGGGAAGGCGATATGCTGCCAAATAACAACTGGAATTTAAACAAACGAACACCACCCCCTCCAAAGCCAGCCGGCGCAGAGCTGCTGGGTCCCACGCGCGGACTCGCGGGCGCCAAGCGGGGTCTGGGAAAGTCACTGACTCTCCTTGGGGGCCGCGCTCAGGTACCCCGCAACGCCCGTGGGAAATACAGCGCGGAAAGAAAGTCGAAGACTTTCACGCTGAAATGCTGGGGTCTCCGCTCCCCGCGAAGATGAGCCGGGAAGCATGGCAGGGGCTCCGCAGGTGACACGGACCCTCAGCCGCGTCCACGAGCTCGGGGCCTCGCAGGCCGTCTCAGTACCGTTTTGTGCCATTCATTGCTTTTCTAGTACTAGAAGAAAACACAGAAGATTCGGTTTTCCAAGGTAAACCGAAATCGTAAAAGCAGAAGGTCCTTCCAATTAAAACAAAACAAAGAACCCCGTATTTTTTTTTCTCCTCGTGGCATTGTTACAAAATTACAATGTCCCCAATGAAGCACGTCAGTTTCCCGAACTCCCGCAAAACGACCGGGTGCAAAAGTGTGAATGATAATAACATGTCTATTTTAGAGACGGGGGAAAACGACATAGTTTGTTCTATCTGCCCAGCGAAATATGCCAGGGAAGGAGTTACTTTCAGATTCAAATCGGAGGCGGTGAAGTCTTCATCCCGCAGGACTGTTTTCCCAGCCGCCCCTGGAGGAGAGGAGGGGAGGGCGGCTGCGAGGACTAACACTGGGACATCAGCCGGGAAGGCTCCCGGATGCCGAGAAACGTCCTAACTTGTGTTCACAGACACTGCCCGACTCGGACTGGAGTTCCCCTCACCGTTTCAATAAAACATGACTGTATTGATATAATCCTCTATACATTAAAATGAGGTTGTCACAGATTGTCATTAAGACCTCAGTAAAACAATGAAGACATTATTGGGCACCCCCCCTCAGGCAAGGTATTAGGGGAATAAAGCAATCTACACCACACGGGTCCTATTGAGATTAATGAAAAAATTATGCAAAAAAAAATCTCAATTTCATTTTCCCGTGACGGGGCTTTGCATACATACAGTCAGTCTTGCCTTGCACCTGATGATTTATTAAACTAATCTACAGCGATCACCACTGATGTTCTCGACTCAATCTTGTCCTGGCTCATTTTCTAAGTAATTGTTTCTCATTAGTTCTGATAATGTTTTAATAGTGTTACCCATAATTTAGACCCCAAGAATTAATAACAGGGGGGTGATATGGCTAAGCGGCTTGTGATGAGCTATACAAAATATAAACAGGTATGGTTTCTAATTAATCAGATTAGCTGCAAGGTCCTCTTCCTGTCACCCATGCCTGGCTCAGGAGCCGGGCAGCTGTCACTTCCCCATGTCTGGGGTGCCCGGTGAGCTCAGTGATCACTCACCTACCCTTGGCTGCTCTCCCATCTTTCCCAGGGCACCTGGGCCCACCCATGGCACCACAGAGATGCGGGTGGGGAAAGAGGGGGAATACCCTTTGCCTTCCAGCATCTTCTTCCTGGAGTTTCGTTCTTCAAGGACTAAGGCACCATGGGTTTCTGATCAGGACTGAACTCTCTTCTGGGACCCTCGTCGTTTGGGTCTCTGTTCAGAGAATGGGACTTTGGTCCAGATTTGTGACTCTCATAGGTCCTAGTCTCATGATCCTACCCTAATAGGGACCATGGATTATGAGGAAGATAATAAACTGGACATTTGGGGAGACTGAAACAAGGTGGTTTTGTCTGAACAAAGCAGTTTGGGATGAGGGCAGGGGTGTGGCCAGCAGTCCGACGTGACTGGGACCTAGGAAACCGTGGTTGGGACCTAGGAAACCGTGGCCTGGGAGTGGCCAGCAGTGGGAGACCTAGCCAGTCAGTCCTCCGTACCACCCAGGGACCTTGCGGAGCGGCCTGCTTTTCCCCAGGTCGTAGGGCTCCTTGGCTGGGGAGGTCTTGAGGAGGCTCCTCTGTGTGGGGCAGGCTGGCTGGCTGCCTGTAGGGCCAGGGTGGAGACTAGAATGCAAGCCCTTCATCACCTGAAGCCAAGGGCTTCTTTGGATTAGGCTGGAGGATGGGAAGGGTAGTTAGATTGGGGTGAGGGCTGCCCATAGGAAGGAAAAGATGGGGTTTATTTTCTTCTTTTGCTTAGGACCAGCCCTGCCTCCACTGTTTCTAATACCCTCAGCAGGTGTGTATGGCAGGGGCAGAGTGAGAGAGGCCTTCTTTTTGCCTTCCCACTGCCAAGCCATCCTCCCATCCCTCTGCGTTCTGAGCAAAGGGGCAGACTGGGTGTGCGCAGTGTGGCCCTGGGTTACCTGGTGCGCACCTGACTCCAGGAGTCCCATCCTGGGTGGGTCCCAGCTGCAACAATGGGTGCTGTGGGTGCTCCTGCAGGAACTGCTGCTGCTGCCCCCTCTGGGGTCTGGAAGCAGTGTGGCTAGAGGCCGTTTGGCTCTCACGTTGGTGAGATGCCATCTTCCTCCTTCCCGCCTCTGAGTGAGGATGGGGCTAGCTCCCACCTTCCTTTCTGGCCACTCTGGGGCAGCACAGGGCAGCCAGGGTGGAGGGTGGCACTGCTCTATGAGGGACCCCACGGAGCGTGTGCCATCTCCATTTAGGAGCTCTCTGTCTCCTGGATCCCGTGTTTGGGAAATGAGTTGTTGTCTTCACAGAATGAGGGTCCCCAGAGCCATCTTGCCCAGTGCTGGCTCCCCGTATGGCTGTCCCTTTCTGCTGTGCACTGGGCAGGGTGGGGGTCACCTGGTGGCGGTGGGACTCTGCGGCCGTGCTTTCGTGTGATGGTGCCTCTCCTGGTGTCTAACCTCAGCTCCACTCACCTCTCGGGCTTCCTGTGGGAATTGCAAGAAGTGGGGAAAAGGAGAGGCCTGGTTGGGGCTCACACTAGGGGCTGCGGAGGAAATAATCCAAAAGGGCGTAGGAGGAGGTGAAAAATGAAAGTAAAAAACAACTGTTTTCTATTTACAAATTTAAATAAACAGAACAGCCTTCCCCGCGG
This sequence comes from Trachypithecus francoisi, assembly GCF_009764315.1. Classification (NCBI taxonomy): domain Eukaryota; kingdom Metazoa; phylum Chordata; class Mammalia; order Primates; family Cercopithecidae; genus Trachypithecus; species Trachypithecus francoisi. Next base: position 15,384,261 of record NW_022681463.1, read on the forward strand.
TGTTTGTCTAAGAGTAGCAGTGTTGCTGCTGTGTAGGTCATGAAAAGGTTGGTGTAGAGTTTAAAACTTCCCATTCTGTTAATTTCTTAAGGAACAGTCGTCCAGAGTCTCGGCACAAAAGCTCATGATTTAATGAGGAACAGAAACAAAATCTCTGATTGTTGGTGTTTCAAACTTCATTGGCGTCCTCTGGCAAGCACAAGTTGATCCCTCTGCAGCTTCAATACCCTTTAGCCTTCAATATAAGAGTACATGCTGAATAGGGAACAATGGCTGGTTGTTATGTTTATTTACCCTTACTACAAGCTGGGTTAACCTCTTCAAAACAGCTTTACTAAGCCCGTTAACCACACCACCCATCTGACCTGCAGCCGCATCTCTAATGTGATGCAAATCTTGCAGGAGCCACATGCACCAGCTCGGGGGCATTGTGTCTTCTGAGACGCTACAAGTTTATGACTGAGGGAGTCCTGTCTCGGCCATACATTTCCAGGGGGAAATGGCCTCAATGGCAAACAGTTAAACGGGAAAATAAAGGGGGAGAATGGATGGTCGTGTGTTTCTGCACATTTATTTTTTAATTGCCAGTAACGGTTGACCCACAGCATTCACCCAGGATGACAGCTTTCCTGTTCATCATCTAGCGGTTCAAGGAGATGGATGTTTCATTTTGGGGGTAGAGGTTAATAGTAACCAGTTTTGAAAGTTTATTTTTAGAAAGTGTCTTTTTAAGCCAATATAGTACTTAGTATTCTTTTTTGATGCCATCTCTGTTGTTTTATCAGATTACTAGTGAAATAGAGATGAGCCCTTAATGTTGTTACTATTTTTTAAAGGCCTGGCTTTTCTTAAAATTATTTGTGGTGTCAGCTGTACACATGAACAAGCAGGAAACATTTAGTAACATGAGAAGGGTGGAGGGAATATGTCTATTTGGGAAAGACCGTGTCATTAAAAACCTACCTTCCCCTCACAGCCCATCTTTCCCCAGGATCTTACCTCCCTGTGAAATCATAAGCCCATATTTGTAATACACTAAAAATGATAAAATTATAAACTTGGATCCAAAAGGAAAAACGTTCATTTTTTTTTAGGGGAATAACTGGCCAGTAAGACAACAACAACAAAATCGTGATTCACATGAACTGTAAATGCAGTCAGGTCCCAATGTGGCATCCTAACAAGTTGCTTTGAGTATTGTGGTTTGTCTTTAAGAAACCCACTGTATATGTTCAGCCCACCTGATGAGAGCTTCATTTAACAGATCATTTTTCCTTGATGGAGGTGGCAAGCGTAACAATGTTCTGGGCCTGCTTCAGTAATGGCATGTCGATCATACTCCCTTGGAAAGTAAAGGCTCCCTGGAAAACAAAGAATACGAACTTCCCGAAAGAATGCTCAAATGATAGGTTTCCCTTCTGTGCACACTTGCACAACAAGAACATTTTAGATTCCACCTGAATTAGACTGACTTTCCTACCCAACTTTTGAGAAAGCCAAAGTCAATTACAGAGGAGAGATTTCTTTTTTCTCCTAAAGACGGGAAAAGAATAAAAATCTTCAGCATTTTAACGGAGAGGAAAAACACATCGGACACAAGACAGGAAACTGCTCAGTTAGCTCTTGAAATCAAGCAGAAAACAGCTGTGGGAGGAAAATCTAAATACTTCCCTATATATTTTTGAAATATTATGTAGAACTTTAAAAGCAGGGATATATTCTGGCAACTGATGATTGTTGTAAAAATTTGTACCATCAGGCTAATGGCAAAATCTTACCGCCTTGCTGTAACATAACTGAGAGGTAACATGAGAAGGTGATGAGAAAATGCAAGGTAGGATAGATAGTACTGAGTACAAAGAGATGAGTCTGTTGGTACACACTTACAGAAGACCATTAGAATGACCAGGGACTGCCGGGCGCGGTGGCTTATGCCTGTAATTCTAGCACTTTGGGAGGCCAGGACAGGCGGATCACCTGAGGTCAGGAGTTCGAGAGCAGCCTGGCCAACACGGTGAAACCCTGTCTCTAATAAAAATACAAAAAAATTAGCTGGGCATGGTGGCGCAGGCCTGTAGTCCCAGCTACTTGGGAGGCTGAGGCAGAAGAATGGCTTGAACCCAGGAGGCGGAAGTTGCAGTGAGCCCAGGTCACACCACTGCACTCCAGCATGGGCAACAGAGCAGGACTCCATCTCAAAAAAAAGAAAGAAATACCAAGGACATGAGCTGTAACAAAAGAATCACAGATCTGTTGAATGTTAAGATGGGAAGGCGTCTCTAAAATCTCCTGGAATAGCCCCATTTTACAGACTCATTTTTTAAAAAAACTTCTACCATACTTATATAGACTGTGTCAAGTAACCTAAGCCCTGTTCTAGATGAGGAAATGGAAGCTCAGAGTAATAAAAGAAGGAAAAAAAGAAGTGATCTTCCAAGGTCATGTGACTAGGGAAAGCCAGAGCTGGGCTGATGCTTGGGTCTCAGAGCTTCAAGCCTTCATCAGAGATCCCCACATTAAGAAGACAAGGTAGCTTCTTTAAGTGCATCAGCAAAAGACAGATTAAATGGACAGAAAGCAGCATGCTCAGAACCCAAAGTTAATGTCTAGTTATTTGTGTTCTTTTCATCACTTCCTTTTGTTGCTTACAATGATAGCCCTTCATCCTAATCCACCCTGCTTTGACCTGTGGGCAAGGATGCTGGTGGGAGTGGGGTGCAGGGGTCCTTCGATACCTAGAGGTGGTTGGGGCAATCCTAAGGCACATTGATGGTGGTCCATTTGCATCTATTGCAGCTCGTTTCTGGATTTCACAAGTACCACTTCCCAACAGTCAATGCTGATGTTACTCAGGGCTGCTGGGATAGGAGTGCTGGGCTCCCATGATGAGGGCTGAGAGGTAATAAGTTATGGTTATACAAAGGATGGAGGTAAAGAAAAATGGGGGGAGTCCTTAGCAATGACTTTTGGGATTTATCTTTCGATTGAGAGAGATTCTAAGCCTACTAGGATCAGGATTTTTACCAGTAGTGGCCAACCTTCTCAGCCTTAGGATGACTCCTACTCATATGAACACCTGTCTGGCCTAAATTCCTGTGCTGCAAGTCCCTCCCCAGCCCTCTCGTTTTTACTGTTTATACCCCAGATTGTCCTTCCCATAACTTAATTCAGCCTCGAGCTGATGACCAGGAGGAATTTTCCTAATTTGGTTGGAAGTTCCGAGGAGGTCCTGTAGGTTGGCGTTACATGGAAATCAGGGCCTGGGTCACATGCTGTTTTACAAGGCAGTCGTCTAGTTTTCTTATTGGAGTGAACGATGAAGACCAAAGGCCTCTTGGTTATCTGCCCACCAAGTGGATTATGGCCCTGTAAAACAGCACATCTGTCCTGCTAGGGTTTCAACAATAGGCTGGGGAGACGAAATGAGCATAGATGCACATGAAATCAAAACGGTGCACAGAGAATCCAAACGGTGGCCGTGAGTCTGTGCCACGTTCCCGAACCTGCTTTGGGTTCCACGTGCATATCAAAGATGAAAACCACTTCACATAGTTTTTCAAGACTGGGAGACCATTTCTTCTACGGTAGCAGGTTTTGCTTGATTTTTTTTAATGAAGCTTAAGGTACAAAACAAAATGTAGCATATTTGTTCTGTGTCCTGCATCTCTGCAGATGGATGATTTTAGTGTTATGAATGAAACTGCCTAGCGTGAATATCCCCAGGCTCTCACATAGCCACTTGTAATTTAGGTGGTATTTTTTTTAACATGTGGATCTATAGGTGAGATGAAAATAGTCTATTGGTCAGGATTTGGAAAAATGCAGTTCATCAAAAAGCTACTTGGATTTTTGGGGAGGGTTTGAAATCTTTCTTAATGATTATATTTTATATTTATTTATTTATATATTTTTTGAGACTGAGTCTCACTCTGTTGCTCAGGCTGGAATGCAGTGGCGCAATCTTGGCTCACTGCAACCTCTGCCTCCCAGGTTCAAGCGATTCTCCTGTCTCAGCTTCCCAAGTAGCTGGGACTACAGGTGCATGCCACCACATTTGGCTAATTTTTTTTGTATTTTCAGTAGAGACTTGGTTTCACCATATTGTCCAGGCTGGTCTCGAACTCCTGGCCTCAGGTGATCTGCCTGCCTCGGCCTCCCAAAGTGCTGGGATTACAGGTGTGAGCCACCGCGCCCGGCCTCATGGTTAAATTTTTAAACACCCATGCTACTATCATAATAATAGCTATAATTCTTTGAGCAGTTCCTAGTCTGGGGTCTGTTGCCTGGCACTTTAAATATATTATTTCATGTAATGCTCATAACAACACTTTGAAGTAGATACCATTATCCATCCTCAGTAAAAATTTTTTTTTTTTAGTTGTGGCAAAAACACGTAACATAAAATTCACCATCTTAGATGTTTTTAATACAGTTCAGTAGTGTTAACTCTATGTACATTGTGCTACAGATCTCCAGAGCTTTTCCTTCTTGCAAAACTGAAACTCTGCAGCCCGGGCGCAGTGGCTTACGCCTGTAATCCCAGCACTTCGGAGGCCAAGGCAGATGGATCACCTGAGGTCAGGAGTTCGAGACCAGCCTGGCCAACATGGTGAAACCCTGTCTCTACTAAAAACACAAAAATTAGCTGGGCGTGGTGGTGGGCACCTGTAATCTCAGCTACTCGGGAGGCTGAGGCACGAGAATTGCTTGAACCCGGGAAGCAGAGGTTGCAGTGAGCCGAGATCGTGCCACTGTACTCCAGCCTAAGTGACACAGCGAGACTCCATCCTAAACCTCCCCCCACCCAAATCCCTGAAACTCTGTATTAGACAATTCTCCATTTCCATGTCCCCCTGCCCCCAGCAACCACCATTCTACTTTTAACAAGGATGCCAAAAGTAGAATCCTTGGGTTTCACTCTGTCACCCAGGCTGGAGTGCAGCGGCATCATCACGGCTTAATGAAGCCTTGACCTCCCAGGCTCAGGCCATCCTTCTGCCTCAGCCTCCCAGAGTGCTGGGATTACAAGGCATGAGCCACTGCCCACCACCTTTCTGTCTTTGAGTTTGTACTCATCCCCTTTTAATAACGGAGGAATCTGAGGCAGAAGGAGCTTAAGAAACATGTGCAACTTGGCCCTGTAGTTAGTAAATATATAACAGAACAGGGATAAAGCTGATTCTATTTAATGCCAAGCCTGTGCTCTTAGGGGCCTGGTGATTGAAAAGGGTTCTCTGAGTGTGTTCTGTGACTCCCTGAATCAGAATGATGGGCGGGGGGCTTGTTAAAATGCAGATTCCTGGGCCCAGTCCCACACGGTTTGTGCAGCAAACCTGGAGGTTGACTGGGACTCCTCCGGTGGTTCTAATGCATATTCATGTTTGAGAGCTTCCGTGTTTTAGCTCCCCCAGGTAGAAAAGGTTAGGCCGGCTTGGATATGCAGGTCCATAAACTGAAGAGCCCTCTTGCAGCCTTCTGTAAATGATGCCTTTCTCTTGTAAGGCATCCCCAAGATGCGAAATGGCAGAATTTTCTTAGGTTAATCACCATTTATTCATTCATCCGTCAAGAATGGACCGAGCAGCTCCCTTGTGCCAGTCGCTTGGGACAGTGAGAGGATGCGACTTGGCCCTGCCCTCTGGGAGCATACTATTCGCTGGAGGGGAGAGGGAAGAAGCAGGTGCTACCTGATGCAACAAGAGTTGGAGAAAAAGCCAGGGTGGTGAGCACAGGGACGATCTGAGGGCCTACAATGGCTGCACTTCTTCCCAATCAGGGCCATCTTTGCGGGACTGCACTGCTCACACAGACAGGTACCTAGAGCAATGCCAGGCATCTCCACGCGTTGCTGTGGAGCTCCAGACATCTTGGGCTTTTATTTGACAGTTACCTATTGTGTTATGTGTTGTAATAAATCACTGGTCAATTGCTTTGCACATCTTACTATACGTATGTCTATGATTTCAGACTCCTGAAGGTGAAGGCCAGTATCACCATAGCACACGTGTCTTTTGCATAGGAAGGAAACAGTCACCATCGAACTGTGGTTTTTCTGACACCTCGGCCATTGCCCATTGATCAGATAAGCACTGACATAATCTGACTTACAATTTGATGGTGAAAGAGGTGATGCGGCGTGATGACAATAGTAATCACATCTATGGGAAATTGTCATATATTTTGCATTTCTGGCACTTAGTACTTGGCTTTTTTTCTCCACAGTCCTAAAAGAGTAATTTTCTAGAAACCACAAATTGATTTAAGTCTTTCCCTATTCACTATGTTTCCAAATAACTTCTGTGGACACTGAGGGGCTCCAATACCACATTCTGATGACGGTGCTGCTGTGGCTCCCTGAGAGGAAGTTCTCTGTGAGAATTCAACGCTACTATTTGAATACAGCTGCTGGAGTCCTTCTTTTTTGGGGTATCACCCTTTTCCCATATGGTGCTAAGTCCTTCTGCTCAGTGAGTGAATGCCTGGCCTCACAGCCGTTCCCAGGTAATTCCTAAACTTCCAGCCAGTGTTGGCCATGATCAAATTTCTCCTCGAGATCCTGGCTGTGCCTTCCACTTGCTGAATCTCTCAGCCCGGCTGTGGCCTCCTGGGACATGGCTCTTCCTTACCTACAAAGTCAACAGCGCCCTGAAACTCCCCCAAAAAGGTAGAAGATGATGCTCCCAGAGACACTGTCATGGGCACTGCTGCATTCTTCTTTCCTGTTTTTCAACTTCTCCCACACGAGAGTCCTTAGAAAGGCCCTCGTGTGCCCTTGGTTCCCTCTCAATTTTGTTGTGACATTCATTTTAAGGATGTCCGTTTGGGTGCCAGGCACCCACAGCTCAGTGAGGCTTCCCGGCTCCAAAGCTGGCTCCCGGAGCTCTCAGGCACATGGTGCCAGGATGTTTATAGGGGGTGGCACTTTTCTAGTTGGGAGCATGCTGTTATCTTTCTAAAACAGATCTGATGGAATAATCTACTTGCTTTAACCTTGCCATGGTTTTCTTTGGACTTGCAGAATTAAGTGCAGTATCTTCAGTAGAGACCCAAGCCTGCCCATGATGGGACCCTGCCCCCCTCAGCCTCGTCTCCTGCCGACTAGTCCCCTGAGACCCATCCCCCAAAACACACTGCCCTGCAGCTCTGCCGCATGCCCTGCCCTCTCTCTCTCTCTGAAGGCCCTTTCCCTGTCTGGCAAACTCCTCCTGATGCTTCCAGATGTCAAGTTGTCACCTCTATGAAGTCTCCTTGGTAGAGCAAATCCCTCTCCACCCTTTCCCTGTGCAGATCCTGGTATAGCCTGTGTTCCTATCTATTGGTTTACATTGCTATCTTTCTCACAATGCCGTGAGGCACCTGTAGGCAGGCACCAGGCCTCATGTGCCTTTGACTCCCAAGAGCCAGCACCCAGCACCCAGTACCCAGTACCTGCCAGGAACACAGGAGATGCTCTGTGACTGCTGACCTGGTGATGATGGGAAAGGCCGAATGAAAAGCCAAGTGCAGCAGTACTGACCTGCCTGAATAGAGGGACACAGGTTCGATAGTTGGTGATTTGGGTCATTCTTTTTCTTTAATTTGGGACCTTAGGGAAGGGACTGTAGTTGTCTGGGCAAAGCTTTGCTATCACACATACCTGCTGGGTCTTTAAGTCACCTGGAATGTGCAGTGAGGTTTCATCCCAGCTGGTCTCAGGGATATAGGGCTCTGCCTCCCACCCCATCAAGCTGTGCAGGATGCCCTGGCCCACACCTGTGCCTATCAGTTCCCTGCATCGACATGGATGCGGAGTCTACTGCATGCCTGGTGTGCCACAGGCCCCGGGACTTACGACAGCAGGAACAAGGCAGATGTGGTCCCTGACCTCACAGGGCTTCCAGTCTAATGGGGGGGAAGACATTAAATAGACAATGACAGAAACGACTATTACTTATGAACAAGAACGTTTGTTTAAAAAGCAAGGCACAGGGGAGCTGAAGAGTAACTGATAGGGGACCTAACCTGATCATGTGGGGCATCCTGTGGGACGTGATGTTTAAACTGACATGTGAAGGGTGAGGAGCAGCTAAGCAGGGGAAAGGGACAGGAGGAGGAAAGGAATACAGAGCAGGGCACATGATGGCTCCTTCTGGCGTACGAGCTGGGTGACTGAGGGGACAGTGATAGGAGAAGACAGAACCACCCCAGGTCTCTACAAAGCTTTCCAGTTCTGTGCTCACCTTCTCCTCTCCTTTATCTGCACGTGTCTCTCTGTGCCCCTGGTCTGATAATATTCACTGTTCAGTTGGCCAACACTTGCTGAGCCTCTGGTAGGACACCGCGGCTGACCTCAAAACGGGTAATGCTGGGGCCGGTGTGGTAGTGTAATCCCAGCACTCCTGGGCTGAGCGGGGAAGATCGCCTGAGCCTGGTCAAGGCTGCAGGGAGCCGTGATGGCACCGCTGCACTCCAGCCTGGGTGACAGAGTGAGAGCTTTTCACGAAAAAAAAATTTCATGTTGGTTTGGGCTCTAGTTAACTCGTGCAAGTGACTTAACAGTTAAAGGGCAAGTGAGTTTATGACATCTCTGGTGCTTCAGGACCAAGGAGCTGCAGAGAGAAGGAGCCATCACAATGGTGCTGGTTTGACCATTTGACCAGGGAAGGGCTTCAAAGAACACTGCTTTAAAAGTCAGCTTTCGAAGGCCAGGGATGCCAGAAGAGTCAGGAGAAGGGCGTGGGTACTGGAAGTATGCGTGGAGTTGGCTTTCTTTGTTCTGCAGGAACCTCGTGTCTCTGGTCACCAGTGACGTAACAGATACACGAAACTAAGGGTTGTGGTAGGAGACACTGGATCTTTCTGTGGTTCTCTCTATGGCTCAAAAGCTGTCTCCTAGGGCCTGAGGACACACAGCCTACTCCAGCCTAAATTAAAGCAATCTGGAAGAGAGATGACATTTTAAAACACTGGTTCTGCTTTTATTTTTGGTGGTGGGGGGATAGAGTCTAGCTCTGTCACCCAGGCTGGAGTGCAATGGCGCGATCTCGGCTCACTGCAACCTCTGCCTCCCTGGTTCAAACTATTTTCCTGCCTCAGCCCCCTGAGTAGCTGGGATTTCAGGCTCCCGCCACCACACCCAGCTAATTTTTGTATTTTTAGTAGAGACAGGGTTTTACCACGTTGACCAGGCTGGTCTCGAACTCCTGACTTCATGATCCACCCGCCTCGGCCTCACAAAGTGCTAGGATTACAGGCGTGAGCCACCGTGCCCAGTCGGTTCTGCTATTTATTAGCTGCTTGACTTTTCTTATGACAAAGCACATAAAGACAGTCTCTATTAGACGAAGCTGGACTGAAATCCAGTGGGGTTCCTCTGTTCTTGTTACACACACTGATGGGCCCATATTTGCTCCTTCCTGGACCCCAAGCAGAGGAAGTTGAACCACCTGTTTCCTTTCCTTCACTCTGGGTGTTTTTCCTCTGTCCAGAGGTGGTCCGAGGATCCAGCGATGGGGAAGCTAAGAGCTGGGCTGGGCTGGCCTGGCCCAGCCCTACTTTCGAGTAGGACAGCATGGATGGATTGTCTGGCACGGCTTTCTGGGCGCCAGGGGAGGGGTAGATCTGGGGGAAAGGATGTTAATTTCCTTGAGGAGGAAATAGGAAGATTGTCTTGGCAACTGTAACCTCTACTCTAGCTAACTATACTCTCAGTAAACCCTGGAATATTAGTTTCCAAACTGAAAATTGGAGGAGGGTAATGCCATTAGGAAGACCCATTACCCAAAAAAGAGCTTTCATTTGATAGTACTTTATACTATTACAAAATATTCTTTTTTTTTTTTTTTTTTGAGACAGGGTCTCACTCCCGTCTCCCAGGCTGCAGTGCAGTGGCACGATCACAGCTCCCTGCAGTCTTGACTTGACTTCCCAGGTTCAGGTGGTCCTCCCACCTCAGCCTCCCCACTAGCTGACTAGCTGGGACTACAGGCATGCCCCACCAAGCCTGGCTAACTTTTTGTATTTTCAGTAGAGACGGGGTTTCGCCATGTTGTCCAGGTTGGTCTTGATCTCCTGACCTCAAGTGATCTGCCTGCTGTGGCGTCCCAAAGTGTTGGGATTATAGGTGTGAGCCACCACGCCTGACCCAAAATATTTTCAAAGACTTTTTCTCACCTATAGTACAGAAGGCATGATTATTTAGTTTTATAGGTGCAAACAATGGGGTTCAGTACTAGTTAATCTTATAAAGGAACTTAAGGGGACAAGACTAGAATCTAAGGCTTTTCATCCCAAATCTCAAATTCTTCTTATTAATCATTGTAACCCAAAGTATGGCTGATAACTGGTATTTGGGATAATTATAGAGAAAATTCGAATACAGTTACATATTTATTTTGTATATACTATGCATTAAATTATATTTAATATAATTTATAAAAATAGCATGTCTAAGCTATTTCAGAAATATTATTACTTAAGATGAGACTAAAAATACATATAGATAATGTGCAGATAAGCAAATGCGTGAAATTGCAATTTTAATGAGAATTTGGGAAAAAGTAAAATATAACATTTTTCATCCTGGGCTTCCATTTGAAAGTTCTTACTGTAATTTATTACAATACCAGAAATACTAGAATTCAATAATACAATATATGAGTGACATTTTAAGTCTTAAAAATACCTAAAGCATTTGTTAGGGGGATTAAAGGTGGTGGTATTTGGTCCTTGTGTAATATCTGAATATCAGTAACTCTTGGTTTTATGAATAAACATCTTTAAAAATTGTAATGAAGCCTGGGCACAGTGGCTCATACTTATAATCACTTTGGGAGGCCAAGATGGGAGGATCGCCTGAGCCCAGGAGTTTGAGACCAGCTTGGGCAACATAGTGAGACTCTGTCTTTAAAAAAAAAAAAAAAAAAAAAAAAGCTGGGTGTGGTGGCACGCACCTGTGGTCCCAGCTATTCAGGAGGCTGGGGTGGAAGGATCACTTGAGCCCAGGAGGTCGAGGCTAAAGTGAGCCATGATCGTGCCACTGCACCCCAGCAACAGAGACCCTGTCTTAATAATTAAATAAATAAACAACTGTCAGGAAGATAGTAAAAGAATATGACTGAAGACTTAGAAAGTATAGAACGTGTTTTTCATCTTTTTAACACTTTAAATTACAGTGATAATTTGATAGGTATTTTAATAATATTTTGAATTGAAATTCAGCAGCCATTCGTTCCTATTGCCAGATAATTTACGGATGCTAATGTATCTCTACATGAAATTTCTGAAAGTTCAACTGAAGTCATTCAACATAGACACCAATTCACATTGTGCTAATCTATGGTTACCTATCATGGAATTCAGATGGAAGACCCTCCATGGCCTTTGATGGGGAAGCCCTTTAAATAATTCATAAGAATGTAACAGTGGGAATATCGGGTTTGGGGTGGGATGGGGTGGTGTTCATTTTGCACCTGACTGGGAAGCACAGTGAAAAGTCAGATGGGAGCAGCATGCTGAGTGGCTGGGGAAGGCCCCGGAAGGCACAGGTTCACAGAGGGTACTGAGTTTGGGGGGTCATGCAGGAGGTTGGGAGAATTGTGTACCCTGGGCAGTTAGTGGATTCATTTTCCAAGCTCTGAAAGGTGCAGAAGCCTGGAGAAGCTCCTTTTTATCCCTCCTGTCCCTTCCCCTGTAGCTCTCTGGCTGTCACTCAGAGGGCAGGGCCATGAGGGGCACAGAAGGGAGGCCTCTTGTGTTTCTGGGGCAGCTCCACCTGCCAGGTCAGTGATGGTCTGAGCAGGCACAGGGGATCATCTTCTCTATGCAAAAACAGGACACTTTCCAGGATAGGCACAGCCTGCAGTGGCTCTCAGTAGCCTGCGGCTACAATGAAGGGGAACGAAGCTCCCTGGAGAGAAAGGATCTGGCTTTTCTCGGTGTTTCCCTTAGAAGCAGCTCCATGCAGAGGTTAGGGATGTGGACTTTGGGCTCTGTTACACCTGACTTTGAATCCAGGAATGCCTTTTCCAGCTGTGTGATCCACAGTGAATAAAGCTACCTTTCCCAGTCTTAATTTCTTCATCTGGATAGCTACTCAGTAGGCTGAGGCATGAGAATCGCTTGAACCTAAGAGGCGGAGGTTGCAATGAGCCGAGATCCCACCACTGTACTCCAGCCTGGGCAACAGAGAAAGACTCCATCTCAAAAAATTAAAAAAAAAAAAAAAAAAAATATATATATATATACACACACACACACACACACGTATATACACATATATACACACATATATGCATATATACACATACATATATACACATATGTATATATACACATACATATATACACATATATGCATATATACACATACATATATACACATATGCATATATATGCAATATACACACATATATGCATATATATATGCACAATGGCCTGTCACCTAACAGACTCTCACAATAAATGGGAGCAGTTATGCTACCAGCACTGTCACTACTGTGGCAACACCACTGTCATGATGGCCACCACTACTGTTAGGAGTGTGATGATCTCTCTTCTGGTTATTATTACCACTCCCATGGCCACTGCTCGCATGGTTACTGCTACCACCATTGCTACTGGTATTGCTACTGTTATTGCTGGCCAGAGATTATTTAATTCCACTTATCACAGAATGGCTCAGTGAGAAGCAGACTGTTTGAATTCTAAGTGGGTTTTATGATTTCAGAGTAGTTTTAAGACCTGCAAGAGTTTGAGAGACGTCAGTGTTTTTGAAAATACAATGAACAGAAACAGGCTCATGCCTGAAGCTTCCTGTCCCCTCTAAACCCTTATAAATCACAGATTTAGTTGTCTCTAAGAAACTAGACTCAGGGATGCTATATATTTGGCAGAGCCTCAGGAGGAAAATAAATAAATTTAGAAAATTTTAAAAACTTAGAATATCAGCAGAGGACAGACGCTAATCAAATGCAGATGATCTGAAGTCCAGAGCTTGGCTTACACTGAGGAAGAGGTACTGAAACACAGGACACAGTTCTTTCAGCAGATGATGGACCAGAAAAGGAACAGGTATAGCAAAGATGATGGATAGACACATTTGTTCAAAAGCGGGGACATTTCTTGGAATGTGGAAATTGAGTGGATGCAAAATGAATGGAAAGCGTTAACATTTTGCTTTTTACAAAGGAAGGGTGAAGGGTGAAATTATTCAGCTTTAGCTAAATAAATGGAAAGATGGAGCTAGAAAATAGAAAGATTTGTGTGTTGTTCTTGGTAAGACTAATTTGGGACTTTACCAAGAATTCCAGGAAGTCGGGGGTGCGATGGGGAAGAAGAAGCAGTAGAAGGCTTGAAAGATGGATTTGGCAGGAGCAGGGCAGGAAAGATAGAGGCGGCCAGACAGCAGGGAGGAGAGCTGAGGTGCATGTGTGTGCCAGTTATCTGAATATATGACCATCCCGAATCATCTACTTTCCCAGGTCTGGGTCTCCACGGACCAGAGCCATGCTTACTTTAAAAACTGATCAGAGGCCGGGCGCGGTGGCTCAAGCCTGTAATCCCAGCACTTTGGGAGGCCAAGACGGGCGGATCACGAGGTCAGGAGATCGAGACCATCCTGGCAAACACGGTGAAACCCCGTCTCTACTAAAAAAACACAAAAAATTAGCCGGGCGAGGTGGTGGCTCCTGTAGTCCCAGCTACTCGGGAGGCTGAGGCAGAAGAATGGCGTAAACCCGGGAGGCGGAGCTTGCAATGAGCTGAGATCCGGCCACTGCACTCCAGCCTGGGCGATAGAGCGAGACTCCGTCTCAAAAAAAAAAAATAAATAAAATAAAATAAAAATAAAAATAAAAACTGATCAGAGAGACCAAGGTAGCCTTCTATTTTTAAAACTTTCCTTGGGGCCTAAACATATCGAGGGCAAGATTTCTCTTTAAAAATATTCAGGCAGAATAATCAGGCAAGAGTAGGCAAGTCTTTGTTTTCGATATCTTTTCACAAGGAAATCTGGAAAAATAAAGCCAAGTATGCTATGTAGAAAGCTACGTATTGAGGTGAAAACAACTGGATTTATAAGCGTATCAAAATCTAAGGGAGTTAACACATTTGCCATCAAATTAGGTTTTGTGCTTAATTTTCTCAGTTTTTAAAGTGGCTTTATTGAGGTATGATTTGGATACCATAAAATTCACCCATTGTAAGTGTATAATTCATTGATTTTTTAGTAATTATGTAGCGTTCTGCTACTATCACCTCCATTTCAGATTTCTTTTTGAAACCAGAAATCTTGTTTAAAGATTTTTAAAAATTATTTTTAAAACCAAGACAAATGTGTAACAGGCCAAATGTTTAAATGTCTTTATTTAAAAATATTTGACATCAAGTTTAAGCTCCTATTGCCCATGACAAAAGCAGACAATGAATACCACTTATAGCAGTTTGTAGCTAAGACCAATAATGCTAAACTTCCTCTATTTCATACATGGCAGGCTTATTCTTTCTTTGGAACACAGATTTAATGAGTTAACATTAACTAGAAGAGACTGAAAGATTAAATACTGGCACATTTTTTCAAAGTACAATTGATGAATAACAACTGATGAAATAATTGATGGAAACATCTTTCAATTTTTCTAGAAGGCAGCAGAAGTATGTCATATATACTGTTAAAAGTACATCTAATACATTTTTTTTAGTATTGTCAGGAATTTGGAAACCAGTTAGCTAAACAGTGTTTACTAAATGTGTTTCGTGTACCTATTTCTGCCCAAGATGCTGCAGGGAGGTGCATGCTACAGTAGAGAGAATTTTTTATTCCCTAGGGTAGTGGTAAGAAATTGCCTCACTTTTTTTTTTTTTGAAGCCCACTGACCTAAAGAGGAAAAAAAAAAAAAAGAGAATTATAGAAACGGTTGCTTTATATTTTTAATAAAATTCAATATAAAAAGAACTACAAAATTCTGGGCCAGGCGTGGTGACTTACGCCTGTAATCCCAGCACTTTGGGAGGCCGAGGTGGGCAGATCATGAGGTCAGGAGTTTGAGACCAGCCTGACCAAAATGGTGAAACGCCGTCTCTACTAAAAATACAAAAATTAGCCAGGCATGTTGTGTGCCTGTAATCCCAGCTACTCAGGAGGCTGAGGCAAGAGAATCACTTGAACCCAGAGGCGGAGGTTGCAGTGAGCTGAGATCGCGCCATTGCACTCCAGCTTGGGTGACAGAGCGAGACATTGTCACAAAAAAAAAAAAAAAAGAATTACAAAATTATTTAATACAACAACAACAAAAATAAAACAATGCTCTGAAAGTCTCTATTGTAATTAGTTACAGGAGAGAAGGCGAGGGATGGTGTGGGGTGTGGAGATGATGTGGTGAGAAAGAAAAAGATGTAAACAAAAAGGGGAAACAGAGAATTCAGGGCAAGGAAAATGAGCGTGGAACAGAAAGATACACACACAGACCCATCCGTCCTTAAAGGGAGAAATACAGGAAGAGGAAAGAGAGGGAAAGGTGTCCAAGAAACAAAATGATCCTCCCCTGGCCATCACTTGGATCTTGCTGTCATAGGCACTGAACGCCATGGGGTGTGTGTGAGCACAGGTGTAACTGAGAGTGTGACTCTGAGGACTTGTCCTTTGATGTCCTTGAGATGACACTGGGCTCTGGAGTAGATATGGCCTCTCTGTCAAAGGCTCCCCAGGCTTGCTCTGGGAGTTTCCAGTCTGTTGGGAGACTGAATGACTGGTAACTAATCATGTGAAGTGGGGTTTGCAGTGAACAGAGCCTAGAAGCCTTCCTGGGGCAGGGCCGGGGGACGAGGGCAGGGCAGCACTGAGCAGGGACGCGTGTGGGGAAAGGCACGTGGGGACCCTGGTTTCTCTTTCCTCATTGGTTTCTGCTTATTCTCAAGAAAAGATGTACATTGGAACTACCCAAATCCAGACTTTGATTGTGACTAAGTGCATTTAAGGCTCTATCTCGTTTTGGTCATGAGTGTGGGTATTCACTGTAATTCAACTGAAGCCACATTTATGATATTTCATATCTTTACTTACAAACTAAGCTCTGAATTCTGCTCGCAGCCCTCTCTCCACCTTGGCCATGAGTGACACTGGGCAGCTTCTGAAGCCTTGCTGGGTTTCAGTGCATTAAGTCATAAACTGAAGGCATCTGACTAAAAGATTTCTGAGATTTCATCCAGCTAAAATAGTAACATCTTTAAAATCAAAACAGAGCAAATAAAACCCTGAAAAATATAAACCTGGATAAAGAATATTTTGATTAAAATATCCTTAAGAATGTGTTATAAGTTAAGGACAAAGCAACTAATTTAAAACATTATCCAATTTAACCTGCATTAAAAACACTTTTTTTTTTTTTTTTTGAGACAGAGTCTTGTTTTGTCACCCAGGCTGGATTGCAGTGGTGCGATCTTTGCTCACTGCAACCTTTGCTTCCCGGGTTCAAGCGATTCTCCTGCCTCAGCCTCCCAAGCAGCTGGGATTACAGGCGCCCGCCACCATGCCCAGCTAATTTTTTGTATTTTTGGTAGAGATAGGTTTTCACTATGCTGGCCAGGCTGGTCTCAAACTCCTGATCTTGTGATCTGCCCGCCTCGGCCTCCCAAAATGCTGGGATTACAGGCATGAGCCACTGCACCTGGCCTATTAAAAACACTCTTATCCTCTAATAAATACCAAATCAGCCATTTGCCACTAAAAAAAAAAAAAAAGGGGGGGGGAATAAGATATGATTTCAATACTTTGTAGCATTTCATTACTTTGTTTTAAATGTTTAAAATTTCACAATTTTGTGTTAATCCATCCAATCTTAAAGTCATCATTGGCAGACTCAGCTTTCCTAAGAACTGGACTTTTAAAAGTCAAAATTATGGCTGATCTTTCTGAAAACGTTAAATGAACAGGGAAATAAAGGGAAAAGTGCAATTACTAAGAATCTCAAAAATAGAGTTATGTCCCTTTATCTTTCATTTTCACTATAAACCTCTCGGCTCTGATTTCTGTGCTCCTGCTCATAAATCCAGAGGGAATGCTGTGGGTGGTGGGCTGGATGGGTGTGGGAGGATACACTGTCGTCTAATAGGGGAATCAACCCTTTCAGTTGACAAAGACAGCAACCACATCTTTAGATGGTTTATTCGATCTGCGTGAAAGAGTGGCAGTGGGATTTCTGGCACTTGAATAAGCGGAAACAATATTTTTGGCTAGAGAAACTTCTCCTGAGTTCTCTCAGGGAGCCTTCTAGAAGGCCATCTGGACCAAGCAGTATTTCTTTTGTAAAACCCTGCATTTGGAAACAGAAATGAAAGGTGTGCGAGCGGCAATCAGACACCTATGAAAATGATCTGCTTTTAATATTTTGGGAGGAGGGATGTATTACTGTTTGTAAAGTTTCTAGATGAAGAGACTTACATAAGGAAGAAAACTCTTACTTTCCTTTTTCTTTCTTTATTAAGAGATACGTTTCCAGTTTATATTCCAGTAGAAGATGTGCTTATTAATGTGAACTTATCAGCTTGCACTGTTTTTCTCTCCGGAGTGAAATGAGAATGTTGGTTATCTGTGATATTTACAGTTGTTAGGTCAGGTAGTGATCTTGTTTTTGACATTTGTGATTGTTAATTGAACCTAGAATTTAAAGATGAACACTTCCCCTTCCTCAGGCTTTAGCCAACTTGTGAAGCTATAACAAAGGAGAAATATTGAAAAAGCTAAACAAAATCCTTCCAAAACCAAACAAAGCACGTACATCCATTATATGAATCAAAGAGAATGTTCGGAAAACTGAAAATGAAGCAAAGCCGTATTTGTAGCCAGATACTTCAAAATATGAATATTCTAGCAAAGTATCTTTAAAAATTTGACACACATAACACGTTGTGCTACTCCTTCACATTTTGCTGTTAGAGTCTCCATTTGGAAAGAAATGGTAAATTCCTATATTAAGATTTCCTGTGATTAGTGACTGTTTTAAAAAAGCAACTGACTGTTTCTTTAGCTGTCATTTTTGCCTAAGAAGTGATGAATATGGAAAGATTAAAAACTTTAGCACTAAGTTCATAATATAGATTTGAGGAAATATATGTTATCATACATACTTGAATGTTTATATGTTGTATAAACATGTATGCTATATGTATTTGTTTATATAAAATTATTTCTATTGATATCAATTAATATTAGATGATTATTTGCTTCGATGCTTTCAAGTATCCAATTTTTATACTATACAAAATTCTTTATTGATAAAAAAGAATTATTGAAATCATATTACTTAATAAGCATATTAAATTCATTTTGAATGAATAATTTTCCAATATTAATGGAATCACCATTATTATAAAAAAGACATAAAAATGAAATTAACTTTTAAGAAAATCTTTCATAAATTTAAAACAAATCATGTGGAAATGATTTATCCTGGCTAAAGCATTTTACCAAATAATTTGAAACTAAAACAGTTAATGGTATGCAGGTTGTATCTCAAAATACATTTTTCGGAAAGGATGGAAGAAAGTCAGTTTGATTAGTACTGTGGATGGAGACCTTATAGCTGATGTTGGCTAAATTAAAGACATTTTAGTTTCTGGGAATTAACACAGGAGCAGAGATTACTTGGAATGTCTAAACTTTTTCCAGCAGATGTTAATAAGATAAGATAACGTAGAATCCCCAGTGTCAGTCTCTAGCCCTATCTCTGATTACTGTCACTGGACTACTGTGCCAGGCAAAATTTTTTAGCCTGAAAATACCTTTCAGTTTCCTGAAACAAAGCAGCCACAAGAATCACTGCCTGCCAAACAGGGACAGATGATATGAGCGGATTGTTATTTGTTTTAATGTGAAGTGATTGTCAACCAACATTATACTAAGGATATCAAACTATTTCCTTAGGACTTTTAATTAAAATAAACATCCCCCAAATTCTGTGATACCAAAGTCTGATCCCCAATAATTTATCTGCTCATGGTCTAGGTAGTTCCATGAATTTTGCCATTTGGAGAGGACAGGAAGAAAAGGTAGTGCTTTTATGTTTGAATAATAGTAATGATTATTACTATAGAGAACACAAATGGCTCAGCACTAACTGTGAACTTCAGCTATACCTTTGGTGTTTGGGCAGGGTATAATTTAAGATGAGAGCGGGAAGAAGTAGAGAAAAGCAAAGATACATAATTTTTCCTTCTTGGGTCATTTCTACATAAAAGCATTACTTGAATGAAATTTTCATCAGAGGGAGGAAAAAGGTCTTTTGGAAATTTATGACTGTCACACTGGGACATAAACCACCAGCTTCCTATCTTTGAGAGAGTCATCTGCGCTTTGGACAAAATATCTGAGGGTTCATGTGTTCATCAGTGATTCACATTTGACATAAAACAGACTAGATGTTTGTTGGAAGCAACGCTTTATACAATTGTGCAACCCATTTACACAAAATCTTTACAAACAGAACCCACATTATTTAAACCCCAAGATCCCCTCAAGATCCAGAGTCACCTACCTGCAGATCCAATTTCTATGACCGGCCAGTTTATAGGCAAAGTGAAAGAAACATGCTAACTGGATAAAATAACCATATGTCCCTACTGGAAGCCCCATTACTTGAGTCATTTCAACCTTGCTGGACAAAACACCAGGAGAATTTGCTGTAGGAAACAAACCTCCACAAATGGGGCAGGGAAGAAATTACCTAATAGTTAGTGTCCCCTCTGCTCTAATTTCTATGGTTCTGTGTTAAGAAAAGCCATCCTGCCACACTGTTGTGAGAGCTTATGCCCCAACAAGAGGGCATTTCTTATTTAAAAAAAAGTCCAGAATTGAACATTTAAGTTGCCATCATCAAAAGGGATGGCAACTTTGGGAGCATTTTCCCAAGGGACAACACTTTTCAAGATACAATGGAAAAGGGTCATTTTCCTCATTCAAAAACGTAAATGCTAAGAAAAACACGTGTTTCTGGTTTGACTTCTGTTTGTTGGCTACTGAAATTCAGGGTAACCTCTCCCACACCCCTGTCTGCTTACAATGCCAACTGGCCTCCTTTGATGCTACCCAGTGTGAAACCCAGCTGGGATGGGTCATAGACACAGTGCTGGTCCAGACTGGAACTCTGCTCTCTCCTTTCAATGGTTTACATGCTGCCCCAGTTTCCTATTTCACCAGGAAGTGTTTATGTCCTCAGCTGGCACAAGGCTCATAGCAGAGGTACAGAGCATTCAGTGTGGGTGTGCGTGGGCAGGTATGCGAGAGAAGGGGGTGGATGGAGTTATTTGCACGTGTGCATGGGAGTCCATGGCTCTTCATTCTAGGTGAATATCTAGATTTATTCATGGGAATCTTGCTTTGGGGTTAAGACACAAAAATGGACATTAAACACAAGGTCAACTTCAAATACTGTTTCTATGAAATGCATTACTTTTCTGATGGCCACTGTTGATGGGAAATGGAAGGATGCTATTTATCATGAAATTGGTATAAGTCCAAATTGGATATTTCCAACGTAACATATTCTGCTTTTGGATATTAAGTGTGAGTTTGTGCAAAGATGAGCCTGCTGGTGTGTGTGTGCCCATGTGTGCATGGGTTGAACATGGACTTCCTTAGGGAATGACCCATTTAATATTGTTACCCACTTTGGCAAGTCCTGGGATTTTCAAGTGTCCTTGCAGCCAGTGAAAAGTGCAAGGGACATGTCTCACATGGATGTCACAGGTTCAGGTTCACCACTGAAAACCAGTTTTTCTTTTTCCTTTCTTTTTTTTGCAGGGGGGAATGTTTAATATTCAGAACTGTAATACATTTTCAATATTCTTTCTCCTAAGTAATTTTGCATTGTAGGTATCAAAACTTTACTCCTTTTGGAAGTCACAAGGCTGAGTTTAGAGATTACCTCTAGGATAGATTTATAAACGTAACTTTCCCTCCTATCCTCTTAAAAAGAGGCAAACGGTATTATTGCAAATAACCTTTAAGATAATTAACTGACAATGCTGCAACTAGCATAAAATCTTCCTTCAGGCGACACCTAATTTAAGTGTTACTGGCACAAAGTGGAGACAGATTGTGCATTACCACTGCAATATTTACATAGCAGAAACCCACAGAGCAGGAAACGCGAGGCTCAATGATGCACTAAATTAGGAACAACCGTACTCCAGTGTTAATTTGCTTTCCATTCCATCCAAATCTCAGGTCCAGAAATTGGTACAAACACATATACAACCTCCCACTCTCAAATGACTAAACCGGAGGAGATTTCTGTACTTTTTTCCCCCCAAATTAAAATAACTTGAAATTTATTTCTTTCCTCCACAAGAACCATTTAGTCAAACTGTGTTTATTTCATTACAACTTGTTCTCACTTTGATCTAAGATTATTTTCATATGAATGTTGCATAGAAGTCTGTAGAGAAAAACTAAACAGACTTCTATTTTCTCTAAGGCTGCCAATATATTTTATGGAAAGAATAAAATGAGAGACTTGAGAGCCAGTTAGTGAAATATTTAGGAACATGGGCAGGGCAAATCTACCTCAAGCAATTTTCTCACTGGTGAATGTTGTTCCCTCCCTTTCCCCCCTCCCCAGATACAATGAGTTTTCTTAAACCATTCCCACAACATATTTGTTTCATTCTTCCCGACAATATTTTCAACACTACTTTCAGCCAAGGCATTAACAAAACATTTACCTTTCCTAATTGTTGATGTTCTTTAAAGGCAGCAATCAGTTCTTCAGCCCACTTAATTGTTTCAGGGGAAGGAGAAAACTGCTCCTGGACCACGGCAATTTGGTTAGGGTGAATCACCTGCTTACCTACAAGAAGATTAATAATGTCGGAACCACGAGACAACGAACAGATGTTCAAACAAAATGTTTCTATCGCATGAGGTTCCTGAAGGCCTCATAGACTGTATGTTAAATAACTAATTTAAAACTTTTTATTGAGAAAACAAAACAAAACAAAACCTGCAATCAGACAGGCTTTTCCAGAATACCACAGAAGCAAAACTACCACAATGGAAGTAATTGTGTTTCCGATCCTATGGAAATGCCACTTTAGGGCAGATAATCTCTTATTTTTAGTTACAGGTGGGCTGACTAGGCAGCTTGTTGAATAACTGCTTTGGCTGGGACTTTAAAGGATAATGTCTGCAAATTGGAGGGATTATTTTTAGTTGAAGTAGAAAAAATTAAATGAGAATTCTCTCAAATTTTATAAGGTGTCTTTTGCTTTCTTTGTAGAATTATACCTCTTTCCACGGTTTCTCTTAGAAATGGTCTGCTGGTTTTCATAAAGCTTACAGATGCAGTCATTACAACTATATTATTATCAAATACAGTCTTACAATAGTATATTTAATTCTTTTAGACGAACATAGTTTATGTGTCATTTCTAACCCCCAATAGAAAATTGGATTTGAATGAAAATATTTTATTCAGTATGGTAAAATAGAAGGCAGAGTTGAACACTGCAGCCTCTGGATTACGCCATTTAAAAATTTAAAAATAGATACTTAAAGTTTCTCTGTCCAAAAATATACCCAGATTTTCCCTTTTGGCTTATAGAATCACGACTGGGTATTTCCCTCTTTATAGCTCCCTACATATCCCAGAAGAAATCTTATCTCTGTAGAAATACCTTCCAAAAAGATTTACGATTCTTTTTATAGTTGAAAGATTTTAAATGAAACCATCATACAAAGGTAAGAGCCATAGGATTTTGTGGAATAATGCAGTTGTTAAAAAAACAATTTAACAATCAGGGAAGTGTGGAATCCAATCAGATCATTAATAAAATGCAACATCATTTAATGTTATAATCATGATGAGATTATATTGTGCTACGTGATAAAGTTATGAACATAATTGGCTCTTTAAAAATAATGTACACTTAATGAACATTTACTCTGCTAAATATATTTGTTGGTACATCAATTTGCTTTGCTTCTGAAATAGTTATTTTAACATTTAGCCAGTACGAATTATATCCTTGATGTTTTATATCCTTGCTGTCAATTCCTATTACTTGTCATTATTCTGTTAGAATGAAAAAAGGAATGATGCTTGTAAAAACGTATTTTTAGTGTTTCATGTAAAGAGTTTAAGTGGATAAATATAATAATATCTTTTCTTTCCATTGGCATAATTAAAACATCCTCACATTGCTATTCCATTATTTTCTGTCAGCATACTAATAAAATGTTAAACACTTTTATAAATAAAGATTCTTTAAATTACCTGAGGAATAATTTCTGGGAACGAATAACATGAGGGATGACAAGAGGGCTTTTTTCAGTAGTAGGTATTGAGATTATATTTAAGTAATCTAATAGTTGTTAGGATATTGTTAATAAAGGATGTCAGTTCTGGTAGTCATTTCCTACTAATTGTTAGCCCTGAATTTCATAATTTATGTACATAATTTACACCAATGTGTAAAAAGCCAGATTTCATGGGAACTTCTTGGTACATGCACTATAATTTGAGGAGCAAAACACAAACTACTTAAAGTACTGTGAAATCACTGCTAGCTCTCCATCTTCCGGTGCCTATATTTTGGCAATGAGGCTAATTTAAGATCCATGTCAGGTTTTAGAAATGTGTGGGCACTCATATATGAAGTTCTCTTTCGTCACATCTTAGATATTCCAACAACTGTATAGCAGACTTTAATGCCATGTGGGAACCAGGCAAATATTTTATACAGAAGAGTTGTTATTGACAAGTTACTGAGAGGGTGCAAAATTGGAAGACATTAAAATTTATGACCATGAAATCCTTTTTACAGTACCGCTTGATATATCGTGCTTTAAATCAATACCTGTCAAGTCTTTTAGGTAACTGTATGATGGTGTCATTTTTGTCTTCTACAATAGACTGCAAAAAAGAAGAAAACCTATAGTGCTTCATATTTATAATCTTTCTTCTCAGCATGTAGCACTGGAGTAACTGTAATGACGAAGTCAGCTGTTAAAGCTTTATTCCAAGATTTAGTTTTGGTTTCTTTTTTATAAAAAAATTCCAAAAGTTAATGGCCATTTATACAGCCAATGCATTGATTTAAAATCAGTCGACATGGACTGTGACTCTGGGAAATGACTGCAGAAAAGAAACTACAGCTGACTTTTAAAAATTACAACTCATTAAAAATATACATCATTTTTAAAAGTACAGGAAATCCTTATAGCACAGACTTAGTCTTCCTTACCAGTGTTATGGATAACACAATACTTTCATTGGATTTTAAACCTTTCAACCACCTGCTTCAGATGAGACATGTCCTCCTTCCTCCGTCCCTCCCTCTCTCCTCCCCGCTTTTCCTTTCCTTTTTTTCTTTCCTTCTTTTCCTTCTCCTTGTGCAAAGCCCAAGGTATGTCAATCAAATGCCAAACAACTAGGACAAACAGATCCTGAGTGGTCTAAAATACTCATTAAAAAACATTTATTTTTAAAAACGACTACAAATAATCTCCTATCTTATTATCAGATTGATTACCTCTTATTGGTATGCAGAAATATAATTGGGACAACAAAGACTTTCTCTCTAAAAATTGCAAACTGCCTACGAAGTGTGGCTCCCTAGTTATGGCCTGGTTCCCTTGAATATATAATGGGCACTGTGCCCTCTGTGCCTTCCCATTATCCTCGCTTCCCCCCTTTTTTTTTTAGCGATTTAATACTCCCCGTCGTGGAGAAACAATAGTGCCAGGTCCATAAGCTCCTCGTGCTGAGTTGGGCACAGTCTAGAAATTTAAACCTGATTTGAAATAGCCTGTCTTCTGCGATTGAATTAGGGGCCAAGTTAATTCAGTCCTGTATCTTGGAGACACTCTCCAGCTCCCGGAGAAGTTCTGGGGCAGACATTTACCCCAGAGGAGGCAGAGGAAACTCAGATTCTGCTGAGTGATCGTGGAGGGGTCAGTGTCAATGCAGTGCTTTCTCTTTTTTATTGAATTAGTTCCCATTTTGGAGCAACATCTGGCTGCCTGGCAGCCAGTGCCACACATTGCAGGCCAACAACATCAGGGTCTATTAGATAAATTTCATGGAGTTTTTCTCCAACTTTTTCATTTGGGTCACATCCTAACCAGTCGTTGGAAAGAGGCAGGAACAAGCACAATCACATGGATGTGGCAGAGGACTCCTTTCTTCCTCAGTCACTATGAAACGCAGGGAGAATTCGTTTATTAATAGTTCAGATAATTGAAGAATATTTCCCTATATGGGATCACACTTATTTAAACATTTGGGGGGATCGTATTTATTTTAGCTCTTTGTGTAAAAAACACAAGAACAAACTCAGAGCTTTATTTAATTCAAATATAACACTAAAATAGCTTCTTAGGTCATTCAATTTTATTTTGGACTAAATCATCATCCATTAAGGTATTTTTTACATTTAAGCCTGCTTTATGAAACGTTTCTTTCAGTAACCGCTACCTAGATACAATTCAAAAACAGTTATAACGGAAATATTGGGGTGCTCGTCTCTTTTCCTTCTTATTCGGGTGCCTTTCTGATATTAATATTCCTAGAACTTTCAACAGAACAGGTAAGAGTGAAGGAGCGCACTGTGTTTTTCCCACGGTCGTCAGTTTGTGTGTGTGCAACTTCATGTGGATGTTTGTGGGTAGACTCCTATTGTGGTTTTTCGAAAAATAGATCTCTGTTGTAAAAACACAATTTCCAGTTGCTCCCCTGGCTCATGGGGACCTGAGTGACCAGGCACACCAATCAACAGATAGCCACCTGTGCCCCAGACCGGACTGCAAGGGGCCGGCTGAGCCTAGTGCCAGCCTATGCCCGTAGGTGTCGCCAGGTATACGGACACTTACTGGGAGATTGGGAGAGAGAGGAGGGGCTTGGAGTGGCAGAAGAGCAAACAACTAGTTATGAGTAAAAAACAAAACAAAACAAAAACCAAAGATCATATCACCAACATTTTTTCAGAAATGAATTAAATTTTGGATATTCTAGGAGATTTTTCTTCTTTCCATCAACCAAAATTCTTATGGCGGTTCACTCAAAAACACTCTTTTAACAGCCTCATCCCTCCCTACAGGTCAGCCAAGACCACAACAAAATGATTAAGAGGATAGAGGGGAAAAAAAAGCAACTAATATCAAGAGGAAATAAAATAAGTGATTTGTTGACTTGCAGGGCCAGAGAAAACCATGACAATGTGTGTGGCAAGTTCTTCCCCTGTGTGGCTTGTTCATATTTCAAATAGCGGAATAAGGTATCTGATGAGAGTAGAAGTGTTTTCGGGTCAAGTTTCTATTTTTCTGGAATGCTTGCTAATTTAGACACTGCTTTCTAAGACAGGAATCATACCAGTGAAGCCCATCGCAGCTCCTTCTCGTGACTGTCTAAGAAGCCCAGCTCCATCTTGAAAGTCAATGTACACCAGATCTATGGCTTGGAGACCAAAGGCTTTCGCTATGACAACAATCTTTTGCCGGGCGTAGAGAATATCCAGGGTTTCTTTACTACTTGTCGCACCTGAAAATGGGATGTTAACAGAAAAAGGAGGCTTTAACTTTGGAAACCGCACCCAGATATTTATTATAAAACCTCAGTTTGTACAGATATCTATACCTTCCTGGGAATTGCTCTTCTGCAAAATAATTATTCAAATATAAATGAAGACAGGGATACGTGGAGGCCAAGTTAAATCTCCTATGTGTCTGTTTAACTGACAAGGCATCTTTCAATAGAATTACTTCTACCTGCATTAAGAGAAGGCCCCTTCTCCATTCTGGGAGGCTGGGTCAGGGTCACAAGGGACTCCTGATATATTTTTTTCCTTCTTATCATTGCTTGAAAAGTGCCAGTCCAAAGACAGCACCACAAAAGGTGGCCCAGCAGCTATGCAGGGCAATGGTTCGTGTTTCACAGCAAGCACAGAACTGTGTGTGCTGCGGTTGCCATGCCCTGTCCAAACTGAAGTTCTGAGCCAAATGCTTCAGCTTCAGGGTCTGTCTGGATGCAGAACTTGGGGAGACGGCAGGGCACTTGTTTTGAGAGGGCTGGAAAGCGTCGATATGCCCTCTGTAGCCCGCTGAACCACTGGATACACGTCTCCTGGAAAGACTCGTATTCAAATAAATTCAGTGTTTTCACCCTGAGGGGAGGGAAGTGTCCCTGTTTATATTTGGAGTATGCCACTCCCTGCTCAGGGAAAGTGCCTGTCTTCAGGTCACTGGGGCTGGTTTCTGTGGCCTCGGCCTCTTTTCTAAATGCTTCACAGTCTCTAGTCACACACGCAGACCCCTCAAGTGCAGTGCACGAGGGATGGCGAGAATCAGTGAAAATCAGCACATTTAATACTAAGAGTTCGGAAACATATTGTAAGAAAAATTTAAGATCCAAATAAAATAATATTTATATACTGCATATTCTGCAGAAAACAATTCATTAAGGCAAATGTGAAATCGCCTTAAATTTGCATTAGAAATCTAGACAGCCCACGGATGGATGTGAAAACAAAATACTGAAGCAATGGTGAGGCTGTTCACATAATATATTTATTAGGAACAAAGGAGATGCCATATATTCTTGAGCATGCCTGGGGCTGCAGCAGGCTTTCTATTGCTCGTGTCTTCTGTAAATGAACAGAAGTAATCATGTAGTGTTCTAGAAGAGGGCAGCGATGAGGACCTCTAAATTAT
Source organism: Trachypithecus francoisi (assembly GCF_009764315.1). NCBI lineage: Eukaryota > Metazoa > Chordata > Mammalia > Primates > Cercopithecidae > Trachypithecus > Trachypithecus francoisi. The sequence goes on from NW_022681463.1 coordinate 15,411,940, forward strand.
CAGGAAGTAGTGTCCATTCCATTGTCATGAAAAACCATTGTCACAGTTGGCAAATATACATTGTTATGTAAATGTCCATTCTTGAGGGGCAAAGAAAAAATATATACACACGTATACACACACACAGAAAAAGAGAGAGAGAGAGGTCTTTGACACCTATGCTGGCTCGAAAGTCTTCTCCTCCAAAAACGACTGCATCTAGAAAGAGACCTACTTGAGGCCCGATCTTTAGGGTTTCTTCACACACTGCCTGTAAAAGAGCAGAACAGAACCAAGTCTCACGGAAACGCGTGCGTCAGAGGGAAGAGGCACGGTGCCTTTCAGTAACAGGACGACCTGACTCTTAACACAGTTTGGCTGAAGGCAGTCCTAAAAACGCAGTCCAAATTTACCCCTTTCAAAAGATATTTAATATTATCCAAGATAAGTATATTGTATATAATTGCTTTGTTTAATGGATTATATTAATATAGTTATAATGTCCAAATTGTAGTTCATTTCATTTTTGGAGAAACTTTGAGTTAATTCATTTTGCTTGCGCTATAAGTTATTTATATCTTTCCAGAATTTGTTTTTGCTTTAAGAGACTCTCATAAAACCACAGGGGAGAAGGAAGGAATTTTAAAATCAAACTAATTGAATTATTTGCATTAGGATCAAGCACATGGTCTCAGGATTAAAGACAGTACAAAAACCTGCAACTCCAGAGGGGAAAATAAAAATGCAACAAGTCATCCAAGATGTGTTCATAAAGCAACTTCGACATTTATATATGAAAGTCAAGGCAAATACCATTCGTCATAGACATAACCATGAATCTTGAAAGGTGGAGATATAACCTGCTAATATATGTGGGTGGGAAAGAAACGAGGAACCGGTGGAGACACTGTTGATTAATTTCAGACATTCTAAGTGCTTCTAAGTACATTATGGAATAAAATAGCGAAGCAGTGCTTAAAAATTAAATCACTGGATGAATCTGGTTGCATCTAAGGGTTATGCTTTTGATTATATTCTCAGGATTCTGGGGCTGGCTGGTAGAATTTATGGTTAGTTGTGTAAACAAGCAGCCCACAGGACAAGTCTTGACGCAGCTCCCCAAACATTTGCACTCGACCCCCTTCCACACATCCCAAGGCCTCAAAGTTGCCGCTCACATATTCTCTCTCCAGTATAGTTCGACCATGTTTTTTTCTGTTGTTTTTAGTTATTTCTTTGCTCCTGCCTTCTGTAGGGGCTGGGGTGGGGGGTGGGAGTCTAGGAACTCTGAAAGGGGGTGCTAGATTGATGTTTGCAGGTCAGGTGGAATGAGAGGCATATTTTGGAAAATAATATAAATGCCCCCTGATAAACGAGAAAAAACGAGCTAGCTCTGAATTTGTTAAGGCAGGTAGTTTAGTGCAACCACACACACAGCGGTTGAAAACACTTGGCTCAGCTAATATTCCCGCATGTATATTAGAAGATATTCGATGTTCTAATGTGGCAAATTGAAAAAATGTACTGCAAATTATTTGTGTGTATGAACTTACAAATAATAATCTTCTCTGCTAGCCATTACTGATAATGTTGCTACAGAGAGGGCAGAAAATTTCCCAATGAAAAGACAATTGATAGAAAAGAACATTTCAAAGTTAATTCATAAGGGTGACAAAATAAATTTTCATGTACATTTAGTCTATAAATGCAATAATTCAAGGCATATAATTACAGTGATTAATTAAAATTGTTACTAGGAATATATAAATGCTTCATTTAAATATTTTGGACTGGGAAGCTTTCTCTTCTACTTAACTGATTTCATTGTTTTCTAAGATGCTGGTAACTTGGTTTTCGGACTATTACAGATAACAAATGGTGTTCAATGTTTCCTTTGCTTATAAATCTTTCTAGAAACACATTTTAAGAAGATGTTAAAATTGAAAGCAAAAGTTCTCTTTAGGTGATAAATAAAATGCTAACTTATTAACCATATTATGGCTTTCTTACCTTAAAATTGAGCAAACCCATTGCAGTTTCCACAAAAGGGATTAAATTCATTGGTTGTTCAAGTTTTCGGCCTTTTAAGTGGAATGAAAATTTGTCTGCAAACTAAAATCAGAAGTGTCATAGGTGATTAGTGGGGAAAAAATGTACAATCACGGAAATGTAGACACAGAAGTAGTATTTAAGTCTTTGACTTGAGGAAGTAATATCCAAGCCCCTTTCGTCCACACAAAAGAATTTTTTTAAAAAAGAAGAAGACCAAAGAAAAAGGTAATGAAGTTCCCACCAAACTCAATAGTAAAATCCCAAGGATTACAATTTTTTTCTCCCAAAGGAGCACCTTGAGGCCTAGGAGTTAGAACTGGAAGGAAAGAGTATAAACGCTTTCCCTGAAAACGTATTTACTGAAGGCCTCTTGCCCTCGCTTTGTTAAATGCAAATGGTAGGCCCTTAAAACAATGAAGTCTTCCTCTACCTGCCAGTCTGCTTTTGTTTCGTGCCCAGTACTGACATCAGTGTAAATGTTCAGCAGCCTTCTACGTGGAGTCCATATTATTCATTATAGCACCATTACCCTTTGTTCAGAAGGTTTTTCTTCATAATTTTTTAGCTTACCTAGGAAGACCTTAAAAAGGAAGTTTAATTCTTTGAAGACCAAAGCTCGCCAATTTTTTCCATGAGACCAGTTCACAGCTAGCTCTGTGCTGCCAGTGGGGTAGCCCAAATTCCAAAATCTATCATCTGGAAACATACAAAAGCTCTTGCCCAGATTCCTCCCCCCCTTCAAAAGAGGGAAAAACACACTCTAAATTGTAAATCTATAATGCCTATCTAGATCTAATAAGATGTGGGGAGATAGAAAAGAAATACAGGTATGATAAAGATATTTTTGTAAATAAAGATGAAAACATATATATCCATTTTAAATTTAAGGAATATTCAGCCATTAATAGATATCAAAGGAAAAGGGAATTTTAATCATCTCTCCATTCAGTCTCAGTTGGGTAAATCATATCTAAGAGATTTGCATAAATATAAACCATCAAAGACTTTTCATCTTCAAAGGGGGTTTCAAGACCCTATAAGCTTTGTACTGTAATCATCACAGGTCAGCACCCTGCAGGAATAAGGCTGCTATGGCAACATAAAAAAACTAATGCTTAAGGCTTAGCATAATATTCTGACTAATAGAAAGGAAACTCATTTGAAAAGCTGGCAGCCTATTTACCAGAAGCGGGATTAGAGGTGTTATTTCCCCTTCTAGCTGCCCCCTCCTTGCCGGTGCACCACCCCCCTAAAAAATCTAATCACTGGGATCTTTAAAAAGCTTTTGAGCAATTTGCAGTAACTTTACAATTAGGCTAAAATAAATCACAGCTTTCAGTAATGCAGAATTATTCCCAGTTGCTCCCACTGCCCCCCTTCAAAGGACATCATCATCACCTCCTTAGTAACTTTTCAAGGGAAGGAATAACTCAACCACAATAGCAAGAAGGAGCAGAGGGCGACAATTTAAGGGGATAAAATGTATAGTATTTGATGTAGATGAAAATAAAACATAATTCATTTCTCATTTATGCTAGAAAGTGGTAGCACAGTATTAGTGGTTTTGGTGTTAAAAATGTAGTAGGGATTTTTTTTTCATTAAAAAAAGAAAACTTGTGAAGTGACTTGCCCCATTCTTTGTGATGACAGTTATAACTACAAAAATCATGGACTTTAAACCAAGTCAATGCTTTACAATATATTCCCTGTTCCTAGTGAGAACACCACTAATGCCTTTTGTTTTTAAGCCAATAGGGGCATTTAAAAATTAAATATTCTGGCCCATCCTCCTCTTCCTCCTCCCCCGCTCTTTCTTAAAAAATTGCATTAAGTACTAACACAAAAGGTAACTAGTGGAGAAGTTTCAATTAATTTTTTCAAAAGGAGACGATTAAATGTTTCCGGCCTGGTAAAGTGTTCATTTCAGTGAGGTGGAGGGGACTGGGGTAGGGGGAGGAGAAGAAGGGGGAGAAATCACAAAGAGATTGGGGAGGAGATGAAGTAGCAGGGCTCAGCAATTCTTTCAATTCCAGTGCACACCCAATAGTGTGTTGGAAGAATGCACACTGTTCGGGATTTGTGGGAGAATTGTCCCATGACAAAGGAGGCAGGGTTACGCTTGTTATAGTCCAATAAGCCGTGCCAGTCAAACAAGAACCCACACTAGCGACAAAAGGCGAGCAAGAGATTCTCACACAAAAGAAAACAAGTAAGCCCATCTTTCAGTTGTGCATCAGGCTCTGGGTTTTATGCTTCACATAAATACAAACGGAGAGGAAAAAATAAACAGCCAAAAGGACTTCTGTTAACTAGAAGTCCTATTTAAATTTCTGTATGTGTCTCACTTCCAAGGATTTAAAACAGTGAACAGAAGCCATAGCTGAAGGCTGGCTGGGTCTCCCCCTCCCCCGTCTGAAATTAAGGGTAATAACGGTGATAAATAGGCATTAACTATGAAACCAAAAGGGAACAGTGACTTCAGAGTCCATTTCAATCAACTTAAGACATATCTGAATGGGCTCAGGGCCCTCCAGGATATTAACATACTCTAACTAGTATCTCCCAGCTTCTGAGGGTAACCCTGGAGAGAAGAACTCCAGCTTAGTCAACAAATACCGGTCCTTGAATACGTGTCTTCGAGAAGGATCCAACACAGAGCTGTCCAAAAGAAACTGTATAGCAGCAGCTACATATGTAATTTTAAATTTTCTTGTAGCTACATTAAGAGGGTAAACTGAAACAGGTGAATTTAATTTTAATAGTGTCTTGCATTCAACCCAACAGATCCCAAATGTTATTTCAATGTGTAATCAATATAAAAATTACGGAGATAGTTTACATTCTCTTTTTGTCCTCTCGGTGAGTCCCAAGTCTTCAAAATCGAGTGTGTATTTTGCACTTCCAGCACATCTCAATTTGTGCTGGCCACATTTCAATGCTCAGAAGCCACATGTCATAGTGGCCGTGGCGCTGGGCAGCGCAGACCTGACACACTGGGTGCATTCAGCGGGTGAGCAGTTTCATAGGTGCTATGACAACTCAGGGTATTGCTGTGGTGGCAGCCACAGCCTCAGAAGTAATACTAGATGTGGCTTCCACGAAACCACCACTGACCACGTGCCCCGACCACAAATGCTTCCAGTTTTCACACCTCACAGGCCCCAGAATCACACATTCTCTGCCCCAGAATGACACAGTGAAATGTTATTTTATTCAGTGGAGATCTGCAGAAGAATAGCGACCCTCAAATAAAATCTAGCCCCTCCACCCTTTGTCAATTAAAACAATCATAGTGTAATTAGGCCCATTTCAAAAGTTTTCTTAAGTAATTTGACATGCCAACCACTTTACATTTCAGGTTTTTATTGGCTGAAAAGTCTGTCATGAAACACAAACACACCTGTCAGCAATTTAAAAAGGATGCACTAGAGAACTGCTCAGGAAATAATATCAGTGCTAATTAAAACCACTAGTTAAAAGCTTCCTGTTCATTCCTCCAGTTGCCCTAAAGAGTGACCTTTTCCTCCCCTTCTTTGGGTTCATTTTTTCATATGCAGCAAATGTGCCCTCCCTGCCTGGGATGATTTCAGATGAATCTCAGTAAGGGCCACTTACATCACTGCTCTTCCAGGTGGAGGCCTTGGCTTAGGGCCGGGCAAGGTGGAGGAAGGGATGAGATTCTCGGGCAACCTAGTTTCCAGGGATTACTCTAGGAGGACTACTGAGGAGGTTGTTCTGGCCAAACCACACATCCAATTAGGAAGCGAAGCATCATTTCAAAAGTGCATTTGGGCAAAGGCGAATTTTCCTTGTGTGAAAGAAACAGATTCTTGCGCTTACTGCTTTTTCTCAAATCCCTTCCTCTTTGCTCTGTGCGTGCATTTTCCAAGCCTGTGGCACCCAGATCCCTTCTTCTTGCTGCTCCTCCTTAGCTGCTCTTGAGTCTTTTTGAGACGGAGTCTCACTCTGTGGCCCAGACCGGAGTGCAGTGGCCCAATCTCGGCTCACTGCAAGCTCCGCCTCCCGGGTTCCCGCCATTCTCATGCCTCAGCCTCCCGAGCAGCTGGGACTACAGGCGCCCGCCACCACGCCCAGCTAATTTTTTGTGTTTTTAGTAGAGATGGGTTTTCACCGTGTTAGCCAGGATGGCCTCGATCTCCTGACCTCGTGATCCGCCCGCCTCGGCCTCCCAAAGTGCTGGGATTATAGGCGTGAGCCACCACGCCCGGCCTCTCCTGAGTCTTAAAGCAAAGCATTAGCTACTCACCCACTGGATTTCTTCAGGACTTTCCACCTTTGGTAGCATCAGGCTGGAAGGAAGGACCCGGGATTGCAAAAGGGTCTCTAGGTCTTCTTCCGCCAGACCGCTGGAAACGGAGTTGACTCTCACACATTTTTCAGTAGAACCCAGATCAAAGTCTTCAAGAGTTTTTACAATTCTCAGTCGAGCTTCATTCTATAAGTGTCAATAAAAAGTGTATTGTTATTTTTATCATTGAGGGGAGCACCATCAAATCGTTTATGAAACTGTTACGTGGATTCAGAGTCTGAACGCCACTACTCTCTCTACACATTTCCTGTCCACCAAACAAGTAATATTTGAAAGAAGTCGTCCAGTCTGAAAGGTGAGCAGTTGATTTCTAGGCTTCATTCGCCATAGCTGTAACATAGCCGAGACGCACTGCAATGCCACAGTGGGAGTGTCGTCTTTCTCATTAGCATTGCTTCCCAATTGGAAGGGGAAAATAGTTAATGGGTAATTTTTCACTGATTGAGCATTAACTAAGTGCTAAGCATGGTTCTATGTTCTTTACCTGCACTTTCTCATTTAATAAACATAAGAAATTGGCTAACATCTAGATTGTGGCCACCTCGTCTGTCAGCTTCTTCACATTAGGGAAAAAATAAGGATTTTTCTTTTTCCACATGCATCATGCTTTTTTTTACTCACTATTTTATTGCAACTGAGTTGAATCTTGACATTCAATTAAGAAGATGCTCACAGGAATCTGACAATGCATACTACAAAAAAAGCTCCCACTTCTTCAGGTGGAAGGCAAGGAATCCCTTCATGAAGGGCTTGACAAATACATTTTTTTCTTTGACTTGACAGGCTCTGCTCCACAGTTCAGAAAAGCTGAAAGGCTGAAAGTCTGCTTCAGTATTTGAACTGTCCCCAGAAAAACTATATGAAACCAAGTCTGTTATTTATTGGTTTCAGCTTGGGGGTGATGAAGGTGGGCTGGGGGAGAGAAAGAAGTGCATGGAAAGGGTGAGGGCTGGAGTCAAGAGAAAGAAAGCACTTGGGGTCATTACTTCCTGCCAATTTCAGTTTCAAAAGCAAACTCCTCCAACTTGCCAACAGCCCTCAACAAATTCTCATTGTCAGAATGAACACTTATCAAAAGTAGTTTCATTTGGGAAGGATTTTTATGATACTAATAAAACTTTAAAGCTTCTCACTGCTGATGAATGTAGTTTAAAAAAAAGTCTCAACAATACATAGCCATTTGAAAAGCAATACTGATCTAGAAAAATAGCAAACCAAAGTAGAGACAAAAAAGATTCATTTAAGCCAATATTGAGTCTTCAGTCCAAGCAACAAGACAACCCAGGACAGTAGATTTAAACCAGACAGATGTGGGTGTATGAGCAGGGAGGAGCAAGGAAGGCTTCCAAATGTGGTCTGAGTTAAACAATGTGAGGAAACGGTCGCTTAGAGTTGTCAGGTCAGATGGAAAGAGTACCTAAGACAGTTTAGGACCACTCTGTGAAGTCCTGATTTACCGAGCTTCAGCTGCCAATAATTAGGCCAAGCTTAGATAAAAGCAACAGAGAGCTCAGACTAGCTAAAGTCAGAGATGATGCAGCCAAAAATGGCTTGGTTCCACATCATACCTTTGTTTTATTCCATAGACATAAAACTCGCCCACTTGCTCTACCATGCGCTCTTTTTTTTTTTTTTTTTTTGAGATAGAGTCTCACTCTGTCACCCAGGCTGGAGTGCAGTGGCGTGATCTCGGCTCACTGCAATCTCTGCCTCCGGAGTTCAAGTGATTCTCCTGCCTCAGCCTCCCGAGTAGCTGAGCCTACAGGCACCCACCACCACACTCAGCTAAGTTTTGTATCTTTAGTAGAGAAGAGATTTCACTGTGTTGGCCAGGCTGACCTCGAATTCCTGATCTCAGGTGATCCACCCACCTCAGCCTCCCAAAGTGCTGGGATTACAGGTGTGAGCCATGGCGCCCGGCCCTAAATATGAAAATCTTGAAGGTGAAGGGCAGAAGTTAGCTCAGTATCTTGGCTCTAAAGCTGTCTAGAGCTGCTGGGAGAAATACTTGAGTTCTGGCCCGGCACGGTGGCTCACACCTGTAATCCCAGCACTTTGGGAGGCTGAGGGGACGGATCGCCTGAGGTCAAGAGTTCGAGACTGGCTTGGCCAACATGGTGAAACCCCATCTCTACTAAAAATACAAAAATTAGCCGGGCGTGGTGGCGCGTACCTGTAGTTCCAGCTACTCGGGAGGCTGAGGCAGGAGAATCGCTTGAACCCAGGAGGTAGAGGTTGCAGTGAGCCGACACTGCACTTCTGCACTCCAGCACAGGACACAGAGCAAGACTTCATCTCAAAAATGAAAACAAGCAAAACAAAAAACTCTTCCAGCTTTTTCAAAGGCACATTTAGATCCATGGCTGTGGACAATCTAAAGCATGTTCTGCTCTGTGTAGCCTATGCAGCTACAAAAAAAACGAGATTGCTGGAGTTTGGCAATATAACTTTCAGGTTCCCTTTTAATAGCTAAGTCAACCTTGCAAAGAGTCTACTGGGACAGTATGAATGGAAAACTGAAGGGAACTCACTCGATTTTTTAGGCCATATTACATTTTAAAGCTTAAATTATTTGAGTCATCTTCTCCATCATCTAATTTGCATGTGTGTTCAAGGATGTGGGATCCCTGGCAACATCAACTTCCTAAATTTTTTTTTTTTTTTTTTGAGAGGGAGTCTCGCTCTGTCGCCCAGGCTGGAGTGCAGTGGCTGGATCTCAGCTCACTGCAAGCTCCGCCTCCCGGGTTCCCGCCATTCTCCTGCCTCAGCCTCCCGAGTAGCTGGGACTACAGGCGCCCGCCACCTCGCCCGGCTAGTTTTTTGTATTTTTTAGTAGAGACGGGTTTCACCGGGTTAGCCAGGATGGTCTCGATCTCCTGACCTCGTGATCCACCCGTCTCGGCCTCCCAAAGTGCTGGGATTACAGGCTTGAGCCACCACGCCCAGCCCCCCTAAATTGTTAATGTTGATTGGTGTCAAACAAAATCTGATCTCGAAGCTGTTTGGCTTCACTTGGATTTGAAGGGACTGTTTGTTCAAAGCTCATGTTCTAAACCTGTTTGCGATTTTTATCTAAAGTCAGATTGCCATGGTTTCAGCACATTCCAGTTTACTTAGCAAAATTTGGCCCTTGTGAAATTGGCTGCAAATTAAGTACCTAATTCCAATTTTAGGCATAATCTGATTAGTACTTTTCATATTATAATAATGAGCAGTGGCCGGGCGCGGTGGCTCAAGCCTGTAATCCCAGCACTTTGGGAGGCTGAGACGGGCGGATCACGAGGTCAGGAGATCAAGACCCTCCTGGCTAACATGGTGAAACCCCGTCTCCACTAAAAATACAAAAAAACTAGCCGGGCGAGGTGGCGGGCGCCTGTAGTCCCAGCTACTGCGGAGGCTGAGGCAGGAGAATGGCGTGAACCCGGGAGGCGGAACTTGCAGTGAGCTGAGATTTGGCCACTGCACTCCAGCCCCGGCGACAGAGCGAGACTCCGTCTAAAAAAAAAAAAAAAAAAAAAAAGAGCAGTGAATACTCAGCATTTAAAAAATTTTGGCTCAGAATGAAAACCAAGCTCTTTCCACTTCATCATTCTGTACATTTCCAAAAAGAGAGGATGGCTTTTGAGGTATATTGCCATACAACACCCTTATTAACAGGCTGTTGCTTGTTACAATTTACATAAACCAAGTGTGCATCCCTCTGGTATATATCCCAAAACACTCAACAACTTCAGTGAATTTACCCCAACCAACGAGCATGTTGAATTTTTTTTTTTCTTTTTGGTATTTTCAGGGTGAAATATGTGACTGTGCTAGCAAACACGCCCATGCCATCTGTTGGGTTGGGAGGAAGGCAGTTTCTAAGAACAATTAAGTTTAGTTCTGGGTGTTCAGTTCGAGAGAGTCACAGTCCACCCAGTTGTGAAAAGAAACAAATTCTGTTCATTTTATTCTCTCACTTGTTCCCTCTCTCTCTGCAACACACTGTACTTCTTGCTAACAGCGCTCTCAGCTCTCTCTCATCTCCACCACCTCGTCCTTCACGCTTCACACTTTCCTTCATTTTTTCTCTCTTTCTTTGGCTCCTGGCTGGCTCTGACCATCCCTCCAATATCCATCTTAGGTGGATTAGCAAGAGGCCGTCTGGCTGACCCCGGCTCTCAGAAGGGCTCTCAGGGTGATCTCCTACGATTATTGGGAGGTAAGTGCTTCCTGGAGAAAGGAGAAAAAGGAAATTAAGGTAAAAGAGGCCACCCCAAAAAGAGCTTTTATGGGGGCTTTTATATTCTGGGAGCAATACAGCTTGCTTAAAATGAGGTTTCAGGGGGACTGCATTCTAAATATGTTAATGCTACAGGGCAGCCTCGGTGAGCCACTCTTACTGTGGAATGAACTTGTCCCCCAAGATCTGACAAGCTGGAAATGACTGAATAATGGAATTAAGGCCTTTATCAACAGTTACATTAGACCTTTGAAGTACCATAGTGTGTTCTGGATCATGTTTGATTCCAGAGGTGGACGCTGCCCAGGTCATAGAGGAAGTTGGCACAGATTACAATCTTTGCAGGCCCCCATTCTAAAAAGTGGTGTTCCCAAAGTTGCTGCATTCAATCGGTATTTCGTGCCATGCTGCTCAGTGCAGTGGACCAGTGGCTAATAAACTTGTCCTTATCCATAAGCCACCGTATTATGTGACTCTGTCTGGGCCAGGAACCAAGGCGTGCTATGATTTCAGAGACTGGATTCCTATCACCTGGGCAAGAGACACGCTCTGGTGACGTAAGAAAGCGGAGAAAACAACCATCACCAAAACCTGCAGACTCTGAAATTAAAGGAGAAAATATGCGTGCAGTTGGTTCAATTGGCACCCATTAAAGCTAATAACTAATCATCCTCGCAAGTTTCTAGCTCAGAATGATCAAATCTGCAACGAAAACAACATCCGTCCACTTTTACACTCCAGTGGAAGAGGTGGTCCCTCGCGGCAGGGCGGCACAGTCTCGCCATCTGGAGAATAAATCGAGTGTGAAGTACAGTATAGTTTGGGACCAAGCTCCGTGGCGGCAGCTCAGCAGTCAGTTCATTAGTTCCAAACTTCCAGGGATTAGAGCGGCATCAATTCTACTGTCGGATAGGATGAGACAGACAGGATACGAGATTCAAGGGGGACTGTGACAACCAAGAGGAGCCCCTTGGGCTTATTTATAAAACGACAAAGTATAAACATACCCCAATAAGTGCCTTAAATAATAGCATTATCACAGTTTCATAACATCTGAATTATCACCTTTCCCTTCGCCTCCCGGCCCCCGACTCAAACCTTGAATGTTAATATATAGTTGTTTTCAGAGGAAATGGCAGAGACAGCCCTGGGTGCAACAGGAACAACGAGAAAGCTACGTGCAACCCAAGATTTGGTAATTAAGAAATAGGAAAGACTTTCTAGACTCCAGGGAGATCCACAACATTTGTGATTAAAGAAAAGTACAATGAATATTTTCATCCTGCAAAAGGCAATTGCCATGCCACGTATTCAAAAACGTCAGTAAATTCTATCCCTTCTGAATTTGTCCATCTCATCCAATTTTCATTTTATCTAATGTGTAAAATGATGTCATATCACGGGCATGAAGTGGTCCAAATTTTGAGCAGAAAGCCCCAGGAGCATCTCTATGAAAATCTTACTGAAAATGTCAAGATCAAGTTTGGTTTAAAATAAAAACTGGAATGAATTTATTCTATTTAAGGATCGCCTTTTTCATATAACTTTTCATCAATTTGTATTTAAAAACAGCATTGCTTATGACATAGAAGATCATCGCTAGTCAATTATATTGAATTTTTCTCATAAATCTATAAAAATTTACTGTAATAATGATCACAGAGACTGTTGTAGTGAGTGCATTGAAAAAAAAGGCAAATGAATTCTCACTGATTATTACAACCTGGTCGTGTGTTTCATCAAGCAAGGTGAGTGTTGAGTTTTCTTTTTTTTTTTTTTTTTTTTTTTTTTTTGAGACGGAGTCTTGCTCTGCCGCCCAGGCTGGAGTGCAGTGGCCGGCTCTCAGCTCACTGCAAGCTCCGCCTCCCGGGTTCATGCCATTCTCCTGTCTCAGCCTCCCGAGTAGCTGGGACTACAGGCGCCCGCCTCATCGCCCGGCTAGTTTTTTGTATTTTTTAGTAGAGACGGGGTTTCACCGTATTAGCCAGGATAGTCTCGATCTCCTGACCTCATGATCCACCCGTCTCGGCCTCCCAAAGTGCTGGGATTACAGGCTTGAGCCACCGCGCCCGGCCATGAGTTTTCTATCCCATTATTTTTTCCACATGAAAAAGAAAACTTGGTTTGCCTGTTTTTGAAAAAAAGAAAACCTACAACTATATCGAATATACTGTATGTTAACTAGCTTAAAACTGTATGTGCTGATTCATCTTACAAAGCGTTACATGCCAGGCACCCTGTTTACTCTGAAAATGTAGATTTTGGCAGAGCAAAGTTTTTGATATGTTAATCATGAAACATACATTAAAACACAGGTTTATAGTGAAATGCTAAATTGGCTTTCATTCAAAAGACTAAGAAGGCTGAGGATGTGTATAGATGGGTAGCTTATAATATATAATTGGTAATTCTGCCCTTCAGAGATGTAATTGAAAAAGAGAGAACCTTACCAAAAAACTCCAACACTAAAATACAATAAATCTATGAAAAGAATTTGTTTTGAAGGTCTCCAACCAATTAAAATTTTTATTTTTTATTTTATTTTATTTTATTTTATTTTGAGACGGAGTCTCGCTCTGTCACCCAGGCTGGAGTGCTGTGGCCCTCTCTCAGCTCACTGCAAGCTCCGCCTCCCGGGTTCACGCCATTCTCCTGCCTCAGCCTCCCGGGTAGCGGGGACTACAGGCGCCGCCACCTCGCCCGGCTAGTTTTTTGTAGTTTTTAGTAGAGACGGGGTTTCACCGTGTTAGCCAAGATGGTCTCGATCTCCTGACCTCGCGATCCGCCCGTCTCGGCCTCCCAAAGTGCTGGGATTACAGGCTTGAGCCACCGCGCGCGGCCATAAAAATATTTTTAAAGATGTCAGAACAATGGCTTTGAGTCATACAAACCTATACATTTGTCAGAATCATAGAACATATACTTTAAATTTGTGCATTTCATTGTATATAAATTTCACCTCAAAAGCACAAAGAGAACTGTAAACAAATATTGAACTCCAGTCACTCATATGCCTGCAGGAGTACTTAAGGGGAAGTGTACTGCTGTCTGCAATTTACTTTGAAATGGATATATTAATACGAAGCAAATCAATGGATGGAGAGAGGGATGAATGGATGGTCAGATACAGATTAAGTCACGCAGAGTAAACATTAATGGGAGAATACAGGAGGTGCGTATATGGGTTTCTACTGTACAATCTTCCAACTTTTCTGATGCTTGAAATTTCTGCAATAAAATGTGGGGGGGAGGCCGGGCGCGGTGGCTCAAGCCTGTAATCCGAGCACTTTGGGAGGCCGAGACGGGTGGATCACAAGGTCAGGAGATCGAGATCATCCTGGCTAACCCAGTGAAACCCCGTCTCTACTAAAAAATACAAAAAACTAGCCGGGCGAGGTGGCAGCGCCTGTAGTCCCAGCTACTCCGGAAGCTGAGGCAGGAGAATGGCGTAAACTTGGGAGGCGGAGCTTGCAGTGAGCTGAGATCCAGCCACTGCACTCCAGCCTGGGCGACAGAGCGAGACTCCCTCTCAAAAAAAAAAAAAAAAAAAAAATGTGGGGGGAAAAGTTACCCTAAAACATTGACAAGTTTTGGAGCTGATTGATGCGTATATGGGAGTTCTTTACACTACTCTCTTTACATTTGCATATGTTTGAATATTTCCACAATAAAAAGTTAAAAACTATTCTAGTTAATGACTGAAACATCACTGTAGTTGTTATTTGTGAGAAATAATTTTGGTGACAATTACTTTTAGGTTTGTGATTTTGATAACAGCTTTAATGAGATAAAGTTCACATGGCATACAATTTACCTATGTGTACAATTCAGTGGCTGTTAGTGTATTCATAGAGTTGTACAGCCATTACCACAGTCAATTTTAGAACATAAGCCAGGCGTGGTGGCACACACCTGTAGTCTCAGCTGTTTGGGAGGCTGCAGTGGGAGGATCACTTGAGCCCAGGAGTTTGAGGCTGCAGTAAACTATGATTGCACCACTGCATTCTAGGCTAGGTGACAAAGCAACACTGCCTGAAAAACAACAACAAAAAAGGTATGTATCACCCCGAAAAGAAACCTCATACTTCTTAGCAAGTTACTCCCATTTCCCCAACCCTCCCAGATCTAGGCAACCACTATTCTACTTTCTGCCTCTATAGATTTGCTTATTCTGGAATGTATAAATGGAACCACAGAATAAGTAGTCTTCTCTGACTGCCTTCTTACACTTAGTATGTTTCAAGATTCATTCATGTTGTAGCACCTATCCATACTTATTCTTTTTTATTGCCAAAGTATATTCTCTTGTACAGATAGGTCACATTTTGTCCATTGTTAGTTAATGGACACCTGGCTTGTTTCCACTTTGTGGCTATTATGAGAAATGCTGCCATGGACATTCATGTACAGGTTTTTATATGGACATAGGTTTTCATTTCTCTTGGGCGTATACTTAAGAGAAAGTAGAATTCCTGGGTCATATGGTAACTGTATGTTTGACCTTTTGAGAAACTGTCTGCTATTTTCCAAAGTGGCTAAGCCAATTTCCTCTCCCACCAGCTGTGTGTGAGGGTTCCTTTCCACATGCTCGCCGACACTTACTACCATGTGTCTTTTTTATTCTAGTCATCCTCATGGGTATCACCAAGTGGTCCCTCATTGTAGTTTTGATTTGTGTTTCTCTGATGACTAATGATGTTGAGAATCCTTTCATGTGCTTATTGGCCATTTTTATATCTACTTTGGTGAACTATTTAAATCCTTAGCCCATTAAAAAATTGGGGCTATAGGCTGGGCGCGGTGTCTCACGCCTGTAATTCCACCACTTTGGGAGGCTGAGGCAGGCGGATCACGAGGTCAGGAGACCGAGACCATCCTGGCTAACACGGTGAAACCCCATCTCTACTAAAAATACAAAAAATTAGCCGGGCGTGGTGGCGGCGCCTGTAGTCCCAGCTACTCAGGAGGTTGAGGCAGGAGAATGGCGTGAACCTGGGAGGCAGAGCTTGCAGTGAGCCGAGATT
Source organism: Trachypithecus francoisi (assembly GCF_009764315.1). Lineage (NCBI taxonomy): Eukaryota > Metazoa > Chordata > Mammalia > Primates > Cercopithecidae > Trachypithecus > Trachypithecus francoisi. The sequence goes on from NW_022681463.1 coordinate 15,427,547, forward strand.
GCGCCACTGCCCTCCAACCTGGGTGACAGAGCGAGACTCCGTCTCAAAAAAAAAATTGGGGCTATATGTATAAAATAAAGTTTTCCCTTTAAATTATCTTTAAATGGACAATGTGGCACCGATTACTTATGCAACATTGTCAACCATCACCACTATTTCCCAAACTTTTTTTTTTTTTTTGAGGTGGAGTTTCATTCTTGTTGCCCAGGCTGGAGTGCAATGGCGTGATCTTGGCTCACTGTAACCTTCGCCTCCCGTATTCAAGTGATTCTCCTGCCTCAACCTCCTGAGTAGCTGGGATTACAGATGTCCGCCACCACACCCAGCTAATTTTTGTATTTTTAGTAGAGACAGGGTTTTGCCATGTGGGCAAGGCTGGTCTCAAACTCCTGACCTCAGGTGATCCACTCAGCCTCCCAAAGTGCTGGGATTACAGGCATGAGCCACCACACCCGGCCTATTTCCAAAACTTTTAATCACCTCAAACAGAAACTCCATAACCATTAAACATCAACACTCTATTTTCCCCTGCCCCAGCTCCTGGTAACCCCTAATTTACTTTTTGTACCCATGAATTTGTCTCTTCTAGATATTTCCTATGAGTGAAATAATACTTGTTCTTTGGTTCTGGTTATTTCACTAAGCATAATAATGTTTTAAGGTTCATTCATGTCCTAGCATGTATCCAAACTTCACTCATTTTTATGGCTGAATAATATTCCATTTTATGTCTATTCCACACTTTGTTGATTCATTCATTTGCTGGCAGACGTTTGGGTTGCTTCATAATTGGTTATTGTGAATAACGCTGCTACGAACAGTGGCATATGGGTTTCTCTTTCAGTCCCTCTTTTCAATTCTTTTTTTTTTTATTTTTTTTTTTATTTTTTTATTTTTTTATTTTTTTTGAGACGGAGTCTTGCTCTTTCGCCCGGGCTGGAGTGCAGTGGCCGGATCTCAGCTCACTGCAAGCTCCGCCTCCCGGGTTTTACGCCATTCTCCTGCCTCAGCCTCCGGAGTAGCTGGGACTACAGGCAATTCTTTTGGGCATATACCTAGGAGTAGAATTGCTGGATCACACAGTAATTGTACTTTTAGTTTTTTTTTTTTTTTTTTTTTGAGGTGGAGTCTCGCTCTGTCACCCAGGCTGGAGTGCAGTGGCCGGATCTCAGCTCATTGCAAGCTCCGCCTCCCGGGTTCCCGCCATTCTCCTGCCTCAGCCTCCGGAGTAGCTGGGACTACAGGCGCCCGCCACCGCGCCCGGCTAGTTTTTTGTATTTTTTTTAGTAGAGACGGGGGTTTCACCGTATTAGCCAGGATGGTCTCGATCTCCTGACCTTGTGATCCGCCCGTCTCGGCCTCCCAAAGTGCTGGGATTACAGGCTTGAGCCACCGCGCCCGGCCGTACTTTTAGCTTTTTAAGGAACTGCCAAACTGTTTTCCACAGTGGCTGTACCATTTTGCCTTCCCATCAGCAGTGCACCAGGATTCATATTTCTCCACATCCTCACCAACACTTGCTATTTTCTGTTTTACTGATACAGTGTTTGTTTTTGGTCACAGCCATCCTAGTGGATGTGATGTGGTCGCTCAGTGGGTTTTGTTTTGCATTTCTCCAAATGGCTAATGATGCTGAGCATCTCTGTGTGTGCTTATTGGTCATCTGTTTTTATCTTCTTTGGATAATGTCTATTCAAGTCCCTTGTCCACTTTTAAACAGGCCTGTCTGTCTTTTTGTTGTTGAGTTTTAACAACATCATATAACAGTTCTTTAGATATTCTGGATATCAAATCCTTATCAGATAGATGACTTGAAAATGTTTTCTTCCATTCTGTAGCTATCTTTTCATTTTCTTGATGGTGTCCTATGAAGCACAAAAGTTACAATTTTACTAAAGTCCAATTATCTATTTTTCTTTGTTGATTGCACTTTTGCTATCATCTTGAGACCACTGACTGCCTAATCGAAGGTCACAAGATATATGCCTATGTCTTTCTCTAGGAGTTCAATAGTTTTAGCTATAACATTTAGCTCTTTGATACATTTTGAGTATATATATTTGCATATGGTGTGGGTTAGGGGGGATTGTGATATTTTTGTTTTGTATTTTCACTCTTTATTTTTCAACAAAAATACAATGCAATTCCCAGGGGAGAGAAAACTCCAGTGGAAAGAAGGGGCTTACTTCCATCTGCCTCCTTGCCTGCCTTGCCCTGGCCCTGACTGGCAACTGGCTGGTGCTGGCTCTCTGCTGCCATAGCCTTATCCATCACCTTCCCCTCTCTTCCTCCTCTTTACCTTGCCCTTTTTCCATCTCCTCCTGGTGGATTTTCCTTAACTATATGTGCCAGTCCTTTGGTATTTCTGTGAAGACCTTGACAGGCATCGTTATGGGCCTCTGAGGCACCTCCGTCTCAAACTCATAGGGCAGTGTGAAGCTGGTGCTGAGAAGATGCCCCTGGTGGGCAGGCACTGCTGATGTTTTATGATTCAGTAGTGTGGCTTTGAGGTACACTTTGCACAGATTTTTTTAAAGAGACAGGGTCTTGCTGTATCAGCCAGGCTGGAGAGCAGTGGCAGGATCATGGCTCACTGCTGCCTTGAACTCCCAGGCCCCAGCAATCCGCCCGCCTCGGCCTCCTGAGTAGCTACAACTACAGGCATGCACCACCATACCCAGATAATTATTTGTATTTTTTGTAGAGACAGTGTCTCCCTATGTTGCCCAGGCTGGTCTTGAACTCCCAGGCTCAAGCAATCCTCCCACCACGGCCTCCCGAGTAACTGGGACTACAGACATGCACTACCACACTTGGCTGCACACAACTTTTAAAAAAGACAAAGTATTTATATACCACAAGCTTACATTGTCTTTCTCAAGGTTTTTTTTTTTTTTTTCTCTTTTTTCTTTTTTTGAGATGGAGTCTCACTGTGTCTCTCAGGCTGGAGTGCAATGGCAGGATCTCAGCTCACTGCAACCTCCACCTCCCGAGTTCAAGCGATTCTCCTGCCTCAGCCTCCCGAGTAACTGAGATTACAGGTGCCCGCCACCATGCCTGGCTAATTTTTGTATTTTTAGTAGAGATGGGGTTTCACCATGTTGGCCAGGCTGGTCTCAAACTCCCAGCCTCAGGTGATCTGCCTGCCTTGGTCTCCCACAGTGCTCAGCCATCTTTCTCAGTACTATTAACAACCGCCACGCTCAGAATTGTCTGTGGTTGTGGAATCTGCTAGCTCATGGCTCTTCCCACTTTTACTCTGTGTTTTCACAGCCTCAGAGGGGCAAAGTTAGAATTTCTGGTTTCTAGCAGGGCAGCAGGGAGCCGGGACAATCTGTGGGCAGAGGAATGGGAGTGGTGCCTCCTGTCTCCGAGGGGTCCCAGGGAATAGGTGGCAGAAGGATCCAGAGGAAAACTGAAAAACGCAATCACTCATCTGGTTGTTTTATGTACTTACGGCCAAACATCCAGATACTTGAAGGCATTTAGATAACAAAGGATGTGTCCTTTTTTGTGTGATTCCCAAGAGAAAACTTCCTGAATACCATGCCCAGATTCTGCCTGATGACCCTGGTCTGGTACATTTAAAACTTTTATCCAGAGGGATTAATCAAATGCAATCCACTGCACCAGGTGCTGGGGACAGGTGTGGGGGATAGGGAAAAGATCCATAAATCACTCCCTGTTAAAGTCTGGGAATTTATCATCCACTTGTGGCGATGAAAGCCCCATGTAATGAGAAATGAAGTAACAGTTGGAGTTGGTGGAACAGATCCTGGGGCCCTTGGGACTTAGAAGCAGGGGATGGCACCTCAGGCTGAGAAGGGGGTTACAGGAGGGGAGTCTGGGACTCAGGTGGCCTCTGAAGACTGAACAAGATTTCAGTAAGTGCAGAGGAGGTGAGAGAGCCAGAAATGGGCAAAGGGTAGCAGCAGGAACAGTAAGGGAACAGCAAGGCGATGATTTGTACATATGAGGCTATGGAGGGAGGGAGCTTGAACAGGGAGACAGACAAACAGGCAGACAGAGAGACAGGCAGACAATGGAGAGCCCCGAAGGGTAGGGGCAGCCCAGGGCTTAGAGACACAAGGGATGAAGCTCCATTCCATGGAGGAGAAAGGACCATGGTGGTGACAGGTCATGACTCGCAGCTCAGTTGAGAAGCATCTCTGAGAAGCTGCCCTGCAGCCTTGCCTGCCTTCGGGAGGATCCACCCTCAAGCTGGGGGTGAGGGGGTGTCCCTGCTTACTCCACCTGCCCAAGAGTTCCATCCTTCGAAGGAGGGTCTGGAGCCCCAAAGCTACTCAATTTTGTCTTTGGAATGGGTGTCTGTACGTGGGTTTCTGATTTGGGGTCCTCAGTCCAGGGCACTAAAAGAGTTCCGGAAGCCCCAGAGTAGTGGCACGCAGACCTGCTCCCTGGCACGTGCCTTCTAATTGGTCTCGCTTAGCCCGTCCTCAGTGAGGAAAGAGAAGGTAGCTGCCTTCCCCAACTGACTGGTACAAAGTACAGCCTGGAGCAAAGCTGCTCTCTCTCTCTCAACTCGCTATATTTATGTTTCCCCCCTTCTCTGGGTTAGAGGAGGTAATTAACTGTTTTGGTTTAAAAGCCTCCTGCTGGGTCTCAGTCTGCGTGGGAGAATAAAAGTAAACAAGCAAAAGAGAACAGTGTCATCAAAGGACCTCGCACCTACCTTTCTTCATTATGAGGATGAAAACGTGCCTTTTTCCATGGGTGCCATGAATTACCTGTGCAGGGCAGGGTCCGCGGGCCTTTCACTCTTTTTAATGGTAAATCAAGAGTGATTGGCTCATAATTTAATGGGGCAGCTTTGCCATGGTTCTAGATGCACATCAGATAACAGACACGTCACCTGTCTCTGGCCTGAGCAGTTTAGAGGGATACTCACAACGTCTTTCAGCCAGTGACTCCCTCTAGTTCTCCACTGACCTGATATACATTACTGGAAACCAATCCAAATTGTCCCCTTCACACAGATATCAAAAACCAATTTGTTAAAAAAAAAAAAAAAAAAAAAAAAAGCAAACTTTTTTTCGTTTCTGTGGAGGAAAACACTCATTTCCCTGCCCATCACCAATTTTTGCAGGTACGAATTGGGCCCGCTTCTTTCTGAGGATGCCCTAAGGTGGGTTATGACGGACTCAGCTGTGCCCATGTTGCTGTGGGAGACTCCTGTCTGCATGCCAGCTGCTTCTACAACACTTCTCTAAGGTGCTGACATAAAGAATCTTGTCTCCATAAGTCAATTATAAAGTTTATCCATAGAAGTATAAATGTCTAATGACAAAACACACATAGCCTTGCAATTAAACAAACTGAGCCAATGCTAATTTCAGCCAGCAGCAGAAGCCAGTCCTTGACTTCTTGTCTTTTGGATGAAGCGCTGCCTTGTGTGGCAGAGCAGCATCCCAAACAAGGATTCTTTAGATTCAGCAGCATGCTAATTAGTCTCTTCCTGGAAGACACGAATGAAGAAATCAGGTAACACAATCAGCTATGTGATGGCAGGAATAGAACACAAAGAAATACTTCTTGCAGGTACATGATACTGCATCATTATTTTCACAAACTATTTTTAAAGTAGACAGGACTTTAAAACAAAAAGGAATAAAGACTACCTCCACACAGGCAGAGCTTGCAGTGAGCCGAGATTGTACCACTGCACTCCAGCCTGGGTGACAGAGCGAGACTCCGTCTCAAAAAAAAAAAAAATCTCCACACAGTATTTGGTAATGTTGGTAATATCCATCAACATTCATAATGTTGGTTCCACCTTTGCGTGTTTTCATTTCTGTTGCTTAAATATATACTGTGTCCTTTAGATCATTTATTTTATTTATTTATTTTGTAGAGACAGGGTCTTGCTCTGCCGGCCCAGGCTGGAGTGCAGTGGCTATTCACAGGCACAATCAGAGTTCACTACAGCCTCGTGCTCCCCTATTTATTTATATTTATTATTGGTTGTTTTGCTTCCTAATTAGTTCCCAAAGGAAACTATAACTGAAAAGTGGCTTTGTTTCTTTCAGATGGCAAATGTATAGGGATTTTTCAGGGTAGCACTTTTCCATCCTATTCTTCGTCAATTTTATTTTCTTCCAAAATCAACAAGGAAAAGAAAAATATCATGTGGAAAAAACAGAAAACGGAGAAGAAGGACGGCCAGCAGGACACTTAATTTTTTTAAAAAAAGGCAGACTGAGGATCACTGGAGAATGGGGACTGTTACAGCTAAGGGCTCCCCAGCAAGGACCAGCCCCCTCCCCTCCCTGGAGGTCGCTTTTCTTCGCAGCCTGTCGCGGTGTGCCACAGTTCCTCTGAAGATGTGTATCGTGGAGCAAGTGGCAGAGCCTGCGTCACACCACCTCGCTCACAAACACTGGGAGCTTCCGATCTTCTATAATTAAATGTTTTCCTCGAGCAAATGCTACTAAAACAATGCCGTGGCTGGCGCCGCATTTGATTTCCATGGCGCTTTCCACCTTCTCCTCTTGCCAGCTCTTCACATCGACTGTCTCTGCAGCTTCATTCCTTCACTGGTGCCAGGCAGGCAGGCGCACTGCACAACCACTTGGGTTTTTCTTCCCTCTTTTTGCGCCCGGTAAATTTTCATAAAGCATTTAACGTGAGAACAAGCAGGTTAATTTCCCGTGCCGCTGAGCCAGGCGCCCTGCAACACTGCCATGTTTTGGCTTCTGAGTCAGAGGCCTCGGTCCCAGTGGCGAGAACTCTTGCCAGAGCTTTCTCTGTGCAGACACCAGGTGTGATTTAGCATAACAGATTGTGTGGACGCTCAACGGCTTCTCTAAACCATGCGTCAGAACGAAATTGTATCCTTCATGCAAGATGAAGATGAAAGTCTCCTGGGCTGGAAGTTCTGCCAGGAAGGGCCTCTGGACATACAGGAAGTGGGAAAATCACCCCACCTTACAATACATGCCTAGTTTCAGGACCACTAATGTTCTCCTTCACAATCTCAGTACCTGGTTAAAATCCCCCATCATATCACAATGCTCTTTTCCTCTGATAGTAGGTAGGCAATGAAGGATTTTTGAAAAATATACAAAGAGGATGGAAAAAATGGAATTGTAAGGAAATTTAAAACCTCATTGAATCTGGTCTTTGATACCTACTTAGTCAATGACTTGGGCCATGCATGAAACCCTGGTTGACAGTGACTGTGAACGCAGACGCGCTAGGTGTCAGCTCTCAGGCTATGGGGAAGACTTTCAGGGAAGAAGCCGAGCTTTGTGGCTGCCACAGGGTAGACCTGAGATGAGAACGGCCTGTTTTCGAAGATGGCAAGATTAGTGTGCCTCGAGAGAAGGGCAGGCCCGAAGCTGAGACACAGGTCACCCCACGGGGAGAGTGACTGAAGTCACAAGAGGACACCGAAGATGATTTGAGGACAAGCTTAGCAAACACGACTGCCAGGATCACCAGTCTTTTTATCCAGACCGCTGCCAGGGGGATTGTAACACTTAGTGATGTACAGGCAGCTAACAGAGAGGACCAATGGTGTCCCAGTGGTGTGCCAACACCAGGGGCTTAGGGATAAAATACATGTGCTCGGACGTTCAAAATCACCTGATAACGATGATGTCAATATATACATAGTCCTTTTCTAACTTTTCAAAGGGCTTTCATGCCTGTGATTTCATTTGCCCTCACAACAGTCCTGCAGTGTGGACAGCACAGATTTTATTATCCACATCCGCCTGAAGAACAGAGAGGTTAGGAGACTTCTCTGGAATCCAGACAACTAGGCAGCAGTTGAGCTGAGGCAGAACTCCCATCTTGGGCTCCCAATCTTGCATTTGTCTGCAGAAGCCCTCCTTACACCCTCGAGGGTCAGTGAGTTACCCGATAGCCTGTAATAAACTATTTTGTTTTCTGCTTACATTCAGTAAACTAAATTCTGTGGTTAGCTGCCAGCAGCCCCGGCCACTAGAGCGACCACAGTGCACATGTGTTCTGTCACCTGCCTTTTTTACTCAGCCACAAGTAGGGTATCTCTCTATGTGGGACGTGATCTGCACAATCATTTGTAATGACTTCTAAGAATTCGATTGCATGGATAGGCCAATTACCTATGGAGTAAGATTTAATTTTTTGGCCAGGCATGGTGGCTCATGCCTGTAATCTCAGCACTTTGGGAGGCCGAGGTGGGTAGATCACCTGAGGTCAGGAGTTCGACAGCCTGGCCAAGAGGGTGAAACCCCATCTCTACTAAAAATACAAAAATTGCCGGGCGCGGTGGCTCAAGCCTGTAATCCCAGCACTTTGGGAGGCCGAGACGGGCGGATCACGAGGTCAGGAGATCGAGACCATCCTGGCTAACACGGTGAAACCCCGTCTCTACTAAAATATACAAAAAATTAGCCGGGCGAGATGGCGGGCGCCTGTAGTCCCAGCTACTCGGGAGGCTGAGGCGAGAGAATGGCGTAAACCCGGGAGGCGGAGCTTGCAGTGAGCTGAGATCCGGCCACTGCACTCCAGCCTGGGCGACAGAGCGAGACTCCGTCTCAAAAAAAAAAAAAAAAAAAAAAAAAAAAAAAAATACAAAAAATTAGCCAGAAGTGGTGGTGCATGCCTGTAATGCACGCCTGTAATCCCAGCTACTTGGGAGGCTGAGGCAGGAGAATCGCTTGAACCCAGGAGGCGGAGGTTGCAGTGAGCCAAGATCACGCGACTGCACTCCAGCCTGGGTGACAGAGCAAAGCTCCATCCAAAAAAAAAAAAAAAAATTAATTTTCCCCCAGCAAACATATAATGTTTGCCATTAATATGTTCATTTCATTCAAGAAATATTTATCGAATATGCTTTATGTGCCAGCTTCCATTTTAGGTAATGGAGAGAGCTCCCTGCCTACATGCAACTTATATTCCAGCCAGGAAAACAGCTAAGAAACAAGTAAGCCAATAAACAATTGTAGGCTGTGAAACTATGAAGATAGCAGAATTAACTAAGGGGATAGGAGTGATGGGGGTGTAGTGCCTGAGACGGCGTGGCAAGACAGCGGCTTCTTTGGGGATGTGACAGTTGCCCTGATTCCTGAAAGATGATAAACCTAGCTGCAACAAATACCCCAGAACATTCGTCTTAGAGTCCTTGTCTGACTCTTCCCTTAGGACAAATCCCAGAAGTGGAAATGCCAGGCCAAATTACCTGCTCACTGAGGCTCCAAAGGAATGACCGTGAGGCTCTAACTCTCACAGCCTTCTGCAAGCCATCCTGCTTCAAGTCCTCACTGTGCTGATGGCTGCCCGTGTACAACAGAGGGACAGTCTCTAACCTCATTGTGCCTCAGTTTCCTCATGTGAAAGATGGGGATAAGAATAGTGCTTGACTCGAGGGTTGGTGAGTATCGAAATCGTGTCACGTAAATGGTTAATAAATGTTAGGTTAAAAAAATGCCTTTTTTCCCCCGCAAGGGATAGGGTTTTGCTATGTTGCCCAGACTGGAGGGCAGCGGCTATTTATAAGCTCCATGACAGCTTGCTGCTACCTCAAACTCCTGGGCTCAAGGGGTCCTCCTGCTCAGCCTCCAGAGTAGCTGGGACCACAGGCAGACACCACCGGGTCTGGCTAATATATCCCTGTTTTAACATGTAAACTAAAATTGCTTTTTTTAGAAAAAGGGCTGTACAGATTTAAACTCCCATTTCTTTGTGCACACCCACTTGGGGTTGGTTCTGAGTTCATATTCGGTTGGCCCTGTTTTCAGTAACCAGATGTCCTCACACCAGCACTCTGGCCACACTGAGGACCGGGAAGATGGCTTATAGCTCTTGTGTCCTTAATGCCTGACCAAAAGGAAAGAACAGGGAGCTGGTCTTTTGGCACTGGGGAGGAGTCCCAGAAGGGGCCAAGCAACTCACAGACAATGACAGGCAGCCTGCTCACTGATGGGGTTCAGGACATACTACCCCAAAATCTACATTTGAGAAAACAGCAGAAGCAGGAAGGTCTTTCTCTCACCCTTCCCCCACCCTTCTCCCCAAAGCAGTCAAAAACTTCCATTCCAGAGGTGCCCTCTCTATACCTGAAGGAAAGGAACATCCTTATCTTTGAAGACAGAGAGATGCCAAGAAGAACCTGAACAAACAGGCCTTGCTAAATTCCCCTTGGTTTACTACTGTTAGATCATGCCCCCCTCATCCAATCACACTTCTACATGACTGTCAACTTGCATCAAATCTAAGCATAGAAATACATAGGTGTTCCGGCTGGGCATGGGGGCTCACGCCTGTAATCCCAGCACTTAGGGAGGCCAAGGTGGGCAGATCACCTGAGGTCAGGAGTTGGAGACCAGCCTGGTCAACATGGTGAAACCTTATCTCTATTGGAAATACAAAAATTAGCCCTGGGTGTGGTGGTATGCCCCAGTAATCCTAGCTACTCAGGAGGCTCAGGCAGGAGAATCTCTCGAACCCGGGAGGTGGAGGTTGCAGTGAGCTGAGATCAAGCCGATGCACTCCAGCCTGCGCGACAAAGTGAGACCCTGTCTCGGGGGGGAAAAAAAGGAAAAGAAAGAAAAAAAACATAGGTGTTCCTGTTTCTTTGGGTCTTATTTGGGAAGGTTCCCATGTTGTCACATAAAGCTTAAAGTAATGTGTGTGGCCGGGCACAGTGGCTCACGCCTGTAATGCCAGCACTTTGGGAGGCTGAGGCAGGCAGATCACCTGAGGTCAGGAATTCAAGACCAGCCTGGCCAATATGGCGAAACCCTGTCTCTACTAAAAATATAAAAATTAGCTGGGTGAGGTGACACGCGCCTGTACATCCAGCGAACTTGGGAGGCTGAGGCAGGAGAATTGCTTGAACCTGGGAGGCGGAGGTTGCAGTGAGCTGAGACTGCCCCACTGCACTCCGGCCTGGGTGACAGGCTAAGACTGTCTATAAATAAATAAATAAATAAATAAATAATGTGTGTATTTTTCTCTTGTTAATCTTTCATGATAGGTACCTCAGTTATGAACCTTAAGATGGGTGAGGAAAATGTATTACTTTTTCTCTCCTACGACATCTAGTTTTAGACCTCCCATTTTGTATGAAATCAGATCTTAAAGATCTAGAGTCTACTTTCCTCTGAGCACCATGCTCTTCAGGTTGCTGAATTCTTCAGGAATCCAGGTAGGCCTAGTATGCTCTCCACCTCTCCATAAAAAATTACAAAGAGCAACCTGCTCAATGCTTTCGTTCCAAATTAGAAACCTTAAGTCCTGAAACAGTTTCTTAGCAGAAACACAGGCTATAGGTTGCAGATGGTCCTTTACTCACTGCAGTGTGAACGTACTTCATAATAGTATGAAATGTGACCACATTCCATGTCTTCTTCTGTCTATCTGCTGCTGTTATGGTTTAGGAGAGATAAATGATTTTAAAAAGATATAAATCTGGACTGTGTGTAAGCTGATTTCTTAAACCATATTTAATATGTTTGGGCAACAAACACTACCTTGGTACTGTTTAACTAAGAAGGCAGTAGGGAATACGTTTTTCTGCCTTTTTTCATATGCATATGTAACCTTTTTTTTTTTTTTGAGACAGGGTCTCACTCTGTCACCCAGGCTGGAGTGCAGTGGTACGATCACAGCTCACTGCAGCCTTGACCTCCTGGGCTCAGGTGATCCTACCACCTTCCAGGTAGCTGGGACTACAGGCACATGCCACCAGACCTGGTTAATTTTTTGTAGAGACAGGGTTTTGTCATATTGCCTAGGCTGGTCTCTAACTCTTGCACCCAAGCGATTCCCCTGCCTCAACCTCCCAAAGTGATGGGGTTACAGGTGTGAGCCACTGTACCCGGCCTTTTTGTTTTTGTTAAATTTATTTTTAACAGAGACAGGCTGTCGCTATGTTGCCCAGGCTGGCCTTGAACTCTTGGCCTTGAGTGATCCTCCCACCTCAGCCTCCCGAAGTACTGGGATTACAGGCATGAGCCACCGTGCCTGGCCTGCATAGGTAACCTTTTTGAATGGAGGTGGTTATGATTAAGATGGGTGAATTGTATACAGTGAATTTATTATTTTTTTTAAGGAAATGAGAGCAAGGGTTCAGGAGGAGAATTAAGGGATGAGGACCACAAGGAAAGAGTCCCCAAGGTCTCCTGGTGTCTCTGACCATTGCCAGGTTGTTAGTCTTGTCTCTATAACCAGATAAATGAGACAGACATTGAGGTTGGGACTGTGTTTGAAGCCCTCAGAGTTCCCAGCATGGGGTGGGACAGAGTAGCTGCCCTACCTGGGAACTATATGCTCATAAGATAGAGACTAGAAGGATGGTTACCAGAGGCTGGGAAGGGATGAGGGGAGTGCGGGTGGGTGGGTGGGGAAGTGGGGTTGGTTAATGAGTACAAAAAAACCATATGTCATCAGAATGAATAAGAACAAGTATTTGATAGCACAGCAGGGAAACTATTTTTAATTGTACATTTAAAAATAACTAGAAGAGTATAACTGGATTGTTTGTAATACAAAGGATAAATGCTTGAAGGGGATGGATACCCTATTTTCCATGATGTGATTACTGCTTTTTGCATGCCTGAATCAAAGTATCTCATGTACCCCATAAATATACATATACCTACTATGTACCCACAAAATTTTTTTAAAAGATTAACTGGGGAGTCAGATGGAGAATCTATTCCATGCCTCCCCCACCACCACTCTGATCTGTCTCTTGCCCATACCCACACCCAATGGTGTGTTACACACACACACACAGACACACATGCACGCGCGCACGCACACGCGCGAAGCATTATTTTCCCATGTCTGTCAGATTTGTATAGCTAGGATTCTTTCTTGTATTTTGTAAACATGATCAGTAGGTTAGGTCCCGGAGTGAGAATCACAGAATCAGAGTCTTGGAGTTGGGAAGGGTCTTCATAGTTACTTCAGGAGCTCTGCCCAAGGCAAGAGCCCTGCCATCCTCTTGGCAAGTGATGATCTGTTTCTATATAAACACAGCCACTGGATGGACCTTCAGATACATGAGTGTGGTCCATATGTTTCCCTGGGTCTTCTGTCTTTGAACCCTCCTACTTCTGATCATTGTCTCTCTGAAGCCCTCTGATAGACTTTCAACATCCTCTGCCCTCTTGAGTTGCCTTGCTCTGGACATATCCAGGTTTGGTGATGCCCCTTCTAAACTCTGAGCAGGCACTCCCACTGCTCTTCCAGATGCTATGCCCTGCCTGTAAGTGCATTAATTCCTGGCTGGCTACACTGTTGACTCACATGGAGACTGGTAAAAAGTTTAGTTGATTACAAATATAACTCTTCATCTGCTCAATATGCTTAACAATATGGCCTTTAGTGTAGTCTTCTCAAATCTAACCTTTCTTAATACCAGTTGCTCAGTTTTCCAAAAGGCTTTTAAAAATGTGAAATGTTTGTCAATTTATAGTAATATGGGAAGATTACAATATTTAACAAAAGCCAGTGTTAGCATTCTTCTAAAGATGAAAAACAATACATGGATTGAGAATTTTTCAGCAACCCATTTTTATGTGCCTTGAAAAATATGCCACGGCCAGGCGCGGTGGCTCAAGCCTGTAATCCCAGCACTTTGGAAGGGTGAGACGGGCGGATCACGAGGTCAGGAGATCGAGACCATCCTGGCTAACACAGTGAAACCCCGTCTCTACTAAAAAGTACAAACAACTAGCCGGGCGAGGTGGTGGGCGCCTGTAGTCCCAGCTACTCTGGAGGCTGAGGCAGGAGAATGGTGGGAACCCGGGAGGCGGAGCTTGCAGTGAGCTGAGATCCGGCCACTGCACTCCAGCCTGGGCGACAGAGCAAGACTCCGCCTCAAAAAAAAAAGAAAAAAAAAGAAAAATATGCCACACACAGTGGCATTCCTGAGATAAAAATTGTAGGCACTGGGGCCTCAGTTTCTACAAATGCAAGATAAACTTTAAGGTTCTGTCTGGCTTTAACATCTAACATTCTCTGTATAACCCTCCACTGATCAGTTGTCTCAAGAGAACCCCCCCTCCTCCAAACAATAGAGATACTCACCTTTCTTACTTCTTTTTGAATAAAAGTAGCATATTGCTGGCCTAATATTTCAACTTACTATGCATTTTATGGTAGGAAAACGCAAAATATCTAATGTTTTGAGTATTCCTTAAATATAAAAGTTTTCAATCTTTTAAAAGTATGTTTTAAACATACTTACGATGTTTGTTATAAAATGATAAAAAGTATGTTTTAAACAGTTAACTGAAACTTAATATTTACCTTTATAAATACATCTAATATATAATGAAGAACAGATAAAAACCTATCATTTTTAAGCTATATTAAAGAAGCATTCACAGATATAAAAGCATTGGGATTTTGAGAACTTAAAACCACTTGAGAGAGGAGGGAAAATCAGAGATATCACGTAAAAAATAGTATTTTTAATATACAAAAATGTTTCTCATTTATGGTTAAGAAGCTTAGTACGTGTTTTGGTATGCAGAGATTTCTGTCTTCACTCTTCTTGGGGATATCTGCTTTATTTGGTTCAATGGGTGTGTGGTGGGGCTTGGACATGTGTTTCTTTTTTTTTTTTTTTTTTTGAGATGGAGTCTCGCTCTGTTGCCCAGGCTGGAGTGCAGTGTAGCCAGGATGGTCTCGATCTCCTATGATCCGCCCGCCTTGGCCTCCCAAACTGCTGGGATTACATGGACACGCATTTCTAAAGGCTCCCCTTGTGACCCTGCTGGATGGCCAGGGTTGAAAAGCTGCTGCGCTGGTGCACACATAAATGCCTCACCTACTGGATAAGCAGCGCCAAGGCACAGAGAAGAAAGGCCTGCCTGAGAAGAGGAACTCAGCAGCCCCTTGAGCACATGCCATGAATCCTCAAAGAGCATTTCCCCATCACACACATCTCCACGAGGTAGCTCCATTTTGCTTGGTGACATTTCTGCTTGCAACACTACTGGCAAATATTGTGGCTGAAGCAAGCTGAAATCATGATAACTTTTGCTCTTGGTTGGTGACCTATGTTATGACCCTTTTTTAAACACTTTATTTTATTTTTGAGACAGGGTCTGGCTCTGTCACCCAGGCTGGAGTGCAGCGGTGCAGTTACGGCGCTCACTGCAGCTTCGACTTTCCAGGCCCAAGCAATTCACCCACCTTAGCCCCACAATTAGTTGAGGGTACAGATGTGTGCCACCATACCTGGCTAATTTTTATTTACTTTTTGTATAGACAGGATCTCACTGTGTTGCCCAGGCTGGTCACAAACTCCTGGGCTCAAGCGATCCTCCTGTCTTGGTCTCCCAGAGTGCTGAGATTACAGATGTGAGCCAGCACACCTGGCCCTGACCCTTATTTTTCCAGTTCCCACCTGTGCACTGAAGGGAAGAATCCTATGAGAGCTGAGCAGGAAGAGAATGATATGCATTAAGTGGGCACCTCTGAAGCCAACTCTCCTTTTACAACTAAGCAAGGACCACAGAAATGAAATAATCCGTCTAGCATCACCATCTTGGAAGAATTTAATGATTTTAAGTGGCATTGTTTTCTGACTATAAAAGCAATATATACTTTTTATAGAAGAAGCTTAAACATAGGAAAGTGCATATAAGTATTTTAACAGATCCCTATAATCCATCGCACTGTGGCACCGTGGCATCACCATGCAGAACCACAAAACTGGGACTCTGTCCTCTGAATCGGTAGTCACTAGACACTGTGACAGTGGTTAAGTCCATTCTTCACACACTTGCATTTGGCGCGGGCCTATTTCCTCCTGGCCCTACCTCCTACCTTACTGCACTGTAGCTTCTGAAAGGTTACAAATTCCCTCACGTCAGCAGCCACTCCCTGGAACACTGTCCAGCTCTGTGTGCTGGAACTGATGCTTGGCTTTGTTCCGTTATGGTGTCACCACTCTCTCCAGGGGAAGAAACGCCTCACTTCCCTGTATGCAGGGCCAGGGGTAGAGGGAGACATCTTCCAGATCTGTGTCTCTGTCCTCCCTCCCCTCACCAACCAACGCTCCCCCTGGCAGAGTCCACACTGTCTGATTGTGTCACCCTTTCAAGTCCCCTCCATACTCACAGCTGGAAGCTTCTCCACGCAGCTCCAGGAGAAATCCCATCTCATGACTGCATGCTCCCCAACACCCACCCTGAGGACTTGGTCACCCTTTGGCCTCACTTTTCTCAAAACTGCTTCATCCCTAATTCTCAAGCCCTGAAATCCACCTCTCTGAAGAGAGCTCCTCTCTCAGCTGTCCCTTGTCCTTGTCATCTGGTTTACCTTCCCCCGTCTTCCAAGTCCTGGCCCCTGGGTGGTCAGCTCACTGTCAGATTTTCTTGCCAATCTACTACCTACCCTGGACTTCCTGGTTAACTGTGCACACTGACACCTTCACAGCACCCTCAAGTCTTGTCTCTGTTAGTTCTGTTTCACTCTTGTCTGGGTCTGGGGTTTGGCTTGCTGGGGGAAAAAGGCCTTCATCATTCACTTAGTTGTTCAGCTATTCAGCTGTATTAGGCACTGTCCTAAGTCCTAGGGATGCAAAAATGCATCTTGCAACAAACAGCAATGCAAAAATGCAGTGCAGGGTGATATGCAGATATCACATGTGGTTGCACAGGGATATGGCAGAGACAGCTGATGGCTCACAGCAACCATTCTCTCCTCTTCCTTTGAGTTTTGGCACTTCTAAAGCCTGCATGTCCCAGCCCCGCTTGCAGCTACCGTGTGAATGGAACAAGTGGTGTAGGCAACATTTAACCCTTAAAAGGAAGCCACCTGCCCTCCACTCTCTCTTCCTCCATCTCAGATGCTAGAACTCAAAGATGGTACGGTGAGCTGGCATCAGCCACGCAGATGAGGACATCAGAGAAACAAGGCAGATGCAACGTGGGTCTCTGAATGAACATGGAGGAGGAGCAGCTCCCACCTGCCTCGGACCACCTGGCCACCTCTTTCTGTACTGTTGGGTGAGAGAGAAATAAACTTCCTTTGGTTTGAGCTGCTGTAGCTTTGTGGCCTTTTCTGTTGTAGCAGCTTAGCCTGCACACGGACACAAAAGCGGAGATGAATCAGCTGCTCATAGAGGGTAGAGGCAATGGTGAGAACAGAGTAGTGGCAGGGGTAAGAAAAGCATCTGGAAAGAGGTAACCATAGAGACACAGGCTCTGGGCTAGGGCACTGCTTGGCAATCTCTTTACTGATCTTGGAGAATTCCCTTTGTCACTGTGTGTGTTAGGAAGAGGGGGGTGTGTTCCAACAATAGAGGGAAGAACAATAGGTGGAATTTGGGGATGCGTGTACATCATTGTTTTAGTTTAGAGGTGTTTGCTTAGGATCTCAATAACATCATCTCTTGACCATCAAAATTCTGAACCAATTGAACAATAAGACAAAAGCAGGAGGAGAATTAGAACGTTTCCTTCACTTCTGATAAAGGCTGGCTTGAGGACAGAAGTGAGTGAAAGAGCCACATGCTCTTTTAATACTGGGCCATGGAGTTGGACTGACTTATCATCAGGCTGCAGAGAACCAAGAGCACCCCACGCCCCAGAGAGTGGGCCCCGGGGAGCAGGGAATCAGTCACACTGCCTGTGGGCAGCCCACATCCTTGAGGAAGGAAAAAGGAGGGGGCAGAGCTACATATGCCAGGATAGCCACTGGGTGCGTCATCCGGCTCTGCGGAGATGTGGGCTGGGGTGGGAGAACCACAGCGCTGCACTAGTAGAGCTCCGTCCGGCTCTGCGGAGATGTGGGCTGGGGTGGGAGAACCACAGCGCTGCACTAGCAGAGCGTCATCCGGCTCTGCGGAGATGTGGGCTGGGGTGGGAGAACCACAGCACTGCACTAGTAGAGCGTCATCCGGCTCTGCGGAGATGTGGGCTGGGGTGGGAGAACCACAGCACTGCACTAGTAGAGCTCCGTCCGGCTCTGCGGAGATTGTGGGCTGGGGTGGGAGAACCACAGCGCTGCACTAGCAGAGCTCCGTCCGGCTCTGCGGAGATTGTGGGCTGGGGTGGGAGAACCACAGCGCTGCACTAGCAGAGCGTCGTCCGGCTCTGCGGAGATGTGGGCTGGGGTGGGAGAACCACAGCGCTGCACTAGCAGAGCGTCATCCGGCTCTGCGGAGATGTGGGCTGGGGTGGGAGAACCACAGCGCTGCACTAGCAGAGCGTCATCCGGCTCTGCGGAGATGTGGGCTGGGGTGGGAGAACCACAGCGCTGCACTAGCAGAGCGTCATCCGGCTCTGCGGAGATGTGGGCTGGGGTGGGAGAACCACAGCGCTGCACTAGCAGAGCGTCATCGGCTCTGCGGAGATGTGGGCTGGGGTGGGAGAACCACAGCGCTGCACTAGCAGAGCGTCATCCGGCTCTGCGGAGATGTGGGCTGGGGTGGGAGAACCACAGCGCTGCACTAGCAGAGCGTCATCCGGCTCTGCGGAGATGTGGGCTGGGGTGGGAGAACCACAGCGCTGCACTAGTAGAGCTCCATCCGGAAGGACGGAAACTTCAGGAAGTGGGAATGAGTGTTCCCTACAATGCTGACTCTGAGGCTCCTGCAGGCCACCTGGGAAGGCCTTAGGATTCCATCTCTCATAAGCCCCCTAAATGTGTCAGGACTGAGTAATCTATTATGGGACAGGACCTACTCTTATGCCCTCCCAGGCTGTGGGCTCACCAGGAGTCCTGGTGTAATCAGGCTGAGACAGAGTTACTTCCTGGGTCCACCTGCTTGACACTGGCTTGGCACCTTGGCAGGGATTACTTTATTTTCTCCCAAGGCTCCCGTGTTCCTGAGGGGTCTCCCAACCCTCTTGGAGCACCTTAAAGCTGCGTGAACCAGGCACTGGCCAGTCCCCTCTTGTGGGACTCTGGCTTTGTTCTGCCTCCCACTGCATGCTCAGCCATGCCCACCTCTCTCGCCAGGCATCCTCCCCACTTCCAAGGAGGCAGGGCTGGAACTGCTCAGGTATCCTCATAAGAAGCAACACGGGGCTGGGTGCGGTGACTCACGCCTGTAATCCCAGCACTTTGGGAGGCTGAGGTGGGCGGATCACGAGGTCAGGAGATAGAGACCATCCTGGCCAACATGGTGAAACTCCATCTCTACTAAAATACAAAAATTAGCTGGGCGTGGTGGTGCCTGTACAGGTGTGCCTATAATCCCAGCTACTCAGGAGGCTGAGGCAGGAGAATCGCTTGAACCAGGGAGTTGGAGGTTGCAGTGAGCCGAGATCGCACCACTGCACTCTAGCCTGGTGACAGAGTGAGACCCTGCCTAAAAAAAAAAAAAGGCAACACGGTGGCCCTTTCTTGTCACACTTGGTGCTCAGGGGTTCTGGCAGTGCCAAATACCTGTGCACTCAGGGATGGTTCTGTCTTTGAGTATCTGTTGGGGGAGTTGACTGGAGGACTCCGCTGGTAGTTCTAATGACTTATTCATGTATTAATTCATTCACTCATTTTTAGTTTGTACTTTCCCGTAAGTTGAGAAAAATGGGTTTACTACTTTCCACACCATTATATAGCCATAACAGCAATTCAAAGATTCTAATGTAATGTAACATTGAGGGCTTATGTAATCCTTCTTCCCTTTAAAGAATAAGAACTGGTGCAATAAAAATATAAACTACTGACCGGGCACAGTGGCTAATGCCTGTAATCCCAGCACTTTGGGAGGCTGAGGTGGGTGGATCACGAAGTCAAGAGATCAAGATCATCCTGGCCAACATGGTGAAACCCCATCTCTACTAAAACTATAAAAAATTAGCCGTGTGTAGTGGCAGGCACCTGTAATCTCAGCTACTTGGGAGGCTGAGGCGGGAGAATCATTTGAACCTGGGAGGCAGAGGTTGCAGTGAGCCGAGATTGTGCCAATGCACTCCAGCCTGGGCAAAAAGAGCAAAACTCATCAAAAAAAAAAAAAAATATATATATATACACACACACACACACACACACACACACATACACACACACATACATATACTACTTAATGAAATAATATATGACAACACTTCAAAATCTCTTAAGCTTTACCATTAACATATAATGGCTATATAATGAATTCTTTTGGGTTTTTTTCTTTTCTTTTTTCTTTCCTTCCTTCCCTCCCCTCCTTTTCTTTTTTTTTCCCTTTAACAGATTTGAAAAAATATATCCCAAATTCAATTTGCCGCCACTGGTGGTCCTATGGAGCCGTTACTGATGTTTTCCTCCCACTCTATGACACCAAAGGATGCTATGAAAGTCAAGATCCTAATTCTAACTGTGACAAGTGGTAAATGGCCAGCTTGCCCAGTCCACTTAAGGGGTGAGTTCTTTAACTCCCTTGGATGATAACTTCAGGACTAGAGAATTATGTCCAACAATAAAAGTCTTTTTCAGGGTGTTCCTCAGTTTTTACATAAATTTAAATATGCTGGTTCAGCCCCACACCCACTCTAAGTGTGTGTTCCCTAGGTACTTACTCCATCAGTTCTTATCACTATTCAATGACATGCCTGTCTATACGTAGACTGCTTCTACCTGGGTAGCATGTTGTAAGTATTTAATACATGTTGTTGAATTGAATTGAATAATAAAAAAAAGTAGAGGGAAGGTAACAATGATGTATAAAGTGGGTTCTTTCAAGAGATCACTGGAGGACGTGGAGGGAAAAACAAGTGGTATGACCCAGTGGTCTTGCACCGTGGAAATGCAAAGCTGTCAGGAAGAATTGAGACCACTACGAGGTAATTGTTTCCAGTGTTTCCCTAATGGGAGTCAACCATCAAAGCAAAGTTTCTCAGATGCTGGAACTGGATTGTGAAAAACAAATAAGAACATGCACTGTTAAAAATCATTCCCCTGGAAATAAATACATCCAATATTGCCACAAACACTGTACGCTATTCATCCTCGACTAGAAGTTGGTAAATTTATCAACATCATATTCTAAAATTGAAATGAAGACTATGCTGGAAAACAGTTATCAAAAGACGTATTGAGACAGAGCTCTGAGAAGAGGCCAAGAAATTCTGACCAAAAGACCAGATAGTGAACTGTTTTGATAAATGTATAACAAAACAGCAGAATTATATTGATACTATTGCTCTATGAAGCTAAAATACCCTAAACCAGACAGGTTAATTGAGTGTGGATCTGGTACAGAAACAAAGTTACCAAAACAAGGTCAGGGATGGAGGGATATCAAAATGGAGCCCCTTTTTTCTGGTAGTGCGTGTTTCCTTCTACAAAAAGAAAAAAAAAAAAAGAAAGAAAGAAAATGGTGGTTCATTCAAGAAGCGGGTATTTCCAGACAGCTATTACATGGACAAAAAAAAATTGCTTACTTCAAAAAATCTAATATTCTTCTTCAATAATATTGTTAATGTGTTTTAAGACAGAGCTGTTTTATTTTTTTATTTATTCATTTTTAAAATTTTATTTTAAGTTCTGGGATACATGTGCAGGTTTGCTGGATAGGTAAACGTGTGCCACGGTGGTTTGCTGCACCTATCAACCCATCACCTAGGTATTAAGCCCAGTATGCATTAGCTATTTATCCTGATGCTCTCCCTCCCACTGCCTTCCTGAGAGTTCTTTTATTCTTATTATTAGTAACGACAACCATGGTGTTAATTAGGAAAAGAGAACTTGCAGCTCCTGATTAATGATACCAATGATAATATATCTGAGGTACATTCATTTCTTAGGGCCACCATAACAAATTACCATAAAATTGGCAGCTTAAACGACAACAATGTATTCTTTCATAGTTCTGGAGCCCAGAAATGTGGATTCAAGGTGTGTGCAGGGTGCGGTCCCTCTCTAGTGGATCCTCCTTGCCCCCTGTAGCTCCTGCTGGCTGCTGGCAGTCCTTGCAGCTGCCGCCACCCAACCTCTGCCTCTGCCTTCATGTGCCCTTCTCCTCTGTGTCTGTCTTCTCCTCTGTGTGTCTCTGATTTCTCTGAAAAAGACACTTGTCCTTGGATTTAGGGCCCACCCAGATAATCCATGATGATCTTATCTCGAGATCCTTAACTACGTCGGCAAAGACCATTTTTCCAAATAAGGTTACATTCACAGGTCCCAGGGATTAGGACATGGACTTATCTTTTCAATGCAATCCATGACTGGAAGCATATTCCATGAACAATGGAATGAACACTTCTTTAAAAGAGTTACTAGAAAGCAGTATGTTAACAAAGGTGAGTTCTCCCTTTTCCATCTCTCCCTCTCCTCCCTACGTCCCTTAAGAAGAACAGTGCCTGGACTATTTGAGGTCTTTGGTAAGATCTCTAGGGGTGCCACTGTGTCCTAGGATACGGAGCTTGGGACTGTCACAGACTCACAGGGTAGTTGAGTTGGATAGAACTTAGAGGTAGCTTGGGGCAACCCTAATCTCACATATGACTCCCCTCTGTAACAATCCTGGGCTGAGTAGCACCCACACTGCTCCAGTGTCTCCAAGTCCATCTTTATGTCCTTGGCTGACTCTAGGTGCCACCTTGTATACCGCAGTGGTGCCTGGAACCACGCTCAGCCTCCTGGTCTTTCTGTGCATCAGTGCCTGTCCTTCCCATTGTGTTGTTCATCTCTACTAGGAGGGCACTGATCTAAACCACTGTCCTTAGGATGTGTGCGTAGAGTAATTCTTTTCATCAAGAATGCTGGCTCTTCCACTTAGGCCTAATAAATACCTTTCATTATGCAGAAAATGCATTTTTAGATGACTGGTGGAATTTCACAATTACAGTATTTTAGGGATGAAGAAAGCTCTACAAATTATCTAGTCATTTTAGAAACAAGGAGACAAAAGTCCTACAGAGACATCAACAAATGACTGAAGGTCATTCTGATGCCGGGGGAGAGCCAGGACTTGAACGCACATCTCCTGAAGCCCATCCGAGCGTTTGTTCACTACATCACACATGATACAGAATGTGACCCAAAGCTTGCTCTGGTGTGAATTACGCTTGACATGCTGGCCCCCTTGGTGCCACCCCGTGAGATCATCAACCCAATGATCATATTCAACAATATTTCCTGAGTGTGTGCTATGGGCAGACAGGCTCTCCGCTCTCACGGAGCTTATACACTCAAGTGACTAAATGATTAAACAGTACCTGAAAGGCTGCAAGGCTCTAATCAGCTGTCACGTTTGGAGTTGATTGGGACTGAGGTCAGCTTGTTCAGCTTCTGATCCTTCACTGTACCCTCAGAGGAAAGGTGACGTAACTGGAGCTAATGTCCCGACTTTAAAGGTTCCTAGAAGTGTCCAATGTCATCATTTGAGTCAAAAGCACCTATTGGTCTAGAAAATAATTCTCCTCACTTCCTTTCTAGTGCTCAACTCTAAGATAAACCAGAAACCCAAGATCAATAATGACAACCACAAGAATAACGCTGCTTTTATTAAAACTCATCATTGCCCATAAAATAAAGTAGATCTCTTGGGAAGAGTAAAGCCACCAACTAGCTACTCGTACATGAGAGAGGCATTTTCTGGTTGACACAGTGAGAAAAAAGCCCCAGATGGTGGATCTTTTTGGCACGGACTTCCCTGCTCCGGCTGTCTAACGTGTTCCTTCACTGCGTTCATTTTTCCTGCATCAGAACCGCCTTGGCAGTTTGCTTATTTCCAAGGAAGGAAAAAAAACCAGGAAGGTTTGCATCTGCAGGATCCCTACCTTCCTCCTTAGACGCTACGGTGCCTATTCACAAGAGGTGGTGACTAAAATGACCTGGAGCCTTGGGTGAAAAATTTCAAATCTCTGTCCCATGACAGGTTCAACACAGTCCCTTCCTTGTGAGAAAGGAAAGGGGATTCGAGTTTTGGAGGGCATGACCTGGGTGGGATCTGATGCCTGATGCAGATTCTGCATGTATTTGAAAACAGGTTTTGGCATGTGGGGATGCAGCATGTTGCATGGCTGCTGGCTTCAGAGTACGTCCCGTGGGTTCGCGGCCCTGCCTTCCGTCATGAGGAATCCCTGCCAATCTAGGGTCTGCGTACTGCTTCTGCCAGCCAATCTCTAACTTAGCATATGTACAAAGCCAATTTTTGGACACCATGACGGAGCCTGGCACCTCTGCCGCCCTCCATATTTGCAATGCTCACAGTGAAATAACAAGCAACGAGCAAGAAAGAAAAAAAGATGACATGAAAAGGCTTTCTAAATTCCCAGATAAATGGTGTATGTCTTATATAAGTGTCTGTGTCTTCGTCCTCCTTTTCCAACATAAGCTTACCCCGTGCCTTTCCTTGCAGTTATTTCATTTAGATTTTCACTCTGGGATGCACTTAGCAATAGCCAACACTGACGAAGAGAAAACCCTGCTCCCCACTGAGAACGTCGGATTTTTAAAATGTAGAAATGCTGCTCTTTACAAAATAGGGCATTCCCCTTTTAATTAGTTTCAAAATACATCCAAATAATTTGCCACTAGGAAGTGATACCATTTTAGAGTACTTAAAAATAATTCCCAGGCATGCAATTTGATGAGAAGCCTCAGCTAGTGAAACCTTCAGTTCTGAAATAAATTGAGCTGTTTCTGTGGGGACAGCTGTCATTACCATGGGAAAATTCCCCTAACCCACAGGCTTTCATCATTGACTTCACTCGGAAAACCTGTGCTTAAGGTGTGTTTGTTGAAATATATGGGAAGAGTTGCTAATTGAGTCTCGAGTGCACCCATCTGTCTTAGCTGAAATTGTGGCTCTTCCTGCCTGCCGCCCTTCTGTAGAGTTTTTTGCTTATCATCTGGTTTTCGAACAGTTCTTCAAAAGAGAACAGGTAGCCACAAAAGCTCTATGGTGTTATTTCATGTTGTCTTTGAAAATAAATACATATATTGTGCTCGTACACCCTGCAATCCGTGGGTCCTGCGTCCCCAGAAGGGCACCCCTCAGGAGGGGCTTTTCGACTCTTCCCTGTGCACAAATGAAACGAAAATCTCTGAATCAAAGGGAGGGGAAGACTATGCAATTTTCGAATATATATTTCTTCCAACGCATGGATTTGATTCATGACAATGGCCAACTTTTTGACTATTCTGGTGAGATCCCTGCTCCTCTGCGCAGGTGAGCCTTGGCGGGTAGGCACGCTAGCATGGGATGAATGAACCCTCCCGAACCATACCCCATCCCCACATACAATGGCGCCTGTCGGGACAAAGCGAGAGTCTGAGCCTTGCATGTATAAATATAAATATTTCAAGAGCTTGGCTGCTGGCAAGCTTTGCACGGCATGCAGAAGCCAAGCTTGATTGCCCTGCCCTGGTGTGGGGCTCCCCAGGTGGCAGGGGCTGAGAGCGGGCAGTGTGGTTGGTAGGGGGTGGACGTGAGTGCCTCCAGTCATTCTGAGTAGCCCCTGGGCTGATTAGTGACAAGGGCTGACAGGCTCCTAAGGGGAGGTCCTGTCCAGTTTCTTTCTGCAGCAGGGATGATGGGCCATGCATGGGGTCCTGAGGCAGAGACTGGGGACTTTTTTGTGTGACTGTGACTACATTCCTCATCAACAAGACCACGCTCATGGTCTCTTTGGAGGCCATTGACTCACTGGAGGATTACCATTAAGGGACGTCTGCTCAGTGGCGCCAGGTCCTTTCCCCACCCCTCAGGGGCTCCACCCAAGGCAGACAGAAGGGCAGGGCACTAGCTCTGGGAATTAGACAGGGGAATCGATATGTGTATACGGAACACAGTCACGGACAATTGAAAAGGCTCACACGTAACCCCACTGGGAGCTGCTTCCAACTGGAGTCTGTGGTAAATGACTCACGGAACCCAGACCCTGCCTCATCTGCCTGGGGATGGCCAAAGGTGAGCCTTGTCACGTTTGTGATTCAGACTTAAAGTGATTCAAATGTATATGAAGGGTTCCAGAAACGACCCTGGAAATAAAAATAACAACTTAAACAGGGAGGAGCCTTTCTCTCCTGAGTGATTTTGGAACCTGGAATTATGAGATGACAACTTTTTCAAGTTTAGTGTCTTTCAAGGAAAGACACCTTCATTGACACCTAAAGCTTACAATGTGAGTCCCACTGCCTCGGGCCCCGAGACAACTGCCAACTCGGTGGTGTGTGGAGATTCCTCACCAAGGGGCATGTGTTCCAATAGGGCGACCATCTCAGGGAGTAAGGAGAGGCTGAACAGTGATGAGAACCAAGACAGATATGGGATTAGAATGCAGATGATTTGAACTCCCCACTTTTGATGAGGTAAAATGGACCAAGATTTTTTAAAAGATAAAATATGTACCTTAGTTTTATCAAAGCTTAGTAGATTCAAGATCAGAGCTGGACTATGATTTGGGATTCATTTGCCTGGTTTGTTGTTCCAGTAATGCAGTTGGTTTTCCTAGTGAAAAGAAAATGTGTCATACCCTGGACTGCTGAGAGTTAGATTGCAACAGAGTCATAGAAAAAGGTAATCTCTGGAGAGAAAGCAGTTGTATCAGTCAGGGCTGTCCAGAGAAACAAGATCCATAAGGGATACATAGATAGATAGATAGATAGATAGATAGATAGACTTATTTTAAGTAATTGGCTCTAAGTCGACTGTGGATCAACGAGTCTGAATCTGCAGCACAAGCTAGCACGCTGAAAACTCAGGCAGGCATTGATGTCATGGTTCTGAGGTACATTTTCCTTTCCAGGAAATCCCAGTTTTGCTTATAGGACCTTCAACTAATCAGAGGAAGCCCACTCACCTTATGGAGGGCAATCACCTATATATAAATCAACTGACTGTAGTGTTGACCACACTCACAAAATACCTTCCTTTTAATCAACCATCTGGTGTTTGATTAAATAACCGGGTACTATAGCCTATCTAAGTTGACACTTAAAATTGACATCACAGTAGCTTTCTTCCAAACTGTGAAGAAATTTAAATAAAGGCCTTCAGGCCCTGAAGAGTCCAGCCTTCTCCCTTCTAGAAAGATCCCATAAGCCACTGCCTACCATGTGAGTTATGATATACTGGCAGATCCGTAGCCCTTTGTCCAATGGGGTGAGGCTGCAGATTCTGCAACTTGTGTGGATAGTGGGCAGAGAGGGGACTGGGAAGCAAACTGAAACAGCGGGCAGGAAGACCCGTCTATTTGGGTTCTGCCAGTGTCCATGAGGGACTTACTGCAATCACAGCCAGTGCAGGAATGGCAATCTGCTGCCCACCTGCCCAGGTCCTGACACACGTTCTCCCTCACCACATTCTCAGATATTCACTAAGTGTGCCTGTGAGCATGATGTGCTCTCAGCGTGTGCAGAGCTCAGGAAACAAGATTACCAGTGTGCTGTACTGAGCCAACAAGTCACGGCGTTCTCTTCCCAGAGAAGCAAGCTCCCTTCCCCACTAATTACATTACAAATCCTTCCTCTCATAATCTTTATATTAATAAATGCTTCAAACAGCAGATCGTCCCTCATATAAAAGAGGACTAAGCCAAAGGGGAAAAAGTACCTGGAACAAAAGTGTGTCATTCTGATTCTTATAATAAGCAACATTTACAGGGCATTCATTATAAAGTGCATTCACATGCACTTACTTGGTTTTTATCCTTGCAGCAACCCTAGGAGGTAGTTGATATTATTCCCATTTTACAGAAGATGGCACTAAGGCTCAGAGGGGTTAACAGACTGTCCTGATGTCACACAGCCATCAGACTACTGAGCAAGGATCTTCTGCCCCTAGTTCTACCTTGGGCTGCCCAGACTCCTCCAGGGCTTGTCACTAGTGAGCAGCTCAGTCTCTCAAACCTTACCTTATGGAATTACATAAACATGGCTAGAATCTGCCTGTCCAATAAACCATGGAGCGACTGTCTGTTTATGGAAATCTTTGTTGAAGGTAGCATTCCCACAGACGGCCAGGTACCAATTCTTCTCCATGTGTCTTTCTCAGGTGCAGAGAGCTCTATTGGAAATCAGTGGGAGGCCTCTGCCCAATAACGCCTGGGGGGCAGGGGGTGAGAAGCAGGATGTGAACCTGTTCCATAAAGTGAAAACTGACATCCTAACAAATAATTAGGGAAAAATTCGAGGTTGTTTCCTCAGCTGATCGTCACCAGCGGAGCCAACTTTGGATTAAACACTTCTGCTCAGTGGTTTTGACATTCTCAGTCAGGCATATCTTGATGAAATTAGAGATGCAGAAAATATTTTTTGATGGAGTGTGGGGACAAAACAGCTAGGAGGCAAGCCAATTCTGTGCGCAAACTTGTGCAGACTGAGATAAAGGGGAAAAGAAAAGGCAAGACAACAAGGGGCGTGTGCTCATGTGAGTGTGTGTGTGTACATGAAGGAGGATGAAAGCAAGTGACAGAAGAGGAAAGGCGGGCTGGGCTGATACTAATTAATTAGACTTTAAGATGCTGGCAGCAAGAGGTGTGTTTATAAACAATCTTCACTAAAACATACCTTTCCAACTATTAACGGTTTTATTTGCCAGAAATAGTCTCTGCTCTAATTATTATGTACTTGTTTCAATCCAAAAGTGGGGAGAGAAATACTAATAAGTGACCATAACCATTCTTATGCTATAATACATACCTCTGCACAGAAGTTAACATTTCCCATGCTCAACTAATGAAGTGAGGCCAATTCACACCAATTCACAAAAGGATTAGCTGGGGGCTATTAGTCAGAAGGCTTTCAAGCTAGAAAAAATTAGACCAAAAATAGAAGAAATAATAGAATTCCAACCATTCAGGAATCTCTTGGTATTATGCTTATGCCAAGCCACCAGCAGCCTGACGCTTTTCTACTGGGACTTAAATTTAAGTCTAGAAAAGTCTGATCTGTGAGGATAGAATAAGTATTTTTTGCAGACCTGCTAAATCTTCTTTTACAAAATTATTTCCCACATATCTTTTCCGAGGAAGTGACTAGAGGATGTACTCCATTAAAATGAAGAAATAAACCAAGAAAGAAAAAGACATGAGATCCAATAAGCAGAAGACCCGACTCAGAAATCAGGCAAAAGGACTTCCTGGATGACAGAATGGGAAACTAGCAGAACAATTTACTGGGCAGTCAGCTCAGATGGAGCAGTAGATGACAACTCGTCAGGGAAAAATAGAACACATAGGTTACTTGATGTATTTAAAGACACTTTACGGCTCTGTCAGAGAGTCTGGAATTGAATTAGTGATAGATATACAGAAAAAAAGCAAACTAAATAGGTGAATGGATAAACAAACTGTGGAATATCCAGACAGTGAAATATTATTTGGCAATAAAAAGAAATGAGCTATCAAGCCGCAAAAAGACATGGAGGAACCTTAAATGCATATTACCAAGTTTTAAAAGCTAGTCTGAAAATGCTACAGACTGTATGATTCCAATTATGCAACATTTTAGAAAAGGCAAAACTGTAGACATCAGTGGTTGTCAGCAGCTCATGGAGGCAGGGTGAATTGGTGGAGCACAGGGATGCTTTTAGGGTAATGAAAATATCCTGTATGATACTGTAATAATGCATACATGGCATAATGCATTTGTTAAAACCCGTAAACAAGCCAGGTATAGTGGCTTGCACCTACAGTTTCAGCTACTTGGTAGGCTGAGACAGGAAGACCACTTGAGCCCAAGACTTCAAGACCAGCCTGGGTAATACAGTAAGACTTCATCTCTATTTTTTAAAGAAATTAAGAAAGAAAAGAAACTCATCAACTATACAACACAAAGAATCGTAAACTATAGACTTGAGTTAATGAAATATTTTTAAAGAAATAAATTCAAGGCAATTACTAACCTCAGGAAAAACAATAAAGTAAACATAAGTATACAAATCAAATATGGCTCAGCTGTGAAAATATTTACAAGGTCACTTTAAGTAACATTGAATATTGATATAATCCCCAAATATATTTATGTTGGAAGGATGAGGGAATGGGAGAAGGGTAAGAAAGCTCAATCCTCATCTTACATAGAAGGAAGTCAATAGATAATATCTTAACATTTAAAAGTCAAGAAATAACAGTATGACCATACTATCTAGAAATATGGAAGTAAACAGCAAGGAAGTTAAAACAGTTGAAAGTAGTTTCGTCTAGAAAGAAAGACTTGGGGAAGAACAAAGAAGGCTAATTTTCATTATGAGCTTTATTGTAACAGAAGAGACCCCTACATCAGCTAGTTTTCCCAATTCCTCAACCCTTTGGGGCACAGTGTTTAGTCAGAGCTGTGATCACTCTCTGAGCACGTGGATTGTATCTTAATTTTCATCTCATTGAAAATGTGTACCATTTGTCCAAGTGGAAACTGGGCTGCAGCATGGCTGTGACCACCACCAAAGAAATCGCTAGACTTGCTAAGGTCTGCTGGGATGATTTGCGATTGTGTTGTGCTTGATCTTGGTGAGCATGGCTCTTTTAAGTCACCATACCTGCCCCGCCAATGCACCAAACACCAACTTAAAGGGACTTTCAGCTTTTGTGAGTCAGTCTCAGCCTTATTTCTGAACCATTTCCTTGACTTCTTTCATGACTCTGATCCTGTCCCAGTTTTAAGCCTCCCAGCCACCAGTCATGCTGTTTTGCTCTGCTATTTACATTCTTCCCTACCTACTTGGCCTTGATGGTATGGCTACTATATTAGTTATTTATTGCTGTATAACAAGCCACTCTGAAACACAGTGGCTTACAACCACAACCATTTTATTTTATTATGAAACTGTGGGTCAGAATGTATACTGGCCCACTGACATGATTCTCCTGCTGGTCTCACCAGGGGTGACTTATGTGGGTACAGTTATCTGGTGGCTTGACTAGGGCTGGATGATCTAAGATGGCCCCACTGGCTTGTCTGAATGGTGATGCAGACTGTCACTAAGGACCTACATCTCCAGTAGGAGAGTCTGGGATCCTAAATGAGGTAGCAGAGTTCCAGACGTGCAAGCCTGCATGTGTTCCACTGGCCAAGCCATGTGGCCTAGTCCAGAATCAGTGTGGGAGAGGACTACACGAGGGTGTGGAGATGGGAGGCGTGAATCACTGGGGTCTACTACAGACATTTTCCTGGTTAAACTCTGGGTTCCTGCTTGACCTGTGGCCAGCAGGCCTCAGATGGGGACTGGACAGCTCTCTAGGAAATGGATGTGCTATTTGTTCCCAAGTAGAATGCGAGCTCACTGTGAGTTTATTTTTCACTCTTTTATTGCCCATGCAAAGGAGAAAGCAAAGGTGATCTACTTTTTATGAAGAGAACTAAGTCCTCCTGAGTCTGGACTCAATACCACTGGGCTAGGCCAGACCTGTGAGAGCTGGGGAGAAGAGGAGAGCTTTGACCACATATATGTAGCACCTTGGCGTGCCTTGCAACACACATCAAAATTCCTTGGCTATGCCCTTCACAGAGAGCAAGAAGCCTAATTTTCCATCAAAAGAAAAACAAAGAAAATTAAGTGTGTATTTATCCAATAACAGGAGTAATTTTTGATAAATTGTGACACATCTGTTCATTGATATATTCACAGAATAATGTGAATCAAACCAACTAAATGCCAGGCACTGTTAGGTACTGGGTATCCAAAGATGAATATATTAAGTTCCTGACCTTATGATGCTCAAAGCCAAGTCGAGGATACTGATAAATAGAGACATCCCTCAGTATCAAAAATCTAACCCACTCCTGAAAATGGCAAGTTGTGGATAGTGGGAGCCTGTATTCCATTATTAGGAATAGGACCAAGATTACTGTGTTCCCAGCCCATCCGCAAGCCCCAATCAGTTTCCTCAAATAACATTAGAAAGCTTAATTGCTTCCACCAAGCAGTTTCTGCATCACATAAAGTATTTCTACATCATATAAAGCATTTAAAACACAAATCACCTAATTATTTAACATGGAATGGGCACTCATTGCATTTTGTACACGACATGATACTGTACAGTAGTAGACACAATTTATGTTTTCCTTCTATGCCATATTAAACATGTATGGTAATGTACATAAACAATGAAACAACATGCTAAGGATCCTTCTTGGAAGACATTTTCACTTAATAACACAGGATGGACGCTCACGATAATGCACACATTTAAACAACACATGGTGCCATCCCGGCCGGAGAACAGCTGAGCTCCTTCCACTCCTCTAATCTGAGTTCACACGAAACCTAAATGTTTCTCCCAGCACACACATGCAAATTGTCTGAATTTGGATCCAGATGGTGAATTCTGGGTTAAAGATTTCTGCAAGTTGTTAGAGTGACTACTCCAGCGGTGAGAGTGTACATGGTGCAATATTAATCTTGTACTAAGATTGAGCCAGTGAAGCAACATGACAATGATCCCTGCCGAGGGTTACAGGACCAAAGGAGAAAACAAAACTGTCTCAGACAAATACAGCTAGGTAGACATTTTTTGGGGGGTGGGGGCGTGAGGAGTCGGCAGGGAGGTAGGCAAACAAAGTAGACGGAAGCAAACCAAGTAGACGGAAGCAGTCCATGGTTTGTTGGGCTGTTACTATGATAAGTTGCTGAGTGATTGTTTCACTCCTGTTTGTGCAATAAAGACAAAATTTTAAAAATATGAGCATGTACAAAAACAATGGATGCAAATATAAGTGTGAGTGCACGGGAGTGCAGTACCCCCTCACTGCCCCCTAGATGCTCCTCAGTGCCTGGCTGGGCCATGTGCAATGTTCACCTTAAAGCGCAGGTGCCTTGCCACCTGACAAGGCAAACCGCCCTTTGACCTCTGAGCTCATGCAGAAGTGTCAGCTCCCTCATCCTGTGCTTAGAAACAAACCCAGCAGCCTCCACGAGACACAGTATAGATGGGACCACAGATGGAGAGGGTCCGACACTTGGGGAAAATCACCTGGGTGAGGTCTGCTTTAGGGAAGCTGGGATTCTCTGTAACCAGCAGCCACTGAGTGCAAATGTCCAACTTTATAGGTATAAATCTATAATTTTATGGTTAATTTTATGTGTCAACTTGGCTGGGGTAAGGAATGCCCAGAGCACTGGTAAAACATTTCTAGGTATGCCTGTGAGGGTGTTTTTGGTAGAGATTAGCATTTGAATCAATAGACTAAGTAAAAAAGATCTGCCCTCACCAAGATGGGCAGGCATCATCCAATCTCTTGAGGGCTTGAATAGAATAAAAAGATGAGTAGAACACAAAGGGCAAGTTCTCCCTCTTCCTGAGTTGAGGCATCTATCTTTTCCTGCCTTCAGAGCTCCTGGCTGTGGGGCCTTCAGATCTGGAGACTTCCATATGTGGCCTCTCTGGTTCTCAGGCTTTTGGATTCAGATGAATCACACCACCTGCTTTTCCAGGTCTTCCATTTGCAGACAGCAGATCGCAGGACTTTCCAGCCTCCCTAACCACGTTAGCCAATTCCCATAATAAATCCCCTCTTATATAGCTATATATATCCTATTGGTTCTGTTTGCCCAGACGACCCTGACAAATACTATATATATATAATTTTTTTTTCCAGTAATAATACAGGTTCTTTGCTTTGTACAGTAGGTGACTGAGGGTCTATTAATTTTTTTTTTTTTTGAGACAGGGTCTCACTCTGTCACCCAGACTGGAGTGCAGTGGCATAATCATAGTTAACTGTAGCCTCAAACTCCTGGGCTCCAGTGATCCTCCTGCCTCAGCCTCCCCAGAAGCTGGAACTACAGGCATGTGCCATCATACCTGGCTAATTCTTAAAAATTTTTTCTTTTGTAGAGATACTATGTTGACGAGGCTGGTTTCAAACTCCTGGCCTCAAGCGATTCTCCTGCCTCACCCTCCCAAAGTGCTGGAATTACAGGTGTGAGCCACCATGCCTGGCCTACTAAATTTGTGTAATTTAAATTATACATTAGAAACATAAGGCACTCAATATATAAAAGTCCCCTTGTAGAGAATATTTTTGTTTTGATAAGTTGGATTTTCTCAAAGCAGGATATAACAGCAACATCTCACACTTATTTTAGACAATTACAGTGCATCAGGTTGATGGAATATTAAGCAGTCATTAACATTTATAATTATGAAGACTGTGGAGATGTGGAAAAATGCTTCTGGTGTGTTAAGTGAAAAAGAGCTAAATATAACATTATATTTAAACCGTTACTGCAACTAAGTACAAATGCCCAGGGAAGGGCTGGAAAAGAACATGGAATAAGGACAGCTTTTTTACACACACCACATTTCAATCTCAAGTGGATTAAGTGAAGCTTTGTAAAAAGCAAATCCTACATCACAGCTATAGAAATGGAAGCGGTTAAAATGACTTCACAACACATTTCAGCTACAGCAATATGAGTTGTTGCAACAGAGAAAACCCACAATTAAAGAGGATTAGCATAATAGTAGTGCCTTTCCTGTTCATGTGGAATCCGATCAGTGGCAGTCTGGCAGTGTGTGTCCGTGTGTGTATATGTGTGTGTGTGTGTGTGTGTGTGTGTGTGTGTGTTCTGCTCCATGCAATCTTCAGGGGCCCTGGCTGCCAGTGGCTTTATCATCTTTAACCCGTAACTCCCATGGTCTTTCTCCACTAACAATCAACCCGAGGATGGAGAAAGAATAGAGAGAGTGAAAAGTTTTGTGGGCCAGAGCTGGAAGTAGTAAACATCCTTTCTACCCACGTGCTATCAGCCAAAGTGTAATCCTAAGGTGACAGGTAACTGCAGAGGAGTGTTGGAAGTAGATCTGTGTGCCAGGAGGAAGAGGAAATGGGTTCTGGTGACCAGCTGACTGATTTCTGTCACGTAAGTTCTCATATCTGATCAGAAATAGGGCACGAATTGGAATCCAGGTCTTTCCTTCTTTTTTTCCTCCTTCCCTCTCTCCCTGTCTTCCTTCCTTCCTTCTTTCCTTCCTTTTGATACAAGTTCTCACTCTGTCACCCAGGCTGAGTGCAGTGGTGTATCACAGCTTACTGCAGCCTCAACCTCCCGGGCTCAAGCGATCCTCCTGCCTCAGACTCCCATGTAGTTGGGACTACAGGTGTGTGCCACCACGCCCGGCTAACTTTTAAATTTTTTTGTAGACATGGGGTTTCACCATGTTGCTGAGACTGATCTTAAACTCCTGGGCTCAAGCAATCCTCCTGCCTTGGCCTCCTGAAGTGTTGGGATTATAGGCATGAGCCACCATGTCCTGCCCAGTGGTTTTTCTTTACTTTAGCTCAGTGCTTAAGTTTTCACATCTTCTCTCTCTTAATCACTTTCTCTCCCCTCCTCTCCCCTCCTCTCCTCTCCTCTCTTCTCCTCTCCTCTCTTTCTCTCTCGCATAAACACATTAAAGCTAAAGATATATATGTTGAAATCTAAACAGGAGAGTTGTTCTACATCTAAGGACACCCAATATACAATCTATGCTTCTTTTGAGGAAACATGCTACGATCTCAATGAAAATCATTCCTGGGGAAAGAAAGACTTATCAGGGATAAATCCTGATGATGGAACAAGAGAATCCGGCTAAGAGCTGACTTAGCGAGAAAGAAGGAGTGAAAGCCTACATAATTACACGGCCTTCATTCACATTTCCGGGGTCACTCACATCTTTGTCAGGCATTATCCCATTGTTGATGGGGAGGAGGAAGTAAAACCCTATCTGCAGCGCACAGTCAGGCTCCCCACCACTTCCAGGAAGCCCCAGCCTGAAGGCGCTAGAAAAGAGCTGCCATGTTTATCTTCTTGGGAGCCTTAGTCTATGTGGGCTTCTATAACAAAATACCATAGACTGGGTGGCTTATAAACAATAAAAATTTCTTTCTCACAGTTCTGGAGGCGGGGAAGTCCAAGATCAAGGCACTGGCAACTTTGATGTTTGGTGAGGGCTTGCTTCCTGGTTCGCAGATGGAATTTTCTCACTGTGTCCTCCCAGGGCCAAAGGGGCAAGGGAGCTCAGAGGAGCCTTTTTCATACGGGCGCTAGATCAGTTAATGTGGCTCCATCTCAAGACCTAATCACTCCTCAAAGTCCCCACTTCCAAATACCATCACACGGAGGTTTCAACACATGAACTTGAGGGTGACACATACATTCGGGTCATAGCAGGACCCATTTTACGAGATTACTGCCTCACTTTTGGGGTTCTAACACATTGGTCTGTTTTCAGAGCAATTTCACCGTGCTCCTGATCAGCAAAAGCAAGGGCACAATCATTGAGAGCCAGTTTCAAGTAAAAATATCCTAAATAGCGCATCAAAATATCATTTGGGGATAAGTTTCAGCATCTTGGAAAACAGATATCTGTCCCAAGTTTGGCATTTTGATGTTAAATATTCTCATTTGTTAAACAAATGAGTTCAAATCAGAACAAATGACCAAATCTTATTGGTCCTTGGTGACTGTTGTTTATGCCAAATATAGAAGTTATAGCCAGAGCTTAGACTGGACAATGTGAAAAAGAAAATTGCTATTTTATATTTCTCTGTCCTCTGCCAAATCTAACCAGTGCAATGCCTGGAATATTTGAGCACTTGGTAAATACTAAGTTAGTCATTGAGAACATAATTACTATGTTAAGATGTTGGACTGGGATTCAGAAACAATTGAAGTATGGATACTGTATCTATATAAAATGCAGCCAGGCTGCTCTGCTCTGATAGATCTTCAACAAAAAATTTTTAAATTTCTAATTAAATTTTAATTAATTTTATTATGTTTTTTTTTTTGAGACAGGCTCTCACTCCCCCTCACCCAGGCTGGAGTGCAGTGGCGCGATCTTGGCTCACAGCAACCTCTGCCTCTCGGGTTCAAGTGACTCTCCTGCTTCAGCCTCCAGAGTAGCTGAGATTACAGGTGCACACAATCATGTGTGGCTAATTTTTGTATTTTTAGTAGAGATGAGGTTTTGCCATGTTGGTTGGCCAGGCTGGTCTTAAACTCCTGGCCTGAAGTGATCCGCCCGCCTCAGCCTCCCAAAGTGGTGGGATTACAGGCGTGAGCCACTGTGCCTGGCCAATTTTCTTTTTATTTTTAGGGACAAGGTCTTGCTCTGTCACTCAAGCTGGAATGCAGTGGCGCCATCCTCGCTCACTGTGGTCTTGACCTCCTGGGCTCAAGGAATCCTCTGTCCTCAGCCCTGCCAGTAGCTGGACTGCAGGTGTATGCCACCATACCCAGCTGTTTTGTTTTTCTTTTGGTAAAGACGGAGTCTTGCTATTTTGCCCAGGCTTGCTCTGATAGATCTCTGAGCTCTTCATAGGTCCATGCATCCCCTCATCTACACCATCCCCATGCACCATCCCCACATGCCATTCACACATACACGAGTTATATCTTGCAGCATGCAAGGTTTTAGCTCCTTTCCTGGATTGGAGTTTTAATCTGCTGTTCGTGGGAATGCAGCTCCCCAGAATTGTTCCATGGAAGAATCCTTTGTCCTGCTTAACAGTGGATTCTCAAGTGCCTCCCCTAGAGGCAGAGTGAGACCACGTGGGGTGTGTTACCTCTGGGACCACTCAAGAAACCTGTGCTTTAAGAGGCCTACCCTGGCTTTCTGTCTTTCTTTTTTTTTTTTTTTTTGAGATGGAGTCTCACTCTGTTGCCCAAGCTAAGTGTAGTGGTATGATTATGGCTCACCACAGCCTTGACCTCCTGGGCTCAAGCAATTCTTCTGCCTCAGTCCCCTGAGCCGCTGGGACCCACAGGGGTGCACCACCATGCTGGGCTAATTTTTGATTTTTTGTAGAGGTGAAGTCTCACTATGTTGCCCAGGCCAGTCTCAAACTCTTGGACTCAAGCAATCCTCCTGCCTCAGCCTCCCAAAAGTGCTGGGATTATAGGCTTCAGCCACCATACCCGGCCTCCTTACTGTTTTTTTTTTTTTTTGAGACAGGTTCTTGTTCTGTTGCCCAGTCTGGAATACAGTGGTGTGCTCATAGTTTACTGCAGGCTTGACCTCCTAGGTTCAAGCAGTCCTCCTGTCTCAGCTTCTCAAGTAGCTGGGACCACAGGTGAATGCCACTATGCCTGGCTAGTTTTTAAATTTTTTTTGTAGAGAAGGGGTCTCTCTCACCATGTCGCCCAGGCTGGCTTCAAACTCCTGGGCTCAAGTGATCCTCTTGCCTTGGTCTCCCAAAGTGCAGCAATTACAATCATAAGCCACTGTGCCTGGCCTTCTCCCTATTTTTTGTTTCCATGTTCAAAGGGGCAAACAATACCTTTGGGAAAACTCTAGGAGGCTTAGTTCCCATGCCCTGAATTCAGTCTCTGTTTCTGACTACATGATCTTGGGTGAGTTCTTTGATTTTTCAGTGGGTTTACCAGCCCTTGAACCTGGGCTTGTTGTAACCTATAATACCTATATCATGAGGAGAGGGGAATGGCAATTTAAAAGCAGGTATTGGAATTCTTTAGGGAGAGAACTGTCTTTTTGAAAATGTCATTGTAATAATCACCTTCAGTACAATTTGTATAGAAAAATTTAGGGTGGAAATCTTCTGTTCAGTTAAAACAAGAAAACAAACAAAACCTTGTTGGGTCATTTGTGAGTGGAAAGAGAGCCCTCAGAGTAAGGCTGGAATGGATTAGTGAAAGAAACCAAATTTCTGTGCAAAATGAAGTAGGAAGAATGAAGAGGCTTTGGCAGTTGGAGAAGGAAAGGGAGAGGGAGTTCAGAGTCCAGAAAGGTGGCAGGACTTTGGTTCACAGTGATGGCCTATGGACTTTTCCATTTCAAGTAGCTTATTGTGCTATGATGTGATTCCCAGAGGCAGAAGGACTTGGGGGTGGCAACATATCCAACATCTAGTTTACAGGGAAGGTGTATGGAGCACTTATATGTAAATACATACATATATATATATACATGGTACTACTGGCAGGCATTATGTTAAGCATTTCACATGCATATTCTGATTTAATGCTCATACCCACTCCATGTGACAAGCCTGTCGCTATCCCCATTTTACAGATGAAGACACCGAAGCTTGCTGAAGTCAGATACCCAGTAAGTTAGTGGCAGAGGTAGAGTCCAAATCTGAGTTTGAATGACTCCAAAGTCTATCCTGTTAGTCACTAGAGCACACTGTCCCCATGAACACTGAAGATTGTAGTACCAAGCTACTGAGCAGAAATTATCTGCGGTTTACTAATTAAGGGCAATAAAAGCGCCCCAGAAATGCAAAGTACTAAATAAATACTAGTATTACTGTTCTTGCACTTGACCACTGACATTTGAAGACAGCACTGTCATCTAAAATGGAAACCTGAAAGCCAGAAGGGCTTATTAATGTCAGATGCAAATGATATGTTTAAATACTCATGTTTGCATTCCACTGGATATTTCTATTCCAAGGGCCATGTTCTCAGGCACTGGACCCCCATTAAGGCCAGGATCATTTGCAAATCTAGAAAAAAATATGGCTGTATCATTTCATTTTTTTTTTTTTTCCTGAGACAAAAATAAAAGTGGTTCACCATTTTGGTACAGAATTTTAAAGCAAAAATCATGGTGCTTCTAACTACTCCAGATTTAAAAAGAAGAAATTATAGCCTTTCATTCTCCTAGCAGGATGTAACTAAGGTTTAGATGAGTGAACAGATGCATGCAAAAATCAGCCACACGCATAGAAAATATTCATTTTCACAATCTGGTAAATCTGCTAGGTATGCATGAAATGGAGCCAAATCAATTTCAGCAGTATGTGATATCACAGCTTTGGCATGACAGGGCCCCTCCCCGGCCCCACTTGTCTCCAGGGCTGTTACCATCCAGAGGCTGGGTATAGATCATTCAGCACCCAAGGATCTGAGTAGTTCCATAACCAGTGGCATAAGTCACCCCAGTTAACCAGCCGGTGTTACTTCCATCTCCAGTCAGGGTCCAGCACGTAATTATACTTTTCCTTTTCCCACGTCATGGGAAAAGGGACCTTTTCTGAGCTTCCTGCTACCTGGTCCTTTATCCCTCCTATAGGGAGGTCACAGAACACAGAAATCTGGAAACCGAAAGTGTGTGTAGAAATCATCTTGTCCCATTCTTTCATTTTACGGATGAGGTCCGGGGAGGAGAAAAGTCTTGCCCAAGGCCACACGGGCATTTAATAATGACCCAGCCACCTTCTGATTCCCTAACCCATGTTTTTCTCACTGCAGGCTGTCTCCATTGGAAACTGTACTCAGACTACATAAAAGGGAATTATGTAATTCTGTAACCCCAAACATCTACATGTCTACAAAATATTTATAGTGCAAAGGGTTCTACTGAGTCTTCTCCGGGATTTCTTGTTTTTCTACTGGACTGTGAGTCCTCAAACTCATAACAATACGAGTGTGCAATCCCTTGTTAGAAACCCTAGACAAATGTGTTTTGGACTTAAGAAGTTTTTGGACTTTAAAATGGTAAGATGGCAGCTAGACGGTCTATTTAACATCTCCCCTCCCCAAAACCTGGAGCCAAATGTAGGAAAAGTCACACTATGAGGAGGAAGTCTACAAACAGTCTCATAGCAGTTTATGTCAGGCTTTGCTGCCCAATGTGTTGGCTGCAAACTTAATAATAAAACTTTTGGTTTCCCGCTTTTAGGATTTTGGAATAGTGGATTCATTTTACTCTCTTCATATGAGAGGCATTAGATAAATATCAGGGACTAGCTGGCTGGTATTGCTTTATCAATAAGAAGGTTGTTTTTTCCTGAAACTTGTCAAGACTTGTATTTCTCTGTAGATTTCAGTTATTCCAGTTGCCTCTCAGTCGGTTATATTCCAGATAACAAAATGGAATAGCCCCCAGGGAACTGGGTTCAGAAGCTGAGTGCCCTGTTTGTTTCGTGGATTTTTCATAAAACAAATCCAGCCAGGATCACCAGAGGGGCGGGCTGCTTTAGGAGGCAGCTGGAGGTCGTGTGGGGACTGGCAGTGGCACCTGTCCTCCTGGGCGTCAGTAAAAGCAGAGCAGAGAGCTCCTGCCACCAGGTCCCCAATGGGCAACTGATCCCGCCTGCCATTTCTGGGCTTTCTCTGGCTCCAACCGCTTCTCAGCTTCCTCTTTCTCATCAGATGGGCAGGTTTCCAGAGCTGTCAGATTTTCTTCTGCCCAAGTTAACAGGGACATTGATTTTGGAGGAAGGGAGGCCCTTCCTCCCACCCCCGTCCTTCCCTGTCTCCTGGCTGAGCCACGCCAGCTCTGTGGCATTGTCCAGTTTTATTATTACTGCCTGGCTGAGGCCTCCCTTCCCAGGTGGCCCCTGTGACTTCCAGCCCCTCTCCACTTGGCATGCTGACATGCATTTTTGGTCTCCTAGGGAGAGCCTGCTTACCTGGATAATGGGCACTTGACCCCCTGGTTTCCAAAGTGGGCTTCTGTACCACAGCGGGACTTGCATCTGTTTTTATTGTTTTCTGGACTGTCACCAGGAGGGAGTCCTATAAACGTGACCTTGCTTGGCTGGCTTTGGGACTGATGGAAATCAGGTCACTTTGGGGGTTCTAATGGGCCTGGAGGTATGGGTTTTAGAGTGGCACCACAAGGTCCACTGCATGTGTGGAAGAGGTCTTTGCTCCTTCAGAACCGGGACACGGCTCTCCTAAAATTTTTTATCTGCCATGGCATTGTAGGCTCCTGTTTCTTTGAAAACTTTCCTAAGAAGGACGAGAATGGAATTTTACTTAGAAAACTGGAATGGTCTTCTAAAACAAAGAACCCACTTCTGCCTTTTGGAGCCGACAGGAGGGCTATGTTTGGAGAGGAAGGAGGGAAGGAAGGAAAAGGAATTCAGTTTCTGATGTCATCTGTCTTCCTCATCACCCTCCACTCTTCTCATCGATCATGATGACGGCCTCCCCGTCCACACCTGCCGAGCTCAAATCCATTCTGCTGCATTCAGAATGCTATTTTGCAAGCACTTATCTCTGCTGCTCGAAACCCTTGGTAGCCTTCCATTACCCTTAGAATACATCTAAAATCCTCACTGCAGTCCAAGTCTTGGATCACCAGGCCCCTGCCTTCCTCTCTAGGCTCATCCTGCATGACCCTGGGCTCTGGCCGCTCCAGCCAAGCTTTGCCTCTAACAGTTTCTCGGCAGTGCCCAGCTTCTTTTTGCCCCTGGGCTTTGGCACGTGCCTCCCCCTCCACCCACAGCCTCTCTCTCTGCTCCACTCCCCACTGTACTCCACACTTAATCTAGTTACCTCCTCTCCATCCTTCAGCTCCTAGTTCAAATGGCATTTCCACAGGGATTCCCTCTCTCTACCCTGGAGTCCTGTTTTATACTCTCCTGTATTTTGTCTTCCCATCACATATGAGAGTTCACAACCAAACATTGATGTGAGCGGCCACTGGAATGATGTCAGTCTGTCTCACCAGCCATAAGCCTGGAGAGGAGAGGGGCTATACTTACTTTACCCACCTCTGTCACCTCTAGTGGTAGCCTTGTGTTGCCAGAAAGTGGTTTCTCAACCATTATTTGATGAGTTACTGAATCATTTATCTAGCTAGTATGACTTCACCAACAATGTAACTCCCATGTGATAATAATAAAAAAATCCGCCTATGCTATTCTAATGTAGAATGGAAATTTCCCCTTGCCAGCAAAACTTGGGCATAGGTTATTCTTGAGCGTTTTGAGCTAGTCGGGATGCATGAGCTGATGTCCCCACTCCCTGGGGACAAGTCTGCTTGGTGGCTTCATCCAGCTTCATGTTTCTCTCCTGAAGTTCCTTCAGGCTCTCTCACTGGCAGACTGGCATGTCTTCCTGAGTTGGCCAAGAGGAACATGTCATATTGGCAGTAATGTCAGCAGACTCTGAGGCCACTAAGGAGAGCAGCAAGCGAAGGCCGGGAGGGAGCCTTGGAAGGCAGCTCATTACCAGAGGCGCCAGCCGTCACACCCTCGATGGAAGGGCATAATTGCTGAAAACAGCTAATCGCTAACAGCGTGACAGCCAAGGGGCCTGCAGCCATCCCTTTCTTCGCTTCAGGATCCATCCCCCCATGAGGGGAAAGGTGCCAAAAGAGGAAGCCAGGCAGGAAGACACAGCTCTGTCTCACAGAAGGGGAATGTCTTCCCCCAACTTTCACAAGACACTTTGAGAACCCTCTCTTCATTTGTCACCACGCTTGAAATGTTGATGCTGCCATCCAAATGAAGTGCCTCTAGACTTCAGACATAGAACCTTGACCCCAGCATGGTCTTCCACATGACACTGGTCATGCAGAGAAGGGAGGCTCACAAAAGTAACGTTTTGTGTTCAGGAGAGTTATGCAGGCAAACAAGGACTGAACACCCCTTGTGGAGATACTCCTGAATCTCCTACAGGAAGATTAAAATAAATAATACTCCCTGTAATTTATTTGTTAAATTATATTTATTATAAATATAGTTGTAGTAATTCATTAAAATAAGTAGATGGTTTCATTTAGCAAATGTCCAAATAGATATCAAAATGGAAGTTGTCATGGGAACCTGGGAGGTGTGTGTCTACAAAATTAACAAGCATATAGTACCAGGGTAAATTCAAGCATTTCTTTTCCCCCAACCCACCTCCTTCGGACATCTGACAAGTGTCTTGTGTGTGTGCCCAGCTGTGCTAGGTGCTCAGGACATGAACTTGCTTGTGGCCTTTAAGGAGCTTATGTACTCATGGGAGAAATCCACAAATAAGTCAGCAACTGTACTGACTTAGAGTAGGAAGGATCAGGATTGGAGCTGTCAATGTGAGTTTTTTGATGTATGAAGGGAGCTTTTGCACATGGAAAAGATCATGTAAGTTACTTTGGTTTTTAAGTTATATTAAATTCATGAAAATTACCAATTCAAAAATTCACCTTCTTTAGGCCTTTGTCTTCAGTCTCCAATGTTATCATTCTATTTATAAATAAAATTGATTATTTCAGGTTGAATATATCTAAACAAGTTGAAATCTCAATTGGCACCATTTATGACTTTATTAAATTTCCTTATACTTTCAAAACTATATTCATGAATTTAATACAGTCATTTTCTTGTCTTTCAAAAGCTCGACCTAACAAGAAAAACCTCAAATACTTCAACACTGCTTTTAAGTCTATAAATTTTTTTAAGTCTATAAACTATAGTACCATCTGTAGTGACTAAAGTTGCTTATGGGCCAGAGATCTTCTCCAGCACAAAGGGTTCACGTGACCATTCCTCCACAAGAGGATCCTAGGCCAGACACAGTAGCTCACACCTAAAACCTCAGCACTTTGGGAGGCCGAGGCAGGCTGATCGCCTGAGCCCAGGAGTTTGAGACCAGTCTGGGCAACATGGCAGTTCTCCATCTCTACAAAAATACAAAAAATGAGCCGTGAGTGGGGATGTGGGCCTGTGGGCCCAGCTACTCAGGAGGCTGAGGCAGGAGAATTGCTTGAGCCCAGGTGGTCCATGCTGCAGTGAGCTGTGACCGCGCCACTGCACTCCAGCCTGGGTGACAGAGTGAGACCCCATTTCAAAAACAAACAAACAACAACAAAACAAAACAAAACAAATAAAAAAACCCAAGATGATCCTGAACCTTCCCAAGGTTGCCATGAACACAGGGAACTTCAAGTTCATATGCTTTGGACAGAGCTGGTCTCCTTGGCTCTAACTACAATCTATCCTAATTCTTTCCTCTGCTTTGAGGAGGAACCTTCTCTCACAAGTTGCTGCTAATTTTTTAAAACTTCTTTTAACTCTTCTCATATTCTTCATATTCTGGATTAGGCCCAAGTTATTTTTCTTTTTCCTTTTTAAAAAATATTTTATTGTGGTGAAACATACCTAACACAAAATTTACCGTTTTTAAACCCTTTACAGTGCACCCTGGCAGTAAGTACATTCATCTTATTGTGCAACCATCACCACCATCCATCACCACCATCCAGCACCACCATCCAGCACCACCATCCATCACCACCATCCAGCACCACCATCCAGCACCACCATCCAGCACCACCATCCAGCACCACCATCCATCACCACCATCCAGCACCACCATCCATCACCACCATCCAGCACCACCATCCATCACCACCATCCAGCACCAGAACATTTTT
This sequence comes from Trachypithecus francoisi, assembly GCF_009764315.1. Lineage (NCBI taxonomy): Eukaryota > Metazoa > Chordata > Mammalia > Primates > Cercopithecidae > Trachypithecus > Trachypithecus francoisi. Next base: position 15,472,504 of record NW_022681463.1, read on the forward strand.
CCTCCTCCTCAACTCCCCATTCCTCCTTCCCCCCGGCCCCTGGAAACTGTCATTCTCCTTTCTCTCTGAATTTGATGACTCCAGTACCTCATGTAAGTGGAATTATATAGGATTTGTCCTTTAGTGACTGCTTATTTCACTCAGCATAATGTTCTCAAGGTTCATCCATGTTGTAGCACATATCAGAATATCTTTCCTTTTTAAAGACAAAGACACTGCATTTTGTTCGCCCATTCATCTGCGAGCGGGCACCTAGTTGCCTCTACCTTTTGGCTACAGTGAATGCTGCTGCCAGGAACATGGGTGTGCTGGCTCTCAATGCTTATGGATAACAGAATACCATCCACTGGATTCTGCATCAAATCAGACCTTCACGGCTTAGTCCTGCACATGCGGGGAGCTATATCTCAGTAAGAAAGCATAAAGAATGCACCTATCAACTACTAAGTTCTGAATAGACGTGGACTGGACTTTCTGCCCCTTCTTGCTCTATCTGAGGAGAAATCAGTGGGTTGTGTTTTGCAACCTCAGCAGGAGTCACAGGAATTAGCAGTGGAGGCTGAACTGGCTGGAGACAGGAGGCTACTTTCCTCCTTGAATACCATTGCAAATGGGGTAGCCCTACCTCAACAATCCTGTGTGAACACCAGCTCTGACTGGAAGCACTAGGATAGCTCAAATGGGGTCTCTGTACATCCTTCCACCCCTGCAAGTCCACTGTTGACCATCCATCCACATAACACAAGAATGTAGACACAGCCATCTGGAGTTAAAATGCTGTTTAGTCTGACCAGATCAAGCCCATGTGTGAACCAGATGGCAGGCCTTGCCTTTCACAAACTCTACTGTCCTTACTTCTGACTCCCAGCAGCTCAGTTCCCCAAGGGGAAGAGGTAATACAACAGAAGATTTAGAATATGATAAGAGGAAGAAAAATCAGACAGATGAATGGCTCTACATAATAACAGTGAAGATATCTAATCTTTATGGAGCATATTCCATGTGCCAGGCATTGTGCTAAAGTGCTTCAGATACATTACCTCATTTGATCTCTGAAATAATCTAATGAGGTAGGTACTATGGCTGTTTCTCACTTTAAAGATCAGAAATCTGAGGCTTAACAAAATGAAATATAATTTGCCCAAGATAAAGGAAGTAATAAAGGTAAGAACTGCATCTACCTTTGCTTCTGGTGTTTAGTCTTAATTACAATGCAATACTTCTAGGGTCATCCAATAGATAACTGGATAAAAGGTATAATGAGACAAAATACATATGAAACACACTAAGCATATGGAAACCATGCAATTAATTTAAAAAACTAATTAAAGCAACAATAAAATATAATTATGTATATACTAAGTAATAAAACAAAGTTAAAAGTAATACTTAATGTGGAGACACTGGTCTATTCCAGTACTGCTGTTGAAAATGTATTATCAATCTTCAAAAGACCACTTTTGAAACATCCCTTTTATAAAACACTTCAGCAGTGTATAACAGAATTCACAAAAATGTTTCTACCCATCGATTTGGTAATTCCAGTCCTAGAAATGCATTCTAAAGAAGTAAGTATAAGAGGGAAAAAGTTATGTACATGAGGCTCTTTATTGCTAAAATTATAACATCTTGTTATAAAACAATTAAAAAATTATAGTGAAAAGCTGAAGACAATCTAAATAGTCAATGGTAGGGGAACAGTTAACTGAATTGAAGTGAAATCATTAGATGTGTATTATACATCTGTTAAAATAATAAATACAAAGGTCTCTGTGGCAATTTAAAAAGCAGAAAATGAAATGATGACAATGCAACCATGTAAAAATTATGGCTGCAAAGGGATCAAAACTGGAAAAGAACAGGGCAGTATTGAGGTGAATTGTGTGTGAGCTTGGTGGAATCAAAATTATTTCTTCCCTTTTAAAGATATTCTTCATTGCTTTTAAAAGCAATAAAAATTAAAAATGTTAAGTACCTGACAAGACTTGTCCATAAAAATAAGGACACCTGCTGAGTTGTTTTGATGATTAAATAAGTTAATGGATGCAAAAGCACCTCGAAATAATCCCTGCAGGCACTCAGTAGCTCTCCCTCTGAGTCCCCTCCCCCACCCCCCTCCTTGCTCCCAGCTTTAGTATCCTGAGGGCACGGGAGCAACCGGGCACATTGGGGTGGTAGAAGTTTCTTGTCAGCACCGCTCCCTTTCTCACCGAGAGTGTTGACTTCACTTCTTCTTGTTTTTATCCATGACTTCCGGGGCTCAGTAGGCTCTGGACACTCACACTTTCTGACTCTCATCAAATTAACTTGTTTTCTTCTCCTTGGTTAACATATAGGTTTTTAAAGTATATGCTATTAACAGCATGGCAGTTCCTCAAAAAATTAAACAAAGAACTACCAGATGATCCAGCAATCCCACTTCTGGGGATATACCCAAAGGAACTGAAGCAGGGACTTGACACTTGTGCACCCATGTTCATGGCAACAGTATTTACAATAGCCAAAAGGTGGAAGGAACCCAAGTGTCCATTGACAGATGAGTGGATAAGCAAAATGTGGTATATACATACAATGGAATATTGTTCAGCCTCAAAAAGGAAGAACATTTTGATACACACTACAACACACTTGAATCTTGAAGACAACAGGCTGAGTGAAATAAGCCAGTCAGAAAAGGACAAATACTGCATGATTCCACTTCTATGAGGTATCTAGAGTAGACAAGTTCATATAGACAGAAAGCAGAATGGGAGTTGCCAGGTTTGGGATGGGGAAATGGGGAGTTATTACTGAATGGTAAAGTCTCTGTGGGTGAAGATGAAAAGTTCTAGAGATGCTGGTGGTGACGATTATACAACAATGTGAATATTCTTAATGCCACTGAACTATACAGTTAAAAATGGTTTAAATGGTAAAATATATGTTATGCATATTTTATCACAATTTTTTAAAAAGCATATGGCATTAACATGGTATCCCTCACTGGTGATACATTAACAACTTACCAGTTACTGTATTGACATTTACCAAGTATTTTCTGGAGGCAATGCCTTAGCTGAAAGATGAGGGAAAAGGGAACACTTCAGGTATAAAGGCAGGCGAGACAGAAAGACTACAGGGCAGGGAGCCTTTCACTTCCCTAAAAACTGCACTGCAGCTGCACAAATCCCATTACTCTGTCTTCATGTATAGGATCTCTCTGATCATCAAGGGAGCATGGAAAAAAAAACAGTTAGAGGTGAAAGGTCAGTTTGGGTGGTGCTTATGGGGGCCAACAGGAGAGGAAGTCAGAAAAAAGATGGAGGGAATTCAGAACAACAACAGTGACAGTATCACCAACAGAGAAGCTCTCTAGATGCACCTGCTGCAGCCCAAACAACAAGAGTCTGCTGAATAGTTTAATGTCAAATCCAGATCTTTGCAAGAGCCCTTGGGGGCCATGTGGCCCAAACTCCTGCAGCAGGACTTCCTGATGAGTGGCTGCTGGGAAGGGGAGCTGCTTTGTTGCTGAGGCGCTCGCTCTCTGCCCTTGTGCACTGCTAATTCTCCAACAGTTATTTCTCCCGTTGAGTGAAAGCTTAAGTCCTTTGTTGATGGGGTCTGTCCTCACTCCACCCTCTGAAGCAGCGCACAACGATTCCACTCCCTTTTCTCTTTGAAGTCGTTTCTGGTTTCAGGTCGTCTTTTCTTCAGTACTAACATCCTCAGCATCTTCCGCTGTTTCTTGTTCTCTAGTTCATGACTACAAGACCTGCACTCCAGCCTTCAGATGTGGTTTGACCAGTACTCTCAACTTCCGTTAGCTGGACACTGTTCTCCAGTTAGGACTGCAGTCAAACCCCACTGTTAGTATGACCGTGAATGTCCATCTGACTCCCATACTGACGGTAAACTACTTGACAGTTCATGTGCAAAGGACCAGGGAGTTTATTCATCTCACTGTTGATCAATTCAACCCACCGGACCCCCCAAATCAACAAGTGAACCATCTCCTAAATGGAAAAGAAGCAACACTGGTTGTGCTTGAGGCACTCTGGCAGGTGTTTTATATATACATTTTCTTTGAGCCCCACATCAACCCCAGGTGAGAAGTATTACTTTCTCCATTACACCTATTAGGAAAGTCAGGTCAGTTCCCACTGCTAAGAGAATCAAATCCAATGTATCGGACACCAAAGCCCATAGGCTTTCACCGCAGTTCCTTCTCAGTTAGGATACATTGGGCTGGCAGATTGGAAACCCCAATTCAGACTGGCTTAATTAAACACTAACGACATTTATGTGACAACATCCTGTGATGGGCTGGTGAAGTCAGCAGCTCAGCAGTGTCATCAAGGATGCCCATTCATTCTCTACCCACTCTCCAGCCCACAATGCTGCCTTTGTTCTAGGGCAAGTTATCCTTAGTGACTGCAGCAACACGCCCTTTTGTCACTGTTAGCAGAAAGGAAAGACTGATTTGCCATGAGCTTCTCTTTTTTTTTTTTTTTTTTTTTTTTTTTGAGACGGAGTCTTGCTCTGCCACCCAGGCTGGAGTGCAGTGGCCTGATCTCAGCTCACTGCAAGCTCCGCCTCCCGGGTTTACGCCATTCTCCTGCCTCAGCCTCCCGAGTAGCTGGGACTACAGGCGCCCGCCTCGTCGCCCGGCTAGTTTTTTGTATTTTTAAGTAGAGACAGGGTTTCACCGTATTAGCCAGGATGGTCTCGATCTCCTGACCTTGTGATCCGCCCGTCTCGGCCTCCCAAAGTGCTGGGATTACAGGCTTGAGCCACCGCGCCCGGCGCCATGAGCTTCTCTTAAGAGGAAAGAAAGCCTTTCTAGAAACCTTCAGCCAGCCACTCCACATCTGTCGCTGTGATGAAAAGTGAGTGCTAGCCAGGCACGGTGGCTCACGCCTGTAATCCCAGCACTTTGGGAGGCCGAGGCAGGCGGATCATGAGGTCAGGAGATTGAGATCATCCTGGCTAACATGGTGAAACCTCACCTCTACTAAAAATGCAAAAAATTAGCAGGGTGTGGTGGCGGGCGCCTGTGGTCCCAGCTACTCGGGAGGCTGAAGCAGGAGAAAGGCGTGAACCCAGGAGGCAGAGCGGGCAGTGAGCCGAGATTGTGCCACTGCACTCTAGCCTGGGCGACAGAGTGAGACTGTCTCAAAATAAAAAAAGAAAGAAAGAAAGAAAAGAAAAGTCATTGCTGGCAAGGAGGGCTGAATACCCCTTGTTGGTCTAGTCAGACTTAACCCTTGAGTTTGGATGAGTTACCCGACTTGCTTGGTTACAGAGAAGTGGGATAGATCTTGAGAGTTCACCACAATCATGCCATTCCCACCTCCACTAAGAGTAATGAAGTGGCACACACTGGGACAGTGTTGGGTGCTGGCAATACAGACCCAATCCCTGCCTGCAGAGTGTCCAGTCTAGTGTGAAAGGTAAGCACTGTAAGTGTATTTGAGGTTTCATGCATGTTACAGAAGAGAAAGTACATATAGCACATGTAGAATATAGAGCCAGGAAGATAACTGAGTCTGAGTGGTCCTGGATGGCCTCGTGAGTTAAGATGTTCCCAGCAAGACCCAAGGATGCTGGGCAGAGGGAAGAGCACACAAGCGGCTTGGAGTGGAGAATACACTGTCTATCTCTCACACTCCCATCTAAAGTCCTTGGGATGCCTTCCAGCCAGAGACCAGTTATTCATGGAGTCACTCATTCATACATGCATTCATTTCACAAATATTTACTTGCAGCAAGTAAGAACCTGTGTACTGCACTGGTGAGAGGGACTTAAGAAATGATGTCTGTGAATGAGTGAAGCTTTATACCTCCCCCCTTTCCCATTAGCCATCCTATTGTTTACCTGAACTTTGAGAGAGTTTGGACCCCCCAAAATAAGTGAATTTCAAACTAAATGTGGTACATTCTGCTATGTCTAAAGTTTGAGTGAAATTTAACAATAACAATAACCAAAAAAGAGTTTAGAATTATTGTGGTTTTTTTTGTTTTGTTTCTTTTTTCTTTTTTTTTTTTTTTTGAGACGGAGTCTTGCTCTGTCTCCTGGGCTGGAGTGCAGTGGCCGGATCTCAGCTCACTGCAAGCTCCGCCTCCTGGGTTTATGCCATTCTCCTGCCTCAGCCTCCGGAGTAGCTGGGACTACAGGAGCCCGCCACCTCGCCCGGCTAGTTTTTTTAAAATTTTTTTTAGTATAGACGGGGTTTCACCGTGTTAGCCAGGATGGTCTTGATCTCCTGACCTCGTGATCCACCCGTCTCGGCCTCCCAAAGTGCTGGGATTACAGGCTTGAGCCACCGCGCCTGGCCTAGAATTATTAAATTAAAATGAGGTTTTAAGATTGCTATGGACTAAATACATCCCCCCAAATTCTTACATGGAAGCCCTAATCCCCAATGTGATGGGGATGATTTCTTTCTTGGCCATGTCAGGATACAGCAAGAAGGCAGCCACTTGCAAACCAAGAAGAGAGAGCCCTCACTGGGAACTGGCCAGCACCTTGATCTTGGATATACCAGCCTCCAGAACTGTGAGAAATAAATGTTTGTTGTTTAAGCCACCCAATCTACAGTGTTTTGTTACAGCAGCCCAAAGGGACTAAAAACAGATTCTAAGTAAATTTCAGTGATATATGTTTTCTTTCTTTTTCTTTTTTTTTTTTTTTTTTTTGAGATGGAGTTTCGCTCTTCTTGCCCAGACTGGAGTGCAATGGCACTATCTTGGCTCACCACAACCTCCACCTCCCAGGTTCAAGTGATTCTCCTGCCTCAGTCTCCCAAGTAGCTGGGATTACAGGCATGCGCCACCATGCCTGGCTAATTTTGTATTTTTAGTAGAGAAGGTGTTTCTCCATATTGGTCAGGCTGGTCTCGAACTCCTGACCTCAGGGTATCCGCCTGCCTCAGCCTCCCAGAGTCCTAGGATTACAGGTGTGAGCTACTGCGCCCAGCCGTGTTTTCTTATTAGGTGTTTCTATCAACTGTCACATTACCTTCTTACAAACCTTAGCATATGCAGAAAGTGACAGTATTAATAAGAATAAAAACTGAAGGAGAAAAGGCATAAGCTGTTAGCCACACAGAATTTGGTAGACAAAGCATATAAACTCCATTTTGCTTTTCTAATAAATATTCTATTTAACTTCAAGGAGAATTCTTTTTTTTTCTATTACTTTCTTTTCCAAAACTTTTGTCTCTTTCTAAATCAATAATTATCAGATGTCACATTCAGGCTGATAAAAAAAAAAAAAATCCAACTGTCTACTGAAATGGCAATAAAAGAATGCCTTGGAACAGCATGGTTCTTGCCATGAGGACACCTAACTATTTTTTCATTTATTTTGGTGATGGAAACTGTACTTCAACATTAATGTGTAATTGATATTACATATTGTATTTGATAAATATCAAAGTAATAAGAATAGGCAAGGGGAAAAGGGAAAACATTAAGCCTGCATTTAAAAGTCTTTAACAAACGTTCCTCACAGCTTGAGCTCAGATGCTTAGAGGCCAACAGACTGGGGCACTCCAACAGGGAGGTGTGGAGGGGGGACACCTGGTGACAGTTGCCAAGAGCAGCTCAAGGCCTAGGCTAAGGGCGACGGTGATGTTATTTAAGCCTCAGCTTCCCCTTCTGCCCTCACTTATACCCTCAAAGCTGCTCCTTCTCCTACTGGGGCTGCTTCTATGAAACTTTGTTCTTCAGGAAAGACTCAGATGATTGTATCCTATCAGTTAGGGCCTTCTGAAGCAAGGGGCTAGAAACCCAATTATGTTTTTTTGTTGTTGTCGTTATTTTGTTTTTTTTGAGACAGGGTCTCACTCTGTCGCCCAGGCTGGAGTTTAGTGGTGTGATCTTGGCTCACTGCAACCTCTGCCTCCTGGGTTCATGTGATTCTCCTGCCTCAGCCTCCTGAGTAGCTGGGATTACAGGCATGCGCCACCATGCCTGGCTAATTTTTGTTTTTTTAGCAGAGATGGGGTTTCACCATGTTGGCCAGGCTGGTCTCGAACTCCTGACCTCAGGTGCTCCACCCACTTGGCCTCCAAAAGTACCGGGATTACAGGCGTGAATTACCAAACCCGGCCAAACAATTATGTCTTAAGCCAAAAGGGATTGTATTGGTTCAGGTGAGCCTTTCCAGGCCAGGGATTTTGCTACAGGGACTGCTGAAATTAGGCCCAAGCAGTGTCCTCAGGACAGGATTTCTCTCCACCTTTCAGGCCTGATTTCTGTAGGTGGCTTCATTTCTGGCTCCATTTGTTGGGGCCCAGACATACCAGGCTCTCCCAGGCACTGGTTACGGCAGCAGTGCCAAGAGCACCTCCTCAGGCAAAATTCAGAGAGAAATGAACTCTCCCTTCAATTCCTTCCCCAGAAGCCTGATATTCACTCTGATTGGACTGGCGGAAGTCATGTGTCCTGGCCTGAGCCAATCATGGTGGCCAGTGGAATGCAGTGCACTCACTGGTTGGCCCTGAGCCCCAGACTCCACTTGGACTGAAGCCACACCCAAACCATGTGGGCTGAGAAGGAATTGGGAGGCAAGGTCTGAAGGAGGAAAAAATGGATGCTGGTGAGGGGAGGATGACAAACTGCACGTTCTTCTACATGCAGTCATGTTCCTCCCAGGAACATTTCCTTTTGGCAGGAGCCAAAGCCTTAAATCAAAAGAATCTCAATAGGATCCCTAATCATGGCATTTCCAGTGCTCTACTGAGGAAGGCCACGCTCTGAATGGCCCAGCTTCCTCACACACCACACTGCTGCAGGCTCCTGGGTGGGTGCACGTGACATCCGACCTGTTCTCCCACATAAGCAGGCACACAACATGTGTGCTTCATGTGTAACCTGTACCAGAAAACCAGGGTGTTGACATGATTGATATCCACGTAATTAGCCACTTTGGTACATGTGATGGATCTGCACAGGATTATCTACCTCGATACCTATGTGACTGATCCCCAGGTGATTATCTGCCACATAGACACACCCTTCCCTGCTTCCAATGCAATTACCTTCCTCCAGATAGATGAAATTGAAGCCCACATGATGACCTGCTCCAGATACACACATGATTGATGCCCATGCAATTATCTAACACAATGATATGCCAGTGATTGATGCCCATGTGATTATCTGCTAAGATGATACCCGTGCAAATGAAAATTGGCAAGTCCTGCAAGCTCTAATAATCACCCTCACCAGCATGTGAAAACCAATTGCTAAGACTTAAGGAAGGCTCTTCTTTAAAAATAAAAAGCTCACTCATACACTATTAAGTGCGTGTGTGTGTGTGAGAATGTGTGTACATCATGCAATATACGTGTATATATTTATATGTATGTGTATATATCCATCTTTCTGAAGTGTTTGAAGTTAATCTTTGAATAGGACTATAAAAATTAAATAAATGTCCAAGTTCTCTCCAGCTCTATAATTCTCAGATTCAAGAGTTTAACAATAACTGAAAAAGCATTACTGTCTTCACAGAAAATAGCAGACATTTATTCAGCTTTACGGCCCAGCCTCCATTGTCTTTCCCTTAAAAAGAAACGGCCTCTAAGTAATAGCATGTTTGCCCATTTCTCATTTCCTTTTCCCAATTCGATGTTCTTACTTTTGAGAAAAGCATGTAATATCCCCATACAATTTGATGATTTTCTTTGTTATTGTAAAAAAAAAAGCTAATCCACGAAGAGTCCCTTCCTGGGTTATGTTAATTCAGCTGCCTGTTTTATAATAGGATTATGTTTCCCAGGATTTAAAAATCCCACTTGTTAACTACCAAATAGACTTCTACAGCAGCTATAAAAATCTAATTTAATCCCTACTGGCATTAACAAAATAGCTGAGGTACAATTTATGTCTAACTACACTTAACACCCTACAACTGCCAATAAATATATAACATTTCTTTTGAAGTTATAAAGGGAAACTGTGCAGTGGGATAACTGGAGTCTCGCGGGTCCAATCATGCAACATCTCTAAGGCAGAACAAATGTTGTTTACATACGGCAAGGATTACGGGGAAAGTTTGTTTAAACAGATTAATGGATGTTTACGTGTATTAATACTCTCTTTTACATCATGCAAATTCAAATTAAAATGATCTTCATTTCTTTCATTGGAAAATAATTACAGAGGGAGCCAATGAGTCGCTCTGTTACCATTTAGTTTAAGAATCTAATTAGGTTAGAATAAATTTCAGAAGAGAACACTCACCAAACTTGAGGTAGGCGGCTAATACCACATTTCACTTTACAAAGGGGGAAGGCACTTTTTGCTGAGTGAGTGAAGATGATGGAGGGGGAATGAGCCCAAACATGATCATGTGGGCCAAAGACAGCAGTAAGCAGATTCTCTTTTGTCTTTGGGTCTTCATTCTTGTATTACTCTCTCTTCAAAAAATTGAATTGAGATGACATTAAAGGGCCTTCTGGGAATGTAAAATTTGAGCGCAGTGAAACAGAGACATATTTCTTCTCCTGCCTCTCCCCTCCCTCCTTCTTTCGATAGGTGACTATGGGGAAGCTTATGGTAAGCCAGATGGGAACAGAGAAACGCTGGCAAATATTGTTTCAAGATGAAGGAGAGGAAAACAAGGAGGCTGACATGTAACATATCAAAGAATATCCAGGCACTCAAGTTGAACATGAATCTCAGGGCAGTTCAACCTCTTTAAAGATGCAAATTGCAGTCAAACACAGAAAACAGTAGGGTTCTGTTTATCCTTTCACAAAGGGTGCAAACTGCTAATCAGGCTCCATTGCTGGGCTGGCCACTTTGTTTATCAATAAACAGGAAGACACTTAGACTATAATTTTCCTGCCTAGTACTGGTAGCCAAAAGGAAATGCTGGCAGCTTGGTAGTACCGAGTTCCAGTTGCATCAAAACCCAATTATTATTGTAATAATGTATGAGTGTTTGCAAGTTGCACAGGCGTGCTACACATGTCCACAAAATCACGTGAAACATATTGGCAGAGAACGAGCTTGGTGATACACGGACTAAGGGGAGCTGTCAAAATAGGCCTGGTCCTCCAAGAGCTCAGCTGTGGAGTGTTGTTCAAACACACACACACACACACACACACACACACGAAAACAGCTAACAGGACAGACATAGAAATCTTATATATATTAACACAACACAACAAAAACATGATTTGAATAAGATCAAACAACAAACAGGCAATGAACTCAGCTCCAAAACCAGAAATTTGACTGTAATATTTTCTAACTGCCACTGCAAGTTCTGTTAACATGGAATGCTTATACTTCCTCTAAAAGAGACAGTTCAGTTATTTTCATGTCAGTGGAACTACCTTCCTGAGATACTACAAGATCTTAAATCTTAAATATAGTGTAAGATCCCAAATCTAACATATAACAAAACTTCAGTCATACATGTATTTAGGCATTCAAATCGCTCAACTCATGAATTCAGTTCTTTCATTTCTGTCACTACACATGCATCTCTATGAGACTAAGATGCACTCTGAACTCTATGTAACTCTCAAAGTGGGGGATGACAAATATAAAATAAAAAGGGACTATAATTTCTACAACATGGTGCTTCTATCAATGTTGAAATAATAGCAAATTAATAACAGCTACTATATACTGATCACATGTAACCCATTTATTCATAAAATATTTGCTGAATACCTACTGTGTCTATGTCTTGGGCACCCTGGTAAGCAATGGGAGATACGATGGCACCCTCTTCACAAAGCCAAGAGCCTACCAGGGAAGCAGGTATGAAACAAGTCATTACATTAGGGTGTGGTGGCTGTCCAGATGGAGTAGGTGGGCTGTCCACTTTTGCTTGTACCCAACCAGTCTACACTGTGTCTGACTCTCCAAGATGCCACCCCACAGCAACTTGCCTGGCAATTTGAAATGGGGAACCTTGGCTCGCTTCTGCTAGGATGATATTGGACAAGTGAAAATCCAGGAGGTTTTGTGTGGCTCTGTTAATAACCTTCATTAGCAAATGTGGTGATCAAAAGTGCTGCTCTGGGATATGGACTGCCTGGCTTCCTCGCTTATTAGCTGTGTGACCTTGGGCAAGTTTATCAACCTCTCTGTATTCCACTTTCCTTATCTGTCAATGGGGACAATAACAGCACTTCTCTCACAGAGTTGCTATGAACATGAAATGAGTTAACCCATGCAGAGCACTTAGAAATAGTGCTAGCACACAGGAAGTACTCCCTAAATCTCTGAAATCAATCTCAGATCACCTTCAGCGCCACGGTCAGCACCACGGTCAGCGCCACAGCCTGGCCCTCTTAGGAAGCGGGGAGGCTGGAAGGAACTATTGTGGGGAACTGCCTTCGGTTTAGGAATGGGCCAAAATTCAAGGAGGCCACTGTCCTCCAGCCACACCCAGGAAGGAGATGTGTTAGTGCCCTCCTCACCTGTGGCCCTCAAAGTTGAAGGCTGATGCATGCAGCATGTCTCCAGTGAAGCAGCCCAATCTTGGCTGCCAGCACAGGGAGCCATGATGGCCCTGACCAGTGGAAGTTCCTAGATCTGTTCTCCCTCATCCTTTTATGTCTTGACCACAAATTTGGGCTCTCATACCCACTTCAGGCTCCCGTTGCTCTGACTATGTGGAACGGTTTTTTTCCATTTATTGGCCCTCTCTACTTTGCTTTCCCCTATGTGCCTATCCATCCACAGCTCTAGGAAAGAGAAGCTCTTGACAACATTCCACCCTGCCCCATGCCCTGCAGACCTGCACCAGTTGGGCCAGGTTATCAGCCTTCCCCTGCAAAATGGAAGGGGGCTTAGATGAAATGCTCAGCAGAATGCCTACTGGTGGTCAACCCTAGTTTCATTCTTCTACCCCAGGAGGCTCCAAGAATTCACCCCCCAATTCTTGAATAGTCTTTGGGAAACCAAAGACAAAGCTGGCCTTTTATCTCCGGCCAGATCCCTGGCTCATCTTTCTCTCTAGGCTTTTGAGCTCTTCTGACAGATGTCTAGGGAGAGTTTTTGTTTTTTGTGTTTTTGAGACAGGTTCTTACTCTGTCACCCAGGCTGGAGTGCGGTGGCATGATCATGGCCTACTGCAATCTCAACATCCTGGGCTCAAACAATCCTCCCATCTCAGACTCCTGAGTCTCTGGGACCACAAGTGCATGCCACCTTGCCTGGGTAATTTTTTTTTTTTTTTTTTGTAGAGGTAGGGTCTCACTATGTTGCCAGGCTGATCTTGAACTCCTGGCCTCAAGTGATCCTCCCTCCTCAGCCCCCCAAAGTGCTAGGATTACAGGCATGAGCCACTATCCCTGGCCCTAGAAAAGTCTTTTTGTTTTAATTATCTGGAGTTAATCAATAACTTGTCCAAGAATATGCTGCTTCTTAGACTAGACTTGGCTGAGAATTCAGGGCCCAACTGTTAACTTTTAGAGGTTAATTTCTGACCAATAAATGGCTAACACAACTACATTACATGGAGGAAACTGCAAAAACATATTTGAAATAGCGTATTTTTAGTAGAAAGGCAGGCTGTGTCTTGAGTTAATTCCTGACTTGACATTTGCTCCTCACGAGCCATACTTTCCTCCTCTTTTATCAGCAAAACACCATGTGGCCTGCAAAGCTGGTATGGAATAAGATTTAAACCACCACTACCAGCATCCTGAGAAGCTTTGATGTATTTAAAACTACATGGCAAAAGTACGATATTATTGCTGAACTCTGTCTCTAAATCAGAATATTAAATTATGACTTAAAATACACCTACTGATTTATTATTAAAAACATAGTATTTAGCCTGGGCGTGGTGGCTCACACTTATAATCCCAGCACTTTGGGAGGCCAAGACGGACGGATCACCTGAAGTCACGAGTTCTAGCTCAGCGTGGCCAACATGGTGAAATCCTGTCTCTACCAACAATACAAAAATTAGCCAGGCGTGGTGGCATATGCCTGTAATCCCAACTACTCAGGAGGCTGAGGCATGAGAATTGGTTGAACCCAGAAGGCGGAGGTTGTGGTGAACCACAAGACAGCACCACTGCACTCTAGCCTGGGTGACAGCACACGATTCCATCTATAATAATAATAATAATAATAATAAATGAAAATATGGTATTTAATACTTTGTTATAAATTGTGGCCAATGAAATTTTTAAAACCTGAAAAGAATACTATGTTTTGATATAAAGCATGTTCTCTGCATGATTTCATACTATCTCCTCTTTATTTTGGCAGAGGTTATATATACTTGAATCTTTTTTGAGATGGAGTCTTGCTGTTGTCACCCAGGCTGGAGTGCAGTGGTGCAATCTCGACTCACTGCAACCTCTGCCTCTTGGGTTCAAGTGATTCTCCTGCCTCAGCCCCCTGAGAAGCTGGGATTACAGGCGTGTGCCACCACGCCCATCTAATTTTTGTATTTTTAATAGAGATGGTTTCGTCATGTTGGTCAGGCTGATCTCAAACTCCTGACCTCAGGTGATCTGCCTGCCTTGGCCTCCCAAGATGCTGGGATTGCAGGCGTGAGCCACAGCGCCTGGCCACACATTTGATTCTTTAGTCACAGATTTAGCAAACTAAAACCTCTTGAATTTATTTTGTAAAGACCACCTGTGGTCCTAGTCCAAAGGAGAGATTTTAATTAGTAGCTATATTTGAAATAAGTAACTTTAATGATTTTCACTGTAGTCTCCAAGCTATTTCTTACTTCACATTAGAGGAAATGGATACAGTTTTCACATTTATAAATCTTTGAATCATTTAAGCTGTGTTTTCTTTCTTTTCTTTTTTCTTTTAATCTTAATTTTGAGCTGGAGCTCAAAGATCTGTTTTATTGCCTAGGCCTGGGCTTTCTGTAGACAGATATATCACATTATAGATCATACTCAGTCTTACTTAATTGGATTCCTAGGAATTGCAGGAAAAGAAATAACTGGCAATTTAAAGCCTGCATCTCTTTGTAAAGAGACTTTGCTGAGCTCATTAAATAGAAATTGCTGACTATTATGACCCTAATAGAGATATTTGAATCCTTGCATTAAGAGGATGCCTGGTTTGAAGAATAAAACAATGAGAAAAACTTTTGTTGTTTTTTATTTATTTTTTAACAATTACTGTTCAAAAGGGGAAAGGTTATTTAAGGGTATGAAGAGATTAATAAAAAACTGAAAACACTTCACTACTTTTATAAAAACCTGGACAGGTTTTTATATCAGAACCTTTAAGGATCAAAAAGACCTTGCAGAGTTCCTAAGCACAGTTCAGCTTTCCACACTATTCCAGAAAGACTCAGATACCCTAATTCCTATTGAAGACATATCCCGAGCTCTTAAGTCTTTTAACAAAGGCAAGGCACCTGGGAGAGGAGCCTTCCCATCCTAATTTCACACCCCTATTGAAGAGGAGTTGGCTCCCCACGCCCCTGTACACATTTAATCATTCCCTGCACATTAGTTCACTGGCTCGCTGTGGGGAGTATACACCTAGCCACTCTACTAATTTATTTCAACAAAAGTGACAGCACTGAGGAATTTAAAAGTTAGCCAAACGGATTCGTGTATGTGTACGGTATATCTATGTAAGCATAAATGAAGCTTTAAGGTCTATGTACTTGTGTGTGTGTGTGTGTGTGTTATGTACGTACATGTGCACAAGAAGTGTAAATGAGAGCACAAAGTAGAGAGAACATATACGCTCAGGTGGAAAGGACCCTCCATCTGTACGGCAATTAAAGTAATAATAATAATAAGTAACAAAGTAATAATAAAGAGGAATAATAAGCCAACAACTTTGACTGATATTGGGTATTTCTTTCTGAGCAACTCACGCTGACAAATGGAGTGCCTCCCTGGTTCTGCAGTCTAACAGGTGACTACAGGAGGCCTTGCAGGAATTTCTGTTTGGGGAGGAGGCACTTAGGAAGGGGCTCACTGTGGGGTTTATAGCTGCACTACCTTCTCTACAATGTGGCTTCCAGTCGTTCTCGTCTCCACAACCACTCGCTTTCTTTTAGGCCTTGGCATGTCCTAATACCCTGGATGGGTGACAGGAGAAGCATTCAAAGAGCACTGCCCAGTTGAGAAACTCCAGGGGTGGGACGTGGGGTGGGGTGCAGGGTGGAAGGGCTGCCGAAGCACTGACTGCCACTTAGGAGGCATTTGCCTTCCTCTTGCGTTTCATGGAGGAAGGCAGCTGCAACAAGACGGCCCTCCTGGCTGTCCCAAGTACTCTGCCACATGGAGCAGGTGGCTAAGAGAGTGGCTGCTCTGATCCCCACTCAACCAGGTGCTTCCCTCGCCCCCTCTACTGAGGGTAGCCAGCTCTCCCCAGACAATCCCATTCCACCCGCGGCTGCCCTCCCATCCCTGGGTTTCCCACGGTGGCGAAGGATCACTGTGCATGGGTCTTGCTCAGTGCCCAGCCTCCAGCCCAGCTCCCACTTGCTCTGAACTGTCCTCAGCCAGATGGTGCTGCTTTCTCTGGACTTTTTCTTATTTCCTTTCTTCTGAGAACTGCTCAAGTATCTGGTACAATAATGCGAAGTAAAAATCTATTGTTTAGCAGGTCAAGAAAACGATTTATTGGCCGGGCGCGGTGGCTCAAGCCTGTAATCCCAGCACTTTGGGAGGCCGAGACGGGCGGATCACGAGGTCAGGAGATCGAGACCATCCTGGCTAACACGGTGAAACACCGTCTCTGCTAAAAAATACAAAAAAATTAGCCGGGCGAGGTGGCGGGCGCCTATAATCCCAGCTACTCGGGAGGCTGAGACAGGAGAATGGCGTGAACCCGGGAGGCGGAGCTTGCAGTGAGCTGAGATCTGGCCACAGCACTCCAGCCTGGGCGGCAGAGCGAGACTCCGTCTCAAAAAAAAAAAAAAAAAAAAAAAAAAAACAATAGAAATTTGCCGGGCGCGGTGGCTCAAGCCTGTAATCCCAGCACTTTGGGAGGCCGAGACGGGCGGATCACCAGGTCAGGAGATCGAGACCATCCTGGCTAACACGGTGAAACCCCGTCTCTACTAAAAATACAAAAAACTAGCCGGGCGACGTGGCGGGCGCCTGTATCCCAGCTACTCGGGAGGCTGAGGCAGGAGAATGGCGTGAACCCGGGAGGCGGAGCTTGCAGTGAGCTGAGATCCGGCCACTGCACTCCAGCCTGGGCGGCAGAGCGAGACTCCGTCTCAAAAAAAAAAAAAAAAAAAAAACCATTTATTTTTCTCTCTGACTTCTGGAGGGAAAAAAATAAATACATAAGATCTTTCTTAGATGGCTGTTTCCAGCCCCTCATGTTAAGAAATCTATATAGAAGCCTAAGTGGAAAAGTGGCATTTTTCTGGCACTACAGTCTTTTCTTTGTCTACCATAGTTGAGGAGGAAGGTTAAAAAACAGCAAAATTGGCAAACTCCATGATATTTAGAGAGAAAACCTATCTGTCCCAATATATTACCCTATGAGAGTCAGGACTCTAAGGTAATAATCAACACCAGTAAGTCTTGGCATTCTGAGCACTCACCAGAGACTTGAACGGATGCTCTCAGACCCTTGTTCGGGAGCACGGTTAAGACCATGGCTATTTATGGATTTATAAAATGCTCACATAGCACTTATATGTGCTGGGCACAGCTCTAAGCACTTTACAAATGTCAGCCCCTTTAATCTAATTCTGTGGGGTGGAAGACTACTCTTACCGTCCTTACTCTTATCTTACAGAAGAGGAAATGGAGGTACAAAGATGTGGAATTAATTTCCCCAAGGTCACACTGTTAGGACAAAATGCTATCAGAATCCAGACACAGGCATAAGCAATATGGTTCCAAAGTTCCTGACTATCGAATTATGATCCTGTATGTTAAAGAGATACCTTAAGGGACATACTAATTACTCACTCTCTTAAATTTTCTAAGCTTCATCTCTTTAAAAATGACACCACTGTTTTTGGGGTTAAAAAAAAAGACATTATTTATGTAGCATTTGAGAGTTTACAAAGGGTTTTTCTGTTGGAGCCTCACAGCTGGCTCTGTGGTGGGCGGTGTGTGCTTCATTATCACCAATCTCATAGGACAGATTAAAGAAACAGAGGCTCCTGAGATTACAGGACTCAAATTCCCTGGCTAGCAAGTGTCAAAACTGGGAAATTTAAATGAGTTTTCTGTTGCCAAGCCATCTACCCTTTCCACTAAATCAGACTGCTGGTATCCAATTAAGTTGCCCACAAGTGACATCCTAGACTTCACTAACTTAAGTTTCCAAGAAAAAGCCTTCCTCAAATCACAATTCTGAGTTACTCCTTTGGTTTAGACTCCGAATAGATCTCTACTCTTTACAAGCCAAACTAGAAAAAAATGAGATTATGTGAATGTAAGTTGCTTCTATGCTTCAGAAGGAAGCCATGTCTCAGAGCCACTGGCAGATATGTCTCACCCAAACATAGAAACATACCTAGAAATGAAAAGCCATAGGATGTAGAAAACAGGACACTGACCACAAGGGAAAGGTGAAGGGAATCCCCAGAATGGTGGGGAAGGGAGAGGTCACAAATCCAGTTTGCCTCTGCCTGAAGGACCAACAGCCCAGACTTCAAGGGACTGTGATGGTTCAGGGAGGGACTTCTCTAAGATATGAACTGATAGAATACTGGATGCTTCTGAACATACGAAGGGGAGATTCAGACAATTAGTCATGAAGTGGGTATTGAATTAGTGACAACTTAATAGAAAACTAAGCCAGAAAAAAAAAAAAAAGGCAATTATGAACTCCATCTCCATGGAAAACAATAGGTCAGGCAGAAATAGAAAGATAATCATTTATTACTATATAGTTCAGCTCTAAATAGTTTTTACACTGAATATTAATCTTACTAAAGTTACAATATAATGGTATTGGGACAACTGGAGGATGGGCAAGGTTCACATGTGGCAGAGACAAAGTGGAGAGGGAGGAATGATAAATCCTCATTCTCCATAGTGAGGAGTCAATATATTATGCCTGAAATAGAAAAGAAATAATTTAAGAAATGTATTATTGCCAATCGCAGTGGTTCACGCCTGCAATCCCAGCACTTTGGAAGGCCGAGGTGGGTGGATCACAAGGTCAGGAGTTCAAGACCAGCCTGGCCAAGATGGTGAAACCCCGTCTCTACTAAAAATACAAAAAAAAATTAGCTGGGCGTGGTGCTGGGCTCCTGTAATCCCAGCTACTGGGGAGGCTGAGGCAAAGAACTGCTTGAACCCGGGAGGCAGAAGTTGCAGTGAGCAGATACTGTGCCACTGCACTCCAGCCTGAGTGACAGAGCAAGACTCCATCTCAAAATAAAAAAATAAAAAAAAAAGAAAGAAAAGAAATGTATTATTTAGAAATACTGAAGAAAATGGCATACCAATAAGCTAGAATAGGTAAAAAGGATTGTCTCTGAAGAGGGGGAAACTGAATAATGGTTGGGGGTTGCTTTATAACTATTTGGCTTTTTAAATAATGTGTAAGAATGAATTTTAGACTAATTGTTTTAAAGCTTCTAACCAAGCCTGGGGCAACACAGAGAGACCCCCATCTCTACAAAATAAAAATAAAAAAATTAGCCGGGCACGGTGGCACACATCTGTGGTCTCAGCTACTCAAGAGGCTGAAGTGGGAGGATTGTTTAAGCCTGGGAGGTCGAGGCTGCAGTGAGCAATGATTGAACAACTGCATTCCAGTCTGGGTGACACAGCAAGACTCTGTCTTTTTAAAAAAAAAAAAAGCTAGGCGGGGTGGCTCATGTCTGTCATCCCAGCTCTTCAGGAGACCAACGTGGGCAGATCACTTGAGGTCAGGAGTTTGAGATCAGCCTAGCCAACATGGTGAAACCTCATCTCTACTAAATATACAAAAGTTAGCCAGGTGTGGTGGAGGTACACACCTGCAGTCCTAGCTACTCAGGAGGCTGAGGCAGGAGAATCACTTGAACCACAGAGGCAGAGGTTGCAGTGAGTGGAGATCGTGCCATTGTACTCCCGCCTGGGTGACAGAGTAATACTCTGTCTCAGAAAATTAAAAAAAAAAATTTAAAAGGATGGGTACCTTGTTTTGGAATGGTTGGCCATGTTCTCTGAAGTGCTATCCTACGTAAAAATAGATATATTTCAACAAAAGTACTTTTTAATGCATTTTTGGGCTCAGTAGAATGTAAGAGAATTTTCAGCTAGGCACGGTGGCCCATGCCTATAATCCCAGCACTTTGGGAGGCCAAGGCAGGCAGATCACCTGAGGTCAGGAGTTCGAGACCAGCCTGGCCAACATGGTGAAACCCTGTCTCTACTAAACATACGAAAATTAGCTGGGCCTGGTGGTGGGTGCCTATAATCCCAGCTACTCAGGAGGCTGAGGCACGAGAATTGCTTGAACCCAGAAGGTGGAGGTTGCAGTAAGCCAAGATTGAGCCACTGCACTCCAGGCTGAGCAACAAAGTGAGAGTCCATCTCAAAAAAAAAAAAAAAGAGAATTTTCCAGAAGCAGAGGAATAACAAAAAGCAATAGGTTGAATTCTGATTTGTGAAAGAAAAATAAGGACATGGAGAATCCAATACCTATATCAGACCTAGTATCAGAATACTAAGCCTTGAGACCACTGCAAGGCTAGGGAGAATAAATTGAGACTCCCACATTAGTAATATCTTTGACTCTCAGTAGGTGTAAACACAAATTCTCTTTGGAGGAAAACCTTCTCACTTTAAGCTCTTAGGATCTAAGAATTGTTTGAATTAATTCCAATGAATATGGGTTCATGAGCCTTTTGTGGTTCATAAGCATGCTATTGTGTGAGACGTACCTCCTTCAAATCTTGTGGCAACGTTGGCACATTACCGATCTGATGTGAATAAAATGTACATATGAGTTCATGCCATAAGTAAGAGTCAGCAGAAACAACAAAAAATGATTTAGATAGGTTATTTCAAAGAGGGCTCATGAGGCTATGAAACCAAGAGCTCTTAATGCTATGACCAAAGACTGAAGTTCTCTATCGAATGCCATAGCACTCAATAATGTTATGTTTTCCTGAGGCAATATAAGACTTTGCCACTCATAATCATGACATAATAATCCATGATTGTTGATGTGGGAAAGTAAATAAGTTTAACCAAAGTTTCTCTTCTTTAGATAAAAAATGATTTACACCCCAAAGTACTGGATTTATCAGATTCACAATATACCAAGCAGATATGTAGAAGAACCAAATAGAACTTCCAGATATGACAAATATAATAATTAAAATAAAAAACTCAGAGGATGGCCCAGGCGTGGTGGCTCACACTGGAAATTCCACTACTTTGGGAGGCCGAGGCAAGCGGATCACCTGAGCTCAGGAGTTTGAGACCAGCCTGGCTAATACGGTGAAACTCCATCTCTACTAAAAATACAAACACTAGGTGGGCGTGGTGGTGAATGCTTGTAATCCCAGCTACCTGGGAGGCTGAGGCAGGAGAATTGCTTGAACCCAGCAGGCGGAGGTTGCAGTGAGCCGAGATCATGCCACTGCACTCCAACCTGGGCCACAGAGCAAGACTTTGTCTCAAAAACAAACAAACAAACAAACAAACAAACAAAACCTCAGAGGAAGGGTTAAACGAATTAGACACAATTGAAGAGAGAATTAGAAAACTGGAAATTAAACAGGAAGAACTAACTGAGAATGTAACACAGAGAAACAAGGAGAAAATATGAGAAGATATTAAGAGAGAAGGACAGAATGAAGTTTCCAACTACGTGTACTCAGCATCTCTGAAGGAAAGAATAGAAAGGAGAAACAGAGACCATATGTGATGTACTAAAGGAAATTTTACAAAATGGATAAAAGACATGAATCTACAAATATAGGAAACACAACTAATACCAAGCAAAAGGAATTAAAAATGTAAGGGAGAAAAAGAGTAATAAATCCACACCTAGTCACATTTTCGTAAAACTTCAGTATGCCAAAGAAAAAAAAAGGACTTTTGTTGAAATGTATCCATGTTTACAGTAGGATGGCACTCTAGAGAACATGGTCAACTGTTCCAAAACAAGGTACCCATCCTTTGAAAAATTTTTGATTACACAAACTTTTTTTTTTTTTTCCCCTGAGACAGAGCCTCACTCTGTCGCACAGGCTGGAGTGCAATGGTATGATCTTGGCTCACAGCAACCTCTACCTCTCAGGTTCAAGCAAATCTCCTGTCTTAACCTCCTGAGGATGGGACTACAGGTGCACACCACCACACCCAGCTAATGTTTGCATTTTCAGTACAGATAAAGTTTCACCATGTTGGCCAGGCTGATCTCAAACTCCTGACCTCAGGTGATCTGCCTGCCTTGGCCTCCCAAAGTACTGGGATTACAGGTGTGAGCCACCACACCCGGGTCATAAAGGCATTAAAAAAAAAAAAAAAAAAGGAAACTTTATGATCAACCAACTTTCACTATAGGGAAATTCTGAAAGATGCATCTCAAGAGAAAGAAAGCTCATCCCAGGAAGAAGATCTGAGATGCAAAAAGGAATGATAAGCAAAAAAAAGTGGGAAAATATGTAAGATAATATAAAGAAATACTGTAGATAGCAATAATATAAAATGTATGGGATTAAAGAGAGATAACTAAAATATTGAGCAAAAATAACGCATACAGTGCAAGAGAAATAACTGGATTCAAAGTTTTCCAAGATTCTTGAGCTGTCCAGAAGAAAGATATGGATTAATTTTAGGCTTTGTTAAGTGTGCTTAGTAAAATTTCAAGAGAAACCAATACAAATTACAAACATGGTCCTAACTTATAAACCAAGAGAGGAAAGAATGGACTAAGAAAATAAACAAACTGGCCAGGCACAGTAGATCATGCCTGTAATCCCTGCATTTTGGGAGGCCGAGGTGGGTGGATCACCCCAGGTTAGGAGTTCGAGACCAGCCTGGCCAACGTGATGAAACCCCCATCTCGGCCGGGTGCGGTGGCTCAAGCCTGTAATCCCAGCACTTTGGGAGGCCGAGACGGGCGGATCGCGAGGTCAGGAGATCGAGACCATCCTGGCTAACACGGTGAAACCCCGTCTCTACTAAAAACTACAAAAAACTAGCTGGGCGAGGTGGCGGCGCCTGTAGTCCCAGCTACCTGGGAGGCTGAGGCAGGAGAATGGCATGAACCCAGGAGGCGGAGCTTGCAGTGAGCTGAGATCTGGCCACTGCACTCCAGCCTGGGTGACAGAGCGAGACTCCGTCTCAAAAAAAAAAAAAAAAAAAAAAAAAAAAAAAGAAACCCCCATCTCTACTAAAAATATAAAAAATTAGCCAGGCGTGGTGACAGTCACCTGTAATCACAGCTACTCAGGAGCTGAGGCAGGATAACTGCTTGAACCCGGGGGGTGGAGGTTACAGTGAGCCCAGATCGTGCCACTGCACTCCAGCCTGGGCAATAAAGAACAAGAGCAAAACTCAGCCTCAAAAAATAAAAAATGAAATATATATATATTTTTTTTTTAAAAGGAAAGAAAGATGAAAAAAATAAACATGAAACAGGTGGGAAAACATTATAAAATATAATGGTATAGGGCCGGGTGCGGTGGCTCAAGCCTGTAATTCCAGCACTTTGGGAGGCCGAGATGGGCGGATCACAAGGTCAGGAGATCGAGACCATCTTGGCTAACATGGTGAAACCCCGTCTCTACTAAAAAATACAAAAAACTAGCCAGGTGAGGTGGCGGGCGCCTGTAGTCCCAGCTACTGGGAGGCTGAGGCAGGAGAATGGCGTAAAAAAACCTGGGAGGCGGAGCTTGCAGTGAGCTGAGATCCGGCCACTGCAGTCCAGCCTGGGTGACAGAGCGAGACTCCGTCTCAAAGAAAAAAAAAAAAAAAAAGGTATAATTAAATTTAAACTCATCAGTAATTACATTAAAATTCAATGGATTAGCTGGGTGCAGTGGCTCACGCCTGTAATCCCAGCACTTTGGGAGGCCAAGGCAGGTGGATCGCCTCAGGTCAGGAGTTCGAGAGCAGCCTGGCCAACATGGTGAAACCCTGTCTCTACCAATTAATACAAAAATGAGCTGGGTGTGGTGGCAGGCACCTGTATTCCCAGCTACTTGGGAGGTTGAGGCAGGAGAATCGCTTAAACCTGGGAGGCGGAGGTTGCAGTGAGCCAAGATCACACCATTGCACTACAGCCTGTGCAACATACTGAGATTATGTCTCAAAAAAAAAAAAAAACCCAGGCACGGTGGCAGGTGCCTGTAGTCTCAGCTACTCGGGAGGCTGAGGCAGGAGAATGGTGTGAACCTGGGAGGCAGAGCTTGCAGTGAGCCAAGATCACACCACTGCACTCCAGTCTGGGTGAGTGAGACTCTGTCTCCAAAAAAAAAAAAGAGAAATTGTCAACATGGATATAGAAATTTTTTTAAAATAGGAGACATAATTAAAATACAAAGACATGAATACTTTGAAAGCAAAAGAATGAAAATGATACACTGAGCAAATGCCAACCTAAAGAAAGTTGATGTTGTTGTATTATGATCAGACCACATAAACTTTAAAGTAAAATGCATTATAAGGGATAAAGATGGTCAGTACACAGAAATAGATGAATCAATATGCCAGGAATATGTAGTAATTCTAAATGTGTATATACCTAAATACATTGGCAAATTTTCTATTGGAGCATAGATTTCAACTAGCCTCTCCCAATTATTGACACATCAAGCAGAAAAAAGTCAGTAAAGATTTGTATATTTGAACAACATAATTAACAAGCTTGGTCTGATAGAAAATACATAGAACTCTGCATCTAGTAAATACAAAATATACTTTCTTCTTCAGCACATGGAAGAGTTACAAAATATGGCTAATGTATTCGGTCATTAAGCAGAACGACAAATCTCAAAGAATCATCATCATTCACATCACATTTCTCTAACCACCATGCCACTATGCTAGAGCTCAGCAACAAAAAAGATAAATTGAAAAAAACAAAAACCAAAAAACTCTCATACACTTGGAAATTTAAAACCACACCTTGGTATAGGTATACTCAAGGTATGGTTCTGGCCCACTCTTGGTCCTTGAAATCTTACCATGCCACTATGATTAAGCACAACCTTGGAGAGCAACAGTTTAGAAACTTCTGTAGCACCTGACATTGCTGTCACCCAACCAGCATTTAATTTTTTTTTTTTTTTTTTTTTTTTTGAGACGGAGTCTCGCTCTGTCGCCCAGGCTGGAGTGCAGTGGCCGGATCTCAGCTCACTGCAAGCTCCGCCTCCCAAGTTTACGCCATTCTCCTGCCTCAGCCTCCCGAGTAGCTGGGACTACAGGCGCCTGCCACCTCGCCCGGCTAGTGTTTTGTATTTTTTAGTAGAGACGGGGTTTCACCGTGTTAGCCAGGATGGTCTCAATCTCCTGACCTCGTGATCCGCCCGTCTCGGCCTCCCAAAGTGCTGGGATTACAGGCTTGAGCCACCGCGCCCGGCCGCATTTAATTTTTATAGCAATTCATTTGTATTGTATTTTACAAAAGCATCAATCCACAATGGGTTGGATAACCAAACTGGTTCTTCATCACAGACTTTGGGAAGCACTCTTTTGTATGTTATGTTTCAAGCAAGAGACCAAATGGCAATTAAAAAACACTCAGAACTGGCCAGGTGCGGTGGCTCACGCCGGTAATCCCTGCACTTTGGGAGGCCAAGGCAGGATCACCTCAGGTCAGGAGTTCAAGACCAGCCTAGTCAACATGGTGAAACCCCGTTTCTACTAAAAATACAAAAATGCCAGGTGTGGTGGCGGGCGCCTGTAGTCCCAGCTACTCCGGAGGCTGAGGCAGAATTTTGAGTTCCAGAATTGCAGGAACCCGGGAGGCGGAGGTTGCAGTGAGCCAAGATCATACCATTGCACTCCAGCCCAAGTGACAACAGTGAGACCCCTTCCCAAAAAAACAAAAACAAAAAAAACCCACTCAGAACTAAATGATTGAAAAAGGAATATGTTCTCATAGACCTATTTTGCTGGATCATAGCTATTTACTTTTTGCCACTCTCACCACCAGCTTGTGTCTCCTCCAGGTTGGGGATCTGCCACCATTTTTGTATTTAAATTTAAATACTTAAATTTAAATAGTAAATAAATTTAAAGAATTGCCTAAATATTTATTCAACTGAAATGGCAGCCGTGGAATCATGCCTCTTCCTCCTCGGTACCTACTTTCTTGGCCTCACCCAGTGTCATGGAGTTACATCAGAAATCGATGCATTACTTGGCATATTTTACTGTGGCCCAGCAAGCAGTGGCTTAGACAGCCCCACACCTCCTCATGCATTTAACAATGAAAAGGAGGAGATAAGAGGAAGTGGAGGCAGTCTTTTTATCATCCGTGCTTGGGAAGGTGAGCTGGTAGTGCCATCCTTGACATGAAGGAGCTACTTAAATACAAATTGGATTAGCAGGACAGGATTAGAGCCTGCTGGAAGGTATTATATACTTATAAACTGCTTTGTGGAAACTCCTATTGTTTTCATTATAAGCCCATACTTCACAGAGTCAATCAAATGAAATATGGAATTAGTCTATTAATAAAAAAATGAGATATAAAATGAAGTGACTACGTTTCAATAATGCCAAGAAAGCTGAATTAGGCAATAATGGTTCAGTTTAGCCAGACTCTAACTAGATAATCTGAAATTAAGAGTTTTAATATGGATTTCTTCTTACTGAGAAATAAACTCACTAAAAATGGTCTCTCTGTCCTCCATCAAGAGAATAATATTCAAATAAGAAAAATGATTAAGAGGTCACTTCAAGAAAGAAAAGGGAATATGAGAGATTTGAGAAGTTTCAGGCTTATCTGGACTTTCCAGTGAATTGAAGCTCCAGGTCTAAATGGCTGACATTCCTAATCCCAGGACACTGAAAGAGTCTGCAGGTGGGAACACAGAGGTCCTGTCAGTTACCTTTGAGAGATCATGGAGAACAGGAAGCTGACAAAAGATAAAAAGAAGCCAAGGCACTCGCTTTCCAAGAAAGAGGAAAAAGGTGGATTAGGACATACACGAGCAGGTGAGTTAGAGGCTGGTTCCTGGCAAAAATTCCAGGAGATTCAAATCTTGGTTCTGCTATTTAATGGCAATGTGACCTTGTACATATTTCAAAACACTGTTATAAGGATTGAATAAGATAACATATGTAAATGAGATAAGGTATGTAAATAACAATATATGTAATACAGCACTTGTAACATAGAAAATTCTCGGCCAGGTGTGGTGGCTCACGCCTGTAATCCCAGCACTTTGGGAGGCCAAGGCAGGAGGATCACAAGGTCAGGAGATCGAGACCACCCTGGCTAACACGGTGAAACCCCATCTCTACCAAAAATACAAAAAAATTAGCCAGGTGTGGTGGCGGGCACCTGTGGTCCCAGCTACTTGGGAGGCTGAGGCAGGAGAACGGTGTGAACCCAGCAGGTGGAGCTTACAGTGAGCCAAGATGGCGCCACTGCACTCCAGCCTGGGCGACAGAACAAGACTCCGTCTCAAAAAAAAAAAAAAACAAAAAAAACAAAAAAAAAAGAAAAAAGAAAATTCTCAGGCCGGCCACAGTGGCTCATACCTGTAATCCCAGCACTCTGGGAGGCCGAGGTGGGCGGATGACCTGAGGTCAGAAGTTTGAGACCAGCCTGACCAATATGATGAAACCCCGTCTCTACTAATATTACAAAACTTAGCCAGGGGTGATGGCAGGTGCCTGTAATCCCAGCTACTCGGGAGGCAGAGACAGGGGAATCTCTTGAACCCGGGAAGCAGAGGTTGCAGTGAGCTGAGATCACACTGTTGCACTCCAGCCTAGGCAATAAGAGTGAAACTCCATCGAAGGAAAGGAAAGGGAAAGGGAAAGGAAAGGAAAGAGAAAGAAAGAAAATTGTCAGTACAGCATTTTTGTATTTCCAACACTTTACAAAGAGGTGGTAACAATGAGGTACTGACTTGGGTTCCTCAAGAACAAGTCTCATTTACCTCACTTTGCTGGTTAGGTGGAGGTATGGGGGGAGAAGGTATTTTTGGACAAGTAGATTAGGAACATACCTTCATTTTGAAAAGGCATTTGATGAAAATCTCATAATATCTGCATGAAAAGACCGGATTTTAGGAGAGTTAGGTATCTGAATAAGCACATTCATGGTATAATTCATGAACTGAGCTAGGCCCGGTGGCTGGGCACGGTGTCCTGTAATCCCAACACTTTGGGAGGCCGAGGTGGGCAGATCACCTGAGGTCAGGAGTTGGAGACTAGTCCGGCCAACATGGTGAAACCCCGTCTTTCCTAAAAATACAAAATTAGCCAGCCATGGTGGTGCATGCCTGTAATCCCAGCTACTCGGGAGGCTGAGGCAGGAGAATCACTTGAACCCAGGAGGCGGAGATTGCAGCGAGTGAGCCGAGATCGCGCCACTGCACTCCAGCCTGGGCAACAAGAGCAAAACCCCATCTGTGAAAAAATAAATAAATTCATGAACTGGATAGCTCTGTGCCTCAGTTTCCTTACTTGTAAAAGGAATGTACTCATAGCACCTCATTGGTTGTCATGTAAATTACAGCACCCAGCATTTCGTCAGCACTATGTACATCTCTGTCCAATAAACTGGAAAAGAAGTCTTTCGTGCCATGCTTGGGCAGCACTTGGTCCCAATCTCTTCAAGATTTCCCAGAAACTTGTTAAATTTTCATATGATGTGCATGTCAAATTCTCAGATGATAAAAATGTTGGATAATGAAATCAAAATCCAAAAATACCTTGACAGGCTAGGGCTATGATATGAAATATGTGAGATAAAATTAAGTCCTAGATGAAGATTGTAAGAAAAAAATAACTTTTTTTTTTTTTTTTGAGACAGAGTCCTGCTCTGTCGCCCAGGCTGGAGTGCAGTGGGGCAATCTCAGCTCACTACAACTTCCAGCTCCCAGGTTCAAGCGATTCTCATGCCTCAGCTTCCTGAGTAGCTGGGATTACAGGTGTGGGCCACCACGCCCGGCTGATTTTTTGTATTTTTAGTAGTGATGAGGTTTTACCATGTTGCCCAGGCTTGTCTTGAACTCCTGGCCTCAAGTGATCCACCTGCCTCGGCCTCCCAAAGTGCTGGAATACTGATGTGAGCCACTGCACCCGGCCAAGATTATTATTATTATTATTATTTTTTTTTTTTGAGACAGAGTCTCACTCTGTCACCCAGGCTGGAGTGCAGTGGCGTGATCTCGGCTCACTGCAAGCTCTGCCTCCCAGGTTCCCGCCATTCTTCTGCCTCAGCCTCCTGAGTAGCTGGGACTACAGGCGCCGCCACCATGCCCGGCTAATTTTTTGTATTTTTTTGTATTTTTTTTTTTTTTTGAGATGGAGTCTCGCTCTGTCACCCAGGCTGGAGTGCTGTGGCCGGATCTCAGCTCACTGCAAGCTCCGCCTCCCAGGTTCCCGCCATTCTCCTGCCTCAGCCTCCCGGGTAGCTGGGACTACAGGCTCTGCCACCTCGCCCGGCTAGTTTTTTGTAGTTTTTAGTTGAGACGGGGTTTCACCGTGTTAGCCAGGATGTTCTCGATCTCCTGACCTCGTGATCCGCCCGTCTCGGCCTCCCAAAGTGCTGGGATTACAGGCTTGAGCCACCGCGCCCGGCCAATTTTTTGTATTTTTAATAGAGAAGGGGTTTCACCATGTTGGCCAGGATGGTCTCGATCTCCTTACCTTGTGATCCGCCTGCCTTGGCCTCCCAAAGTACTGGGATTACAGGCGTGAGCCACCGTGCCTGGCCTATTATTATTTTAAACAAAGACCAGCTTGGCTTTCCAGAAGTTTCTATGGATAAAAAAAGAGAATTTTGGCCGGGCATCATGGCTTATGCCCGTAATCCCAGCACTTTGGGAGGCCGAGGCATGAGGATCACTTGAGTCCAGGAGTTCAAGACCAGCCTGGGCAACACAGCAAGACCCTATCTCTACAAAAATAAAACAATTAGCTGGGTATGGTGGTGGGTGCCTATAGTCCCAGCTGCTCAGGAAGCTGAGATGGGAGGACTGCTTGAGCCTAGGAGTTGGAGGACTGCTTGAGCCTAGGAGTTGGAGGCTGCAGCGAGCTATGATGACACCACTGCACCCCAGCCTGGGCAACAGAACGACCAAAAAAAATTTTTTAATGAACTTTTAGCTGCCTCTAAGCTTAGGATGCCTAAAACAGTGTCTAGTACATTGCAATGTCCAGCTGCATTAGGAGAATGAAAATGTCCTAATAAAGACACTATGTGGACATACGTACTTCAAGATGGTGGGCACAGCTTTCCCATCATCAACTCTTCTTTCCCTGCTCCTCCTCACGTTTCTCCTAAGTGGTAGCACAGCTGCTACTACTATGGAGATAAGGATGGCTTTGGAAACCAGATAAACAATAAGGAAATGTAAAGCAGAAACAGACTCTATTCCCAACTCATTGGAGTGGCAGAAAACATTCTCAGGTGGGTATTGGAGGACAGCCTCAAGATTTGTGAAGAACTATAATTAGAAGTTTATCAGAGCACCTAATGGCTCACTGTGCTACAATGCTAAAATAAATTCCCCTCTAATCATGATTACTACAGGATTTATCTAATCTATTTCCTATAGGAAATCAAGCTACTCCCAGGTACTTTATCAACTTTTTTCTCATAATAAACCCTGTCCTGACAAAAGAAGATATTGTCATCCCTACAGTATAGATAAGAAATTGAGGCAAAGAAGTAAAGTGAATTGCCCTGGGTCACACAGAACTGGAATTAGAATTTAGCATCTAATCTTGGAGTGCACGACATGAGGTATAGGAAGGAGCATATTGAAATCACATTATAGCCGTCAGAAAAAGGCCTATTTACTTTAATCTCTGGGAGAAAGATTAATAGTATTTTCCTTGGCACATGCCAAAGATGTTGAGTAGACATTTCAGATTCCACAGGCTCATTCTAATCCTTTTCCAAATACTTGGAAAGCCTTAGTTTGACCATTAGGAAGATAGTGGAAATTAAATTTTTTCTTCAAAATTAAGGCAAATATTTGCTGGAAACTCCAGAAAAAGCAATTAATCCAGAAAATTGTATAGTACAGCCACATTGTTTCAGGTCACCTGGGGTGAGAAACTTTCAAGTAGGCATAAATCCAGAGAGCCAGCTCCCTCATCCCCCCTCCCACGACCCATTCCCAGCCCAACTGCATTGTCTAGGGCCTGGATAGATAAAGGTCAAGCGAACTCATGTTTTTAACTTTAAAAGTTCCACGCAAATGTAAGTTATTGTTATAATGATTTATATATCTCAACGAATTATTGAATGAATCCATGTTCATTAGAAAAACATAGAAACCAAAGTTGAGCAAAACAAAATAAAAAGCAACTACTATATAATCAAGCAGTAAGAGTCTTTTGTACCTATTTACAAATTGGTTATTTTGTTTTTTTAAAACTTTTTTGGAGACAGGGTCTCACTCTGTTGCCCAAGCTGGAGTGCAGTGGCATGATCATGGTTCACTGCAGCCTCAAACTCTTGGGCTGAAGTGATTCTACCACCTCAGCCTCCTGAGTAGCTGGGACTACAGGTACACGCCATCACACCTGGCTAATTTTTTTCCTTTTTTTTTTTTGGTAGAAATGGGGTTTTGCTATGTTGCCCAGACTGGTCTCAAACTCCTGAGCTCAAGCGATGCTCCTATCTTGGCCTCCCAAAGTGCTGGGATTGCAGGCATGAGCCACCTGATCTGGTCTACAAATTGGATATTTTCTAAGGCTCATCTCTTCGGTCAGGCCATGAGGAAATAAGCCAGAAGCTACAGACAACCACTAAGGTTCTATGTGTCATTTCCCGTAAATTAAGTAGAGAAAATGGTGATTTATCCTTGAAAAGCTATGTTTTATTCTCTTGACACATATCCCAGAAGAGAGAAGACGACTACTCAGTATACCTGGTGGTAAGAAGAAATAACTTCCTAGCTGCATTTTATCATTCTGAAAATCTGACACCACAATTTTAGAATTATCTAATTCAGTGGTCCCCAGCCTTTCTGGCACCAGGGACTTGTTTTGTGGAAGGTAATTATTCCATGGGAGGTGGGGCGGCGCAATGGTTTCGGATGAAACTGTTCCACCTCAGATCATCAGGCATTAGTTAGATTCTTATAAGAAGTGTGCAACCTAGATCCTTCACATGCACAGTTCACAACAGGGTCGCGCTCCTTGAGAATCTAATGCCACTGCTGATCTGACAGGAGGCAGAGCTTAGGCCATAACGCTTGTTCACCCACGGCTCATCTCCTGGGGTCTGGTCCAGTCCCTAACAGGCCTGTACTGTGGCCTGTACTGTGGCCTGTACTGGTCCATGGCCTGGGGATTGGGGACCCCTGATGTCACTCATTTACTTAGACCAGCAAATATCATGGCCAAAACTGATTGTCTTTTTATCTATACATACACACAGTCTCATATACCGAAGGTCATGATTTTAAAATACATTTTGGTGGGATTCTTCCTTTCTCTCAGAGAAAAGAGATACACATTTAGAACCTATATAAAAGTAGGCCAAAGAATTG
Source organism: Trachypithecus francoisi (assembly GCF_009764315.1). Lineage (NCBI taxonomy): Eukaryota > Metazoa > Chordata > Mammalia > Primates > Cercopithecidae > Trachypithecus > Trachypithecus francoisi. The sequence continues at coordinate 15,505,076 of NW_022681463.1, forward strand.
TTAATAATCAGCAAAAGATGAGTACGGTAGAATCTTTCCAAATAGTGGGCAATGTCACTATTCGGAAGAGAAGCAAATTTCAATCCCTTTCTTTTTCTCATACTAAAATCATGCCATTACCTTTTTGTTTGCAGCCACACCATCCTCACAGTCGAGCACTGCACAATCTACATTCAGGGATGGGATCTTCTTTATTTTCTTTTCATCATTTCCAGGTACATAAAGCACTGCCCTCCGGGGGATGTACTTGTGACTGGATGAGGAACTATATCCAAGTCTGGGGACATCGGCTGCTAGAGACGCTTTCCTGCAAGACACATGATTAGGGTTAGTCCAGAATGAGATTTCTGTATTTATAAACTTGTGAAAAACTACATTTCAATGCAAAATTAAAATAGAACACATGGATAATCTTTGTTTTTTTGTTTTTTTTTTTTTGAGACAGGGTCTTGCTCTGTCACCCAGTTTGAAGTGCAGTGGTGTGATCTCAGCTCACTGCAACCTCCACCTCCAGGCTCAGGTGATCCTCCCACCTCAGCCTCCCCAGTAGCTGGGACTAAAGGTATGCGCCACCATGCCTGGCTAATTTTTGTATTTTTTGCAGAGATGGGATTTTGTCACATTGCCCAGGCTGATCTTGAACTCCTAGGCTCAAGAGATCCATCTGCCTTGGCCTCCCAAAGCACTGGGATTATAGGCATGAGCCACCATTCCTGGCTGGATAATCTTTTAAAATTATGGTGGAATACAATCACACACAAAAACTAAGAAAACAATAATAGCAGAAATAATCAATGAACTAAATATTATTTTGGCTGAGGTTTAAAAAACAGATAGGACTGTCTACTGACATCTTCTGAGAGAAAGAGGGTATACATATTTCTTCTTGGAAAACATTTCTAGTATTGTTATACTGTCCAGATAGCATCCGTGGAGAAAAAAGGAAAGAAAATGTCTCCAAAAGGTACTGTACGAAACAACAATACTATCTACAATTACACATACAAGTAAAAAAGTTGGAAAAAAAAAAAAAAAACTAAAGAAGCATTAGTCTATGGCCCTTGCCCTGCCAATACATCTTTTAAAGGAGGTATATCAGTGATTCACATCCAATTTTAACAAGACAAGATAGACTGATTCTTTTTAAGTGAGTAGGAAGGACAGTGAATGCCTCTGTAATTGTAGGCAACTTAATTACTGGTAACTTCGGATTCTTCATCTATAAAAATAATACTCATTTTGTAGGTTGTTGAGAAGATTAAGTTAAAGGAAATAATGAACATGAAGCACTTAGACAAAGCCTGGCAGATATTTTAGCTACTTGAAATGGTGGTGGGCGTAGCAGGAGTACCAGCAGCTGCTGTTGTTATTAATGGAGAATCTCTAGCTGTCAGTAGCCCTGGCCTGCTTCTAAACTATGCTCTTGCTTTCCCTTGCCTACCATACCAAGTTCAGTCTCTGTTAGAAATAAAAGGTGTTGGCCAGAAGCTCCTTTGGCTTACCACCGCCCTTGCCTGCTCCATAGTTTATCCTGTGAAAACCATGCTTTATGGCCGGGCGCGGTGGCTCAAGCCTGTAATCCCAGCACTTTGGGAGGCCAAGACGGGCAGATCACGAGGTCAGGAGATCGAGACCATCCTGGCTAACCCGGTGAAACCCCGTCCCTACTAAAAAATACAAAAAAACTAGCCGGGCGTGGTGGTGGGCGCCTGTAGTCCCAGCTACTCAGGAGGCTGAGACAGGAGAATGGCGTGAACCCGGGAGGCGGAGCTTGCAGTGAGCTGAGATCCGGCCACTGCACCCCAGCCTGGGCGACAGAGCGAGACTCCGTCTCAAAAAAAAGAAAAAAGAAAAAGAAAGAAAAGTTAAAACTCTAGCAAACTGATGTTTTACTCTCCCTAGATAAACAGCATGATCTTAAAATATATATATATTATATATATATATATCAGCTATATTCCTCATGAAAACTCTGGACATCAGTAGTTAACACTACCAAATACTTTGCACGGTTGTAACATTTCACTATGATCATTGTGCTTGTGAGTTAATGTATCTCAAGAAAAATGTATCTCACTGTCTTTTGGGGCCTTGCAAGTTTGTGTGGGGGCCCTCATTTCTTCTTGTAGCCAACCTTACCGTAAGGAACTCCAAAACTTGAGTCTGGGTGGGGAGGAGGGAGCGGGGAGGGACAGAATTAGGAGATATACCTAATGTAAATGACGAGTTAATGGGTGCAGCACACCAACGTGGCACATGTATACAAATGTAACAAACCTGCACGTTGTGTACATGTACCCTAGAACTTAAAGTATAATAATAAAATAAAACAAAATAAAAACTTGAGTCTGGGTCTTATTTTGCCACAACATAAGCACTGTGACATGTGAGGTATGGTGAGATAGAGATGGATTTTTTTTTTTTTTTTTTTGAGGCGGAGTCTTGCTCTGTCGCCCGGACTGGAGTGCAGTGGCCGGATCTCAGCTCCCTGCAAGCTCCGCCTCCCGGGTTCACACCATTCTCCTGCCTCAGCCTCCCGAGTAGCTGGGACTACAGGCGCCTGCCACCTCGCCCGGCTAGATTTTGTATTTTTAGTAGAGACGGGGTTTCACCGTGTTAGCCAGGATGGTCTCGATCTCCTGACCTCGTGATCCGCCCGTCTCGGCCTCCCAAAGTGCTGGGATTACAGGCTTGAGCCACCGCGCCCGGCCAGAGATGGATTTTAAAAGTGTACATGGCTTATGAAACATTTCATTTAATATAAAACATATTATGGCCAGCTAATTGAAGAGTGCCTGAAATATCTGTCATCGTTTTTCATTGATTGAAAATATCTGGTTTATCTAAAAATAGGGAAAAAAATATAATGATGTAACAGCAACAACCACATTTTACTTATCATTCACACCGGAGACTAGAATTTGCAACATATACATTTCCCTAAAAATACCAAGAAATGTTTGGGGCAAATTCTCTGCTCATCAGGATTTAATGTAACCACACATGTGAAAATCTAAGAGAGGGGGAAGATGGTGGAATAGAAAGCACCAGCAATCTTCCCCACCCAGACAACAACTGCATTAGCAAAATCTTCCTGCTGTAACTATTTTGAAACTATTTTGGAATCTATTGAAGGCTTGCAACTTCTAAGGGAAGGCGTGGATATTAAATAGTAGTTAATTTTGGTCCATTTCAGCTCTTAGCAGAGTAGCAGCTACCCATCCCCCACCTCTCAGTCACATGGTAGGCAGCTGTGCCCATGTTCCCGGAGCAAACTGCACATAGCTTGAGGGAGCCAGGGTGGGCAGAAAGACCCTGACCCTCCAAATATCAAGGATCTGTGCTCTGATCACTGATTGCTGGTTCTGATCACAGAAGTGCAGACAAAGAGGCTGAGAGCCACTGTTATTATATCTCCCTCCAATGTTGCAAGCCCCTCTCCCTTGGGCTCAAGTGACCTCCAGGTAATTTAAAGGGCCAGCACCTCCCCCATTACTTTTTTGCTTTTTTCCCTTTTAGAAGTCAGATATTAAAGACTAGGACATTCAAAAACAAACACACATAGAGGGGAAAATAGAAATGACCATGGATGCCCAGAGGAAGGCTCAGAAAAGACCTGAGAAGCTCATGCCTGTAATCCTAGCACTTTGGGAGGCCAAGGCAGGGAGGTCACCTGAGGTCGGAGTTTGAGACCAGCCTAGCCAACATGGTGAAACAATGTTTCTACTAAAAATATAAAAAATTAGCCGGGCATGGTGGCGCATGCCTGTAATCCCAGCTACGTGGGTGGCTGAGGCACAAGAATTGCTTGAACCTGGGAGGTGGAGGCTGCAGTGAGCCGAGATTGCGCCACTGCACTCCAGCCTGGGTGACAGAGTGAGATTCTGTCTTAAAAAAAAAAAAGAGGTTGGGCGCAGTGGCTCATGCCTCTAATCCCAGCACTTTGGGAGGCTGAGGCTGGCGGATCACAAGGTCAGGAGCTTGAGACGAGCCTAGACAACATGGTGAAACCCCATCTGTACTAAAAATTCAAAAATCAGCGGGGCATGGTGGCAGGTGCCTGTAATCCTAGCTACTCGGGAGGCTGAGGCAGGAGAATCACTTGAATTCGGGAAGGAGAGGTTGCAGTGAGCTGAGATCACGCTGTTTACACTCCAGCCTGGGTGACAGAGCAAGACTCTGTCAAAAAAAAAAAAAAAAAAAAAAAAAACCCCAAAAACAGAAAGAACGAAAAAGAAAAGACTTGAGGAGACCTTACATTTATACCTCAGGCTTATAGTATCCTCACCATACACACAGTATACAACCATCAAACAAGTAAATAAAAACAGTGAACCCAGGGGAGGGGGAGAATCTGATTTCTAGATACCACACTGTTAGATTCAAACATTCACTTTTCAACAACAAAAAAATCACAAGACATGTGAAGAAAGAGGAAAATTTCTTCCTTCCCAGTCAAAGGAAGAAAAATAAGTCAACAGAAACAGTCCCTGAAAGAGACCTGATGGCAAAGACTTTAAAACAACTGTCTCAAAGATGCTCAAAGAACTAAAGGAAGAAGTGAAGAACATCAAGATAATGATGTATGAACAAAATGGAAATATCAGTAAAGAGACAGAAAACTTAAAAAGATACCATAAACCCCAGAACTGAAAAGTACAATAATCGAAATGAAAAATTCACTAGAGGGATTCAAAGGCAGATTTGGCAGGCAGAAGAAAGAATTAGCAAACTTGAAGAGAGGACAATGGAAATTATCAAGTCTGAGGAACAGAAAAAAGACTGAAGAGAAGTGAACAGAGCCTAAAGGACTTGTGGGACACCATCAAGCACACACACACACACACACACACACACACACACTGGAAATTCCAGAAGGATAAGGAGAGAGAAAAGTGTGGCAAGAATATTTTGAAAAGATAATGGCTGAAAACTCTCCAAATTTGGTGAAAGACTTGAATACAAACATCCAAGAAGTTAAATGAACTCCAGGTAAGATGAACTCAAAGACACACACACCAAGACACATTAAAATAAAACTTTTAAAAGTGAAAGACTTCCAGTTCTGAAATGGTGGCATAAAAGTAAGCTGACTTTAGTACCCACCCCTCTCCAACAGAAAAATAAAAACAAATATACAGCACTGAAATTATTACCAGAAGGACCTCAGAACTCAAATATGAAGATGAGACAGTTCCTAGGACCCCAGAAAAAACCCTGAGCAGATAGTTAGACAATTGGATTTCTAAGTCCATAACAACACTCCCCACATTATGACAACCACCAGGCATGCAAAAACGTTTCCTCCAACTCACTATTTCTACACTGGAAAAAGTGTAATTGAGGTGGACATTCAGCTTCTCCACCATCTTGGGTTCCCTGGCAGGAGGCTGGCCCTGCCTTAATCCATGGAAAGCATCCCAAGTGCCTGAAGGGAGAAATATCCCTGAGAAAAGACAGAGGCAAAGCAGGGAGGTGGGACTACCATCCCCAGCTCTGCAATCTCTGTTCTGTAACTCAGCAAAAGGAGATGCCAAAGCAGAGTGGCTGTTTAGAAGTACCACGCTGTAGGAGGTTTGTCCCACAGATCCCCTGGGCATGGACCCATAGCCTGCCTTTCCACACGGCCAGGAAAACCCCCCAGGGATCTCCTCCATTCAGGAAGAGCCGCTTTCTGATAGTTTACTAAGAGCTGAGGTGAATCTGGGTTTAAGGCTCCACCTAGAGCTGAAAAGGAGGCAGTGACCCAGCAGCAAAAAGCCTCTAAGCAAATGTATCCAATAAAATACAAAAACAAGCCAGCCAGAGAAGACTGGATTAAATGACTAATTCTTCAATGCAAAGACGTACACATCAACAGGAAACAGCAGCAAAAAGGGAATCACGATCTCCCCAAATGGACATAGCAAGGAACCAGTAACTGACTCTAAATCAGAGGATGATATATAAGTTCTCTAACCAAGAATTCAGAATAGAAGTTATAAGGAAATTCAGTGATCTTTAAGATAACACAGAAAAGCACTTCAGAAATTTATCAGATAAACTGAGCAAAGAGGTTGAAATAATAAAAAGAAATCAAACAAATCTTAGAACTGAGAAATATGTTTGCAGAACTGAAGAATTCCTTAGAGGCTTTCAACAGAAAAAATGGATCAAGCAGAGGTAAAAATCATTGAGCTTGAAGATAGGCTATTTGAAAATACATAAAAAAGAAAAAAATTAGGCCGGGCGCGGTGGCTCAAGCCTGTAATCCCAGCACTTTGGGAGGCCGAGACGGGCGGATCACGAGGTCAGGAGATCGAGACCATCCTGGCTAACACGGTGAAACCCCGTCTCTATTAAAAATACAAAAAACTAGCTGGCGAGGTGGCGGGCGCCTGTAGTCCCAGCTGCTCGGGAGGCTGAGGCAGGAGAATGGCGTGAACCGGGAGGCGGAGCTTGCAGTGAGCTGAGATCGGCCACTGCACTCCAGTCGGGCGACAGAGCGAGACACCGCCTCAAAAAAAAAAAAAAAAAAGAAAAAAAATTTTTAAAAATCAGAATCAACAAAGATTGCTCACAAGATACAGAAAATTACCTCAAAAGACCAAATTTGCCAAATGAGTTGGTTCATGCTTGTAATCCCAGCACTTTGGGAGGCTGAAGCAGGAGGATCACTTGGAGGCAGGAGTACGAGACCAGCCTGGGCAACATAGTGAGACCCTCTCTCTACAAAAAATAAAAACACTAGCAGGGCATGGTGGTGCATGCCTGTAGTCCCAGTCATGCAGGAGGTTGAGGTGGGAGGATTGCCTGAACCCAGGAGTTTGAGACTGCAGTGAGCTGTGATCACACCACTGCACTCTAGCCCAGGTGACAGAGTGAGAACCTGTCTTAAAAAAAAAAAAAAAAAAGCCGGGCGCGGTGGCTCAAACCTGTAATCCCAGCACTTTGGGAGGCCGAGACGGGCAGATCACAAGGTCAGGAGATCGAGACCATCCTGGCTAACCCTGTGAAACCCCGTCTCTACCAAAAAATACAAAAAACTAGCCGGGCGAGGTGGTGGGTGCCTGTAGTCCCAGCTACTCGGGAGGCTGAGGCAGGAGAATGGCGTAAGCCCGGGAGGCGGAGCTTGCAGTGAGCTGAAATCCGGCCACTGCACTCCAGCCTGGGCGACAGAGCAAGACTCCATCTCCAAAAAAAAAAAAAAGACTCAACTCGGCGCAGTGGCTCATGCCTGTAATCCCCGTACTTTGGCAGGCCGAGATGGGTGAATTGCTTGAGCTCAGGAGTTCAAAACCAGTCTGGGCAACATGGCAAAACCCTGTCTCTAGAAAAAATACAAAAAATTAGCCAGGCATGGTGGCATGTGCCTGTTGTCCCAATTACTCAGGAGGCTGAGATAGAGGATTGTTTGAGCCTAGGAGGTCGAGGCTGCAGTGAGTTGGGACTGTACCACTGCACTCTTTCACAGAGGGAGAAAAAATAAAAAGACAAAATTTAAGAATTATTGAGGTTCAATAGGGAGTTGAGCAAGTGCAAGGGGTAGACAGCTTATTCAAAAACCAAAAAAAAAAAAAAGAGAGAGAGAGAGGAAAAAAAAAAAACTTTCCAAAACTTGAGAAAGATATAAATACCCAGGTATAGGAAGGTTAGAGAACACCAAACGGATTTGACCCAAATAAGACTACCTCAAGACATATAATCATCAGACTCTCAAAGGTCAAGGACAAACAGAATCCTAAAAGCAGCAAGAGAAAATCAGCAAATAACATATAAAGGCACTCCAATGTGTCTGGCAGTTCTCAGTGGACACCATACAGGCCAGGGGGAAGCAGAAGAATGACATTTTTAAAGTGCTGAAAAACACCACTGCCATCCAAAAGTATTGTATTCAGCAAAGTTATCCTTCAAATATGTTTTTCCCAGGCAAATGAAAGCAGAGATAATTCACCACCATCACCTGTCTTAACAAGAAATACTAAATATTGAGTTATTAGATCTGAAAGAAAAAAACACTAAAGTACAAAAAGAAAAAAACAGAAAAGAAAAACATTTTAAGGTATAAAACTCATTGGTAAAATTAAATATAAATACAAGGGTTGGGCATGGTGGCTCACACCCGTAATTTTAGCACTTTGGGAGGTCGAGGCAGCAGGATTGCCTCAGGCAGGAGTTCAAGGCAAGCCTGGACAACATAGCGAGACTCGTGAGACCCCATCACTAAAAAAAAAAAATTAGCCAGGCATGGTAGTGCATGCCTGTAGTACCCAGATACTTGGGAGGTTGAGGCAGGAGGATTGCTTCAGCCCACGAGCTCAGGGTTGCAGTGATCCATGATCATTCCACTGCACTCTAGCCTGGGTGACAGATTAATATGCTGTCTCAAAAAAAAAAAAAAGTATGCTATACAAAAATTGATAAGCCCTTGGTTAGACTAAGAAAAAAGAAAAAGAGGGAACATCCAAATAAATAAATAACTTTAGAAATGAAAAAGGAGACATAACAATTGAGACCACAGAAATACAAAGAATCATTAGAGACTATTATGAACAACTATATGCCAACAAACTGGAAAACCTAGAAGAAATGGATAAATTCCTAGACATATACACCTACCAAGATTGAACCATGAAGAAATAGGAAATCTCAATAAACCAATAACGAGTAGTGATATTGAAGCCATAATAAAGTCTCCCATAAAAGAAATCCCCAGATGGCCTGATGGCTTTGTTGCTGAATTCTACCAAACATTTAAATAACGAATATCAATTTTATGCAAATTCAAAAAAATGAAGAGTCAGCCTGGGCAACATGGCAAAACCATGTCTCTACCCAAAAAAAAGAAGAAAAAAAAATTAGCCAGACATGGTGGTGTACATCTGTAGTCCCAGCTACCTGGGTGGCTGAGGGAGAGAATCCCTTGGGCCTAGCAGGTCAAGCCTGCAGTGAGCTGTGATTGCACCACTGCACTCCAGCCTGGGTGACAGGGCAAGACCCTGCCTCAAAAAAAAAAATTTTTTTTTTGAAGATGAATGAATATTCCGATACTCCCAAGCTAATTCTATGAGGCCAGCATTACCCTGATACTAAAACCGGAGAAGGACATAACAAAAAAAGGAAAACTAAGATGATGAACACAGATGCAAAAATTCTTATCAAAATACTAGCCAGCTGACTTCAGCAACACATTAAAAAGATCATTCACCATGATCGGCTGGATGCGATGGCTCACACCTGTAATCCCAGCACTTTGGGAGGCTGAGGCGGGTAGCGAGGTCAGGAGTTTGAGACCAGCCTGGCCAACATGGCGAAACCCCGTCTCTACTGAAAATGCAAAAATTAGCCAGGCATGGTGGCATGTGCCTGTAATCCCAGCTACTTGGGAGGCTAAGGCAGGAGAATCGCTTGAACCCGGGAGGCAGAGGTTGCAGTGAGCCGAGATCACGCCACTGTACTCCAGCCTGGGCAACAAGAGCAAGACTCTGTCTAGTTTAAAAAAAAAAAAAAAAAGAATAAAAAGATCATTCACCATGATCAAGTGAGATTCATCCCAGAGATGCGAGGATGATTCAACATATGCAAACAAATAAACATGATACATCACATGAACAGAACCAAGAACAAAGACTCTATGGTTATTTCAATGGATGCCAAAAAAGCATTTGATAAAATTCAGCATCCCTTTATGATCAAAACCCTCATCAAACTGGGTATAAAAAGAACATACCTCAAAATATAGAGGTCATATATGACAAACCCAAGGCTAACATCATCCTGAACAGGGAGAAATTAAGGACTTTCCTCTAAAATCTAGAACAAGACAGGGATGCCCACTTTTGCCACTTGTATTCAATATAATACTGGAAGATCCTGACCAGAGCAATTAGGCAAGAGAAAAAAATAAAGGGTATCCAAACTGGAAAGGAAGAAGTCAAATTAGCCTTGTTCACAAATAACATGATCTTATACTTAGAAAAACTTAGAGATTACACCAAACAACTGCTAGAACTGATAAACTAATTCAGTAAAGTTGCAGAATACAAAATCAACATACAGAAATCAGCAGCATTTATGTACAACAGCAGTGAACAGTATGAAAAAGATATCACTAAGGCAATTCTATTTATAATAGCTATAAATGATATTAAAAACCTAGCAACCAAATTTAACCAAAGAAATAAAAGATCTCTACAAGGAAAACTATAAAACACCAATGAAAGAAATTGAGGAGGACACACCAAAAAAATAGAAAGATATTCTAATCTATGCTCACAGCTTTAATATCATTAAAATGACAATACTACTCAGAGCAGTTGACAAATTCAATGCAATCCCTATCAAAGTACTGATGATACTCTTCATAGAAAGGGAAAAATGTTCTAAAATTTATGTGGAACCACAAGAGACTTCGAATAGTCAAAGCAACCCTGAACAAAACAAAGCTGGAAGCATCACACTACCTGACTTCAAAATTTACTACAAAGTTATCATAACCAAACCGGCACAGTATCAGCATAGAAACAGACACAGACACATAGACCAGTGGAACAGAACAGAGAAACCAAATATAAATCCATGCATTTATGAGCAACTCATCTTTGACAAAGGCTCCACAAACATGCAGTGAGGAAAGAACTGTCTCTTCAGTGGTGCTGGGAAAACTGGATAAACACATTCAGAAGGATGAAACTAGACCTCTATCTCTCACCATACACAAAAATCAAGTAAAAATGGATCAAAGACTTAAATCTAAGACCTGAAACTTTGAAACTACTAGAAAAAAAAGCACTCGGGAAATGCTCCAGGACGTTGGTCTGGCCAAAAATTTTTGTGTAAGACTGCAAAAGCACAGGCAATCAAAGCAAAAAAGACAAATGGGATTACATCAAGCTAAAAAAAAACTTCTGCACAGCAAAGGAAACAATAAAAGAAATGAGGAGACAATCTGCTGAATGTGAGAAAATATTTAGAAACTATTCAACTGACGAGAAATTAATACAGAATATATAAGGAGCTCAAACAACTCAACAGTAAAAAACAAAAAATTCAATTTAAAAACAGACAAAAGGTCTGAACAGACATTTCTGAAATGAAGACATACAAATGGCCATCAAGTATACAAAAAAACGGTAATATCACTCGTCATCAGAGGAATGCAAATCAAAACTACAATAAGATATCATCTCACCCCCGTTGAAACAGCTTTGATCCAAAAGATGGTCAGTAACGAGTGCTGGTGAGGATGTGGAGAAAAGGGAACCCTTGTATATTGTTGATGAAAATGTAAATTAGTATAGCCACTATGGAGAACAGTATTGAGGTTCCTCAAAGAAACTAAAAAGAGAACTACCATATGATCCAGCAATTCTACTATTGGGTATATATCCAAAAGAAAGGAAATGAGTATATCAAAATGAGTATATTCACTCCTAATGTTCACTGCTACCCTCTTCATAATAGTCAAAATATGGAACCAATCAAAGTGTCTATCAATGGATAAAGAAACTGTTATGTGAATGTGTGTGTGTAAAATTCACCATAAAAAGAATGAAATCCTGTCATCTGCAGCAACATGGATGGTACTGGAGATCATTATGTTAAGTGAAATAAGCCAAGCACTGAAAGACAAATATTGCATGTTGTCACTCATATGTGGGAGCTAAAAATACAAATCTTGTGAAGATAGAAAATATTAACAGTTGCCAGAGGCTAAGAAGGATAGAGGAAAAGGGGGTATGAAGAGAAGTTGATTATGGGTATAAATATATGGTTTGATAAAGAAGTAAGACCTAGTGTTAAACAGATCACTAGGGTGACTACAGTTTATAATAATCTATTGTATATTTCCAAATAGCTAGAAGAACTGAAATGATTCCAGCATAAAGAATAGACAAATATTTACAGTGATAGATATCCTGAGTATGGTGCTTTGATCTTTACAAATTATATGACTGGTTGGGCGTGGTGGCTCATGCCTGTAATCCCAGCACTTTGGGAGGCTAAGGCAGGCGGACCACCTGAGGTGGGGAGTTCGCGACCAGCCTGACCAAAATGGAGAAACCCCATCTCTACTAAAAATACAAAATTAGCCAGGCATGGTGGCACATGCCTGTAATCCCAGCTAATCAGGAGGCTGAGGCAGGAGAATCACTTGAACCCGGGAGGCGGAGGTTGTGGTGAGCCAAGATTGTGCCACTGCACTCCAGCCTGGGCAACAAGAGCAAAAAACTCCATCTCAAAAAAAAAAAAAAATTATATGACTGCATTACATTATCACATGTATCCTGAAACTATGTATATCTATTATCAATAAAAAAGGAAAGAATTTTCAAAATAGCAAGAGAGATACAAATCAGCACATATAAGATATCTTCAGTAAGATGATCAGCAGATTTTTCATCAGAAACTTCGGAAGCCAAAAGGCAATGGGCCAATATATGCAAAGTGCTAAAAGGAAAAGACCTGTCAATTAGGCATCCTACGTCTGGAAAAACTGTCCTTCAAAGTGAGGGAGAAATTCAGATATTGCCAGATCTTAAAAAGCCAAGGAAGTTTGTCACCAGTAGAGCTGCCCTGCAAGAAATGCTTAGGTGCAGAGTGAAATGAAGGCCCAAAGGTATATGAAAAAATGAAATGAAAAAATGTTACGGCCAGGCGCGGTGGCTCAAGCCTGTAATCCCAGCACTTGGGAGGCCGAGACGGGCGGATCACGAGGTCAGGAGATCGAGACCATCCTGGCTAACACAGTGAAACCCCGTCTCTACTAAAAAAATACAAAAAACTAGCGGGCGAGGTGGCGGGCGCCTGTAGTCCCAGCTACTCAGGAGGCTGAGGCAGGAGAATGGCGTAAACTGGGAGACGGAGCTTGCAGTGAGCTGAGATCCGGCCACTGCACTCCAGTCCGGGCGACAGAGCGAGACTCCGCCTCAAAAAAAAAAAAAAAAAGAAAAAATGTTGGACAGTAACTTGAACCCACATGAAGAAATAAACATCTTAGTAAAGGTAAATGCATGGGCAGTTATAAAAGCTATAAAAGAGCAGTGGTAATGAAGTTGAGAACAGAAAAGCAACAGAGAAAATCAACGAAATGATGAGTTGGTTTTTTTGAGAAAGTCAACATAATTGACAAACTTTTAGCTAGTGGCCTAGGAAAAAAAAAGACTCAAATTACTAAAATCAGCAATGGAAATAGGGATATTACTACTGATTCTATGGAAATAAAAGATCATAAGACAGTGCTATGAACAATTGTATACCAACAAATTGAACAACCTAGATGAAATGGACAAATTTCAAGACTAAATTGTGAAGAAACAGAAAATCTGAATAACCTAGATAAATAGCAAATCTGACTAAACTAGTAAGGAGATTGAACCAGTAATCAAAAATCTCCTTTTACAATTCGATTAAACTAATAAAAGCATTGAAAAGGTCTCATACAAAAAGGCCCGGCGCGGTGGCTCAAGCTTGTAATCCCAGCACTTTGGGAGGCCGAGACGGGCGGATCACAAGGTCAGGAGATCGAGACCATCCTGGCTAACACAGTGAAACCCCGTCTCTACTAAAAAAATACAAAAAACTAGCCAGGCGAGGTGGCTGGCACCTGTAGTCCCAGCTACTTGGGAGGCTGAGGCAGGAGAATGGCGTAAATGGCCCGGGAGGCGGAGCTTGCAGTGAGCTGAGATCCGGTCACTGCACTCCAGCCTGGGCGACAGAGCTAGACTCCGTCTCAACAAAAAAAAAAAAAAAAAAAAAAAAAAAAAGGTCTCATACAGCAAACACAATGGAATGTATTAATCTGAACTACATGAAATTACTGATATTTGACCAATTTTGACCTCCAAAATGGTACTTTTATATGAGTCAACCTACTGCTTTGACTGGCAGTCAGGAGATGGGGTAGGAAGCATCAATTTCTTCTTCAATGAGAAGCAACATAATAGCTACTTCTCACAGATGAAAGCTCATCATGAAGAGTAAAACAAGTAGTAAGTAGATACAGCTACTATAATATTATTAACTGCCACTTGTCACCCATGTGTGTTGCTGGTCGACACCTCCCAGCACCAGAAATTCTGTGTCTGGTGTCCTTACCTAGAGCATGAGCTCTCTGAGGGGTGGAGGTGGCCTCACATCTCTCCACACTGCTTATTTCAAGGCCTGACATCAGAGGTGCATCACTCCTGTTAACTTGTCACCTCACCAAAGCCACCTCTCCAGACTTGGTGCGTAGAACTCACCGCACCCCCACTGTCCCTGTTCTTCTTGTGGAAGAGTCAAGTGTTAGTGGTGACTACAGGTAGGAGGTAATTTTTATTCCCTCTCTCCTTTGCCATCCTTGAACCTTAATCCAATCCACCACCTGTTGCTTCTCCTCTGTGTATCCCCTGCTTTCCATAATACATTTACATTCTAGTTTAGGGCTTCCTTAACCTTGACCTAAATGACTATGAAAGCTTCTTATTTATCTTTATTGCCTCTATTTTGTTCTTTTGTTCATGCATTCATTCATTCAGTGAGCACTTAGTAAGTACCAATGGTGACCTGCTCTGGGCCTGCACTAGCACACAAGGCAGCACTTACATGCAAACTGGAAAAAGGTGCCCTTTGGTGCCTTCCAGAGAATGGAAGAGCAGAAAGGCAGCTCCGGCTCCTGCTGCAGCACAGCATAGAGCATGACTGGCCCAGCTCCTCTTGTGCCCCTCACCAGGTGCCCTCTCTAGGGCACATCCTGCACAACTGTACCCAGTGGCCCAAAGCTGCACTGTGCTAAGCACGGTCGGGAGGTGGCGCAAAAAAGGCATCCCCAGAGGTCCAGAGAGGGACACCCCAAAGAAGAGCCTGTGAATCAGAGGCAGGACAGCACAAGGCCGGCACTGAGCAAGCTCTAGGGGAAAAGATCAAAGGCAACAAAACTGTTTGAAATAATATAAAGAAGAAACGTATAGAGAGGATTGGGGCTTCAGGTTCTGTTGCAGACTCTGTGGTCTAGAAGGGCACTGTCACTGGGCAGGTGGCAGGAGCCCAGTCGTGGCAGTCACCGTTCCGGAGGAGAAGGGAGACTTTACCACGCCTCCCTCCTCCCTTCCTGCTGGTGAGTCCTCTCCTTCCCCCATCCCCAGCTGTTCCAAAATCTGTTCTGTGCTTGAGTTGTGTTCAGCACTGTCTACAGCGTATGAAAATAATTGCAGTAGGTGACAAATGGAACTTGTTTTATTTTATCTTAGGTATTTGGAATTAGGGCCTCTAGATAGTCAACATGTAACTGTATTCAAACAATACGCAAAACAGGGGCTTAAGATGCGCTGAAAAAATCTGGTAGCCTTATGGTGAGTTCTCTCTAAAGAGGGACCTTTTCTAGGTATGCCATCCCAGAGGGGGGCCCCACCTGGCCTTGTTTTTGTCTTCTCCCTGTCCCCCTTCACCTGACGTCATTAATTAACCATTTATATAACAAGAGGCATAACCATTTATATAACCCCGTAGCATGACAGGGATT
Source organism: Trachypithecus francoisi (assembly GCF_009764315.1). Lineage (NCBI taxonomy): Eukaryota > Metazoa > Chordata > Mammalia > Primates > Cercopithecidae > Trachypithecus > Trachypithecus francoisi. Next base: position 15,520,557 of record NW_022681463.1, read on the forward strand.
CCCAAGCTGGGATTCAAGGTAACAGTCACCTGGGGAGCTTTTTAAAATTGTCAAATTCTGGACCCTACTCAGTGCCATCAAATTAAATTCACTAGTAATAGGACCCAGGCTTTTTAAGCTTTCTAGGTCCTTGCCACTTAAGTGAGGTATTGCTGCAGGCCAGCACCATAGATCTCTTATTGCTATCATGTGAGAGCTAGTTAGAAAAGCAGGATTTGGAGCCCATCCCAGTCCTTCTTCATCAGAGAATCCGTGTATTGACAAGATTGCCAGGTGATACATATCACATAAATATCTCCAGGTTATTCATTCTCAAACTTAGTGGCATATTGGAGTCCCCTGGGGAATTTTCAAATCTGCTGATGGCAGAGCCCCAGCCACAGACAGTTTGATGTAATTGGTCCGGGATAAAACCTAGGCTTGGGAACGCTTAAAAGTTGCCAAGGCGGCTGGGCGCAGTGGTTCATGCCTAATATCCCAGCACTTTGGGAGGCCGAGGTGGGTGGATCACGTGCAGTCAGGAGTTTGAGACCTGCCTGGCCACTATGGTGAAACCCTGTCTCTACTAAAAATACAAAAAAATAGCCAGGCATAGTGACAGGCGCCTGTAATCCCAGCTACAAAGGCAGCTGAGGCAGGAGAATCGCTTGAACCCAGGAGGCAGAGGTTGCAGTGAGCCAAGAGCACACCATTGCACTCTAGCCTGAGAAACAAGAGCGAAACTCCATCTCAAAATAAATAAATAAATAAATAAATAAATAAATAAAAATAAAATAAAAGTTGCCAAGGTGATTCTAATGTGCAGCCGAGCTGGAGGACAGCGGCACTAGCAAATGCCAATACAGCCACTGCCTCAACGCAAGAAATTTTGCCTCAATAAAAATTTCTAAGTGAGTCAAATAATACCATTATGTACATGTAGATGCTGTGAAAGCAATGAAATTCAATCACGTTTCAGCAAACTTGAAAAAAATCTATTTTTAAAGAAAAGTCTTTCGATTAAAAAAATATATAACACTTGGCCAGGCATGGTGGCTCACGCCTGTAATCCCAGCACTTTGGGAAGTCAAGGTAGGAGGATCACTTGAGCCCAGGAGTTTGAAACCAGCCTGGGCAACATATGGAGGCCCTTTCTCTACCAAACATTTTTCAAAAAATTAGCCAGTGCGGTGGTGCAAGTTTATGGTCCCCACTACTTCTGAGGCTGAGGTGGGAGGACCGCCTGAGCCCGGGGGGTCAAGGCTGCAGTGGGCCATGATCATGTCACTGCACTCCAGCCTGGGTGACAGAGTGAAACCCTGTCAGGAAAAAAAAAAAATAATAACATTCAAATTGCAGTAATTCAAAATAGCAGTAATAATCAAATAAGCTAATGTGCATTTGAAGATACAATGTAGTACATGACTTCTAAACCCAAGTGAATGGCTTCTTTACTTAGCTGGTAGCTAGTTCAAGGATCTCTGCTTTGCCTGAACATTACAATCATGTGGGACGCTTCAGGGCAGGAGTATCTAATCTTTTGGCTTCCCTGGGCAACACTGGAAGAGTTGTCTTGGCCTCACATAAAATACACTAACACTAACACTAGCCAATGAGCTAAAAACCCAAAACCAAAACCAAAACCACCAACAACAACAAAAAAATCTCATAATGTTTTAAGAAAGTTTACAAATTTGTGTGGGGCCACATTCAAAGCTGTCCCGGGCCACATGTATCCCACAGGCCACAGGTTGGACAAGCCTGCTTTAGGGGCTAAAAAATCAGGCCACATTCCAAACCAATTAAATGAGTCTTATGGTGAGTCCCAGGCCTCAGCACTTCTTCAAAGCTTCCAGAAAGACTCCAAGTGCAGCCAAAGATGAGAATCTCTGCACAAAGGGTTGTAAGTACAACTAAAGTGTATTACTGATCCCAAAAAGGACGTGGGGTTGCTGGACATTAATAGTAACCAGAATTTAATCCTACTACATGTAGGCAGGGGAGATGAGTATCAATTACACAACCTTTCACTGATCAAATGATAATTTGGAGATGAGCAGAAGTTTCCCTTGTTTGGAAATCACATTGCTCCACATCCCCCGTGGAGCTGATTCCATGGCCATGAGTGTAGGGATGAGAATGGGGTGAACACCAGGAAGTCCCTGCTGAACTAGGAGCTCCATGCTAGATTCTGGTATCAAGTCCACGGTGAGATAATAAACTTGCCTTTGTTAATGGAGAAGGAGTCTAATTTCCAGCAGCTTAAGGGTCGGAACATAGAACTCTTAGGAGACAAAGTGAGAAAGGAATGGGGGATTTGAAGTAAAGTCCTTGTCACGGGCAAGACAAAGCCCTTCAGATGCTGACAGCGGTTCGGTGGGGACAGCCCAAGTAATGAGACTGGGCTGAAGTTTCTGCCTGGTCTACTCCCTGATCCCAGGAACATGCAGGACAGTGGCAGTGGAGAGCAAGGTAATGGGAATGTCCAAGCTGAGGGGTGTGCCAACTTCCCACTCACACTCTGGAAGACTTCATGGGAGCTCTTTATCAACACGGGGCATGGAGAGGAGCAGACACAGCAATATGGATTGCTCCGGCAGAGAAAGGCAACAGTGGCATGCTATCCATTCCCTGAGGATGGAAGAATCCAGAATTTTCGACTGACCCTTTGGTAGTGTGCCTGCAAGGGAGCTATCAGAGTCCAGGAGTGAGGGCGCCCATATTGGAGGTAACAGGCTGGCTGGTGTTGGGTGACGGACAGCAACAGGGAGAGCAAAGGCAGGAGCTGCCCAGTGTGCAGGACCATGACCACAACCACTGGGCAAACCTCATGCATTTCCTGTACCCCAAGGACAGACCACAAGTCCACTGACCATTAGTATGGCGTCAGAGACCAGTCACCAAGGGCCAAGACATGGTTTGTACACTTCCTCCTGGGCCTCCTGTGGCCCAGAAAAGGGGAGGGCAGAAATCATAACAATGAGTATCTACTTAAAAGAGATCATCTGGGCTGGGCATGGTGGCTCACGACTGTAATCCCAGCACTTTGGAAGGCTGAAGCAGGTGGATCACGAGGTCAGGAGTTCGAGAACAGTCTAGCCAACATGGTAAAACCCTGTCTCTACTAATAATACCAAAAAAAAAAAAAAAAAAGCTGGGCATGGTGGCACACACCTGTAGTCCCAGCTACTTGGGAGGCTGAAGCAGGAGAATCACTTGAACCCAGGAGGTTGCAGTGAGCTGAGAACATGCCACTGCACTCCAGCCTGGGCTACAGAATGAGACTTCATCTCAAAAAAAAAAAAAAAAAAAAAAAAAAAAAAGATCATCTAGAAGAGCTGGGCATAGTGGTATGTGCTGCAGTCCCAGCTATTTGGAGACAGGTGAGAGGACTGCTTGACCCCAGGAGTTCGAGACCAGTCTAGGAAACAAAGCCAGACTCCAGCTCTTCTTTTTTTTTTTGAGACAGGGTCTCATTCTGTTGCCCAGGCTAGAGTGTAGTGATGCAATCACAGCTCACAGCAACCTCCACCTCCCTGGTTCAGGTAACCCTCCCACTTCAGTCTCCCAAGTAGTGAGTTCCTGAGACTACAGGCACACGCTACCATGCCCAGCTGTTGTGTACCTTTTGTAGAAATGGGGTTTCTCCATGTTGCCCAGGCTGGTCTCAAACTCCTGGGCTCAAGTGTTCCGCCCACTTTGGCCTCCCAAAGTGCTGAGATTACAGGCATGAGCCACCACCACACCCAGCCAAGTCCTAATACTTTTGAGTCATTTAAATAGAAGTCCAGACTTGACTAAGTGCAGAAAATAACTTGGTTCAGAGCTTTAGAAAGTCGTTAACATCACTCTTTAAATTCAAAACAAAGTTAGAAAGAGATTGCCACTAACATAATAACTTGAACAGCACAATAAATTCTAAGTCATTTTAATAAATGTAGATAAATGTATCAATAAATTTTAAAAACATACTAATCAAACCCAGTTATCAGTCACATATTGCATGCATTTCAGCTCCCTGCCAGGGCCCTTAGGATGGGACTTACGTCCTGCTGCACATTACGAACTGGAAAGCTAACACGCATGGGCGTTAACTGTGCCTTCCACGCACCTCTGCACTGTATCTTCCCCATCCTGGCCCAAGACACCATCACGGCACTCCCGACTGGTTCCTGCGGCCTCTCTGTCCCTCTCCAGTCCCTTCTCCACACCACAGCCAGTCTGGACTTCAAGAAACACAAATCGAGGCCGGGCGCGGTGGCTCAAGCCTGTAATCCCAGCACTTTGGGAGGCCGAGACGGGCGGATCACGAGCTCAGGAGATCGAGACCATCCTGGCTAACACGGTGAAACCCCGTCTCTACTAAAAACTACAAAAAAACTAGCCGGGCGACGTGGCGGCGCCTGTAGTCCCAGCTACCCGGGAGGCTGAGACAGGAGAATGGCGTGAACCCGGGAGGCGGAGCTTGCAGTGAGCTGAGATCTGGCCACAGCACTCCAGCCTGGATGACAGAGCGAGACTCCGTCTCAAAAAAAAAAAAAAAAAAAGAAACACAAATCGAATCATGATGCTCCTCTGTTTGAGCCCCTTCCATGGCTTCCCAGTGTTCTCATATTAAAAACCAATGTCTCACCCAGACCGACAGGGTCCTGGCTGCCTGGCCCATCCATCCCTCTGTGTACCACCCTCAGAGAGGCGGCAGGGATCTGCCGCCATTTCCCTGACACACCACGTCCTCCTGCTCACCTCGGGACTGTCCCACAAGTGGTCCCCCCTCTGCAAGGCTCTTCTAGATCTCAGCATGTCTGCCACCCTCTCATCTCTCAAGGCTCAGCCTACATGCCCTGTCCTCAGCAGGACCTTCCCCACGCCCCCTCCTGGGATGCTCTCCTCCAGAACCCCACCCTTCCCTTCACAGGCCTTCTCCTTTTGAAATGGATTAATTATTGGCTTTGTTTACTTGTTCACTGTCTGTCTTCCACTGGATTCAGAGAATTTTTCCTTTTGGGCTGTCCCAGACAGGAACACCCTTATGGTTTGGTGGAGGTGGAGGCAGAGACCCCAGGGTCCTTCTCCCCATCCTTTGAAAGCTAGGGAGAGGCCACAAGGCATAAACTTGGCTCATGAGATGCTGCAGGTGGGGCCTTTCAGCCGTAAGGGGTTACACAAAGAAGGTGGGAGCTGGTGGTGAAGGAAGGAGGTGGCCACAGCAAGTGCCCACGGTGGCAGGAGTGAGGACAGCAGCACAGGGGCAGCAGGAGGGGGCAGGGTAGACAGTCTGGTTTACCCTGGCCAGACTGCCCTGGCCTGGGCTGGGCTGTATTCTTAGGGGCTTGGTTTGGTCACTGCCCATTATCCTATTCTCCAGCCTGTCCACCAGCCTCCCAGAAATTCCTTTTCTGCAAAAATCAGCCCTAGCTGGTATCAGTCATGTGCAACTCCATAGCCCATGTGCTACAGGCCCACTGTGGGCAGGGACTTGGTCTCCTTGGCTCATGGCTGTACATGGAGCTCACAGCACCATGTCTGGCACCTGCAGGCTGAATGAATAACAGAATGGACTCCAAGCTAGGCTGCGTGGCAGGCTAGGGAATGTTCAAGGAGAAAGGACCACAAGTTTCCATTAGGGCTAAAAAGGTTATCAGTGTCCTCAGAGGGCTAAAAAGGTTATCGGTGTGATCATTTAATGCTCTCCATCGGCTTCACCAAACTGTCTTCCCCATGGGCTTGTGCTAATTTACGCTCCCACTAGAGGCATATGAGAGGGCCAGGCTTGCTCTCACATCCGTGGCCCTCTGCACAGTCTATGCCCAGGGATTTGTATGTTGTGTGTGTTGTGAGTTGGAATGTGTGTAGTGAGCAAAGGTAGCTGTGGAAAGGGACTGGCGTTCTGAACCCTGGGGAAAGTTTTATAACTTCCTGATTTGAGCAGCAATAAAGCAATAATCCATGAATCATTTTAAGACCGCTGTTTCCTACCTTGAGCTGATCTATAGGCTATCATTTTATACCCCCACTATGTGAAATACTACTTTTTTTATTGTGGTAAAATATGTATAACGCAGAATTTATGATCTGAACCACTGTCAAGTGTACAGTTCAGTGGCATTGAGTACATTCTCACTGTTGTGCAATCACCACCACCATCTATCCCCAGAACTCTTCATCTTGCAAAACTGAATCTCTGGCCCTGTTAAACACTAACTCCCCATTCCCTCCTCCCCTGGCTCTTGGCAACCACCATTTGACTTTCCATCTCTATGAATTTGACTGCTCTAAGTACTTCACATAGATGGAATCACACTGTATTTGTCCTTTTGTGACTGGCTTATTTCACTCAGCATAATATCTTCAAGGTTCTCTGGGCATGGTGGCTCACGCCTGTAATCCCAGCACTTTAGGAGGCTCAGGCAGCAGGACCACCTGAGGTCAGGAGTTCAAGATCAGCCTGGTCAACATGATGAAACCCCGTCTCTACTAAAAATGCAAACATTAGCCAGGCATGGTGGCAGACGACTATAATCCCAGCTTTTCGGGAGGCTGAGGCAGGAGAATCGCTTGAACCCGAGGCAAAGTTGGCAGTGAGCCAAGATCACGCCATTGCACTCCAGCCTGGGCGACAGAGTAAGACTTTGTCTCAAAAAAAAAAAGAAAAAAAGAATCTTCAAGCTTCAACCATGTTATAGTGTATGTCAGAATGTTCTTCCTTTTTAAGGCTGAATCATATTCCATTGTATGGATATGCCACATCCCGCTTATCCATAAATCTGTCAATGGACACTGAGATTGCTGCCACCTCCTTGCTAATGTGAATAATGCTGCCGTGAACACGGCTGTACAAATACGTGTTGGGGTCCGTGCTTCAATTCCCTTGAGTCTATACCCAGAAGTGGGACTGGTGAATCATCTGGGAATTCTATGTTCAATTTTTTGAGGAATTGCTGTATTTCTTTCCACAGTGGCTATATCATTGTACATTTCCATTCAAATGTTTTTAAAATAGTTAAGCTACTGTACCCACGTCCCCTTACCACTGAAGAGCAGTTTTACAACCAGAAAAAAAGATGCGTCATGTGGAAATTTGCCTCCACAATTTCTAATAAATGTAGGTAAGTTCTTATTTGTTCTTAAACATAAAATTTTTTTTTTAAAAAGAGAGCATTATTTAAAAAGAATATATCAATAAATTTCTTTCTTTTCTTTTCTTTCTTTCTTTCTTTTTTTTTTTTTTTGAGGCAGAGTCTCCTTCTTTTACCCAGGCTGGAGTGCAGAGGCACAATCATGGCTCACCACAACCTCTGCCTCTCAAGTTCCAGCAATTCTCCTGCCTCAGCCTCCCGAGTAGTTGGGATTACAGGTACCTGCTACCATGCCCGGCTAATTTTTTTATTTTTGGTAGAGACAGGGTCTCACCATGTTGGCCAGACTGGTCTCGAACTCCCGACCTCACGTGATCTGCCTGTCTAAAGGTTGGGATTACAGGAGTGAGCCACCGCGCCTGGCCATCAGTAAATTTCTCTGTAGAATACCACACAAAAATGCTGTGGCCCTTTAAGCTCCTTTAAAGAGATTGACTCTAAGGGCTGAAAAAGGTTGAAAATAAAAATTTCTTTTTTTTTTGAGATGGAGTCTTGCTCTGCCGCCCAGGCTGGAGTGCAGTGGCCGGCTCTCAGCTCACTGCAAGCTCCGCCTCCCGGGTTCACGCCATTCTCCTGTCTCAGCCTCCCGAATAGCTGGGACTATAGGCGCCCGCCTCGTCACCCGGCTAGTTTTTTGTATTTTTTAGTAGAGACGGGGTTTCACCGTATTAGCCAGGATGGTCTCGATCTCCTGACCTCGTGATCCGCCCGTCTCGGCCTCCCAAAGTGCTGGGATTACAGGCTTGAGCCACCGCGCCCGGCCATAAAATAAAAATTTCTTAAGAAAAGTGTGCACATATCCACAGCAGTATGACAGATTCATGATGGATTCCTCTACTTAGCGCTGTATCTCCAATCCTTTGAGGGGCTAAGGGGGTTGCAGGAACATAAATGAGCTCTGTCACTGCCTCTTTCACTGTTCTGTGCTAAGGAAAACTAAATTCTGTGTTGTATGGCCTGTGGGTCTGACCTCGTCTGGCAATTCCAATGGTTACAGAAGAATCTGTAGTACTGATGAAGGTAAGAGCCTATTCACCCATCTTTCCCTACTCTAAGTGACAGCAAAATTCACCTACCAATTTCAACCCGCTTTGACTATTAATAACTAGGTATTTACACCAGCATCTATGATCATTGAGGCCTACTTATGTTCTCACTTTGCTAAGTTCCCAAGTACCCTGAGAGATTCCTTCCCTATTTTGAAGAACTATTTTTTTTTGGTTACTATGGCGACCATGCAAGGAGAAAGGGGAGCTTTCCATGGACACGGGAGCAAAAGAACAGCTATTTGTCCCCCCACTGGCGGAACAGGGCCATTCGTGAGATTAGCATGTGGTGCCAATACAAACAAGCGTGCAGCCTGCTTCAGGAAGGCCGAGAAGACGTTTTCAGGGCAGACTCTCTCCTGAAGCAATTATATCACACCTCAATCAAGTGCACCGTTTTGTGCTGAAGTGAAGGCATGGTCTTTTGTGCCCAAAGCAGATACACACGGGAAGCCAGTTTGCAGTCCACCGTGGGTTTGCTTCTAAGGAAGGACCCAGGGTACAAGATGGGGGCAACTCCTAGGCCAGCCTTCTGGCTATTGTGGGGTTCCTGGTACAAAGCAGGGGCACCGGGGAGGAACAGCCCTCCTGGTCTACCCCAGCCACTCTTTTTGTCATGGAAACCCATGAAAAGGGTTGGATATCAGATAAAGGGCAGGCTTGGCAGGAGTCAAGAAAAAAGCAGAATCCTTATTCTTGTCCAGTTTAATAAAGTTTGTGTTATACTGTCTCACTGCAGAGTACTGCCTCCTCAGACCATCGAGACATCAGGGACGAGGGACGTTCCTACAAGTGTCCCAATGACGGAAGTCTTTTGTTTTGTTTTGTTTTGTTTTTTGAGACAGAGTCTCGCTTTGTCGCCCAGGCTGCAGTGCGGTGGTGTGATCTTTGCTCAGCGCAATCTCCACTTCCAGGGTTCAAGTAATTCATATTCCTCAGCCTCTCAAGTAGCTGGGACTACAGGTGCATCAGATACCACACTGGCTAATTTTTGTATTTTTAGTAGAGACAGGGTTTCACCATGTTGTCCAGGCTGGACTCGAACTCCTGACCTCAGGTGATCCGCACACCTTGGCCTCCCAAAGTGTTGGGATTATAGGCGTGAGCCACTGTACCTGCCTGGAAGTCTTTTTTCACACAGAATGAGAGAGCAAACAAACATCCATGTCAAAAATTAAAGTTCCCCATTATGCTGAGTGAAATAAGCCAGACACAATAGGACAGACATTCTACAATTCTCACTTCCATGAGGTACCTAGAGTCATCAAATTCATACAGATAGAAACTAGAGGCTGGGCGTGGTGGCTCATGCCTGTATTCCCAGCACTTTGGGAGGCCGAGCCTGGTGAATCATGAGGTCAGGAGTGCAACATCAGCGTGGCCAACACGGTGAAACCCCGTCTCTACTAAAAATACAAAAAGTTAGCTGGGTGTAGTGGCAGGTGCCTGTAATTCCAGCTACTCAGGAGGCTGAGGCAGGAGAATGACTTGAACTGGGGAGGCGGAGGTTGCAGTGAGCCAAGATTGGGCCACAGCACTCCAGCCCAGGCAACAGAGTGAGATTCTGTCTCACAAAAAAAAGAAAAAAACCCCACGAAACTAGAGTGATGGTTGCCAGGGAAGAAGGAATTTTTGGTTTTGTTTTTTGTTTTTTTTTTTTTGTTTTTTTGAGACAGACAGAGTCTTGCCCTGTCACCCAGGCTGGAGTGCAGTGGCCCAATCTTGGCTCACTGCAACCTCTGCCTCTCAGGTTCAAGAGATTCTCCCACCTCAGCCTCCCAAGTAGCTGGGACTACAGGGTCCTGCCACCATGCCTGGCTAATTTTTGTATTTTTAGTAGAGTTGGGGTTTTGCCAGGTTGGCCAGGCTGGTCTCAAACTTCTGACTTCAAGTGATCTGCCCACCTCGGCCTCCCAAACTGCTGGAATTACAGGCATGAGCCTCTGTGCCCAGCCAAGAATTGGAGTTTTTGTCTAATGGGTATAGTTTCAGTTTGGGAAGATGAAAAAGTTCTGGAGATGGGTGGTGGTGATGGTTGCACAATAATCAGAATGTACTATTTAATGCCACTGCACTGTACGCTTGAAAATGGTTAACATTTTACGTTATGTATATTTTACCACAATTTAAAAAAATAAAATTACCTAATCTATTGGCCTTATCACATCCATGCTATCATTTCAGAAACAAAAATGTATTGATCAGATTCAGGATAAAACACGCATTCAACAAATACTGAGTCCACCACACGCTGGCCCTCACTACGGAAGGCCTCCTAAGGTAGGCTGTACAAACACGGACCAGAAGCTACTGTCTGTTAGCACCTCGTTGTCACTCACTGAATCCGCCTGGTGAGGCCACACAGCCCTAGTTGTCCAGGCAGGTGCATGGCTTATGTCAGGGAAATCCCAGGAACAGGAAAGACCCATACCACTATAGTGACCATTCGTGAATCCCAAATAAGAGGGCAAGTTTTCCATGAAAACAGAGAGCCCTGTTTGTCTCCTGTGCATGTTCATCTTTCTATAAATGTGGCCGTGGCAGCTCCCAGAGTGGCTCTACCTCACAGCATGTGGGCACCTGGTAGCTCCTTTGAGGGTAAATTACTGACGCTTTTCTGAAAGGAGGATGAGGATGAGGAAAGAGTTGGCCTAAATCAGAGCAGCAGGAGGCGAGAGGAAGAGGAAGCCGGGGGAGGGGGCATTTGAGAGCAGGTGAGAGAGAAAATCAGAAAAAGGAGAAGGGGGGCAGCTGAGGGAAAGCCGGGGTAGATAAGAAAGTGGGAGGGTAGGAGCGAAGGAGGAGGGGAGGAGGGAAAGAAAGGGAGCATGGGGGCGGGGCAGGGGTGAGAGGAGAGGAGCTTTTTGTTTTTCTGCAAAGCTCCTTGTTTTGTGTTGAAGAGGGAATGACAATGGCACATGTGCCTGTTAGTGGGTATTTGCCTTAATCCCACTTTCTGGCTCTACTTTCAGTGAGAGAAGGAGGAGCAGAGGTTTTATCTGACGGAAAACTGGAGGGATTTTTTTTTCCTGCCGTGACTCCGAGGTCAAGAGGGAAACCTGCGCTCCTTCACTGAACACGTTCAGACACACAATGCGATTAGCATCTCTTCTGTTTCTGGGCTGCTTCTAGCAGGGGCTCCTGGAAACACAAAGGAGTCAAAGGATGTCGTTCATTAATAGTTAACTGTTAATGTCGCTGAGAACTTGGTCCAAGAATGACTGCTCAGGACTCTACCCAAAGAGATTTGATAGATGGATTTCCAAGTGTAATCCCAGCATCGGGAACTATGAGGTATAGCACCTGTCAAGTGCATGACATGGGAGGATTTGGTAAACTGTAATTACAACAGAAAGGACATGCCAGCCTGAGTTCTCTTTGCCTCTGTAGAGATCATTAATAATTTTGGATCCTGGAACTCTGTGTGTAAGGAACAAAGAGGAAACTTGTTCCCTCACTGGCCAACGAGGAACATTCAGAGCAGAGGCCTGTAGTTAGAATGCCCACTGTTGATCTTCCTAAGGAGATCTGATTCTAAAAACAGGTGCAGAAAAGACAATATTTAGTAACGAATGTATTGAAACAGCCAGTGAAGAGCACAGGACATGTCATTACCATGAGACCACCAGAAATACCCACTCAACTCTTCCATTTAGAGAGTCCATTAGTACTGGTGATTCCATGTCAGAAAGTAGTATTTAAAGCTGAAATGACTATTTCCTGGCTTGTTCAGTTAGAGGTAACTGAGCAAATGTGAACTAAAAAGATAAGTTTCTCCTTAACTTTTTTTTAAAGGTCACAAAAGAAGACTGTCAACCTGACAGATGTAACCATGGATTCTTTTACAGAGTTTTTCAAAAGCTCAAAGGCTGCTAAATGTGTCAAATTAATGCATCTCCTCTATGACTGGGTACTTTGATATGAAAGTAATCATGGAAGAGTATTTTTTTTTCTTCTAGAAAATGGCTCTGCAATTTTGAGAAAATAGTTCTTCCCACATCTGATTTTTTTTTTTTTTTTTGGTAACTGTCATGAAAATGACCCGGGTTAATGGAATCTCCGTTTTCTTCCTAGATTCTCTCAAAAATTCCTTTCAAGTGTCAATCTCAATGAAACGAGGCCAAAATGTTACATAGCTTAGAATTTTGCCATTTTTTTTTCTATTTAACCACGGTCCCTTGATGATTCTGATTTGTAGATTTTTGGAAGAGTTTAATATTGATCACTCTCTAGCACTGAATAATTTTTAGAAAAAAAAACAGTCTGAGTCTAATTGCCAGACCCATACCACACACACGAAAGCTGTGAATACAAGCTGTGATCACCAATCACGTGTATGTGGCTTTAATTGTATGGGACCCACAATAAGATTAACATTGTTTTTTCCTTCTTAATTATTCAGAGCTAAGTGTGATGAAAATTAAAACTAAACATATGGATATGATCATGAAGGCTTTTCTAACATGGATGGGGTTTTTTTTTTTTTTTTGAAGTATGTTTAATGTGCTATAAGCACTAATTCCTTCAAATATCTATTTAAGGCAAGACTTCCTAGAACTTCCTCTAATTTTAAGGGAGTTTATTTTTTTTTTCTTAATTCAGTACCACACAGCAAAGCACCAGTTTAAAGCGCAAAACAGTTTCTTTCCCCTTTATTTTCAGCTCCCTTCCAAACCCACTCTGATTGAATATACACAGTTACTTAGTTTGCAGTGGAACTAAGTGGTCAAATTCAGACAGTAACACTTATTGTAAATACAAAGAGAATAAAGCTAAAAATTAAGAGGTGAATCTTTTACAAGCTGTATGTCTATAATAATCTATGTTATGGTTTATTTGTGACTTAATTCCATTTTCTGTGACAGTGGCAAGAAAGACAGAATAGGTCAGAGACCGAGAGAACCAGAAAATCTTTTGTGTTTGTCTTTTGAATTTGGTAGCTGACTTTAAAAGCAAATTTAACCTTACATCCTCTCTAACCCTGATATTTGTCTTCCCTTGGAATGTGCTAATGACATGCTAAGGGATAGGTGGCTGGGAAGTATGTTGGGTGACAAGGACAGACCACTTGAGATTGAAAGGTAGTTGCAGGTTTTCATGGCACCAAATGGACGATCTCCAAATGGTCCTGCCTGTGACTCCAGATGCAGCACTGCAAGTGGAGGACAGACAAACACTGAGCTCCAAATAGGGAGCCCTGAAGCATCCAGTAGTAGACAGAACTACTACCCGGGATGCAGTTTCTGCCTGCTCAGCACACTCCCCATTGAGCCCTCGATTGCTCCTTTGGTCCTCTTTCATCTCATATGTTCTCTTTCTCTTGCCCTGGGTATCTCCCACCTGTCTCACTGAGTGCTAGGCCCCAGCTCCTAAATACATTTCCATAGGGTATTTAATCGCCATCTATCTCTCTGAATTGGTGCTTACTCCTTTGGTCACTTAACTTGGATTAGGCGTTCTGCACTTGTACAGGTCCTAGAGGGCTTAGCGACTTTAGGTCTGGAGCTGGCACATCCCAAAACCAGTCCCCTCAGTCATAAGAACCCTGCAGACTGCTGGCCGCTCAGATGGACCAACCAGCTCCCAGCTGGTTTACGTCTGACTAGGTCATCCCTGCCAGATCTCTGTACTGTAAGGGAAGTTCCAAATGTCAGAGGATCTCTCAGAACTTGTTCCTGTCACTACAGTGTAGGTGTGATGAGTGACTATTCAAAAGTCAAATAAGAGTGCAAACTCAAGTGGTTCTTCCTGGCCTCTAACATTTTAAAGAAAGTGGAGTGTAGAAACAACACCTAAGAATTCAGGTTATCCCGAGTCCCCGCAATACCGCTAGACTACAGGAACAACCCAAAGGCGCGGGGAAAGCAATAGGATATTAAATTACAAAATACCAACATTTGCATTGTAATTCCCACTAATTACGAAAGAAAGATATAAGTTGTTTGTTATAAACACCACCAGGTCTTGAGCAAACACCAAGAGCTCACCACAGAGCCGAACCAACCATTCTTCAAATCACAGCTGCTTTCCAAAGCGTTTCCTCGGTACAGCCACAGAGTGTACATTTTATCACACACGCTAATAATCCCAGTTATGGCGCCTACATTTTAATCATTTGTTCTGGGCTTGTTTCTCAAACAATTAGCGCTAATGAATGGCAGAATACCTTGGATCATATATGTCTAATTGCAGTCAAGAGCGGTTCTTGTCTGCATGTACATTTCAATTTACCTCTGGGGATAATGTTTGTTAATTGTATTTCTTTATACGCAAGTGAAGAAAAAGGCAGCTCAGGCAAAAAAGGGACTAAGTGTTCTCCTCTTTCCCTTTGTTCCCACAAGAAGCTAAAGTCACTTGAAGAGGCACTTAATCCCATCATCCGCGGTTACAATTGCCTTGCAGCATCAATCAAAAAGAATCTGAAGTAAAATGATGCAGCTATATTGTGTAATTAAAAGCAATTCAGGTAGTTATTGCTTGGGGCCCTTTATGGCTCCAAATACTTAAAATGGCCCTGCAGGGATCCTAAACACTGTAGTGTTTTAAATTTGGTCAGCAACAATCTCTCCGTGGAAAGGAAATGCAAAGAAAAAAAAAGAAAGAAAAAGAAAAAAACCGAACCCAAACAAAAATCCCACTATCTTCCTCTAGTGCAAATTGTAAAGCAGAAGAAAAGAAGAGGGCTAGCAAAAGTGTGAAGTGGAAAAAACCTGCAACTTGCAGTCACCAAATGAAATAAACACAGAAGGAAAGGAGGAGGAGAAGGAAAACAGATGATGTTTTCCAAATCAAACAGTCCCTGTCCCAATCCAAGTTCTGCACTTAAGAAAGAAATGTGCAATAATATTGGCTGGGTCTCTTCAACATCCAACAGCCGTGTTGGCTCTATAATATAAAAATAAATGCTTTCTGAAAATTCAAACTTATTAAGAAAATAGAGTAAATTTACGGTGTGTCTAATTCCACAGTTACTTGTAAAGGCAAGATGTGAAAAGTACTTTTTAAAAGTTGGGCATAGATTTCTCAAGCGATTTACTTAAATCATCTTTTAAAAGATTTTAAAGTGCTAAGACTTTTGGGTGTCTAATTTGGCTTTTAAAGCCAAGAAGAGGGCTGGGCGCGGTGGCTCAAGCCTGTAATCCCAGCACTTTGGGAGGCCGAGACGGGCGGATCACAAGGTCAGGAGATCGAGACCATCCTGGCAAACACAGTGAAACCCCGTCTCTACTAAATATACAAAAAACTAGCCGGGCGAGGTGGCGGGCGCCTGTAGTCCCAGCTACTTGGGAGGCTGAGGCAGGAGAATGGCGGGAACCCGGGAGACGGAGCTTGCAGTGAGCTGAGATCCGGCCACTGCACTCCAGCCTGGGCGACAGAGCAAGACTCCGCCTCAAAAAAAAAAAAAAAAAAAAGCCAAGAAGAGCTTAACACAATGTTTTCTGCTGTGAACTTTAAAAGAATTAAGAGCCATCATTGACAGACGTTGGCAACAGGCATAATTCTCTGGTTTTGTTTTTAAGTAAAAGTGGAACTCTTCAACAAATACAAGATTAGATGTTAAAATAACAATATGTGTAACTTTTATCCTCATTTCCCATTTTATAATGAAAATAGCAAAGAAGGCTTCCTGCTTTTTTACGAAAGAATTTCAGGAAAAAGTGCTAAATGCATGACTGCGTAAGCTGTGAAATGGTAAGGAATTCTCCAGAAAGACACCAGGTTTCTCCCAGTGCAAGGTGCAATCTGGAAGCAGATGATGAGTGAAAGGGCTCCCGGAACCGAGTGCCCCACAGCAGCTTCGATAAACATGTTCCAAGGTACAAATTAGTGGCAAATGTAATTGCAGCTGAAAACTAGTACGTGTGAACATGTCAGGGTCCCATTCCAAGTGAACATTCAAATCATACAATGATTGTCAAGTGAGATATTTACACACAGAATTGCCCTCATTTTCCACATAAATATTCTAGCAACTTAAGTCAGTGCAAATGCTGACAAGTGACAAAGGCAAAAGTACAACCTCATATGAGCTACGGATGCAAAACAGTAGAATGGAACGATGATGTTTCTGTCTCTAAGAAAACTAAACTTTAAAAAAAAGCTCTCATTGTAAAACTCTGCCTACCATGCTTTTTCAACTCGATTGATCATATGGTTAGAGATACTACATACGCTGGGCCTTGAACAGTGGCTCATGCCTATAATCCCAGCACTTTGGGAGGCCAAAGCAGATGGATCACCTGAGGGTCAGGAGTTCGAAACCAGTCTGAGCAACACGGCAAAACCCTGTCTCTACTACAAACACTTGAACCCGGGAGGCGGAGGTTGCAGTGAGCCGAGATCATGCCACTGCACTCCAGTCCAGGTGGCGAAGTGGGACGCCGTTCCCCTTCCCCTTCCCCCCATCCCCCTCCCCAAAAAGAGAGGCTACATATGCTCCCATGGTTTTGTGTTGAGAGGTATTTCCTGTGAGTTTAAACCTATTATTCAGCCTTCAAGTATCCCCACAAAATCACTAGCCCTCGATGGATGGAGGTTAGGGTCTGCCATGCCGAACTGCCATGTTCTTGTCACTCTCTCCTTCTAGTGGCCTGCTAAGGTGACACACTCCCTGGGAATATGAAGAAGAAGTGGGTGACAGAGGAGTGCCTTCTGGCTTATCTGAGCTTGAGTCCCTGTCTCTCCAACACCACCAAACTTCCTAGAGAATTTACTTCATAACAGCATGGGTGCTTCTTTGCCCCGTTTGTGCCACTGAACTATCTGTTTTGTGTCCTACAGTTTTTTCCCACTAGCTTTAAGATTCCTATCTGTAAGTACTTCTTTTAGGGAAAGGAAGTGTAAATTTTAACAAAGGACATTTTAGGAATATCCAAAACTTAACTAAGCAAGAAGGAGAAAAATGAATTTATTGATAATGAATTTCAGGCAGAAGTTTGTACTTCAATTTGTCTCCAGTAACAATTTTGAACAGGATTCATGTCAACATGTGCTTTATAAATACCACATTTCTTTACTTTCGCACCCAGGTCCCTGCACCATCCCTTGTCCCTGATGCTTTCCTGGAATTCTCCAGGGACGGTGCCCATCACAGGCTGCCAGGAGCAGCCCCACAACTGGGTCCTTCAGTTCCTGCCATTGATCCAGCTGTGTGCACACCGTTAAATGCTGCCAGGTCAAGCTGGAGAGCAGGACTTGAAAATTCAGTGCTAATTACTGTGATTACAATCTGTGTCCCAAGCAGCCAAAGCCTCCGGGAAGAGTCTACGGGCGACCTGTCTACGAATCAAAAATCTCAGTTTGAGAGATGCAGAATCTATACGTGTCGACTTTCCAGCTCGTTAAGTCATAATATGGGCGTCAAGTCGCTAATGATACCTTCTCCTAAATGCATATGAACTAAGGCAAGACTGGCACAGAGAAATTACAAGACAGACGGAGAGGGGCAATGAGTAAGAACCCACGTAGCCACAAAAATATCCAACACCAGATCCTGCAGCGTGATGCTCAGATGGCAATTTTCTTACGATGTCTTGAGACTCGCTGTATCCAAGCCAGCGAGTGAGTGGGCGCTCAAGGAAAGATGCTTACAGGCATCATTGCTCTGCAAGGCACAGGACAGCATTTGTCATGAGACTCTCGAGCCTTTTAGCACACATGCTGATTGTGTATTTACCATTGAGTTCTCAAAGGCAGATTCACTAGAGTCAGAGGAAATGATTTCATAAATATCTCCTACAACATGAAAGAATCATAGAAAGAACTAATGCTAGAGAATGCGAAGATAGAGCTTTCCTGGGCACGTACACATTTCTTTGAGTTTGAATTATTTGGAAATGGTTGAGAAACAAGACATATTTATGTCTATTGGGAAGCAGCTAGTTGCTCCGGAGTACACATGGCTCATTTTCCTTCCTTCACCGACTTTGTGCAGACATGATGGTCTTTGTTCAGGTTTTTACAAATACAGTTTTTTGTTTTGTTTTGTTTTTTTCTCAAGACGGAGTTTCGCTTTTGTAGCCCAGGCTGGAGGGCAATGGTACGATCTTGGCTCACTGCAACCTCCGCCCCCTGGGTTCAAGCAATTCTCCTGCCTCAGCCTCCCAAGTCGCTGGGATGACAGGCGTGCACCACCATGCTCAGCTAATTTTGTATTTTTAATAGAGATGGGGTTTCACCATATTGGTTAGGCTGGTCTTGGAACTCCTGACCTCAGGTGATCCACCCACCTCGGCCTCCTAAAGTGCTGGGATTACCGGCGTGAGCCACGCCCGGCCACAAGTACAGTTCTTCAAGGGCATGAAAATTAGAATGGAATTAATTGCTCTGAATTATCACGTAGAATCCTAAAGGGATTTCCATACTCACAGTGACATAACAATTCGAGGCTTCCAGAACATAGCCAAAGAACCGAGTATGATTTCAGATCTAAACCATCACAGGGACCCGTCAGCAGTTGGTGGGCGTCCACAGGCTTTCCATGGGCCCGTAACAGGGATTCTTGGGGGCCACCCTGGCCAGTGTGGTCTTAAAACAGTAGGCAGAACCCGACCCATCGTTTTTGAGCCTGGCCAGAGTCTGCCAACACGTGCTGAATACCACAGTCCTTCATGAAAATATGACTTAAAATACTTTCCTTTCCTCCCTTCATTTCCTTCCCTCAAGTACTAAGTTCACACGGTGTGTCTAAGTGTGTTTATTTGAAAATGCAACCCCTTTTAAAGGGCTTGACTGTTTCACATTATGAACATTGAAATTAGGAGATAAAAATTTCCATATAAACCCATTTATAAAACACCATTACTGGATGACTATTTCAGGTTGTTATTGGCTGCTTATTTGATCTAAATAAATTTTTAAAAAGAGACGTGATCCTGTGTTTTAAGATTTTGGTAACTTCTAAGAGCAATTTTACTCTTTTTAAGAATTAAATGAAATCACAATGTTAGCTTGGCAAAACACACCTGAATTTTTTAAACGCCACTGATGTGTATTCCCTGCACTTTTTGAATCCTCACGACAATGTCTGTTAATAGCACGAGAGTCACAGCTGAGTGTCCAACTAGTCAGGGAACGCCGTGTAGTACAGTGACAGATGCAAGACTTGTCCCCCTTCCTCCTTCTAGGTGACTCCCCCCACTCTCATTTCCTTCCTTCTTTTCACAAGAATTTATCCAGCTCCTCACCAGGCATCTCTGCCACTCATAAACTGAGTGATCTAGTAAAGTCTAAACTTTTGAATACCTAAGTTTTCGGGGTTTCCGTTTTGTTTTTTACCATGTACAATCAGATTCAAGTCCCCTTGAATCTCTGGGTCTGTTTAGTTTGACACTGACACAAGCTTATCAGCACTGAGCACAAGGCCTTTTCCGTGGCTGCACTCAGGTGTATTGACTGACTGACCAATGGACTGACTTGGCAGCCTACTACCTGGTTAATTGCAGGGACCATCCAAGTCATCAGCTGGGGAAATGTCTCTTTTCTCAGTGGCCAAAAACCCTTCCATTTGATCCATTTCTCAGACAAATTCTAATAACTGTCTGCCCTATACAATGCCATAGCCACCATCTGTCCCCTACAGGCTGAAACACAGCCTACTCAAGAAGACAGCTAAACATAAAATGAACCAAAGATATGTTCTGATCAATACAAATACACAGAAGCCTATCCCAGAAATACTTTTAATCAATTTTATACAACTGATTTGTTCTTTTAAGGAGCCTTTAATTTACTCCATCTCTAATTAAGTTGTTACATGAATCACGAAGATTTAAACATTAAGATAAAGGCAGATATTTCAATCAGGGAATACCCACCATGGTTTAATTAAAGAATTTTTGCATCTCACTTACAGAACATCGCTCCTTAAGTACTGCATGGCATTTATTTAAAATGTCCCGGAGGCAATTAAGCCCTAGATTAACAATAAAATTTTCTTCCTTAACTTCATTCTCAATTACCATGAAGCTCATTTCTCATCGCCTAGGACTTCCTGCACGTGGTACTTAATAAATGTAACTCGCATGTAATTGCAGGTAAGTCACCAAAATAAGGTTAGAAAAAATTGACGTGCACAGTAGCTAGCCTCTTCTAAAAGTTGGAGGACTTCACTGTGGTGCAGTTTGCCTCCCTTGTCACCTTCAGCTTACAGTCCAGCACATCTGTGTTGGGATGACTCCACTCTGGGTCATGGGACAAACAAGCAACCTGGTGACCAGGACACAATTCCTAACTCTTGACAGTTCTGTGTTTCCTGAGCTCAGGAAGGGAAAGCATAGTGATTAATAAAACTCTTGCGCACATGACTCCTCTAGTCTGTGTTTCAAGGAGAAACAACTGGTCATGAGCCCCCAGACTCAGCGGCTCCAAAAATCTTGCCACTTCCCTGGAAAGGAGGTGAGAGGTAAGGAAAGCCTAACAGTGAAGAGCACGGGCTGTGGAACCTGGCACACCTGGAGCTGGTGACACCCTAAGCATGTTACTTAACCTCTTTAAATCCCAGATTCATATTAGCCGTTGGATATAATAATAGGATTGCTGTGAGAAGTCAATGAAAATATACATGTAAAACCCTTGATGAGACTGGGCGTGCTGGCTGAAGCCTGTAATCCCAGCACTTTGGGAGGCCGAGACGGGCGGATCATGAAGTCAGGAGATCCAGACCATCCTGGCTAACATGGTGAAACCCCGTCTCTACTAAAAAATACAAAAAACTAGCCGGGCGAGGTGGCGGGCGCCTGTAGTCCCAGCTACTCGGGAGGCTGAGGCGGGAGAATGGCGTAAACCTGGGAAGCGGAGCTTGCAGTGAGCTGAGATCCGGCCACTGCGCTCCAGCCCGGGCGACAGAGCGAGACTCCGTCTCAAAAAAAAAAAAAAAAGCCCTTGATGAAGCACCTCGTGCACAGGAAGCCCAACTGATAACAGCGACTATGACTGAGAAGACACTTGCCCCTTCCCCTCTGACCGCCATAAGCTAGACACTTGGGCCTGGAACACTGTGGCAGGTATTTTGCCACATCTAGGAAACACACTTGCAGGGGGACCGGGGACCTGCTGCTGTGCTGAGGAGCTGGCCCTGCAGAAAATAAAGATGGATTTGTATCAACTCTGATGCCCTCCATATTCCTCAGAACTTAGCCCTCAGACAAGTTATATATAAATTTGGGCCTATCTGTGAATTTTTAATCAGCACTAAAATAATGTTATGATTATCTATGTATATTAGTCTATATCTAAAAAAGAGACAAAAATCTAATCTAAAGGGCTTTTTTTGGCTTTCATTTTATTTTGGCGTTAGACAATTTTTAGTCAGTATTTCATTGATTCAGCAAATAGATACTGGGCACCTAAGCCAGGGTCTGGGAATATGAAAATGAGGACAGAATTCAGCCTTGGGGGAAGTTGAGGTACAGCGAAGGCAACAGACAAAAAATGTGAACACTGGGTAGAAACCAGTGGCCTGAAGCTTGGTGGGGAGAGGCTCATTCAGCATAAGAGGGCAGTGGAGAGGGTTCTCAGAGGAATGACAGTGAAATCCAGCCTTGGAGGGAGAAGGACAAACTCCAGAGTCAAAGATGCATTATGGGAGCCACAGAGTGAGGAAAACAGGCAGGACCATACATTTCATCTCCTCGAGTAGCACTACAGATTTTTTTTTCCTTGAAAATGTCATGCATATTTCTAAGTCTCATCTGTCGATTTCATGAAGGTAGAGGATTCCCAGGCATAAATATTAGCTATTCAAAATACCAAGACAGTGTTCCTTTCCGATGCTGTAGTCTGTCACAGATGGTTAACAAAATAATGACCCCCATTATCCTAAAATTCTCTGAACCAAAAAAACCTCCTCTTTTGCTCTCCAATGAGATTTACTTATGCTTTAAAAATTTATCTTAGAAATGTATAGGATGGCAGGGTACGGTGGCTCATATCTGTAATCCCTGCACTTTGGGAGGCTGAGGTGGGAGGATCACCTGAGGTCAGGAGTTTGAGACCACCCTGGCCAACATGGCAAAACCCCATCTCTACTAAAAATACAAAAATTAGCTGGGCATGGTGGGAGGTGCCTGTAATCCCAGCTGCTCAGGAGGCTGAGGCAGGAGAATCGCTTGAACTCAGGAGGCAGAGGTTGCAATGAGCTGAGATCGCGCTACTATACTCCAGTCTGGACGACAGAGTGAGATTCCATCTCAAAAAAAAAAAAAATTGAAATGTATAGGATGTAGTAATTCTGTTTCAAACAGACAACAGTCTTCCTTTAAGAAGATCCTTCCTTTAAAATCAGAATTGTGTTGAAAAGAGATATAGGACTATATTTCATATTAACTGAAATTGATGAGAAACATGATTTAGGTATCTACAATGTACCAGGCATACTGTGTCTGTCTAAGATATAGTATGCTAAGATAAAAGGCACCAAGTCTTGTACAAACAAACCTATATTCTCAATGGTAGATTTTTTTTCTTTTTAACATTTATTAAATCCCTTATTTACATTATCTCACTTAATCCTTTAGACAGTCCTTTGAAGTAGGTACTATTATTGCTGCCTGTTTTATATATGGAAACACAGGTTTATTTTAATCTGTAATTTAAAATTTTTAAACAGGCAGCTATTGACAATGTTATACCACATTTCACAATTGTACAATTAATATCAGTTTTCTCAGGGTACTGCACAAGCTTGAGCCTATTAACTCACATTTACATTAACCAGATAAACTTCACTCTTTAAAGAGAGAGAAAAAAAAAAAAAAAGCCTGGGTGTGGTGGCTCACACCTATAATCCCAGCACTTTGGAAGGCTGAGGTGGGAGGATTACTTGAGTCCAGGAGTTTGAGAACAGCCTGGGTAATATAGCAAAGACTCCATCTCTACAAAAAAATTTAAAAATTAGCTGGGTGCAGTGGTGCCCGCCTGTGGTCCTAACTACTCAGGAGGCTGAGGCGGGAGGATGGCTTGAGCCCAGGAGTTAGAGGCTGCAGTGAGCTATGATCACACCATTGCACTTCAGTTTGGGTGACAGAGCGAGATTCTGCCACTAAAAACAAATACGCAAACAAACAACAACAACAACAAAAACAGATTCAACAAAGACACAAGAATGAGAGTGAGAATATCTTTTTTTCCCTTCAAAATCATCTCTATTTGTGACAGCTTAGAGCAGCACTCAGCAAACTTTTGACTGAAAAGGCCATACAGTAAACACTGCAGACTTTGTGGGCTGAGAGACAAATGGGAAGATGTTATATATGTGCTGGTATAGCAAGTGAGAACACAAATTTGCACACATTTTTTTATTGATAAAATTCAAAATAAAATTGGGTAGATTTTATAGTAATATAGTTCTACTATATTTTACAGTAGACTTCTATAGTAATATAGTTCTGCTTGTGAGAAGAATGGAAATCTTTCGGGGTGAACAGCATTTTGCTTAACTGGGGTTCAAAGGTAATGTTCCCTATCATCAAATCATTCATCTGGAAAACTCATTCTTAGGCAGAGGGCTGTACAAAAATGGGTGGTACATGGGATTTAGTTCATGGCCTCTGCTTTAGAATGTATGTCTATGAGTGTAGCCATGGACAAATAAATGTATAGGTCCTGATCTAAGTTACAGGGCAAAACGGTTAGGACTGAAGGCCTCAGCTATCAAATCCCAGTCCCGTGTATGGGCCCCGGTTATTATTCAGAGACATCAGTAGGTAGAAATCTTTCAGGGCTCCCTAACTTGGGAGGTTTGAAGTCGTTGCCACACCTACTAGTTTGCACTAAAGGAAAGTCAGTTTGGTGTGGATTACAATGGCCAGCGTTCCATTCGCCTCCGTTTTTGTTTTTTTTTAATCTCAATTTCTCTTACTTTTCTTATTCCCCCTATGCTGATGCCAATCAATTTCTTTTGGGAAAGTTTTAACAGATCGGTTTTATGTTTTGAAGTACAGCAAGTATTTCATCCTCTCTTTAAAATACAAAACCCAGAAACCCAGGCTTTTGAGGGCTCTCTGCTCTTTGTGTGATCACAGGGGAGGGGAAGAGAGAGGAATGAGGTGAGGAGGGAGGTTATTGGCTCACAAAAGTCCAGACAGTATTTGACTAAAAAAATGCAGAGCAGGGGAGCAGGACAGAAGAAATGAATCAGAAATCCCACTAACAGAGAAGGGTTATTTTTCTTCTAAAAGATTAAGGATCATAGGTTTTCGTGCTTACTCAGATGGAACAAGAAAAGATTTTAACCTCTGCCTCATTCAGTTTGGGTCTGAACAAAATAAATGTCGAGCACATTCAAAACATCCATTAGAACTTTCCTCTGTCCTTAAGATGGTGAGACAACATCTGGTGAAAGATTCGGGGTTACGCTGCAGTCACTAATAGTCACGGGCCAGAAAAGCAGAAAGCCCACCAAAAAACAGACAGGGAGACGGAAGCTGCACTACTCCCCACCTTTCATACAGACAGATATTCTAGGCGAAGCGTCCTTGCAATTGCGAATTAAAATTGAGTTTAGCATCAAGCAGGACACACTCATTCCAGTTGTTCAGAAGGAACGGAGACATGCGCATGGCTATTTTATAAGTGTCCAGAGGAGCATGGGCTGTTTCTTTCGAGGGAAGGAACCATATTTTCCAAATTAGTCCAAGGGGTAGTTGATGGGCGGAATGCCCATTTATCTACTTCGATAATGACCTGGTGTTCCTGATGACTAATAATGCCTTCAGGAAGTAGTTAAACACCACTATGTTGTATACTGGTGGTGCACAAGATAAAAAGCAAGGGAAATAGGCAAATGAGGAGAAAGAGGAAGTTCAGGCAATAATTTTGACAATAAAGTGGAAAAAGTTTTAAGCATTCAAATTATGGTGGGTTCATTCCAGCCTTAGCAGCCCTCTCTGTCTACAGGGACTATTTTGGACAAGTCTGTTAATTTCCTTGGTAGAGTCAATTTCCTAGTAATTACAGTTTTTTTTTATTTTTATTTTTTTTAAAGTTCTGTTCTCTACCCATCTCTACTATATATTATATTACTGGGATTATGAGATCTTAAAAGTTAATATAAATCTCTGATCACAATAACAAGGCTGAACGGGGAGTAATCTTTTGAGGAGGAAAAACAAAGACAAATAACTGATTTCGAGAGCCATGATTTTAGGAAGTACTCTTCCTGCTGACTCCAGCACTATACTCGACACGTAACAGATGCTAATTAAATATATACATGAATAAATAAATAAATGCAAAAGCCAACTGTCTTCAAATTACATACAAATTCCCTTTCCTTAATCATACAGTATCATTAATAATGATTTGTAAAGCATTTTAAAAATTAGAAAAGTAGAATTACCTATTTACTATTTACCTACAAACCAATGTGCTTCTGTTAATCATTCCAATGAAAAACACTGACACGTAAGTTTCAAAGAAAGCCGATGTATTTTTAAATATCTTTGGGTCAAGTATAAAGTTATCCTGTCGAGACTGATGGGCAGGGAAAAGGTAATGAATGCCTCTTATATTACAGCACAGTCTTTTCATATCTTATTTTCGTATCTTAACTCGATTTTTAAGCTGTCAAGATATTTATAACACCTTGAGTTAATAGGTATGTTCCCTGAGATCAGAAACGCTACAGGTTTTAAAACTCATTTAAAATAGCAAAATTATAAAATAATGACCCATTATCATAATCCCCCTATCCACATAGCTTAAGACACACAGGAAACTGATTTCTCTCTGAAATCAAAGAAAGAAAAACACCTTTAAAATAGGCCAGGCAAGCTGGACGCGGTGGCTCACGCCTGTAATCCCAGCACTTTGGGAGGCCAAGGTGGGTGGATCACGAGGTCAGGAGATCAAGACTATCCTGGCTAACACAGTGAAACCCCATCTCTACTAAAATACAAAAATTAGCCGGGCGCGGTGGCGGGCACCTGTAGTCCCAGCTACTCAGGAGGCTGAGGCAGGAGAACAGTGTGAACCCAGGAGGTGGAGGCGAGATTGCGCCACTGCACTCCAGCCTGGGCAACAGAGCAAGACTCTGTCTCAAAAATAAACAAATAAATAATAAAAAATACAATAGGCCAGGCACAGTGGCTTACACCTGTAATCCCAGCACTTTAGGAGGCTAAGGAGGGAGGATCGCCTGAGCCTAGGAGTTGGAGACCAGCCTGGGCATCATAGTGAGACCCCATCTCTACAAAAAATACAAAACTTAGCCGGGTGTGGTGGGATGTGCCTGTGGTCCCAGCTATTTGGCTGGTGATGGGGGGGCTGAGGTGGAGGATTGATGGCTTTGGGCCCGGGGAGGTTGAGGCTGCAGTGAATCATGTTTATGCCACTGCACTCCAGCACAGGTGACAAGGTAAGACCCTGTCTCAAAAAAAAAAAAAAAAACCCTGCCATATAATGCTGAAATGTCTAAAATACTTTGGTGTGGAAAATCAGTAGTCTTTATAGAACATAATGCATCCAGAAAAAAAGGAAACAGTAAGAAAGAAAGGAAAAAGAAAAAACAAACATAGCCCCAAGGCAAACGAAGCCCCAGCAGAATATGCTGCAGCCATCCCAAGCCCCTGTCACTGTTTGTGCAGGGATGCCTGCCTGCCCTGTGCCCTGTGCCCCACAGTGTGTCACCACATCAGCCTCCAGGGGAGGAGCAATTAAGGGACAGTTCTCACTGCAGAACTGAAGCCCAGTTCCTGAGGTACGAAAGCTAAGAAAACCATTCTGCTGTGAAGTGTGTTACTCAGTTTACTTCTTAGCTAGAAACAAAGAGGTTAAAATTGAGAACACAGGTTTCTTCACATCAGGAGATGTCTGAGGCCCTTCCTTCCTCCCTCCCCATCCAGGGTTCCACTGTCCATGTGGCCACAGCACGTCCATGAGAGTCATCCTGCTAACACCTATCTACCCTCTGCCACTGTCTGCTCAGACTTTGAAACTAATGTATGGCCTTCCTTATCACCTAGCACAGCTTAAATGGTGGCCAGTGTCTCTGTTCTGCTGGTGAAATCATCAGTAAGTTTTATTTCAGTGCTTTGAGGTATTCTTTGGCCTTTTTTAAAAAAAATATAAGCAGCTACAGTCTTATTTGCTTTATTTTTGTAGAGACAGAGTCTTGCTATGTTACTTAGGCTGGTCTCAAACTCCTGGTCTCAAGTAATCCTCCCGCCTTGGCCTCCCAAAGTGCTGGGATTACAGGTATGAGCCCCTGGGCTCGGCCACGTTTTTTTTTATTTAAGCAGGCTAGACAGACATATAATCTGCAACTAGGCTTTGTGCTTTAGTAAAGAAACAAGTCATTTCAACTTTTAAAGAAGGCTTTGCTACTTCAATTTTGACTATACAACTTTTCTGTCCATGTTTATTTTTCTTTATACAGAGCCATCTGCCAATATCTGGCCTATATTAACAAAGTACAACAAAACCAGGACCCCTCCTCTCCTCGCCAAGCCCCCTTTCGTTTTTTTGAAACAGAGTCTCACTCTGTCACCCAGGCTGGAGCGCAGTGGACAATCTCGGCTCACTGTAACCTCCGCCCCCGGGGTTCAAGTGATTCTCCTGCTTCAGCCTCATGAGTTGCTTGGACTACAGGCATCTGCCACCATGCCTGGCTAATTTTTGTATTTTTAGTAGAGATGGGGTTTCACCATGTTGCCAGTCTGGTCTTGAACTCCTGACCTCAGGTGATCCACCTGCCTCGGGTTCCCAAAGTGCTAGGATTACAGGCTTAGCCACCGCGCCCAGCCCAAGTCCCCACTCTTTAGGGGAAAGAATGGGGAGGCTGCTCTGTGTGTTTAGCAGGATGGTTGGCACTGCCTCTGGGGCTCCCTCCCCGGTCCTGTGTCCATGCTCCTCCCTCCAAGACCCCAGGATTGGTCCTCTGGCCTTTAGCTCCTATCATCTTGGGCTGCTCTGCTGCTCCCTGAGCCTCTGGAGTCCTTTGCTCAGAGACTCCACTGTCCCCAGGCTCATCCCATCTCCATACCCGGAGGGAGCCACCTTGCCCCTCCTCTTGCCCTGGCACGGTCTGTCTTGAGGAAAGCTGGAAGGGCAAGTGCTGCCAGGAGCTGTCCTAGGTTCTCACTAAGAGGCCAGTCAACCAGGACACCCAAAGCTTTCTGCTCTCCCTACAACTTGCTCCAGCCTCCTGGGCAGTGCTGGGCTGCCCCCACCAGCGTGCTGTGCCTCCCCTGGGCTTGACAGGTCCTCAGTGCATTTGCAGGCTGTGGTGGTGATTGGTTCTGCCACACGTGCTAGTTAAAGTTTAAAAGGAAGATCCAGATACCAAAGGAGTACATGGATACAGAAAAGTGAGGCCTCAGCTGCCTAACCAAGAGGCTGGTTTCCTGAGTGTCCTGGGTGTACTTGAGATCCACGGCCACTGTGACAAGGCCTTGGAAAGATGAGCAGCTCCAACAGCAGCCAGTCATCCTCCAGCCGGCAACTGGGTCACAGGACTGGCCACGCTGAAGGGGGGCCAAGGGTGGTGGAGGCACCAGCCATGCTGATGCGGGACTGACAGTGGTGGGGGCACGGGCCATGCTGATGCGGGACTGACAGTGGTGGGGGCACGGGCCATGCTGATGAGGGACCGACGGAGGTGGGGACACAGGCAACGCTGATGAGGGACCGACGGTGGCGGGTGCACCAGCCACGCCAACACAGTACCAATAGTGGCAGAGGCACCGGCCACGCTGATGCGGTGCCAAGGTTGCCGGGGGCATGGGCTACAGCGCCACAGGGCCAACGGTGGCCGGGGGTAGTGGCACCAGGGAGTCAGGAGAAGAAGACGTGCGGAATACTCAAGTGCAGGCTGAAAGTAGTCCAGGATTCCGTCTTCCTCTTTCTCCTTTATTCCTAAACTTTGTCAGTAGAAGACCATCATTTGCTAATTGACAGAGAAAGGAAAATGTTTTCAGTGACTGCCAAGTGCCTTGTCAACAGGCTGATGGCCGGCTGCACTTTCCGCAGTCCCCTCTGGAGGGTGGAGAGCAATGACGATGAATCTCTGGCCTCTCTTTCCCACCTCCCATTTATACACATTTCTAAAGCCCACTAAACCGCTAAGATATTTAGCCCGAAGCAGATCCAAAGGCACACATCTTACTGACCAGATGAAACCACGCCTCAGAGGTACATTTACCTCTGGCTGCCACCACCTCCAACCACCATTCCCTGTGTCTTTTCCTTCAGCATCGCTGACACTCAAGCAGATGACTGACAAAGGAGCCTGATCGAAAGGGCTGCTGAAGGAAGGTTTGGAGGGCCTTTGGCTCAGATCACATGTACATTATCTCCATATAAATGGTCAAGTACATTTGTTGGTCACTGACAATGTGTCAGGCATACAGCAGCACAAAGACACTCTCTCCCCTCTTTAGGCCTCACACTTTTAAAAGACAAGAGAAACAGTCCAGATCATTCTTTTCAGTACTATTTGTATCCAGCTGAAGATGAGATCTTTTAATGCAGCCCTTCATCCTGATCTCCAGGAAGGAGACAATTGGATGGCTCTGGCAGTTCTGCTCTCTCTGGTTCTCACAGCAAGGGCCTGCAGAAACTCTAGAACACAATTATGAGGAAAGCAGCTCTCAGCATTCCAAAGCAGAAGGAACAACTCTCTTGAATATGCCGAAAATTGCTGTCTTTAAGGTATTAAGGACCCAGTTTATATATACTGGGGTGGGGCTGGGCGTGGTGGCTCACGCCTCTAATCCCAGAAGTTTGAGAGGCTGAGATGGGAGGCTCATTTGAGCCCAGGAGTTTGAGACCAGCCTGGGCAACATAATGAGACTCCATCTCTACAAAAACAAAACAAAACAAAAACACACAACAGCCGGGCATGGTGGTGTAAAACTGTGGTCCCAGCTACCTATGAGGACTGCTTGAGCCCCGGAGGCTGAAGCTGCAGGGAGGCATGATTGCACCACTGCACTTCAGCCCGGGTAACACAGTGAGACCTTGTCTCTATTAAAAAAAAAAAAAAGAAGAAGAAGTTGGCTCACGCCTGTAATTGCAGCACTTTGGGAGGCCAAGGGAGGTAGATCACGAAGTCAGGAGATTGAGACCATCCTGGCTAACACAGTGAAATCCTGTCTCTACTAAAAATACAAAAAATTAGCCAGATGTGGTGGTACGTGCCTGTAGTCTCTGCTACTCAGGAGCTGAGGCAGGAGAATCGCTTGAACCCAGGAGGCAGAGGTTGCAGTGGGCCAAGATCGTGCCACTGCACTCCAGCCTGGGTGACAGAGCAAGACCCCATCTCAAAAAAGAAAAGAAAAGAAAAGAAAACATATGTATGTTAAGTATTAATAAGTACCCAGTTTATATTTATTGGGGGAGGGGGCCAGTATGGTGGCTCACACCTGTAATTCCCCTACCGAAACAGAGCTTTGGGGAATACCCTCACAAAACTCATTAAAAGAAATATAATGGGATCTGTAATATTAATACTAATAGTCTTTATTTTTATTTATTTTTTTGAGACACTTTTGCTCTGTTGCCTAGGCTGATGTGCAGTGGCGTGATTTCTCCTGCCTCAGTCTCCTGAGCAGCTGGGATTATAGGCACCCACCACCATGCCTGGCTAATTTTTGTATTTTTAGTAGAGACGGGATTTCACCATGTTGCCCAGGCTGGTCTTAAACTCTTGGCTGCATGTGATCCACCCACCTCGACCTCTCAAAGTGCTGGGATTACAGGTGTGAGCCACCGCGCCTGGTAATACTGTCTTTAAGTAGAGACCAAAAGGTATCTAGCATTCCCTGTGAGTTTATCCTGAAATATACAGGACAATGTTCTTCGGCTAGTGTTTCCTGCATAGTGTTTCCTCCCACACTGGCCGCAGGAGAAGGAACTAGGTATGTCTAGACAAACCCAGGTAGGTCTCTTGCTTGCCTGTCTTTCAAAGAAAATGGCTCATTTGCTAGATGGACTATTTTTGCTACTTCTTGGATTCTAGATCTGACTCGAAGGAGGTCTGTTGGAGGCAGAGTGAAATGTGTTTGTGTTTATTCCTTTTCTTCTACTTGGTTTCAGAAGATGAGGCACCCAGAGGACCACAATCCTCGGATTTTATGAGAAGACCTTCTGTCCTGCCTGCCCTCTGAGACCTTTATCTGAAAAAGGAACCTGCAATCCTGGAAGAGAGGTGGAGGCAGACTTGATTTAACTAAGGAAGTTCTTTCTTCTCAGCAATTACCATGCCGATTCTGTGGAAAAGCAACATTTGGAAGATGAGAGAAATCTACCATAGGAAGTATTAGAAATACCTGCCATTAGGCTTCAAACAAGCAAACGAGGCAGGTCTATTCCCCAGGCCTAACAAGTCTTTGAGGTACTGTCCATAGGAACAAAGTATTTTTTAAGACAGAGTCTCGCTCTGTCGCCCAGGCTGGAGTGCAGTGGCGCGATCTCCGCTCACTGCAACTTCCACCTTCCAGGGTTCACATCATTCTCCTGCCTCAGCCTCCTGAGTAGCTGGGACTACAGGTACCCGCCACTACACCTGGCTAATTTTTTGTATTTTTAGTAGAGACAGGGTTTCACCCTGTTAGCCAGGATGGTCTCGATCTCCCGACCTTGTGAACTGCCCGCCTCGACCTCCCAAAGTGCTGGAATCACAAGTGTGAGCCACAGCGCCCGGCCCTTTTTTTTATTTTTATTTTTTTTTTTGAGATGAAGTCTCACTTTGTTGCCCAGGCTGGAGTGCAGTGGCATCATCTTGGCCCATTGCAACCTCTGCCTCCTGGGTTCCAGTGATTCTCCTGCCTCAACCTCCCGAGTAGCTGGGATTACAGGCACGTGACACCACTCCTGTCTAATTTTTGAACTTTTAGTAGAAATGGGGTTTCCCCAAGTTGTCCAGGCTGGTCTCAAACTCCTGACTTCAGGTGATCTGCCCGCCTCAGCCTCCCAAAATGCTGGAATTACAGGCATGAGTCACGATGCCCAGCCAAAACCAGGTTGTGAATGTACATCCCTGCACTCCTTTTTTGTGGCACAGAGCAAGTGTAACCAGGTAACTTCCCTGGCCCTCAGCATGCATGAAGGAAATGAGAATGTAGGTGCCTGAGGCCCTATAGACACCATCGCCTTAGGGATTAATGGGAGCGGGAGGGGCGCTCATGGGGGATGCACTGAGGGCCAGGCCTGTGCCAGCCGCTTTACCTTATTCAGAGTTTAATTCTCACTCCGACCCCTGAGCTGCTGGCTCTTCCCTTTTCAGGGGAGGAAAAGTAAATGACAGCCTATGTCCTCTCCATGACACCACTCTGCCTCCATGGATCTCTCCAGTTTTAAGTCTCGGGAAATCTAGCAATCACACAACTTCAGTTAGCATTCCAAGAACTAGGGGAAGGCCCGAGTAATCTATTCAAAGACATGCTTCAGAAGGAACACACCAGCCCCACAGAGAGTTAAAGTTGATTATCAAGAAGCAGGATCCTTAGGTGTTTCCGCTATTTACATAATCATTGTAAATACAAGTTACTGACTAATTACATTGATAATTATGACAATGAGCCTGGCATGGAGGAAGAGTTTAATAAATAATATTTGACTCATAAATAATAAAGAGCTCATCTTTGAGTTCTTAATCTCGAAACATTACCAAAAAGAACAAATGAGAAGTCTAACATCTTACTAATTTGAAAACAATAATTTAAGAAAATTCTTATGATTGGCTATTAAACTTTTAGCAGAACAGTAGTAATTATCATAAAACATACTCTAAAATGAATTCTGAAATCTTGCCTTAATGTGTTTACATAAACATATTAGATGTATACATTCATGAAAATAAACCCATCTACATTCAATTGAAAAACAGATGCTTCAACTGGAGAAAAAGGGATTTTATCTATCCATACCCAAAGCTATCTTAAATTAGGACTTTTAACCTGTTGCCCTCGTGCGCATGTGCAGTAGCTAGATTAACAGGACAGAAAGCAACAGCCCAAGAACCGACCCTCCTGCATCAAATGAGTAAACCAAAAAGGAAAGGGGATTTACGCAAACACCACAATGCCTCCCTGGGAGCCGTTCCAGTCCATCAGAACGAAATCCACCCTTTCAGCGGCATGGAAATGTATGGATACTGAATAGACCTTGCATTTACAATAAATAAACATTACATACATTTTCCAAAATGAGCTTATAAAATACAACCGGTATGGGACTCAGTTTAACTAAGCACTTTAGATATATCCTAACACCAAATCAGCTAACATCTCCTACCGAGTTTCTACAGCATAGTACTAGAATGTCCTTTCATCTCTCTGATGTCCTCTCCACAAACAAGAAAGCTGGTCAATACAAGAAAACAAACAACAATAGAATCCAGTTTTCTACCTGATCCTGACCATCCTGGAGCCAATCTTCAACGTTCCCACAACAGCCCCAGTGAAAGCTCACATCGTCAGCCCTCACTTTTCCTTTTCTTTTGTTCCCCTTGAGAGCAGTTCCTGAAACTTACCCAAGCTGTGAGCTTCTGAGTAAGAGGCAGGTCCAGAACCTTAAAAAAAACCCATGGTATTACCACAGTAAATCACCATCTTACTGTTCGGTCTTCTCTTCTTTTACATCAAGATTTGTTTTCTGCTAGCAACCTGAGAGCGGGCTCTTTCCTAAGCCGAGATCCCAGATCACGGTCATGTGTAGAGGCCAGCCTTGCTTGTCAAGTCTTAGAGAGCTGTCTGCAGTGTGTGCCTCTTCCCCATAGCCAAGTAGGCCCGAGAAATGCTAATACTCAGCAGGACGCATCAAGAACTTTCAGCCTCAGCAATGGCTAAGAAGAAAGTATCACAAATTGACTGAAATTATCTATAGCACAAAAGAAAAGAGAAGGAATTAATCAAAGTCTCTCTCTTAATGCAATGGTTGATTGAACTACCCCAATCCCTTTTTAAATAGGATACTGGTGGCAAGTGACCCCAACGACACGCCCTAGAGAGGTACACAAGGAACACTTGTTCCATTTTTTTCTTTTATGACCTCATTAAGGAGGATTTTGAAGATTGTTCCTGAAAATAAGAACAAAGTGTCCTAAGACATCTCTAACTTTTTATGTCTTTAGCCTTTTGCTGCTGCAATGGCCTTTGCGTCTGTAACTCGGTGCGTTCTGCTCGTGCTCACCTCCCCACCCAAACAAGAACTGAGTGAGAAGTCTGCACGAAAACAATCACAGCTGTACCCTCTAAACGCAGAGATGAGCTGGTTTCTTACACCAGAAAGTTTTGCCAAGACCAACTTGGGATCCATTCTTTTTTTTTTTCATCTTCTCCAAGTCGGAGCTGCCATTAATTAGCTCTGGGGGCTGTTTCCAGGCTCTTATCAAGGGAGGGTGCTGGCTGCCAACCCTGCCTGGTGTGAAAATACTCCACCGCCAGGAACATTTTCCTCAAAGTGTTTGTTGATTCCACGCTTCGGTTTAATATGGAGGATTATATTTTACAATCAGAAACAAACAAACAGATTTATAACCGAAGGCTTGAAAGGCAAACAGGGAAAAATCAAGCGAAAGACTGAGCCTAAATGCAGTATTTTTATTGACTTCTTAGAAACCAAATAACCTGGCATATTAGTGTGTGCATTCTGCAACAGACATTCAGCCCCATTGTACTACTTAGAAGAGAATAAAAAGAAACCCTACTGTTTGAAACCCAGCGGAACATCCCCACAACAGGGCACAACTGTTCCCTCATGCATGAATGGGAAGGAGATGAAAGAAAAGATGGACTTCTGAGGTACAGCAAAAAACAAAGACAACAAAAGTGCTGACCATGAGGGAATGACACAACTCATTGCAGCGCAAAGGATAAGAGAAAGGAGCTCAGACAATGGTGAGGACAGCCAAGTGACACGGAGGAGAATTGAAAAATCTACACAAGTGTCTTTTCTCTCCGCCCTTGATGAAAAACAATTAAATGTTGGTACATCTGTCACAGAAAAGATCACTGAAACCTGTAACCATCACGATGAATGGTAACTTACCTACCCAAACTGGAACTCTCCAGTCAAACCTTGTCACCTCTGTTTCTTACCTACCCCTACCAAAATGAAAAGTTCTCATTTCTGTGACAATTTACCACATCTGAATATGCTGTAACAAATTCTTACACAGAGACTAAGAGGCACTGAAGATGCCCGTGTACCCATGGATGGGAACATGGATATGAAGGTTTAAAACACTCCACGGGAAACATGGGCCTCAAGAAATTTCCAGAGAGAAACTACAGATTTTCCTCTTGACTCACATTATGATTACAGCCCTATTTAACCTAAATTTCAGATTGGTTTTCATCCAGCAGCAGCTCCAACATTTTGGCTTTAAGAGTCGTTGCTCTCAAACCCTACTGCCAAGAAGATATTGTTTGTAAACATTTAATAAGAATGAAGAAAGCTCATGATTTAACGCTAATTTTAGGTAAAGGCAGTCATTGGTATGGGATGGCAATAATTACCTTTTGATGTTTCTGTTTTTCTTAAACAGAGCACACCTGTCCACACTTCACTAACGTTGAGCCCTGCTAATGAAGTGTTCAGTGAGAAAATCCCATCTACCAAATATATGAAAAACCCACCATATGAAATCCCCACTAGATGTTTATTGCTCCGGAAGTCCACCAGCCTGGGAAAGTCACACGGTGTTTTAAAGCCAGCTCCTGGGCCTTATTCCTGGCTTGATAACGTGCAGCCCTGCACAACAGCCAAAAAGCAGTTATTGACCCTGTCAGAACCCCTGATTAATGGATAAACGCTGTAATTGATTAGCAGAGAAGTGTGAATTAAAACAGGGCATGGCATCAATAACCAGCCTCTGACAACAGCAGTTGACTTAAAATGTAAAACAAGAGCCTGCGGCTATATCTCATCAAAGGCACACTTTTCTTAAAACAGGGGAGAAAGGGGGAAGTAAACAGGCCTAGTGTCCTGTCCTCTTGGTAATGATGCTGTGTGAAGCCACCAGCAAACGGCATGGGAACTCAGTTGTCAGTCCAGCTTCATATATCAAGCAGTGCAAAGCAGTTAAATATTTCTATTGTTCTGGGACTTAAAACAAAAGCATAGAAGAAGTCCTATTCTCTCTTCATTTTTTCACTGGGAACTCTCCACGTATAACCTCAAAGAAAAGTGAATTCTGCCTGATTCAGTGCTCCTGGAGAGGTAGGAGGCACAGCTCACTGGAATATTGCTTCTAACTGCTACTAGAAGTGAAAAATGCATTCATTCATTCACTCATTCATTCATTCATCCAGCATCTGGTATGAACCAGTGACTCTTCTGGGTTGGAGAGTACAAAGATGAATAAGGTTGGCGGCAGGCTGAGTTGATGCAGACCCACTCCTGCTGAAATTACACACAGCTATTGGAAAATCTAAAGCAACTTTAAAAAAAAAAAAAAAGGTTTAATGCGTAGCTCAGCTTGATAGAAAGAGGAAAGAGAGATTCCCAAGTGCCAGAAACAAAGCAGAATCTCCAGGCTGCGAGGAAACCTCCAGCTGATATATCCACCGAGGACTGTCAGCCCTTGAAACAATAAGTAGGGGTCAGAGTGTCAACACCCCTGGGGACAGAAGACACCAGCCAGGCCTGTGCAAGATGAGGAGGAAACTGGACCAAACCGGACCCCTTAAGAAGCTACCCAGTCCATGAAAAGGGAACTGGAAGAACCATGCTCACCAAAGAAACAGCAAGGAGGCCTGAGGTCTGGCTTGAGCTCTGAAAAGTAACCAAAAGCTTTTGTGTGAATCATCAGAATCAGGAGCCTGTGCTAAGAGCAAATGCAGGGATTAAGTTGACAACACCCAGTTGGGTTGGAAATCACAAACAGAGAAATTAAAAAGTAAAACTTGTTCAAGACCTTAAAATAACTAAGCCTTGGTGTGCAGAAGAAAAAGGCAAAGCAGTGCTCCAGAAATGTATCCACAATCCAGGGCACATGGACTCCCAGGGGCAAAAACAACCCCTGCTGAAGATGAGCTCACAATAAAAAATTCCAACCGGGCCAGGGACGAACTTACCATGCCAAGGGTCTGCAAGGACAACATGAGGGCCAATGGGTACCTGGGAACTGGAAATAAGTGGAAACCTAAAAAAGAATCTGATGTATATTTTTAGAGCTATTAAAGTGATACAAGAAGGAACAGTAACCATTGAAAGAAAAGGACAAGATTGAAAATAAAAACTAATTTGAAAGAGAACCAAACAGCAGATTTAGAAAGACAAAAATAGAGTCACTGAAATAATAAGTAAATTAGTAGATTATACATGGCCAATAAAAGAATTAGAGGCCGGGAGTCATGGCTCACACCTGTAATCTCAGCACTTTGGGAAGCCGAGGCAGGCGGATCACTTGCGGTCAGGAGTTCAAGATCAGCCTAGCCAACGTGGTGAAACCCCGCTTCTACTAAAAATATAGAAAATTAGCAAGGCGTGGTAGTGGGCTCCTGTAATCCCAGCTACTCAGGAGGCTGAGGCAGGAGAATCACTTGAACCCAGGAGGCAGAGGTTGCAGTGGGCAGATATCGCATCATTGCACTCCAGCCTGGGCGACAAGAGTGAAACTCCATCTCAAAAAAAAAAAGAATTAGGGAACTACAGAATGGATGCAGGGAAACGTACAGAACATGGTACAGAGAGGTAGGAGATGGAAGACGTTAAGAAACCAGGGAACATGAGACCTTACAACAAATGCTAAAGAGAGAATAGAAAGAATGAGGACTTATGACTGAGATGTTTTCAGAATGGAAAGAAGCATTTAAGTTATCAGACTGAACAGCATAGTCAGGAGCCAAATAAACAATCACAAATCAACACCTAACACATAACAGCGAAGCTATATAATACATAGAGAGAAAAGACAGATTACTCGTGAAAAAAGAACAATTTTTCTGCACAGCAGAATGTTACTAAGCAGCAAATCAACCCAAAATTAATGGAATAGTATTTTCAAAGTATTGAGAGAATATAGCTTTTAGCCTTGAACGCAACTAAGCAATCATTCAAGAGGAAGGGCAAAATAAACACGTTCTCCAGAAACAGGCTGAAGAAAGTTACTATTGTTAGACCTTTACTGAGAGAAGTGACCAATGCTGTATTTCAGGATAAAAGACTCAATCCAAAAGAAAACAGTGGGATCCAAAGGAGCGATGGTGAGCAGAGAGGCTGTAAACATGTAAGTAAATCTAAATAAGCCAGCAATATCAATTATAATGTTGTCTCCTTTAAAACAAAGTATTAAAAAAAAAAACCAAAAAGGTAAGTACTAGACTCTGATAACATGCTACACAGGTAACACGAAAGACTGGGAGTGAATATCAGAGCCAAAATATTCCGAGACATTTTGATCAGGAGAGCAGAGATATATCCATTAGCTTTAGACTCAAATAAAATATGCATATTAAATTATAAATGTAATCACAAACAAAATAGAATGTATACTTTCCAAATCAATAGGAAGAAATAAGCAAAGTAGAATAAATAAGAAAACTATAATAAAATAATACAACTAAAAAAATAAAATAAAGAGAACTAGGTACAATGAAAAGCAAAAAAAGAGGGGAAATAGTAAACAGCACAGTACATAAAATTAGTAAAATATGTTAGTAAAACCAAATTTGATTACATTAGCAATCATAACAGATTAAATATCCCTGCTAAAAGACCAAGATTAAATTTAAAGAAAAAAAAAATTTCAATTAAATACTGTTTATAAAAGATACACCTAAAACAGAAGGACACAGAATGGTTGAAAGTAAAAAGTAAAAAGGTGATTAAAATAAAAAGATATTGGCAAGCCGGGTGCAGTGGCTCATGCCTGTAATCCCAGCACTTTGTGGGGCTGAGGTGGGTGGATTGCCTGAGGTCAGGAGTTCAAGATCAGCCTGGCCAACGTAGTGAAACCCCATCTCTACTAAAAATACAAAGAATTAGCT
Source organism: Trachypithecus francoisi (assembly GCF_009764315.1). Taxonomy (NCBI): domain Eukaryota; kingdom Metazoa; phylum Chordata; class Mammalia; order Primates; family Cercopithecidae; genus Trachypithecus; species Trachypithecus francoisi. Next base: position 15,559,653 of record NW_022681463.1, read on the forward strand.
GGGTGTGGTGGCGGGCACCTGTAATCCCAGCTATTAGGGAGGGTGAGGCAGGAGAATCGCTTGAACCTGGGAGGCAGAGGTTGCAGTGAGCCAAGATAGCACCATTGCACTCCAGCCTGGGCAATAAGAGCAAAACTCCGTCTCCAAAAAATATATATATATACATATACATATATATATATATATACACACACATATACATATATATATATATAACACACACATATACATATATATATATATATTACACACCACATATACATATATATATATATATACACACACATATACATATATATAATATATATATACACACATATACATATATATATATATATATATAGTCAGGTGATACCTGTTTTGTTTCTTGATGTGACTGGCATAGAACAGGTTCTTGGCTGGACATGGTGGCTCACACCTAATCACAGCACTTTGGGAGGCCAAGGCAGTAGAATCACTTGAGGTCAGGAGTTTGAGACCAGCCTAAGTAACATAGCAAGACTCCATCTCATAACAAATAAATAAATACATCAGCCAGGCTCAGTGGCGCCTGACTACTCAGTAGCTCAGTAGTCTCAGCTACTCAGAAGGCTGAGGCAGGGAGGTCACTTGAGCGCAAGAGTTGAAGGCTGCAGTGAGCCGTGATCTCACCAGTGTACTCCACCCTGGATAACACAGGGAGACCCTATCTTTAAAAAAAAAAAAAAAAAAAAAAAAAAAAAAAGAATAGGCCGGGCACGGTGGCTCATGCCTGTAATCCCAGCACTTTGGGTGCCCAAACAGGCAGATTACCTGAGGTCGGGAGTTCAAGATGAGCCTAGCCAACATGGAGAAACCCCATCTCTACTAAAAATACAAAATAAGCCAGGCGTGGTGGTACATGCCTGTAATCCCAGCTACTGGGGAGGCTGAGGCAGGAGAATCGCTTGAACCTGGGAGGCGGAGGTTTCAGTGAGCTGAGATCACGCCATTGCACTCCAGCCTGGACAACAAGAGCGAAACTCTCACTCGGAAAAAAAAAAAAGGTTCTCAACAGGTATTGCTGAGTGAGTGACTGAATTAATTAATATCAAACAAGATAGAGAGTAGGACAAAAATATTCTTAGGATAAAGAAGATCATTATCTAATGATAAAAAAAGAACATTTTATCAGAAAGAAATAATATTTCTCAAATTGCAGACATCCGAAATAAACAAAAAAATTATTAGAATTACAGAAGTAATTGATAAATTCACAACCAGAAGCAGAAATGGATAGATCTAATGGATAAAAATTTAGTAAGACTTGGTCGGGCGCGGTGGCTCAAGCCTGTAATCCCAGCACTTTGGGAGGCCGAGATGGGCGGATCACAAGGTCAGGAGATCGAGACCATCCTGGCTAACACGGTGAAACCCTGTCTCTACTAAAAAATACAAAAAACTAGCCGGGCGAGGTGGCGGGCGCCTATAGTCCCAGCTACTCGCGAGGCTGAGGCAGGAGAATGGCGTGAACCCGGGAGGCGGAGCTTGCAGTGAGCTGAGATCCGGCCACTGCACTCCAGCCTGGGCGACAGAGCAAGACTCCGTCTCAAAAAAAATAAATAAAAAACAAAAATATTAAAAAAAAATTTAGTAAGACTTGAACAGCATGTGAAGAAGCACTGCCTCATAGACACGAGTCCAGGAAATACCACCCCAAATATGCTGAATTGGTTTGCTGGTTACTTCAAGCTGAAGGCATTTGGGAAACAGCAAATGCACAGAGGGGCTTTTCCTGAATCTCCCTTATCCAATGAAATGCAGATTCTCCAGAAGGGAAGTCAATTGTTATAAAAACCCTCTCGGGTGTTTTTTTTTTTGTTTTTTTTTTTTTTTTTTTTTTGTCTCCCAGGCTGGAGTGCAGTGGCGCGATTTCGGCTCACTGCAAGCTCCGCCTCCCGGGTTCACGCCATTCTTCTGCCTCAGTCTCCCTAGTAGCTGGGACTACAGGCACCTGCCACCATGCCCAGCAAATTTTTTGTATTTTTAGTAGAGACGGGGTTTCACTGTGTTAGCCAGGATGGTCTCGATCTCCTGACCTTGTGATCCGCCCGCCTCGGCCTCCCAATGTGCTGGGATTACAGGTGTGAGCCACCGCGCCCGGCCTGTTTTTTTTTTTTTTTTTTAATCTGTCAGGGGAGGTTAACAGGCAACAGGAGTGAAACCTAGAAGAGGCTGGAACTTGGTACCTGGTCCGGACAGGCTACTGCCTATTTTTGCAAAAGCCTATGTCCGTTTTCACAATCATTTACTCCCTAAGTGGCCCCTACTTATCTCCCCATTCCCCTAGGAAGGGTTTAGAAAAGCTTCTGAGGCTGGGAGAGTTGGCTCATGCCTATAGTGTTAGTACTTTGGGAGGCCCAGGTGGGAGGATCACTTGCGCCCAGGAGTTCTAGACCAGCCTGGGCAACTTAGGGAGACCCTGTCTGTACAAAAAAAAAAAAAAAAACAAGAGAAGGCTAAAATCAACTTTATGGCAATAAATTTGAAAACATATAATGTGAACAATATTCCAGATAAACATAAGTAATCAAAAGTACTGTAATTCAATAAATGAAAGCTAGGAAATCTGAAAAGATCCTATGTTATTAAATATACTGCATTAGTAGTCAAGACAGATACACACACACACATACACACCAAGTTGTACAGATAATTTCTAACAAGTTTTAACAAAAACCTTTAAGAAACAGATTATTCAAGGCAGTGATTCACAGTGGCTCACCCATGGAATCCCAGCATTTTGGGAGGCTGAGGCAGGAGGATCACTTGAGCCCAGGAGTCTGAGACCAGCCTGGGCAACATGCCAAAGCCCCATCACTACAAAAAATACAAAAATTAGCCAGGCATGGTGGCATGTACCTGTAGTCCCAGCTACATGGGAGGCTGAGGCAGGAGGATCCTGGGAGCCTGGGAAGCAAAGGATGCAGTGAGCTGAGATGATGCCACTGCACTCCAGCCTGGGCAACAGAGCAAGACCTTGCCTCAAAAAAATAAAGAATAATTCTTTTTTTTTTCTTATTTTTTTCAGGAGTCTTGCTCTGTCACCCAGGCTGGAGTGCAACGGCACAATCTCAACTCACTGCAACCTCTGCCTCCTGGGTTCTGGAACTGCAGGTGCGCAACACCACGCCCAGCTACTTTTTGCATTTTTAGTAGAGACGGGGTTTCACCATGTTGTCCAGGCTGGTTTTGAACTCCTGACCTCAGGTGATCCACCTGCTTCAGCCTCCCAAAGTGCTGGGATTACAGGTGTGAGCCACCATGCCAACCGAAGAAACAGATAATTCATATCTTACACAAGCGGTTCAAGAAATTAAAGTAAGAGGGAAAGTTTCCCACATAATTTTTTCCCAATTCATTTCTGAAAAAAGCATAAAAACCGAAGGCGGCAAAAACAAGAAAAGTATACGCTGGTTGCAGTGGCTCACGCCTGTAATCCCAGCACTTTGGGAGGCCGAGGTGGGTGGATCACCTGAAGTCAGGAGTTTGAGACCAGCCTGACCAATAATATGGTGAAACCCTGTCTCTACTAAAAATATAAAAATTACTCAGGCATGGTGGCAGACACCTGTTATCCCAGCTATTCGGGAGGCAGAGGCAGGAGAATCGCTTGGGCCAGGAAGGCGGAGGTTGCAGTGAGCCAAGATTGCGCCATTGCATTGTAGTCTGGGCAACAGAGCAAGACTCCATTAAAAAAAAAAAAAAAAACCAGGCACGGTGGCTCATGCCTGTTTGTAACCCCAGCACTTTGGGAGGCCGAGGCTGGCGTATGATGAGGTCAGGAGATAGAGACCATCCTAGTTAACACGGTGAAACGCCATCTCTACTAAAAATACAAAAAATTAGCCGGGTTTGGTGGCAGGCACCTGTAGTCCCAGCTACTTGGGAGGCTGAGGCAGGAGAATGGCGTGAACCCGGGAGGCGGAGCTTGCAGTGAGCCAAGACTGCGCCACTGCACTCCAGCCTGGGCAACAGAGCGAGACTCCGTCTCAAAAAAACAAAAGAAAGAAAAGTATAGGGCAGTCTCAATTTTACATTTCCATAAAATTCTGAATTTCAGCAAACTGAAAAATGATGTCTGCCGAGCATGGTGGTGCACACCAGTCTTTCAGCTACTGGGGAGGCTGAGGCAGAAGAATCACTTGAGCCCAGGAGTTTCAGCCCAGCCTGAGCAACATAGTTAGACCTTGTCTCTGAAGAAAAAACAACACAAAACAAAACAAAATTACAGCAATAGTGCAAGGACAATTTAACATTACAAAACATGTTATTATTGTTCACTTCATTAACAGATGAGAAAAGAAAAGCCTTTTGAACATCTCAAGAGATGCAGAGAAAGCATTTGATAAAATTCAATACTCATTCATAATTTAAAAAAGAGTTTATAAAGTTTGCTAAATAACATGGCAGAGTATTAGTATTTGTCTCTGCTTTCTTTCTAAAACCCACAATGAAGAGGGGAGGAGTACAGATCCACAGAAATAGATATAACAGAAGAAGCAATCTCTTATGTTAACAAACCACTGGAAAATGAGAGTGGATCAGTAAGTGAAAACATTGGTTACTAACTTCCTGCAGCCCCGGGACCTGAGAAACATGACAGGCCAAAAGCATCAAACTTAATTCTACCACAGAACTCTGGAAAAGCTGAGGAACTAGAGGTTCCTGGTACCTCTGAACGCAGGGCGGTGGGCTGGAACAAAAGTGAGTGGTAACAATGTGCTACCAGCCGGGGCTCACTCTCGGCACCGCCTCGGCCTGGGCACCTCTGGCCGCACTTGAGAAGCCCTTCAGACAGCTGCTGCACTGTGGGAGCCCCTCTCTGGGCTGGCCGAGGACGGAGCCGGCTCCCTCCGCTTGCAGGGAGCACGTGTGGAGGGAGAGGCGCCCATGAGAACCGGGGCTGCACACGGCATTCGGGGGCCAGCACGACCCGAATGCCAGCACGAGTTCTGGGTGGGCGCAGGCTAGGTCGGCACTGCCCACCGGGGCAGTGAGGGGCTTGGCACCTAGCCAGCAGCTGCCGAGGGTCCGCCAGATCCCCCAGCACTGCCGACCTGCCTGAGCCCAGGTCGAATTCTCGCCGGGCCTCAGCCGCCTCCCAAGGGGGCAGGGCTCGGGACCTACAGCCTGCCACGCCCAAGTCCCCGCCCCCACCATGGGCTCCCACAAAGCCTGAGCCTCCGGGATGGGCACCGCCCCCTGCTCCACAGGCACCAGGTCTCACTGACCACCCAAGGGCTGAGAAGTGAGGGCGCGCAGCAACTGGCAGGCAGCTCTGCTGATGCCCCTGCGCGGGATCCACTGGGCTAAGCCAGCTGGGCTCCTGAGTTGGGTGGGGACTTGGAGAACTTTTATGTCTAGCTAGATGATTGTAAAGCATCAATCAGCATTGCGTGTCTAGCTAAAGGATTATAACGGCACCAATCAGTGCTCTGTGTCTAGCTAATCTAGGGGGGACTTGGAGAACTTTTGTGTCTAGCTAAAGGATTGTAAATGCACCAATTAGCACTCTGTGTCTAGCTCGAGGTTTGTAAATGCACCTATCAGCAGCCTGCCAAAACAGACCAATCGGCTAGCTCTCTGTCAAATGGACCAATCAGCAGGATGTGGGTGGGGTCAGATAAGGGAATGAAAGCAGGCTGCCTGAGCCAGCAGTGGCAACCCGCTGGGTTCCCCTTCCACACCCTGGAAGCTTTGTTCTTTAGCTCTTTACAATGACTCATGCTGCTGCTTACTCTTTGGGGCCACGCTGCCTTTATGAGCTGTAACACTTACCACGAAGGTTTGCAGCTTCACTCCTGAAGCCAGCGAGACCACAAACCCACCAGGAGGGATGAACAACTCCAGATGAAAGGAACAAACAATTCTGGAAACGCCACTTTTATGAACTGTAACACTCACCGCGAGGGTCTGTAGCTTCACTCCTGAGGCCAGCAAGACCATGAACCCACCGGAAGGAACAAACAACTCCAGACGCGCTGCCTTTATAGAGCTTTAATACTCACAGCGAAGGTCTGCAGCTTCACTCCTGAAATCAGTGAGACCATGAACCTACCAATTCCAGGCACAAAAGGATTGTTTGAAAATCTGTATAGGCCAGATGTGGTGATTCACACCTGTAATCCCAGTACTTTGAGAGGTCAAGGCGGGTGGATTCCTTGAGCTCTGTAAAAAATACAAAAAATTATCTGGGCATGGTGGCATGTGCTCGTAGTCCCAGCTACTTGGGAGGCTGAAGCAGGAGGATCACCTGAGCCCTAGAGGTTGAAGCTGCAGTGAGTTGAGATCACACCACTGCACTCCAGCCTAAGCAACAGTGAGACTCTGTCTCAAAAAAACAAAAAAAAAAAAGAGAAAAAAAACTCTATAAAGAGCACTTAGACCGTAACCTGCCCCATTCCAAAAGGGCAAAGGAAGAAACTCCCTGGAGAAATGGAACCCAAAAAAGCTTTCACTTTGTGGAGGCAAAACACAGTGAAGGCGAATAGTTAGTCAAAAGCTGAAAAAGGGGCTGAGTGAAAGTCCAGGTATGGAATAATGAGATTTCCCCAGTTCCTCCTAGCCTTGGCTTCTAGAATGCTGGAAGCCAGGTCTAATCCCCCGAAGCTGGAGAGCACAGGATACCTCTCTGAAAAACAGAACAGCCCAGGAGAACAAGCCTACAGACACTGATACGTGGTGATCCTCTGGTGAAGCTGGTGGGCCCCCATCTGATAACCTTAGTGTGAGGCCCATCAATTCCACACACAACTCTCTATTGATTGTTAAGTTCCTCATTTTTATTTATTTAGAGACAGAGTCTTGATCTGTTGCCCAGGCTGGAGTGTAGCGGTATAATCTCAGCTCACTGCAACCTCTGCCTCCTGGGCTCAAGTGATTCTTATGCCTCTCAAGTAGCTGAGATTACAGGCATATGCCACCACACCTGGCTATTTTTTGTGTGTTTTTAATAGAGACGGGGTTTCACCATGTTGGCCAACCTGGTCTCCACCTCCTGACCTCAAGTGGTCTGCCCACCTCGGCCTCCCAAAGTGCTGAGATTAGAGGCATGAGCCACTGTTCCTGATCCTTAAGTTCCTCTTTTTTTTTTTTTTTTTTTTTAATTTACTTATTTTTGAGATGGAGTCTCACTCTGTCGCCCAAAAGTGCAGTCGTGCAATCTCCACTCACTGCAACCTCTACCTCCCCAGTTCAAGCAGTCCTCCTGCCTCAGCCTCCCGAATAGCTGGGATTACAGGCGTGTACCACCACGCCAAGCTAATTTTTGTATTTTTAGTAGAGATGGGGTTTCACCATGTTGGTCAGGCTGGTCTCGAACACCTGACCTCAGGTGATCCACGCACCTCGGCTTTCCAAAGTGCTGGGATTACAGGCGTGAGCCACCGCACCAGGCCAGTTCCTCATTTTTAAGTATGGACTGATAGTCAAACACCAAAACTTTGACAAAAGTTCCCAACATGAAAGATAAAAATCCAAACAACCAGGATGAGCACTCCTCATGCAGAGAGCAGAAGAGAGCAAACATCAGAACAAAACACTTGCTATTAATAATCTAAGAGAAATAAGGTATTATAATACATATAAAAACAGGAATAAAATATCATTTATAAAGGAAACATGGCAGTCTGAGGTGGAGGATCGCTTGAGCCCAGGAGGTCAAGGCTGCAATGAGCCGAGATCGTACCACTGCACTCCAGCCTGAGTGACAGGGCAAGACCCTGTCTCAGAAACAAACAAACACGGCCAGGTGCCATGTACTCACACCTGTAATCCTAGCATTTTAGGAAGCTGAAAGCAAATCACTTGAGCCCAGGAGTTTGAGACCAACATGGGCACATAGCAAAACCCTGTCTCTACAAAAAAGTATATTTAAAAATTAGCCGGGCACACTGTCTTGTGCCTGTAATCCCAGCTACTCGGGAGGTTGAGGCAGGAGGATCATTTGAGCCCAGGAAGTTAAGGCTGCAATGAGCCGTGATTGCACCCACTGCACTCCAGCCTGGGCAACAAAGCAAGACCCTGTCTCAATCAATCAATCAATAAGAAACATTAGAGAACATGAAAAAGCTATCAGAAATAAAAACTTGAGGCCAGGCACGGTGGCTCATGCCTGTAATCCCAGCACTTTGGGAGGCTGAGGAGGGCGGATCACATGAGGCCAGGAAGGAGTTCAAGATCAGCCTGGCTAACATGGTGAAACCCTGTCTCTACTAAAAATACAACAATTAGCCGGGCATGGTGACAGATGCCTGCAATTCCAGCTACTCAGGAGGCTGAGGCAGGAGAATCACCTGGACCTGGGAGGCGGAGGTTGCAGTGAGTCAAGATCAGACCATTGCACTCCAGCCTGGACGACAGACCAAGACTCTGTCTTAAAAAAAAAGAAAAAAGAAAAAGAAAGAAAAGAAATACAAAGAAAGCCCCGATAACTAAAACATGTGAATTTTCAGACTGAAAGGCCTATGGAACACCTACATAATTAACAAAAATGATCCCATCAAAGTACATTAATGCACAGTTTGAGAGGACTAGGGAGAAAGAGATCTTCAAGAAAGAGATTTTCGAGACAGAACAAAATTTACAGAAAAAGGATCAAGGATCAAAATGGCACCATTTTAAAGTAACGGCAGCATGAGAGGCAAAAAGATAACGGAGCAATACCTTTAACATTCTTAGGGAAAATGTTTTCCATGAAGTCTGAAGAACACTAAAGACCTTAGTCTCAAAAACATTTAACTTTCACGAACCCTCTTTTCACATCACTACTAGAAGATATACAGTATGAGGAATGAGGAAACAAGCCAAGAAAAAAGACATGGTTTCCAGATACTGGAAATACAGAGTACAAAAGGAGCAAACACCAGGATTATGGTGTTTCATAAACAATGGAAGTTTTAGAAACACAGAAATGCAGCTGGCCTAGAAAGCAACAAGTTCAGGATAGAAGACTCCAGAAGGAATTCCTTTAAAAACAAAATCGAAAGTCGTAAAGGTATATTGCTTAATATTGATGACTTTGTCAAAGAGTTTGAAGAAAAAATTAGTTTTAGCAAAAGAGTCAATTACTGGCCAGGTGTGGTAGCTCACGCCTGTAATCCCAGCACTTTTGGAGGCCAAAGCAGGGAGATTCTTGAGCTCCAGTCTTGGAGGCCAACCTGGGCAATGTGGGAAAACTCTGTCTCTACAAAAAAAAAAAAAAAAAAGTCAATTGCTAACTCCAGGGGAACAAAAGGTTATACGAGAAAGGAAAACTGTAATGTACCATATGGCTCAGCTGTGAACACTGTTTTCCTTGGCACAGTATAAACACTGAAGTGTATCAGGGGTATAATATGACAAAAGAGAACTGTCTTCATCTTCCATAGCAGAAAGTCAATGGTACTATAGACAGAATGTTTCTGTCCTCTGCAAAAGATGTTGAGGTCTTCATCCCCAATGTGATCAGATGTGGAAGTGAGGCCTTTGGTAGGTGGTTAGTCATGAGGACTGAGCTCTCATAAATGAAATCAGCACCCTTATAAAAGACAGACTCCCTCATGCCTGTAATCCCAGCACTTTGGGAGGCCAAGGCGGGTGGATCACGAGGTCAGGAATTCTAGACCAGCCTGGCCAACGTGGTGAAACCCCGTCTCTACTAAAAATACAAAAAATTAGCTGGACGTGGTGGCATGTGCCTGTAATCCCAGCTACTCTGGAGGCTGAGACAGGAGAATCGCTTGAACCTGGGAGGCGGAAGTTGCAGTGAGCCAAGATTGCACCACTGGACTCTAGCCTGGGTGACAGAGCAAGACTCTGTATCAAAAAAAAAAAAAAAAAGATGGACTCCCTCACCCCTTCTGCCATGTGAGGACACAGTGAGTAGGTGTGCATCAAATCAGTAAACGTAATGCAGCATATAAACAGAACCAAAGACAAAAACCACATGATTATCTCAATAGATGCAGAAAAAGCCTTCGACAAAATTCAACAGCCCTTCATGCTAAAAACTCTCAATAAATTCGGTATTGATGGGATGTATCTCAAAATAATGAGAGCTATTTATGACAAACCCACAGCCAATATCATACTGAATGGCCAAAAACTGGAAGCATTCCCTTTGAAAACTGGCACAAGACAGGGATGCCCTCTCTCACCACTCCTATTCAACATAGTGTTGGAAGTTCTGGCTAGGGCAATCAGGCAAGAGAAAGAAATAAAGCGTATTCAATTAGGAAAAGAAGAAGTCAAATTGTACCTGTTTGCAGATGACATGATTGTATATTTAGAAAACCCCATCGTCTCAGCCCCAAATCTCCTTAAGCTGATAAGCAACTTCAGTAAAGTGTCAGGATACAAAATCGATGTGCAAAAATCACAAGCATTCTTCTACACCAATAACAGACAAACAGAGAGCCAAATCATGAATGAACTCCCATTCACAATTGTTTCAAAGAGAATAAAATACCTAGGAATCCAACTTACGAGGGATGTGAAGGACCTCTTCAAGGAGAACTACAAACCACTGCTCAGTGAAATAAAAGAGGACACAAACAAATGGAAAAACATACCATGCTCATGCATAGGAAGAATCCATATCGTGAAAATGGTCATACTGCCCAAGGTAATTAATAGATTCAATGCCATTCCCATTAAGCTACCAATGACTTTTTTCACAGAATTCGAAAAAACTGCTTTAAAGTTCATATGGAACCAAAAAAAGAGTCTGCATTGCCAAGACAATCCTAAGCCAAAAGAACAAAGCTGGAGGCATCACGCTACCTGACTTCAAACTATACTACAAGGCTACAGTAACCAAAACAGCATGGTACTGGTACCAAAACAGAGATATAGACCAATGGAACAGAACAGAACCCTCAGAAATAATACCACACATCTACAGCCATCTGATCTTTGACAAACCTGACAAAAACAAGAAATGGGGGAAGGATTCCCTATTTAATAAATGGTGCTGGGAAATTTGGCTAGCCATAAGTAGAAAGCTGAAACTAGATCCTTTCCTTACTCCTTATACAAAAATTAATTCAGACGGATTAGAGACTTAAATGTTAGACCTAAAACCATAAAAACCCTAGAAGAAAACCTAGGTAATACCATTCAGGACATAGGCATGGGCAAGGACTTCATGTCTAGAACACCAAAAGCAATGGCAACAAAAGCCAAAATTGACAAATGGGATCTAATTAAACTAAAGAGCTTCTGCACAGCAAAAGAAACTACCATCAGAGTGAACAGGCAACCTACAGAATGGGAGAAAATTTTTGCAATCTACTCGTCTGACAAAGGGCTAATATCCAGAACCTACAAATAACTCAAACAAATTTACAAGAAAAAAACAAACAACCCCATCAAAAAGTGGGCAAAGGATATGAACAGACACTTCTCAAAAGAAGACATTTAGACAGCCAACAGACACATGAAAAAATGCCCATCATCACTCTCCATCAGAGAAATGCAAATCAAAACCACAATGAGATACCATCTCACACCAGTTAGAATGGCAATCATTAAAAAGTCAGGAAACAACAGGTGCTGGAGAGGATGTGGAGAAACAGGAACACTTTTACACTGTTGGTGGGACTGTAAACTAGTTCAACCATTGTGGAAGACAGTGTGGCAATTCCTCAAGGATCTAGAACTAGAAATACCATTTGACCCAGCCATCCCATTACTGGGGATATACCCAAAGGATTATAAATCATGCTGCTATAAAGACACATGCACACGTATGTTTATTGCAGCACTATTCACAATAGCAAAGACTTGGAATCAACCCAAATGTCCATCAGTGACAGACTGGATTAAGAAAATGTGGCACAGGCTGGGCGCGGTGGCTCAAGCCTGTAATCCCAGCACTTTGGGAGGCTGAGACGGGCGGATCACGAGGTCAGGAGATCAAGACCATCCCGGCTAACACAGCGAAACCCCGTCTCTACTAAAAAATACAAAAAACTAGCTGGGCGAGGTGGTGGGCGCCTGTGGTCCCAGCTAGTCGGGAGGCTGAGGCAGGAGAATGGCCTAAACCAGGGAGGCAGAGCTTGCAGTGAGCTGAGATCCGGCCACTGCACTCCAGCCTGGGCGACAGAGCGAGACTCCTTCTCAAAAAAAATAGGCCGGGCGCGGTGGCTCAAGCCTGTAATCCCAGCACTTTGGGAGGCCGAGACGGGCGGATCACGAGGTCAGGAGATCGAGACCATCCTGGCTAACATGGTGAAACCCTGTCTCTACTAAAAATACAAAAAACTAGCCGGGCGACGTGGCGGGCACCTGTAGTCCCAGCTACTCGGGAGGCTGAGGCAGGAGAATGGCATGAACCCGGGAGGCGGAGCTTGCAGTGAGCTGAGATCCGGCCACTGCACTCCAGCCTGGGCGACAGAGCGAGACTCCTTCTCAAAAAAAATAGGCCGGGCGCGGTGGCTCAAGCCTGTAATCCCAGCACTTTGGGAGGCCGAGACGGGCGGATCACGAGGTCAGGAGATCGAGACCATCCTGGCTAACATGGTGAAACCCTGTCTCTACTAAAAATACAAAAAACTAGCCGGGCGACGTGGCGGGCACCTGTAGTCCCAGCTACTCGGGAGGCTGAGGCAGGAGAATGGCATGAACCCGGGAGGCGGAGCTTGCAGTGAGCTGAGATCCGGCCACTGCACTCCAGCCTGGGTGGCAGAGCGAAACTCCGTCTCAAAAAACAAATAATAAAATAAAAAGAAAATGTGGCACGTATAAACCATGGAATAGTACGCAGCCATAAAAACGATGAGTTTGTGAACTTTGTAGGGACATGGATGGAGCTGGAAACCATCATTCTCAGCAAACTATCGCAAGAACAGAAAACCGAACACCGCATGTTCTCACTCATAGGTGGGAATTGAACAATGAGATCACTTAGACATAAGAAGGGAAACATCACACATCGGGGCCTATTGTTGGGGGGGGAAGGGGGAGGGACAGCATTAGGAGATATACCTAATGGAAATGATGAGTTAATGGGTGCAGAACACCAACATGGCACATGAATACATATATAACAAACCTGCACGTTGTGCACATGTACCCTAGAACTTAAAAAGTATAATAATAAGGCCGGGCGCGGTGGCTCAAGCCTGTAATCCTAGCACTTTGGGAGGCCGAGACGGGCGGATCACGAGGTCAGGAGATCGAGACCATCCTGACTAACACGGTGAAACCCCGTCTCTACTAAAAACTACAAAAAACTAGCCGGGCGAGGTGGCGGCGCCTGTAGTCCCAGCTACTCGGGAGGCTGAGGCAGGAGAATGGCGTGAACCCGGGAGGCGGAGCTTGCAGTGAGCTGAGATCCGGCCACAGCACTCCAGCCTGGGTGACAGCGCGAGACTCCGTCTCAAAAAAAAAAAAAAAAAAAAAAAAAAAAAGTATAATAATAAATAAATAATAAATAAATAAATAAATAAAATGATCCCCAAGTGTGGTGCAGAAAAAAAAAAAAAAGAGAAGGTGTGCATCTGTGGACCGGGAAGTGCAGGTGTTTCCTTAGCACCAGACACTGAACCTGCCAGTGCCTGATCTTGGACCTCCAAGTCTCCAGCAGTGTGGGAAATAAATTTCTGTTGTTTATAAGACACCCAGCTTATGGTATTTTGTTATAGCAGCCCAAATGGACTAAGACAAATAGATAATGTCTAAAATTAGGCCAGGCCAGGCGCAGCGGCTCACACCTGTAAGCCTGGCACTTTGGGAGGCCAAGGCAGTCAGATCACTTGAGGCCAGGAGTTCGAGACCAGCCTCGTGAAACTCCGTCTCTACTGAAAGTACAAAAATCAGCTGGGTGTGGTGGTGGACACCTGTAATCCCAGTTACTCAGGAGGTTGAGGCATGAGAATCACCTGAACCCAGGAGGCGGAGGTTGCAGTGAGCCGAGATCACACCACTGCACTCTATCCTGGGCAACAACAGCAAAACTATGTCTCAAAACAACAACAACAACAACAACAACAAAAAGTCAGACATTAAGAGAAGCTGGGAGACTTGTCGATAGCTTGAAGGAGATGTGTTTACAAAGCAAAGGTTATTTTCCACTTCACCTTTGGCAGAGATGTATGTAAAACATCACTGTAAGCTGTGGGTAAGAATTCCACAATGGGACAGAGTCAAAAACCAAGAAAGAGAGTGGCTAAATAGTGTACCAAGATTCCCCGAGGACAGGGAAGAAACTAGGGGGACTGCCATTGGAGAAGAAGAATGATACCTCTCATTTGGGAAAGGAAGATAAAGAAAAGGACTGGGGAAGTGCAGGGGTTTGGGAAAAAGCAATATATCTGGAAATATAGCCCCTCTTTTACTTTTTTTCCCTGCCTGCAGAAAAACTCACAAATTCCCTCTTGTCCTATCTTGTCTTCATAAGTCTCAATGACAAGGACCACTGAAAAAAATGCTGTGCAGTATAAATAATAACAGCTTTATTATTCCCCCAGCTCCACTGGGGCAGAGAAACACAGCAGACGGTCCCTGGGAAGAACAAATGCCATGTGCGGCCCCGTGACTGCCTCGTCCAGAATGCATCCTTGCGACATTGCTCTGGGCCTCTGGAGAGGAAGGAGAAACACTGTCCAATCTCAAGTTTCTTTAAAAACAAACAAATAAAAACACAAGTCACCATTTAAAAATAGGTAAGAGTGAAACCAGCTACTGAAATGTAGTGATGAGGCTCTGTCCCCAATAGGCTCTTTCCTACTGCTTCACTCCACAAAGCTGCTTCTCTGCATCCCCTATTTATTGAAAGAATTCACACATAAGAGTCTACAAAATAAACGCTCCTCATCGAAAGTTTCGGAGAGGGGTGAGCAATCTCTAGGAGTTAATTTTGAAGGGGTTACACTCCTTCAAAGAAAGAAAAATCAAGCTTAGAAAGTGAGAAGAATGTGCTAAGTAAGAGAAACCAAATTCTATCTTTTCAACTGCAGCTTTTTAGGAAGAGACACAGGAATGAAATGGCCAGGGAATTCTGGAGCACCTGTTCTTGCCTGGAACTTTTTTGCATGCTATTTTGTGAAAAAGAAAGAAAAGGACAGGGATGCAAGCTGAGAAGGAGCAAATGTATCTCCCAATGGCCAGGACATGGACAAAGGCAGATTCTCGGGTCAATGAGAAACACAGTAGCGGAGGACAGTGCTGCCCGCTATGTCGTCTGCCAGGGCTGCTGTGACAGAGAACCACAGACTGAGTGGCTTCACTGACAGACATTTATTGTCTCACAGCTGTGAAGGCTGGAAGTCTGAAACTGAGAGGTCAGCAGAGCTGGCTCCTTATGAGGGCTGGGAAGGAAGGATCTGTTCCAGGCCCCTCTCCTGGGCTTGTGGATGGCCATTGTTCCTCTATGCATGTCTATCTCTGTGCCCAAATTTTCTCTTTTTATAAAGACACCAACCATATTGGATTAGTGCCCAACCTAATTACTCCTTTTTTTTATTTTTGAGACGGAGTCTCGCTCTGCCACCCAGGCTGGAGGGCAGTGGCATGACCTCAGTTCACTGGAAACTCCGCCCCCTGGGTTCAAGCAATTCTCCTGCCTCAGCTTCCCGAGTAGCTGGGACTACAGGTGCCCATCACCATGCCCGGCTAATTTTTGTATTTTTAGTACAGATGGGGTTTCACCATATTGGCCAGGCTGATCTCGAACTCCTGACCTCATGACCTGCCCGTCTCGGGCTCCCAAAGTGTTGGGATTACAGGCGTGAGCCACCATGCCCAGCCTAATCACTCTTCTTAACTAATTACATCTACAGTGGCCCTGTTTCCAAATATGGTCACGTTCTGAGTACTTGTGGTTAGGACTTCAACGTATGAATTTGTGGGGAGGCAGCACAATTCAATCCACAACAACAGCTAGTATTTACTGGGGCTCTTACTGTGTGCCAGGTACTACGAATGAATGTCTCATCTAACCCTCGTAACCTATGATCTTATAAATGAAGAAATGAGGCACAGAGAAGCTAAGTAATTTGCCCAAGGCCAACCAGCTGGTAGAATTTCAGAGCTGGACTTTCAGAACCTGGTTCTTATGGGTCCAAGGGGCTAACCACCATCTGTCCCTTACTCTGTCTATCACCTCAGTGTTCCATTCATTCAGATATCTTTTGTAACAAAATCAATAAATATGCATAAATGGCCAAGTGAGTGAGTGAATAAATGAAGTATATGAATGGGAAATAACCAAATTAGGTGGATGACTGAGAATTTCTACACAGTAAGGTAGGACCACTGTCCAAAACACCCAGCACTCAGGCCAGGCGTGATGGCTCACGCCTGTAATCCTAGCACTTGGGGAGGCCGAGGTGGGTGGATCACCTGAGGTCAGGAATTCAAGACCAGCCTGGCCAACATGGTGAAACCCCATCTCTACTAAAAATACAAAAAAATTAGCCAGGTGTGGTGGCAGGCACCTGTAATCCCCGCTACTTGGGAGAGGCTGAGGCAGGAGAATGAACCCAGAGAGTGGAGGTTGCAGTGAGCTGAGATTGCGCCACTTCACTCCAGCCTGAGTGACACAGCAAGACTCTGTTGCAAAAAACAAAACAAAACAAAACAAAAAACACCCAGCACTCTTGTATACTCCCTAAGTCCAGGGTGAATGCTAAATGGAACCTAGCTGAAAGCATATCGGTTGTGGGTCCAACAGAATCTTGTGTTCGGTGGTAGAAGACACAGGCTTTCACGATTTGTGCTTGCCTCGACCCTAATGAAACAGTTCTGAAATAACTTTCAAATGTAAGGGAAATGAGATTTGCATAGCTGGCTTGGGAAAAGCATACTATGGGCAAGTGTACAAATCACCAGGCTTTATCAATACCCTCACAACAAGACAACTGTCACTGCGGCAGCAACATGACTAACTGTCATTACAGAGAGAACTGTTTCTACTAACTAGTGTTTCAAACTTTTTAATGTGTTTTATTATAAAACATATCATTGTAAATGTTCATTCAAAATCATTAATCCAGGCTGGGTGTGGTGGCTTACGCCTGTAATCCCAGCACTTTGGGAGGCCGAGCGGGGGTGGATCATGAGGTCAGGAGTTTGAGACCAGCCTGGCCAACATGGTGAAATCCTGTCTCTACTAAAGATACAAAAAAAAATTAGCCGGGCGTGGTGGCACGTGCCTGTAATCCAGCTACCTGGGAGGCTGAGGCAGCAGAATCGCTTGAACCCGGGAGGCGGAGATTGCAGTGAGCCAAGATTGCGCCACTACACTTCAGCCTGGGAAACAGAGTAAGACTCTGTCTCAAAAATAAATAAATAAATAAAATAAAATTGCATAATACTATCACTTAAAGTATTCAAATTCAACTCCTGGTGTTTGGAAGAAAAAAGCCTAAAGAAGAGAAATAATTTGAATAGTATGACCTGCTCAGCCTGAACGTTACTCATTGAGGGTAAGAAAAAAGATGAAGTCACTCTATGAAAGTCATTCCAGATAGTCAAGGTTCTGTGAGCTTCCATCTTGTCTTGGGGGCTTAGTGTGATGCCTATGTTTAAAATCAAATTTCAAGCCTGGACAACACAGCAGGATCCGTCTCTACAAAAAAATACAAAAATTAGCTGGGCTTGGTGGCACAGCACCTGTAGTCCTGGCTACTTGGGAGACTGAGGCTTGAGGATAGCTTGAGCCCAGGAGGTCAAGGCTGTAGTGAGCTGCGACCGCTACATTCCAGTCTGGATGACAGCACAAGAACCTGTCTCTAAAAAATAAATATATAAAAATAAAATACAATATCAAAATACTTCTCTTCCTCCAGTCTGACTCTAAATGTAGCCATCTTCTCCTGGAGCTCAGCTGAAGAAGCAGAGATGTGCTCTAGTGCTGGAGGGAAAATAGGTAATCAAGTTAGGGACATGTGGATCTACTGTAACATCACAAGCGATGTGGACTTGACTATATGTGATTTTCCCTTTACTACTGACTTTAGACTGAATGCCCAAGAAAGATGCCCTTACTCCATACCACCTTCCACATGATAATACTCTACTCGTAAGTTTTGGTCTCAGAAAAACATGGCACCGATAATTCAAAATTATGAGGACTCCAAAAGCCATCTCCACCATAGCACAGCCACCGTGCCTCCGTGACTATGACCTTGAAATAACTGGAAACCCAGGAGACTCTCAGGATGCAAACCACGTAAGAGTGTCTTGGAGGGAGGAAGGAAGAATTAATTTACAAAGAAGCTTGGTGCAGTTTTTGTATTTGTGCTCTTTTGGCTATACAGTGTTTGGCTCAGGGGCATTTTATATCCTTCCCAGTGGCTTTGTCTTTATTATGTTGTTTTTAAAAATTGGGGCAAAATATGCCAGGCATGGTGTGACTCATGCCTGTAATCCCAGCACTTTGGGAGGCCGAGGTGGGTGGATCACGAGATCAGGCGTTCAAGACCAACCTGGCCAAGATGGTGAAAGCCCGTCTCTAGTAAAAATACAAAAATTAGCTGGGCATGGTGGCACGAGCCTGTAATCCCAACTACTTGGGAGGTTGAGGTAGGAGAATTGCTTGAACCCGGGAGGCAGAGGTTGCAGTGAGCCGAGATCATACCATTGCACTCCAGCCTGGGCAACAAGAGCAAAACTCTGTCTAAAAGAAAAAAAAAAAAAAATTGGGGCAAAATATATATAACATAAAATTTAGCATTTAAACCATTTTTAGGTATACAGTTTTGTCCTTTCAATGTTGTGCATCCACTACCACTATCTATCTCTAGAACTTTTCCATCATCCCCCACCAAAACTGTAAGCCCACTAACATCAATTCCCCATTCCCTCCTTCCCCCCAGTCCCTGGTAACCACCATTCTAATTTCTGTGCTGTGAGTTTGACTACTCTAGATACCTCATATAAGTACAATCACATATTTGTCCTTTTGTGTATGGCTTATTTCACTCAGCATATCTTCAAGGTTCATCTGTGTTATAGCAGTTATCAGAATTTCATGCTTTCTTTCTTTCTTTTTTTTTTTTTTTTTTTTTTGAGATGGAGTTTTGCTCTTGTTGCCCAGGCTGGAGTGCAATGGCACAATCTTGGCTTACTGCAACCTCCACCTTCCGAGTTCAAGCAATTCTCCTGCCTCAGCCTCCCAAGTAGCTGGCATAACAGGCATGTGACACCACACCCGGCTAATTTTGTACTTTTTGTAGAGATGGGGTTTCACCATGTCGGTCAGGATGGTCTCGAACTCCTGACCTCAGGTGATCTGCCCACTGCAGCCTCCCAAAGTGCTGGGATTACAGGTGTGAGCCACCGCACCTGGCAGAATTTCATTCTTTCTTAAGGTTGAATAATATTCTTGTGTGTGTGTGTGTGTACACCACATTGTAGTTACCCATTCACCTGCTGATGGACACCTAGCTTGCTTCCATCTTTTGGCTATCATGAATGCTGCTGCTATGTATCAGTATCTGAGACCCTGCTTTCAACACTTTTGGGTATATGCTTGGAAGTGAAATTGCTGGATCATAGTTATTCTATGTTTAATGCTTTCATTGTGGTTTGCTTAAACATAATTTTGCAAACATAATGTTGTAACTAGATGCATAACTGCAGTGTGCTGGACACACTGGAGGTAGCTGAGGTTTCAAATTGCCCTAGATAACCAAGAGCTGCCTTGTTTTTCGTCTAAGTTTGGCTCATGTAGGATGCTAGGAAGGATTAAAGACTATGCTTAAGATCCGTTCTCAAGATGACCTCTGCATATGAAAGAAGCCCATCTGTTGACAACAAAGTATTTAATATTCTAGGACAATGAAATGTGCTACCGTCATGAGCTACTTCCTTTTAAATTAATTACATCAACTTAAACAACACACGATTGAATGCTGACTGTTAAACGGCCTCCAACCCTGGCATGTGCACCTGGTTCTTCCAAGTTTGTACACAGTTGAGCACCTGGCTCATAGAAAGTATTCAACACAGGCCAGTTTCCCTGTTCACAGGTCATAGTGTAAATACATAACCTAGCAAAGAAAGAAATGCATTGTTGTTAGACAAGTTATAAATCGATATGATCATTATATGAGTGCTAATTAGCATCCAAATTCGTTTGCAATCATGATTTAGGTTTACAGGAAATCAACCTATGGCAACTGGGCTATTTTATAATTCAGAACTAGACTTTAAATGTTCTGAGGACATCCGTATAACTGGGTCACTGGACTTCCAAAAAGAGAAAGTAACCATCAAAGTAATATATTCCAAGAACATCTCTATAACTGGGTCACTGGACTTCCACAAAGAAAATGAAACCATCAAAGTAATATAAATAAATCTTTCCCTTACTCTTTCCTGAAATGTGTCAGATAAAGGAAAAAGATATCTGACGGCTTGGAGGAAATGAATGACAGCACTCATTCAAATGAGTGACAACCCTCATTCAGAAGAAAGATCTGAAAGTCATTAACAATATAAAGAAGTCTCCCTCTCTTGTTAATGGCTTGAGTCTTTACATAAGTAACTTCTACATAAATAACTTCCACAGGTGCTTTTTTCCTTTACAGCAACCACATTCTCTAGAAGTCACTGACAACTGCAAACACAGCAATACATCTACATGCATAAGCTTAGGTTTTGTTTTATAACTGTGAAATTTATGAGACGTAAGTATTCTATAAATCTTTATGCACGCTATACATTATCTTATGTGTACAAGCTTCTTTTATGCCTGCTGACATAAAAGTAGGATTTTCCAATCAGTGGATAAGATTAAGGTCAAATTTTTCATTCTGCTCTAAACTCAGGAGATGAGCTTACAAATAAAGCAAACAAACAAATGCATTGTTTAAAAGAAAAAATATAGATAATCTTTCTCAATACATCTCCTGTGTAAAGGACATGTATAAAAAATGAACTAATTTCGGCCAGGTGCAGTGGCTCACGCATGTAATCCCAGTGCTTTGGGAGGCCAAGGCAGGTGGATCACGAGGTCAGGAGATTGAGACTACTCTGGCTAACACGGTGAAATCCCGTCTCTACTAAAAATACAAAAAATTAGCTGGGCATGGTGGCATGTGCCTATAGTCCCAGCCACCTGGGAGGCTGAGGCAGGAGAATTGCTTGAACCCAGGAGGCGGAGGTTGCAGTGAGCCAAGATCGCGCCACTGCACTCCAGCATGGTGACAGTGAGACTCCGTCTCAAAAAAAAAAAAAAAAAAAGCAAAAAAATGAATTTCAAAGACATCCACACACTAAAAAACAAAGACAAGGTGGGAAGAAAACAAAAACCTGATATCAGACTAAGAAGCTATGGTCACTTAAATTTTAAAAAGGACAATGGAGATCATCTGCTTTGGCCTCCCAAATTGCGGGGATTACAGGCTAGAGCCACCTCGTGCCCAGCCCGGGAAACACAAATTGGATGGCAAGCCACAACATAAAAGAACAAATACAGAGCTAGTCATGTTTGCATAATAGTCTGGGTTCAGTGAAATCTGCACTTCAACTAGATTACCTGAAGTGCCTTTTAAAGTGCTTGATAGGGCCGGGCGCGGTGGCTCAAGCCTGTAATCCCAGCACTTTGGGAGGCCGAGACGGGCGGATCACGAGGTCAGGAGATCGAGACCCTCTTGGCTAACACGGTGAAACCCCGTCTCTACTAAAAAAAAATACAAAAAATTAGCCGGGCGAGATGGCGGGCGCCTGTAGTCCCAGCTACTCGAGAGGCTGAGGCGAGAGAATGGCGTAAACCCGGGAGGCGGAGCTTGCAGTGAGCTGAGATCCGGCCACTGCACTCCAGCCTGGGCGACAGAGCGAGACTCCGTCTCAACAACAACAACAAAAAAAATACAATAAAGTGCTTGATAGTCTAGGACAATGAATATAGCACCCCTTTCTTCTGAAAAGATACGATATTCAGGTGGTTCCGACATGACGGAAAGTATTCCTCTCACTCACCCAGCCTCTTTGTCTCTACTTCACCTCCAGGAAGGTACCTGATATTGTCAGCTTCTTATGAAGCAGAGCAACGTGCTTAGATACAAATCCAGAAGAACTAAAGGCATGTGCAGGTGACCACAGTAAAGGAGATGGAGCCAGAAAGGGCTATTTTCCAAGGAGCATCTTAATCCTTTTCCTCCTTGCCCCTTAAGGCAAAAAGCCTCCAGGCTCTCAGAGCTCTGTTTTATCTTGAACTTGCAGAGCATTCTGCATGAGCCTTCATTTTTCAATAGTGAGACATTTTTTCTTTTCTTTCTTTTTTTTTTTTTTTTTGAGATGGAGTTTCACTCTTGTTGCCCAGGCTGCAGTGCAGTGGTGCAATCTCAGCTCACTGCAACCTCTACCTTCCAGGTTCAAGTGACTCTCCTGCCTCAGCCTCCTGAATAGCTGGGATTACAGGCATGCGCCATCATGCCTGGCTAATTTTTGTATTTTTTAGTAGAGACGGGGTTTCACCATGTTGGTCGGGCTGGTGTTAAACTCCTGACCTTAGGTGATCCACCCGTCTTGGCCTCCCAAAGTGCTGGGATTACAGGCATAAGCCACTGTGCCCGGCTGTGAGTCAATTTTTTAAGACCCTCAAAATAAGTAAATTAGGTTAAAAAGCAGACTTAAAAAGATGTGGGCTGAGCAGGGTGGTGCACACCTAGTGATCCCAGCACTTTAGCACTTCGGGAGGCTAAGACAGGAGAATCACTTGAGGCCAGGAGTTCGAGGCTGCAGTGAGCTAAGATCATGCCACTGCACTCCACCTGGGCAACAAAGCAAAACCCTATCTCTAAAAAACAAAACAAAAAATAAAAGGTTTGGCCGGGCGTGGTGGCTCAAGCCTGTAATCCCAGCACTTTGGGAGGCCGAGACAGGCGGATCACGAGGTCAGGAGATCGAGACTATCCTGGCTAACATGGTGAAACCCTGTCTCTACTAAGAAATACAAAAAACTAGCCGGGCGAGATGGCGGGCGCCTGTAGTCCCAGCTACTTGGGAGGCTCTGGCGTAAACCCCGGAGGCAGAGCTTGCAGTGAGCTGAGATCCGGCCACTGCACTCCAGCCTGGGCAACAGAGCCAGACGCCGTCTCAAAAAAATAAATAAATAAATAAAAGGTGTGATGAAAACAATGTCTAACACATAGCAGACAATAAATAAGTAGCTGCTGAATGTCAGTGTGGCTCTACAGTCTGACACGCCTGGGTTTGAATGTTGACTGCTACTTACACGGGAGAGGGGTTATCACTTCACTCCTTTGTTAAATAATAAAGTATGTAATCTCAGCACTTTGGGAGGCCAAGATGGGCAGATCACCTGAGGTCAGGGGTTTGAGACCAGCCTGGCCAACACAGTGAAACTCCATCTCTACTAATACAAAAATTAGCCGGGCGAGGTGGTGCATACCTGTAATCCCAGCTGTTCGGGAGGCTGAAGCAGGAGAATCACTTGAACCCGGGAGGCAGAGGTTGCAGTGAGCCAAGATCACACCACTGCTCTCCAGAGTAGGTAACACAGTGAGACTTCATCTCAAAAAATAATAATAATAATAAAATAAATAAATAAATAAAAAGTGATATTCAAGCCTTTGTTAAATGGGAATAAAACCACATCCTCAGGCCAGGCGCGTGGCTCACGCCTGTAATCCCAGCACTTTGGGAGGCCAAGGTGGGCAGATCATGGTCAGGAGATCGAGACCATCCTGGCTAACACAGTGAAACCCCATCTCTACTAAATACACAAAAAAATTAGCCGGGCGTGGTGGTGGGCGCCTGCAGTCCCAACTACTTGGGAGGCTGAGGCAGGAAAATGGTGTGAGCCTGGGAGGCAGAACTTACAGTGAGCTGAGATCACACCACTGCACTCCAGCCTGGGTGACAGAGCAAGACTCTGTCTCAAAACAAAAACAAAAACCACATCCTCCCACAGCTGCTGCTATCTTACTGGACTTAAATGAGACAATACATGTAAAGAGGTTACATTTCCTGACACGCATTAAGTTCTGGGAAATGGCAGCTATCTTTATTTTTGTTGTGGGCCATTTGCAACCTCCTATGTGCTTTTGGTCACAGAGATTATTTAGAGACTTGGTTGCCCCTGAGGGCACCCAAAGCTGTCACTGCAACATCTCTAACCTTGCACCATGCTGGGATGAAGTGAAGAGCCTGGGCTCCTGGCTGTCTTAGAGCATCCTCTGTAACATCACTGAACCAGTGTCAACTTCCTCTGAGTGGAGAAGAAAAATTCACACTCCAAAACTTGACATCCACAAAGAAATCTTGACAATCAGAGAGGGAAAAAAATCCAACTTTTCCATAATGAATACTAAATCATTTGTTTTCAAGTTCTTTCATGCTGTGTTCAGACAGACAGTGTGTATTGCCAGTGTCCCATTATACCTTAACGCCAAAAAGAAAAGCATTCAAATGTTGATTCTTGAGGCATTATGTTTACTTACCACTCCCTGCAGCAAATACACATTTGAGTTCTCTGAAGACTGGTCCACTCCATCCATAAAATGCAAAAAGCCAAGACCAGTGGGGTCCTTCAACATTACATTGTGAAAGGGACATCAAGGCTTGAGGGCCCCTCAGCTGCTGGAAAGAGTTGTGTGTGTTAGCCTGGAAACTTGAGGGAGTCAAAGCCCCAGACTTCCCATTGCAAACACCACCACAGGACGGGCCTCGCCTCCTCATCGTGGGTCCCGTGTCCAACCTGGAGTGTTTACAAGTAGCCATTTAGCGCCTTCCTTGGTGCTGTTTTTTTTTTTTTTTTCTTTTTGAGATGGAGTTTTGCTCTTGCTGCCCAGGTTGGAGTGCAATGGGGCAATCTCGGCTCACCGCAACCTCCGCCTCCAGGTTCAAGTGATTCTCCTGCCTCCCAGGCTCAAGTGACTCTCCCGCCTCAGCCTCCTGAGTAGCTGGGATTACAGGCATGCACCACCATGCCTGGCTAATTTTTGTATTTTTTAGTAGAGACAGGGTTTCACTATGTTGGTCAGGCTGGTCATGAACTCCTGACCTCAGGTGATCCACCCGCCTTGGCCTCCCAAAGTGCTGGGATAACAGGCATGAGCCACCATGCCCGCCTGCCTCAGCCTCCCAAGTAGCTGGGATTGTAAGTGCACTCCACCATGCCTAGCTAATTTTAAGTAGAGAGGGGGTTTCTCCATGTTGGTCAGGCTAGTCTCGAACTCCTGACCTCAGGTGATCTGCCCACTGCAGCCTCCCAAAGAGCTGGGATTACAGGCGTGAGCCACCGCGCCCAGCCTTGGTGCTGTTTTTCCAGCCTGGGTATGTTTGTTGCTGCCCTTCCCATAAAGGAGAAGAGAAAAAATGGGAATTCTAATGCCTGTTTTCTTTGCTGGCTGCAATTTGAAATGGGAAAGTGCAATAACATTAGGTTTATTTATTTATTTTTATTATTTTTTTTTGAGACAGAGTCTTGGTCTGTCACCCAGATGTAGTAAGGTGGCACGATCTTTGCCTACTACAACCCCCGCCTCCCAGGTTCAAGCAATTTTCCTGCCTCAGCCTTCTGAGTAGCTGGGATTACAGGCATGTGCCACCACGCCTGCCTAATTTTTTGTATTTTTCATAAAGACGGGGTTTCGCCATATTGGCCAGACTGGTTTCGAACTCCTGACCTCGTGATCTGCCTGCCTTGGCCTCGGCCTCCCAAAGTGCTGGGATTACAGGCATGAGTCACCACGCCTGGCCAGGTATGTATGTATGTATGTATGTATTTATCTAGAGACCGGAGTTTCGCTCTTGTTGCCCAGGCTGGAGTGCAATGGCACGATCTCAGCTTACCAAAACTCCGCCTCCCAGGTTCAAGTGATTCTCCTACCTCAGCCTCCAGAGTAGCTGGGATTACAGGTGCCACCACACCCAGCTAATTTTGTATTTTTTGTAGAGACAGGGTTTCTCCAAGTTGGTCAGTCTGGTCTCGAACTCCCGACCTCAGGTGATCCATCCACCTCAGCTTCCCAAGGTGCTGGGATTACAGGCATGAGCCACCGTGCGAGTCCCAGGTTCATTTTTTAAAATGTCAGTGTTTAACATTTCCTCCATGTTAATGATGAAGGAAAAAAAAAAAATCTTACTCCGAAAAATGACTCTTTCATAGAACATCAGGGTTAGTTTCTGAGTGGCACGTTTTAAAAACATTTAATCAGTTATCTGAATATATGTCAACACCTTCTGGCGGTGTGCTATAAAATGTGAACCTTGTCAACAGCAACAGAAAAAGGTGACACACTTGGGACACAGAGCTTTTATGCTGACACACAGTAATAATATAATTTTAAAATTTATCATCTGTTTAGCTGCAAGCAACAACAATTAATCTTTTTGACAATTCATACAATGCTTTAAATAACACCTGGGCAGAAAAACAACACATTCTAATTTTTACTTTCACCGTCTTCCAGAGCTTTATAGCTACAAATGCGTATAAAGCCACACACAATAAATTTTGTGATTGGGATTAAAATGTTAGCAAAAAATATTTCCCTTGTCACCGCATGCCCCTCCTTGCCTCAGTTAATAAAATTACTTAACATGAGAACTGGAAGTGAGAGCAAGTCCCAGTGGAAATGTGGGCCTCTAAGGGTTCATTTCTGTCACGTCAAATGACATTTTATTCCCAAATCATTTAACCTATGACTTTGCATAACTACTTATAGCTTGAACGTAATTCTGATGGGGACTCAGAAATGACACTGATCCCTCAACCAGAAACTCCATCAAGGCACAGCAATACTGAGCCCATCTGATTTAACAATTAAAAAAAAAAAAAAAAAAACAGGAGTCGGGCACTCCTAGGGAGGCTGAGGTAGGAGAACTGCTTGAACCTGGGAGGTGGAGGTTGCAATGAGTCAAGATCGCGCCACTGCACTCTGCACCCCAGCCTGAGAGACAGAATAAGACGGCATCTCAAACAAAAGCAAAAACAAAACAAATAAACAACAAAAAAAAAATCCCAGCGTGGCAAAACATCTTCAAAACGTTCAGAAGCATGAAACATATACGTGTTGTAAACATTTGTTTCATGCGTCCTGTGAGGCTTCCTGAGACTTAGTATTAGGCCACATTAATGACCTTAATTAATCTCTTTCCCATTACACATGAAACCAAATGCACATTCCCAAATATACCTGTTGACCCAGTGCCCTGCTGCCTTGATGCTTTAAAAGCCTGTGGACAGGCCGGGTAGGGTGGCTCACACCTGTAATCCCAGCACTTTGGGAGGCTGAGGCAGGTGAATCACTTGAGGTCAGGAGCTTGAGACCAGCCTGGCCAACATGGTGAAACCCCATCTCTACCAAAAAATAGAAAAATTAGCTGGGTATGGTGGCAGGGACCTGTACTCCCAGCTACTTGAGAGGCTGGGACACAAGATCTGCTTGAACCCAGGAGGCAGAGGTTGCAGTGCACCAAGATCAAGCCACTGCACAACAGAGTGAGACCCTGTCTCCAAAAAAAAAAGGCTGGCCACGGGGGCTCATGCCTGTAATCCCAGCACTTTGGAAGCCGAGGCGGGAGGATCACTCAGCCTGGCCAGCTACTCAGTAGGCTGAATGGGGAGAATCGCTTGAACCTGGGAGGCAGAGGTGCGGAGGTTACAGTGAGCCAAGATCACGCCACTGCACTCCAGCCTGGGTAACAGAAAGAGAGAGACCCTGTCTCAAAAAAAGTAAAATAGGCCGGGCGCGGTGGCTCAAGCCTGTAATCCCAGCACTTTGGGAGGCCGAGACGGGCGGATCACAAGGTCAGGAGATCGAGACCATCCTGGCTAATACGGTGAAACCCCATCTCTACTAAAGAATACAAAAAACTAGCCGGGCGACGAGGCGGGCGCCTGTAGTCCCAGCTACTTGGGAGGCGGAGGCAGGAGAATGGTGTAAACCCGGGAGGCGGAGCTTGCAGTGAGCTGAGATCCAGCCACTGCACTCCAGCCTGGGCGACAGAGCGAGACTCCGTCTCAAAAAAAAATAAATAAAAAATAAAAAATAAAAAATAAAAAAAAAGTAAAATAAAAAAATAAAAGCCTGTGGAATAAAGCAGAGCCAACATCAGCACGAAAGAAGACACAAGTGAGAGTGAGTAAATGAAAAGCTAGTGACATTTGCAGATAAAACTACAGGAGGATTGTTGCAAATAACAGTAACCCCACTGTCTGCAAACCACTTTACAATTACCCTTCCAAGATTATACCCATTTTACAGATGAGGAAAGCAGAGTGCTGCAATTCAGGAGCTCTCCCAATCCAAATCTACATCCCGTGTGTGTGTTTTTTTTTTTTTTTTTTTGAAACGGAGTCTTACTCTGTCGCCCAAACCAAAGTGCAGTGGCTGGATCTCAGCTCACTGCAAGCTCCGCCTTTCGGGTTCACACCATTCTCCTGCCTCAGCCTCCCGAGTAGCTGGGACTATAGGCGCCCGCCACCTCGTCCGGCTAGTTTTTTGTATTTTTTAGTAGAGACGGGGTTTCACTGGGTTAGCCAGGATGGTCTCGATCTCCTGACCTTGTGATCCGCCCGTCTCGGCCTCCCAAAGAGCTGGGATTACAGGCTTGAGCCACCGCGCCCGGCCTATCCCATGTGTTTTGTAATGTCACACACCCCAAACATCAACTAAGACCCCAAAATAATACAGAAGCTAAGACGGCTTTGCCAAATGCATAAGGGCATTACAGGACAATGGCTGTGGTTGGAAAAGTAGTAGCAGCAGAAATACATAGAAAAAGATGAGCTCTGTTGAAACAGAGAAGACAGGGTTAAAAGAGGCAGTACGTTACAATATACAACTGTACATTTGTAGAAAAAAGAGACTTAAGCTGTCTACAGATACTTCCTTATCTTCTCATCTTTCATCTTTTTCTTTTTAAATTTAATTTGTGTGGGTTTTTTCGTTGTTGTTGTTGTTTTGTTTTGGTAGAGATGGGGTCTTGCTATGTTGCCCAGGCTGGTCTTTAATGCCTGGCCTCCCAAAGTGCTAAGATTTTAGGCACAAGCTACCATGCCCAGCCTCATACTTTTTTCCCCTTCTTTCCCAAGTCTAGGCCTCCTAGGACGTAATCAAATTGACTTTTTACCATGTGCCATGTGTCTTATGTATTGAGACTTGAATCGTAGATTTAAATTTCAATAACTTTTACTAACAATCTTTGTTTCAGGACCATGTGCAGTGGCTCATGTCTATAACCCCTGCACTTTGGAAGGATTGCTGGAGCCCAGGAGTTTGAGATCAGCCTAGGTAATACAGGGAGATCCTGTCTCTACAAAAAAAACAATACAAATTAGCTGGGTGTGGTGGCACATGCCTATGGTCCCAGCTATTCAGGAGGCTGAGGTGGGAGGATCTCTTGGGCCTGGGAGGTTGAGGCTGCAGTGAGCCATGATCATGCCACTGCACTCCAGCCTAGGCAACAGAGTAAGACTTGGTTGAAAAAAAAAAAAATCTGACATGGTTTTGGTGTCAGACTTCTATACATCCCATAACTTTGTCCACACATTTATTAGCAAAAAATTATAGAACCTTGTCTGGAGAAGACTTGCCAAAGGAGAGCTTGCTATTCTACATGGAAAGTCAAACTTTCTTTAGTGGCCACTCCGACTTAAGGACCATCACTATAAATTCCAATGTGAGAGTCTCAGCAAAAACTGTGTGAAGGCTTTCTTTGTTCTTTGTTACTGTTGGGGCTCAGAACACGATATCCCCAAATACACATCTTGTCCTACTGAGTACTATAAACTGAAAGAAATCCAGAAAACTGCAGAAGCAGGAAGGTCACCCTCTGACCTTCTCCCTCCTCTCCTGACGACCCTCATGTAACAGGTGTCCTGCCCCGTACCCAGAGAAAAGAAATGTCACGCCGGGGATGGTAGCTCATTCCTGTAATCCTAGCACTTTGGGAGGCCAAGATGGGGGATCATCTGAGGTCAAGAGTTCGAGACCAGCCTGGCCAACATGGTGAAACCCCCTCTCTACTGAAAACACAAAAATTAGCCGGGCATGGTGGCATGTGCTTGTAATCCCAGCTACTTGGGAGGCTGAGGCAGGAGAATCTCTTGAACTTGGGAGGCGGAGATTGCAGTGACTCTAGATCACGCCACTGCACTCCAGCCTGAGTGACAGAGGGAGACTCCGTCTCAAAAAAAAAAAAAGTCACACAGGAACACCAGGAAGAATCTGAACAAATAAGCCTTGCTAAGTTTATGACACTAGATCAAACCCTTTTGGTGTCTCATCATATTTCTGCATGACTGTCCATAAAAACACGGTTTTCCCTGGGTCTTTGAGGCTTCGTTTCAGAAGGCACCTGTGTCACATAAAACTTGTATTAAATACATTTGTGTGCTTTGCTCTTGTTAACCTGTCTTTTGTTATAGGGGTGTCAGCCATGAACTCTGTAAGGGGTATGGAGAAATATTTTCCTACTTATAAAAGGAACCGATCCTCCAGCAGAAAGCGACCCAGTGACAGGTTCCTCCATGACCCAGCTCTGAAGAGCTTCTTGGGAAGCTTCTTTGAAACGGTAGCAGGAACTTTTAAATATGGATACTTTATTTTTAAAGTGAGAATTCTGGAATGGAGCCCAGTGAAGGGATTCGTGGCCTACCCAAGCCATACCGCTCTCGCGGTGGGATGGATGAGGAACCTGAGGCCAAGGACTTTGTGAACATGCTGAGGTCTGTTGAGGCCCCACGATGGTTAACCACTTTCCTATCCCTACAGGACAGAAAAATCACTTCCCCACTGAGGAGTTCTTTCCCCCAACTTCCAAAAGGAAAAAAATTCCCCCTACTTAATCAACTGATACGCAAACTTCCTTGTAACTGTTATTATTTAGGTCTAAGGTCTGAAACAGCACTAACCAGCCAGTGGGGAAAGCACTGATGTCCAGGGCACATGCGCAAGAGAGCAACTCTTAAAACGTGTTTAATTACAGGGAGCCCCTCACAGCATGGAGCCAGGACATATAGCTCTCAGAAAGCAATTTTCCATTTAGACGTGCTCCTCAGCTAATTAACGAAGCAAGCGGGCCAGCAGTCTGGACAAGGAGACAAGGAGCACCCCACATGTTACAACACAGGTAAAGGTATGTGTGAGCCGGAATGGAGATGGAACCTGCTGGAACCAAATGTGAAAACCAGCCATTTAGAGCAGTGGCCCTGATGGATGGGCAAGTGGCTGACTGGTGAATGACATGCTGCCCTCTCACTTCCAGGCTGAAACATGGAAACACTCTGGCCATCTGCTGTGTCTGCAGAGGTCCCCCACACAGACTTGGGGAAGGAAAATGCATGCTTTGGTTGCAGCTGTAGCACACACATGTGCACAGCGAATGTGTGTGCGCTCTGGGCTCTGCCAGGTTTGCAGGCTCGACCCTCCATGACTGACGTTTTTCTCCAATTGTTCTATCAGATTCCCCAGGTTTTTATAGGAATTGGTTTGTGTAGGGGGTGCAGGACACACAAGGGAGGGAGGATGCAGAGCAGCCACCGATTTGCAAACGAGCCCAATTCTACCGTGACCACTGAAATGCCTCACAGATGAAGGAAAGAGGCTCCAGTGCCTTGATGGAGGTTTGCGCCAGCCATAAATCCTGCTTCGCTTCCTTCCATTTACAGTTTATTGCATTAACATTTCTTTTGTGCCGGCTGCTGCTGGGAACCTATTGTAAATTTGGGCAATTACGACTTTTGTTCCATCTGCCCCTCCCCTCCTCAGTACTGTAACTTCAAAGGTGGCCAATTCAGTAGGGGCCAGCTCTGTGTCTTCAGTCCAACCTGAAATACATGTTAGAAATCACAGGCTCCGAGTGAAAGGTAGCAGAATAAATCAGAAAGATGCTGCTCCAGCCTTCTGAGATAGTCTTAAAATAATCTTTCTTAAACCTCCTGCACAATGCTCCCAAGTCAAAGCCTGGATCAGTATCTTCGTGCCTCCTTGTCCAAATCCCCCTTAAAGTAGATGTATGAGTCATTACTGAACCATGTCAAACAGGGAGTGTGCCCCCAAATACTGGGGTTTCCACCAGCCCTGCCTGTGCTTGGGTTTCAGTGGTACTTAAAATAATCTCTCCTCATGTATCTGCATAAGCCAGAGTGGGTCACATCACTGCTGCTGTGGGGATGAGGCAGCCTGAGGAAATCCCAGGATGCTGGTAAAGGCCCCACAGCAGATAAGGAGGGTGTGCACCCAGCTGGAAGGCTTGATGGATAATACCGAGCTGCCTCCATTCCTGATAAGCTGTCACTTGCTACAGGGAAGAGAGAAAGAGAAAGCCTGTGTTCCCAGGTGTGCTGGTGACTAAGGGCAGGAGGATGTTGCACTGGTCAGTTTTATTCTCAACAGTTTCCTAAGAACCTACTTCGTGTTTTGGTGAGTGCTGGACTCTGGTAGATACAAAGATGAAGAAGGATAATCCCTGTCTCAAGAAACTTAAAACCTAATAGAGGAGACAGATCTAATGATAATGAATATAAGATGCTTCATAATTAGTTTCATAACATAGGCACAAAATGCTATACATCCCAGTTCCTCAAAATGTTAAACATAGAGTTGCCCAGCAATTCCACTCCTAGATACATACCCAACAAAAATGAAAATGTATGTCCAAACAAAAACTTGTACACAAATGTTCATAGTGGAATTATAATGGCCAAAAAGTGGATATCCCCCCAAAAATATCCATTATTGGAATGGACAATGGGGTATATTCCTACAATTGAACACTACTGGGCCAGAAAAATGAATGAAGTACTAATACATGGTACAAAATGGACAAACCTTGAAAACATTATGCAGAGTGAAGGAAGCCAGAGATAAAAGGGCATATTTATATAGTACCATTTATAGGAAATGTCCCAAACAGACAAATCTATAGATTCAGAAAGCAGATTCGTGGTTGTCAGGAGAAAGGAAGAGGGGTGCATAGGGAGTGAACCCCAATGGATATGGGGTTGCTTTTAGGGTAAGGAAAATGTTCTGGAATTAGATAGTGATGATCATTGTACAACTTTGTGAACAGACTGAAAACCACTGAGGTGTGTCCTTTAAAAATGTGAACTTCATGAGAGTTGGACTACGTCTCAATAAAGTGATGATTTTTAAATGCAACGGGAGGTTAGTGTGGGGAGTAACTGTGCCTAAGGGCAGGGCTGGCACATATAATGCCTCTGCTGGCATTAAGCACAACTTGTGGATTCTAAGCACTTTCTTAAAATGAAAGAATGAGCGAAGAAAACAAGTCACTGGGTTTACTGTTGACTTCCAGACTATCATATCCATCCTGGCTATGAAGGATGGACACTGAGTTTCTATGTTCTGAAACTGTTATTACTTAGGCACAATCCACAGAAAGAGCAGTCTGAAAACTCAGGGACTCGGAGCTCCGTGCAACGTGGCTTTCAGGATCCTAGAAACCCTCGCTCTGTGTTCCTACCACCCTGGGCTGTTTCATCATGCCATGGGTCCCTCTGTATTTATTTGTCCTTTGCACTGTGCATGATTTGGAGGCAGTGACTATGCCTTTTTTCTCTGTATCTCTAGAACCAGCAGCACATAGAAGGGACTTGCCAGGTGACTGTGGAAGAAGGGAGGAAGTCACTATTTGCTTATGAGGAATGTATAGTCTAAATTTCAAGCTTTCTCATTTCTCCATTTTCTTATCAGGTACAGTGATTACACTAAAAATACTCTGGTATTCTAGTGCTGGTTTTTTTGTTTTTTAGGTCAAAATGGGTCATATAGTGGCAATTTCATATGGCTCAATCTAACACAAAGTCACTAGAAAGAATGTCTTTCGGGTCCCATTTCGTTATACAGAATGGTTTTTAAACTTCGGTCCCTGAAGATCCTTTGGAGAGCACCAAGAGAGAGGTAAGGGGGAGTGAATTTGATCCCCAACTGTCCCTTCCCCCCCAGATTTTTAGAGTTTCTATGTAAGAGTCAGTTTGAACAAAAGACTTGTGTCTAAAAATTAGTTCGTAACTAATTTATTTATAGAATTTATTTATACCTCTAGATCAACTTAGATATTCATTAAGAAAATATCCCCAAAACATGTTCTTTAGATCAAGGAAATAAAAAGTAATGCTTAAGCTTTTTGCTTTCAGTTCATTGGCAAGCCACAGTGCTTACACATTTTTATGCTGTCTACCATCAGTGCATCTAGGAAGGGGCATCTATGGATGAGGCTACCATGTGGGAAATTCTTGAGTGGGCAGTGAGAGAGGGTGAGCAACTCAAAGCAAGTAATCCAAGAGTTAATCAGGAGAGACACTCAATCCAGAAAGTGCTCATTAACCCAAGCCTTTCTGCATAGTGTCCCTACCACCCTGCTGCCTCTAACTAAACAAAACACGGTAGGTCTCAGTGTGAGAGAGCGCTTTTGTTCACATAGGAGGCTGACAGCTATTTGCAATGAGGGGTTTTTGTTTGTTTGTTTGTTATTCAAATAACTCTTTCCCCCTGAGGAAACTGAAAGGGAAAATGTCAGAAGTATGTGATTAATGATTTTTAAAAATAGATGGGATCTCCTGGTTGAATTGAAAAGTAGGTATTGAAAAGAATCCATTTCTAAATGGTAGATTTTCATATGTAAGTTTGATATTAATTCTTTCAAAAGAGTTGTGCCTGTGAGTCAGATAAATGACAGGAAGGTCTGTCTAAATACCAGCATCCTCGGAGGGGCAGCTGTTCAGAAACATTCTCAAATCATGAAGATAAATAGAACCGGAACACTGATGATTCCATCAACTGATGGTGAGGGAAGCATCCAATTCTATCTTAACCTCCAAGCTGTGCAGTATTACGGTGCTTCCTAAAATACTTTTAAACAAATACACAAAATGCCCATGTTGCTGGGGATGGGGGAAGTTGGTGATTGGGGTTGGGGGACACAGGGAAGAGAAGTAGAGAGGAAAAACATAACCAAAATCTACCTTCTTTTTTTAAGGTTTATTTTAATCAGATCTTAAAGCAAAGACAGAAGCTGAAAACATTTAGAGTAAACAAACAGCAAAGAACTCTGAAAGCTTAGCCGACCAGAACCCCGGAAGGAGCCGGCCTGGTACTGCCAGGCATGACTGGCTTTGGTGGATTTAACAATAAAAAAGAAGATGGCGCCAAATGACCAAACTACATGCAACCTTCCCTTCCCGCAAGAAAAGCGGATAAAACTTTCCACTGGGGCTGGGGGAGGAGGCAGGGGACCAGTCCAGAGAGATAAAATGCTACTTAACACAACAATGTGGATAGCATTTAGGCCACATGCAAATTTCATCCACAGAGCTTGCAAATGGCATGCAATTTACTGCTCAGAGGATGTAACCTATTTGAGTCTAGAGAGCTAATTAATAAAAGTCTAAAAAGAATGCAGAGTTAATCGCCATCCATCTCCTGGGCTATTTCAACTTGGTTTTTTACAGTTGCTGTTAAACAAAATTTTAAATACTGTCATAGCAATCAGTTATTAGTTACCTTAACAAGATGCAAGTTGGTGTTGGTCAAAGTTAAATCCTTTTTTAAAAAAAAATACTTGAAAAAGTTGAAGCTGCTCTTCTCTTTAGAGCATGTTCTGTGATGGATAAAAATGGTATCTATAAAGGTTTCAAGTCAGGTCACATTTAGAAAGTAATAGTAAATAACAGTAACTGGTAAAACACAGTCCTAGGTCTTACTTGCAATTGCTCAAGTTGAAACAATTGAATACAGTCTTCAAAAACCATACTCTCATTTACAGATATGATTGGGCACATGGGATTTCAATCATGCTCCTTCATTGCGGAGAATCATGAAATTAAAATGGTAGTAATTTTTACCTCTCTCTTTTCTCTTGCCTTTTTCTTCCTTTAAGCATGCCTGCACTAAGTAATTTTTGCTTTTCACCGATAACGAGAAGTTAAAGCCAGATTATTTTCTTTGGGATGACCTGTCAGTGATTGCAAGAATATAGTTCAAAACATCCTGCAACTGGTATATATGCAGCCCACCCTAAATCCTGTCTCCCCTGCAGCTTGCTGAAGGAAAGTGTGACGCCTCTCCATTCTGACCTGCTATGTATGCTTCTGGAATCCCGAAGCTGAGAATGAACTATATCCGCTTTGCAGTAATGAGGCTTAAAATGTGAAAGATTCTATAAGAGATTTTTGAGTGGATAAGATACTTGATGAATTTATATGAAGGTACTGGGACCCCAGATTCCAGTCACAGTGTACTTACTAAGGACTCCCAGATTCCAGTCAGAGTGTACTTACTAAGGACGGGAGGGGTGATGCTTGGGGTGTGAGGACAATTTTATGGAAAGTCCTTCCAAACTTGAGGGGGCAGATCTGGAAAATGCAAGTTTCACCTTGGCCTCAGTCCCAAAGGTGCATCTGTACCACTGACTTTTGTCAGGATGAATGATGGTGCTGAGTAATTTCAGGAAAGCAACTCATCTGCCCAAATATGATATGACTGCCAAAATATTCAGAATAATGTAGCTTAGCACTTCCTTCAATGTAATTTTACTTTCTGACTTCACAAATAAGGAAGAAGTTGTCTTTTGGCCACTTTAGCTTTTGCACTGGCTTTAATTCCCAGGAACGGCCACTGTCAGATCCTCCGTTCCATGCAGGAGCTGGAAGAGATGTAAGGAACGTATTTCTTCTCTCTTTCTTCATGTTACCACCTTCTCATTTCCAGTTCACTTGCTATTCTTAAAGAGTAATGCCAAGTTTGTACACTAAAACAAAAAGAATTGGACTAAAGAAAAGCCAAATAAGTAAATATGCTAATTCAGATTAACATATAAATCTTTAAAAAGTTCAACTTGTTATATGTAAAATTATTTTAATGACATATTGGAGAAAAATCTGGCATTATGCTGGCCAAGAAGGCAATACATTTAAGGCAATCTTACAAAGTATATGAAATCACAGACTGTAATATCCTGCAACTATTTTAATTTTAAAAGCTCAGTTTACAAATATATACTAATATTTTTCTCACATTTAATCACTCCCCCACTGTTTTAGCATAAGAGCTAAAATAACCTAAAATGGCCCCCTAAAACACACACAGCAAGTCTGTTACACAGATCTGGAAACCAAAAAAAATGAAGGAAGGAATTTTCAATAATCTGAAACAGAGTAGCAAAAAATGTGTGTGGTTTCTAGGTTTTCACTACTAATAAAAATTTTTCCTGGGAAAATTTTACTTTAAAGCAACTCTAAATGAAAACGCATATAATTAAGGGAAAGGGCCATTGCTTCAAACAGATTGACTGTCTTTAACAAGTTTCTCTCTTTCTAGCTACTCAGATATGCTATATTTCCTAATTATCACCTTTTAAGGGCCATCTGGGCCCATTCCTCCCCATCAGGGGGCAATTCCATTTGCATTGTTCCTGGGCTTAGTCATGATCAAGTAGTCTGGTGGTAAAGTTCATTAGAAATTAGAACAGAAGCATTCAACCCAACACAGTAAACCAAGTATCTGATACTCAGGCACCCGTAGGAGAGATGATAAGCATGTCAGACATATTCTCACATAACTAACAAGTCTTCAATGTGCATTTCATCCAACTGCTTAAAGAAACATTCAGCCTGGTCCCTGACCAGGTATGTAATGAAGATTTGATTAAGTCTTCTCACACTGCAAAACATTCTCAATTAAGGCAACATAAGTATAGTCCCTTATGTCTTTTGGTTCAAAAGTCTATTAAAAACCCTTTAATGGTTCCCTCATTTAGCCTACCATTCACAAGCAGTATACTACTTCCTTCCTGTAGAGAACACACAAGAATTATCCTAATCGTATTTTCTGTGAAAGAAACGCACATTACAGGAAAAAGCGGATCCAGCCCTCAGTCCGATGCTGACTAGCTATGGGTCCCTTCTGTCCTCACCAAGAGATCATCCTATAGATTCACAAGCTCTTTACAAACCTGTGTGTGTGCCAAAGGCATGCCTGGCCCATGGGTACGCTAGATAGTTCAGGCAGCTGCTCTTCCGCAGAGTTGACTGTAAAAGGTATGGCTAATTCAAGGCAGGCATATAAAAGGTTTCCCGCTTCATACCTCATAAGGTCTGATACATAAAACCCAGGAAATCGTTACCTGCCTCATCTTGCAATTTCTGAGCCTGGCTTGCAAAGGCCATCTTAATCCGCAACACCAGCCTATTGAGACTGAGGAGGAAGGAGTGCTCCATGCTGAGACCCACAGCCTCTTGGAGCTACACCTTAGTCTTGCAAATGAAGACAGCTGCAGCGGGCCCTAATCTATGCAAGGCAGGTGTAGCCCCAGGGCTCTCTGCAAGTGACCCTTGGAGCTATTAGGGCTGGGAAGTTAAGAAGTTACAGTTATAAAAAGAACTATTTCATAGCCTCTCATTATCGAGGTTACTAAGCTTTCTAAAGGAACAATGGCTTATTTCCTCCCATTTGCCTTGATATCCTCCCCTGACCTTCTGAAATTCCCTATTTAGACAGTTCCTAATTCTGACCCCAGCTGGGACACTTTAAATTGGTGGCATAGCTCGTCCCCAACTGATGCTATTCGTTCAATGCTATGTTGAAAATGTGATTGTCATCAAGTTTTCCATTTTAAAAACCTATCCTAAAATCCACTATCCAGACAGAAGTGGAGATTTCAGGAGAAAGTAATGCTTCTGTAAGCATCCCAAGATTCAATAATGCATATAAATGACACTTTAGTACTGCTTAGTAAATGAATCTACAGCAAAACATTGCACCACTGAAACTGAGCCAACAACAATTAACTCAAAAAGCAGTCACAGAGTCTCTGTCTCTCTCTGTCTCTCTGTCTCTCTCTCTCTCTCTATTGAAACAAATACGTCTATGTCTGAGGCCAGCTCCTGGCCTACAGTGTCCCCCAAAGTACTGTGGAAACAGAACTCCAAAGATGTTTCTCCTCTAGGAGGAAATGGCTGCGTCACTGTGTTACCAGCAAGGCCACCAGATGCTCAAAGGGGAGGCGGTGCTGATGCTGGGCTGAGCCCGTGAGTTGAGCACTAGGAGCTGCCGGCTTCTGTGAGTCAGGCCTATGTAATCTGGGAGCACAGTTTGGAATGGAGCAGCTATATATGCTCTGGAAGAACTCAGAGCATGTAGCCTGGATTGAAAGAAGGTCTCCTCTCAGGGCTCTCACCCTTTTCTTAGCTCAGAGTGTCCCTGAAACAGCTCCACATAAATTCCTGAGAACTGCCACACTGTCTTCTCCAGCGTAGCACAAAAGAGAATAAAGGGGGAAATTTGGTCCTGGAGTCAAAGGTGGGCTCTGAATCTGTTTGACTGTATAGTAGGAATCACAGCACTCTTATCACAGGGATGCAGGAGAAAAACGTCTACGAGATTCTTTTTCTTTTTTTGAAACAGGGTCTTGTTCTGTCACCCAGGCTGGAGTGCAATGGCTCTATCTCCGCTCACTGCAACCTCCGCCTCCTGGGTTCAAGTGATTCTCGTTCCTCAGCCACCCAAGTAACAGGGATTACAGGCGCACACCAACAAACCCAGCTAATTTTTGTATTTTTAGTAGAAGTGGGGTTTCACCCTGTTGGCCAGGCTGGTCTCGAACTCCTGACCTCAAGTGATCCGCCCACCTTGGCCTCCCAAAGTGCTAGGATTACAGGCGTGAGCCACCGCGCCTGGCCTCTAAGAGGTTCTTGACAGAGAAGGAGTCAGCAAACCTTAAGGCCATCCTCTTATCCACTGGGAATAAACCCCTCACACCACCACCATCTAAAGGAGTGAAGTTTTGCTCAGATGATGCTTAAATTATATCAGTTTCAGTAGAGGAGGTTGCTGAAACCCAAAATCATTGTATGTGATTATAGTGAAACTTTGTCATTCAAGTTCGTTTTTTTTTAAGTTAGATTTTAAGCTTACTTTAAAAATCTGGGAGCGGATATATTACTTCTGAAATAAAGATTATAAATATGTTTAAACATTGTCTTTTCTTGAAAAATTATTTTAATTTTTTATTAGTTCTACTGTATTTTTTTCCACCCTTCACTTTTGGAATACACATAATAGGCTTTTCCCCTCCTTCAATTTTTGTGGAACTGTTGAGTTTTCATAACAGTGTAAAGTTTGAAACAAGTACGGAAAGCTTGTAAATGTACCAGAAATGCTGTGCTATACTTCCATACCCATTACTTCTAACAATTTCACAAGAAGGACCACATTTTCGTGAGTTGTGTGATGTTTTAGCAACAAGACTCCTACGGACTTTAATGGAAGTCACACAGCTAAAACTCCATGCACCACTTTGAAAATTTAAGAGTAATTGCTAAGCCCCCCTTAGAGGGTCATAGAAATACTAAAAACCAAAGTATTTTGCTAAGAACTCCAATTATGCCTGAAGGCTTACATCAGATTTTATAAAATGATTGGTCACATATATAATGTACTCTAATGCTGTTTTATTGGCTGGTTGCTTTCTTTATAAAAGAAGGTCTTTGTGAACTCCTGTCTGAACAGGAACATACAATACAGTGACCTTTGGTTCAAGTGTTCACTTCAACCTATGGTTCAGTCTTAGGGGGTGGTAGGAGTGGGAAATAAATGGGCCTGGGACATTTTATCTTGTTATTTATTATTTCACAGGGGAATCATTACTACATCATCAGACTGGTAGATTTTGCAGAAATACATGAAGCTGTTGAACTTAACCAACCTGCCCTGGTGAACGTTCATCCTCAGAATCCCTTGTGACTGGCTGGGTTAAGAAGGCTGATCCTCTATGGGTGAGGAAGTGGTAGTAGCCTAAGAACCTTGTCTTAGTAGAACCTGCCTTCCTTCCAGAATCATGAGTAAGAAGGTTCATTCATTTGGTGGGAATCCAGCTTTTCTGTTTTAATTTTTGGTTTGTTTTGTTTTTAGATACAGTCATGTGCCACATAACTTTGAGGTCAACAGACCAAATATACTACAGTGCTCCCATAAGATTATACTGGGCCGGGCACGGTGGCTAAAAATACAAAAATAAGTTGGGTGTGGTGGCATGCACCTGTAATCCCAGCTATTTGGGAGGCTGAGGCACGAGAATTGCTCGAACTTGGGAGAGAGAAGTTGCAGATCGCACCACTGCCCTCCAGCCTAGGCAACAGAAAGAGACTCTGTCTCAAAACAAAACAAAACAAAACAAAATCATGCTGGGATCGGTGGCTCGCGTCTGTAATCCCAGCACTTTGGGAGGCTGAGGCGGGCAGAGCATAAGGTAAGGAGTTCAAGACCAGCCTGGTCAACACGGTGAAACCTCGTCTCCACTAAAAATACAAAAAAAAAAAAAAAAAAATTAGCTGGGCATGGTGGCCTGCGCCTGTAGTCCCAGCTACTCGGGAGGCTTACGCAGGAGAATGGCGTGAACCTGGGAGGCGGAGCTTGCTGTGAGCCGAGATCACGCCACTGCACTCCAGCCTGGGTGACACAGCAAGACTCTATCTCAAAAAAAAAAAAAAATATATATATATATATACACACACACACACACACACACACACACACACATATTTACATACAAATATATGTGTATATATAATATATAAATATATAAATATATACATAGCACATACAATCATACAGTACATAATAATTGATAATAATAAATGTTACTAGTTTATATATGTATTACGCTTTACATTTTATCTTTTAGACTATATGCCTCCTTATTAAAAAAAAGTTAACTGTAAAATAGCCTCAGGTGGGTCCTTGGGGAGGCATTCCAGAAGAAGGCATTGTTATCACAGGAGATGACAGCTCTGTGCGTGTAATTGCCCCTAAAGACCTTCCACTGGGACAAGCTGCAGAGGTAGAAGACAGTAATATTGATGATCCTGACCCTGTGTAGGCCTAGGCTAATGTATGTGTTTGTGTTTTTGTTTTTAACAAAAAGTTCAAAAAGTATAAAAAATAAAATTTGAAAATATAAAAACACATATAGAATAAGAGATAAAGGAAATATTTTTGTACAATGTGTTTCTGTTTTAAGCTGTTATTACAAAAGAGTCATAGTTAAAAATATATATAAAATTTATAGGCCGGGCGCGGTGGCTCAAGCCTGTAATCCCAGCACTTTGGGAGGCCGAGAAGGGCGGATCACGAGGTCAGAAGATCGAGACCATCCTGACTAACACGGTGAAACCCCGTGTCTACTAAAAAATACAAAAAAAAACTAGCCGGGCGAGGTGGCGGGCACCTGTAGTCCCAGCTACTCGGGAGGCTGAGGCAGGAGAATGGCGTAAACCCGGAAGGCGGAGCTTGCAGTGAGCTGAGATCTGGCCACTGCACTCCAGCCTGGGCGACAGAGCGAGACTCCGTCTCAAAAAAAAAAAAAAAAAAAATTTATAGGCCAGACGCGATGGCCCAAGCCTGTAATCCTAGCACTTTGGGAGGCCGAGGTGGGCAGATCATGAGGTCAGGAGTTCAAGACCAGCCTGGCCAACATGGTGAAACTATATATATAGTTTATAAAGTAAAAAGTTGGGCCAGGTGTGGTGGCTCACACCTGTAATCCCAGCACTTTGGGAGGGTGAGGCGGGTGAATCACCTGAGGTCAGGAGTTCGAGACCAGCCTGGCCAACATGGCGAAACCCCCGTCTCTACTAAAAATACAAAAATTTGCCAGGTGTGGTGGCAGGTGTCTG
Organism: Trachypithecus francoisi; assembly: GCF_009764315.1. Taxonomy (NCBI): domain Eukaryota; kingdom Metazoa; phylum Chordata; class Mammalia; order Primates; family Cercopithecidae; genus Trachypithecus; species Trachypithecus francoisi. The sequence continues at coordinate 15,602,272 of NW_022681463.1, forward strand.
TAGTCCTGGCTACTCAGGAGGCTGAGGCAGGAGAATCGCTTGAACTCGGGAGGCTGAGATTGCAGTGAGGCGAGATCGCGCCACTGTACTCCAGCCTGGGTGACAGAGTGAGACTCCGTCCCCAAAGAAAAAAAAAAAAAGAGTAAGTTAAGGTTGATTTACTACTGAAGGAAGAAATCTTTTTTTTTTTTTATAAAGGTAGTATAGCCTAAGTATATAGTGTTTACAAAGTCTACAGTAGTGACAGTAATGTCTTAGGCCTTCACATTCTCTCACCGCTCACTCACTGACTCACCCAGAACAACTTGAGGTCCTGCAATCTCCATTCATGGTAAGAGCCTTCTGCAGGTGTTCCATTTTAAATCTTTTATGCAGTATTTTTACTGTACCCTTTTTCTGTTTATATATGTTTAGATATGGAAATCCTTACCATTGGCTGTTATCCCAGCACTTTGGGAGGCCAAGGTGGGCGGACCACAAGGTCAGGAGTTCGAGACCAGCCTGGCCAATATGGTGAAACCCTATCTCTACTAAAAGTACAAACATTAGCCACGCGTGGTGGCGGGTTCCTGTAGTCCCAGCTACTCAGGAGGTTGAGGCAGGAGAATCACTTGAACCCAGGAGGTGGAGGATGCAGTGAGCCAAGATTGCACCACGGCACTCCAGCCTGGGCAACAGAGCGAGACTCTGTCTCAAAAAAAAAGAAAAAAGAAAGAAATTCTTACCACTGTGTTACAATTGCCTACAGTATTCAGTAGCTACATGTTGTGCAGGTTTATGTCCAAGGGGCAACAAGCCATACCATACAGCCTAGGTGTGCAGTAGGTTGTAACATCTAGGTTTGTGGAAATACATTCTGTGATGGTAGCACAATGATAAAATTGCCTAAGAATACATTTCTCAAGACGTATTCTCGTTGTTAAGTGACGAATGACTGTAATCTGAGACTGACAGAAAAGATGCAAGGAGGCATGGAGCAGTGGCTCACGCCTGTAATCCTGGCACTTTGTGGGGCCAAGACAGGTGGAACACTTGAGGTCAGGAATTTCAGACCAGCCTGGCCAACTGGTAAAAGCCTGTCTCTACTAAAAATACAAAAAGTAGCCAGGCGTTGTGGCACATGCCTGTAACCCCAGCTACTCGAGAGGCTGAGGCAGGAGAATCGCTTGAACCCGGAAGGTGGAGACTGCAATGAGCCGAGATTGTGCCACTGAACTCCAGCCTGGGCAACAGTGGGAGACTCCATCTCAAAAAAAAAAAAAAAAAAAAAAAAAAGCAGGGATAGCTAATAACTAATTCCTGAATTCCCCTTACCCAGTCTCACCAACTGTTAGCACTGTTAACATTCTGCCACATTTCTTTATCATTACTGCTCTATCTTGGTCTCTCTCTCTCCATATGCATAGATACAGATATAGATAGGTAGATATGCATAATATATACAGATATACATTTATTTTTATATATTATGCACCTGTATTTTTTTCCTTGAACCATCTGTAAGTTATATTCATTGTGCCCCTATACTCTTAAATGGTTCCCCAAACCAAGGACACTCTCCTACACAACTGTATTGCAATTATCCAAATCAGAAAATGTAACATGAGTATGATACTAGTATCTATTCTACAGACCTTGTTTAAATATCACAAATTATTCCAATAATGTGCTTTATCTCCATTTTTTTTTTTTCTGGCTCAAGATCCAATCCAGAATCACTCATTACAGTCAGTGATGATGCTTCTTTAGATGCAGTAAGTTACAGCACTACTTCCTTTTAAGGACTTGTTCATAGACTAAAGACTCCACCCATAATCATCTGATATTATGGTGCTGGTCCAAAATAATCACAAAGGAAAAATTTCAATTTATAGGACAACTCAAATTATGTTTTTCTTCCTTTTGTGGGATAGGAAAGAGTGTGTGGATAGGCCATAGTAAAACATCATGAAAAATGTGGCGCTTATCAACTAGGCAGTTTGTTTATTGGGTCCATGTCTGATGCTAATGCTACTAAGGTTTCAGGCAGTGGGAGAAACCCAGTGGTCTGTCCTAAGGCCAAAGACTGGGTCCTTAGTTTCAGCCGCCATCCACGTCTTTGCTACCGCACAGAAAGAGGGCTAAATATGGAGCACAAGTATTCCATAGGCACATTAGGCAACAGCACCAGGGAACACACTCAGAATCCTTCTACCCTGGTGGGCCATTCTGTGATGGAAGCACACTGGGTAACTCAAGGTCTCACTTAGGTATAAAACAAACAAGCTTTTCGAATGGTGATGACAAACTCTGGGTTTTGGATTGAGAAGGAGAGGTTTGTTTTCTTCTCTGACCAGTCCATTATTTTTGGAGGCCTCATGTAAAATTACCTTTTATAAGGTTGGTCAACTCAGATATCATTCTTTTATTTCATTGCAACAGGAAGATTAGTTAGGCAACTCTGCTATCCTAACCTTATGAATGTCGCTTTGTCAGGCTAAGTTATGCACCTTCTAACTTGATTCACAAAACAATGAAAGTAGAATCTAGGAAAATTGGAGTAAGTTTTCATGGAAGGGTGGACTGTATCATCGAAGACCTGCAGGCAGGACCACAGAGAAGTACAAATGGTGCTCTACAAATTAAAAATGGGTGTCAGATATTATCCTGTGAATGTGTGAAGGAAGACGATATTTATAAAGAATGCTTTTCATTTGCTGTCATAGGCACTGCCATATTGAAATCCCCCCATTAATTAGTAGGCCAACTTTAAACTGACACTTCCCATGAAAACATTAGCCAGTTTTCAAAGTTGTGAATGCAAAAGCTTCCAGCACAAATACTGAAAAGTACAAACTGAGCATCCTAAATGTTTATATTAACTATTGCCCCAAGAAGATAACATGGTCATTTAATATTATTTAATGCCTAAGCACATGCATTAGACAGTAACATACATGGCTCTTTAGGATGCTGTTTCTCACATCAGGACCTAGTTGGCCAAACGTTTTCTTTGAATGATGTTTAATAACGTGCACCTGGAAATCTGAGGGCAGCTGTGGTATTTTCTATGTAATTAATGGCTAGAGGAATCCATAGAAATGCTTTTCTTCCCATTTCTACCAGACATTTCCCTCCCACCCTCTCCTTCCCATTTTGGAAAGGGAAGAAATATGGCTTATATAAAGTGGATTGTGGTTACTCATTACATGACATTTGGACAGATGTGTCATTTGCAGATATAACAGGTCTGTGCTTCACCACCCCCTACATAATTACTCAGATCACCATCTGAGGAGCTGTAAGGCTGATTCACAAGGAAAAAGAAAGTCCCAGCACAGTGGAGATCTGAGTTACACTGGGAAACAGAAACACAGATTCCCCAAGTGAGGAAGATGGACGCTGAATACCCTAAAAGGTCACGTTAAAGAGGAGTTCAAAGAGCATTTCTTGAGGCCCAAAAGTTCGATTCTCCTTTTTAAACATGTATCTAGGGCAGAATTTAATTAGCTTATACAATGTTGGTACAATTAGCTTATACAATTTTTCTTTTTTCTTTTTTTTTTTTGAGTCGGAGTCCCGCTCTGCCGCCCAGGCTGGAGTGCAGTGGCCGGGTTCACGCCATTCTCCCGCCTCAGCCTCCCGAGTAGCTGGGACTACAGGCACCCGCCACCTCGCCCGGCTAATTTTTTGTATTTTTAGTAGAGACGGGGTTTCACCGTGTTAACCAGGATGGTCTCATCTCCTGACGTGATCCGCCCACCTTGGCCTCCCAAAGTGCTGGGTTTACAGGCGTGAGCCACCGCGCCCGGCCTATACAATTTTTCTAATGAGCAATATATCAGAAATACAAACAAGTTAAAATATTTTGAGTGAGAAAAACAATGGTTGCATAAGTGTCCAGCACATACTAGGTCCTCAATAAATATCTAGTCAGTGAATAAATGCTAACAGAATTATCCTGTACTTTCTAGAATTCTTTTGTTTGCTTTTTTTTCCCTGTACTTTCCATTTTTAAACAGTTAACCTAAATTAAAATATCAGGAGACTGAAATATTTCACACTCTTTCTGCCTACCTTTTCTTTAATTATATAAAAGATGATTGTAACAAACGCACAATGTAAGCCTCCTCAAACAAAAAAGATAATAATACTTTCCTGATTTCAGTTTGGTTGCAGAAAAAAAGGCAAATTGGTGCATAATTAACAATTTGTTGGTGTAAATTCATCTGCATCTTTTAATTGGTGTTAATTAGATTAGGACTAAAATTTCTTTAATCCTCTATCTTGCCTTTTTTGATGCAAACTAATTTTCTCAGCTGGATGTCAAAGTTTCCCATTAATTACACTTTTCTAAAAGGAGCTTCTTCAACAATGTAGACTCAAACATATAGACCAAGAGCAGATTTCAGCAGAGCTTGGAATCAACCTTTTGAGAAAAATAAGGCACGGTGAGAAGTGACACTTAGGAGATAACTAGTGAATTTACCCAAATTCACTGGTGAATCAAGGCTTCCACAATTAGCAAATCAGGGACTGTCTGATACATGAGAGCCTCCAGCATTTGGTAGCTGTAAATAACACCCTGTAACACAACTCTGCCACAGTACAGATGTTAGAGCAGACCTTCTGAAACAACAATGACAAAATGTTCAGCCGTATGGTTAAGAAGACAACTTGCTTTTAAATCTCAACAATATTGATAACGCCGTTGCCTTTTACTCTGCATCACCCAGGGGCCATTCATAATGCTGGCCTGGCTATTTCCAGTGGAAAACACGTGCAATGTAAACCATCTTAAGTGAATTAAGTTCCACATTTCATATGGTTTCCTCCAAATATTGCAACTCTTCTACAACGGTTAGCATGTCAGGAGGAAAAGCCACAAAATACATTCAATATCTTTTATGGTAAGGTGACCCGAAATAAAATTTTATGTAGTCAAGGATTTCTGATAGTTCTTTATCCATAGCTTTCCTCTCACTCTGTAGCAGTGATGATTGAAACCCGATGTGTACTGCAAAAAAGGGCTATAAATCTTTTTATGTACAAATAAAACAGTAGCCATTAAATTTTGCTATGATGTCTGAGTAGATATTCAGCATGAAAACATGATAAAACAACTGTAAACTGATTGTGATCAAATGTAATTACAATGACTTGTCTCCAATGAATGACATGAACTAAATACAGTCACAGACTTCTCCAAAATTACTTTGGGCAAAGAACCAAGGGAACACTATATCCTTTCTTCACTAAAGGCATTTTGCCAAATAAATCGCAAACACACAAGCTTTAATAACCACTGCCAAAAAAGCACTTGGGAACTCATTATGGAAACGTTTAAAACACACACAGACACAGACACACGTGCACTCATATTTAATAAAAACTCTTCCTCTATATTAATATAATTTTACTGAAAAAGCCACGTGTTTTGAGATTAATTGGTGCTCCCCAGAAGTAAATCCAAGGAGTGATAGGCAATTACAAGCTTTTTTTTTTTTTTTTTTAATCTCAAAGTCAATGTATTTGGCTGCCGTTTCTGGCATCTTTATCTTGGAGAGGCTACAAGAAAATCTACTTTGATGTTTTTATGCAGCTAAAAGTAAACAATGATCTGGATTCTGAAATAATCCAATCTTTTTAATAAGCCAACGCAGGTAGATTCTCTCCCTCATTCTCTGCCCTTTTTGAGGTGACTTATTGCACTACCTCCGGGAACAGAAAAAATAAAAACGACCATATACACAGGACTCACATTCAACAGTAATTATGGCTGACACAGGTCTAAGAACCTAAGGACCTAGGAAAGAAAAGGGGACAATTTGTGTTCTCAACTCTACTTTTCAACTTTTGTCCGTTTTTGTTTTGTTTTGCTTTTTAACCTCTAGTCCTGAATTGTGGCAGTATTTATCTATACAACATTTGGGAATATTATTAAGAATGAAGGGCTGAGAGCTGTGGCTCATGCCTGTAATCCCAGCACTCTTGCAGGCAGGTGGATAACCCAAGGTCAGAAGTTCGAGACCAGCCTGACCAACAGGGAAAAACCCCATCTCTACTAAAAATACAAAATTAGCTGGGCGTGGTGGGGCATGCCTGTAATCCCAGCTACTCGGGAAGTTGAGGCAGGAGAATCGCTTGAACCCGGGAGGTGGAGGTTGCGGTGAGTCAAGATTGTGCCATTGTACTCCAGCCTGGGCAACAAGAGCAAAACTTCATCTCACAAAAAAAAAAAAAAAAAGAATGGAGAAGGCTGGGTGTGGTGGCTCATGCCTGTAATCCCAGCACTTTGGGAGGCTGAAGCGACTTGAGGTCAGGAGTTTGAGACCAGCCTGGCCAAAATGGTGAAATCCCGTCTCTACTTAAAAAAAAAAAATTAGCCAGGCCTGGTGACAGGTGCCTGTAATCCCAGCTACTTGAGAGGCTAAGGCATGAGAACAAGTGAGGTGGAGGTTGCAGTGAGCCTAGATTGTGCCACTGCACTCCAGCCTGGGTGACAAGAGTGAAACTCTGTAGGAAAGAGAGGAGAAGACAGGAGGGGAGGGGAGAGGAGGGATGAAAGAGAGAAAGAAAAGCGAAAATAAAAAGAAAGGGAGGGAGGGAGGGAGGGAGGGAAGGAGGGAGGGAGGGAGGGAGGGAAGGAAGGGAGGGAGGGAGGGAGGGAGGGAGGGAGGAAAGAAAGGAAGTCAGTCAGTGGCCAGGGGTGGTGGCTCATGCCTGTAATCCCAGCACCATGGGAGGCCAAGGTGGGCAGATCAACTCAGGGTAGGAGTTCGAGACTAGCATGGCCAACATAATGAAACTCCATCTTTACTAAAAACACAAAAAAATTAGCCAGGTATGGAGGCACGGTGCCTGTGATCCCAGCTACTCGGGGGGCTGGGGCATGAGAATCACCTGAACCCTGGAGGTGGAGGTTGCAGTGAGCTGAGATTGTGCTATTGCACTCTAATTCCATTCCTAAGTATAACCCCAGAAGAAATATACCCATACAACAATGTGTACAGAAACGTTCATAGCAGCATTATTCCTAATAGCTAAAAAGTAGAAATAACCTAAATTTCCAACAACTAATCAATGAGTAAATAAAATATGGTATATATTAGTACATACAGTGGAATATTATTTGGCCCTAAAAAGGAATGAAGTACTGCCACATGCTACAACTTGGATGAAGCTTGAAAACATCACACTAAGTGAAAGAAGCCAGTCACAAAAAGACCACATATTGTATGATTTCATGTATATGAAGAGTCCAGAATCGGCAAATATAGAGAGACAGAAAGTAGACTAGTGGTTGCCTAGGACTGAGGGTTTTGAGGGAAAAGGAAGAGTGACTGCTAATGGGAACAGGGTTTCTTTTGGGGCTGAAGAAACAGTGATAGAAATAAAATTAATCATGGTGACGGTTGCACAACACTGAATAGACTAAAAACCATTAAATTCACTGAACTGTATACTTTAAATAGGTGAACTGTATGAGATGTAAATTACATCTCAAAGAAGCTGATATAGACACATAAAGCCTATACACATATAGGGTATACATATATAAGGTAGAAACAGTCACATCTGTAATGCAGTGGTCCTGGTCCCCTTTATGTATGTGACAGCAGAAGATGCAGCATCAATATTAAAGCCTGATGAGTGCTCCAAATATGGTTTTATTTAAATATTGTCTGCCTCTGAAGAGGAGGAATATTAGGAAAAATCCATTCCATGCTTCTAGCAAATCTGCTCTTCTCAAGGTCACCCATGGCCCCCACGTGGCTAAATCCAATAGCCAATTTTTGTTTTTTTAAGAGACAGAGTCTGGTCTGGCTATGTTGCCCAGACTGGAGTGCAGCAGCTATTCACAGGAGCAATCATTGTGCTCTGCAGCCTCGAACTCCTGGGCTCATGCCATCCTTGCATCTGTCTCCCGACGGCTGGAATTGTAGACAAGCGCCCCTGCATCCAGCTTTCAATAGCCAATTCTTGGTTTCCTAATCATCTGACCCAGTGTCAGCAGCATCTGGTGCAATCACTCCCTCCCAACTTGCTGTACTCTTTTCACTTGGTTCCCAGGACACACACTCCTTGGTAGTCATCCTATCTTACTGCTCGCGACTTCCCCATCTCCTTTGCTGGGTCCCCCCTCCACTTCTTCTTACGCATCCCTTAATGTTGGAGTGTCCAACATTAAGACAGAAAATAGATTAGTGGTTGCCTTGGGCTGAGGTCTTCGTGGGGAAATGGGGTGTGACTGCTCAGTCAACTCTGGGTCCATTCCTAGGTGACCCCAGATTTTAAATACCATTTATCTGCCAACAGCTCCACATGTACATCTCCAGACCCAGCCTCTCTCCCCCAAATTGCCTACTTCATACCTCCACTTAGAATTTTAGTAGCTATCGGCCGGGCGCCGTGGCTCAAGCCTGTAATCCCAGCACTTTGGGAGGCCGAGACGGGCGGATCACGAGGTCAGGAGATCGAGACCATCCTGGCTAACACGGTGAAACCCCGTCTCTACTAAAAATACAAAAAACTAGCCAGGCGAGGTGGCGGGCGCCTGTAGTCCCAGCTACTCGGGAGGCTGAGGCAGGAGAATGGCGGGAACCCGGGAGGCGGAGCTTGCAGTGAGCTGAGATCCGGCCACTGCACTCCAGCCCCAGCGACAGAGCAAGACTCCGTCTCAAAAAAAAAAAAAAAAAAAAAGAATTTTAGTAGCTATCAGCTGGGCACAGTGGCTCATGCCTGTAATCCCAGCACTTTGGGAGGCCGAGATGGGCGGATCACGAGGTCAGGAGTTCGTGACCAGCCTGGCCAACATGGTGAAACCGTCTCTACTAAAAATACAAAAATTAGCCGAGCATGGTGGCACATGCCTGTAATCCCAGCTACTCAGGAGACTGAGGCAGGAGAATCGCTTTAACCTGCGAGGCGGAGATTGCAGTGAGCCAAGATCATGCCATTGCCCTCCAGCCTAGGTGACAGAGCAAGACTCCATCTCAAAAACAAAACAAAAAAAGATTTCTAGTAGCTATCTTAAATTCAACATGTCCAAAGCTGAACTCTTGACCTCCATCCCTATCCACAACAAAAGCATGCTCCATTTATTGCCAAACCCATCCTGAAAGCCACTCTTTCCCTCCAGTCACACAAACCAAAAACCTTGACAGTCATCCTTGATTCCTCTTTTATTTCCAACTGAAAAACACTCAACCCACCAGGAAATCTCATTGATTCTGCTTCAAAACATATCCCAGGTACATCTCACTCAGTTTGAGACACCATCAGCTCTCACCTGGCTCACAGCAACTATCTCCTGATGGGTCTCCCCACTTCAACCCTCGTCTCCTACATGGTATTCTTAACACAACTTCTGGAGGGATCTGTTTAAAACCTCTGCAATGGCTCCCCATTCCACCGGGAGTAAAGCCAACATCCTTCCAGCCATCTGGCCTCTGGTTCCCCCTCTGGTCTCACCTCCACTGCTGTGGACCCGTCACTCCACACTAACCCACAGCCCTCCTTGCTAACCATGGACACACAGGGCTGCTCTGCCTAGACCATTCTTCCTCAAAAGTATTCAAGGCTAAGTCCTTCCTCTCCTTCAAACTTCTGCTCAGATATTACCTTCCAGTGGGGCTTATCTTTACCCCCTATTTAAAATAGCATCTTGCCTCCCCTCATTTCCTTTGCCCCTGTTGCACCATTTCTTTTCTTTCTTTTTTTTTTTTTTTTTTTTTTGAGACAGAGTCTCGCTGTGTTGCCCAAGCTGGAGTGCAGTGGTGCGATCTCGGCTCACTGCAACCTCTGCCTCCTGGGTTCAAGTGACTCTCCTGCCTCAGCCTTCCGAGTAGCTGGGATTACAGGTGTGCACCATCATGCCTGGCTAATTTTTGTATTTTTAGTAGAGACAAGGTTTCACCATGCTGGCCAGGCTGGTCTCGAACTCCTGACCTCAGGTGATCTGCCTACCTCAGCCTCCCAGAGTGCTGGGATTACAGGCGTGTTACCATGCCTGGTCCCTGTTGCACCTCTTCTATTGCACCATGACACTGGACACTTTCTAAAATTCTCCATGACCAACTTATTTATCTCTGTTGTTACCATCAGCCCGCTAAAATGTAAGCTCTACGGGGGGCAGATTTTGGTTCTGTTCATGGATGGATCTCCCCAGTGCTCTGAACATGGGCACTCCTCAATACCCATTGGGCACATGGATGAAGGACCACTAAAGATCCCATGCACCCTTCCCCTGCCAATAACTTTAAGGGTTAAGGGCATAAATTTTTGCCACACAGATTTCCAAACAAAATGAACAGTGGAGAAAAATGAGGTAAAATGTTATTGTTGCTGCTTAATATATATTTTTTGAGATAGGGTCTTGCTCTGTTCCCCAGGCTGGAGTGTGATGGCATGATCACAGCTCACTGCAGCCTCAACCTCCTGGGCTCAAGTGATCCTCACACCTCCCGAGAAGCTGGGACTATAGGCACACACCACCACGCCTGTCTAATTTTTTTTGTTTTTTGTTTTTTTGTAGAGATGGGGTTTCACCATATTGCCCAGGCTGGTCTCGAACTCTTGGGCTCAAGCGATCCACTTGCCGAAGCCTCCCAAAGTGCTGGAATTATCGGTGTGAGCCACCATGCCCAGCCCTGTATAATATTTATTATAGCCCTGAAATACACTAGGTGACAGAGAAGAGAGACTCTCAATTCCATGTCTTGTGGATTTTTAGATACTTACACTCACCCAGTAAAGAAAAACTGGCAGGCAGCTAGGCACAGTGGTGCATGCCTGTTGTCTCAGCTACTCTGGAGGCTGAGGAGGGAGGATCACTTGAGCCCAGGAGTTTGCGGTTGCAGTGAGCTATGACTGCAACATTGCACTCTGGCACTCCAGCCTGGGTAACAGAGTGGGATCCTGTCTCAAAAAAAAAAAAAAAGAAAGAAAGAAAGAAAGAAAAAGAAATTCCCAAAGAAAAAGATTCCAGGAGTCACCTACAGTGTATTTATTCTTCCTTGAGAAGGGCTCTAACAAGAGGGATGACAGCTAATAACAATACGGCTCTGTATAAAGGACCTATATCATCGTCAAAAAGACGTGAGACATACCCGTCACTCAAGAATCACCCAGGAGGCCTGTAGTGCCTGCCTCAGAGGTGACACCCTAAAGGAGATGGTGAAGGGTGGAGTGAGTGCGAGGATCTGAGAAGGGGACTGTGTGCTTGGGAGGGAGGTGCGCAAGTCGGGGATGTGAGTCCAGGCACAAGGGTAGTCTCTCACACATCCCTTCTAACCTACCAGTTTGAGTCCCTGTCACCTACTAGGAGGACTTTTGTAGTACTTTTTTTTCTTTTCTTTTCTTCTTTTTTTTTGGGAAAGAGTCTTGCTCTGTCACCTGGGCTGGAGTGCAATGGCGTGATCTCGGCTCACTGCAACCTCTGCCTCTTAGGTTCAAGCGATTCTCCTGCCTCAGTCTCCCAAGTAGCTGGGATTACAGGCACGCACCATCACACCTGGCTAATTTTTGTATTTTTAGTAGAGATGGGGTTTCACCATGTTGGCCAGGCTGGTCTTGAACTCCTGACCTCAAGTGATCTGCCTACCTCGGCCTCCCAAAGTGCTGGGGTTACAGGTGTGAACCACTGTGCCCAGCCTACAATAGTTTTCTATTCTTAGCTTTTCTGTTTCAGTCTCTCCCTTGCCTTCACCAAGCCCTTCAATATATTTTGTCCACGGCTATAGATCAATCTCCTTAAAGTGCAATCATACCCTCCCCTGATCAAACACTTCAGTAGCAACTCCCTGCTCAGTTCAAACTCTTTGGCCTGCAGTAGGGAAGACAAACATTATACGAGAAAACAAAACACAAAAATGGACAGACTGTGATAAATGCCATTAAGGAAAGAAACAGGATGCTGTCAGAGAGAATCATGGCAGGGGGCTGAGGATAAGAGTCCTCTAATAGGATGGTAGGGAAGGCTTTAGGGCCTCAAGAGGAGAAGGAGCCGGCTACAGAAAGAATCCAGCAGCAGAACCAGCTAGTGCAACAATCCTGAGGCAGGAACTAGCTCGCTGCATACTGCAGGCACTGAAAGGAGACCAGTGTGTCACAAGGCCAGAGGACGAGGGAGAGAGTCCCGTAAGATGTTGCTGGAGAGGTCAGCAGGAGCCAGCAATGCAGGGCTTCGGTGGCCACCGTAAGGAGGAGGGATTGTATTCCAAGTTCAATGGGATATTTTGAAAGATATGTAGGAAGGTGACATGATCTGATTCTCTGGCTTGCTGTCTGAAGAATGGAAGAGGAGCAAGCATGAAGTAAAGACCATGGAAAATACTGACATCTTTCATGGCCCAGTATTCCCAAGGAGCAGAGACGTTCCATGGGCGGAAGATTGAGCTGAATGGTAGAAAGGGACCACGGAAGGTCTAGCTAAGATCAGGGGGTCAATTTTGCAATTAAATCGTATTTTTGTTGTTGCTGTTGTTTTGGCCAAAAACAAACTGTAAAATTCAAAACAGTCAGTAATAGAGGAAATGTTCACAAATATGAAATGTTACAACATTCTTGTTTTTCATTTGGATAGTTGAAAGAAGGGCAGAGAGAGATTCCTGAATCGTAAAACAGGCCAGTAGATGCCTGTTTTTAGAGCATGTGTCAAGAAACTGCAGGTAAGTTTTGTTTCAGGCAACATAAACAAGTTTTGTCTCAGGAAACTGCTATGGGAAATTCCACGTAAGGCAACTTGGATGGTGAAGAACTTCTTAAATTTAATTTTTAGTTTTTCTAGAGACAGGGTCTCGCTATTTTGCTCAGGCTGGACTGCAGTGACTATTCATAGATGCAATCATAGCTCACTATAGCCTCAAACTCCTGGGCTCAGGTGATCCTCCCACCTCAGCCTCCCAAGTAGCTGGGACTATAGGCATGGACCATTGTGCCCCGCTCTTTTTTTTTTTTTTAAGATGCAGTTTTGCTCTGTCGCCCAGGCTGCAGTGCAGTGGCATGATCTCAGCTCACTGCAACCTCCGCCTCCCGGGTTCAAGCAATTCTCATACCTCAGCCTCTTGAGTAGCTGGGACTACAGGTGCATGCCACCACACCCGGCTAATTTTCATATATTTTTTAGTAGAGACGGGGTTTCACTATGTTGGCCAGGCTGGTCTCAAACACCTGACTTCAAGTGATCTGCCTGCCTCAGCCTTCCAAAGTGCTGGGATTATAGGTGTAAGCCATGGCACCCAGCCTGTACCCAGCTCTTAAAGTATCATTTATACACATGGAAATTTCTAACAGGCCCCTCGCTAAAACAATAGAATGAAAAAATATGCCTATAAGGAAACTTAACAGCTTGAGTAAGCCCAACAGCAAAACTTGTCTTGCAGTTCTAGGAACCCTGTCACTAATCATAAGATATATGCTGTGTGGGGTGCAGAACACTGTTTGTATCTCAGTCGTGAGTAACAGCTCTTAAAAGCTAAAAATAGCAATCTTCATGGGGAATGAAAAAGAAAATTTACAATATCCATGCGATTGAAGGTAGGCTCTCAGTAAATTAAGAAATCTTTTCAGAGGCAAAGAAAATGAAATAATGATTTCAAACTACCACCCAACTCTACATTTCCTATTTGGAAAGCTAAGGTTCTTTGGAATATCTAACATTCTCAAGGCTTATGACACCCTCCCCCACATCCCACCTCTCCCCTCTCTCCAATTCTTAAAAAAATGACCGCATAACATGCTTGTGGGATTTTTGCAAATGGCTAGAGAAGGCTCTGGAAGGAAGAAAGGACAAGTGAGAATTCTTCACATGTCTCCATGCCCCTAATGCCTCACTCCCTATTCAAAGCTGAGGACCTGGCCAGGCGTGGCAGCTCACACCTGTAATCCCAGCACTTTAGGAGGCCGAGGCGGGCAGATCATGAGGTTGAGAGATCGAGAGCATCCTGGTCAACATAGTAAAATCCCATCTCTACTAAAAATACAAAAAAATTAGCGGGGCATGGTGGCACATACCTGGAGTCCCAGCTACTTGGGAGGCTGAGGCAGGAGAATTGCTTGAACCCGGGAGGTGGAGGTTGCAGTGAGCCGAAATCGCGCCACTGCAATCCAGCCTGGTGACAGAGTGAAACCCCGACACAAAAAAAAAAAAAAAAAAAAAAAAGCTGAAGACCTATAAAGGCACCCCTAGATCTGCCCACACTTCTTGGGGATCTGCCTCCTGCCTTCCCCCCTCCCAGAACCAGCTTGTCCTGCCCTGGACCCCCTAGTGAATCTGGCTTCTGCGCTCTTCACCTAGATTAACACCTTGATTCAACCATATTATGGCCTTGGAGTGTGGTTTCATCCCTTCATCCTATATTCCGGATTGGCTCCAGCACCTCGAACCTGGCCAGGCCACCCCCAGCTTGGCATCCCAGAAGCCGGGCAGGCTGGGGTTGCTGTGCTGTTGTGCCATCCTCATGCCCAGGGAGGGGATTTAGACATCAGCAGTAACGAGTGATAGTTCTCATTTTTCTTCTATCTACCAAAACACATTCATCTTGTTCAAATAGCCAATATTCTTTTTTTTTTTTTGAGATAGAATTTCACTCTGTCACCCAGGCTGGAGTGCAGTGGCATAATCTCAGCTCACTGCAACCTCCACCTCCCAGATTCAGGTGATTATCTTGCCTCAGCCTCCTGAGTAGCTGAGATTCACAGGCAACTGCCATCTCACCCAGCTAATTTTTATATTTTTAGTAGAGATGGGGTTTCACCATGTTGGTCAGGCTGGTCTTGAACTTCTGGCCTCAGGTGATACACCCTCCTCGGCCTCCGAGTGCTGGGATTACAGGCATGAGCCACCATGCCCAGCCACCAGTGTTCTATTAAAGATTTTTTTAAAAATTCTTTTTAAGGCAAGGGCTCACTCTGTTGCCCAGGCTGGAGTGCAGTGGCATGATCTTGGATCACTGCAACCTCTGCCTCCTGGGCTCAAACGATCCGCCCACCTCAGCCTTCCAAGTAGCTGGGACTACAGGCACCTGCCACCACATACGGCTTTTTGTATTTTATGTAGAGACAGGGTTTCACCATGTTGCCCAGACTGTTCTCCAACTCCTGACCTCAATCAATCCTCCCACCTATCCTTTTGTTCTAAAACAGAACATTTGCCAACTGGAATATTAGAAAGATTTGTGTTTTTAGAGGGAATCAGGTGAGTGTGAAATGAGTTGACTAGTAAAATTTAAGAAAGAATGTTTATTTTGACTATTAGAAATATCTAACTGAATCAAAAAAAGAAAGTAGGAAATTTTTTAGATAATATCAAATGCATTCCGTAACTTCATCAAAATAACTTTCAATGCAGGCACCACAAGTTGCTTCCCTTAAAATGTTCAATTGTACTCTGTAAACACCCAAAACTACTAGGAAATTGAGGCCAGTAGACACCTTTTCTCTCTATCTTACTGATTACACAGAATCCTAAACCTGCACAGAGTTAGATGCAGGTGATCTCTCCACTCTTCTAGCAATTGTTTATTTTCTAAAATAAAAAAAAAAAAAAAGCAAGATTCTTTTTTTTTTTTTTTTTTTTTGAGGCGGAGTCTCGCTCTGTCGCCCGGACTGGAGTGCAGTGGCCAGATCTCAGCTCACTGCAAGCTCCGCCTCCTGGGTTTCCGCCATTCTCCTGCCTCAGCCTCCCAAGTAGCTGGGACTACAGGCGCCCGCCACCTCGCCCGGCTAGTTTTTTTGTATTTTTAGTAGAGACGGGGTTTCACCGTATTAGCCAGGATGGTCTCGATCTCCTGACCTCGTGATCCGCCCGTCTCGGCCTCCCAAAGTGCTGGGATTACAGGCTTGAGCCACCGCGCCCGGCCGCAAGATTCTTTAGGTAGGACTATACTGCAGTCCTTTCCATAATGTCCCTATGTGTATGTGGGTGGGGAGGGGGAAACCATGACTGTTGCACGCTTACAGCAGATTTACGATGAAAATGACAAGTTATGAGCTTGATGTTCTTCCACTCTGTTTACAGCATACGTGGCTCCATCCTCAAGGGATGGTTACATGTGGCGTTGCTGTGGAGAAGTTGTAATAAGCTCCCACCATGTTCTACTAGAGCAGTGACTTCTGACAGTCCCCCAGTCCCCAAGACCCCCAAAGCCCCACATCTTCCAAAAGAACCTCCCAACACAATTTGCTTCTCGGCTCACTTTTGGGTCTATGTGAAGGTCACAGATCCTTAATTTAGGAGGAAAACCTCTCTAAAGCAGACCTCTAACGTATCTTCAGTGTATAGACACTCAGGGAGCACAAGACATTTGGACCTGTGTTATATGCAGGGTGGGAGGCAACCGCTGCCTTCCACAAGACCCCCAAGTATAGCCAGCATCACATGATCCCCAGAAAAACTAGCACACAGCAGCCCAGATACCACCAGGAACATCTTTAAAGACAGCAGGGCATTTTTACTTTTGTTAACATAGGTGGGTTTGTCCATCTCTGGTGGCTTTTTGGGACAGTAGAAATTTTCACATTAATACTGTAAATTCTGTACCATATTTTGACACCTGCTACACCTGATTCAAATGCGGGAAAAAATACCATGTGTGCATAATGAAAAACCATTCATTTTTCCTTTTCTTACCCCAGCAGGAACAGAAAGCAATTCCAAGCCACTCTGTAAATGTATCCAAGGTTAGAGATTCAGGAGGGAGGCGCTGGCCAAGATCTTACACCCCAAATGACTGAAGCATTTCAGCAGGCTGACTGGCTTGAAATAACAACTTAAGAAAGGGGAAAAAAACCTACAGGGAAAAAAAACCCATGAGATTTGTGAGAGTTGTGGTACAGAACAGGTTCTTTCCAGAGCCAACCCAGAGGCTTATCACACTGGAGCCCATCTTGGGCTCTGCACCGGGGGCACACCCACCAAGTCATCCCCATGCAGTGAGGGTCAGGCTGCCTAAAGCCACTCAGGTGTGTTCACAGTCAGCACTTGGCCCCTTACTGAGATCTAAGCTTGGTAAGTGCTGTACCATGCCTGGGCAATGTCAGTGTTCACCTCCACCTTCCTGCACCAGGCCCTCCCCATCCATCCCCTCTTCCCTTAACCCCTGTCACTACCACTCTTCACGTGCGCTTCTCAGCCTTGTTGCCTCAAAAATATCCCAAAGCCCAAGGACCACCAGCCCTTCTTCCCCAGGTTCCTTCTAGCAAGTGGTCCTGTGTCCAAGAGGCCTCATCATTCTTCTTACTCTCCCTCAGCTCCTCCAAGTGAAACCCTCAGTAAAGCCCTCCCCAGACATATCTTGGAAAAGATTAATCTCTCAGATTAACTGAATGAGCTCAAATATAAAAATATTTTTAAAAAACAGTAGGGTCGTTAAAGAGTGACAGATTTAAGCGCCATCTGGGCTCGCTGGTCAGGGTGGCGCGAATTCCATCAAACGGCTGAACGGTGCACGATCTGAGAATCCCATCTGTTTTATCTAACATGAATCAGTCCAACAGTTTGACCATTTTGATGTTAAGAGTTGTTTAAAGAAAACCATGGACATATAATACCTCCTCTAAACTTCTAGAATGCAAAATGTATATTTCATTATCACAAAGACAGAAATTAAGCTCGATTCGATTCTCAGAGTGTCTTTAGTGAAATTCCAAATAGACTGCTTTTCATGAAATGATTATTTCCCTAGAGGAGTTTTGGGTTTTCTTTTAACCTTTGGGACAATATGTGGAGACTTTTCTTAGCGTTACTGTGTAAAAGTTTAATAATTTTTTTCAATAAAAACTATATTCATAGGATTTTGGATCTTGTAAAATAGGAAAATTTTTCATTTTCTTTCTCATATTACTTCTTCCTCCTCTGCTGCTGCCCTCAACCAAAGTATTTTTATGAAATAATATGAAAACATTATGAAAAATATTCAAGAATATCACTTAGACAATTTTAATGATTAAGAAATATGTATTTCTTTCCTTTTCTTTTTTTTTTTCTTTTTTTTTTAGCAAATAAGGTCTTTTCCTAGTTTTTATAAATTGCTTTTAACCTTTAGCACTTTGGAGTGCTTCCCTGTCTTGCTGTGCTATACTAATTCTTAGAAACACTAATCAGATTTTCCTGTGCCCAATAACACAGTTCTGTTTCTGAATGTCGGCAGTGAATTGCCCCCAAACAAATACTTATGCCGCTTAATCTTTAACAAGTGGGAGAAAAAATTACTTTTAAATAAAAATATATACAACAAATATATTTTAAAGTATATTTTGGCCATTTTGGGATTTTTAGAAGAAAAAAATCATATTTTAACCAAACCACTTTTTAATTGAAAGACATTCTTCTGCTATAATATTGTGATTATAATTTGTCTTAAAAATTAAAACTGTTATTTTAATATTTATTATGCTATAATTATGGGGCATATTATGGTATTTTAATAACATGGAAACTAAGCAATCATAAAAAAGATTCATCTAATTATGTACTAAAAAAGGAACTGCGCATTATCAGACGATTTTATTCTCCTGGTTTTTTTTTTTTTTGGTCATATTTTACAGAGATCATATGGAATCAAAATAACTTCTTCGTTCCAAATTTGTGTTGTGTTTTCTAGCTATTTTACATACCAAATCTATTTCTTAAAACGATTTTCTGGCAGGACAAAGCTGACACTACGTGGCATGTTATGAATATGTGCATTTATTGTTTCTTTACCTACAAAACCAGGATGATAATATCTTCCTGCAGAACTCATTCAAAGATTATATGTAATAGTGTTTATAAAAGTACATGGAAATTATAAAGTATTATGCAAAGGTATCTTTAATAATCATAACAGCAATTTAATATTTTTATAGAACAAAAACTACGGAAAAAATAAAACATCCATTCTCCAAATCTCCCTTGTGATTAAATAGAGAAACATGTTTATATGGATTATTTCTAAAGCAGCATTTTGCAATTGGCTTTAAAGTATCTGCTTCGGGGAATTACAAAGATTCTGAAGAAAAATTATCTCTACATTTCACGAATTTGAAAATGCAAAAGCAAACAAATTGTCAGAAAAATGTTTTGTAACCTTTATTTTCCTAAGAGTTGCTGTAGCCAGTTCAGAATACTAAGAACATAGGAAAACTTTTGTCCAAAGGGACTGGTCCCAGAGCCGAAGAGACATCAAGCTCGACATCTATGACCACTGATTTATCTTGGTAAACGTCAGTGGTCAAGAGTTATAATTCATTTAAGTCAGTGACTAAAGCAAATGCTGGAACCACTGACTTTTTCTCTTTTTCCTCTAAGTTTATAAAACAATCACAAAAAGAGAGAAAGAACTCTTGAAAGATAAATGCTATTTACAAAGCTCTTAAGGAGAAACATTGTACTGATTATTAAAGTTTCATTAAATTTGCAGTTTTATCTCTGTCTGCATCACCTGAAACAAAATAAATGGTTCTAGCATAAGACTCCTGGTCTATTTTCCCCTCTTTCCCTTTGGTAGCCAGGCCCGTAGTAAGCTCCGGGAGAGCAGGAGTAAAACGGGGTCCCTAGGGGCCCAGATTCAGTGAGGATGCAGCGGCTCAGGTTGTAGGTTGTCCTTGTGAGATGCCAGCTGGCTTCCGCACAAAGGTGACTAGCTCTCTGTTTGTTTCTAATCCCTTTGGTTTTCTTAGTCTCCCCAAGTCATGAAGACACATACTGGACGCTTTCATCAGGTAGACACACAGTATCGATGCTTGGTCTCAACAGGCAGGCAGCATGGTGCCCACAAACCGAGGCATGTCCCCAACTCCACAGCCTGGAGTGCTCATCCAGCGGGCACACCAAAAAAGGGCTTGGTGACACTTTCTGACAAGACGGTTCTGCTGACCAGCAGTGGAATGTGAGGGCACACTAGACATGGGATGGGGATGGGCAGCAATGGACACTGTGGGTAAAGGTACCAAGCAGTTACTGTTCAGGGAGAACTACTGCAGAGACATTCTTCCTCAGCCAGGTAAAGGAGCCCTAATCAAGCAGCACAACTCAAGGATGTCAACTGGAAAACATTATTTATACCCATACACGGGGCTAGTATCAGACGACCCCCTGTTTGCTCCAGTTTCAGACACTGTTCAATCAATGGATGCCTATCTTTAGGGTTTATTAAGTAGAAGGAAGTATTCCCCTCGGGGTTTACCTGAGCAGCTCACTATGAGCTAAAAGTGCTGAGTTTACACTGCTCCATTTTCATCACAGCATATTCTTTGGCAAATGATCATATTTCAAAGCCATAATTCATTAACTGCATCTCATTCCCTGTATTTGGATACATTTGAGTAATTTTATTTAACCTTGGTTTGAAGAACATATTTAGTGTCCTGCATCTAGCCTGAGTTTTTTTTTTTTTTTTTTTTGTACCAGCAGTGACCATCTCGGACCTCAGCACTGTTAGAAGTCCTTGAACAGTGGCCGGTTGCGGAGTAAATATAAGCAACAAATCACATTACAAGTGAGAAGAATGCTGATAAGGGAACAAGGAAAGTTCTCAAGCAATCTGAAAAATACTTAATTCTTAATAATGTCTTATTATCCCTTACCAAAATTGGTGTAATGCTCAGTCAAATATGCAACACTTTATAAATTATTAAATTGGACAGTAGCAAAGGAAAAGTGGTATCCATTTGTCAGGCTATCCCATAAATCTGTACTTTAAAATGTGACAATTTGTCAAATTTGTTACTAGTAATACTAATGAAAAAAATAAGGGTTCCTCTAAAAATATTTGTTTCTGACTCACTATAATTATTGACTGACCGCCCCCCCCCCCCAAAAAAAAGAAAAAAGTTTTAAAGACTTGGAATACACAAATCTATTTTTTAAAGCATAATTCAATGAAATAGAACCAATGGTCTAACATCGGTAACTAATCTGGTTCTCAATGAAAGTAACTACAGGAAAGAGATACTAGAAGAGATTTAGAATCTATTTTGGCTCAAGAGAATCAATGAAATTCTACCCTTTTAAAAAATTATTAATAGCTTGTGTCAGATTTTTAAAAAATAATTCTGAATGTTAACATCTACTCAAGTTACTCAAAATCACACAGCACAATTAAATCTGTCCTGAGAGGGATCTTAAATCCAAAACTTTTAAAACTTCTGGGGCTTTTACTAAAAGCATCACAAAGTAAACGACAACCAAAGTAAACCTCTTTAAAGGGACAAAATAGCGAGGAAAGGTCAGGGAGCCAAGGGGGTCAACAAAGTCCTTCTTCCAATTTGGGGTCATTCTTCCCTCCAGCACTGATTGGTCTCCCAATAAATTCCACATTAGCTCCTCCCTTCAGCTGCGGCAGGAACACTTGAACTGCCTTCTCTCTCCACAAAAGTTGAGTTTGCTGATTGGGCCTGAAACAAAGGGATGACAGCAGGGGCACAATTTATAAGGGGGCAGGGGAGGCTGACAGGCTATTGTGCTCTGGAGGCATCCACAAGCTGTTAATTCTATTTTAACATCGTTAATAAGACTGTTAACACATCAGACTTTGTTTAGAGACCTTGAAAACATCAACAAACTATCAAAGGACCCACCTGAAATAAAATAGCAACCACTTTGGAAGCATCAAAATCATACTTTAAAAAAAAAGTCCTTAAAACGGAAAGACTAAAGAAAGGAAAAAGGAAATCTATTTCCATAACGAAGACCCCAAATTCTGATGTTTAACACACTTGGAGCATCCTTATTATTACTATGATTATATCATCTTCAATCTATGGGTTTTCAAAATAAAAAAGTTATATTAAAATGGAATCACTTCCATGTGGATATGCACAAAGGGATGGAAAAACAAATACACAGGTTTAAAAAGACGTTTAGAGTGAATAACTGGTCTGACAGAGTAACAACAGTTAATTTTGCAACAGAATAGAAAAATGTTTTGATCTCAGTCTTTCAAGAATTAGGAAAACAATCTATCACAAAAAAGAAGCTGTTTCATTGTACCCTCATGTTTAACTAAAAAAACTACAGTAACTGCAGAAGGAGTAAAAAGTTCTAATTCATGGTTTAAGGGAACTACAATTTTCTGGAAAGTCTACATTTTTTTCTCTTTTTGCTTTGCTTTAGGGATTAAGACTATTCAAAGTAAAGAGTAGTATGCTTCAAATTAAGGAGACCAAATAACTTGGTAATCAACATTCAACAATCAATATCGTTAAAGAAGAAATTATTTTGTTTAAATTTTTCGGTGTAAATGTATGTTTTGTCAAAAATTTTTTTCAATTAAAATAGCAATTTTTTTATGGGATGGTCTACTGAAATCATTATAATTGACACTTACCTATTTTTTCATTGAAAGTGAAAAACCCAAAATATACTGCAAGAAATTTGTAGTAACATTTTTTAAAAACAATTTTTTGGACACTGTATGTATCTGAAATCTAATGATGGAAAAAATCGGAAGCATTCTAGATGTGACTTAAAATACTGACTTTTCAACACACTGCAATACACATTTGTACGTTAATTTTAAATATCCTTGCCTGTGATTTAAAGAAACCATTATTCAATACTCTTACAAGTACTGGTAAGAAACATTTTAAAACCATGATAAATTAAAATAGAATCAAATTATGCAGATGGGATATATAGCTTTTAGAACAGAGCAAAGAATCCTATCTAGGGAATAGTTAAATATTTTGACTCCTTTGAGTGTGGCTGTTTGTTGGTGGCCACTGGTGGGTTAGAATTGGGGGAGTTAGTGAATGAAAAGACTAGAGACACTATTCACAAACATGGACGTTAATATGAGAACACAGGAGTATAAACTTAATGGGTAGATGCGGAGGCAACTCTAAACGCATCCCTGCATTGAACACAATACAGAGACTGTGTTCTCAACAGGTCAAACGACCAATGAGCAAACGCTGGTACAAGGCTTGGGGACTTGGGGCAAAGCACAGTCCATGAAAGCATCAATCACCACACGTTTTTAGATGTGGAAACCGAGGCAGTTACCCTGAAGGATGACCAACGGAGGAATAATATTTGGCTACCACTGTTCAATCGCCTTTCCCAAACACAATGCTGTGCTTGTTTCTCCGGCTTCCTGCAATCTTTCATGTTTTAGATACACACATTTCAATCCAAGTATTTCAGTTGCCATAACAACTTCAAAAATTTGTTCTCAGATGTCCTTTTTAATCACTTCATTTAAAACAAGCTGGATGTGTCGCTGGAGTGCCTCAATTTATTCCATTCGCACCTAGCTCCTGAGGAGTCTGCTATTTGTTTCTTTTTCTCTAAGAAGCTCAAACACCTGAAAATAACATCACTATCTCCTCTCTGTCTCCATAGGCAAGGGAAGTTTTTTTAAAAATGCGTCTGTGGCCTTATTATTAAGTTTTTAAAATCCAGGTGATATTATGCCCAGAAATCGCCCCCTGGTTCACAGAAGAGAGATTGCTAACGCTACCAAGGTCTGTACAGCAGGGCCCGTGCCCAGAGAATGCTGCTTTATTTCCACATATCAATTATTTATGCCGCCAAACAGGTTTATGATAGAATCCTAGTGGTTTTAATTGGCTTCTGGTGACTATTACTATACAATACCTTTAAAATATCATCTACCTTATGATGGGAAAATAAAACTATGCCAATATGTAAGTTTCAACGGCATGCATTAATTTTTAAACTACTCCCGGATGTTTTAGGATTCCATGCCAATAAAGAATAGGGCCTAGTATTCCTGGCATCATTAAATAAATGACTTTTGCCAACATCAACAAGCAAACAATAGAAAACAGGACTCCACCAACAAATGAAAAGGGGGTGTCAAAAAATTCAAGCCTGGCTTTTTGCATATGTAGTGAAATTGAAGGCACTTCCTCAGCAAGTATTGAAATGCACAGATAAGAACACAAAAGGCCTTGAAGTGGTTTGAAGGGTCACAATTTGCTATTAAACACAGCAGATGGAAACCTGTGAAAGTCCACTTAACTGAACTTTTGAAAGCTCCTGTGTAAAATCAAGAGTCACACACAAGTTAGGGCAATCACTGATGCTACAGTTTTGCTTTTTCAGTTGCACTCTCAGTTTCTTAGAGGAGATATATATATATATATATTACACACACACACATATTTATATTTTAAGCTTAGAGGATGAGTTATTGAAGAGGAATACTAATCCGTCTCTGTCAGAAATTAAAATGCAAGGGTGAATAGCATGCAACTAAGTACCAGCAAAGAGTAAATATTGGTTATGTTTAGGAAAGACCATAAAAACAGATGTGATATAAAGTTAGACCTTTCACTTCAAAAAATACTAAGCAACTCGTTCTTTGCCACCGGGGGAAAAATCTCTTTTAATTATGTAAAAAGTGAAGAGAAGGTAGTAGGGTTCTTTACCTTTGAATACTAAATTAGGAAACAGCAGCATCAAAGGCAGGCTTGATCTGTTTTGCCTGAAAAATTAATAGGCTTTACAAGTCCTTTGCACCGGAGACTAGAATCGAAAAAAAAAAAAAAAAAAGAGGCTCTGGTGACACCAACAGTCCCAGGAACAAAATGCAGCTGTGGAGGCGGGTTGGGGGTTGGGAGAGGGTTTTTGTTGTTTGGTTTTGGGTTTTTTTTTTTTTTTTTTTTTTTTTACTTTTCTTTAATCAAAATGGATAAACCCGGCTGCCGAAACTCCGCAGAGGGAGGACCTGCTCTGCCCGAGGCTTCCTCTCCATCCCACCCCCTCGTTCCTGTCCACACCCCGCCTCGCTGCCTGTCGCCAAGGCCTGTCGCCGGGCTGGAGGGCCTGGCCACCCCAACTCCCCGGTTTCAAAGCGCAGAGAGTTGAAAGGAGGGGAGGCCGGCTTGGGGGAGAGGGACACCGGAGGAAAGGCCTCAGTAAGAGTCCTCGGCGGCCTCGGGGTTTAGCGCTGGTTCCCTCCTGGTCCCTCCTGGAAGTGGGAGGCAGACCCCGCGCTTCGCAGCGGAAACTTTCTGGGAGCCTGGAAGACTTGTCACCCGGTCCGTGCTCTCTGCAGCAGCGGGAGGAGGGCTGAAAGTGGTGATTACTATCGACAAACCTAAAATTCTTTCTCTTGAGAGCTCCCACACTTTTCACCCCGAGTGGGCCTGCGGATGAAGCTGCTGGTGCCACAAAGGGTAGGAGGGGCGCCGTGGCCGTCCCCTGCCGGCAGCCCCTTCTGAAACCGGGCTGGTTGCTCTGCAGAGCGCACGCAAGCGGCCTTCTGCTTGCACATCGAACTGGCATCCTCGTCTTTTGTCCACGACGTCCCTGCGCCCCACTCCTGCAGCCGAGAGGGACTGGGGCACCAGCGGGCAGGGAGGACTGGGGCGCCCCGCCAGGGCAATAGCAGAAAACCCCAAAGGCAGGGCCAGGAGGGCACGGGCTTGGGTTCTGCCCGGTACTGCCAGGAAACATGGAGACTCAGGGCGAGCAGCTCCTAAGGAAGCCGACTTGGCTTCGGTTCCTGGGGAAAGCGGATCAAGAAACTCACTGAAGACCACTATTTACAGATGAGCCAAAGCAGAGCTGCTTAATTCACTCAATAACAAATCTTAATTGCTCAAAACAAAGCAGCTAAGTCTCTTTAGAGTGCTTCAAAGGCCCTTCACATTGTAACTTGCAGTATAAAATGTATGCAATATTTCCTAAAAAGAAAAAAATCGGAATCAAGGATAAAGTTAAAACTTTACCTTAATCTTCTTTTAGAGTTTAATTTTTTTCCCATCTCCCCCTCCAATTAGGTCAAAATTTAGATGTTATTACGATCTAACTACAATCTGTTTATTTTACTGCGTTTTTAAAAGAAAAGAGACATTTGTGCCTTAATCCTAAAAAGCCCCAAATCTGAATTTAAAAGAATAACATTACTGGACAATTATATGGAAAGTCAAGAAAGATTTTTGAAAGAACTATCAAAAGACAATATTTATATAGAATTCAAGCATTAGCGGTGAGCCCGACACAGCAAAACCATTGTATTTTCCACTAGTTTTGTTTTGCTCTATACAGCTGTGTTTTCACAGATGCAAAGCCATGTGTCTCCACCAAAAGGTTTAGCCCTCCCTTCAGATGTGAATGCGGATCAAAGGTTCAAACGCAGAAATACAAGATCCTTTTCCCTTTGGAACATGTTTTTATTTTTCTGCAGTGGCTGCAAACCAGAATTTCCATCTGTTGTCCTTCTGCAGTATACAGGTTAACCTTAACAGTGGGACTCGGAGCACTGTTATCTCAGCTAAGAAGTGCACAGATGAAGCACGTCTGCATGTACCATCAGAGCAGCTCCCCAAGATGTCCACGCAGCTAAGACAGAATTGAACCAGGCAGGAGCAGAATCCATTTTAGTTGACATACAGAAATTAATTTTCATTTCTGTGCAACATCAGAATGGATGATGAATTTCAGATGGGGTTTTGCTTTTATACCACACGCACCTTGGTAAAGATAACAACATCAACCATGATTTCCTCTCTGTCCCTCCTCCTTCCTAGAGCCAGCAGTATGCAATAAGACATTTTGCATTTGAATTTCATTTTGCCGAAAATTCTCTAACAACAGAAAATGATTTGATAAAACAACTCATTAATTTTAAATATCTTACAATTTACCAACTCATAATTTTGAATGGAAATTTTAAAAAAAGAAACATTTACCTATTATCCTTTTAATAACTCATCCTCTCAATTTCCATTTCTTTATCAAACATACCCTCAGAGTGACTGAAGAGAGAAACGGGTTTCTCTATTACCTACTCTAAACATGGATTTACTGTCATGTAAACATTGGCTTAGGAGAACAGTAAAAATGCGGCAATGCAGCTAACAAGGTGGGAGGCTTTGAAGGCATTTCTGCCAGGTTTTTAAGGTCACTAAATGTTGAGAGAAAAATGAACTAGAGAGGAACATATATATACCTATCTGTAGAAGATCAAGAGAGGTTAGAGGGATGAACGGTGGGATGACAGATACAAAGCTTTGGCTAGTTCGTGGGGAGATTTTACAGAAGCCCAAAGTGGAAAGTGCCATGGACCCGTCTGAACACCAATGTGTGAGTGCCATCTAGTGGTCTGCCTAGAACTGCACCCTGGTTACTCCCTGACGAACATGCCACCCTAAGGTCCAGGTTTCCCCACCCCATTTCTCCACTGCATCCTGGCTCACTCTAGCACTCCCAACCCTCCTATCCAATTACTGTACCTTTTGTGCTCTAATTACAAAATAAACTAAAAAACCAAAAAGCCTCAGAAAACAAAGCAGGAAGAGTGATAATCCCAAAGGTGGGGGAGGGTCTGGCAAAAGGAAAGTGGCCTCACAGGTCTCCCTGTGAGACTGTCACAGAGCTGCGCAGGGAGGCTTAAAGGGGCTGGTTCCAAGACAATAAGGAATTGTCTTGACCGCACCTGCGGACCAGAGTAACTGAATAGCGCGCCCTGCCGCCTATACATGCCCTCTCTGCCCTCAGTATGTTAACCTTTCTTGGGGGAAATAATTAGCTCGGGATAACTAGGCAATGGTTCATTCATCAATAATGGTTCATTCATCAATACCTCTTCCGAGGTGCTCTGTAAAGAGTCAAGTGCAATGTGACGTAGGTGGAGCTAGTGTTCGTGATGTCAGGCCATCCCTGCCATCTGACTCACGGGCACCCAGACAGGGCCACATCGTCAGCTGACAACAGGTCCCACAGGCAAGGCCCACACAGCTTCCCAGGCTTCAAATATTTGCTCTGATTGTCAGCTTCATGGCAGATCAAGCCACCAGTGTATGTGTTATTGGGTGGGATGAAAGAGGACGCCACCCCAGGCTCTGCCAAGCACACACCCTAGAAGCGCCCCTCCAGCCACCAAGGTGGCAACACAGCCTGGGAGAAAGGTCAGAGCCCACTGACTTGCATTTCTGTCCCAGCAACTAGAGGCTGCTGAGCTGTCTTCATTCCATGAGTCACACCTTTGCATGTGGGCACGTGGAAGAGCATACATCATCTTGCCAGTAACGAAATGCAACACCAGGCCTGGTGTGGTGGCTCACGCCTGTAATCCCAGCACTTTGGGAGGCCGAGGCGGGCGGATCACCTGAGATCAGGAGTTCAAGACCAGCCTGGCCAACATGGTAAAACCCTGTCTCTACTAAAAATACAAAAATTAGCCAGGCATGATGGCGGGTGCCCATAGTCCCAGCTACTTGGGAGGCTGAGGCAGGAGAATCGCTTGAACTCAGGAGGCAGAGGTTGTAGTGAGCTGAGATTATGCCACTGCACTCCAGCCTGGATGACAGAGCAAGACTCTGTCTAAAAAAAAAAAAAGAAAGAAAGAAAAAAGAAATGCAACACCCTAGTGCTGGGCCATCACTCCCCTGGGTTCTTAGGCCTGGTGAGGAAGGGGATTCTTCTGATAGATCAGTCACTGCATAGGAAGAATGGACTTTGGAGCAGGTCTGGCCCAGAATCCTGGTGCTGCCAAGCGTCGGCTTATGATCCTAGAAAGGGACTTAACTCTATGGGCCTCGTGCTTGTCCAGTGTAAACAAAGGATCCTAATGCCTATCTCACAGGGCTGGCATCAGATTTAAATGTACTCACCAAGTGCCCAGCTCACAGCTAACCGAGGCGTGGGGCTCAACACATATTCACTGACTGACAGGAAAAGGGAGCTGGCCAAAGGATGATGGTGGTATGCCCAGCCATGGCAACTGCACCACAATGACTCTGTAGCCACTGCTCACACTTCCCCCTGCCCATGCTAAACGAGCATGTGGGCACAGTGTGTGCTTAAGAACCTATGTTCTCAAGGGAGGCAGATCCAGGCACACAGGACTAACTTCTTACCTGTTTACCCCATGACTGTGGCCAATCTGTTTCATCATCTGCAAAATGGGTTGAAAACAGGACCATGCTAATAAGACTGTTTTGAGGCAAAAAAGTAGGTGAAGCCCCAAATGAAGTCTGGAGCACAAGTGCTGATGTGAGTTTTGAGACATTAGCCACTGCATCTGTCCTGGTAGGACTGATATCAGCACTAGGATTTCACATTGTTATTAATATGACAAGCTTCCTACATTCCAGTCTTACCTGGTGGGCCCTGGCAAGGAAGACCCTTGGATATACATATTTTTGTGAGACGGAGTCTCGCTCTGTCGCCCAGGCTGGAGTGCAGTGGCGCAATCTCGGCTTACTGCAACCTCCACCTCCCAGGTTCAAGCAATTCTCCTGCCTCAGCCTCCCTAGCAGCTGGGACTACAGGCGCCCACCACCACGCCCAGCTAATATTTTGTATTTTTAGTAGAGACGGGGTTTCACCGTGTTAACCAGGATGGTCTAGATCTCCTGACCTCGTGATCAGCCCGCCTCAGCCTCCCAGAGTGTTGGGATTACAGGCATGAGCCACGGCACCTGGCCTGACATTTTAGTTTTGTTAAAATGCTACTTAATCTAAAGATACTGACTTACCTTTCATCTGGCACATTACTGGCTTTCAGCGTGGAGGCTATGTGCTCTGCCCACCTTCATTTTCACCCAATACCCTGTACACAACAATCAAGTAATATATAGATGATGTGATAGCTTTGGAGACCTTGATAATGAGTGAAACTATGGTGAAATGGAAGCAGCATAATATGGTGGGAAAGACTTGGGAGAAGATGATTTGGGTCGGATCAGCCCACCCTACCACACTGGGGCTTGGGACGAGGGTACAGAGGAGGCCACACGTCCCAGCCAGCCCCTCGCCTTTGCATCATACGTGTGTGACATGCCAGCCTGCACATCCAAGCTCCTGGCCTCACTCCCCACCGCCAGCCCAGCCTCAGCTACCCCTCAGGTCTGGGGTGTAAATGCTGCCACTCCACTCTCTAGGATGGACCCAGGGAGAGGTCCATGAATGCCCAGCTAAGGAAAACATTTTCCAGCCTCTCCTGAATCTGAGTGTGTTCATGGGCCAAAGTTCTGGTTGATGGGATGTGGTCAGGGTGAGCAGAAATACAGTGTCCCCATAAAGGAAGGCATGTGTCCCCGTACCCGAAGTGGTGGGGGCAGACCAAGCAGCCACCTTGGGGAAGATGTGTGCCATGTGGTGAGGTTGGCAGAACCATAGCTAAAGGAGCCTGAGACCCCACTGAGCCATCGTTATCAGCCCTGCACCACCTACCCGTGTTTCAAGTGAGGGGGGAAGAAATTATCCTTGATAAAGTCATCGTATTTGGAGATATTTTGGCCATAACACCCTAATCTGTATCCTCACTTATATCCTAGTTATAGATGAGTTGAATGAAATGGGCACGTCCAGCCCATCATACCCAGCATATCAACCTTCAGTCAATTGAAATTTGAGCAGGAGAAGGAACAAGTGAACCAAAACCACACTGTCAGCGTCCTGGGAGATCTGGACCATTGTGAGACTCCAAAGTGGAGAAGGTTAATAACGGGCAAGGATGAAAAAAAAAAAGAAAAAAGAAAAAGAAAAGGCTAGAGAACAAATGGGAAGCCAAGAAAAGGAGAAGAAAGTCCCAGTAGCTTCTCATGTGGTGTTTCTGAATTTCCAAACAGATGCATGTAATTAAGTAGGTTTATTTAAACATGAAAGATCATTATTTCTTTGGATCATAATAAGGCTGATGAATAGGCACCATGATCTTTGGATGAGTGGAAGGAGGCAGAGACCCCTGCCAGGAGTTACAGGTGAGTTGCTAGGAATGGAGGCCTGGAACATAAGTGTCCTGGGTGCTCCCCCTTACACTCAGGATTTTTTTTTTTTGGCCGGTCCTCTTTGTCCCCAGGTTAACAGCCTCATGACAGAGATTCCTCAGCAGTGGCCTGCTACTTATTCCTGCTCTTTAAAAAGTAGCACATCCATCACGATACTCCCATTCTGAAACATCCACAGGTGCTCCTAGTGCCTACAAAACAACATCTGAAGTCTTAGCCTAGAATTCAAGACTGTCTACAACTGGACCCAAACACTCTTCCGACCTCACCCTCCACCACTCCCCTCTACAAACCCTTGCGCTTCAGATTGGCTTGTCTTTTCCCAACACACTACACATTCCTGCCTCCCATGATTTTGCTTAGATAGCCCCGCCTCCCCCAGGGCCATGCCCTGCTACCACACACGTGCAAAGCCCATTTGTCGTCACAGGAGTGTTATTTATTGTCACCAGCTCATCTGCTTTTAGGGTGTGTCTCCCCAGCTCATGACTGCAACTCTTCCCACCTTTGTGTCAGTCGTACAAGGTGGCCAGCACAGCCCTTCCACTTGCGAGAAGGGTATTCATTATTTTGATTTGATTGATTCTTAAGAAGCAATAAGCTTCGGTAGCCGCCTAACCTCTGACACCCAGACGAGAGCCTGCCTGTTATGTGGAGGCCTCTGAGTGGCTTCTCCCCAAATATGGAGGTGAAAGAGGCCATGACATCCCTCGCGATTTGGGTAGCATTGCTGGAACACTCGGGACCCTTTTGGACCTCATCCACCCATGGCTACTCTGGATCCTGCACCCACAGGTCCTACTTTTGGCAAATCAATGGTGGCTAGCAGGGGCTATAGTATTATCCCTTCCCAGGATATCTGCTTATTATTATTATTTGTTTTAATTGAGACAAGTTCTCACTATATTGCCTAGGCTGGTCTCAAACTCCTGAGTGCAAGTGATCCACCCGCTTCAGCCTCCCAAAGTGCTGGGATTACAGGTGTGAGTCGTGCCTGGCCAATATCTGTATTTTAATGAACAACTTCCCTTCTTGCTCAGAACACCTGGCAAATCACACCAGACAGGCCAGTTGGGACACTGGAGCACTAGAAATGGAAGGTTTAGTCCTGTGGTGAACAGTCACTGGCTGTTGACTATCCCAAGACACACTTCACCTCCTGAGGAACTTGCCTCATCCTACCTACAGCTTACAGTGTGCTAGGATTGTCATCAAGGAGCCCAGCTCCTCCAGAGCCAAAGTGTGGGCCCCGTTAGCCCAGCTGGACAGTCCCTCCCTGGAGCCTGCATCCTGAGCAGAGTTACAGACTGAACACCCTGGCAGCACACTGTTCTTGTGGCTGAGCAGGGACACAATGGAGAAAGATTCATGCCAGCCTGCCTACATTGCCTTCCACCAACTGTGTGAATGCGTCCATATCCTTCTAGGAAACCCCCCTCTTGCCAAAGCCAGATGTGGCGTCTATTGCTTACAATCAAGAGTCATTTTTTTCCCCCCGAGACAGAGTCTTGCTTTGTCGCCCAGGCTGGAGTGCAATGGCATGATCTCGGCTCACTGCAACCTCTGCCTCCCGAGTTTAAGCAATTCTCCTGCCTCAGCCTCCCAAGTAGCTGGGATTACAGGCACACGCCACCAGGCCTGGCTAATTTTTTTGCATTTTTAGTAGAGACGGGGTTTCACCATGTTGGCCAGGCTGGTCTCAAACTCCTGACCTCGTGATCCACCCACTTGTGCCTCCCAAAGTGCTGGGATTACAGGCGTGAGCCACTGCGCCTGGCCACAACCAAGAATCTTAACTGATGGAAAGCCACAATCCAGAATTCCATTTCACTCAAAAAATATTTATTTATTTTATTTTATTTTTTTTTGAGACGGAGTCTTGCTCTGTCGCCCAGGCTGGAGTGCAGTGGCCCATCTCAGCTCACTGCAAGCTCCGCCCCCTGGGTTTACGCCATTCTCCTGCCTCAGCCTCCCAAGTAGCTGGGACTACAGGCGCCCGCCACCTCGCCCGGCTAAAAAAATATTTATTCTTTTTTTTTTTTTTTTTTTTGAGACGGAGTCTTGCTCTGTCACTCAGGCTGGAGTGCAGTGGCACGATCTTGGCTCACTACAACCTGGGTCTCCTGGGTTCAAGCGATTCTCCCAAGTAGCTGGGATTACAGGCGTGCGCCACCACACCCAGCTAATTTTTGTATTTTTAGCAGAGACGAGGTTTCACTATGTTGGCCAGTCTAGTCTAGAACTCCTGACGTCAGGCCACTCACCTTGGCTTCCCCAAGTGCTGGGATTATAGGCGTGAGCCACCGCACCTGGCCTATTTATTCAATTCTTGTCATGTGCTTGGCACCAAGACAGATGATGGGCCTGCTATCAGGTACCAGCAGTAAGCGCTATGACCCAGGTGGTTGGATCTAACATGGGAGACAGCACAGGGTACAGAGAGCAGAGATCATATTGGGCAAAGCTACCAGAAGGCAGAGGAAGGGTGTCTGCTGGCCCTTGGCGGTGTGGGTGACTGCTAAATCATCAGAAGAGGAGGGGATATTTGGTCAGCAAGATCTCAAGGAAGATGAGAGGAGGGCTCTGTAGGGAGAAGCAGCAGCATGAGCCATGGCAGAGACAAAGGAGCTGGAATGTCTCATCACGCTGAGAATTTTAACATGATTGGAAGGTCAGAGACATGGGGTGGGAAGATGATCCCGGGAAGGTAATCTTGGGTTAGGGTGTAAAGAACACTGTAAGGTCTTCATTGCTCAGTGTTGAGAGTGACTGCTGCTTGTGGGGACGAGAGCAATGAGGTCTGTGTTCAGAAACCTACTTCTGGAAGACAGACAGGAGAGAAGAGAGATCCGGGAAAAGACTCACAATGGCCAGGAGCCATGCTGGGATGCACAGAATCCAAGGGTCCAGGGGAGTCAAGAATGACTCTAAGGATTTCAGCTACAAGACGAAGAAAGGTGGTGCTAGAGTCCATGGAAGCAGCCTCCAGCACTCTCCAGCACTCTTCAGCAGCCTCCAGCACTCTCCAGCAGCCTCTAGCAGCCTCCAGCAGCCTCTGTGCTGACTTTACTCTCCAGAAGAGCACACATACCTTGGCCAAATCAAAACTCATGTTGCTGCCAATGAGAATTTGGCAACAGTTTCTGTCACCCTGGGCAAGGAGTGGAAAGTAGATGGGCACCTGAGGTTTCTCACACTCTTCTTATTTCTTCCCCTCTTGAAAACTTCTTTTTTTGAGACAGGGTCTCATTCTGCCACCCAGGCCGGAGTACAGTGGGACAATCATGGTTCACCGTAGCCTTAAACTCCTGGGCTCAAGCAATCCTCCTGCCTTAGCCTTTCCAGTAGCTGGGACTACAGGTGTGCGCCACCATACCAGTCTGATTTTTTAAAAAAATTTTTGTAGGGATGAGGTCTTGCTATATTGCTCAGGCTGAAACCTTTTTTTTCATGAAGCATCATATAACTTTTTTTTTTCCTTTTGAGACAGTGTTGCTCTGTGGCCCAGGCTGGAGTGCACTGGCACATGATCACTGCTCACTGCAGACTCCAACTTCTAGGCTCAAGTCATCCTCCCATCTCAGCCTCCTAAGTAGCTGGGACTACAGCGCACACCACTACACCTGGCTAATTTTTGTATCATTTGTAGAGATGGGGTTTCGCCACGTTGCCCAGGTTGGTCTCGTGCTCCTAGCTCAAGCAGTCCGCCCGCCTTGGTCTCCCAAAGTGCTGGGATTACAGGTCTGAGCCACAGTGCCTGGTGGACTCATAGAACATTTAACACGTAAGTCCTCCATCAGCATTCCAATTTTCGCCACCCTTCATCTTATCGGCAAATAAGTAAGATTTTTCAAAGAAATAATGACATGGCAAAGGTACACCTACTAAACAGGTATACCTGCTTAGCTTTTCTATCTTCATAACATAATTTTTATTTTTTAAAATGATACTTTAAGTTCTAGGGTACATGTGTACAACGTGCAGGTTTGTTACATATGCATACTTGTGCCATGTTGGTGTGTTGCACCCATCAACTCATCAGCACCCATCAACTCGTAGTTTACTTCAGGTATGACTCCCAATGCCATCCCTCCTCCCTCCCCCCAATGACATAATTTTTAGAGGTACTTCTATTCTTCACAGAACTGCACCTGCACCATCATATGAAAAATGGGTGCCAATTAGTAGTATTTTAGTTAAAACCGTTTCCCCACATCATTGTCTTATGCTAGAAGCGAGCTGGCATGAATAACAAAGGGTTGCTATTAATAGTACAACACAGAACGCAAGCAGAAAACTTGAGTGAAATTATGTTTTTTAAAACCCACTGTTTAGTGCCCAGAAAAGGGACAGACTGTGCAGCATCTGTGCTGGGGGGAGATGGAACTAATAAATCATTGCCATTTTTACTACGCGCAGGCAGAATCTGATGTGCATCCAAAGCCAAACACATTGGCTGTCCGAGAAAAATGATTTACGTTCCAGGGCTTTTTTTCACTCAATTGAAAGTTTATGCATTTAGCATCCTAGATGATTTTACTAATTTAAGTCTCCTGTAATTATTAACAGTTTTTTTAAAAATTGGGGGGATGGGTTAAATGTATGAATGAAATATAAAAATATATGTAAATATATATATCTCCTATGTTCAAACATAAAATATTCATTTCAAAGTCCACTTGCAGATGTAAAGTCATGTAACACATAAGACTGAGCTGGAAAAAAAATGATACTTTGATGTGGATATAAAAAAATACTAGTGACACTAGGTAGCTAACATTCTATTATCAGTTCAAGAAAGGAGTAAGAAAAGCATATTTTCTTAGTGAATTAATTTGACCAGAATCAAAGCAAGTATAGAAAAGACCCTAAACGTTGATGACAGTGCAATATCCATCTTCGATAAATAATACGCTTATGATTATTTCTTATGCTTTAGCACATCTGGCCGCCCTATCTAGTCTGGAATACAGAAATGTAAGAAAAAGAGGCCTTCAAATAGTAACACAGGCAGCTCCACTAATCAGATTATCATCATAAGGTACTGACAGCAAGAAAAGTCACAAAAAACCAGGGCTAGCAGGAATGTTGTTTCAGAATTCAGTGAACAATGGACTATTTATTTCGGCATTCCATAATCATTTTGCCTACACGCTCTTGTTAGAAAACTGGTAAAATTCAGAAAAGCAGAGCCTGGAAGGACTGACGAACATTCGGAGCCTTCTGAATAGTCCATGGCGTTGAGATTTTTGTCCGAGGACTTGAAAAGTTAAAGGCATAGTCCTGCCAATTGTGAGATGCCCTCTCCAACACAGACCACCCACAACTACGGATTTTCCATCTGGTGAACAAAACAGACAGCTCCCTAATTATTTTTAAAAAGGATTTTTTCCCCCTAACATACTTTCTTTATTTGTCTGTGACCTGGAACTTAATGGAAAACCTGGTGCATGCCTACTTCATTTCTTGTAATGAAACATCCTATTTTACTATTTTAACTGGTTTTAAAGATTCTAAGATAGAAATTATTCCCCTCAGAGCCAACACACCAAGCCACCAAGACAATTCCAATAAACAACTGTTTCCTCTGAACAGAGAATCTCTTGTTTAAATATTAGCCGCTGAAGTTTTCTCTCACAACCAACAAGATGAAAATAGGAGGGAAATTATTTGCAATCGTTCTCAACTGGGCACCCATACTGCTAGTGTCAAAATCTACGGCTTTTCCAACAAGATGGCCACCTCTGCCAAAAGCATACTCAGAAATGCCAACTGTAATTAAAATCTGGCACCTGTCTTGGGCACCAAATTTGCTTCTAATATCTCCATGTTGAAATGTGTCTCAGCTTCGAGAGGACTTAAGATGCTTCTTGCCCTCTGCCCTTTGGAAAAACACTCGAGTGGAAAAATTGACGGCTGTTATCCTCCAAAATTACATTTTTTTTTACATTTTAACTGTCCTAAATCTTCTCTGCTTTCTTTCTCTGAATCTGTTTGTTTAATTAGTCCCAAGAGAATCAGCATACATTCCCTTCACACATTTTGTTTTTATAAACCTCAAGAAAAACAGGCACGGAAATAAGTTCTTCCCACTATGGAGTTGTGACGGGGGGCTGGGGTGGGGGGCGTGTGACAGATGTAGATTTTGCAAGGCCTTAGATACCATAGAACTGGAAAGCTGTAGGTGGTGCAGGAGGCCTCCCTAAGAAGGTTTTTCAGAGCCACACGTCTTGATTTGAGGCACATTGCTTTGGACCTCTCTGCTACCTATGAACAAGCTTGTGTCCTACCTATTGTTTTGTTGAGCTGGGGCTCTCAAAATTCTAAGCAGTTTTTTGTTTGTTTTGTTTTTAAAGACTCTGTAGCATGTGTCAAGAAGAAACTTCTTGTGATCTTTCTTATAAGCCTTTCAAACACTGGCCACCTGGCACCCCTTAGGTGTGGGCAGAGTGGTCCTCAGGCTCATGTACACCATGGATGGTGATGCACTGCACAGCTTGGCAGTGACAAGCATTCCCAAAGCACAGGAGGCGACAGTGTGCGGAGGGCCCAGCAGCAGTCTCTCCAGAGGGGAAGGGGCCCTGCCCACCTCGCTCCCTGCTGTATCCCTGGGCCTAGAAGAGTGGCACAGAAGGTGCTGAGAAGTGGCTATTGCAGGGCTAGCAGGCAGATCTAGGGTAAGCTTGCCCTTGTAACGAGTTCCTTCTATTAAGATTTCTGTAACCAGTTGGCTTCCATGGTCAGAGGAACCTGACCCAGATGAATTATAAATCATCATAAATGCAAGAAGACGCCCTTCTCCCCGGTGAGGAGCACAGACATTCACCCTTCGGACACACATCCTCATTAAGCCTCCCTTTCAGGAGCTCCATCCTCCAGCAACCCTTCTTCCCCCAGGTCCCCAAACTCCTACAACACACCACTCTTCATTAGAAATTAAAAGGGGCTACAGGAGTGCAATGACTGCTTAAAGTACAAGTAGGTTTACTACTGAATACAGAAAAAACATAAAAGCAGTGCCTGATTATGACAGGATCCTGCTCAAAATAATTCACCAATAGGCCAGGCACGGTGGCTCACGCCTGTAATCCCAGCACTTTGGGAGGCCGAGGCAGGTGGATCACGAGGTCAGGAGATCAAGATCATCCTGGCTAACACAGGGAAACCCTGTCTCTACTAAAAATACAGAAAATTCGCTGGGCGAGGTGGCGGGTGCCTGTAGTCCCAGCTACTCGGGAGGATGAGGCAGGAGAATGGCGTGAACCCGGGAGGTGGAGCTTACAGTGAACCGAGATGGTGCCACTGCACTCCAGCCTGGGCAACAGAGCAAGACCCTATCTCAAAATAATAATAATAATTCACTAATAAGTTGCTTCTCTGGAACTGAAAATGAATTTTTCTCCATAGAAAAAATGTCACAAATGATGGTTAGGACCTCAGGATAGCTCACACACAAAAAAAGTGGATAGCCACTGAACCCCACAATGTCCCAGGGTGCCACTATTTTAATAGCATGTTCATGGGAAACAGAATCCTAAGTTTAAATTAGGGAATTTCTCAGTCACTGGAAAGAAGATACCCGGGACATTGCTGGTGGCTTATTCGTGCCCCACACCCCTTAAAGAAAGCCATCTCCCTGGATCAGAAATTGCCCTAAGGCCCCAAAAACACAGGTGACCAAAGCAAAAATAGACAAATAGAATCATGTCAAGTTAAAAAGCTTCTGCACAGCAAAGGAAAACAATCAACTGTGAAGAGACAGCCCGCAGAATGGGGAAAAATATTTGCAAACCATCCATCTGACAAAGGATTAATAACCAGGATACATAAGGAGCTCAAACAATTCAATAGGAAAAAAAAAAAAAAAATCTAGTAATCCAATTTAAAAACTGGGCAAAAGATCTGAACAGATATTTCTCAGAAGACATACAAATGGCAAACAGGCCTATGAAAAGGTGCTCAACGTCACTGATCACCAGAGAAATGCAAATCAAAACTACAATAAGATATCACACCCCATTAAAAGGACTTTTATCTAAAAGACAATAACAAATGCTGGCGAGGATATGGAAAAAAGGAAACTGTCGTACACTGTTAATGGGAATGTAATTTAGTACAACCACTATGGAGAACAGTATGAGGTTCCTCAAAAAACTAAAACTAGAACTACCATATGACCCAGCAATCCCAGTGCTAGGTATATACCCAAAAGAAAGGAAGGCAGTATATTGAAGTGATATCTGCACTCCCATGTTTACTGCAGCAGTATTCACAACAGCAAAGATTTGGGAGCAACCTAAGGGTCCATCAGTAGCTAAATGGATAAAGAAATTGTGGTATATATATATATACAATGAAGTACTATTCAGCCATAAAAGAGAATGAGATCCTGTCACTTGCAACAATATGGATGGAACTGGAGGACATTATGTCAAGTGAAATAAGTCAGGCACAGAAAGACAAAGTTCACTCGTTCTCATTTGTGGAAGCTGAAAGTTAAAACAATTGAACTCATGGAGACAGAGACTAGAATATTGGTTACCAGAGGCTGGGAAGGATAGTGAGGTGGGGGAAGGAAACTGGGGATGGTTAATGAGTATGAAAATCTAGTGAGATAGAAAGAAGTAAGTTCTAGTATTTGATAGTGCAACAGGGTAACTATAGTCAACAATAATTTATCATACATTTTAAAATAACTACAAGAGTATAACTGGAATGTCTGAAACACAAAGAAATGACAAATGCTTGAGGTCAGAGATACCCTATCTACCTTGACGTGATTATTACACATTGTGCACCTGTATCAAAATATCTCATGTACCCCATACATATATACACTATGTGCCTATTAAAAGTTTTAAAATTAAAAATAAATTATCTTGAGGTAACAGTTTTCAAATATTTTTTACTACAACCCACAGGAAGAAGTGTATTTATAGTGAAAGTCTATACATACATATATACATATACCACATATACATACATACACCACATATACACACACCACATATAAAAAACAAAAAGTTGCATAAGACAAAATGTGTGATGGGCTCTGAATTGAATAGTTCCTATTCTGTTATAGTTCTTCTTTTTTCTTTTTTTTTTTTTAAGACAGAGTCTTGCTCTGTTGCCCAGGCTGGAGTGCCAGGGCATGGTCTCAGCTCACTGCAACCTCCAC
Source organism: Trachypithecus francoisi (assembly GCF_009764315.1). Classification (NCBI taxonomy): domain Eukaryota; kingdom Metazoa; phylum Chordata; class Mammalia; order Primates; family Cercopithecidae; genus Trachypithecus; species Trachypithecus francoisi. The sequence goes on from NW_022681463.1 coordinate 15,642,119, forward strand.
CGCCTGGGTTCAAGCGATTCTCCTGCCTTAGCCTCCCTAGTAGTTGGAATTACAGGTGCCTGCCACGATGCCCAGCTAATTTTTATATTTTTAGTAGAGACGGGGTTTCACCATGTTGGTCAGGCTGGTCTGGAACTCTTGACCTCGTGATCCACCTGCCTCGGCCTCCCGAAGTGCTGGGATTACAGGCGTGAGCCACCACACCCAGCCTATAGTTCATTTTTTTTTTTTAATTTTTTTTTTGAGACGGAGTCTCGCTCTGTCACCCAGGCTGGAGTGCAGTGGCACCATCTCAGCTCACTGCAAGCTCTGCTGCCTATGTTCTAGCCATTCTCCTGCCTCAGCCTCCTGAGTAGCTGGGACTACAGGTGCCTGCCATTATGCCCGGCTAATTTTTGTATTTTTAATAGAGAGGGGGTTTCACCGTGTTAGCCAGGATGATCTCAATCTCCTGACCTCATGATCCACCCGCCTCGGCCTCCCAAAGTGCTAGGATTACAGGCGTGAGCCACCGTGCCCGGCCTATAGTTCACTTTTTAAAACGCTCATTGTGACCCAATAAATTAACTTCCCAGCTGACTCATGGGTTTGGACCCACAACGTAAAACACCATTGCCCCAAATAATCTGAACCCAGGTATACAGAGTAGTAAGCGATGGCTACTGACATTGAGTCCCACAACTTCCTCAACCGGACACTGAAATTATAAATGTAATTATGAACAGAAATATAAAATTGAGACCATTTCTTGAAAATGTTTCAGAAATGCATATGCCCCTTGGTTTCAGGCTTCTACCTGTTTTAGCTCCTCCTTTTCTATCTGGTTGAAATGCAGGTGTTGGCAGAAAACCTGAGGATAATTATAGACCCTACTTGACAAAGACAGAGATGGCAAATCATGCTGATCAAAAGCCTGAAGATCTGTAAATCAGAAAAACAAGACTCCTGCTTATTCAGAATACACAGCCATCATTCCAATCAAAACTTGGCCTTTGGCACCAGAGCAGTGAGGCAAACTAGCTGGTCATGAGAAGCAGGCATTACTTCTGGTCGCTCCAGAGGCAGGTGGAAACAGAGCGTCCAAAGCCTTCGAGCCTCTTGGTCTTGGTACAGACCTACTGCCTTTCTCTCTAGAGGACAGTCAAAAGATTCCGGGTTAAGGGATGCCTCTGGAGACTCTAAGAACACTAAACAGCTCGAAAGGGCTTCTATGAGCCCATGAGTAAAGTCCTCATGCAGGCCTCACCCAGCAAGCAGTTGAGCTCAGTGTATTAAAAATGAGAGCAGCCTGTGCAACATAGTAAGACCTTGTCTCTACAAAAAATAAAAAATTAGCTAGACGTGGTGGTGTATGCCTGTAGCTGCAGCTACTCGGGAGGCTGAGGTGGGAGGATGGCTTGAGTCTGGGAGGTTAAGGCTGCAGTGAGCTGAGATTGCACTACTGTACTCCAGCCTGAGCAACAGGAAAAAAAAAAGGAAAGAAAATAAAAGAGGAAGGGAGGGAAGAATGGAGGAAGGGAGGGAGGCAGACAGGAAGGAGAGGTTGGGCATGGTGGCTCATGCCTATAATCCCAGCACTTGGGAAGGCTGAGGCAGAAGGATCACTTGAACCCAGGAGTTTGAGACCAGCCCAGGCAACATAGGGAAACCTCATCTCTACAAAAAATAAATTAAAAAATGAGCCAGGCCAGGTGGCACACAGCTGAAGTCTTAGCTACTCAGGAGGCTGAGGTGGGAGAATGGCTTGAGCCTGGGAGCTGTGATCTGCAGTGAGCTGTGATCGTGCCACTGCACTCCAGCCTGGGCAACAGGGCAAGATCCTGTCTATGATGATGATAATAATAATAATAAACAGAAATGAGCCAATATTCTGATTTTCACCCAAGATGGATTCAAGCAACATTGCCAAGACCACCGCCAACCCTTCTGCAACCAGCTTTGGCTGATGGTGACTGAATATGCTCGGTGCCCAGGGTCACCCTCACTCGGGGCACACCTCAGCCAGAGCACAGCGCTGAAGAGTCAGCGTGCACAGGGTTAAGGCCACTGCCCCCTGGAATGAGAATGGGCTCCCCAACCAAATCTACCCACAGCTGGGGTCTTAAGATGAGAATCCTTCCCAGCAATCCCTCAGATTCCTCTTTCCTTGTGTCTGAGTCTGGGACCCTCACAAGTGTTCTTCCCCAGGGCGTCTGTCCTCCTTGAGACATGTCCTATGGGTTTTTATCCCCATATGTGTTTTCTACATTGTCATATTTTAAATGCCATTCAAGAGACTGCAGAACATTATTTCCAAATTTAATGTTAAATGGTTTGAATGACATTTCCAAAACGAAAACGCACCAATCTCAGAAATATTTTACTCCACTGAGTTCATCTTTTGACTTTCCATTTCTGTACTTTCTTTCTGTCTTGTGTTGGACTATTTTTTTTTCTTTTTAAGATGGAGTCTCACTCTTCACCCAGGCTGGAGTGCAGTGGCGTGATCTCGGCTCACTGCAAGCTCCGCCTCCCGGGTTCACGCCATTCTCCTGCCTCAGCCTCCTGAGTAGCTGGGACTACAGGCGCCCACCATCATGCCTAGCTAATTTTCTGTGTTTTTAGTAGAGAAGGGGTTTCACTGTGTTAGCCAGGATGGTCTTGATCTCCTGACCTCGTGATCCACCTGCCTCAGCCTCCCAAAGTGCTGGGATTACAGGCGTGAGCCCCTGCACCCGGCTGTGTTGGACTATTTTTAAGAAATAAAGTGATTTGTTTGGTATAATAAATAATGGGAAGATGCACAATGTCAATGCCAAACTTAAATAGCTTTGATTCATTTGGGCTCCCACCTTCATCCACTTATAATTCATTTTAACCTATAGGCTATAAACAATTAATTACTCATATTTTAAAATCATCCCAAAACTTATATCATTGAGGTTGTATCAACTACAATGTATGACTGTAGGCTTGCATTGGTGATCTGAGAAAAGGCTCCCAGCAGGACTGAAGGCAAGAATTTTCAGAGAATACTCAATAGAAAACTGATACATACTTTTCAAATTTTCATTTGGTGATATGATTCATAAAACCAACTAATGAGAATTCTGTGTTAGAAAAACAATATATGTGAACCGAAGTAAAACTAGCCACTAATTTTTTTTGTTAAGTCCTCCCATAAAGGGAATGTTTCCCAGAAATGTGTTAGCAGGAGTAGCTTGGATCTGCACCGTCCACCATATATTCGTATATATCCACGTGTGCATTTAGATGCCTAGGTCTACATCCGGGTACATGCATACAAATTTCCTGAGCAGTCAAAATCCTATTGGTCGTAAGACAAAAGAGCAGGGGCACTGCCCATGAAGTTATCAGTTCCAGGCCTTCACTTTCTAATTGACCACTTCAGGGCTACTTTTATCATGTGTCAACTCGAAACCCACACTCAATTTTTCCTTTTAGACCATGTTGCATCTGTAACACAGCAATGTTTCGGACATACTGTGGCATGTTCTGCTAGGAATATTTCTTTAGAAGCAAAGCTTAACCAAGGGTGAAAAGGAGGGAAACCTGCCAAATGTTTTCACAGTTATCAACTACTCAAAAGAACATTGTAGAAAAAAAAAACCACATTTTCACACTTTAAATATTTTCCACTAGCCTTAGCAATAAGGCAAACTATTTAAAACAAGTAAATATAGATGTAAACAAAACACAAAAGGATATTTGATACAACAATAAACACCCTCAGCCGAACATCAGGGAATCTAGTGAAACATTAACGATAACATTTTACGACAATGAACACACTAAAACCATAGTGAAATGTACTTAGCTCTAAGATAAATGATTTTTGAAAACCTATAATGGGATGAGCAAAAATATTAAATAGTTAAGTATGCAATCTAGAAGTATCCAATCTATTCAACTGGCTTTGTGTGAAAAAAGAAATAATTATTTTGAGTTGGATAGGTACTTTGGGCATTAGTTTTCATGGTTAAAAAATAACAACAAAATGAACAAATTCAAGTTACTTTTATTTTTTTATTTTTTTATTTTTTTTATTTTTTTGAGGCGGAGTCTTGCTCTGTCGCCCAGGCTGGAGTGCAGTGGCCGGATCTCAGCTCACTGCAAGCTCCGTCTCCAGGGTTCCCGCCATTCTCCTGCCTCAGCCTCCCAAGTAGCTGGGACTACAGGCGCCCGCCACCTCGCCCGGCTAGTTTTTTGTATATTTAGTAGAGACGGGGTTTCACTGTGTTCGCCAGGATGGTCTCGATCTCCTGACCTTGTGATCCGCCCGTCTCGGCCTCCCAAAGTGCTGGGATTACAGGCTTGAGCCACCGCGCCCGGCCTCAAGTTACTTTTATAGTATCAGGAGAGATTAAAGGCCAGGTGCGGTGGCTCAAGCCTGTAATCCCAGCACTTTGGGAGGCCGAGACGGGCAGATCAGGGGGTCAGGAGATCGAGACCATCCTGGCTAACACAGTGAAACCCCGTCTCTACTAAGAAATACAAAAAAACTAGCCGGGCGAGGTGGGGGCGCCTGTAGTCCCAGCTACTTGGGAGGCTGAGGCAGGAGAATGGCGTAAACCCGGGAGGCGGAGCTTGCAGTGAGCTGAGATCCGGCCACTGCACTCCAGCCTGGGTGACACAGCAAGACTCCGTCTCAAAAAAAAAAAAAAAAGAGATTAAAGTCAGATTATTCTGTTTAATTAAAGTCTAAACTACATAGAGAATAGAAATTTTCAACTATGTATATGGCAATCACATGCCTGGAATTTTCCTGTATAATTTCACTTTTGAATATTTTATTCCATTATCTATTTCCTAAATATACTCAAATCATATACTCAGACTATGCATACAATTTTTTTTTTAAGATAAGGTCTTGCTATGTTGCCCAGGCTAGAGTACAGTGATACAATCATGGCTCACTGCAGCCTTGAACTCCTGGGCTCAAGTGATCCTCCTGCCTCAGCCTCTTCAGTAGTTGGGACTACAGGCACATGTCACCACGCCCAGCTAAGTTGTTAACTTTTCTTTTGTATAGATATGGTCTTGCTACATTGGCCAGGCTGGTTTCAAACTTCTGGCTCAAGCAATCCTCCTACCTCGGTCTCCCAAAGTGCTGGTATTACAGGTAAGAGGCACCACACCCAGCCCAAATTTGTGGTTCTAAAAATAGTCACTTCTGTAGGCAAAAGGGATGAGTTTTATGTTTATCTTAATTATTGTTTTTGTATTCTGTTACATATAAATGCATTTAAATGACTGCTAAACCATGGGAGCACTACTTTAAAAATGACTCTAAATGCTTATGTCCTCGGATTGGAACTGGCCAAGGATTTATTGTTATGGTTACCAACAATGCATAATTAAAGCATAGTAGAGTTATTTTAGCTTGCTTAGAGGCTTATATTCCAAAGAGTAAAGGAATCTACAAATAACAATACACACACTGTGTGGGCATTAATGACCATGCTGCGTGTTCACAGAGTGACCACAAGCCCCGGCTTGCCTGGACATCCTGGCTGACTCCTGATGCCCCAGCATCTATAACAGTACTCTTTTCACTCTCAAAAATATCCAGATTAGGATGATAAACTCTAACGCTGTTCATCTATATGAAGATTCACAGATTGCCGGTTTTCCAATGGTCTTTATCGTTACATCGTCAGGGGCTTCAAGTAGATGATTTTTTCAAAATGCAGTTGACTCAGACCTAAAATTCAGCCTCAAGTGAAAAAGCATACATAAGAGACAAGGTGGGCACGGCCTTGTCCAAAGAGCCCCAGCTTTGAAACAGGACCTGTGGTTGCGATCCCAGCTCTGCCCCTTAGTTTGGTACTGGGAAGTTCTATCCCCCTTCTGCTCCCTGGCTCTCTGATCCGGCGATGGGAGGGTTAACTGATGGAATGGCAACCTGTGTGCCATCTCATGGGGACCTAGGAGTCATACTACCCAGGTTCAGATCCTGACTCTATCAATGCTAAGTTTCCTCAGGCAAGTAACTTAACCTTTCTGTGTTTCGGTTTCCTCCTTGGAAAAATGGTAACAATAAAGAAAACTTATCTCACACAGTTGTTGAGAGTGCTACATGAAATAATGTTGAAAATGTTAACACAGTGGCCCAGAGCATAGTAAGCTCTCAAAAAATGTTGACACATATTTGGCTACAGATTTTATTCTTGCTTAATATTTATTTGTGGGACTGTTGGGCAGACACTGTTCCCATCACTGAAATCCCTGATGTCTAGCACAGAGTCTGCAACACAATAGGTAGTTAATAAATATTTGTTCAGATGATGTTGTGAAATGCATAAGGCACACATATATTGTGTGTGTATATGTCTACGTAATATTTTACACAAATAAATAACTTTCAATAATTTGGAGTAAGAAAAGAGAAGCCCATCTGAATGAGTAAAAAGAAATGCAAACAGAATTATTTGTCAACCACAGAAAGCAAGTAGAAGGTTAACAGGTGTAGTTTAATGGCATCATTAAGCAGGGCACAGTGGCTCATGCCTGTAATCCCAGCACTTCAGAAGGCTGAGGCAGGGGGATGGTTTAAGCCCCGGCATTTAAGACCAGCCAGGGCAACATGGGGAGACCACATCTCTACAAAAAATTAAAAAATAAAAATTAGCCAGGTGTAGCTGGTGCACACCTGTGGTCTCAGCTACTCAGGAGGCTAAGGTAGGAGACTCACTGGAGCCTGGGTGGTCAAGAATGCAGTGAACCACGATTGTGATTGTGCCATTGCACTCCAGCACTCCAGCCTAGGCCACAGCAAGACCTTGTCTCCCCCCCCAAAAAAAAAGCACTGTTGAGCTGACTTGGATAACTAGACAAGAATGATCTGTAATTGGCTCTTTGTATGCAAATTAATGCATCTGCTATGTTTAAAAATTCTCCTTGAAAGCTTCTCAGAAATATGAATGGATGTATGTATATGGATACACACAGACATCATTCATAAATATATATTCACACTTTGTAGGAATTTTATGGTTTTATTATTATTATTGTTTTGAGATGAAGTCACACTCTGTAGCCCAGGCTGGAGTGCAGTGGCTCAATCTCGGCTCACGGCAACCTCCGCCTCCTGGGTTCAAGCAATTCTCCTACCTCAGCCTCCCAAGTGGCTGGGATTACAGGTGGGCGCCACTGCACCTGGCTAATTTTTTGTATTTTTAGTAAAGACAGGGTTTCACCATGTTGCCCAGCCTGCTCTTGAACTCCTGACCTCAGGTAATCCACCCACCTCGGCCTCCCAAAGTGCTAGGATTACAGGTGTGAGTCACCGTGCCCGGCTATGGTTTTAAAAATTACATTCTGTGGCAATTTTTTTCTTCTTTACCACATTTCACTGGCAAGACAGGGAATATGCTATATGCTGGAAAGACCAGGTTTGGCAGATACGGCTTAGGTAGTGGTAACACTGCTTGATCCACCTCCAGAGATGGGTTTCCATGGAGTATTTTCAACACAGAGAGAGGAGGGGCTTAATAATTGGGAATTCTTCCTCTCAACGTTAGCACTTTCATCTTTGGGTGAGCACACTGGCAAACTGGGCAGCCTGTATTACTCCAGCACTTACAAAGACAAAGTTTAAATTAGGTTGAATGTGGTGGCTCATGTCTGTAACCCCAGCACTTTGGGAGGCGGACAGATGACTTGAGACCAGGGGTTCGAGACCAGCCTGGCCAACATGGCGAAATCCCATCTCCACTAAAAATTAAAAAATTAGGCCGGGCACGGTGGCTCAAGCCTGTAATCCCAGCACTTTGGGAGGCCGAGACGGACGGATCACGAGGTCAGGAGATCGAGACCATCCTGGCTAACATGGTGAAACCCCGTCTCCACTAAAAAATACAAAAAACTAGCCGGGCGAGGTGGCGGGCGCCTGTAGTCCCAGCTACTCGGGAGGCTGAGGCAGGAGAATGGCGTAAACCCGGGAGGCGGAGCTTGCAGTGAGCTGAGATCTGGCCACTGCACTCCAGCCTGGGCGACAGAGCGAGACTCCGCCTCAAAAAAAAAAAAAATTAAAAAATTAGGCAGGCATGGTTGCACATGACTGTAGTCCCAGCTACTCAGGAAGCTGAGAAACGAGAATTGCTTGAGCCCGGGTTGGAGATGCAGTGATGCAGTGAGCCAAGATCACACCACTGCACTCCGACCTGGGCGAGAGAGTAAGTCTAAAAAAAAAACGTCTCAATTAGACCGCAATCACACTCAGGACCTGTCTTGCTAATACTCTATCTTGCCACTGTGACTATAATGGAGTGAGCTAGGGGATGGAGAGAATCCAGAAGCACTAATTTTTCCTACTTATCCCTCATAGAACCATCATTTTATCTGTGCCCTAGCCAAGAAACGAAGATCCAAGGCATATTGTGCACAACAAAGTTAATAATATTTGCTATAGCCGGGCGAGGTGGCGGGCGCCTGTAGTCCCAGCTACTCGGGAGGCTGAGGCAGGAGAATGGCATAAACCCGGGAGACGGAGCTTGCAGTGAGCCGAGATCCAGCCAGTGCACTCCAGCCTGGGCGACAAGAGCGAGACTCCGTCTCAAAAAAAAAAAAAAAAAAAAATAATAATAATAATAATAATAATAATATTTGCTACTACACATGAAATGTCTTATTTTAAACCCTGCCTCCCAAAATCAGAGATCTCTCTCTAAAAGGAGGGGGGGCCAGGAAGGTAGTGACTGATTGATACTCAAACAGCCCTGGTCAAAGGAATGGCTCAACAGTGGGGAGCAGGTGTCCCAGGTGCCAGGAAGCAGCTCCCACTGTCCAAGCAGAGTTGGCCACATGAACCTGTGCAGAAGGCACTGGAGGCCCTTCCCAGCCCAGATGTGCTGGCATCGCATCAGCTGAAGACAGGCCCACCAGGTCCCACCTCTGTTTTCAAGCATGAGGAGCTAACAGGTGACCTTTCTATATAGACCACTCAATATTTTCTTATCAGGACTGTAAGACCTTGGTAAATACTAATAATTTATGCGTACATGTAATGATCTGCAGCAAGGGTGAGCAATGAAGAACAGGTTAAGATAACTGTGGTAAAGTGTTTGTAAAGGTGCAGGTGGCATTTTGCTTGGGGAGATAAAATTGTTACTTCAAAAACGTAATTTGAAGAGTCTCTGCTGAAAATATATATAAAGCTTTGAATTTCTTATTACGTGAAATTCCACAATTCAAGTTAATATAATCACTCTTTAACTTAGCAAATGTACTCTCTTAAAATTCAAACTCATTAAAAGTTGAATTCTACAAACATTAAGCACTGCTGGTCTCAAAGAATGCATAGTCTAATGGGAGAGAAAAACATTTAATCAAGTAAATGTTTAATCAACACAATGTTTAAAAAAGTGTTCTAAGAATAAAGCTATAATAGGAATCATGCCAAGGACTTTATATATATATTATCTTTAGTCCATCTGTCTCAGCCAAGTAAGCAGTATTGTCACCATAAAGATGAGGAAACTGAGAGTGGGGAGATTAAATAACTTGCCTGAGCCAGTAAATGGAAAGACCAGAATTGAGACCAAATGTGTCCAACTCCAAACCCCGTCCTCTTCCCCCAATCTTCATGGTCTCTCCAAGAGTAGGACAGAGCATTAACAAGAGTTATGGGAGTCCGGGACAGGACCACTCAGTCCAGCGTGCTAGGGAATAGGTAAGGCTTCTAGGACACAGCATCTCTGGACGTGAGAATGATTTGCTGTGTAAAGAAGACAGCGAAAGAACACAGGAAAAAGCAATAAACTGCACAAAGCCAGGAGGGCTGAACATGTGGAAGGGGAGGCTGAATGGCCAGAACTGACCCCTCCGGGAGATGAGGCTGGACCCTCACATGTGGAAAACAAGGCTGGACCTGGGTAGGGGCCAGGTTAAAGACAGGACCTCACCACTCTGCAAACACTGGAGAAGTCTCAATTTGATCCTGGAAAAGGTTGGGGGTGGGTGGGAGGGGGGGAAGGGGAAATTAAAAATGATGACAGAAGGCCGGGCGCGGTGGCTCAAGCCTGTAATCCCAGCACTTTGGGAGGCCGAGACGGGCGGATCATGAGGTCAGGAGATCGAGACCATCCTGGCTAACATGGTGAAACCCCGTCTCTACTAAAAAAAAATACAAAAAACCAGCCGGGTGATGTGGCGGGCGCCTGTAGTCCCAGCTACTAGGGAGGCTGAGGAAGGAGAATGGCGTAAACCCGGGAGGCGGAGCTTGCAGTGAGCTGAGATCCGGCCACTGCACTCCAGCCTGGGCCACAGAGCGAGACTCCGTCTCAAAAAAAAAAGAAAAAAAAAAATATATATATTCAAATGTTTGAGAGAAGCACAAAATAATATTAGTCTCCTTTTTCATACCCAAGCTCTCAATGTCTTCCCTTTTCCCACGGGGAAGATTATCATTGGGTTTTTTGTTGTTTTTTTGGTTTTTTTCAGATGGAGTCCCATTCTGTCGCCTAGGCTGGAATGCTGTGGTGCAACCTCGGCTCACTGCAACCTCCACTTCCCAGGTTCAAGCGATTCTCCTGCCTCAGCCTCCTGAGTAGCTGGGGTTACAGGCACACACCACCATGCCTGGCTAATTTTTGTATTTTTAGTAGAGACAGGGTTTCACTATGTTGGTCAGGCTGGTCTCGAACTCTCGACCTCGTGATCCGCCCACCTCAGCCTCCCAAAGTGCTGGGATTACAGGTTTGAGCCACCGTGCCCAGCAGGTTATCACTGTTAAAGGTTTCTTGCGTATCCTTCCCGAAAAAAACCTGAAAATTTTTATATGTACTTTCAATTACACACATAGGGTCATACTCTATATATGCACACTGCTTTGTACATGTAATGATATGTCTTATTTGTTCACATACTAATATCGCTTATTTGTTCATGTAATAATCTATGCTGAGAGGCAATCTGGCATAGTGGTTGAGAGAACAGCCTCTGGAGTCAGAATGCTGGGTCTGAATCCTACCCCGTCACTGACAAGGTGTCTGAAAATGAGGAAGTTACTCTGTGGCTCAGTTTCCACCTCTGTAAAATGATGTTAATAATAATGTACCCATTTCACAGGATTATTGTAAGGGTTATGAGTTAATGTATATAAAGCATTCAGAATACCAATTGCTATATAAATATTTATTATTACTATTACATGTTTACATCAACACAGATAGATCTGATTATTTTCTTCATCATTTCTGGTTCATTTCTTTTTACAGATCCAAGTTATCATCTGGAGTTACTTCCCCTAAGCCTAAAGAAATTCCTTTAGCATTTCTCATAGATTCTTTGCAACAAATTCTCTCAGTTTTTCTTTAATTGTAGAGGTCTTTATTTGGGCTTCAATTTTGAAGAATAGTTTTGCTGGACGTAGAATTCTGGGTTGATATTTTTTCTTTCAATACGTTTACTTTCTACTCTCCACTGTTTCTGGTAAGAAGTCTGCTGTTAGTTACATTATTGTTCCTTCTGTGCACCTTCTTTTTTCTTAGGCAGCTTTCAAGACTTTCTTATTTTTGGATTTCAGCAGTGTGGCTCTCATGTGCATGTGTGTGTTTTAATTTATCTTGCTGAGTGTTTGTTGAGGGATCAGCAAGTTAATGGATTTCGCCAAATTTGGACCATTTCTGGTCATTATCCCTTCAAATATTTTTTCTGCCCTAATCTCTTTTATGCTTCTGGAACTCCAACTATACATGTTAGACTCCCTGATACTGTCCCAGAGGTCTCTGAGGCTCTATTTGCTTTTCTTCAGTCTTTTTCTTTTCCTCAAACTGAGTACATACGATTGATTTATTTTTCAGTTAACTTTGTCTGCTATTGAGCTTACTGGTAAAAATTTCTATTTAGTTCATGTATTTTCAGCACTTTCTTTTCATAAAATTCACAATTTTCACCCTTTTAAAGTGAACAATTCAGCAGCACACAGTATATTTCACACTGCTGTATGAGCATCACCACTAGCCCAAGAACACTTTCACCAACACAAAAGGAAACCCCACATGCGTCAAACAATCACCGCCCATTCCCTCCTCCCCACAACCTCTGGCAACCACTAACCTTTCAGCTCTTTCACAGCTACTTTTTTTTGTTGTTTGAGACAGAGTCCTGCATGTTGCCCAGGCTGGAGTACAGTGGTGCCATCTTGGCTCACTGCAACCTCCACCTCCCAGGCTCAAGCGATTGTTGTGCCTCAGCCTCCCAAGTAGCTGGGATTACAGGCACGTGCCACCACGTCCAATTAATTTTTGTATTTTTAGTAGAGATGGAGTTTTGTCATGTTGCCCAGACTAGTATCAAACTCCTGACCTCAAGTGATCCACCTGCTTCAGCCTCTCAAAGTGCTGGGATTACAGGCATTAGTTACCACACCTGGACTTATTTCTTTTCTTTTCTTTTCTTTCTTTCTTTTTTTTTGAGACAGGTTCTTGCCCTGTTGCCCAGGCCAGAGTGCACTGGCATGATCTCGGCTCACTGCAACCTCTGCCTCCCACATTCACGAGATTCTCCTGCCTCAGCCTCCTGAGTAGCTGGGATTACAGGTGTGTACCACCACACCTGCACCTGGCTAATTTTTGTATTTTTAGTTAGAGACAGGGTTTTGCCATGTTGGCCAGTCTGGTCATGAACTCCTGGCCTCAAGTGATCCACCCACGTGAGCCTCCCAAAGTGTTGGGATTACAGGTATGAGCCACTGCGCCTGGCCCATAGCTACTATTTCTAAGCTGATACTCCCTATCTGTTCCTTGATTGTGTATATATTTTTATTAAGTCTTTGAACATATTTATGGTAGATGCTTTAAAGTCCTTGTCTATTAATTGTAACATCTCTATCATCTTGAGTTTGCTTCTATTATCTACTTTTTCCCCATTTCTACCTCTATCTAGTGGGTTTTTTTTTTTTTTTTTTTTTGAGATGGAGTCTCACTCTATCACCAGGCTGGAGTACAGTGGCATGATCTTGACTCACTGCAACCTCCACCTCCCAGGTTCAAGGGCTTCTCTTGCCTCAGCCTCCTGAATAGCTGGGACCACAGGTGCCTGCCACCACACCTGGCTAATTTGTTTTGTATATTTAGTAGAGATAGGGTTTCCCTATGTTGGCCAGGCTGGTCTCAAACTCCTGATCTCTGGTGATCCTCCCGCCTCGGTCTCCCAAAGTGCTGGGATTACAGGCATGAGCCACCGTGCCCGGCCTCTAGTGGTTTCTGATAGGACACTGGACATTATGATTGATATGTTATAGAGATTCTAGATTCTGCACATTTCTCTGAAGAGTAATTTTTGTTCTAGTAGACAGTTAACTTGGCTGAACACAAATACCAAGTTCTGTCTTCCTCACGGTAGGCAGTGGCCAAGATCATTGCTCAGTTTTTTTCAGGCTTAAAGCTGCTACTTTTTACCAGGCTTGCAGACACATAGTTTAGTAGCCAACCAAGGATTTGTGCCATTTCATATGCAGATTTGGGTGTTCTGTCCTCTCTGTAGCTCCTCCTAACTTTCTGACTGCTCTGCCAGTTTCTTCCTCTGCCCTCTAACATCACAATACAGTAAGGCTGCAGCTTTTGGCCACTTAAGTAGCTTTGGGAGTACCTTCCGGTTAAAGCTACAAACCTGCAAACCTTATCCACCGCAGTTTGTCTTTTGAAGTAGATTCCGCTCCAGTTTCCGCCTGATTTTGCTTGCTTTCTGGTGCCTTACAATAGTTTTTAAAAATATTTTGTGTGGGGCCGAGTGCGGTGGCTCACACCTGTAATCCCAGCACTTCGGGAGGCCGAGGCGGGAGGATCACAAGGTCAAGAGATCGAGACCATCCTGGTCAACATGGTGAAACCCCATCTCTATTAAAAATATAAAAATTAGCTGGGCGTGGTGGCGGGCGCCTGTAGTCTCAGCTACTTGGGAGGTTGAGGCAGGAGAACTGCTTGAACCCGGGAGGTGGAGGCTGCAGTGAGCCAAGATCACGCCACTTCATTCCAGCCTGGGCGACTGAGCGAGACTCCATCTCAAAAATAAAAAAAAAATAAAAATAAATAAAAATGTGTGTGAATCTTACAAATCTGGATAAAATACAGGGGGATTAGTAAAATCAAGCTATGCTACCATTTATGGGAACTACCTTATTCCTTTTAACAGCTAAATCATTACTATGCTATGACTATCCCTGTATTTAATGAATCTTCAATTTATGGGCATTGTATTATATATACACATATATATTACATATGTATGTAATATATGTATATATTATACACTTGCATATATATTATATATGTGTATACACACACACACACACACACACATACGTATTTGGAGGCAGGACCTGGCTCTGTCACCCAGGCTGGAGTGCAGTGGCGCTATCTCAGCTCACAGCAACTTCTGCCTCCCAGGCTCACGCAATCCTCCCACCTCAACCTCTGGAGTAGCTGGGACTACAGGCATGCGCCACCACGCCTGGCTAATTTTTCTATTATTTGTAGAGACAGGGTTTCATCATGTTGCCCAGGCTGGTCTCGAACTCCTGAGCTCAAGCAATCCACCTGCCTCTGCCTCCCACAGCGCTGGGATTACAGGCGTGAGACACTGCACCTGGACTTATTTTTATTAATATCTTTTTGGTAACAAAAGAATCCTGCTTTCCAAAGGTGTCCAAGGTAGGTGGCTGAAGTGTAGTGGTTCAGCAAACGTGCTTCAGAAATGGGGGTCTGGCTCCTGCTCCATCCCTTAGTAGGCATGTAAATTTGGATAAATTACTTAACTTCCCTGAATCTCACTTGCCTCATCTGTAAAACAGTCAAAAGAATATTTCCTCATGATAATATTAATGTATATAAAGCACAGTGCTTGGCATACAGAAAGAGCTCGGGAGACTGTAGTCTTCCCCAAGAATAAGAACAGGATTTAAGAGAGGGCAGAGCTGGGGTTAAGATCAACAGTACAGGGCAAATGGGAACAAGAGGGCTCAGCTGGAATGGGAGGTCACAGGGGAAAGGTGAAAGAACAAAAAGAAGAAAGAAAAAAGAGAGGCCAAAAATAATATGTCTTTATACTAGGTAAGATTTCATCAAACGCTTTTCTTATTCAGAACTACTTTAGTCAAAACTTGTGAAATAGGCAAAGTTCATCCTTGCCAGCACTCCCCTGCCCCCAACTTCTCCACTTTTAGCACTTCTCTGAACCCTCTGGTGCCTGTGTTATAAATAGTCATGTTTTTCAGGGACTGTACTGACCAGCAGCCCAACCAAAGAGCCTTCTTCAACTCCAGGAACACCACTTCTCACAAATACATTAATATGTGCATGATAAGTGACTCCAGAATAAACAGGAAAGAGGATTTTTTTTTAAAGGAATGGATTTGAAAGAGGCATCTGACAATTTATCAGGATGATATCTCTCTGAAAAAAAGCATTGCTTAAGGGGCTTCCCTGACAGTTAAACAAGAAATGCTCCAAGCTGCTTCTGAAACAGAAGATGGGGCTTTGTATCCAGGATCGAACGTGCTTCTGTTAGATGAGAAAAATCTGCTTCCAGCTTAGGCTCCCATCCTCCCAGGGGTGCAAGACTACCTATGCAGAGAAGCCACATCCAACTAACCTCAGGCACTTCTCAGAGCTGGTGGGGCGGGGGTGAGCACAGCCTCTTCCACAACACAACTGAAGGCAGCCCTGGACCTGGTGACTGAACAGGTCCATTAGCAGAGGCCGCCTTCAAACCAATAAATGCCATCTCCAAGGAGAGGTGCTAGAACACTGTGAGATCTTCATAAGAGGGTAAGCACAGCATCTCCTCCGTAAAGGAAGAAGTCTTAACAAGTGGGCTTCAAAAAGGAACCCTGAGCAATAGGAGCCCAGGGACCGGAGGGTGCGGTGGTTTCACCCGGACAACACGGATCTCCTGGGCTGGGGCCACCTGTCTCCAGCCCAATCCCATCGGTGTCCACTTCAAAGAAATTGACTTTAAAGAAAAGGACAGAAATATTAAAGGCCTACCCTTCCCTCTGCGGGAGCCCATTTGAGCTGCCCATGAGAATCAGATTATATGCTCCCGAGTGGCCAGAGAAAGAGACAAGCAGTGAAGTCCACAGTACAGAGAAGGAGCTGCAAATGGAATCAGCATCTCTAGATGCCCTGCGACCCAGGAGCAGGGGGACACCCCCACCCCACCCCGCCCAACAGCAGGGAGAGCAGAGTGCTGGCCAGATGGGGGAGGAGATGAGGGCCAACCAGGGGCAATCAGGTAACCCATCTAACACCTGGAGGAGGCGGAAGGCGGATAGACGGGGACTTGGAGCACTGAGATTTCAACAGACACACTTGCACTTGTCAGCAGGCAAGGTCTACAGAATGGGGTCTTGAACTTTTATCTAATCTTCCAGTTTTCTTCATGGTTTCAGATAAAGAACCACTCACGATGGTGAACAGAAACACTGAAGTTGGGATAGCCCACTGTCAGGGCCATGTGTCATTCCCACAGGCCAAGAACCCGGACACTGTCCCCACATTGGGGAACCCTCCAATGTATAAGCCAAATGGGAACTGGAAACACTTCCTTGCTCCCCCAACCCCAGGGCTCTCTCTGCCTGTCATACACGCCTGCCCCAGCAGTGGAACTCAGAGTCCGTGGAACAAGGCAGCAGGAACTGGGCGGCAGTCGCTGTTTCAAGGTGAAAATACCCCACATCAGCTGCGACACTTACTGTAGTCAATTGTTTTTCAACTAACACACATATTTATAATTTTATTCTTACACTTGTAGCAAGGGCCCCTCCCTTTCGCTCCCCACTCCCATCCACAAAGGCAGAAACAGAAAATAACAGTATCACAATAACCAGGAGGAAATAACTGGTCATTGTACCTGCCTTTTATAGACAGATGTTTCTTGGGATTTGCCCACAACACTTAAAGGCCCATTTGTGATTCTGATAACCTAAGACTTTAAACTCTATTACACACTGATTGCTGTCCAGAGCCTCAGGCTCCAGTTTACAAGCCTGTTCTGCCTTCCTGCAGGCTCTCTATGCTTATAAATGACACCTTCCAGTGTCTTAAAGTATGAAAGGCAGCTAGTCCTGAATTCTCAGGCTGCTAATGGTTTCACATAAAATGAGCTCCTACAATTTTATTACCACCCTGGTGCGACTTCACAGGTGAGGAGCCACCAGGGAAAGGATGAGGCCATGCCTCTCACTCCTGGCCTTCTGACTTTTCCAAGCACAAGGAACTTTTCCACTCAATATTGCAAATGACTGCTCCAGCTCCCAAGGCTGCTGATTAATCCAAACAAGGTCTACTATGTCACTTAAAGAAACCGAGAGTAAGTCATCAAGTCGTCTCTCTGGAGACAGGGGTGATGTGAATTCACTTCCTAAATTCACAGCTGTAAAGCTGATTAAGCCACTGATCCTCTCTATTTTTACTTAAATATATACATTTAATGGGTATCAGTTCACTTTGCATGTTGGGAAATAACTAGTGGAAAATATTAAATTTCACATTCCAATCAGATATGCCAGACACCAGTTTTGTCTACAGGCTCACAACACAAAGATTATTGTACTTGGAGACATGATCGTGCTAGCTACAGAAGTTAAAATGTTCCGATGGGTTTTGTAAACTTCACGTTTTAGTACCTCTGCATTTATATGAAGTTTTAATAACACACAACATGCCAAATACAGCACCAGTGGGCTGCTTCTGAAAGAAAACAACTCCCAAAAGCCTTTAAAACAGAGCTGATTACCAGAAAATACATGAAATTCACATGTGCAGGTCTATCTAACTTTCAGCATTTTCTTCACTTTGACAGTGACTTATGGCAGGTTGAATACGTGAATGCACGTCTGAGATTATGCAGCAACATTATTTCTCCTGGGGAGAAAAACAATCTAAAACCATACAAACTAATTTTTCAATTTTCAATAGCAGTTGACTAATAAATGCTTAGTAGGGGAAACCTTAGTTTTTTAGTCTTTTAAAAACAGAAAAAGCAAATTAACTTTTAAATGCCAAGTGTGAAAAACAGTTTTTTGTGGCAGACTCTAGCTTTAAAACTTAAAAAAAAAATTTCGAATTCAAATAAAACAAAACGCCACATAAATTGGCTTACATAAAAAAGCCTTCAAAACCCAACAAAACTAAACTTAAAACTCGCACAGAAAAAATTTTACTTTTTAAGACCAAAGATCTTCGAAGACCATTTGTCATAGGCTTAGAAGTGGTGAAAACTAAACCAGCGGTCAAAAAGTATTTACTTTGTAGCACAAACAACTAAGGATATAACACCCACTAACTGACCTGCCAAGAAAATGCAAGGTTACCTTATTCTGCGTGCTTTTGATTTTACTTTCTGTTAAAACAATACTCACCATATTCAACACTTTCTTTAAGTATTTTATCTTCATCAAAAATAGAGACAAGAAAGGAACACAGAAAAAAAGGAGGGAGTGGCAAGAAACAAATCCAGATGTCTGAGTCAGAAATTAAAGATTATCCCATTAATTCAATCTACAATAAAGTACTGATGAATACTCTTTTCCTCTCAAAAGTGTCATATTAAAAAATGAAATGATCACAATATTTATTACATTTCTGGCATATTTTTATGCACTTTTTTCAGATTCGAAAGCACCAGCCCAAACACAAAACCAGTGTGAACTCCACAGACAGAAAGCTCTGAGCAGAGCCGGTACTAGATGAGTCATAACTGCAGACAATCCTGCAAGTGTAGCCACCACTGGAGCCAGCTTATTAGTCCTGAAATACATAAATTCTTTGTAACTGAAGCTCTGGAATGTCATGTCTTAAATTACATCCACCTGGGACTACATTCTGATGACCAGTATGGGTAGATTACTGGAACCTGAAAACCTCACTTTTTTGGTAATTGACATTTAAACTATTTGAAGTTTCTCATTAAGGTCTCTTAACAAATTAACTGCAGATGTAGGAAGCGAAGTATATAGTACACAGAGAAGTGAAGTCACCTGAAAGCTTCAAATAACGGGCAGTATTTACATGTATATTATAAGTACATTAAGGTGAGCATGAACCGGCCCCATAAGCTGCAGAGTTCCACCACGTTTTGTCTATTCCAATTAGGTTTCACAGCGCACTGTGAATGTAATTTAAGTAAAAGAGAAAGGCAAGGGGTTCAAATGACATGGGACTAACACTTAGGCCAGGTTATAGACTGAAAGGCTAACCTGATGGAGGCCGAAAGAGATTAAACATCTCCACTGGCTCCTTGTTGCCAACGGGATGTAAATTTGAAATCAGTCCTGGGCTGGCCTGGGAATCCTTTCACAGTCTGGCCTCAACTTTCCCCGCTCTCAACGTCATGCTCAGCCCCTGGGAATCCCATACTCCACAATTACCTCCTCATAACTCCCCTGCCGGGGCCTTGTGCACACAGTGCCCTCTGCCCAGAACACTCTTCCCTCTGCCATACTTTAAACTCTGTCCAGAGGGCAGTTTCCCTGGGAATGGTCCAGGTGCCCTCCAAAAGCCAACCCCACCTCTGTATTCCCACAGCATGTTGCACTGATTCCTGCTTCACCACAGGCCATGGCATCTTCGTTTCAGTCAACATTTACTCAGGATCTACCACAGGCCAAGGTACTGCGCTGGCCACTTGAAGACTAAGACACAATAGTGGGGGAATTACTCCTCTCAGGTCTCTTCCATGCAGCCGGCCACCTCACACACGGCACACTTCTTAGAAAGCAGGCGAAAGGAGCCCGTATCTCACGTGAGATGTGACAAAGCACCTTCTGGAACCCGGCACAGCAAAGATCCTCAGGAAATGTTCTTCCCTTTTCTCTTCTTAGGAGCTGCCTCAGTAATGCTCGGAGCCTGGGACTCGGAGCCTGGGAGGCATGACTCCCGTTCTTGTCAGAAGAACGTATACAGGAGGGACTGAATAATACAAAGATGTACCATAGGTGCCTCTTCATACCACTGGTATGTTTTAGAATTTTTTGTTACAAAAAATTGTTCTAGGAAATATTTTTCCATTTACCTATGTAATACAATCAGTAAGTTCTGCAAGAAATGGCTTGTCCTTACTAAGATAAAATCCAGATTTAAAAGTGTTTTTTAAAAAAGGGAAAATCACATCAAGTAGTAAACCATATGGTTGTGAAGTTTCTTATCCTTCATTAACAATAATCCCCCAAATTATTAACATGTTTACTAATTCCCCCAAACAAGTAATAATAAAATGCACCTGTGTCAACAGTCCTGTTTCCACCTTTGTAAATCACTTCCTTGGCTGAACCCTGGGCTCCTCAATTAGCACATTAAATGTTTGCGGAGCCTAAACGCTGCTAATCCCTGCTGGTCACTGGCTAGCTGCTAATGCTTAGTGGTTCCCACAGAAAAAAAAATGTGTGGGGCCATACAAGGTCTCAGAGCCACGCCGGTTAGCAGTTTCCCCCAGGTTCCCAGAAGGGACAGGAGTGAGTAAACAGGGTGCCTGGTCCTCAAGGAGCTTACAGCCCGATGGACATCAAACGAACCGCACAATTCCCAAGTCGGGGACTCAGCCCAAAACAGGCCAAGGTGATGAACGAGCTTCAAGGGAGAAGGCATGAGAGCCCTTCCACACACTGGCCATAAGGAGGCAACAGAACTGAGCCTGTGAGTTCACACTTTCTATCATGCCTCATTTCAGTAAAAACCTGGAGTGTCTGGGGTGAAGGATGAGAGTTGGGGAAAAACCAAAAACAGAAAGAATTTCAAGATAAAAGTGAATGTTATTTTGGATCCCGCTAAGATGCCTCCACTGAACTGGAAGACCATGTTTTCTTAAAATACAGCTTCCTGATGCTGAGCTGGTCCTGTGTTGAGGAAAGGCTGAGTGTTCAACAGGTGAGAAGTTCTGAAATAAACAAAGTAGCTAGGACAGGGAACTGGCTAGGGAGGACCTTTAGACCACATGCACTCAGACTGGCCAAGCTCTCCAGGGAATACCTCAGTGCTGGGGTAAAGCCACATTCAGACATTGAGGTTTCCCCTCTGCCCACAACTCAGCTACATAAACCAACAATGTAAACCAGTTGTACGGAAGATGCCCTGTTTATACTTTTGAAAACTCTTTTACAAAAGAGAGAATACTGAGGAATCTAAAAACAGCATTGGCCTATGTTCAAAAATTCAAGCCAAGAAGGAAACTTCAGATTTGATATCTTAAAATTAGCAGGAATGTTTAGACAAATCTATAATCTAGGAAAACATACATACACCCACACTCACGCATAAAAACTTTGCCTTTCCACCCTCTCATGTCAAATAGATAATCAGTGATGGATTCTGTTTACTGTGACCATATGATGATGCAGTCATTCAGGAATCATTTAATCAGTGCCAACTGTGTCAGGCACTGCACTGGGCACAGGCATAAAGGGTGAACGTGGAGTTTCCAGCCTGGTGCAGGAGACCAAACATAACAGGGAGATGCACACATTCGTGGCTGGTGACAAACCCTAAGTGTGATGAAGAATGGGGTGCTGTGAGGGAGGAAAAAGGCAGGGAAGGGAGAACATGCTTCAGATGGTCACCTCTGCTCCAAAGACACGGCCTTTAGGTATCTAGCCGATGTTGTTTTTTACATCCACTGTTTACTGGTGTTCTTATGAACTACATACATGCCATACCTAGCATTCAATGCATCATCTCATCATTTAATTCTTTTTTCTTTTTTTTTTTTGAGATGGAGTCTCGCTCTGTTGCCCAGGCTGGAGTGCAGTGGCATGATCTCAGCTCACTGTAACCTCCACCTCCCCGGTTAAAGCGATTCTCCTGCCTCAGCCTCCTCAGTAGCTGAGATTACAGGTGTGCACCACCACACCCGGCTAATTTTTTGTTTTTTTGTTTTTTTGTTTTTTTTGAGACAGAGTCTTGCTCTGTCACCCGGGCTGGAGTGCAGTGGCCGGATCTCAGCTCACTGCAAGCTCCGCCTCCCGGGTTTACACCATTCTCCTGCCTCAGCCTCCCGAGTAGCTGGGACTACAGGCACCCGCCACCTCGCCCGGCTAGATTTTTGTATTTTTTAGTAGAGACGGGGTTTCACCATGTTAGCCAGGATGGTCTTGATCTCCTGACCTCGTGATCTGCCCGTCTCGGCCTCCCAAAGTGCTGGGATTACAGGCTTGAGCCACTGCGCCCGGCCATTCTTTGTATTTTTAGTAGAGACAGGGTTTCACCGTGTTAGCCAGGATGGTCTTGATCTCCTGACCTCGTGATCTGCCCATGTCAGCCTCCCAAAGTGCTGGGATTACAGGCATGAGCCACCGCGCCCAGCTCATCTCATAATTTACTTCTAGATGGACCTTGGATCTGAATCCTCTGAGCCTCAAAGCCCACTGTCTCTGGAACTAAGAAGAGAAATGTTAAAAATAATAATAATAAATAATAAATAAAAGCCCATGGGTGTTTGCCTTCCCTGCTTGAGGGAACAGAAGAAGGCCAGTGACGCTCGGCAAGTGGACTGTGTGAGAAGAATGAAAGGCAGTGAGAGAAAGAGGTAGGAGGGGAAGATCACATGCTCCTTGGAGTCCAAGGGGAGGGCCAGGGTTTATTATAAATGCAATGGGAAGGATGTGAAACAGAGAAGTGAAATTAGCCAATTTGTGCATTTAAAAATGATTTGGAGGAAACCGTGAGATACAACTTCACACCCACTAGGATGGCTGCAATAAAAACAACGGAAAATGGCAAGTGTTGGCAAAGATGTGGAGAAATCAGAACCCCTGTGCATTTCTGGTGGAATATAAAGTGGTGCAGCCACTGTGGAAAACAGTTTGGTGGTTCCTCAGAAAGTTAAACATAGAATTACCATATGGCACAGCAGTTCCTAGGTATAAATCCAAAGGAACTGAAAACAAATACCTGTACATGAATGTTCATAGCAGCACTAGTCACAATCGCCAAAAAGTGGAAACAGCCCAAATGTCCATCAACTGACAAACAAATGTCAAAAATGAGTCAGGTGTGGTGCTGAGTGCCTACAGTCCTAGCTACTTGGAAGGCTGAGGCAGGAGGAATCACTGAAGCCCAGGAGTCCAAGGCTACAGTGAGCTAGGATCATGCCACTACACTCCAGTCTGGGTGACAGTGCCACTACAATCCAAACTGGATGACAGAGCTACATCCTGTCTCTGAAAAATTTGATCTAATTCAAAAAATAAACAAAATGTAGTACTATATTCACATGAAGGAACTGGTAAATGCATAGACAAAAGATAGACCGGTGGTTGCCAGGGGTTGAGGAGAGGAGGGAAGGGGGAATGACCGCTCAATGGATACAGAGTTTTCCTTTAGGGTGATGAAAATGTTTTGGAACTAGATGGAGGTGCCGGTTGCACAACATTGTGAATGTACGAAAACACTCTTGAATAGTACACTTAAATATTGCTTGGAGGGTTACCTGTAGATGTAAACAATCCTTTTTCACAGTGGTCCGGATGACAGATGACCACTAGGGTAGGCAATGGAGACAAAAAGAAAAGGACAAATTCAAGAACCAACAGGTCTAGATAATAGAACGTACATTTTTTTTTTTTTTTTTTTTTTGAGACGGAGTCTCGCTCTATCGCCCAGGCTGGAGTGCTGTGACCGGATCTCAGCTCACTGCAAGCTCCGCCTCCCGGGTTCACGCCATTCTCCTGCCTCAGCCTCCCGGGTAGCTGGGACTACAGGCGCCGCCACCTCGCCCGGCTAGTTTTTTGTAGTTTTTAGCAGAGACGGGGTTTCACCGTGTTAGCCAGGATGGTCTCGATATCCTGACCTCGTGATCCGCCCGTCTCGGCCTCCCAAAGTACTGGGATTACAGGCTTGAGCCACTGCGCCCGGCTGAACGTACATCTTAATACATGCTAGCAGCACGTAACATGAGAGGCAATGAGGGAACTCAGCCCATTAGATAGATGGTCATTCCAAGAGTTCAAACCTGAATCTAGAACAGTGGATGGGTATGCAGAATAATGGCCCCCAAAGATGTCCACGTCCTTATACCCAGTATCTATTGATATGTCAGGTTACATGGCAAAGTGGAATGAAGGTTGCTAATCAGCTGACCCTGAGTTGAGGCCACTGGCCTGGGTTATCCAGATGGGGCCAATGTAATCACAAGGGTCCTTCTAAGTGGAAGAGGGCAGGAGAAGCAACAGAACCCAAGAGATGGCAGCAGTGGGGAGAAGAATTCAGTCCACTGGGGCTGACTTTGAAGATGGATAAGGAGCCATGAGCCAGAGAATGTGGGCAGCCTCCAGAAGCTGGAACAGGCAAGCAAACGAATCACCCCTAGAACTGCCAGAAAGAAGGCTCTCTGTCCCTGTAAACACCTTGGTTTTAGCCCACAAAACCTAGGTCAGACTTCCAACCTGGAGAAGCATAAGCTATCAAATCTGTGTTAACTTAACCAGGGGAGTCCAATTTTTTTGGCTTCCCTGGCCCACATTGGAAGAATTGTCTTGGGCCACATATAAAATCCACTAACAACAGCTGATAAGCTAAGGAAAAAAAAAATCGTCAAAACATCTCATAATGTTTTAAGAAAGCTCACAAATTTGTGTTGGGTCATATTCAAAGCCATCCCGGGTCACATGTGGCCCACAGGCTGCAGGGACAAGCTTAATTTAAGCCATGATGTTTGCAATAATCTGTTACAACAGCAATAGGAAACTAATACAATGAAAAAGAGTTGGCACCTGAAGAGGAAAATCAACAGGCCTGGCAACAGATGGGGTGTGGGTGGGAGAGGAGAGGAGGCATCAAAGACAACTGGGAGTTCTGCATCTCGATCACCTTAACACAGGGAAGGGTGGCAAAAGTCAGCAGACAGGTTAGAGCTCTCGGAGGTGAGACAGATGGCTGGCTGAGGTGTCCAGGGAAGGAAGGCTTCCAGGAGGAAGTGGCACTGATGACTCAAGAGTGTGGGGCATGGTGAGTGGCGCATGTGGGCCACAGGTAAGCGGCCTGAGGGAAATGGAAAGATAGGAGGATGGGTGAGGAGGTGTGTACATGCCACGCTAAGGGGCCTTGACTTTATGCGGCAGGTAATCGGAGATCATTGGGAAATTTATGCTGTCCAAGCGGGTGGGCACCATGATCAGAGTACAGCGTTAGGAAGCTTAAAAAGTGTATTTATGTGTTAAGAGGTGGGGAGAAGAGGTTTAACGGTAAGGATTCTCCCAATCCCCTGGTGCAGGCATGTCACCAGATTACCTGGTAAATCCCTGACGTTTTGCGGGACAACTAGACACTGATGATTCAAATGCACAGCTTGAACCTTTGTCCAGAGGACATGAGGGGTGACAGAGACACTCCAAGCCTCTCCTATACCCATATTCTCTTCCTGGTAGAGGAGAAATTCTCTTGCCTGGCTGACTCCTTTGCACTTAAGGTGTCTGCAGAAGACATTTCCTCATTCCCTTCCTTCCCCTCCTTCCCTTCTTTCCCTTCCCTTCCTTCCCTTCCTTCCTTTCTTCCTTCCTTCCTTCCTGAGACGGAGTCTCGCTGTCACCCAGGCTGGAGTGCAATGGTGGGATCTCAGTCACTGCAACCTCTGCTTCCGGGTTCAAGCGATTCTCCTGCCTCAGCCTCCTGAGTAGCTGGGATTAGAGGCGCGTGACCACCACGCTTGGCTAATTTTTGTATTTTCAGTAGAGACGGGGTTTCACCATGTTGTGCCAGGTTGGTCTCGAACTCCTGACCTCGTGATCCGCCCATCTCGGCCTCCTAAAGTGCTTAGAGGCATGAGCCACTACGCCCAGTGAAGGCATTTCTTAAAAGGTGCAGCACTTGGGAAGGGCCACACATCTGACATGAGCACTGCTTGTTTTCTTGGGCTCACTGGTCATCCCCGGTGGGCTGCCGGCTGATGCGCCCTAGAACAGGCAGACCCCACGAGAGTGCTGTGGTCCAGGCTCTGGGCATTTACAAGCCAGCTTGAGGGTACCAAGTGAGCAGGGAACCCAAATGGAGCAGGAAAAAACTGAAAGAGGTGAGATGTAGGCAGAAATCAGGTACCCACTTCTGAGTCAAAATCAGACTAAAATTTAGGATATCTACCTTCTCTTACTCCGGAGTTCTTTTAGGTTCTGCACCTCAATACACCTGAATTATTTTAGAATCCTAACCCCTTGGCGCTGTGCTGTATCCATCCTAAGTCACCGGAACAAAGTGCCTGGTAGCACTTGCTGCTACAGGGAGAGACACGATGAGAGCGCCGCCCCTTCTGAGGACCTAAAGGGTCAACAACACACGACCAAAAAAATCTCCCTTAATGGCAGGAGCAGGCGGTAAAACCTATTGAGTGCAGGCTGTACCCATAAGTTTGGGGGAGGCAGAGCTTTTATCTTCAATCTCTGGTCAAATTGAGCTCAAATGGACCAAAATAACTTAAGAGCTCAAAAAGCTATCTATTTTATATTTCTGAATTCCCCAAGGTCGTCTTACTTGAGGGCAACAATTCCTTTCTAGACTGTGGAATGTCAACTGGCAGGAAGAAACTTGTCCATCCTCCTTTTGATGGGTGAGAAAAATAAGGCACAATCTAGACAAGGGCCAACTGCAGGTCAGCATTGGACTGGAACCCCAGAGTATCCATCCAGGAGCTTCCTGCCTCTGGCACAGAGTTAGTAACTTGATTTTAAACTTGTTTTTGACAATTGCAAGAAAAACTTAAAGAGCACCTGAGAATATTAAAACAATTCTGATTTTTAGGAGCTAGACTAAGTTTCTACCTTAATATGAACTAAAAATATTTTCCTAAAAGTAGAAAGCACCTGTCTCAGTCTGTTTACGCTGCTATTTGAAAAAGTATCACATACTGGGCTAATTTAGAAACAACAGAAACTTACTTCCCACAGTTCTGGAGACTGGGGAATCCAAGATCAAGGTGCCAGCCTTGGTGTCTACGGAGGGTTGCTCTCTGCTTCCAATACGGCGCCCTGTTGCTGTGTCCTCACATGGTGGAGGGCGGAAAGGCAAGACTGGAAAACTCTCTCTGAAGCCTCTTTCCAATGGTACTAACCCATTCGTGAGGCCCAGTCCTCATGACTTAACCACTTCCTACAAGGCCCCACTTCTTAATACCACCGCAATGGGAATTAAGTTTCAACATGAAGTTTGGAGGGGATACCACATTCAGACCATAGTACTACCCAGGAGTGACCTGTGACTGGCTAGTATAATTCAAAGAAACTTAAACATCACATTTCTGTGCTCCACATAGAACATGCACTAACAATAGCCAAAAGGTGGCAGTGACCCAAATGTCCATCAACAGATGGATGGATAAATAAAATAGGGAATATGCACACAACAGATTATTCAGCCTTAAAAATGAATGAAAATCAGATACCTGCTATAACATGGATGCACATTGGAAGATATTATGCTGAGTGAAATAAGCCAAACACAAAAGGATAAATATGTGATTCTATGTATGTGAAGTAACTAGAGTAGTCAAATTCACAGTGAAAATAATGAGAATGGTGGTTACCAGGGGCTGGGTGAGGGGAAAGGGAACAGGGAGTTAGTGTTTAATGTGCACAGGGTTTCAGTTTGGGAAGATAAAAAAATTCTGAAGATGGGTGGTGGTGATGGCTGTACAACAGTGTGAATGTACTTAATGCCACTAAACTACACTTAAAGATGGTTAAAATGGGCCGGGTGTGGTGGCTCACGCCTGTAATCCCAGCACTTTGGGAGGCCGAGACGGGTAGATCACCTGAGGTCAGGAGTTCGAGACCAGCCTGGCCAACACGGTGAAACCCTGTCTCTACTAAAACTACAACAAATTAGCCGGGTGTGGTGGTGGGCACCTGTAATCTCAGCTAGTCGGGAGGCTGAGGCAGGAGAATTGCTTGAACCCAGGAGGCAGAGGTTGCAGTGAGCCGAGATTGCACCACTGCACTGCAGCCTGGGAGACAGAGCAAGATTCCATCTCAAAAAAAAAAAAAAGTTAAACTGGTAATTTTCTTATATATAATTTACCATAATAAAGAAAAAAAATCCACTAAATCTTTAGAAACACTCAAAATATTTCATTTCCTAAATCTCTTCTTTTTTCCTTCTGAAAATTTGTATCAGGCACTGCCAAGGATTGTTTTAGGTTCTAGATATGTAATAGCAATGGAATAAACCAAGTCCCTGCTCTCATGAATATCCGGGGGCTGGGGTAGGGTACAGGCAGACAATAAACAAATAAGCATGTGATATGTCTGGTGGAAATGGGGCAATAGGAAAAAATGAAAACAGCAGCAAGGGGACAGGGGGTAGTGCAGAGGCTGGTAAGGGGGTGGAGACTATGTTGTACAGGGTGGTCAAGGAAGACCTCTCTGATCTGTGACATCTGAGCTAAGACACAAAGGGACAGTGCTTCAGGCTGACAACACAGCCCAGAAGAGGAGGCCGGTGAGGCTGCAACAGGCTAGGGAGAGAGGAGGTCACACAGAGGGCTGGAGCGCAGAGCTACCTCTTCAGTTTCTCATAAACTTTTAAAGGGACCGTTTATAGGTCAGTATAGAAATATTTCCTCTACCATCCATGTGTCTTTCATTTGCCTTAAAATGAACAGAAAAAACAACTCTTACATCTTCTGAAAGAGGCATTTGTGAGGGCCGCCTGCAGACTGCAGAGACTGCGTGCATCTCCCATTGCTAGAGCACCCTCCAGTGCCTCACTACGAAAACAGCACTTGGCATGAGGTTTTCTGTTTGTTGTTTTCATTTCCTAAACTTTTATTTTTGGCCACAGAATGTGGGCATATCAACCTTCTCACAAAGAATACTGTGAGATTGAGTAAGAAGACAAGTCAAGTGTATGCTTTCAAACAAGCCTGCACTACTTCCAAAGTGGTATAAAATATATGTGTGCAATGATGTTTTTAATGACCATATAAACTTTCAAAAGTCCACAGAGAGGCCCTTATTAGGAAAAAAAGTGCCAAATTTTAGCAATGTAGAACTGTGAGTTAAACAGTGAACACAGTCTTCCACTAAACTAAGACCCTTATTTTACTGAGGGAGGGCGGGCAACGGGACAATGAAGTAGCAAGTATTGTCTTTTACACTTTTCAATATTTGGGGTTCTGAATATCAATACTGAAAAGTGTCCTGCAAATACAGACACCAGGGTCATTCTTCCTTCTCATTTAGACACAGTGAGGAGAAACAGTTAAGACAGACTTGCCCACCCAAGTACTCTCTTAAAATAGAATCCTTACTTTCTAAGGAAACTTTCATTCCCTTGTTATTATTATTATTATTACTATTGAGACAGAGTCTCGCTCTGTCACCCAGGCTGGAGTGCAGTGGTGTGATCTTGGCTCACTGCAACCTCTGCTTCCTGGGTTCAAGCAATTCTCCTGCCTCAGCCTCCTGAGTAGCTGGGACTACAGGCACGCACAACCACACCATGCTAATTTTTGTAATTTTAGTAGAGATGGGGTTTCACCATGCTGGCCAGGCTGGTCTTGAACTTCTGACCTCAAGTGATCTGTCCACCTCGGTCTCTCAAAGTGCTGGAATTACAGGTGTGAGCCACCAATGCCCAGGCCATTCCTTTACTATTAAATAGAGCACTTCTGCCAATCTCAAAGACCTAACTAAGAGAAAGATGTTAACATGTGGTATAGTTCAAAAAAGGTTCATGGCCATGTACAGAAACACCCACGGGCGGGTCCAGTGTGACAGCCAAGGCTGTCGTGGTAGCCAACAGGCCTTTTTAGGTCTGGTGCTGCCAGTCAGGTGACCTGCGTGACAGTCTCTGCCTACTTCAGTGTTCATGGGTCTCCTAATGCAAGGCAATGGGACAGATGAGCCTCCAAGAGGCATACACCATCCAGGGATATATCGACACACCCTTGTGGAGGGTGATTTGTCAGCAAGCATCAAAAGGCTTCAGATGTCTGTACTCAGCAAGTTCACATATAGAAATTTACCTCCAAATACTTAAGTAAGGGTATCCACAGAGATTTGGGGATAGGAACATTTTTCTCTGCATTTCCCAAGAAAACCTGGAACCAGACTTAATGAACAACTGTGGTTATACACATACAAATATATATGTGCTAGAGTCATGTGGAACAATAGTGAACATCATCACTGCTCCTACATTAGGTTAACATCCTTAAATGTAAACAAAACATAAAAACAGCTGGGTGTGGTACCACATGCCTACAGTCCCAGCTACTAGACAGACTGAGGAAGAAGGGCTACTGGTGCCCAGGATGTCAACGCTGCAGTGAGCTGCAATAACACCTGCAAATAGCCACTGCATTCCAGTCTGGGCAACATAGCTGCACCAGTCTTTAAAAAAAAAAAAAATAAGCCGGCGCGGTGGCTCACACCTATAATCCCAGCACTTTGGGAGACTGAGGCAGGCAGATCACGAGGTCAGGAGTTCAAGACCAGCCTGACCAACATGGTGAAACCCCATCTCTACTAAAAATAAGAAAAATTAAAAAATTAGCCATGCCTGGTGGTGTCTGCCTGTAATTCCAGCTACTCAGGAGGCTGAGGCAGGAGGAGCACTTGAACCCAGGAGGCAGAGGTTGCAGTGAGCTGAAACTGTGCCACTACACTCCAGCCTGAGCGACAGAGCGAGACTCCGTTTCAAAATAAACAACAACAAAAAATCAGAGCAGCAAAATTAACAGCTATTCTAAACCTGGTTTATGGTGGAGAGGATGGGGTGAGGAAGGAAGGAAGGAAGGAAGGAAAGAAGGAGGGAATGAATCTCAAGTCTGCATCATTCAGGTGCTATTTAATTGATAAGCTATAACACATTCAAGTAGCAACATGAAATAAATTAAACCTGTCTGAATTACAGTGGATTTAAATTCATACCCAAGTGACCTATATGAAAACACAAATATTATTTCCTTGATGTCTTCTTTATTGTCTAATAAAATTCTAAACCTCACAGGATCATGAGCAATGTGTGGAATTAATGAGCAATGTGTAACAGCAGAACACAGCTCCAGCTGCACTCAGGGTAGGAAAAAATGTTGTTTTTATAATTAACAACTTTTTATATGTTCAAAAAGTTAATTAAACCTACTAAAAGCTCCTCCCCAAGGAGCCCAGCCTGCTTTTCCCAGCCTTCTTAGACACCTGCATTCCTAAAATTTCAGCCACCAGCACCTATGGGCTTCCTCACAGGGAGTCACGCATAAAATGGCAACTCCTACAGAGTGGCCACCACCACATTTAGTTAGGAAACTGTGTGACTGAAGGCTGTTTTCAGAAAGTGTATCAGTCAGACGGTGGCTGTTCCGAAGCTATCACTGGAGACTGCTAAGGCTAAGTGGTATCAGCTGCCCTGAGGGCACTCCCTATGGATATGGGTCATGTGTTGGAACAGCCTCACCCAGCCATGTCTGTGTCCTCACCTTTGAGGCTTCAGGTGTGCCTCCTGAGAACATGCCACCTGCAGATATCCTGTTATTAGCAACTGACTACCATGAAGTATTTCTAGACGAATGAAGCACTCGTGTCACACAAACATTCTGCAGAATTCGGGCACTAAGGAGAGGTCCTTGCAAGGACAGAGTCTTCACAGCAGCCACAGTTACTCAGTCCAGTCGGGTCAAGCATGTGGTATGAAACTGTCCTCAACTTCCCTCTGGATCCATGGGACAGAGAGAGGGAGGGAGGGATCTCTGCAGTAAAGAGTTGATCTTCAGGTCCCAGTCTCCCCCTGACTCCTTGGCCTCTCCCACAGAAAGCATGTGGGTGACCCAGTTTCTTCTAGATGGCTCTGGTTCACGGTAAAATTCTACCACAGGATAACAGTATGTAGGAGCATGAGCCCCACACAGCTGCAACAGAGCCAGAGGCCAAGGTGAGGCCGTTCAGTAGGCACGGCACAGCTGAACTATTGGCAGAGACCTCCCTCGCAGCTACACCTGCCCTGGCAGGTGCAGCTCCCAATTCGGGACCAGCCACCACAGCCAGTTCTTGCTCACCAGTTTGGCTGCTGCCCACTGGATTTTGCTCAGGGAAATCTGATTTCCCACCAATTCCACTGTCCAGCCCAGGCATGTCCCTACCCCTAGACTACTCCCGGTCTGCACACTGTGCATACAACTGCCTTCCTGGTGTTCCCTGCTCCCTCAGGGTCTGCTTTTTCTCTTCAGCCCCACTCTCAGCAGCGGCTGTTCTTTCTCCATTAAAGCATTCTGAACACTCTCTCTCCATTCTAGAATGGAGGCCATTCCAGAAGACTGTTGCTCCAGTTCTTGAACCTGAGGTCTACCATCTTAGACCACTGGTCTTTTTATTCTTTCTGTCAATTCCTTTTCTTCTGAGCTCTGTATCCTGCCCTGTACTCATCCCCTCCAACTCCATCCTCCTCCCTGTTCCTAATAAGTACCGGTCTTCATCCACAGCCCTTTACTTCTCCACCTCTGTGGTGAATGGCCACCCTGGTTTGCTGGGACCTAAGGGGTTTCTGGGAACATAGGACATTCCATGCTAAAACCAGGACAGTCCCAGGTGACTGACAGGATTGGTCTCTTTACCTCCCAGGGCCATTTAAAATGACTTTCTGCCTCACAATCCAAAATATCATTTTTGTTTACACATCCCCTTTCTCACCATGCATTTGGGCAACTGAAGTCAACCTCTAATGATACCAATAAACATTTAAAAATATCTAACACCTCACATTGGCCTTTTAATGCCAGTTCAAGTAGCAAAGAACACACATTCATCCTGACTCTGAGTTAATTCTTTGCAATGTGATTATTTTTCCATTTCTCAGTCATGTTTACCCTGTCTCCTTTTCAGTGAGGTTTCTCCCCTTTCTCACTCACTGCTTCCATTCTTCTCTGCCTTTCTCTCCCCATCGCTCCCTCTTCTCCCACCTCTGTCCTCCCTTTGGGTCCCTTCCCTCCCTTTTTCCTTTAGTGGCCTCACAGCAGTACAGAGGGACAATAGTGGTTGTCACGGTAACCTCAGGAGGCTTCAAAGATGAAGCCAATCCTACAAAAGGCCTATTGGGACCCTGACAGGTAACCCCATCCAGGCCCCTCAGCCACTTTCCATGGCCCCCGTTTCCTCACACACTGTCCCCTTCCTGTTGACCCAGAGTCTCAGGTACTTAGCTTGCAGTGTCGCCTCTCTAAACTGCCTTCATTTTTTTTTTTTTTTAATCAGATTCCTCTCCACCATGGCACTGCAAAATGTGAAGTCCCTTCCTGGCACATTCCTTGGCTGCTACCACTGAACACACACAGCCAGGGAGCTCTTTTGCTTTTGGGGTCTCACTACTGAATACTTTAGAAAACAGAGTATCAACATAAGACATTAAAGAGATGACAGGTACCAGAAATCTTGCAAAATCTGCTAGAGGGAATTAAAACAATCCTTAGAGGAAATTTTATTATTATTATTATTATTACTACTATTTTTAATAGAGCCTTGCTCTGTCACCCAGGCTGGACTGCAGCAGTATGATCACAGCTCACTGGAACCCCAAATCCCCGACTCAAGGAATCCTCCCACCTCAGTATCCCTAGTGGCTAGGATCACAGGCACAAGCCACCACATCCAGCTAATTTTTAAAACATTTTTGGCCGGGTGCGGTGGCTCAAGCCTGTAATCCCAGCACTTTGGGAGGCCGAGACGGGCGGATCACGAGGTCAGGAGATCGAGACCATCCTGGCTAACACGGTGAAGCCCCGTCTCTACTAAAAATACAAAAAACTAGCCGGGCAAGGTGGTGGGCACCTGTAGTCCCAGCTACTCGGGAGGCTGAGACAGGAGAATGGCGTAAACCCAGGAGGCGGAGCTTGCAGGGAGCTGAGATCCGGCCACTGCACTCCAGCCCGGGCGACAGAGCGAGACTCCGTCTCAAAAAAAAAAATTGGGCGGGCGCGGTGGCTCAAGCCTGTAATCCCAGCACTTTGGGAGGCCGAGAGGGCGGATCACGAGGTCAGGAGATCGAGACTATCCTGGCTAAAACGGTGAAACCCCGTCTCTACTAAAAATACAAAAAAAACTAGCCGGGCGACGAGGCGGGCGCCTGTAGTCCCAGCTACTCGGGAGGCTGAGACAGGAGAATGGCGTGAACCCGGGAGGCGGAGCTTGCAGTGAGCTGAGAGCCGGCCACTGCACTCCAGCCTGGGCGGCAGAGCAAGACTCCGTCTCAAAAAAAAAAAAAAAAAAAAAAAAAAAAAAAAAAAAAAATTTTTGTAGAGACAGCATCTCACTATGTTGCCCAAGCTGGACTTGAACTCCTGGCCACAAGTGATCCTTCTACCTCAGCTCCCAAAGTGCTGGGATTGTAGACATGAGCCACCAAGCATGGCTGAAAAGTAATTACTGAGTGCTTATATTTAGAAAGTAGACCCCGGATGGGTGCAGTGGTTCACATCTGTAATCCCAGCACTTTCGGAGGCCGAGGTAGGTGGACTGCTTGAATCCAGGAGTTTGAGACCAGCCTGGGCAACGTGGGGAAACCTCATCTCTCCAAAAATACAAAAATTAGCCAGACATGGTAGCTAATGCCTGTAGTCTCAGCTACTTGGGAGGCTGAGGCAGGAGGATTGTTTGAGCCTAGAATGTGGAGGTTGCAGTGAGCCAAGATTGCATCATTGCACTCCACCCTAGGTGACACAGCGAGACCTTGTCTCAAAAAAAAAGTAGAAAGGTCTAAAATTAATAATTTAAATTTCCACCTTAAAAAACTAAAGGGCAAATCAAACCCAAAGTAAGCTGAAGGTAGGAAATAATAAAGATGAGACTGAAATCAATGAAACAGAAAACAGAAAAAAAAAAAAAATAGAGAAAAATCGATAAAATCAAAAGACGGTTCTTTAAGAAAAGCAATACAACTCGAGCCAGACTGATGAAATAAAACACAGAGAAAAAAGAATTACAAATATCAGGGATGAAAGAGGACACATCACTACAGATGACACAAACAGTAAGGAGATGACAGACTAGAGGCAGGGGTAAGAATTAATTGCAAATGGACTCAAGAGAATTTGGGGGGGTGATAGAAATTTGGATGGGGGCCTAAAACTGGATTGTAGTGATGGGCGTATAAACTTACTAGAAATTACTTAATCATACACTCACAAAGGGTGAATTGTGTGGTATATACCTTTGTAGGGCTGTAAGAAAAAGGATAAGGACTCAGCATGAACAACTCTAGGCATGTGAATGTGACAACTTAGATGAAATGTACATAGTCCTTCAAAGATACAAACTACCAAAGCTTACTCAAGAAGAACTAGATAATCTGAATAGCAATATGTCTATTAAAGAAACTAAATTTGTAGTTTAACACTTTTTCCACAAAGAAAACTGCAGGTGCAAACATATAGAGGCAAAATCTTACCAAATTTACACAAATGTTCCAGGAAATAGAGGCGGGAACTCTCCAACACATCCTGGGACCATCACCATCCTAACACCAAACCCAGACCAAGGCAATATCAGAAAACTATAGGCTAATATTCCTTATGAACATAGATACAAATAATGTTAGCAAAATTTTAGCACATGCAATCCAAACAATACATAATGATCACTGGAGTTTATTCCAGGAATGCAATGGTCAGCTTAACGTTTAAAAAGTCAATCACTGTAATTCACCAAATTAACACACTGAAGAAGAAAAGCCTTATGATCAACACAACAGATACAAAAAAAAAAATTTATAAATTCAAATCCATTCTTGATCAAAGCTCCATGCAGGCTGACTTCAGGGAAAACTACAGAAAAAAGACCTCTGAAAATCCCATCCTCCATAAAATCAATGAGAATATTGGCAAAAATGGTCAGAATCAACTTTTGCAGAATTCTAGAAATTAAAGACTTGCAGCAATACAGGGATCATTTATTCAAGAAAAATGGATGAATCTCAGGAAGAACGGCAATTGTCGTGGCGGTTTAGTTTACACTATCCGTTTTCCCCAGCTCTATGGTAGACTTAAAAATCAACAGCCCCCATCACAGCGAAAACCAGCAGCATGGCAGCCACTAGACGGGGGAAAGCCCCATTTCTGGAAAATGTCACTATTTGACCTGTCTTGTGATTCCTTGACAGACCCTACTTGCAAAACTGTTTTTATTTGACCTGACTCAGAGCTTGCACAGTGGGAACAGTATTTTCCCAGGGCATTTGTCCAAACAATCAGAAGTACTTATTTAACATCACAGCTACTTGAGATGGAAGATAACAGGGCAAACAACCAGCTAACCAAAACACTTAAAAGGTAAAAATGGAGAACACGATATCCATATAGAACTCTAAAAAGTTGTGACACGTTCCTGAGACTCTAGGAGGCCACACACATGTGCAAGGCTGTATACCTGCTAAGGAAAGACCTTAAGAGATCATGTCTAGCTAACCTTCAGTCTCTGTGTAAGAAGGAAGTGGAAGCAGGGGCAGAGTAGCAAACTGTGGCTGAATGTTGAAGACATATCCTGACACACACAGAGTCCCTCAGCAAAGACTAGGAGACTTACTGCTTCCAGGAATTTAAGGAAATCTTTGTCTAATTGTTAGACTACTAAGCTAACCAAGCGGAGACCTCAGTGGTCACACATGACAAAGAACACAATGCAGAATTAGTTTATTAAAGTCACTGAGCAAACAACAACCAAAAACCATGGGAAAAGGGAGAAATCTGATTTCCAGAGTTGCCCCATTATATGACTTAAAATGTCCAGTTTTCAACAGAAATATACAAGACATGCAAGGAAACAAGCAAGTACGACTCACACGCAGAGGAAAAAAGTAGCCAGTACAAACTGTTCCTGAGGAAGTCCAGATGCTGGACTTCCTAGTTAAATCATCTATCTAAAGCATGTTCAGAAAACTAAAGGAAACTATGCATAAAGAACTGAAGGAGGCCAGGTGCAGTCGTTCATGCCTAGAATCCCACTGCTTTGGAGGCCAAGGCAAGAGAATCATTTGAACCCAGGAGTTCAAGACCACCCTGGGCAACACTGCAAGACTCTGTCTCTTCAAAAAATTTAAAAATTAGCTGGGCATAGTGGTGTGTGCCTGTAGTCCCAGCTACTGGGGAGGCTGAGGCAGGAGGATCACTTGAGCCCAGGAGCTGCAGGCTGCAGTGAGCTATGATCGCACCACTGTACTCCAGCCTGGAGACTCTGTCTCTAAGAGAAAGAAACAAAAGAGAACTAAAGGAAGGTATGAGAATGATGTTTCAGTACACAGAGAATATCAATGAAGAGATAGAAAGTACAGAAAAGAGCCAGGCACGGTGGTTCATGCCTGTAATCCCAATACTATGAGCGACAGAGGCAGGCAGATTGCTTGAGCCCAGTTCGAGAACACCCTGAGCAACATGGCGAAACCCTGTCTCTACAAAAAAACATAAACAGTTAGCCAGGTGCAGGGGCGCACACCTGTAGTCCCAGCTATGTGGGAGGCTGAGGTAGGAGGACGGCTTAAGCCCAGGAGGCAGACGTTGTAGTGAGCCGAGATAGCACCACTGCACTCCAGCCTTGGTGACAGAATGAGACTCAGTCTCCAAAAAGAAAGAAGTTCTGGATTAAAATGAAAATGATTTGAGCTGGACAAGGGAGGAATCAGCAAACCTAAAGACAGGTTGGCCGGGCGCAGTGGCTCACACCTGTAATCCCAGCACTTTGGGAGGCCAAGGCAGGTGGATCACGAGGTCAGAAGATCAAGACCATCCTGGCTAACATGGTGAAACCCCATCTCTACTAAAAATACAAAAATTGCTGGGCGTGGTGGCACGTGCCAGTAACCCCAGCTACTCGGGAGGCTGGAGCAGGAGAATCGCTTGAACCAGGGAGTCAGAGGTTGCAGTGAGCCAAGATAGCGCCACTAAACTCCAGCCTGGTGACAGACCGAGACTCCATCTCAAAAAAAAAAAAAAAAAAAAGAAGACAGGTCAATTGATATTGTCCAGCCTGAGGAACTGAAAGAAAACTGAACAGTCTCAAAGACCTATGGGGTTCCATCAACTACACCAACATACATGCAATGGGAGCCTCAGAAAGAGAAGAGAGGGATGAGAGAGAAGACTTTTTTGAGAGAACAATAGTCAAAAACTTCCCAAATTTGATGTATACACATCCAAGAAACGCAACAAATGCCCAAGAGGATAAACTCAAACAGATTCACACACATCACAATAACACCACTAAAAGACCAAGACAAAGAGAAAATCTTGCAAGTAAAAAAAAAAAAAAAAAAAAAGAAAGGGAGAGAGAGAAATTCATCACTTACATAGAACCCTAATAAGATTAACGTCTGAATTCTCATTAGAACACTGGAGGCAAGAAGACAGTGAGATAATACACTTTAAAATGCTCAAAGGAAAAAAAAATGCCAATCAAGAATCTTATATCCAGCGGGTAGACATGTCGAGAACGGAGCCAGTGTGCTAAGGCGGGTGAAGAGCACTGTGAATTAACCTCCAGTGCTGGCGTGGGGACTGTGCTTGCTCACCGGACCCACTACTGCACAGTCCGCAGAGGCTGGCCCCCTCAAAAGGAGCCAGAAAAGGACCCTTCTGGACCAGCCTGGATACACTGCCTGAGCTGCTCCTCTGGGGCCAGAGGTGACTCCCACAGCCAGGGCCCTGTGCCAGGGGCAGTGGAGGAAATGGGAAAGTGGGATGCATACGATTAGGTGGGTCCTCCCATAGGTGGGTGACTGAAGAGGCACAATGCAAGAAGACGTAAGAAGTTCAGACCTGGCCGGGCATGGTGGCTCACGCCTGTAATCCCAACACTCTGGGAGGCCGAGGCGGGCGGATCACCTGAGGTCAGGAGCTCAAGACCAGCCTGGCCAACATGGTGAAACCTGGTCTCTACTAAAAATACAAAAATTAGCCAGGCGTGGTGGCGGACGCCCTGTAATCCCAGCTACTCGGGAGGCTGCGGCAAGAGAATCACTTGAATCCAGGAGGCGGAGGTTGCAGTCAGCTGAGATGGCACCATCGCACTCCAGCCCGGGTGACAAAAGCTAAACTCCGTCTCAAAAACCAAAAAAAAAAAAAAAAAATAAGAACTTCCAGACCACCAGGCTGGCTGTAGTGGCTCACGCCTGTAATCCCAGCCTTTGGAAGGCTGAGCAGGGTGGATCCTTTGAGGTCAGGAGTTCGAGAATAGCCTAGTCACCATGGCCCCTGTCTCTACTAAAAATACAAAAATTAGCCAGGGTGGTGGTACACACCTGTAATGCCAGCCACTCGGGAGGCTTAGGCATGAGAATCGTGGAGGTGGAGGTTGCAGCAAGCCGAGATTGCACCACTGCACTACAGCCTAGGTGACAGAGTGAGACTCTGTCTCAAAAAAAAGGAAAGGGAAAGGGAAAGGGAAAGGAGAGGAGAAGTTTCAGACCAGGAGCCGTAGACGTAGTGTTTGAACCAAACTCTCTCATTACTGGTCATAGAGCTTTGACAATCCTTAACCTTTCTGACCGTTTTTCATCTTTATAAACATGACACCCAACTTCTTCACATGGTGGTCAAGGGAAACAAATAAGACCATGTATGTGCACGTACCTAGGCGATGGGCAAGTGCTAGACCAGCGGTTCTCAGAGTGTGGTCCAAAGACACCTGAGGGGGTCCCTGAGACCCGTTGAGAGGGTCTGCTTGGTACTCCCTTTCCCAACTAATATCTGCATCTGCATGAGCCCAGCATTTCTTTCAAATACTTCCTCCAAAACAGCTGATATGAGACTCCAGCTGTCCTTTATTAAACCAAAGAAATTTTCAAAAATATAAAAACCATGAGCCAATCTTCTCACTTTTGAGAATATTTTCATTAAAGTGTTATTTGTATTAAAAGTTAATGGGTTTGTTATTAAGTGAATATTTTTTAAATTTCTGGTTTAATTCCTCATACCACAAAAATCAATAGATATAAGAAAAGCTTTCGGGGTCCTCAAATTATTTTTAGACGTGTAAACGGGTCCTGAGACCAAACCATTTGGGAACCGCTGTGTTAAATGAACCGCAGGTGTTCTTCACCAGGCGAGCCGCCTCTCAGAGATAAAGATTAGCGCGTTCACGTTTGCCATTTGTGCGAGGCAGGCAGTTTTGTTCCTTGGGGTTGAGTCCAGGTAACTCGACTAAAGTGTGTACCCATTTTCCGGGTGCAACAAGGGCCCACCCACAGGGAGGCACGGGCGGCAGCGACCTTGGACGAGGTCGAGCCAGCGCGAGGGAGGCGCATGGTGCTCCCGTCCGGCTGGGTTCCCATGAGGGATTGGGGAGGCCGCGCCCGGCCCGCGGGGTTGCAACGGCAGCCCACCCGCTGCGAGCCGGGCCGGGAAGGCGGGGAATGGGAACCTGCACTCACAGCCTCAGCAGCGCCGCCGCCGCCGCTCCGCGCGCCGCCCTCCGCAGTAGACGTAGCGCCATCTTCCCGAAGCGCGCGCCCCGCCCTTTGCCCTTGGCCACGCCCACCCCACTTTCCACTCCCCCACGGCTACACCCCCGTCCCAGTCCCCGCCTCGCGTTGTCTTCGCCCCGCCCCGCCCCGCCAGCCGCGCTCTCCTTCCTCCCAGCACCCGCTCTGCCCCGCGGCCAGTCCCGAGGTCACCTGCCCCTCCCGGCCAGGGCTCAGGACCTTCGTCCCCGCTGTCATGGGGGACAGACCAGAGGATCTGAATGGATGGCTCCTCTTTGAGGGG
Source organism: Trachypithecus francoisi (assembly GCF_009764315.1). Lineage (NCBI taxonomy): Eukaryota > Metazoa > Chordata > Mammalia > Primates > Cercopithecidae > Trachypithecus > Trachypithecus francoisi. The sequence continues at coordinate 15,682,778 of NW_022681463.1, forward strand.
CCTCTCTGGTGACCGAATCCAACTCTCCCTGAGCTTCTGAGTTTTTGAGGCAACTGTTGACAGACTGCGTTTTCCCAGCCAGAAGAGCCAACATTTCTAGGGATTTCTTTGCAGTTTTTGTTGTTAAAATACCGCCTAACACTTTGTGAGCCCCACCACGTTCATATCTTGGTTAGCAATTAATCTGGAGTGGTCAAAGAGAATGCAGGAAGGTTGCATCTCATGGAACACACATGCCTGCAATAGGTCAGAGCAGCTGTTGGCACTCTCTGGGCAGGGAAACTGGCAGCAGCTCTTTATTCTGCCCCCTGCAGTCGTTCTGCAGCGGTGAGAACGCCGAGGCGTTAAAACAGGCTGGGCCCTGCACCTGCCTCTTCTTTCACCTTCCCTGATCCAGCCGGCCTCCACCTGCCGGTCTTCACCTGCCCGGGCCCTTGTTACCCCTTAACCATGTCTTTTCCTTCGCGCTCAGCATGTTTCTTTTTCAGCTGTGACTCCGTTCCATTCTTGCTCTAAACTTACACCTGAAACCATTTCTCAGAACCTTCCAGTGGAAACTGACTTGTGCTCTTGGATGCAAAATGTGGCCGTTTCAACAAACAAAACCCTGTTCAGCCAGAGTGGGTTCCAAGATTTGGAAAAGTCCAGGTGACTGGGAACATGGATGCTAAACTTCTGCTGAGCCTAAGAATTGTTGTTATATTCGAGACCAACAGGAGAGACTGCTCAACCCCTTGGTGCCCTCCCCCAGCTCCCACGCCTGCTCCACCTCAGGCCTCTCCTGTCTACTCAAATTTGGTCACTTTCTTGTCACCACCTTAGTCCCAGCCAGTGCCCAGCCTAGCCATACTGAAGACTGAGGCAAAGGCAATTTCAGTAACACCAATCCTGTCTTTAATTAAAATTTTGATATTTTGTTCATAATGGATTTTTCCATTATCTTGGTTTTTAGTTTAGAATATTACTTTTTTTTTTTTTTTTTTTGAGACAGAGTCTTGCTCTGTCGCCCAGGCTGGAGCGCAGTGGCATGATCTCAGCTCACACAGTGTAACCTCCACTTCCTAGGCTCAAGCGATTCTCATCCCTCAGCCTCCCGAGTAGCTAGGACTACAGGCAAGTGCCACCATGCCCAGCTAATTGTTTTGTACTTTTAGTAGAGATAGGGTTTCACCATGTTAGCCAGGCTGGTCTCAATGGCCTCAAGTGATCCATCCACCTCAGCCTCCCAAAGTGCTGAGCTTACAGGCATGAGCTACCACGCCAGGCCAATATTACTTATCTTAATTACTGAGACTTCTCCTTAAATTTTGCCTCCCAAGCTGGTGCTGCACTCGCCTCACTCAAGTTTGCTTCTAGCCATCATCATCCTTTACCTGGATTATTTCAAAGCCTCCTTGCTCCCATTCTTCCCTCCTACAATCACCCCTTTGCCATACAACCCAGCTTACCTTTTAAAAGCATAACGTAGCTCCTACTTCCAGAGTTGACTTGCTGTGTGACTTTGGTCAAGTTTCTGAAGCTCTCTGTTTCCTCTTCTATAGAATGGGGTATAAATATCTCATCACCTCATAGGGTTGTTATCATGATAGACTGAGTTTACACATACGTAGAAAGAGAGTGCACACTTAAAATCTAAGCAAGTTCTCGGTAGTGTTAACTATTCCTCATTATTATTGTTATTGCATCACTTCCCTTCTTAAAACCCTTTGGTGGCTTTAGAACAAAATCTGAATTCTTCCCCATGACCCTTAAAGCCTCACATGGTCTGGCCCCTGCCAGCCTCTCCAATTTATCTCCAGCTCCACTTGTCTTCTGTCTGTGTTTTCTAAGTCCACGAGGCTCTCTCCCACCATGGGGCCTTCACACATGCCGTTCCTCATCCCCAGAATGCTCATGGCTACACCTGCTCATCCTCCAGGACCTTTAGCCTACATGCCACTTCCTCACAGGGGCCTGTGCTAATAACCTAAAGATCCCCCATGGCTGTCACAGTGCCTGGTCATCTCCACCACCATATCGATATATCAGTTTGTGAATTTATTAGGTTGGTGCAAAAATAATTGTGGTTTTTGCCACTCAAAGTAATGGCAAGAACAATTTCATCTTATATGTATTGAATACCTGCCAGGTATGAGTCACTGAGCTAGGTGCTGGGAGCACAGCAGCGACAAAACGTACAAGGTTCCTGCTCTCAAAAAATGTACAGAATTGAAAGTGGTGGCAAAAACCACAATTACTTTTGCAACAACCTAATACTTCTTTATTGTGTCTTTCCCCAGCAGTTCTCAGAGGGTGGGTTGGGATGGGATGACTAACCATCTATCAGGTGGGCTTTGGGATGCAGTGTTGTCATTTAGGGGGCAGGGCTAGTGATGTGCTGGGCAGCCCCCTTGGGAGAAAGGCTGTTGTTGTCTTAACTTAGAAACACCTTCTGTGGGATGAGACCATAACTTCTTTGAGAGCAGGGACCTTATATTTCTTGTCGCTGCTGTACCCCCAGCACCTGCTCAGTGACACATACCTGGCAGGTATTCAATACGTATAAGATGGTGGCTCACACCTATAATCCCAGCACTTTTGGAGGCAAGGCGGGCAGATCACCTGAGGTTAGGAGTTCAAGACCAGCCTGGCCAACATGGTGAAACCCTGTCTCTATTAAAAATATAAAAATTAGCCAGGCGTGGTGGCGGGCACCTGTATTCCCAGCTACTCAGGAGGCTGAGGCATGAGAATTGCTTGAACCTGGGAGGCAGAGGTTGCAGTGAGCTGAGATCGCACCACTGCACTCCAGCCTGGGTGACAGAGCGAGACTCCATCTCAAAAAAACAAAACAAAACAAACAAACAAAAAAAATGTATATATGATGAAAATGTTCTACCAGCCTCATTACAGTTGAAAATTGCTATGTAACTAGTTATCCTTATTTAAAAGGCCTCGGATCTAAAGTAGGTCCTACTATGACTTATTTGCTAATTGGTTCAATTTCAGATTCTGCTGGAAGGAACTGTAGCTCTGCCCATTCTCACCAACAATGGTATGGGGTTATTGAGTTTCTTCAAAAGATTACTGACTCATGCATTTGGCTAATCTGTAGGTAGGTTAACGACTGTTTCCTAATGCTAGTACATGTTAAAATAAAGCTTTATTAACTTTACATAGCATGTGGGTGTCTGGAGGACACATGTATTAGTCCGTTTCCACACTGCTATAAAGAACTGACCAAGACTGGGTAATTTATAAAGGAAAGAGCTTTAATTAACTCACAGTTCAGCATAGCTGGGGAAGCCACAGGAAACTTACAATCATGGTGGAAGGTGAAGGGGACGTAAGGCACCTTCTTCTCAAGGTGGCAGGAAGGACAATGAACACAGGAGGAACTATCAAACTCACTGAGTGAGTTCTCCGATCTCATGAGAACTCACTCACTACCACAAGAACAGCATGGGGGAAACTGCCCCCATGACTCAGTGACCTCCACCTCGTCTCTCCCTTGACACGTGGGGATTTGGGGGATTATGGGGATTACATTTCAAGATGAGATTTTGGATGGAGATACAGCCAAACCATATCAACATAATTCCAGATATAAGAGAGAAAGGGATCCAGAGTTCCTCCTTTAGGGTAGTCAAATCTGTCTTTACTCACAGCCTCCAAAACTGAAAAGAAAAGAAAAGTACCAATTTTCCAAGTGCATTAAGAGAGCATATGAAATTTAGTAGGGTGAATAATTTCGAGATACACTATCCTGTTGAGCCGAGCAGTCTGGAGGAATAGGCACTTGGCAGAGATGTGGGAAAGAAGGATGGGGTGGGAGCATACTAGGGATAGGGAGCAGCCCCTTATGCTCTAGAGGTTTGATGTTTCTAGCCCACCCATTCTAGGTTTATGGGCGAGGCCCCTGTAATAAAATTCAAACTAACAAAAGAAAAACATATGAATGTATTTAATGTAAATTTTACGTGACACGGGAGCCTTCATATGAAAATGAAGACCCAAAGAAAAAGTGAAATGTATATTTTTTCATGCTTAGGTTTAATGAAGAATGGACAGTTGTGGAGAAATGTGATTGGAGAGCAAAAGAATCTGATCTAATGGTGATAGCCTGGAAGAAACTTAGCAAGGCATGTTTGCTCAGGCTCTTCTCGGTGTCTTCACAGACAAGGGTGTTCCTTTCCTCCACCTAAAGGTGGGGGAGGCACTTATCCAGTGAGAATCTTATAATGAGCAGGCACGGTGGCTCACGCCTGTAATCCCAGCACTTTGGGAGGCTGAGGCAGGCGGATTACCTGAGGTCAGGAGTTCAAGACCAGCCTGGCCAACATGGCGAAACCCCCCTCTACTAAAAATACAAAAAAATTAGCTGGGCATGGTGGTGCACTCCTGTAATTCCAGCTACTCAGGAGGCTGAGCCAGGAGAATCGCTTGAACCCAGGAGGCAGAGGTTGCAGTGAGCCGAGATCGCGCCATTGCACTGCAGCTTGGGTAACAGAGCCAGACTCCATCTTTGAAAAAAAAAAAAGTCTTATAACCTGCTTCAAGGGAGAGGGCAGGAGAAAAGTCAGACAGACCTTCCTGCTTCTGCTGTTTTTCAAATGCCAAGGTGCCATATTTTGAGGAAGTGTGTCTTGAACCCCATCAACCACAATTTAAAAAAAATTTTTTTTTAATGTTTTAGAGATGGAGTTTCACTCTGTCACTGAGGCTGGAGTACAGTGGCATGATCATAGCTCACTGAAGCCTTGAACTCCTGGGCTCTGGTGATCCTCCAGCCTTGAGCCTCCTGAAGAGCTGGAATTACAGGCGTGAGCCACTAAGCCTGCTCAAACAATTTTTCAAAGAAGTCATCTGTGTAGTGAAAGAGGTAGACAGATAAATGGGGAAAGGATGGGTTCTGTGGTCCACTGGTGGTATGGGGGAAGAGGTACAGAACTGCTGCAATTACTTCTGCGTGAGAGGGCAGGGAACTGGGGGCTTTGCAGAGCAGGGAATGGAGACCTGGAATGTGGTGGAGACTGAATCAGTGAAAGTCTTTAGAGGAAGAGTAGAGCGGGCAGAGAGAACACAGCAGGGATCCGAGGGATTGTCTGGGGCCAGACTGTAAATGACCTGAATGCTCAAATTTTAGCCAATGTGGCTCTCAACAAATACAGGTCCCCTGAAGAAATGAGTTACATTTTCACCACGTGGTCTTGTAACTGTGATGATCTTGTAATTGTAATTGTGAGAGTGAGTAAGTAAATAACTCTCACTGTTAGTCTTAGAAATATTTGGGTTTTGTATTGGATCATTTTTTGGCAAATAGGCACATCCAAGGAGATACTGGACGAAAATAGCTAATCAACCTATGGTTTACCGTAACATGTAAATAACTTTCACGTCGCAAGGAGCAGGAACGATTAGGAAAATGAAGCTGGATTCTTCTTTCGTGATCAACACCAAAGGCTCTTTATCAGAAGCCGGTTTTTCCTTCCTTTTGGTGTCTGGCCGATACAGGTTATTTTCACCAAAGTTGAGTCTCAAAGGCTGAGCAGGACCGGTGTCACTGATTTAAGACATCAGAATACTGCACTTAGAAAGAGGCATATTAGAAGTTCTGTGGAATGATTTTTAAACAGTGGCACAGATAGAACTCCACTCTGAGATCATCCATCCCTCCTGCTGCTATGATACAAAACCCTCCTAGCCTCACCTCCTGGCAGAACCGCCTTTGATAACACTGATGACTCTGTCTGGCCTCCTTGGGGAGAGAGGAGGGGACTGTCTCTCAAATTTAGGCCAAATACAGAATAACTAACGACCACCTTGTGGCCCTTCCAGGCCGTAGCTTCCTCTGTCGAAACTAAGGGAGTTCGTCTTCATGACCTCTAAATCCTTTTCTAATCTCAGCCCCCAAAGCTGTACTGTAGCTCCCCCTAATGTCAGCAGGTGGATGGTTACCCCCACACGCCTCAGGACTCTCCGGGGCCCCTTCCCTGATCCCCCTTCCCTGATCCCCCGTCCCTGATCCCCCTTCCTTTTTTCATAGCACATCTGCTTCTAGTTACTGGAGAATGTACTTAATGTATGATGTCTCTGTTGAACATAAGACTTTTGGGGGAAGGGTTTTGGCCTGTTTTGTTCACCAATGTATCCCGAGCACTTGAAACAGTGCCTGGCACCTGGCGGAGACCTAAAACATATTTATTGAATTCAAAGTGTTGATTCTTGAGCCATCTTCTGCCAAATTAATTTTTTTCATAATTTCCCCTGTTGTTTTTCACTTACTTTGTGGGTTGGTCATTATCTTGTTCCCCAGTGCTGATTCTTAATTCCCTGGTGTGGTCGACTGAGTGAGGGCCCCATAAAAATGTCCACATCCTAATCCCCAGCACCTATGAGTATGTTACTCTGCGTAATGAAGTTAAGGATGTGAAGTTAAGGATCTTCAGATGGGGACATTATCCTGGATTATCTGGGTGGGCCCAATGTAATCACAGGTTCTTCATATTGATAAAGAGATAGAAATTATAGAAAAGGGCTGGGTGCAGTGGTGGCTCACACCTATAATCCCAGCATTTTGGGATGCCGAGGTGGGCAGATTGCTTGAGCCCAGGAGTTCAAGACGAGCCTGGGCCACATGGCAGAACCCTGTCTCTATTTTAAAGTATAAAATAAAAATAAAAAATTTAAAGACTGCTTTTTTTTTTTTTTTTTTTTTGAGACGGAGTCTCGCTCTATCCCCCAGGCTGGAATGCAGTGGCGCCATCCCGGCTCACTGCAAGCTCCGCCTCCTGGGTTCACGCCATTCTCCTGTCTCAGCTTGCGGAGTAGCTGGGACTACAGGCGCCCGCCACTGCGCCCGGCTAATTTTTTGTATTTTTAGTAGAGACGGAGTTTCACTGTGGTCTCGATCTCCTGACCTCGTGATCCGCCTGCCTCCGCCTCCCAAAGTGCTGGGATTACAGGCGTGAGCCACCTCGCCCGGCGAAAAGACTGCTTTTAAGGCTATTTGTAAGTTCAAAGTGACAGTCTATGGTTTAAATGACCACAAATCCCTCTGTTGATGTATGGCGGAACCAACAGGTTTTTACTTTGACCAGAGCTTTCTTGAGTACAAGAGTTTCTAAAGACAGTAGCTTCAGTAATTTTGCTAGATGGACTTGGAACCCCTTACCTGTGTGTTGTTTTAAAAGGGTTCTCCATTAAAGACTTAAATGTAAAACCCCAAACTATAAAAACCCTGGAAGACAACCTAGGCAGTACCTTTCTGGACATAGGAACAGGCAAAGATTTCATGGGGAAAACACCAAAAGCATTTGCAGCAAAAGCAAAAATTGACAAATGGAATTTAATTAAACTAAAGAGCTTCTGCATAGCAAGGGAAACTATTAAGAGAGTGATCAGACAATCTATAGATGGGAGAAAAATTCTGGAAACTCTGCATTGACAAAGGCCTGCTATCCAGTGTCTATACGAAAATTAAACAAATTTACAAGAAACAAATTAACAATCCCATTAAAAAGTGGGCATAGAACATGAACAGACACTTTTCAAAAGAAGACATATATGCAGCCAACAATCATATGAAATAAAAGCTCAGCATCACTGATTATTAGAGAAATGCAAAACAAAACCACAATGAGATATCATCTCATACCAGTCAGAATGGCTATTACTGGCCGGGCGCGGTGGCTCACGCCTGTAATCCCAACACTTCGAAAGGCCGAGGTGGGTGGATCACTTGAAGTCAGGGGTTCCAGACCAGCCTGGCCAACATGGTGAAATCCCGTCTCTACTAAAAATACAAAAATTAGCTGGGCATGGGGGTGTGCACCTGTAATCCCAGCTACTAGGGAGGCTGAGGCAGGAGAATCACTTGAACCTGGGAGGCGGAGGTTTCAGTGAGCCGAGATCGTGCCACTGCATTCCAGACTGGGTGACAGAGCGAGACCCTGTCCCCCGCCCCACAAAAAATGGCTATTATTAAAAAGTCAAAATATAGCAGATGCTGGCGAGGTTGAGGAGAAAATGGAATGCTTATACATTGTTGGTGGGAGTGTAAATTAGTTCAGCCATTGTAGATGACAGTATGGTGATTCCTCAGAGACCTAAAAACAGAAATACCATTCAACCTAGCAACCCTGTGACTGGGTATATACCCAAAGGAATGTAAATCATTCTATCATAAAGACACACGCACATGTATGTTCACTGCAGCATTATTCACAATACCAAAGATATGGAATCAACCTAAATGCCCATCAGTGGTAGACTGGATAGCAAAAATGTGGTGCATATACACCATGGAATATTATGCAGCCATAAAAGAGAATGAGATCGGCGGGGATGGTAGCTCACACCTGTAATCCTAGCATTCTGGGAGGCTGAGGCGGGTGGATAACTTGAGGTCAGGAGTTCGAGACCAGCCTGGCTAACATGGTGAAACCCCATCTCTACTAAAAATACAAAACATTAGCTGGGTATGGTGGCAGGTGCCTGTAATCCCAGCTACTCAGGAGGCTGAGGCAGGAGAATCACTTGAACCCAGGAGGCGGAGGTTGCAGTGAGCCAAGATCACGCCATTGCACTCCAACTTGGGCAACAAGAGCAAAACTCTGTCTCAAAAAAAAAAAAGAGAGATGAAGGAAAAAAAAAAGCATGAGATCATGTCCTTTGCAGGAAGATGGATGGAGCTGAAGGCCATTATCCTTAACAAACTAACACAGAATCGGGAGGCTGAGGCAGGAGAATGGCGTGAACCCGGGAGGCGGAGCTTGCAGTGAGCTGAGATCTGGCCAGTGCACTCCAGCTTGGGTGACAGAGCGAGACTCCGTCTCAAAAAAAAAAAAAAAAAAAAAAAACTAACACAGAAACAGAAAACCAAACACTGCATATTCTCACTTATAAGTGAGCACTAAATGATGAGAACTCATGGGCACACAGAGTGGGACAACAGATGCTGAGGCCTACTTGAGGGTAGAGGGTAGCAGGAGAGAGAGGGTCAGGAAAAATAATGTGTGCTAAGCTTAATACCTGGGTGACGAAATAACCTGTTCAGAAAACTCCCATGATACAAATTTACCTATATAATAAACCTGCACATGAACCCCTAAACCTAAATGTTAAATAATTTTTTAAAAATATACAAATAAAAGGGTTCTCTGCCCTGAATTGTTTAAGTAGGGATGCAGAGCATTATCACTGCCTGAAATTCTACTATTAATACATATTTATGTGTATTGCTTGCCATTACTGTCATTTCATTTGCTTGTGATCTGTTACTTCCATGAGGGTGGGAACTGAGTTTGCTACTGTATTTCAATGCCTAAATGGAGGCCTGAGACTCAGTAAGTACTAAATAAGTATAGGTTGAATGAATGACTGAGAAGTTGACTAGTGATGAAAACGCAAGAAATTATTCAGCAACACTTTGGGTTACCTCTCAGAACAAATAAATGATTGCAATCCATATGCAGTTTTAAATGAGATTAGAAAAGCAAAAGCAAGCCATCTTGGTTTGTTAGTTGTGAGTGTCAAGAGGCAATTAAAAAGAAAACCTGTTGACATGTGAAGGATGAACTGAAAAAATAAAGAAAAGAAAAATAAATTAAAAGGAGACATGTAAGCATGGGGGGTGGGCACAGGAGTTCTATCCAGGTTTAGAAACTAGCCCTTGGCTGTCTCTTTGCAATTCAAGTATTGGGGAAATAAAAGAGGATGTGGGGCCATTATAAAAAATCTATTAAGAATTTTGGGTTTTGGTGAGGCACGGTGGGTCACACCTGTAATCCCAGCACTTTGGGAGGCCAAGGCGGACGGATCATGAAGTCAGGAGATTGAGATCATCCTGGCTAACATGGTGAAACCCTGTCTTTACTAAAAATACAAAAAAATTAGCCAGATGTGGTGGCAGGCACCTGTAATCCCAGCTACTTGGGAGGCTGAGGCAGGAGAATCGCATGAACCCAGTAGGCAGAGCTTGCAGTCAGCTGAGATTGCACCACTGCACTCCAGCCTGGGCGACAGAGTGAGACTCTGTCTCAAAAAAAAAAAAAAAGAATCTTGGTTTTTGCCTTACAGGTCAATGGAAAGGCCCCTCTCTTGGCCACTGTGTTAGTCCGTTTTCACACTGCTATAAAGATGCTACCTGAGACTGGGTAATTTACAAACAAAAGAGGTTTAATTAACTCACAGTTCCATATGGCTGGAAAGGCCTCAGGAAACTTATAATCATGGCGGAAGGTGAAGGGGAAGCAGGCACCTTCTTCACAAGGCGGCAGGAGAGAGAAAGCACAAGGGAAAGTGGCGCTTTTGAAACCATCAGATCTCGTGAGAACTCCCTCACTATGACGAAAACGACATGGGGGAAACCAGCACTTTTCCCACCAGGTTCCTCCCTTGACACATGGGGATTACAGTTTGAGATGAGATTTGGGTAGGGACACAGGGCCAAACCACATCAGCCACTACTAGGCAGCCCTTTGAAAAAGAAATAATCATAACATAGGAAAGAATTTATGTGCAAGGTGATTCATGGCATCATGGTTTTTTGTTTGTTTGTTTGTTTGTTTGTTTGTTTGTTTGTTTTTGAGACAGAGTCTCACTCTGTCACCAGGCTGGAGTGCAGTGGTGCAATCTCGGCTCACTGCAACATCCACCTCCTGGGTTCAAACAATTCTCCTGCCTCAGCCTCCTGAGTAGCTGGAATTACAGGCGCCTGCCAGCATGCCCAGCTAATTTTTTGTATTTTTAGTAGAGATGGGATTTCACCAAATTGGTCAGGCTGGTCTTGAACTCCTGACCTCAGGTGATCCACCTGCCTCAGCCTCCCAAAGTGCTGGGATTACAGGCATGAGCCACCATGCCTGGCCTGTTTTATTTCTTTATAGTGGTAAACATATATAACAAAATAGACCATTTTCAACATTTTAGATGTGTAGTTCTATGACATTGAGTACATTCACATTGTTGAGCCATCAACATCATCATTCTCCATCTCCGGAACTTTTTCATCATCTCAGACTGAAATTCTGTCCCCATTAACCATGAGTTCCCCATTCCCACTCCCTGCAGGCCCTGGCAACCCCCATTCCACTTTCTGTTTTGTGAATTTGACTGCTGTAGGAATCTAATGTAACTGGGCTATATTTGTTCTTTTGTAACTGGTTTATTTTACTTAGCATAATGTCTTCAAGGCTCGTTCATATTTGCCTGTATTTATCTTTTTTTTTTTAACTCTGAAAGGATAAAATAGTGCTGATGACAGAGATTACCTGTCAGGGAAGTGGGAATAAAGCAAGAGAAGAAAGGGAGAGGAAGAAGATTTTTAAAATATCCTTGTCATTTAAAATTTGTTTAGCTACTTCATATATTACTTATTCAAAATGCCAAATTTTGAACACCATGATGAATAAAGTGAAAGGAAGAAAAAAGAAACTTCAGTCTTTCCTACTTGAAGCTGTGAGTCATTAGCTGGACCTGACCCAGAGTCCCTGGTGCATCTTTGTGGCCACTGAGTTTTTATGTTGGTTCCATATCCCATACTGGATTCAAAACTTCCCAAGTCCAGCCTGTGTTTTGCACAGGGTGGTGGGCCCAATGACTTGCACAGTTAGTAGAGAGCTGGCACCTACTCTGCAGAGGTGATGCTTGGTAACACAAGTAATGTTGAACCATATAAAGAAGGTTGTTTGGCTAAGACCCTCTGGGTTGTGTGGAATTATCTTTAATGCACCAGACAAGAAGATTGTTAACCAGCCTTATTACCAACAATTTCTTATGACCATGGTAGGGCAGGCAGATGATTTGAGGATTATCGGGACGCTGACAAATCCCCTGGGCCCTGACAATCTCATTTAGAAAAGAATCAAATCTGTTTATTGCTGATAATAGATGGCATGCCCCCAGGTTTGCTTGTAAGTAATATGTGCATTGCTTTTTATTTTTTTCTTTTAGCAACAGGAGCCAAACTTGGATTCATCCTGATAAAGTAGACATTTGCGACTTCATGTGATCTAATTGCTCTGAGCTGTTGCTTAATCCCCATTCGCTAAACCTTTGCATCGCGGCCCACAATGGCATAAACTACCTTGATCCAGGATTGCAAAATGGTCCACCCAACAAAGGAGCCTCATAATTGTTGATGTGGCTGAGATTCTCTAGTGCACCCTTCCTTGTTTTTATTTGTTGTTCTAAGACTTATTTAAGTAAAAGAACAAAGCAAATCTTAAACTTGTCTCTGTGATAAGGTGAACCTCGGAAGGCAAAGTCCATTTCTTCATTCACCTCTGCATTCACAGCAACAGGTACAGGGGGTCATATATAGTAAGTTCTTGAAAATGTTTGTGGGATTGTCTCATTTATAAACTATCATAATTGCTCCAGTGAAATGTTCTCAGATATATGAATTTTGGTAGACAACATATGGAAAACCAAATAGAGATTAATTTAAATTAGATCTGTAATTCTCTTGGATTTATAAGAAATAAAATGCCAACCAGGCATGGTGGCATGCATCTGTATTCCCAGCTGCTTAGGAGGCTGAGGTGGGACAATCACTTGAGCCCAGGAACTTAAGTCCAGCCTGAGCAACATTGCGAGACCTATCTCTTTAAAAAAAAAAAAAAAAAAAGCTATATGACAAAATCTAAACCTATGCATATTGCTAGTATTTCTTACTTTTTTTTTGAGACAGGGTCTCCTTGTTGCCCAGACCAGGGTGCAGTGGTGAGATCACAGCTCACCGCAGCTTTAAACTCCTTGGCTCAAGCAATCCTCCCATCTAAGCCACTTGACTAGCTGGGACTACAGACACATGCCACCGCACCTGGCTAAATTTTGTTTGTTTTGTAGAGATTGGGGTCTCACTATGTTGCCCAGGCTGGTCTTCAACTCCTGGCCTCAAATGATCCTCCCACTTTGGCCTCCCAAAGTGCTGGGATTTATAATATTGCTAGTATTTAATCTTATCCATCATATCGCAATGAATTTTTCAAAGTATCTTCACAAGAAAAAACTTCTAAGCATATAAGTTAATATTTCCTTTAGCAGGATCTGCCTGAACCTTGAAGGTCTTTTGACTGCTTCCATGTGTAAGTTGCAGATAAAATCTGTTACACGAACTCCAGACTCAGATACCCCTAGATGTCTATACTGTCCTTCTCCTCTGGGGATTCAGTAGTGCCAGCCTCAGGAAGAAGGTATTCACTGGCATCTAAACTCATGCTTTCTTTTTTTTTTTTTTTTTTTTTTTGAGACGGAGTCTCACTCTGTCGCCCGGGCTGGAGTGCAGTGGCCGGATCTCAGCTCACTGCAAGCTCCGTCTCCTGGGTTTACACCATTCTCCTGCCTCAGCCTCCCAAGTAGCTGGGACTACAGGCGCCGCCACCACGCCCGGCTAGCTTTTTTTGTATTTTTTAGTAGAGACGGGGTTTCACTGTGTTAGCCAGGATGGTCTCGAACTCCTGACCTCGTGATCCACCTGTCTCGGCCTCCCAAAGTGCTGGGATTACAGGCTTGAGCCACCGCGCCCAGCCTAAACTCATGCTTTCTCACCTTTCTTCATTCTAATTTTCTGCCTAGTGAAAACGATATTGCCAGCCATATGATTTCCAGCATTCAAACAAGGCCCCACATAGGGATTTTGTTATTAGTTTCCTTAGACTTAGAGAAGTTTTACAATTTCTCAGGGAAAAAAGACCAAACTGTTCAACATCTATTTCTTCTATTAAAAAGAAATCTCATTTAGTATTATGAGTAATAATATGTTTATCACAGACAAATTGAAACATGCAAAATAGGTAAGTACGTAGGGAGAAAGCTAACACCTGCTATGGTTTGAATGCACCCTTCAAAACTCGTAGTTAAGTTTCATTGCCATTGTGATGGTATTAAGAGGTGGGACCGTTAGGAGATGATTAGGTCATGAGGTCTCTGCCTTCATGCACGGATTAATGCCATTATCACAGGAGTGGGTTTGTTATTGCAGGAGTAGGCCCCTGATGAAAGGATGGAGTTCAGCTAGGCACGGTGGCTCACACCTGTAATTGTAGCACTTCAGGAGGCCAAAGTAGGAGGGTCATTTGAGCTCAGGAATTCGAGACCAGCCTGGGCAACATAGTGAGAGCTTGTCTCTACAAAAATTTTTTTAAAATTAGCCAGGCAGGATGGTACACGCTTAATAGTCCCAGTTAATCAGGGGGCTGAGGTGGGAGGATCACCTGAGCCTGGGAGATCAAGATGCAGTGAACCACTGACTCTGGACTGGGTGACAGAGTAAGACACCATCTCAAAAAAAAAAGAAAAAAAAGATGAAGTTCAGCCCCCATTTCCTCTCAGTCTCACACACTCACTTGCCCTTCTGCCATGTTAGAATGCAGCACAAAGTCTGTCACTAGTTGCCAGCACCATGTTCTTGGACTTCTCAGCCTCCAGAACTGTGAGGAATGCATTTATTTTCTTTGTAAATTAATATTTGTTTGTGGTATTCTGGTGTAGCACCAGAAAATGAACTAAAACAACATGTGGGGCTGGGTGCAGTGGCTTACACCTGTAATCCCAGCACTTTGGGGGGTGGAGGTGGGTGGATCACCTAAGGTCAGGAGTTCAAGACCAGCCTGGCCAATATGGTGAAACCCTGTATCTACTAAAAATACAAAAATTAGCCAGGTGGGATGGTGGATGCCTGTAATCCCAGCTACGCGGGAGGCTGAGGCAGGAGAATCACTTGAACCTGGGAGGCAGAGGCTGCCGTGAGTGGAGACCATACCACTGCACTCCAGCCTGGGCAACAGAGCAAGACTCCATCTCAAACAAACAAACAAAACCAACATCTGAAGGTAACTTCATAGTCTGTCTTCCTTATAGTCACGTCTTGCTCATTTTTTTTTTTTTTTTTTTTTGAGATGGAGTCTAGATCTGTTGTCCAGGCTGGAGTGCAGTGGCACAATCTCAGCTCACTGCAAGCTCTGCCTCCCGGGTTCATGCCATTCTCCTGCCTCAGCCTCCCAAGTAGCTGGGACTACAGGCGCCCACCACCATGCGCAGCTAATTTTTTTTTATTATTATTTTTAGTAGAGACGGGGTTTTACCATGTTAGCCAGGATGGTCTCAATCTCCTGACCTCGTGATCCGCCCGCCTCGGCCTCCCAAAGTGCTGGGATTACAGGCGTGAGCCACCGCGCCTGGCCGTCTTGAGCATTTTTATACTAGTGCATTTATATATCTCTAGAAAGATAGGTGATGGGTAGATAGATAAACACACATATATAGTTCTTAGCAAAAGTAACACCACCTATACATACAGTTTTGAAACTTGCTTTTCTCTCCTCAGTATATCACTGAAACATATATTTAGGTAATACTGTAAAACCCATACACATGAGAATATTCAGATGTTTGTGGGAAAGAAAAGAAACCAAATATATATAGAAAGATACTAAAAACAAATCTACAGGAAGTGCCTACGTAAGCTGGGAAAATAAGTTCAGAGGTTTATGAAGTTAGTTTCCTTTAATTCAAACTTTTTTGCTCTGGTAAACTTTGAAAAATATTTTCACAGCATATATTCTTTATAAGAATACAGCTGGGAAATTCTTCCACTGTCATGCAGTCTTAAGCTTAAAGTTTGCAAAATATAGTTTTTGCTTCTTCTTTTTCTTCTTCTTCTTTATAAAAAGCCTTTTAATTTAACTTATTGACCCCAGTATTTTTGCTGCATCCATTGCTAGGATCAAATCATACTTTTCAAAAGCGTTCCTTTAACCTGAGGTGAAAGGAATGTGAAATGGGAGGAAGTTATAAAAAGACTGAAATCTAGAACACCCATAACCCTGATGTACTTTATCCAAATTTTTATGACTTTGAAGTGCACTGAATACAGAAAGAATGCAGAGCTTTTATTTTCCAGCCAGAGAAACCACACACAAAAAAAGAATAAAAAAGTGTTTCTTTCTCATTTCTGTAGCCAACCTCTCAATCCAAAAAAAGGAAGTGGGGGAGGATCCAAGTCAAGCCAACAAAAATAAACTGTTGCCATTGTTTATAGAGAAAATAATTCCTAGAGCTATTTTTCCCCAAAGAGCCAAAAAAGAAAAAAAAATCACAAAGAGAATCCCTGGCTCAGTTTATTTCCTAGAGGAGAAATTGTTTAACATTTGTTTATTTTGTAAAAACTACCAATAACAAGTGGGCCCAGAAAATTCCTCCCTCTTCCTCATGTGGTGGGAAAGCAGAGACCAGGCAAAACCGGCCTACTGTTGGAACATTGCTCACTGGCTGGAACTGCCCAATCCCGTCCGACTTCTGTAAGATTCCCAAGATCTGAGACAACCTGAAGTCCCCAAGGGAGGCGTTTGAGTTGGATGGATGGGGCGAGGCCAGACAATGGAAGACTTCGAAACCCAGGTGGTGAAGGTCAGCCTTGACTTTCCCTGTGGTGGATTGGATTGAAGCCTCCAGTTCTTACCTCTTCTCTGCCTCCACATCCTTGTCATGAGCTCAGTGTGGGAAGAATATACCTCTTTGTCCCACTTTGAGCTCTGCCAGTGACTGTGTGCCATCTCCAGCCGCAGCCTTGCCCTCTTGTCCTGCAGCCATCGCTGTGAGAAGAGCATGTCCTAGCAGAGCCCATGATGGAGAGGAGGTTGCCCTGCAGTGAAAGAGAGCGCTCCAGCTGCCCAGCCTGCTGCGGAGCCTGCAGCTCAGCCCAGCCCATGTCAGCCAAACTGCAGCAGACTCACAAAGGCATCAGCAGCAATAAATATCTATTGTGTTAAACCCCTGAGTTTTGGAATGCTCCTCGTTGCTGCATTGTTGCGGTAATACAAACGAATACATACTTTTAAGTAAAAATTATTATTATTATTATTATTATTACTATTATTCTGAGATAGAGTCTCACTCTGTCACCCAGGCTGGAGTGCAGTGGCGCCATCTCAGCTCACTGCAACCTCCACCTCCCAGGTTCAAGCGATCCTCCAGCCTCAGTCTCCCGAGTTGCTGTGATTACAAGCACATGCCACCATAACTAGCTAATATGCGTATTTTTAGTAGAGACAGGGTTTTGCCATATTGGCCAGGCTGGTCTCGAATTCCTGACCTCAAGTGATCCACCCGCCTTGGCCACTCAAAGTGCTGGGATTACAGCAGTGAGCCACTGCACCCGGCCAGTTCTTTTAATACTTGTACTGGCCGGGCGCTGTGGCTCAAGCCTGTAATCCAGGCACTTTGGGAGGCCGAGATGGGCGGATCACGAGGTCAGGAGATCAAGACCATTCTGGCTAACACAGTGAAACCCCGTCTCCACTAAAAAAAAAAAAATACAAAAAACTAGCCGGGCGTGGTGGCGGGTGCCTGTGGTCCCAGCTACTTGGGAGGCTGAGGCAGGAGAATGGTGTGAACCTGGGAGGCAGAGGTTGCAGTGAGCTGAGATCTGGCCACTGTACTCCAGCCTGGGCAACAGAGCAAGACTCCGTCTCAAAAAAAAAAAAAAGATGAAAATGGAGAAAGAGAGGAGAGAGCCTTATTGATACTGTTTGAACTCTTTAATCAAATAACGTCATTCATTGAACTTCCCAGCTGCCTGAACTAATATGTATGCATTTTTTTAATTAAGGTCATTTTAATTTGGTTTTTGGCTCTTGAAACCAAGAGTCCTGAATCAGCAGGTGTTCAGGTAACAGTATGGGAGGCTGAGGTGGGTGGATCACTTGAGCTTAGGAGTTTGAGACCGGCCTGGGCAATATGGCAAAACCCTGTCTCTACTGAAAAATACAAAAATTAGTTGGGCATGGTGGTGCATGCCTGAGAGCCCATCTACTTGGGAGGTTGAGGTAGGAGGATCACCTGAGCCCAGGAAGGTTGAGGCTGCAGTGAGCCATGATCATGCCACTGCACTCCAACCTGGGCAGCAGATTGAGATCCTGTCTCAAAAGAAAAAAAAAAAACAACAGAAGAAATAAGGAAAGAAAGAAAGAAAGAAGGGAAGGAAGGAAGGAAGGAAGGAGAAAGAAGAAAGAGAAAGAAAGAAAGAAAGAAAGAAAGAAAGAAAGAAAGAAAGAGAAAGAGAAAGAAAGAAAGAAAGAAAGAAGAAGAAAGAAAGAAAGAAAGAAGGAAGGAAGGAAAGAAAAGAAAGAAGGAAGAAAGAAAGAAAGAAAGAAAGAAAGAAAGAAAGAAAGAAAGAAAGAAAGAAGAAAGAAAGAAGAAAGAAAGAAAGAAAGAAAGAGAGGCTAAACAACATTCAGTGGGGAATGGCCCACTTGCAACTTGCCTGACTTCATATTCCCTTCCTCCTGAAAATGACTTACAGCCAAATGTCAGCCAAAAAGGTATGAAGAAGTCTGCATCATTGAAATAGATGTGGCTTCATGGGCCTTTGAAAGGAGATATGAAGAGGTTCACACTGTGAGATATGAAGACATACTACAAAGCCATAGTAATAATAATAAAATGTGCTATTGGCAGAGAAACCAATAAATAAACCAGTGGACCAGAGTAAAGAGCTCAAAAGCAAATCTGTTGACTTATGAGAGGCAACAGCACAAACCCGTGTGGGAAGGACAGGTGATTCACTAGATGGTGCTTTGAAAACTGGTTCACTCTATGGAGAAAAAGAAACACCATATGCAAAGGTCAGTTGTGGATAATCCAAGATCTAAATGTGAAGGTAAAAATATAAAACCAATAGGGAAAAACATGCCCAATAATTTTGTCATCTTGAGGTTGAGAAGGACTTCTGAAATCAACTCAGAAGGCACAAGCTATGAGGCAAAAAAATTGATGAATCTGAGTCCGTCAAAATTACATTGTTCTGCTCAACAAAGGACACCATAGACTGAGTGGGGGAAGATAATTGTAATGTCAGAATCCAACAAGGACTTCTAGTGAGATAGATTTGTCAAGAATAGCAAACCATGGCCTACTGACCAAGTGTGGCCCCTCCACCTATTTTTATAAGCAAAGCAAAACAAAAGTTTGGTTGGACACAGCCATGCTCGTTCATCATGTACTGTCTCTGCTCTTGAGCTGAAATAGCAGAGCTGAGTTGGTGCATCAGAGAACTTCTGGTCTGCAAAGCCTAAATTATCTACAACCTGGACTCTTTATAGATAACTATATCAACACCTCATCTAGAATATACAAGGAAATCATCTAGAAAACAAAGACATTGTCTGGAGCCCAGTAGAAAAATAGGGCAAAAATATGAAGAAGTGTTCAACCTCACTATTAGAGAAATGCAAATTATAGAAAACAATGAGCTACCACTTTACACCCACGACAGAGGAAAAATTAGAAAATCAGATGATAGCAATTGTTGACAAGGATGTAGGAAAATGGATATTATTATACACTACAGATGGGAGTGCAGACTGTGTAGTCTTCTGGGGAACAGCCTAGCAGATCTCAGTGAAATTCATCTGTGCATGCCCCATGACCCAGCCATCCCCGGGTGTAACGCTGAGAAACGTATAGCCAGGTCTGCAGGAGAATGTGTACAGGGATGTGCATCCTGGCCGTTTGTGGTAGCTGGGCTCTTAGAGTCAGTCTTGTAAGGTGAAGTGGAGGAAAGGAGAAATAAACTGTCTCTGGTGCTTCCTTGGGGAGGGCTAGGCAGCAGTTAGCAATGAACAAGAGGCGTGTATGGCCACATGGCTAGATATTAAAAACATACTGCGGATGAGAAAAGACAGACACAGAATGAGACCCAAAGCCCAACACTGTGTGGATGTAAACGTGTGTATGCTACATACACAAAACAATGCTAAGTCTTTTTCGGAATTCTGTACATGTCCAAGCGCATACACAGAACACACGCCAGGAGACGGGGTAATAGAGTAGAAATGGGAGCGGAGTTTGGAGACTAAGAGACAATTAAAATAAAAGAAGAGAAGGGCCTTCCATATACAGACGATGGGAGTGGAACGAACTAAACTCTGTGAATCGGAGGTCCAAACATTTGGCTGTGAACCAGAGGATCTTCAGAGAAAGCAGCAGCTTCCAGCCTGGAATAGAACTTGGGTGAACAGACAGGGCTAGAGATGAGTGAGAGTTCTCCGTAGAGCGTTGTCACTGGAACTCTGCCATGCGTGCACTTTCACAGGTCACGTGTCTAGTTGGACTGGCTCTTCCACTGTGGAGTGTCCCATTTGAACCAGTTATTGATGTATGGTCTCCAAGCTCCAGATCCACCCCTCCTGGCCCTGCTGGTGGCATCAGAGATGAACTCTGTAAACATGCCTCCCTTGCCACCTGCCACGATGTTATGTTTTGTCAGTATCCAGCCCTTGAGGGACATTGCAGGTGGCAGAGGATTTCTTCCTGGTCCCAGTGTTTTTCCTCTTGCTCCTGCAATACAGCAGCTGGTGGGGCCAGTGGCAGACCTGGAGATGTGAACCCTCCTGGAAGGTTCACTGTCACCCCAACAGGAGGCTTCCTGGAAAGTTTCCCCAGGGCCTAGCAGGTGGTTTTCTGCTTGTCAGCCGTGGTCTGCAGCACCTCAGCAAACTCTTATCCCATCCAGTGGCCACATCTTTCATCAACGATGTGCATCTCAGCCTTGGAGGGGAGCCTTCTTCCAAGCTTGTCTTCCTTGAATATTTTGCCTCGGCCCCAGAGGTAGTGTTTTTTCTCTACATCTGCTATTCCTATAATCTGTCTTGTTTGGTTTTCTAAACTGAAGTCCCTTACTGGTCCTGCTTCTATGAGTGGTGGTGACCAGGTGAAAAGGGAGAGGAACCACTGGCCCAGGGAGGGGTCACCTTCACCACATTCCACTCACATACAGAATGGAACACACAAGTACAGAGTCAATAGCTATTGTGATTAGAAGTTGGTAGCATGGGGTGGGCAGGTGCGGTGGCTCACATCTGTAATCCCAGTACTTTGGGAGGCTGAGGCGGGTGGATCACCTGAGGTTGGGAGTTTGAGATAAGCCTGACCAACATGGAGAAACCCCATCTCTACAATGTGGTTCCTATATGGTAGGAAGAGTAAAAAGCTATTGGAGATTGGACAAAGCTGTTGAAGTTGGACAAAGCTGTAGAAATCCCAGCTCTGCCCTTTACAAGTGATATGACCTTGATCTCTGTGAGCTTGGTCGGCCTTCTCATTGGCAAATTTGGGATAGTAATAATACGTAGCTTGCAGTGCTATTTTAAGAATAAATTGGCTGGGTGTGGTAGTTCATGCCTGTGATCCCAGCACTTTGGGAGGCCAAGCTGATACCAGGGGTTTGAGACCAGCCTGGACAGCATAGCAAGACCCCATCTCTACAAAAAAAATAGAAAAACTTAGCTGGGTGTGGTGGCACAGCCTGTAGTTCCAGCTACTTGGGAACTGAGGTGGGAGGATCACTTGAACCCAGGAGGTTGAGGCTGCTGTGAGCATTCATTGCACCACTGCACTCCAGCTTGGGTGAGAGTGAGACCCTGTCTCAAACAGAAATAAATAAATAAATAAATAAATAAATAAAGTAAGGTATGTAAAGCACCAAGACATACAGCCTGGCACATAGTAGGTGCTCAATAAAGGTTAGTTGCTCTATTCTCCTAATGACCTTCATCTAATGAAGGAAGGTCATTCTCCTAATGACCTTCATCCCATGGGTTAAGCTGGTGATCCTAGGGGCTCCACTTTTCCACTCTCTCTACTCACTTTCTCTGAGCAGTGTTACCACACTTGAGGCATTGCATACCACCACTTATTCGAAGCTGTATCTTCTTTCCAGACTTCTCTTCTTACCCAGATTGGGGGCTGATGTTGCCTGAGCCCCATCACACCCAGAAACCTCTGTAAACCACGCAACTGTCAGGAGCGTCTTGCCTGTGGCTTCAAGGGCCTTGGCCACAGCTGATTGGACCAGGGACTGGTGCTGATCTTAGGCTGGTCACGGTGTAAAGGCCCCACCCAAATGCAAGAGCTCTGTACAGAAACAGGACGTAGAAAGACCCAATTAGAGCCTCTCTGTGTGCTCTTTGAATGTGAGATGGAGAGGAGGAACTTGGTATTGGCAGCCAGAACTGAAAGAAAACAAGAAAATCCAGGACATACCCTCCTCGTGGCAACCAAACCTAGCGGGAAGCAGCAACACCGAGGAGAAGCAGAAGTAGTCACAGTAGAAGCCGAGACACGCGTGTGCCGGGGTTCCTAGAGCCAGTGGCAAAGGATGCCTGATACTGTACGGGAGCTGCTGGGAGTCACTCGTCCTGAGGCCCCATGGAGCCAAGGTGTTGGAACAGTTTCCTTCTCTTACTTTTCATTGCTTCGTTTCCCTCTTTCCCAGAAATATATATATTTATTTGCTCCTTGGAGCTTAACCAACACACGTTCAGAGCTGCAGACCCATCTAGACTCATCCACCGTGGTTACTATAGGATATCCTTTTCTAGAGCCTGCTGAATGAATGAATGGATGAATGAATGAATGCATGCAGACACACATGCAAACAGGGGGATAAAGGAGGAATGAGCCCGGACAGGACATAGTGAAAAAGCAGGGAAGAATTAAGACAGTGCAGAGCCATGGGCAGCCGTGATCGAAGCTTTGGTGCTCAAGCATCCGTGGGCTCCTCGTTTCTGTAGTGGGGAGTAAACACAGAAGCAAACGGCAGGAGTGGGCATCAGAATCGCCCCATGGCTTCTCAAAAGCCAGACTGCTGTCCCCACCTGCAGAGCTGATTCAGGTCTGGGGAGGGCCTGAGACTTTGAGTTTCTAACCAGTTCTCAGGTGACACCTGGGGACCCACAGAGTCAGCAGAGTTCCAAGAAGCGAATGTCTACAAAAGCCAAAGAGCTCAGAGGTGCAGCAGGAAGTCAGGGATAGGTTGAGGGAACTTCTACGTTGTTGGTCCAGATAGCGATTTCCAGAGGACAGCATATTTCGCAGCTTCCTGCCCCCTGAAAAAATACAAAATAAGGATTCCTGTCTCATTGTGAAATTTTGCAGGCAGGGAGGGCAAGTTGTCTTCATTCAAGCTCTTGTCACACTGTCCCCAGCACCTGGCCCCGACTAGGAGAATGGTCTGCCTTGGTTAACGGGTCATTCAGTCTTGTCTCACTCAGAATCCCGCACTTTCAGCTAAAACCCACCTCAGGTCAAAGGCATTCAGTGCAATAAAGGCATCTGTGCTCAGAATCCAAATGTCAATAGAACAGAAACTAAAAATAATCAAAACCACTGAAAGGAGGTTAAGAGTCCTGTCCTGAAAACAGCTATTATTTGTCCATCCTCTAGGTTACAGTCAAATTAGGACTCAGGAAGCGAAGGCTCTAGAGCTCCCTCAGATGGATATTTTTATTTCAATTCTATCCCCACGTCAGAGTGTATTTCATTACTTACTAGACCTGGGACATGATTGGTTGCCTGCTGTATGAGTTTCCGAGGGCTGCTGTACAAAATACCAGCATTGTGTGGCTTAACAACAGATTGATTCGTTCACAGTGCTGGGGTCAAGGTCCTGAGATCAAGGGCCATGCTCCCTGTGAAATCAGTAGGGAAAGATCCTTCTCTCTTCTTCCAGCCTCTCATGGTTTGCTGGCAATCCTTGGCCTGCTTCGGCATGCAGCTGCACGGCTCCGATCTCTGTCTTAGCTGTCATACAGCATTCTCCTTTTCTTATAAGGACACCAGTCATCTTGAATTAGGAACTTGTTCCACTCCAGTATGACCTCATCTTAGCTAATTACAGCTGCAAAGACCCTATTTCCAAATGATGTCATGTTCAGAGGTACTGGGGGGTTAGGACTTCAACATATCTTTTTTGGAGGGGACACAATTAACATCGACCCTAGACCTTTACCGTTTTCTCTAGTCAAATAAATCCCAGAATTTTCCAAAAGCATATTAACTGATAGGCCCACAAATAAGAACACCCAAGCAGAGGCCGGGAAGACCCTGCCAATGTGGCAATGGCTCGTCCCAACAAGTTATTCGTTGTGTGTAATAGTTCTTGGGCTAAGCCATAGAATGTGCTCTTTTTATGTATTTACAAGATTACAAGATCTCGCTCTGTCACCTAGACTGGAGCACAGTGATGCAATCATAGCTCACTGCAGCCTCTAACTCCTGGGCTCAAGCAATTCTCTTACCCCAGTTTCCAGAGTAGCTGGGACTACAGGTGCTCACCACCACGTCCAGCTAATTATTTTATTTTTTGTAGAGATGGGGTCTTGCTATATTGCCCAGGCTGGTCTCAAACTCCTGGCCTCAAGTGATCCTCCCACCTTAGCCTCTCAAAGTGCTGGGATTATAGGCATGAGTGACTGTGTGCAGCCTCTATTATTTCTTATAACTGCATATAGATCTGCAATTATCTGTTAAAAAAAAAAAGAAATGACTAGCTGGGGTTGGGGTGGTAGGGAGGAGAGCTGGGTTCTGGTCTCCTTTGGAGTAACGTGCTTTGATTATGTAACAATTGTGGAGTTCTGGGTCCTTCTGTGGCTGGCTCTTTCTCTGGGAAATGTGAAGGGGAGAAAGATAGGGCAGGGAGAAAGCGGGGAAGTTGCATTTACTCCGTAGACCACCCTACGTTTCTATGTGAACTGAACAATAAGCTGGGCCATCCTTCCCTAGGAGAATAGCTGGTCACCGGAGCCCAGGAACAGCACCTCAAAACCTTCCAGAAAGCCCAAGAAATTACAAAGTCACGCTGCCAGTGGGCCCACAGGTAAGCACCACGTTGCCAGCAGGATGTCCTCTCCTCAGCCACACAGGGACTTGGATCTGCCGCTTCTGAACGCGGGCTCCCACCTCGGGGCGATATCTGTAGGTCTTGCTTCAGCCATGTTCCCCCAGGAGGCTTGGCCTGGCTCAGGCTCTCCTTGCGCCCCAGTCCCCGAGTAGGTTCTAAAACCTGCCTTTGCCAAGGGGCCCATCAAATTCTGTTTGGAGGCAGGAGGGTTTGTGTGCCAGCAGGACAGTTGCTATAGTGCCCAGGCTGGTCTCAAACTGCCCATAGAGAGTTCTGGAATGTCCCCCATGGCATCCCATCCACTGGGAACCTTTGCCCTTAGGGGCTTCTGGGGCATTCACAGACAATGGTACTGTTGGCTTCCTGCTCCACCCAGTGCAGACCAGAAAACAAGCCATAGGAACTGAGGGCTCTGCCCACTTCAATCAAGAGGCCACTTGGCTTTTCCAGCTGGGCCTGGTGGCTCAC
Organism: Trachypithecus francoisi; assembly: GCF_009764315.1. NCBI lineage: Eukaryota > Metazoa > Chordata > Mammalia > Primates > Cercopithecidae > Trachypithecus > Trachypithecus francoisi. The sequence continues at coordinate 15,707,910 of NW_022681463.1, forward strand.
ACCTGCAATCCCAGCACTTTGGGAGGCCGAGGCAGGCAGATCACCTGAGGTCAGGAGTTCAAGAACAGCCTGGCCAAGATGATGAAATCCCGTCTCCACTAAAAATTCAAAAAAAATTAGCCGGGTGTTGTGACAGGTGCCTGTAACCCCAGCTACTCAGGCAGCTGAGGCAGGAGAATCGCTTGAACCCAGGAGGCGGAGGTTGCCGTGAGCGGAGATCACACCACTGCACTCCAGCCCGGGCTGTTAAAACAGAGCGAGACACTGGGAAGAAAAAAAAAAAAAGAGGCCACTTGGCTTTTTCCTATTTTCCTAGAGCAAGAGGCGCAATGGCAGGGAGGCCGGCCGATGGCTTCAGAAAGGAGACCAGTTCGCTGCCTTCCCTTGGCCTCCCCACACTTCGTCCTAGGTCACCCTTCAACTGCCGCGTCCTCTCCTGTGTTTGGTGTTTTCAAATGTTCAGCAGCAAACCCGTGGAGCTGAGCTTCTCAACCAGCAGCTCTCAGTCTATGAGGTCAACCTCCAAACTGGTTTCCACAGTAAAACCATCCTTTCCTCTGGTTGGAAGGGATTCAGGCTCCCTCTCAACCCCCAATCAGCACTTGCACCCTCAGAATGAACTACTCCTGCTGAGCCACCTGGGAGCAAGATTGGGGGAGATACCCTCCCCTCTGCCAGTGAGTCACGCCCTCTGACAATTTCCGTCCTGCCCATATGGTCCCATTATGATTGGGGAAAATAAAGAAAAATAAGTTACTCTTTATAATGTATAGAAAATCTAAATATTATAGCAAATCTGGTAAAATCAACGTAAATATTGCCAATGCCAAAGCATTATGTCTGTGTGACTAGAACGTGATGAGGGTCGCAGGTAGTCCAGGCTTATTGTAAGTGGCATCTCTACCCAATTCTCTTTCCACTGCTTGTTGCTTGCCCACAGTATTTCACATATATTTATTCACATGTCACTATAGCAACCTAAAGATGAAATATCTGAATGTAACGTAAGAAAGGATGAAAGCAGATTTCACAGATTCTTCAGAGCTTTGAAAATAGGCTGCATCTCCTTCCGTTTCTATGTGAGGTAATAACCCGGACCATGCTTGCCCAGGAAAACAGGGCGAGGCAACCCCTGGGCGCTGGGGTGCTGGGTTGGCCTCTCCCCAGAGCAGCCTCCACCAATGCCGCCCTTGAGCCAGCATGAGGAGGCGCCTTTGCCTCCCGGGGCCATCCTGGGGGCACAGGAGGATGTTGTAGGGGCATTGCTGGAACCTGGAGCCTGCATGGGATGCCCATGCCCAAGCCTGAGGTGCGGATGCGCCCGGCCCCGCCCCAGCTACTCAGGAGGCTGAGGCAGGAGAATTGCTTGAACCTCGGAGGCGGAGGTTACAGTGAGCTGAGATCATGCCACTGCACTCTAGCCTGGGCAACAAGAGCGAAATTCTGTCTAAAAAAAAAAAAAAAAGCAACTCGGTGTCTGACTGTGATGTACAGGTGCCTGTCTGTATGGGCACGGGCCTTCCAGTTTTTCTCCCAAGAGGGACGCTGTCCTGGAGCTTCCTCCCCCAGCCCCTAGTCTCATCTGAAAAACTGCATTTCAGGAGAAGTCACCCTGAGGTTTATTTCCACCCCAGTGTGAATTTTTTTTTTCTTTTCGAACTCTGTCATAATCAGGGCAGTTTTTTAAACCCTATGAGTAACAGTGGAACGAGAAGCTTCTTTTTATATTAAAAACAAAAAAATCAGAGAATGAGTGTGGACAGGCGGAGAGGACAGGTCCTTCTCAGCACCCTCGAGGCAGCTCCCTGGAGGGGGCTCTGTCCTCCACTCACCAGGAAGCAGGGCAATGGCTCCTTTGCTGGCTCTGGGGCAGCCAGCCTGGGCTGGTTTGAAGGCAAGGCCCTTTTGTTGGGTTCGGGTTAGGGATAGGGTTAGGAATCTCCCCAACCTGTGCTCAGCGGGGCCATTTTTAACTTAGGTCCTTGAAACCCTCTTATTTGGATTCCTATTTAATGACAGTATTAATGATATTTAGTTTCAAAACTAGTGTGTGGGCTTGTTTTTTGTTGTTGTTTTTTGAGACACGGTCTCACTCTGTCACCCAGGCTGGAGTGCAGTGGTGCCATCACAGCTCACGGCAGCTTCAACCTCCCAGGAACAAGTGATCCTCCTGTCTCAGCCTCCTGAGTAGCTGGTACTATGGGCCTGCACCACCACACCTGGCTAATTTTAAAAATTTTTTGTAGAGATGGGATCTCCCTTTGTTGTCTGGGCTAGTCTTGAACTCCTGGACTCAAGCAATCTGCCCACCTCAGCCTCCCAAGTAGCTGGGACTACAGGCCTGTACCACCACACCTGGCTTTTTTTTTTTTAAAGTTTTTATAAAGACTGAGTCTCACCATGTTGCACAGGCTGGTTTTGAAATCCTGGCCTCAAGTGATCCTCCTGCCTCGGCCTCCCAAAGTGCTGGGATTACAGGTGTGAGCCACCATGCCCAGCTGGTGTGTGGGTTTTTTAGAGGCAGCTGTGGATATTGTGTTCTTACCACGTAAAGGATGTTCAGCACATTAATACAAAGCATTGCTGACAGTGTTACTACATGATGCCTCTGTAATACTTAATAAATATGTACAGTAGCATAAGCCACCTCTTAGGACCTGTTGGGGGAAAGAAATGAGTGTCTACAGAAATGTGAAGAGGAAACCATTGCTCCATATCTCAACCACCCAGTTAGTACATAATGACAGCGTCTCCAATAAACGCATTGTCAGAACCCAACTAATCAATGCATCATCTAATTTCGTCCGTTGCTACCCAGAAATGTGGCGCCTCATTAATGATCTCTGAAAAGCAATGTAAAAACAACCCAGGGCCAGACGCGGTGGCTCACGCCTGTAATCCCAGCATTTTGGGAGGCTGAGCCGGGCGGATCGCCTGAGGTCAGGAGTTTGAGACCAGCCTGACCAACATGGAGAAACCCTGTCTCTACTAAAAATACAAAATTAGCCAGGCATGGTGGCGCATGCCTGTAATCCCAGCTACTCGGGAGGCTGAGGCAGGAGAATTGCTTGAACCTGGGAGGTAGAGGTTGTGGTGAGCTGAGATCACGCCACTGCACTCCAGCCTGGGCAACAAGAGTGAAACTCCGTCTCAAAAAAAAAAAAAAAAAAAAAAAAGAAGGTTCAATTTCTGGAAAGATACCTAGAAGACGGTTAACAGTGGCTGTCTCCAGGGAAGAGGCCTCGGTGATTTGGACATGACTAGGGTCTTAGTTTTTTCTTTATTCTTTTGCGCATTTTGAATTTTACCTATTCCAAAGGAAAAATTGAATTAAAATAAATATAAATAAAATATTCAGAATCTAAGTTGAAGCCTTAGCCACTGAATATCCCCATTAAAATGCTTTTCCTTAAACCTTCGAAAGAAAGGAAAGCAAGCTTTGATTTTTGAAAGAACCTCTCTCCCCACATTTCAATAGCTATGTATAATTCCTTTACGGAGCCCAGTCAGCGTGTGTGGGAGTTGAAAATGCTTTTAATCATTCCCCCTCAAGTTTGACAGAAGTGTGGCAAGGAGGGCCATCTGTTTTGCTTGAATGAGAAGTGACCCAGCATTCTGATTTCAATTAGCCTCTTTGTAGCTTTCTGTTTGGGCTGGTTCCATGGGTAATGGTTCAGCTAAGTGTGGAGAGGAGCGGGCCAAGTTCTGCCGGTGCTGATTTGTTTTAACAACTGTCAGTGAACGTAGAACAAGCGTACGAGGCGATGTTGTGGACACACAGTAAAACACATAATTTTACGGAATCAAGATAGCACATCCTAGAGTCTGAGAGCTAAACAAAATATTGAAATGGTGTCTTTAAATCATCCTATTAAACAACGATTGAGAGATTTAAAATCAGTATCACTTCTCATCTAAAGTCCTAGTTTCAGTCAATAAATATGCGCCTCCTACGTGCAAAGCACTGTTATGCCCTGGGTGTGAACCAGAGATGAATAGAAGGGGCCCTTCCTGCCTTTGAGAAGTTTGTGATGTATTTTGGAGGACAGACCAGCAGAGGTAGACAATAATATGCATGATATTTGAGATGGGAGGAGAGCTGGCAAACGTCAGTGTTCTAAAGTATTAGGAGTGCAGTATAGGAGACATTCCTCTGGCCCAGGGCTCTATGTTGAGATGCTCAGGGGTCCTAGAGCCAGAGTGACACCCTCAGCTGACACTACAGCGTGTGTCCCTTCATGCCACCTCCACTTGCACTTTACACACACTCCCACACGCACACACGAGTGCACATTCATGCACACACGCCACAGATATGTTGGGCAGGAGGTTGACGAAGGCGGTGGATGGCTCTGGAATGATGAAAGCTAACCCAAACACACATCTCTGCATCTAGTTGTCACTGGCTGCCAGCATGTTTGCCAAAGTAGGAAGGGATTTTTGCTGGAGCTAGTTTGTGCAATTCCAGCAACAACCTATTCACATGTCCCCAGCGTGAAGTGAACCCACTGCACCCAGGTGTTCCCAGTCCTTCCATCTGGGTTACTGATGTCCGGAAAGAAGATTGTGCCACTTCACTTCTGTAGTGTCACAGTGTGTCAGCACGTCTCCTCTCCTCAAGGGGATGGCAAAGTTCTTCCAAGTCACATCATCCAGAGCAGAGGAGTGGCCAAGTCTGGAAGGTGGCTCTGGGTCCTGGCAGTGGTGGCCACCTGAGAGAGGACCTGTAGTGTGGCTGTGGCCCCACGGCGGTGTCTTGGGATGAGTTCTAAGTCCCCAGCTCCTTTCCCTTGGCACTGCTGAAGCAGGAAGCCGGCAGCAGTGCCTTGCAGTGTGGCTCATGCCAGCATCAGTACCTCAGCTTAGAGTTGGCTATGAGCCATTCCCAGTCAACAGAGTCACTGCCTCAGTTCACCACTGTCTATGAAATGGTCCTAGTCAACTGTGGCACAACTTGTCTGACTTTAGCATGAGCCAGAGGAGCCTTGTTCTCTCTGACCTGGACAGCCTATGATTTTCTTTGATAATAATGCTAACCCCAAAACGTTTAGCATACTTTTTAAACCTGATTTAAATTCGAATGTATACAATGTCATTAATTGTAAGTTATCAGTAAAAACCTTTTAAAAAGTGGACTCTAATCCTTAAATATATCATTTCCAACTTATATTTCATATTTAATTCTTTTCGGAGAAATTAATGACCTGTGACCTATTATAGTGCTATTTATTTATCATGGTCAACACCATTCACAAGGCCTAGACCTCTTTGAGCTAAAAATATCTGAAGGAAATAACAGGACTTTTTAGAGCCATGCTTTCTTCTTCACAAAATAAAGGAATTAATTATATTTTTTTAAATGTATTTTTTGAGATGGAGTTTCGCTCTGTCGCCCAGGCTGGAGTGCAGTGGCGCAATCCTGGCTCATTGCAACCTCTGCCTCCTGGGTTCAAGCGATTCTCTTTCCTCAGCCTTCCGAATAGCTGGGATTACAGGTGCCCACCATCACGCCTGGCTAGTTTTTGTATTTTTTTTTTTTTTTGAGATAGTTTTGAGATTTTTTTTTTTTTTTTTTTTTTTGAGGCAGGATCTCACTCTGTCGCCCAGGTTGGAGTGCAGTGGTGCAATCAGGGCTCACTGCAGCCTTCACTTCCTGGGCTCAAGTGATCCTCCTGTCTCAGACTCCTGTGTACTGGGACCACAGGCACATGCAACCATGCCGATTTTTTTTTTTTTTTTTGTAGTAGTGGGGTCTCACTTTGTTGCCCAGGCCAGTCTCGAACTCTTGGGCTCAAGCAATCCTCCTACCTCAGCCTCCCAAAGTGCTAGAATTACAGGCATGAGCCATTGCATCCACCCCCTCAAGCCCACTGTTTTTTTTTTTTTTCCTGAGCAGTTTTGGTTATATCAAAAGCAAGACTTCTCAAATAAAACAATTACCTAATTACAGAACATAAACCAAGCCCAGGAAAAAACCCTTTATCCCCTGTGGGGTATAATTCTGCAGTTGCTTGCAGAGGCCTTGTCATGGCGCCGATACCCTTGTTGCCTTTTTAATCTCCAGGCTTTGTCTGTCAGGTGTGGGGGCCCTGGTCAGAGGAGTGCCACCCCAGACCCTAGACACTGAGTTCCTTCTGGCGGGGGTCACCGACATAACAGGGATCCTAGAGTGAATTCCCTGTGGCGCTTTAGTCATTGGATGGTTGTGACTTTACTGCCAAAAGGATTCTGGTAAAGAAAAAAAGAACCCTGCTGTTCTCGGTTAATACCGCATCTTTAGAAGGAAGTGCATTATTATGGGCCAAATTGTGTCCTTCGAAAATTCGTATTTGAAGCCCTAACTCCCAGTATTTCCAAATGTGACTGTGTTTGAAGATAGGGCCTGCAAAGAGGTGGCTCAGGTTAAATGGGGTCATATGTATTACAGGTGGGCTCTATCAGTCTGACTGGTGTCCTCATAGGAGGAAATTTGGACACACGAAGAGATACCAGGGATGTGCATACATGGAGAAAAGACCATGTGAAGGCACAGGGACAGGGAGAAGGTGGCTGTCTGCAAGCCCAGGAGCGAGGCCTCAGGAGAAACCAGACCTGCAGACACTTTGTGCTTGGACTTCTAGCATCCAGAACATAAGAAAATACATTTCGGTTGTCTAAGGCACCCAGTCTGTGGTACTTGATTATGGCAGCCCTTGCAAACTAATACATGTATTAAAACAAACTAAGCCAGGAGTGGTGGTCTGCGCCTGTAGTCCCATCTACTTGAAAGGTTGAGGCAGGAGGACTGCTTTGAGTCTGGGAGGTCGAGGTTACAGTGAGCTGTGATTGCACCACTGCACGCCAGCCTGCGCAAGAGTGAGACCTGTTTCTAAACACAGACGCACACACCCCTAAAACAGATCTATATTAAAATGCTTTGTCTTGATATTTTTATCAGGTCTGAAACAAGGCTTTTGACAACATGAGACTCACGTGGTCCAGAACTTTGAAGCAGCTATGTTTGAAAGACTTTTAGGTTTTCTTCATTTGTCACCAAAATCTGTTACAAATTCCAATGTGCAATTGAATTTGTGTATTAAAACAAATTTACATGACCAATGTCTGAAATAGTTTGCTTAAGGAAGCCCTTAACCGTTTCTATGTGTTTTAAGAAGTTTTAAGATTATGATTTTTACGCTTTCGTCACACCTTTAGGAGGGCTTTTTCTTTTTTTTTTTTGAGATGGAGTTTTGCTCTTGTCACCCAGGCTGGAGTGCAATGGCCTGATCTTGGCTCACTGCAACCTCTGCTTTCTGGGTTCAAGCCATTCTCCTGCCTTAGCCTCCCCAGTAGCCGGGATTACAGGTGCCCACCACCACGGCCAGCTAGTTTTTGTATTTTTTATTAAAGACAGGGTTTCACCATATTGGCCAGGCTGGTCTCGAACTGCTGACCTCAGGTGATCCACCCACTTCGGCCTCCCAAAGTGCTGGGATTACAGGAGCGAACCACCGTGCCTGGCCAAGTAGGGCTTTTTCTAATTTCCTGGATAGACCACATGAGCAAGTGGTTTGACATGGATGGCTTGGGTCACGGAGGGAGGTGGACAGCACAGAGGTGTGGTTTGTGGCAGCTCTAGCAGGTTTCCCTGCAGAGGAACATGCATAGAGCAGGGAACCAGCAAGCGTCGCTGCAGCGGTCCAGGTGGATGTCACTGCGGGCGCCAAGGGTGAAGGGGGCGGGCAGGAAGCCATGGATCTGAAGACTTGGAGGATGCTCGGTGACTGACTGAAAGGGGCACCCAGGGGACCTGTGAAGCTCCGCTCAGGGGATGAAGCAGCTAACGGCCCCTCCGGGCCTCTGGGGGAGCGGCAGCTGGGGACGGAGGGCAGGTGCGCTCACTTTTGTACACCATGAGCTTAGTGTTCCCGAGGACCACGCAGGCTGTGCAGCAAGCAGGTGCTGTGACTGGAGATGGAGGCGATGACTAAACACGAGAGTGAAACTGGACAGAGAACACCAATTGAGAAGTAGGTCAAAGGGGGAAAGACGGAATAGGGCGGCAGCAATTCCCGCTGGGGGCAGAAGTGGAGCCCCCAAAGGAGACTGTGACAGAGGAGGAAGTGCGGGGAAGAGAAATGGGTAAGCAGCGTCTCCTGTTTTAACGCACTTCTCCAGAACACGTGCAGGGCAAGGACATATGTGTGACAATCTCCTTGGGATTCTATGCGGAAGGTTCAGACCCAGACTATGAGGAACACAGCTTTCAGCACAAGGTTTCCAAGGGAGACTGAGTGTCGTGTCAGTAAAGAGCTGGTAAAATTAGGGCTGGACCAGTTGGTGGGGGCGCTGGAGAGCTCGGCAACAAGGTTCCCAGCAGAATCCTCGGAAAGCAAGAAGCCGATGGCAAAGCCAGGTGGGAGAGGCAAGAAGAGGGAGAAATGGGTCACGCGAGTTGTTTTCATTAAAAAAAAAAAAAACACAACAAAAATCTAGCAGAAAGTTGGACGTGTTTTAAAATGGAAAGCATGGAGGGAACGTTTGAACACAGAAGGGAAAATAGAGGAAAGACTCTCGAATAGACAGGAAGAAAGCAGGGTGAGGCTGTAACTAGGCTCGAGGTGAAAGCACAGTTGGAGAAACTGTGGGAGACACGAGGGAGCCGGGGTGCTGCCTGAAAGCCTGGGTGGCCTTCTTGATGTGCGGGGCAAGGAGGCAGTTGCAGACAGAATGCCGCCCTTAGCAAGCGAGCAGGACGGCCCTGCAGCACGGCTGGGTCTCTAGAAATGACCTGGGCAGACAGAAGGCATGGAAATGGCAGAAGGCCATTTCTCCAGCAGGAAAACACTGCAGTAACCTAGTTTCCCGGTCTTGGCTACACGTCCCCCTCCTTCGCAGCGGCCTGTGGCTATCATCGCTCACGGAGAAGACGTCTCCCCGGGATTCGTGGTCACTGGGGTCTCACAACATGCGCAACACAACTGTTTCTGTCCTGGGATATACTCAAACTCAGGAGACGGACCCCTGCTTCTAACCGCCTGCCATGCCGAGGGATGCTTTCCTGGAGAACTTTCTGGGAAAGCCACAGCAGCGCACCCTCAGGACAGCAGGATCCAAGCCCTGGAGAGGGGTCTTTTCTCCACCGCCCTCCTCACTTGGCTCGCCTTCTTTGTCACTGTCTCTTTCCTCGGCTTTCCTCCCTCCTAAGTCTTTAACCCTCCAACTTCATTTTCCCAATTGCCTCTCCACTGTTGACGTGTGAAATACGGTCACTTAAATACATGAAGAAAAAGGCCGGGCGCGGTGGCTCACGCCTGTAATCTCAGCACTTTGGGAGGCTGAGGTGGGGGGGGGTGTGGATCACTTGAGGTCAGGAGTTCGAGACCAGCCTGGCCAACAAGGTGAAACCCCATCTCTACTAAAAATACAAAAAATGAGCTGGGCGCGGTGGCGGGTGCCTATAATCTCAGCTGCCAGGGGGGCTGAGGCAGGAGAATTGCTTGAACCCGGGAGGCAGAGGTTGCAGTGAGCCAAGATCGTGCCACTGCACTCCAGCCTGGGCAACAAGAGCAAAACTCCATTCAACAAAACAAAAAGAAGAAAAAGTTACACTAAATCAATCAGCTTTTTTTTTTTTTTTTTTTGAGGCGGAGTCTCGCTCTGTCGCCCGGACTGGAGTGCAGTGGCCGGATCTCAGCTCACTGCAAGCTCCGCCTCCCGGGTTTACACCATTCTCCTGCCTCAGCCTCCCGAGTAGCTGGGACTACAGGCGCCCGCCACCTCGCCGGCTAGTTTTTGTATTTTTAGTAGAGACGGGGTTTCACTGTGTTAGCCAGGATGGTCTCGATCTCCTGACCTCGTGATCCGCCCGTCTCGGCCTCCCAAAGTGCTGGGATTACAGGCTTGAGCCACCGCGCCCGGCCCAATCAGCTAACTTTTAAATCAATAAGCTAACTGTTCACTAAAGGAAAACTAAAATTGAAGAAACTGAACTTTGGTCAATAAAAACTAATCTGGTATCTGAATCAGAATTTTTAAAAAGTAAAACCTTCGCTTTGTTGAGTCAACCAGCCTATCTCAACAGCTCCTTAAGAGAATCACAGTTGGCCTTCCTTATCTGGAGGTTCTGCACATGCAGATTTCAGTAACAGCAGATCAAAAATGCTTGAAAATAAATTTTAAAAAACAAATGCAATAAAAATACAAATGGAAAATAGAGTATAACAAGTATTTACAGAGCACTTACATTGTATTAGGTATTGTAAGGAAACTAGAGATGATTGAAAGTACATGGGAGGATGTACACAGATTATTTGCAAATTTATTTGTTCTAACTGGACACACATTTTTATATCAAGGACTCGAGCATCCATGCATTTTTGGTAACCACAAGGGTCCTGGAACCAATCTCCCATAAATACTAAGGGTGAACTCTCCCCATAAAAAATAAATATGAGAGAGATATAAAATAAAACTGAAAGAAACTCTTCTATCTTAAATACTCCGTATTAAAAATGACCAGAGCTCCTCCTTCACTTCAAAACCAACAGGTCCGTTTTTTTAAAAAAGGACAGTGACATAAAATTATTCAGTAAGGCCGGGTGTGATGGCTCACACCTGTAATCCCAGCCCTTTGGGAGGCCAAGGCGGGCGGATCACCTGAGATCAGGAGTTCGAGACCAGTGTGACCAACATGGAGAAACCCCGTCTCTATTAAAAATACAAAATTAGCCAGACGTGGTGGCACATGCCTGTCATCCCAGCTACTCGGGAGGCTGAGGCAGGAGAATCGCTTGAACCCGGGAGGCAGAGGTTGTGGTGGGCTGAGATCACGCCATTGCACTCCAGCTTGGGCAAGAATGAAACTCTTGTCTCAAAAAAAAAAAATTATTCAGTAAGAACCCAGCAACATCATATAAGTGACAGCTAGTAATTTCAGTTGTAAGTTTAATGACAGTATCTGATTTGCTCTCCTAAGCAGCAAGCAGAGACCCTAAAATACAAATGAATATGCTCACGGATACAAGCAGCCTGATATTTCTGAATCACCCCACATGCCTATATTCTACATAAATGGATTTCAATTAGTGAGATGAATGTGAAAGACAGTGCATTTCTTAACTCTTAGAAGTAAAAACTGTTTGTGAAATTAAATTAAAACAACAAAATCATAAAGATGAAGACTTGCTAGTCACTGCTAACGTATAGGTAATAAAACCTGACTTAAAATACTGTATTTTGAAAAACAAGTCAAAACTAGAAGCTCCTTGATGACAATGCAGTAAGGCCCACCTTAAGTACTTGTGGATAATCCATCTCTCTAGATACGCAGGACTTCAGCCTCCTCTACTGCCCCACAGCGAACATTTTAGACAATGCCTTAAACAGTGAAATTCCATTCAGATCCAAACTCAGAAAGTGTTACATTAACAAAATCCAGTAAAACCTGATAACATAGTATAAATCATTTCAAACCACCCTTGGTAAATAGATCTGTATTTACAGAACCTTCTTGAACATATAATAGGTAATGATGCAATGAAGACATTTTTATAATATTTATTAAGATAACAAATTTATAAATTGAAAGACTCAGAGGCACATAGTTTAAAAGGCCAATACCATGGGAATAATGAAGTCAACACAGAAAAGTAAGAAGATAGGAACAGTTACAACCAATACAAGATTTTCTTTAAAAGCCACATTCCCCTGGTGAACACATCACAGGAATCATCCTTCAAAATTACCATGATAAAAAGTCATTTCCTTCAAAGAAAAATAATTCTTTCCGCCTACCGAGCCTAGAAAATCCTATTTACAATCCTGTGTCCTGCCTTTCATCAGTATTATTTAACATGGCCTCCTTTATTCTGCCATTAGAAGTATGGAAAATTTTATAGCTACTGTATTTACAAATGCACATAATATTTAAATTTGCTCTTCATTGAGAACAACTCAATATATACTTAATCAAATCACAATACAAATGCTTTATAGTGTTGAAGACACATCTCATGGGGGAAAGGTATGTGGGAAGAGGTGTATTTAGAATTACGGTGTTTCTGAAGGATTACTAGGCCAATAATGCTGATAAAACTCAAGGTAGTCACAAAAACAGGTCTTTGTTGATGAAGAGTTTAATTTATTTCTGTTTTAACTGGACACACTGGACTTCTTCAGTCAACCTTCACCACACTGTATATTTTGGTAACAAACCAAAAGCATGCAAAGAAGCCAATTGTTCCTATAAGAGAAAAAAAAATAAACCCTTTTTCAAAGGAAGTGTCATACTTTACACAAAAATACAGACTTACAATGACTGGTTCCTTAAAAAAGTCCCAAAACTATAAACTATTACCCGCCAGGAATATATTACAGATCTATGAGCACATCTGAAATATATACGACCACATCAAGTTTCTTACAAAAACTCATAGAATTTTTTTCTACTCTAAGATTACCTAAGCTTTCTATAATACACATTATTGTCCTTACCACATAGAAAAGACTGAAGGATGTCAACTGTCCTTTCCTATTTAAGAATATTTTGTAACAAAATGGAAAATGCTACTAGAATTTTTTAAGGTATGAGATGAATACATTAAAACAGGTGCAAATAATGATTAATTGGGGATATTTTCTAAGTGCAGTTATTGGAAGTTATCAGTCTTCAAAGAATTATAATAAAGTAACTCAGTAAGTTTTTACAAAATGTTAAAAGTGACATGATTAGGATAATAACAAAAATGCATTCTAGCTGAAAATGAGAGACAGCATGACAGCAGAGAACACAGCAGCTCTGTCATGAACTGTGTGTATCATCCTTGGGCAAGTCCACTGACATCTCCAAGCCCATTTACCATATTAACTAGAGAGAAATTTGTCTGTCCTCATTGCCTCCATAGACTGTTATGTAGAGCAAATGAGACAATTCATGAAAACAATGTATAGCTTGATTTTCAGGTATCAGTCGAGATTCCAAAGTATCTGAATGCTAGATGGGGGCACACTGTTTTTTTGTTTTTGTTTTTTTTTTCAGTTAAGCAAAATTAGCTAATATTTATTTTCATATATGAAAAAAACTGTACAGTCAAATCAGGTAGAGTTAGAACAGAAAATATGGTTTTATGATATAAAATACATTAATAATATTGATCATGAATAGCTAGGAGGATAGTCATAATTATCTCAGTACTAGGAAGACAGCTGATGATGAAGTATTCATTCCTGATAAAAACTCTTTTTTTTTTTTGCTGTCTCAAGAACTTTATTAATAGATCATTAAGTGTTTGTTTTTTTTTTCAGTTAAGCAAAATTAGCTAATATTTATTTTCATATATGAAAAAAACTGTACAGTCAAATCAGGTAGAGTTAGAACAGAAAATATGGTTTTATGATATAAAATACATTAATAATATTGATCATGAATAGCTAGGAGGATAGTCATAATTATCTCAGTACTAGGAAGACAGCTGATGATGAAGTATTCATTCCTGATAAAAACTCTTTTTTTTTTTTGCTGTCTCAAGAACTTTATTAATAGATCATTAAGTGTTTGTTTTTTTTTTTCATTTCTTAAATTACACTTTTAAGTTCTAGGGTACATGTGCACAACGTGAAGGTTTGTTACATATGTATCCATGTGCCATGTTGGTGTGCTGCACCCATTAACTCGTCATTTGCATTAGGTATATCTCCTAATGCCATCCCTCCCCCTCCCCCCCCAACCACAACAGGCCCCGGTGTGTGATGTTCCCCTTCCTGGGGACACTCTTTCAATGAGACAAAAATGAGGTTCAAAGGGGTTAAGTGACTGTCTCACGGTCACATGGATGGTACTTGTGGCCAGAATTCAAATGTGTTTTTTCTGACTTCAAGCATAGTACTCCTTCCACATGCACACATAAGGGGCTATAAATAGTCCTTGTACACATTTTACATTTAAAGTCTCAATGGTTTTCACCATTGTTTTAAATGCAGTACTCAGAGAAAATATTAAAGGAGATTTTCTAAATCAAGAGACTATACATGGGACATTACCGAGGGAAATCACAAACATCATTATATCCATCCTTACATTGTGCATGTATTGAGGCCCTACTTTGTGCAAGGCATTGATGTGTGTTTTGGAGAACATACAAATATACCTTTTGCATACTCCAAAGGGTTATTATTCAGGCTAGGACTGGGGTTAATTTCAGAAAAGCAATAATGAAAACATCAATATATTTATATAACCTTGTACTTACTTGCATAAATTTCAAGATGACAATATTTTAAGATGAGAAAAACATTTAATCACTATCTAGGCAACTCTAAGAAACTTAAGTTTAGTTACTTAATTTTGTTCTTTTTTTTTTGAGAGAGAGTCTCGCTCTGTCACCCAGGCTGGACTGCAGTGGTGCCATCTCAGCTCACTGCAAGCTCCGCCTCCCGGGTTTACCCCATTCTCCTGCCTCGGCCTCCCGAGTAGCTGGGACTACAGGCGCCCGCCACCTCGCCCGGCTAAATTTTTGTATTTTTAGTAGAGACGGGGTTTCACCGTGTTAGCCAGGATGGTCTTGATCTCCTGACCTCGTGATCCACCGTCTTGGCCTCCCAAAGTGCTGGGATTACAGGCGTGAGCCACTGTGCCCAGCCAATTTTGTTCTTAATATGGAATATATGTACATACTAAAAGTGGCTTCTTTCCTTTTGTGACAGAATAATTACTTCTGTTTTGTAAAATGGATTGACTTAAATACAATAAAATGGCATTGCTTTGGAGTTCTGAAGCAAATACAGACCATACCCTATTTTAGAGAAAGGTAAGGCATTTAAAGGGCTCACTACTCCCTTATCCAGAACCCCTTCCACCTGTTCACTAAAGGAAAAATAAAACTGAAGAAAGTGAAACACACTATAAGTCACTGGTTTAACTGGTTGGTTCAATTTGGATGTGGCTCCATAATTCAGATTACAAAACTCAACTCTGAATGAACGAAAATATAACACTTTAAAAATCAAAATCAGCCAGGTGCAGTGGCTCATGCCTATAATCCAAGCACTCTGGGAGGCCGAGGTGGGCAGATCATCTGAGGTCAGGGGTTCGAGACCAGCCTGGCCAACATGGTGAAACCCTGTCTCTACTAAAAATACAAAAATTAGCCAGGCGTGGTGGTCATGTGCCTCTAATCCCAGCTACACGGAAGACTGAGGCAGGAGAATCACTCGAACCTGGGAGGCAGAGGTTGCAGTGAGCCGAGATTGCACCACTGCACTCCAGCCTGGGTGACAAGAGCAAGACTCCATTTCAAAAAAAAAAGAATCAACATCAATAAAATTTAGGTGATGGTTAAGCTATCATTTTCTGTATGATATGCCTGGGAAAACAACAGATTTTCATAGTGATCATTAGTTTTTGTGTGTAGGCTAGGAATAAATTATTCTCTATGGACACACAGGGCACAAAAATAGTTATTCCTTGTTTCACTGGCTACTGCTGTTTTATAAATGATTTATTAAAATTTGCAGCCCTGGACCTAAATCTACCACGTAGCACCAAGACGCACACCCCACCATGTCTGATCGATGACCTGGATACAGAATCGATACCAGTGTCCTAAGCCTGAGACAGCAGCACAGACACTTCAAAACCCAACTCCAGGCTCTCACATGCCAACAGATGAGTGAAAAGCAGAACAGGTTTAATTGGGGAAAAAAACATTTTTTTTTTCTTTTTGGTTCCTGTATTTTCTTTCATAACATGCATCATGAGCTAAAATTTCAGACGCACACTTCGTGCAGTATTACTTGTGACAAAGAAAAGTGCTTATAATTCTTTTTTTAAGTTCAGTCACTCACGCCACAAATGTTTACCAAGCACCTTGGGCTCTGAGATACAGAAAACCTTTATCTAGTTAAGATAGAGAACATATATACACATACAAAATTAATACCAATATAATACACACTATATCCTATTCAGTGCTTGAATTTTAAAGTGGAGATAAAATCTTCTAGATTAAGGAATGTCCCATTATCTTTCCTTGATATCCCCGACCTACTCTCAGTCTCATCTTGACTTCACCTCCTCAGTTTCTACTTAGTCCTAAACTTAAGTCACTATAGCTTCTACCCCATTTCTGAAGTGGAAAAAAAAAAAAAAAAAAAAAAAAAAAAAAAGACTGTGTGTACCTTTAAGAGGTTAACAGAGGAAAACCATGAGCTGTACTGGCCCACGTGTCCCTGAACCTTTACCACAACTATGACCCTGTTTAGCCTTCTTCTCCTGGCTTCTGTCTCATCATCTTCATGCAACTCACAGGTGGGCAGACCAAACTATGCCTAGTTGAGAGGAGGACTAAATACAGGAGCACTAACAGAATAAGCCTTCATGGGTTTTAAAAAAGATAAACATTTATAAATTATTTTTATAATAATTTAAAGATAAAAGATAAACATTTATAAATTATAAATTATTTGTCTAAAAACTTACACAATAAAAATAATCACTTAAATTCTAATTTTACCTGTAAAAAGAAAGAAGATCAAAACCATTATCATGGTATAACCAAAGTACAGAATTGTGCTTGCTGTTCCTGTGATCTGCAGTTTTGAAAAGAAGTAGTGTATTGCATATATTAAGAAATAAACTGCAGTAAAGCCGCTGGTAAGGAATGAACGCCATTGCCAATGATAATCCTAGGCAGTAAAGAAAAAAGAACAAGAATTACATTCCAATTAATAGATGAGATGCAGTTAACTAAGGTTCAAAGCAAGCATAATAAAGGAGACAGCCCCCAGTCTAATTTCTGCTATCAGTTCCAGGCTCTTTCTCCTATTGAACTTCATCCATTCCTCTCTCCTCACTAAAGGTGCTAAGAAGTGCCCACTGTCTTTGGTGCAGCTGCTTAAAAACTGGCTAAAAATGTTTAGAAGCAGCTTAAACTGTTTATGAATAATAAAGCATTAGGCTGTATTTAAAAATTTATTCTTCCCAAAGAAAACCAATGTACAAATAGCTTACAACTTACTTACAGGGTTTGACATTAATATTATTATATTAAAGTCTGGTCAACTCCGTATTAAGAAGAAGATTATTCTATTAAGGCCTGGTTGGAATCCAATTTCACTTATTACTAACATAATTTAAACAAGGCAGATGATTAAAATAGCTCTTCTTGCTTTTAAGTGGCTTATAGCTTAATAGAAGATCTTTTAAAAGAGAACACTTCACTATCTCTCTTGCCCTTTGGAATATGTGAAAAATAAATACATTCAAAAAGCAAACTAAGATTAGAAAATCCTAAAAATACACACACGCACGCACGCACGCA
The DNA here is from genome assembly GCF_009764315.1 of Trachypithecus francoisi. Taxonomy (NCBI): domain Eukaryota; kingdom Metazoa; phylum Chordata; class Mammalia; order Primates; family Cercopithecidae; genus Trachypithecus; species Trachypithecus francoisi. The sequence continues at coordinate 15,725,207 of NW_022681463.1, forward strand.
CACACACACACACACACACAATGCAACAGCTAATCAATAAATGCAACAGGTAATCAACAAATGCAGCAAAATTGCAGGGCAGAAGATCAACATACAAAAGTTGGTTGTGTTTTTACACACCAGCAATGAGCAATCTGAGAAGGAAATTTAAAAACCCAATTCCATTTAAAATAGCACCCAAAAGACTAAAATACCTAGGAATAAATTCAACCAAGGAAGTGGAAGACTTGCACAATGAAAACTCTAAAATTCTGCTGAAAAAAATGACAGAAGACCTAGGCAAATGGAAAGACATCCCGTGTTTATGTACTGTTAGACCAAACATTGTTAAGACAGCACAATACTCTTCAAAATGATCTACAGATCCAGTGTAATACCTGTCATAATTCCAATAACCCAACGATTCAATTTCTGCAGATATGGAAAAGTTAATCCTCAAATTCAAATGGAACTGCAAGGGGCTCCAAATAGTCAAAACAATCTTAAAAAAGAACAAAGCTGGAGGACTCAGCCTTTTTGATTTCAAAACTTACTACAAAGCCATAGCAATCAAAGTAGTGTGGTACAGGCATATAGACCACTGGAATAGTATTGAGAGTCCAGAAATAAACCCATACATCTATGGTCAATTGATTTTTGACAAGGTTGCCAAGACCATTAAATGAGGAAAGAACAGCCTGTTCAACAAATGGTGCTGGATAACTGGATATCCATATGTCAAATAATGTAGCTGGACACTACATCACACAAAATACAAAAGCTAACTCAAAATGGATCAATAACTTAAATACATGAGGTAAAGCTATAAATCTCAGAAGAAAACATGGGGGTAAATCTTCATAACCTTGAATTTGGCAATAAATCTTTTTTTTGGTGGGGGGGAGGGGGACAGGGTCTCACTCTGCCACCCAGGTTCTGGAGTGCAGTGTTGCAATCATGGCTCACTGAAGCCTAGATCTCCTGGGCTCAAGTGATCTGTCCACCTCAGCCTCCCAAGTAAGCTACCACACCCAGCTAATTTTGTTATTTTTTATAGAGACAAGATCTCACTATGTTGCCCAGGCTGGTCTCAAACTCCTGGGCTCAAGCGATCCTCCCGCCTCAGCCTTCCAAAGTGTTGGGATTACAGACAGGCGTGAACCACCATACTCAGCTCTAGTTTGACAATCATTCTTAGATATGACACCAAAAGCATAAGCAACAGAAGAAAAAAAATAGATAAATCTGACTTCATCAAAATTTAAAACTTCTGTGCAAAGGACATTATCAAGAAAGAACCAGAACTGCAAATAACAATCTAATAAAGATCTACTATCCAGAATAAATAAATAAACTCTTACAACTCAACAAAAAGACAAATTTAAAAATAGGCAAAGGACTTGAATGGCTATTTCTCCAAAGAAGAAATACAAATGGCTAACAAACACAAGTGCAAATGCTCATCATTAGTCACTGCAGAAATGCAAATCAAAACCAGAACAAGACACCGCTTCATACCCACGAGGACAGCTCCAATTTTTTCAAAAATGGAAAGTAAGTGTTGGCAAAGATGTGGAGAATTAGAACCTTTGTACATCGCTGGTGGGAATGTAAAATGGCACAACCACTGTGGAAAAGTTTGGTAGTTCCTCAAAAAATTGAACAGAACTACCACATGACCCAGTGATTTTACTCCTAGATATATACCTCAAAACCAAAAACAGGTAAGCAAATGAACACTTGTACGTGAATGTTCACAGCAGCACTATTCACAACAGCCAAAAAGTAGAAACAATACAAATGCCCATCAATGGACGAATGGATAAACAAATTTATCATTCTGCCATAAAAAGGAATGAAGTGGCCGGGCGCGGTGGCTCACGTCTGTAATCCCAGCACTGTGGGAGGCCGAGGCGGTGGATCACGAGGTCAGATCGAGACCATCCTGGCTAACATGGTGAAACCCCGTCTCTACTAAAAATAGAAAAAAATTAGCTGGGAGTAGTAGTCCCAGCTACTCGGGAGGGTGAGGCAGGAAAATGGCGTGAACCTGGGAGGCAGAGCTTGCAGTGAGCTGAGATCATGCCACTGCACTCCAGTCTGGGCGACAGAGGGAGACTCCGTCTCAAAGAAAACAAAAAAGAAAGGAATGAAGTACTACTATACATACCACAATACGATGAACACTGAAAACATGCTAAGTCAAAGAAGCCACACACAAAAGGTCACATATTATATGATTCAATTCATAAGAAATGTCTGAACAGGCAAAACAGACAGAAAGCAGACTGTTGGTTGCTAAGGCCTAGGGGAAGCAAGGAATGAGGAGTAACTGCTTAGCAAGTATAGGACTTTAATTAGGGGTGATAAAAATATTTTGGAACTAAACAGAGTTGGTAGTAGCACAACATTGTAAATGTTGTAAGTGCCATTAAACTGTCCACTTCAAAATGGTTCATTTTCTGTTATGTAAATTTAACCTCAATTTTTTGAATAACATACCAAGTTTAATAAAGTTAGATTTTTCTCCAATATAGACAATAAATATTAAATAATAGATTTAACACAACCTAAATCTTTAAAATTCAATTCTACCTATTACATAAGGATACTATCATTTTGGTACTGCCATGAAGAGAACTTATTACAATGTGATTATAGAAACTTTTTAACAAATTTTCTTACTAGTTTACTTCTATTAAATGTTCAGTCTAAATTTGTTTTTAATATATTATTTTATATTCTTTTATCTCGGGCATGATATAAATATTTATATCACAAGAGTATTAATTTTTAAGTTGGTTAAAAAACAGCACGGAAAACTTAGCACAACTTACTATTTCCGGAAAATTAACATGTTAAAGTCTCTAATAGTAATCTCTAACTAAATACACAGAACCGGGATATCTTAATCCTAAAGAAGGTTGCATTTGATTTAGGAATACAGGTCAATGTCTATCATAATAAACATACATCTACAGAAATTATTTTAATAATATACAAATTGCAATATGCCAAAGTTATAAATACTGTCTACAAATTAACATAAGTGAATACTGCTAATACATACCTCTGCACATAGGTGGAAATAGCAAAGAAGTATAGTTGCTTCAGAACAGGTAATAACCAAAATGATAAACACCAGAAACAGGAAGCCAAACATGTAATACATCTGGTGTGACCTGTAATCAAACACGTCAAGATGAAACTATACATATTTTCAATTTGACACCGCACATAACACAATCTTGTCATTCTTCTTGAACTGAAAAGGTTTGCTTTTTCTCTCAACTAACCAAACAAGACGAATTATCATAGGTTGGGATGGTGATGGGGTGGGGAAGGGGAGGAGTAGGAAGGATATGTCAGTGTCACTGGACTTTACCTTCCTGCTCAGGGAGGCCTGAAACTTCTACTTATTCACATATGGCTAGTCTACTCATCTCCTGGTGAGCCAGAGATATTTGATAAACACTGACTGAAAAGACAGAGCCAACTAAGAATAGGTAACTGTTTCTTATCACATATAATAAAACCAGTTGAATTTGGAAAATTAATATAACAATTGAGAAGGAAAGATATGTTCTAATCACCAAAAAGCTCAAATTTAGTTCTAATTTTCTGTCACCTCCAACCTTGGTACTTTCTGTAACATATGTCAGTGTGATCCACTAACAATCATGATATAACACTATATATATACACACACGGAATGGCTCAAAATGACTATTATGAGTTTTTACATGTGAACAAGGAATCGGAGAATGAAGGCATCTGAGAATTGGAAAGGACTCTGCAGGTCATCTAGACCAATCCCTTCATCAATCCCCTCCAACAAGTGCTCAGAGGATCTTCTCTGGAGCAGTGCAGATTAGTTAGGAACATAGGTTTGGAGAAACTTCGGTGAATTCTCTGTCACAGGGTTGCTGTGTAACAAGGCAAATTACTCAACTTACAAAGCCTCATTTACATCTCTGTAAAATGGGGATAACACTCACCTCACAGAGTTCTGAGAATGAAGTAATAAGAATTAAGGAAGAGTAAGAATTAACAAGCCTTCAATTCATATAATACTAACTGTTACCACTACTGTTCTTCTTCCCACACAGAAAAGATAAAAATAAGCTTTTGGCTTTCAAGATCTCTGGTTACTGAAGAACTGCTTACATTTATAGGATACAAATAGTAACCCATAAAAACAAACAAAAAGCAAATATCACATATAACGGTAATAAGAATGAGAAGACTTTGCCCTTAGCTTACCAAATACTATTCAGAATGAAGAAGAGCTGTATAAAGATGCAGCCAAAGGGCAAAATCCCTCCCATGACAATACCAGGCAAGGGCTTTGTGTAGAACGACTGTTCAGGAATCTGACGTGGAATCTGATTGGTTCGAACTGGGTGTTCAATGGCCTTCAGTAAAGAAAGGAAGGAAGAATTCATAATTATGTATCTGTCTTAAACATTCTTCTCTGCACAAGATTATTTGCCGGCTTTTTTCCAGCTTCCATGCCGTCACTAATGGCAATAAAGTCTACTTAAGACGTCAAATTGAAATTTGTCTTTAGCAGCCATCAACCAGGTACCACCAGGTACAGTACTCGATCTGTCTACTGGAACAAGTTAACACTGTCTCCAGCAGTGATCCACTAACTAATGGCTTTAGACACAGGAAGAAGTACACAGGAGGTAAGAGAACACTTGGAAAATAATAGTTAATAAAAAGGTAGAGTTAGGCTTTTCATTTTCATTACCTATGTACTGTAAGAAATCAGCTGGTTCTGGAATTTTGGTCAATGTATTTTTATTTGGAGGTGGGCAATGTCATCTTTAATAAAATTGCTCAGTTTTACTAAGACTTAAGAACATGAAAACAACAATGAATGGCTGTATGAAGCTTTACGACCATAAGGAGTTGGTGATGTTCTCAACTATTCTCCCTTTCATGACACTACATGGTGGTAAGAAAATCACTGGAACCTGAAGTACACAAGCAGCCACCTCAGAGGGGAAAAGAGTACAGATGTAGAAATTCATTTTCTTGTAAAAAAGTTCAAAAATATCCTTCTATAGTTTTTGTGATGATAAATCAAAATTTAAAACTTGGTATTTTCACTCAGACCATACTTCCACTGACTAGATTATTATTTTACATGTAGATACATGAGTATACAGGCAGAGAATCATGTATATCATTCTCCAATACTTACATTTTTAACTTTTATTTATTTCCCACGCTGATATTAAACAGGAATATTATAAACTTCAAACCAGCAAAGTTTTGGAATTTCAAGTAATTATTTAATGTAATTAAAAAATTCAAACCCTGTCAGTTCACTACTTCTGAGGTATAAAGTCATAAATTAAAGAAAATGCCAAAGTTGTTTAAAAAAATCCTTCAGCAGCCAGGCATGAAAGTGCAGTGGAGGCTGTGGAACAAGCACCAGCTTCTGCCAGGGCCTTCCGGGTCCTGCTCACAAAGTGCACTAAACATACAGTCTTTCTTTTACCCTGTGGACTTGATATTTTCAGAGAAGGACAGGGATACTGAAGTGCAGTTAAAGAAGGATACTGGTAAGACGGAAGAATAAGATTTCGTTTTTTTTTCCTTTTAGCCTCAGGGCAAAAGTGGACAGCAAAGTGAGAGAAGGCCAATTGCAGGGTAAGAGAGAAACCAGAGGAACGACTGAAACCTGATTATGATCTTCCTTAAAATCCAATATTAGCAGGGAAGCAGATACAATTTATTTCAAAGCTACATATCAATCACAAACATTTGCTACTTTTACTCTGCAGCCACTTTTCTTATAGTGACTTCTTAACCCACCCTCTCTGCTTACTTAGTTAAGCTTTGTGCCTTTTGGGAGGCCAAGAGAGGTGCATCACCTGAGGTCAGGAGTTAGAGACCAGCCTGGCCAACATGGTGAAACCCTGTCTCTACTAAAAATACAAAAATTAGCTGGGTGTGGTAGTGCATGCCTGTAATCCCAGCTACTCGGGAGGCTGAGGCAGGAAAATCACTTTAACCCCGGAGGTGGAGGTTGCAGTGAGCCGAGATGGTGCCACTGCACTCCAGCCTGGGTGACAGAATGAGACTCCATCTCTAAATGAATGAATGAATGAATGAATGAAATGAATGAATGCTTTCATTAGTTTATATTAGCATTTCTTTCCCAATTAATCTATATTAGCTTCTATTTACTTAAAAAAATTTGAAACCTAAGTTTAGATCTGTAACCTCTCTACCATGCTCCTAAATAATACTACTATTTTAAAAATATTCTATGAAATCCAGATCCTAAAGGACAAGTTTACATCTTTACATACTTCTATGATATCTTTTGAGATGGCATATGCTAATTTCTGCAGCTAAAATTCACCTAAGTTAACACCTATAAACTTACATTCTTCTTAAAACCAAAGTATGCACCAATAAACGTCAGAGGCACAGATATACAGAACCAAAGGGCCAATATGGCAACCAGTGTCCCAAAAGGAATAGCCGCTGAAGATCCTTCTCCCCAGAGGATCAGATTCATTATAAAGAAGTCAGCAAAGACAATCCTGAAAGACACAACACCAGAGATAACAAAATGCAACAGTAGTATGCAATGGATATTACAACTTCTATGTTTCTAAAATACATATACAAAGAAAGTGGAATTGCTGCATCACAGGATGTGTGAATGTAAAACCTGACTGGAAACTACCCAATTGCTCTTCAGATTGGGTTTGCCTGACTTAAACTCCTACTAGTAGCCCATGAAAGTCAGTTCTTTACATATTTTCATTATACTTACAACTGTCAATTCTGTTGTTTTAATTTGTATTTCCTATTGAAAACTGCAGCAAGTGTCTGGTGTTTGCTGGCTTTTTTGGTTTTACCTTCTGTGACGGGCTGCTGATATCCACTGCTCAGTTTTCACTTGGCCTGCATGTCTTGCCAAGTCATGTATGTAAGTTATTTACATACTCTACTTACTAATTCCTTGTTAAACGTCTTGTTGCCACAGTCTGTGGCTTTTTCTGAACCCAAACATCTAAATGTGTGTAGTTAATTTCCGTTAGGTCTTTCTTCTGAATACATTTTTTAAAATATGGTTGTAATCATACAATAATCACTGTACTTAACCCACACAGTTTTTAAGTGCGACCACTTTCCTCTTTATCCGTTGTGCACTCTGCTTAAGAGAAGAAAGCCTTCCCTAACCTGGGATCATGAAGCTGCTCTTCCATATTTTCACATAGTAGTTACGCCTGGTGCATTTAGATTTGACTCCACCTAGAACTGACGACTTTCTCCCTTCATGAAGAGAATCAGTTGTCCCATCATCACTTATCTAACAGCTCCTCTGGCTCCAGGTGCCACATCTAGCAAGCTGCCATGGATACAGGGCCTACTTCTGTATTCTCCATCCCAGCAGCTGCTGGACTCTCTAAACACCTTCATGGGACTTGATCTTTTCATCAAGAAACATGGCAAATTTCCATCTCTTTCGAGTTAATAACCTTGTAGGCCTGTCATATGGATTGTGCATACTTTGAGAGGTTATTTCAGGCGCTGTATAGGTTTTCTGTGAATACAGCCCTCTTCCAGCACAACTACCACTACCATTAAAACATTTAGGGCCGGGCGCGGTGGCTCAAGCCTGTAATCCCAGCACTTTGGGAGGCCGAGACGGGCGGATCACGAGGTCAGGAGATCGAGACCATCCTGGCTAACACGGTGAAACCCCGTCTCTACTAAAAAATACAAAAAACTAGCCGGGCGAGGTGGCGGGCGCCTGTAGTCCCAGTTACTCCGGAGGCTGAGGCAGGAGAATGGCGTGAACCCGGGAGGCGGAGCTTGCAGTGAGCTGAGATCCGGCCACTGTACTCCAGCCCGGGTGACAGAGCGAGACTCCGTCTCAAAAAAAAAAAAAAAAAAAAAAAAAAAAACATTTAACTGGCTAATGGTGATATTTAGGATCTTGGAATATTAGTTGATACCTAGCCATTTTGCCAAACTCTTTTTATTAGTTCTACAAGTTTTACAGTTAAAATTTGTTGGTGTTCTTTGTATACAAATAATGTCATCTATAAATAATAAGATGAAATCCACCTTTTTGTTTCCTCCTTTACTGTGAACAGAACTTAAATAACAAGTCATGAAAGAGATTTACTGAGAATGTCCCTAGTGTTTTATTATCAGTGATGTTGGTTCTGCATTAGAGATAAGATTCTTTTTAATACAAGGAAACATTTCCTTATTAAATTTTTTTAAAACCTGAAAACAATGCTCAATATTATCAAAGGTCATTTTACTGCATCTGTTGCAGTAATTATATGCAGGTGTTTATTTATGTAGAATTATATGACTAGATTTCCTGTTATTAAATGATCTTTCTATTCCTAGGTGAACACCAAGTCCCCCTGCCCCTGAATACTTGAGTTCTTAGCATGCTCTATTTACCTGCTGGTGAACACCTACTGTTAAGAGTAGGATGAAGAATATCAATCAGAGAAGGGTTGATCAGAGACATAAAAGAAGAACCAGCACAGGATAATTTTTATGAAGCCAAAAAAGTAAGGAGTTTCAAGGAGAAGGTATTCCAATGTTAGACAATATAGAGAGGCAGAGAGAAAATGGTTTCTAGATTTGAAAATGGTAAACTTAAAAGTTTCAGTAAAATGACGGAGAAAAATACGAATGACGTGGCTTTACACTGCAAATGTTTACTGAGAAAATGAGAAGAAAGGAGTATAGACTATTTTTTTCAAGGCATTTTGTTGGGAATAGAAAAGAAATGAGATAGAAATAAGAGGAAAAGATGCTTATGATCCCTTTTTAGGGGAGAAGGGAGCAATGGAAGATGTGTGAGATTGGAGGGAGAGGTGCCTGAAAAGCAAGATTTGGAGATTCTGCAGGAAATCACAGTCTTGGTAAGGAAGGACACCTTCGTGAGTTGACAGAGGGAAAGAAAACAAAGGACATGGCTTGAGAAAAGCATAGAAATGTGAATAGAACCCATAACCAAGAAGGCTGTGAATCTTCGGTGGAGGTGACAGAATATTTATCCCAAATGTGTATTAAAATGCTGCTGCCAGCACGCTTGCATTTCTAGCCTGCAAATGGAACAGTTCTGGTTTCTAGACTTCATCATCTTTGGCTTTCTTTATTGGTGTAGCCTGTTCACATGTCAGTTCTTGCCCACCAGAAATGTGCAGGTTTGGGAGGAAGTGGGTTCTGTTTCTAGAACCAGAACCACATCAGATAATTGAGAGGAGAAGCGTTTTCAGAGAGTGAAGGATTTTTGTTTTGTTTTGGATTTGTGGTGGCTGTTTATTTTCTATTTTTTGGTGTATATTAGTTTATTTAATGAAATAAACTCTAAAAAGCAGCAATGCTTTGGATAGAAACGGGACAACATATGCTTGCCTAAACTATCTGCAGGTGCGGATTCCTTCCGTGACTGGGTCAAAAGCTTTAAATACAGCCCTACAGAACAACATGTCAGACTGACCACTAAAAACCAAGAAATAGAAAGACTTTGAAGAGAAGGAACTAAAACATTTCTCATGTCTAAAGGTACCTTCCCCAGATAAGACATGTGGTAATCATTTGGCAAATGTTTATAAAATATTTATTTTATCCCTTTTCGAAAATTAAATTTACTTTCTTAGGTACATGATTTAGACACACAGAGGATTAAAGACTCAAGGACTGAAAATTTGGGGACTAACATGTAACTATGTTAAGAAAGTAATTCTTGAAAAATTCACTTACCCAGGACAAAGAAATGATGTTAATAAAACATTTGTTTTCCACTTCTCACCTCCAAAGGCTATAGAAGAAAACAAGAGTGGTATAAACACAGATTTTTCTTTAAAGCAAACCAAATATCCATATTACAAGTCTGATATCTGCAAAACTGTCAGATACTACTGAGTACTCATTCCTAGAAAACGGAAATATGATGTGATACTCCCTTATTAAATAATCCAAATCCGACATACAGCATGGGATTCCCTATATAAGTCCTGCTCTAGAGAATCAGAGGCAAGTCATCAAGCTCAGTTCCTCTTTCCCCCTCACAACCAAAAGAATTCTTAAATCCTGAGCCAGTATCAATCAATGGGCCTATGTACAAGAAGGGGACACGGGACTCTCACTTATCTTGCAGTCAGTTTCAGAATTTGTTATAAAACTAGGAACCGTCAAGCCTGAGGTGCAACACATTTACATTTCCACAGCAGGCCGACTCTTCCTCTAGCACTGTGGTTTCTAGGAGGAACTGTGGTTCCTAGGAAATGCGTGTGTCAGGTGAGGCAACTAAGAAGAGTAGAAAGGTTATGACCATTTGACAGAACATGTTTGTAATATATGTTTTACTCTCCTTTGCCTCTCTTCAATTTTTTTTTCCAGTTTAAAAAATTCAAATACTGAGGTAGCTAGAGTGAAAAATGAAAGTACACCTCTGCTCCCAGTTTAAAAGTCAGAAATGAAACTGGCTGAGATCTCAGAACAGCTGTGAATTTTAAAAAAGTTTTAACATAGTTCATAGGCAAGTTTAAGTGCCACTTGCCCTAGAATAATGAAATTTTATATATACATAAAATCATATATATGTATCATGATTTGAATTCACAGTGTTTCTGATAAACAGACTGTTATGAAATGATTAATTCTGGGTTTACTACAATTCCAGTCAAAATTCAGGTAATACACGATCTGCAGCTGAGAGACCTGAAGGATGAGGAGGCATTAGTGAGAGGAGCGTGGATGGGAGTGGGAAGGCAGGCAGCCTGGCCGAGGAACCCACAGAAAGCCAGTGTGGCTGAAATGGTGAGAAAGGGGGAGTGTGGCATCAAGTGAGGCTGGTGTGGCAGGCAAAGGGCTGACTGTATTTTGGATGCATTAAAATCCATATGATGACCCTAATCCTATCTCCTTTGGTAAAGGGGAAGAAAGAACTTGACAAAATTCACAGAAATTAAAACACACTTAAAACACACATACATACAGGGCTTTACATACTCAAGAGAGAACTGTGTCTGACAAGGTCTAAGTTAATCTTCTACCTGGGGCTGAGACTACCCAACCCCACCTTCAGGTCATCCATGTAAGTCTACTGTGTTTCACCTCAAAAGTTTTTCATATTGCTAGACCGTGGGGAATCACTGTATATCCCAGACAAGACTGTGGCATTCCCGAGGAGGCCAGCTCTGGTCCCTGCTGACCCTGTCAGTTGCTTTCTAAGCCGTCCAGTCCCATCTCAGCCTTACTCTGTGGCCCTGACCCTTTTTTTTCCATTGAACTTTATTTTACTTCTAGAAAGCAAGAACACAAGAGATTGTGACTAACGCAATTACAAAAGTAACTTTCCAGCTCTCCAAAATAGTGAGATCTTTGTTTACTTTCAACTGTTTTTTATAAATATTAAATGGATACAATGTAAGTACGACCTCTCATATGTAAGAAAAAGTACATCTAGATATACTACTTGTTTTAGTGAAAAAAATCAGTGATACTCATTTGTATACTTTTCCCCTTTATTAGTCTATATGTGCGTTTACGAACACAGCATCTCTAAGTTCAGCCCAACCTGTTAAGCCAAAGCTTAAAGAAAAAAAGAGGGAGGGGATAGTGGGTAAGTGGCACAATTTGCTTGTTTCACTAAACATTTTCGAACAAATAAATCTTGGGATAGTCACTCATGTCACAAAAGGAATCACCAAGCAGGCTCCTTGTAACTAAAACCCCCTGTGAGACACACTATTTTCAGAGCATCACCATCGGATACCCAGGTCAGACCTATAGTTGCGGCAGAGTCCCTTCCTGATCAGACACCAGTCACGGTGGCTTTGACTTACACTTATAGAATCTGGCAGCAACATAGCCTGCGGGGGTGCCCAGCAGCACCCACAGGACCACAGCACACGTCATCAGTGCTCCTCGGTTGGCAGGTGACAAAAATCCCAGGCAAGCGAAAACTAAAACACAAATCATGAAAGGTTATACATGTTATTACTGTTTCCTTTGCTGTGACATGATAGAGAAACCCTGTTGTTTTTTAAACAAGAAAAAAATACAACTTCATGAAAAGCCATGTGCTCTCTTACCACGCAGCTCTACTCAATTTTAGTAATATTTAATGTACTGCACCAATCTGATCATAGATGAGGCAAACTTCACTTCAGAAGTTTCTTGTGAGAGTCCAGAAGACCTCATCCTTCCTGTGATCAGACTGGATGCTCAGCAGTGCATCTGGCTCTTCTGAGATTCAAGTACAGCCTTTAAAATTAACATAAATGAAAACGTTTCCACTATGAAATATTCTCACTTTTCTTTCATTAAAAATATAGGGGTCCTCTGGGGGTTAATAAAAAAAAAAAAAAACCCAAAACCTTACAACATTCAAACATAAGAGACATACAGAATCTAATCAAAGAACAAAATGAGGGAGACAGATTTCATAGGGCCATTAGCTTTTCACAAATAAGTGCAGGACCTGGTCAGCAATGCGGGGAAACCCTGGCCCTACCTTATTCATGTGGTTAGCTTTGTTTGCTCTTCCCCATATAAGCCTTCCTACTAACGAGAATTAAAATGCTATATTATATCCATAGAAATTCCCAGCTTTAAGCTGGGACTTAGAAGTTATAAGGTGCTCAGAATCCCAAGGCAAGTAGGATACTGCCGAGAAGAGTTTCAGGTGGCTTTCTAAACCCAGCAGCAAGAAAATCCCCATTGTTTCCCCCAAAACACACATGACCAAGCACATATGTGAGCAAGCACACACACACACCTCTGATGAGCACCAGAGTCATGATCAGCAGGAAACACATCAGGGTAGCTTTAGAAGATGTACCAGGATTTCAGTTAAGATGCAACCCCTTTCTCCTCCCCCACCTGAAAACTGGACTGCCCTTCAGCAGAAAGTTCCTATTTGAGGACTCAAGGAAAATGATTCCCATCGTATTCTATCCTAGATTCTCTGAAACTTTCCTTCCTTAAAAGTTCATTTTTCTAGCTGACCCCAATAAAGATCAGAGCATCGCAGAAGACAGCTCCTAATAAGACTTGAAAGCAGAAGTTGGCCAGGTGTGGTGGCTCACACCTGTAACCCCAGGACTTTGGGAGGCCGAGCCGGGTGGATCACGAAGTTGAGAGATGGAGACCATCCCGGCCAACATGGTGAAACCCTGTCTCTACTAAAAATACAAAAATCAGCAGGTGTGGTGGCAGGTGCCTATAATCCCAGCTACTCAGAGGCCGAGGCAGGAAAACTGCTTGAACCAGGGAGGCGGAGGTTGTAGTGAGCTAAGATCATGCCACTGCACTCCAGCCTGGTAACAGAGCGAGGTTCCATCTCAAAAAAAAAAAAAAGAAAGAAAGAAAGAAAGCAGAAGTTTATCTTCAAGTATTCATTCTGCTCTAAGTCTAGTTTGGCTCTCTGTCATCCAGTGCCTTCACCCTACCCTCTGTCCAAACCTTTTTTATGACACCTTTTCCTGACCTATCCTCTTTAGCACAACTTACTTCCTTTTAGTATGACATTAGTTAGAAATTCTAGCTCTACCTATCAAAGTTGTATCTCCTTAAGTTGTTAGATTAAAAAAAGAGATGTTCTAGTCAGTCTTCAAATTGAGCCTGAAGGTGTGAGTCAGTGGTTCCCAAACTTATTCAGTGCCAGACATTTGGAAATGATACTGCTCTCTGCAAAGCATTTATATAATTAATTTTATCATAAAAATTTGGAAAAACTTTACTAACAAAAACCACTATAGTAGTATGTATTTAATATGTAATCAAACATAAAAAAATAAATGTTTACTAAAAAATTATTAAAGGTTTCTGAATTCTCCCAGTATATTCATTTGTTGCTATTTATCAGTAGTAGGCATCAATAAAGTAAAATACATTTAAAAAGGTAAAATTTAGAAAATTCTATTCATAAACATTTTTTCTCTTCCAATTAAGAAAACCAGAAGACAGTGGAATTAAGTATACACAGAGGTAGTTTCAGAACAACCCCTGGGGTTATCAATACCTCTAAGAAACATCTATTTAAAAAAAAAAAAAGAAGATTGTCCTAGTTGGCAAAAATTTAAATACAATTTCTGAAGTTGTTGAGGTAGCTCAAAAATATTCTTTTTATGGAGGAAGGAAGGTCTTTTCTACACACTCGCTTTCTCTAAAGAAGGAGATCCTGCTTCCTAAATCCTCCCCAGGTGAGAAGGGTCTACACAGTGCTTCCTTCCCCATGCCCCCTTTTCCTACTCTCCTCCCTCTGTGGAAGCCAAGAATATCCTGGAACCCTAACCAGACTGTGCCTGCCCACGATGGCTGGGTAAAAGAGACCCTAAATGGTCCTGGTTCTGGGCTGTTTAGACTCAGATGCTGATGTTCATCTCCAGTCCAGTGCTTTCCTGACAAAGGTTTCGTCTAGGAAGAGCTGAAGGGAGAAACCAAGAGTCAGTCTTTGGGTGCAGCTAACCCTGCCCCAAGTCACTTAGATTTTGAGAACCTAAAGGACTCTCAGAAATAATCTGGCTTACCTACCCACTTAGAAAACCTGTGGGTTTTTTTTTTTCCTTTTTTTTTTTGAGATGGAGTCTTGCGCTGTCGCCCGGGGTTGGACTGCAGTGGCGCAATCTCAGTTCACTGCAACCTCCGCCTCCCAAGTTCAAGTGACTCTCCTGCCTCAGCCCCTCAAGTAGCAGGGATTACAGGCGCCTGCCACCATGTCCAGCTAATTTTTTTTGTATTTTTAGTAGAGACGGGGTTTCACTATATTGGCCAGGGTGGTCTCGAACTCCTGACCTCGTCATCCACCCGCCTTGGCCTCCCAAAGTGCTGGGGTTACAGGCATGAACCACGCACCCGGCCAGAAAAACTTCAGTTAACACTTACATAGAGTCACAAAGGTCATAATTAAAATCTGTGTCCCAGATCCTAGAAAGACTGATAGCAGCATCCCTTTTCTTGGAGGACGGAATATATCACCATGAACAAGTTTCCAGCCAAATTCTTCCTGGGCATCTTCCTAAAAGGGGAATGAAATCAGTTCAATTGTCTTATGGTATCAACAAGACAACTATAGACAGTTTGTTCACTGTTGAAAATGCTGTTACAGAAAAAAGGTTTTTTTAAACTTATTTTAAAAATGTTAGTATCTATTTCAATTTTGAAGAATACAGGTTGACTCATGGAGCTTAATATGACTTTGTTGAACGTATATGTCAGTTTCTTGAATTTATGACATTAAGGTCTACAAATATACTTATTGAGAAACTTTACAAAGACAATGTGTTTGCTACCTAGTTCTACTCTAAGTCAAGCTTTGTGATCTGACTTGATGACAATTTTTAGTCACATTCTATCCTCTTCATCCTACTCTTAATAATCTCGACAATAAGAAAATGGCATTAGCTCTCCTATTCTAGCTACTCTGCTAATACAGTAAGCATGGCTGTAAACATATTAGTAAGTGTGTCACCAGCCCAAACTGCAGCCCTGATCTCCAGACACATACACAAGTACCTACTCAACAGCTTCACTTGGTTGTTTAATACACATCTTGAACAGAATTATCCACAACTGAACAGATTCTCGATTCTCTTTCCCCCATCTAAATCTGCTCTTCCTGTAGACTCCTTCAGTAGATAAAAACTCCATCCTTCCAGCTGCTCAGTCCCCCAAACCCTGGAGTCATCCATGATTCTTCCCTTCTTTCCCTACCTTGCACACAACCTTTTAACAAATGCTATGGTTCTACCACCAAAATATATCCATAAGATGCCACCACCTTCCTGGTTCAAGTCATCCCATCTTACCTGACTACCGAATATACACTAAACCTGTCTGTTCCTGTGCTTGCCACCATTCAGTTGATCCTCAATACAGCAGCCAGAGTGATCATTCCGGTGGTTTGAACCAGAAACCTGGGGTCATTCACTGACTTTTCTTCAGCTTCTACACTCTCCACTGCCAGCCAGTCAATCAGCTCCACCTCACCTCCCAAACATCCTCCATATTTATCTGTCCACTCACCTCCTTCCTCCCTGCCACCATCCTCAGTCTCCGGGAATTCTGTAACAGCATCCTGACTGGTCTTTAAACCTCCAATTTTGCCCTGCACTGGATAATTCTCAACATAATATTCAAAGTAATTTCCTTAAAACACACATCTGGCCATGTCACTGCAGTTTAAAATTATTCAGCAGCTTCTCAATGACCTTCAAACTGTACAGCTTATAAGACCACTGGAATCTGGCCCTTGCTTGCTTGTTCAGCTTCCTCTGTCAACATTCCCTCAAGGGTAATCGGCATTCCTCCTCGATTCCCCATTCAAAATACTATCTTTCCAAGCAGTAGACAATGCTATTACTAATATATTAAATTTACATTTTTTTAAGTAACTATAAATCAGCTGAAATTTGAAATGTGGAAAATTATACAGAGGCATTAATCCTGCTTTTAAAATGTCTAGGCCAGGTGCTGTGGCTCATGCCTAGATTATAATCCCAGCACTTTGGAAGGCCAGGGCAGGTGGATCATTTGAGGTCAGGAGTTCGAGACCAGCCTCCTGGCCAACATGACGAAACCCTGTCTCTATTAAAAATACAAAAACCAGCTGGGCGGTAGTGGCGCGTGCCTGTAATCCCAGCTACTCAGAAGGTTGAGGCAGGAGAATCGCTTGAGCCTGGGAGACGGAGGTTGCAGTGAACCAAGATTGCATCACTGCACCCCAGTCTGGATGATAGAGTGAGACCCTGTCTCAAAAAAAAATAAAACAAAATATAAATAAATAAATAAATAAATAAAATGTCTAACTTTTAAGGCAATAGTAAAAATCAAAATATTTTCCTCCCTTTGGTACAAAATACTTTCCTACACTTGGGAATTGGACTCCACTTGGTCATTTACAAGGAATGTACAAAGTTGAAGTATTATTAGAAGTATGCAGGCTCTAAGTGAATTAAAACTATATCTGGGATTGGCTTCAAAAAACCTGGTGGGCATAAGTGGCATTCCACAGATGGAAACAAGATTGAACCTGAGATGATTAAGTGTTGGACTAGGGTGTGGGTACACTAATCTCCTTACTTTTGAGAATGTGTATTTAAAAAGTAGGGGAGGAAAAGTATACGCATCTCTTCTTTTAGGTGGGGTAGTATTAAGAGGGGCCATTTTCTGATCACTTTTTATTAAGTAGGCACTAAAAATATCAAAAGGTGTAAGTGAAAACTAAGTTTCCCCCACGGAGCAAGGCCCCTTGTTCTGCTGCAAACCAATGGGACTAGGTTCTTGTTATTCTTGCAGAGATATTCTACCTATATATAAACAAATGTATGAATAGATTTTTTTTTTTACAAAAATGGTTGCATATTATACACATTTTTCCTATCTTGCTTTTTTAGTCTAACAATATCCTCTTTGTATATATGGTTACCTCATTCTTTTTAGTAATTATATTCTACTATATGGATGTTCTATAATTTCTAAAATTAGTCCCCTATTGACAGGTATTTGGGTTGTTTATATTCTTCTGCTATTTATAAAAAATCACATGCTTATTGTTAAAAAATTTAAATCTTCTGCATTCATTAATTTCTAGAAATGAAATTGTTGGGTCAATTTATATTATAAACTAAGACAGGTACTGTCAAATTGTTCTCCAAAGGTTGTATCTCTTTACATCCTCATACATTATGTATCAAAGTGCTCATGTCCTCAATCCCCCAACACAGACTTTTTTCAAACATTTAAATTTCTGCCAACGTACCAGGTGAACAAACAACAATCACAGAGCAATAATTTCTTTTATGGCTTTTGTCTCTCTGTGATACTCATAAAATTCTACCGTTCTCTAAGATTTAAACATAACTTTCTATATGTTCTTCTAGTGTTTTATAGATTCATTTTCATGTAAATCACTATTTTAGGTAATAAAGTTAGAATTTACCTTTTCTCCCCCAGGTGACCACCCACTTTATCCCCAATACCATTCAGTAAAGCATCTGTTTTTCTCCTGTTGATATACATTTGTTAACCTCTACATTTAGACTCATTGTACACAGAAAATGTTTACTTGGAATTTCTTTGTTCCCCAATCCTTCTAAATCTCCCTTGAGGATTCACTTCATTTATTTATTATTTGCTCAAGCTTTCTATAAATTCTTTCCATGAAGGTCAGCTTGTTGTCAACTGTTTCTGTTCATCTGTAAAAGATAAACACCTTGCCTTCATTCATCTTTTTTTTTTTTTTTTTGAGACAGGGTCTCTGTTGCCCAGGCTGGAGTGTAGTGGTGTGATCACGGCTCACTGCATCCTTGACCTCCTGAGCCCAAGTGATCCTTCCATCTTAGTCTCACAAGTAGTTAGAACCACAGGCGTGAGCCACCACGCCCAATGAATTTTTAATTTTTAAATTTTTTTTTTTGTAGAGATGGGGTCTCCCTATGTTGCCCAGGCTGGTCTTGAACTCCTGTGCTCAAGTGATTCTCTCACCTTGGCCTCATCTTCATTTTTGAAAGATAACTTCTCTGTGTATATAATTCTATGTAAATAGGTAATTACTCTCGCCAATTTAATGATACTTAGTCTTGGAGTTTCCATTGTCAATCTAATTGTTTTTTCCTCTGTAGATGCTGAGTCTTTTTTCCCTTGAGCTGGACTCTAAGATATTCTCCTTTCTCTAAGGTTCTATAGTTTTGTCACAATTGATCTACATGTGGATTCCTTTTTATTTATTTGCTTAGGATACACTGTGTTTCCTATATCTAGGGATTTTACTTTTCATCTATTCTGAGAAATTCTGAGCTGTTACTTTTTCATATATTTTATTTGCAATGAAGAGTTCCAGTATCTGGAATCTCCAGAGGTCTAAATCTGTCCTTTACTATAAATTTTGTGAATTTCCAACTAGTAGCTCATATTTTATTGACCTTAAATTAGAAGAATCCTGTGAATCTAAATTTGGGAGACTTTTTTTCCCAGAGGTTTTCTACTTGATTCTGCCCAGAATCAGAGGTTCTCACTAACCTAGAACCAATTGGCCCCCCTTTCAGAATCCAGGCTTAATCCAGGAGCCTGAGGTTCAGCTCCTTGTAAATGACCCACCAGACAGCCTTCCAAACGGTTAAAGACTCAAAAACAACACTGAACCACAGGGTCGGGGCACCTCTCAGGCATGCAATGTTTCCTGCTCTAGCCTTGGCTCCTGGTTTTGGGCAGTGGGTTGGAGCAGGAGGAGTCCTTGAATACCTGTTTCCTATCATGAACCCAGCAATGCATCAGTAAGTCGTACATCAAGAAGTGACTCACTCATTCATTCATTCATTCATTCAAGAAATATTCATTGAGCACCAACTATAAGCTCGGCTCTGTTTAAAACACCAGATACCACAGTGAATGTAACAGAAAAATTCTACTCTCAAGAGTACACGATCTCATTAGGAAGGCAGACAATAAACAAAACAAGTCAGGAAAATACACTGTACATTAGACGGCAATAAGCGCTATACAGAAAAACAGGATGTATGGGTGTGTGCAGGACAGGATGTAACTTAAACGCGATGGCTGGGAGGGGCTCAATGGGAAGATAACATTTTGTAAAGATCGGAGGGAGGTAAGGGAACTAGCCATGTAAATGAGGGGCGGACATTCTTAGCAGATAGAACAGTGAGTGTGAAGGCTCTGAGGTGGGAACCTGTGTCTGCCCAGTCTGAGGAACAGCAAGATAGCTGGCACAGGTGCGGCAGAGTGCTGAGGTAATGTGGGCCCTTACAGGCCACTGTAAAGCCTCTGACTCTTGCTCTGCATGAAGAGAAGTCCCTGGAGGGCTGTGCTCAGGAGTGAAATGATCTGATTTTCGTTTGAGCAGTTTCACTCTGACTGCTGTGCTAAGAGATGGGAAGTAGGACAGGAGTGGAAGCAGGGTCACCAGCAGCCCGGTTCCACATGGCGACGCTGTGCAAATTAAGACAAAATTCCATTAACAGCAATTATTTGGAACAGCCAATTATGAGCAGAGAATTTTTAAATCACTTTAATATTTAATAAGACATAAAATCAATAAAAATCATAGGAAAGAGACTGTAGAGTACAAATGTTAAAAAGCTTATAAATATTCATATATATTTTTCCCAATCAGAACAGGTCAGAGAGGTTGGGGGAGAGGAGGCTGAAGAAACTGGGGGAAGAGAATACATAAAAACCTGGGTTTTTTCCATTCATTCCAAATTATGTGATTCTTGTGAAAATTCTTTTCTTATGCTGCCATGAAATGAAGAGTAGAAAATGTATAACATTGTGCAACTTAAAAAGTTTGAGACTAAAGAGACTGGGACATGCAATTATTTTGAATATACCAAAAGGTTGAAATGATACAAATTTATTAAAATTAACTTTAAAAAATTAAACAACCACACAAATAAAAGTTGCTTAGGAGTTATTCCATTCAACTTTGTGGTTTCACAAACGGGTATGTGTGAGGGATGGAGAAAACTTAGAGTTGTAACTGCACCTACACCCCCCGCTGCACCAGTCCATTCCCACAGAGGAGGCTGCGAGCAGGTCAGCTCCCAAGGCTGTGCTGACTCCATTTCTAGAGGATCAATTCTTTTTTTTTTTTGAGACAGAGTCTCGCCCTGTCACCCAGGCTGGTGTACGATCTCGGCTCACTGCAGCCTCCGCCTCCTGGGTTCAAGCAATTCTCCTGCCGCAGCCTCCCAAGTAGTTGGGACTACAGGTACCCGCCACCATACCTGGCTAATTTTTGTGTTTTAGTAGAGATGGGGTTTTGCCATGTTGGCCAGGCTGGTCTTGAACTCCTGACCTCAGGTGATCCGCCCACTTCGGTTTCCCAAAGTGCTGGGATTACAGGCGTGAGCCACTGTGCCCGGCCAAGAATATTTATTGTTAAGTATCGCTTTCTTATTTGAAAATGTGAATTCAAGATAACTTTTGAGAAGAATTTCTTTTTTGTTTCTGTTTTTTTTTTTTTTGTAGAAGAATGTTTTAAAGGCAGATTCTAAAGCTATTATTTTACCTTTTCGCAAAATAACTATAAACAGTGTTGTGGGCACATTAAAGACCAAAATGTTTCCACTTACCGTAGAGTCCATCTGATTATATCTGGCAATATCTTTGTGCAGTGTCCGTAACATAATCATAGCTACCATTCCAGATAAGAAGAGGACAATGACCAGGGAATTCATAATGCTGTAGAAATAAGCACATTATGAGTAATCTGTAGCTTAATCTTAGGAACAGTAAAACTCTTTTAAAAACTGTTTACTGAGTAACATTAAAGTAGTCTTAATCAAAATCAAAATGAAAGCTACCTAAAATCCAACAAATTCAATAAACTGTGTTCTTTCATGTTTCCCTCTAGTAGATAAATAACATTATATACTTATCATAATACCATTTCATAGTCTGTTTTGAACTAGAATTTTTTGGTACATAGTCAATATTATGAAATAACTCCTGTGCCCAAATCACTGCCACAACAAAGGGCTGGCTTGTGCCCTTAAGAAATTTACTGAAGAACAACTTTACTCAGTAAATTAGTGAGTGTCAAAAAGATCAGACAGCAATAGGAAAAGGAGGGTTATGGCAACATGAACAGCTTTCTAGATAAGTTTTGAATCATGTCTGAAGGGGATAATCACAAAGTCATAGCAACAGCAGCAGCTTCTGCTTCTGAACACTCTTCATGTGCCAGGCAATGTCCTCAAACGCTCTGTCCCATTATGTCCTTTAATCCTCACAACAATCCCATGAGGTGGGTATTTCTAGATAAAGAAACAGACGCTGAGAAATTAAGGGACCTGCCGTGACTCACAATCAGTGGCTGAGAGCCAGGATTTGAACCCAAGGCCAGACTTTTGAATAAAGTAGAGGATTTGAGAGTAAATGAGATGTTCAAAGGGACAGAGGGTAGAAAAGTAGAAAGCAAAAGCAGGCCAACTCTGTACTCTTACCTAAACCACTGAATGTGGGTATGAGGCATAGACTCCAGAATATAGTCCCATCTAGATGCCCATCTGATCTTATCATCTTCCTAGAGGAGATTAAAAAATCTCTTTAAGTAAACATCTGCTGACAACACATTAAGAACAGAAAAAACCCCATTCAAAGCTTGCCCTTCCATTGAGTCAACAACTACAATTTCTAAATTATCATAACTTTGGTTAGTCCTGAGATTCAGAGGGTTTCAGATTTACTAAAGTCTAGGGGAAATGAGAGTAAGATTATGCAGCCAAAAAAAAAAAAAAAAAAGAATTCCTAGTAATACCCACTAAAAGTATTGCTTTAAATTATAACTAGATGTTTAGATGCCTACATTTAGAGCTATATGTATTTTTTCTAAGAAAATAATGGAATGGAATGGAATAATTATTCTCCTCTTTATGCCAGGGGAAGCTAATCAGACCAGCCATCCCAGGCACACTGAGCTCTTAATATCCAGAAATATATACTGTTTTTACTGCGCCAGGTGTGCAAAATGAAACATTATACGGGGATATTAAACATCACAACTATATTGGATTGCCAAAAGTTTTTAAAAATAGAGGTGGAATACTGCCTAAGTAAACCTGCATTTTAAGAAACTTTGTTAATAAAAATACTCCCTTCAATTTTCTAAGACAATTTCTCAATTGGAAATTCTTCATTTAAAGTTCATACTTAAATCCTGATTTTAAAAATGGTGAAAAAATAGAAGTAGAATACTAAGATTCTCATAAAAATGAATTTGCATTTTAAGAAACTTCGTTAATGGAAACACTCCCTTCAATTTTCTAAGACGATCTACCAATCGGAAGCTCTCCATTTAAAGTTCATATTTAAATCCTTTAAAGTATGGTGCTGATTTCCCAAATGGTTTCTGAATATATCTCTGGCGTTTCCATCCCATCCTCCATGCCTATTTTTGACTTCTGTCTTATATGTATCTCTTATGCTTAACACTAAATCAGGCTCAAGTCTCCAACTTCCTCTATATTCTCATTTAAACTAAGACTTACTTTCAAGAGTGATTATGTTGGTTGGTACACTGACAAACTATCCTAAAAATCAGCTCATTCATAGCTTCTTTATTTGACAAGCATAAACAGTAACATTTTAATTAGTTTAAGTAGTACAAATTTAAAATCAGTTTCAGAATTATACTAAAGATAACAACAGACTTACCTTGAAGCTAACAGAGTAAGTATAGGCAATTTTTATCTCCCCAGAAGCCTTGTTACTTATGTCCATGGGGGGCCCTGAGCAGTCTGGTTTATCTTCATGGGTATGTTTGAAGCTGTGGGAAGAAACATTTTGGCAAGATGCTGATAAAGTACAATTTTTTTTAAATGAGGTAAAGAAAGGTTAGAGATTTTGTACGTATTTTAAAATGCTGCTGACAAAGGTGAAATTGCTCATGTCATATTTAATAGCATAAATATCTACTTCATATAAATATGTGTACAAAATTATAAACATACTTTTGGAGAGCATTTAAATAATTTTTTTTTTTTTGGGGGGGGGGACAGGGTCTTGCTCTCTTACCCAGGCCTGAGTGCGGTGGTGCCATCACAGTGCAATGCAGCCTCAAACTCCTGGGCTCAAGTGATCCTCCCACCTCAGTCTCCCAAGTAGATGGGACTACAGGTGTGTGCCACCACGCCCCATGCCCAGCTACTTTTTCATTTTTTGTAGAGACAAGGTCTTGCTATGTTGTCCAGGCTGGTCTTGAACTCCTGGGCTCAAGCAATCCTCCTGCCTTAGCCTCTCAAAGTGCTGGGATTACAGCATGAGCCACCATGCCTGGCCTTTTTTTTTTTTTTTTTTTTTTTTGAGACAAGGTCTTGCTCTGTTACCCAGGCTGGTGTGCAGTGGTGTGATCTCGGCTCATTGCAGCTTTAAACTCCTGGGTTCAAGTGATCCTCCTACTTCAGCCTCCTACAGGCATGGGCCACAGTGCCCAGCTAATTTTTTAATTTTCTGTAGAGACAGGGTCTCACTATGTTGCCCAGGCTGGTCTTGAACTCCTGGGCTCAAGTGATCCTCCCACTTCAGCCTCCTACATGCACGGGCCACCATGCCCAGCTAATTTATTTTCGGTAGAGACAGGGTCTCACTGTGTTGCCTAGCCTGTTCTTAAACTCCTGACCTCAAGTGATCCTCCTGCTTTGGCTTCCCCAAAGTGTTGAGATTACAGGTGTGAGCCACTGTGCCTGGCTAAATAATCTTATTAAGAAAATATATACTGATGGAGTTTAACTGCCATCTTATTATGACATGTATTTCTTTACCACCAGTGCATGAGAAAAAGGCTAATTCAATGGCAGAAAAAGTAATGAAAAAAATGAAATACTTAAAAGAAAGATCTCATAAATAACTGATACGTACGTTTCTGATAAAAAATAACAAACCAGTTGAAGAGCTGTCTTTCAATGGCTAGTATTTCATACTGGCATCTAACACTGCATAGGGGCTTGAGAAATCACAGTACGTGTCCACTCATTCGGGCCTCTGACCAGAGGAAAGCTGCAGGTATCTGAGGCAGTGTTCTTTCCACTATGAAGGGGAACACTATCCCAACCACTCAACTTCTCCTTCCCCACTGACACATGGAAAAGCTGTCAAAACCTCCTGACCGAAAACAAAACACAAAGGCACCTTGGCTTGACCGCTTGTCATGACAGGAAAAGAACTACTGGTACGGTTTCTCTGGACAACCCATAACTCAGTAACAAATCATGCCAAATCAATCCTGAAATGCCAGAATATTTAGGAGTAATTGGGCCCCAAATACTTATACTTTGGGTCTAAATTTCACTTATACTTGTTTACTTTTTACCATTAATATAATTACCTTTTGGGTTCAAGTTTAGCAGCCACTAATCTTGCTCCCATGGACCCAGTTTCAACAACATGATAGTATATTTTGATGTCAACATGGTTGAAGATGTAAAATGTATCTCTTTCATGGAATTCTGACTGCGAAACAGAACTTAAAAGTTAAAGGTAGAAAACTACATAAGAGTCAAAACATAAAACTTTAAAATGGGCTACAACAAGAAAATTTAAGTTTGAATGGAATTTTAATCCTTTCATATTAATATGTTTCAATTTTATACTTAAACTCTTTTTAAGCCAAAAATTAATTGGGGAAGGTATCTGCTTCTTACAGTTTTTTTTTTTTTTGAGGCGGAGTCTCGCTCTGTCGCCCGCGCTGGAGTGCAGTGGCCGGATCTCAGCTCACTGCAAGCTCCGCCTCCCGGGTTTACGCCATTCTCCTGCCTCAGCCTCCCGAGTAGCTGGGACTACAGGCGCCCGCCACCTCGCCCGGCTAGTTTTTGTATTTTTAGTAGAGACGGGGTTTCACCGTGTTAGCCAGGATGGTCTCGATCTCCTGACCTCGTGATCCGCCCGTCTCGGCCTCCCAAAGTGCTGGGATTACAGGCTTGAGCCACCGCGCCCGGCCCTTACAGTTTTTTTAACAGAAAATTTAGTAAGTACCAATTCAAAAGAACACTAATCTAGTATTTTCTAGCCTTTCATTTAAAATGAAACAAAATAAAATTTAAAATATTACGAGCACACTAAAGCTTATACATTTAAACACTTTTCCTGCCTGGAAGCTTGTAAGTTTGGACTAAACTCATAACCTAAATTCACTCAAGTATCTCTGGTCTTTTGTGAGTGCACAACACAAAAGCACTAACTGATATAATCAGTTTCATGATTAAGCTCATGCTAACTTCCACTGGATCTGATCCATTAAGAGATTTAAATCAGGTTGATCTGATTACACAAAATTTATTTTAACATATATCCCCACATAGTTCTAATTACCTTCTATAGTAATGTCTCTATTTGATTAATCTATTTTTAAATATAAAAGAATGACCTCAAAGACAAATAGGTCTTAAAAAGGGTATAATATCTGACTTCAGCAATACAAATCTAGTTAACTTATAATCAAGTCTTTTTTGACACTCTACTATGTACATTTTTTAATATATAAGATTTATGAGAGTTAGAACAAAGTTCTAGACCTTACCATAGCACTTAACATACAACAGACACTCTCAGTAAACGCTGAACTGAATCTGAATTATTCCAATTCTAAGGCTCAACTTACACATTATTAATCTGCTGTAAGTTTAAGATTGAAGTAGTTGTACTTCAGAACATCTGAACTGTACTCATTAAACGAATATAACAATTTTTGTCCAGGTAAAGACTGAATTCTGTCAAAAGCCATGTTCTAAAAAAGCAGCAGAGTTTATCACGAACTTACATTAATAACACAGGCATCTTTTGCATGGCCTTTATCTGTAATGTAACAGCCGATAGGAAATCCAGGATTACAGAACCTCTGACCATCTTCAACATCGTAACACCATGTTACAGGCATATTATCCACAATCCTACACACGGAAAGAAGAGTTAAGTTAGAAAAGAACCCACCAAACATGAGACTAAGAATTACTGCCCAAATCAGTGTCATCACTTCGTAAAATTTAAATGTGTAAATGCCTTAAGATTCCAAAAACCACACAGAATGTTAATGAAATGCGCTATTTCATAAGCAATAACAATATGCCACTATCTGATACACTGCAGTGATGGAAAAAACTACAGGCTGGTCCGAGTGCAGTGGTGTTTACAACTAACTGATCACAACCAGGTATAGATTTCTTTGCTCCTTCTCTACTCACACTGCTTCATCTGACTAGCCGGGGAAAAAAACAAAACAAAAAAAAAAAAGCAAAAAAAAACCCAACCTTTATAGCTTTTTTGAAAGGATAATGGTACATAGGAAAGAGTTTTATAAACTAATTTATTGTAATTGCTAATTCAACAGTACTATTTAGACACTTCACTGTAATTTACCTTTAGCAGAACACTCACAGCTCTAAATAGGTACACAAAGCAATATACCTAGTTCCTCAGGAACAGCTTATTAAACAGTAGAGAAGGAAATGTCTCTTATTACTCAGGTAATTCAATAAAAAAGGAATACAA
This sequence comes from Trachypithecus francoisi, assembly GCF_009764315.1. NCBI lineage: Eukaryota > Metazoa > Chordata > Mammalia > Primates > Cercopithecidae > Trachypithecus > Trachypithecus francoisi. Next base: position 15,752,201 of record NW_022681463.1, read on the forward strand.
TTGCAAGATACAGGGAAATATGAAACTAAAGGGCCAGGAAGAAAAGTGAAAGTTATACAAAAAAATTCTGTGAAAACTATAAATCCAAGTTATTTCTAAAAGAAATACTGCTACAAAGCTAGTGAACCCAATCTTTCAAGTTCTATAATGAAAAAGGACTTAAATGATAAAAGCAGAAAATAAAGTTCTGTAGCACCGTATAACTACATTATAGTCCGAGCATGTGGCCCCCTGTGCCCAGAGGATACTGCGGGATACAAATAAAAAAACTACTCAAAATATAGCAGCTATATTACAGTCATAAGACGACACTCCAGGGCATGTTTTATTTGTTAATTAATGTGTGCCTTAGGAAGTAAAATTATGATTCTATATTCACCCAAGGTGTACCTTAATGACCTAATAAAACATGTCTCGTCACCTTTAAATGCAATTTAGTAGTACCCAGTTTACAAAATTTTAGAATCACCTATGCTATTAAACTGCTTATTATAATAATCAGCAGGCTAGTAGTTCCAATGAAAAGACTATAAAATATTAGAAGTATAAATGCATCGTTATATAAAATAAATAATTCAGATTTTCTGGAAGCTTAAAGAATTGGTTAATTGCTTTAATTTTTTAGATAGAGATGAAGTTCAATTAATGAATATATACTAGCAATATATAGTATCTTCATGCTACCATATTGGAGGGAATGTACTACATAAAAATTATAGTGCTAGCTACAAAATGAGAAATTAAGGGGCAATTTAGGTTTTATAAAAGCTAACATCCTAAATGTATCATTTATATAATAACTTGACATAATAGCTTTTTCTGGTAATAGGAAGCATTAAAAAAAAATCCCTTTGAAATAAATTTAAGAAAACTTAAAGAATATCTTTTTTTTTCCCCCAAGACAGGGTCTTGCTCTGTCACCCAGGCTGGAGTGCAGGAGCATGATCATGGCTCTCTGCAGCCTCAACCTCCCAGGCTCAAGTGATCCTCCCATCTCTGCCTCCCGAGTACAAGTGCATGTACTGGGACTACAAGTGCATGCCATCATACCTGGCTAATTTTTAAAATTTTTTTGTAGAGCTGGGGTTTCACTATGTTGCCAGGGTTGGTCTCGAACTCCTGGGCTCAAGTGGTCCTCCTACCCTGGTCTCCCAAAGTGCTGGGATTACAGGTGTGAGCCACCATGTCCAGCCAAAGAATATGATTTTCAATTACTGTCTTCTTAAGTGAATGAGTAGTATTTATTTAAATTTATAATATCAAAAAAATTAAAACTCTTATTTCCTATCTGACAGACTGAATAATGGGAAGAAGACTCGCAAGGATAAAGGCTGAATGACTCCCAACTTTTTATCATGAAGAACTCCTTTCCTTTACTTCCAAGTCTGCCCTCCAAGGACCCCATCTGAAACAGTTCTACCAATCAAACTTCATTTAGTAATAACTTGCTTTTCCAATAAATTAATTCCAAAAGTTTCTAATCAGAATAACCCATATTGTCACAATGCACTCAGAAAATTACAGCCCAAAGCAAATAAACTTGGCATTTAACAAGTTGGCATTTCTTTTTTTTTTTTTTTTGCAGTTGCAAGATTTAATAGAGTGAAGACAGAGCTCCCATACAAAGGGAGGGGACCCAAAGAGGGTAGCCGGTGCCGGCTCAAATGCCTGGGTTTATATCCCCATCACTGTCCCTCTCGCTGTGCTCTCAGGCGACAGATGATTGGCTATTTCTTTACCTCCTGTTTTTGCCTAATTAGCATTTTAGTGAGCTCTCTTTACTACCTGATTGGTCGGGTGTGAGCTAAGTTGCAAGTCCCGTGTTTAAAGGTGGATGCAGTCACCTTCCCAGCTAGGCTTAGGGATTCTTAGTTGGCCTAGGAAATCCAGCTAGTCTGTCTCTCAGTCCCCCACTTAACAGGAAAACCCAAGTGCTGTTGGGGAGGTTGGCCGACGACCGCTCTAACTGCTTCCTGCTGAATTGGGGCGTAGTAGTGGTTGTGCAGTTGAGATTTCCTCAGGAGGGGTGCCTTCGATGTCATTAACATCGGAGCATGGGCTAGCAGGCTGGTCCAGGGGTCCGTGGTAGATCTTAGTCATGGACTGCATCTGGGGCTACCTTTGAAGCACCATTTGTAGTTTTACCACTTCGATTCTGGAAGAGACAAACTTAACAAGGAGGTTAAAGATACAGGGATTGAAACGTATGGCCTGCAGTGCAGGGGATTATTTCTTTGGCACAATTCACAGGCCCTGACTATCTGCTTGACAGTTTTGAAAAGCCCTCGTCCAGTAAAGAATAATTTGATCATCTGATGGGTGCTATAAATGCCTAAGTGAAAGGTTTGGTGAAGGGTTTTAAGTAATTTCCTTCGTTTAGCTGCAGGCAAAAGTATTTTTCCTTCTTCGGTGGCTAGCCATCCTGAGGGGAGGGAACCATGTCCTCATGAGGTTCCCCATTCTGTTTCTTCTGCTGAGTACAGGGACTTGGCTTCTCGGAGGGGATGACCCCACACTAGGGGTCTTTCTATAAGCATTTCTAATGGAGGGTCCCATCTTGTGGCTCTTTCTGCTTCAATATCTGCTTGGCGGTTCCCTTCTATTTCCCTTTCCTTTCCTTTCTGATGACCCCGGCAGTGAAAGACTGCTATCTCTTTAGGTTTCTGTGCCACCAATAATAATCTCCTAATGGCTTCCTCATGTTTGATAGGTGTTCCCTCGGAAGTTAGAAATTCCCTTTCTTTCCATATTGCTGCATGGACATGGAGGGCAGGGCAAGCATACTTAGAGTCTGTATATATATTTACCCGTTTTCCTTCTCCTAATTCTACTACCCGAGTGAGGGCTATTAGTTCTGCCAGCTGAGCGTTAGTTCCTGGAGTGAGGGGATTACTTTCAAGTATTCCATGATCACTGACCACTGCCTATCCCCCTTTTTGAAGTCCTTTTTCTACAAAGGAACTTCCATTAATATACAAGTTGAGGTTGGGATCAGTCAAGGGAACCTCTGGAAGGTTCCCTCGAGTGGCATAGGTTTGAGCAATTATTTGTTGACAGTTATGTTCTATCTTTTCTTCATTGTCTGGAAGAAATGTGGCTGGGTTAAGAGTTGCCTAAGTGCAGTCACAGCACTGGCCCTTCAAGTAATGGAGCCTGATATTTAAGTAAATGGTTGTCTGACACCACAAGTCTCCTGTAGCAGTAAGAATGCTGTTCACATCATGAGCTGTCCACACAGTAAGATCTCTTCCTTGTATTACTTTAACTGCTTCACCGCTACTGCCGCCACTACCCGTAAACAATGAGGCCAACCTTTTGCCACTACATCAATTTCCTTACTTGGGTAGGCCACGGGTTGCAAGCTCATCCCTCAGATCTGTGTAAGGACTCCTAGAGCTATTCCTGTTTTTTTCTGTGGCATATAAAGAAAAGTCTTGCCCCGCTGGCAAGTTTAACACTGGGGCTTGGGTTAGGGCCTTCTTTAGGGCCTGGAAAGCCGCTTCTGCTTCAGGTGTCCATCTTACTAAATGGGTATTGGCTTTCTGAATTTCCTTAACTAGTGTATATAATGGCCTGGCTATTTTGCCATACCTGGGAATCCATATTTGGCAGAAGCCTGTTATGCCAAGGAGCCCTCTTAGTTCCTTTAGGGTTTTGGGATTAGGATAAGCCAGTATGGGCTGGATACATTCCTCACGGAGGGCCCTGGTGCCTTTGGATAATTTTAGCCCTAAGTATTTAACCTGCTGTGACCAGAGCTGAGCCTCTGGTTTGGAAACCTTGTAGCCACAAGTGGCGAGGACATTTAAGAGCGCTTGGGTGGCTTGATGGCACAAAGTTTCTGAACGGGTGGCTAAAAGTAAATCAGCCACATACCAAAGGACAAGAGTGTCCAGGTGTGAGAACTGGCTCAAGTCTTGGGCTAATGCCTGGCCAAATAGATGGGGGCTATCCCTGAACCTTTGGGGTAAGACAGTCCAGGTGAGTTGAGATGTTGGGTTCAAAGGATTTTCAAAGGCAAACAAGAATTGAGAGGCAGGATGTACAGGGATGCAGAAAAAGGCATTCTTAAGGTCCACGACTGTAAGCCACTCTGCTTCCTCTGGTATTCACGAAAGCAGAGTATAAGGGTTAGGTACAGCTGGGTATAGAGGGACCAGGGCCTCATTGATAATCCTGAGATCTTGCACTAACCTCCACTGTCTGTTGGGTTTCTGTACTCCTAAAATTGGAGTATTGCAGGGGTTATTGAATGGTTTTACTAGGCCTTGGGCTTTTAGGTCCTTAACAATTTTTTTTGGAGTACTTGTTGGGCCTCAGGTATAAGGGAGTACTGCCTTTGGTAGGGAAAGGAGGTGGAATCCTTTAGTTTAATTTGAACAGGACGGGCATTCTTTGCTGGTCCATATTGTCCTTCTGTTGCCCAGACTTCAGAATCAATTCCTTCCTCAAGCAGGGGACAACAAACGGGTGTTCCTTCTCCTATGTTCAGGGGTATAATGGCCCCTGCTTTTGCTAGAATGTCTCTCCCTAAGAAGGGAGTGAGGCTTTCAGGCATAATTAGAAAAGCATGTGAAAAGAGTTAAAGTTCCCCAGTCACAACTCAGTGGCTGGGAGAAGCATCTAGTGACTGGCTGTCCTAAGATCCCTCAGATAGTGACAGATCTGGAGGACAGCTGTCCAGGACAGGAGAGTAAGACTAAAAAGGCCGCGCCAGTGTCCAGGAGACAGTTAACCTCCTGGCCCTCAATGGTCAAGCATACCCGGGGCTCTGTGAGGGTGATGGCATGGGCTGGCGCTTGCCCTGGGCACCTTCAGTCCTGCTGGTCAGCAGCTTCTGACTCAGAGGATGTTCGTCCCCTGGGGCAGTGGGCCTTGCAGTGATTTCCTTGACATAAGGGGCATGGATGAGGTGGCAGCTTATTTCTATTTGAACAATGTTTTTTAAAGTGTCCTTGTAGACCTCACTGCTATTAGGCATTCGATTTGCCCAGCGTTTCCCTATTCCAGAGCCTCCAAAGTCTGCTTGCCTGAGGGCCATGGCTAAAGTGGTGGCCTCTTTCTTATCTCCTTTGTCCCGTTCCGTCTGCTCCTCCTGATCTCTATTATAAAAAACCGAGGTTGCCAAGTTCAGTAGGGTTTCTAAGTTTTGCTCTGGGCCTAAGGTGGACTTGAAGTTTTTTTTCTAATGTCTGCAGCTGACTGAGTGATAAACTTATCCTTTAAGATTAGTTGACCTACAACAGAGTCAGGTGACAGAGAGGTATGCTTTCTCAAAGCCTCCCTTAATCTCTCCAGAAAGGCGGTAGAATTTTCTTCCTTTCCCTGTTTTATAGTGGATATCACTGAATAATTTATAGGCTTCTTCGCAGTTTTCCTTAGTCCTTCCAGCACACAAGTTAGCAAATGTCTGCGGCACCAATCTCCATGTTCTGATTCTGTGTCCCATTGAGGGTCTATACTGGGAACTGCCTGCTGGCCTGTGGGGAATTTATTCTCTTTCCTCTGTTGTCATCCTACCTCTGAGATACCAGAGCTCGCCAAACTCTCAGGCTGCAGTTATGGCAGCAGTTCTCTCATTTAGGGTTAATGTCTGATTTAGCAGTAACATAGTATCTCTCCAAGTCAGACCAAAGGATTGTCCTAACTCTTGTAAAACATCAATATAGCCATCAGAGTTATCTGAGAATTTACCTAGGTCTATTTTAATTTGCTTTAAATCTGAGAGAGAAAAAGGTGTATGCACTCTGGCTGGGCCGAATTCTCCTCCTCCCACTGCTTGGAGGGGGCATCATCGGGGAATATTTGCACTCTCTGGTTCATTGTCTATATCTCCTTTTGGATTGTTTGGGTTGAAGGGGGGGTCCTTATTAGTTGGGGAAGGAGTTGGGCAGGGCGCCGGGGTAGGGAGGTAGAGTCTGAGGGCTTCCTGTCGGGCATAAATCACACTTTTTACAAAATTGCGAGTTGTCTCTTAGTGAAAAGAAACTTTGTACATATGGCACTTCACTCCATTTGCCTTCTTTTCTACAAAAGAGGTCTAGCTGTAAGATGGTGTTATAATTTATACTTCCCTCGGGAGGCCAGGTTTCTCCCCCTTGAAGAGGAGATCGTGGCCAGGAGGTATTGCAGAAGAACATGTCATTTCTTTCTTAGCGTCTGAGGGTCAAATTGGTCCCAATTATCCAGAATACATCTTAGGGGCATTTTTGTCTTGGGGAGAAGGTTTCCCATCGCTTTGGAGGTCCCTTCATGATCGCCAAATGTTAGCAGAGGGTCCTCGCTCCCAGAGCTCCCAAGATGGTGGCAAACCTCATGTTCTCTGACCTGGGGTTCTTGGCCTCACAGATTCCAAGGAATGGATATCTATTCTGAATGTTATAGCTCTATTAGAAGCCGGGGGTCACAGATGAGAACCGTGGAACCCAGTGACTAGTGTTCAGCTCCATTAGGACGAACCCGGGCACTTAGCCGTGCAGGAACAATGGTAAGCCTTTAGCCCGATCGGGAGCTGCAATGGGCGCCTTGCTGAATCAGGAGCACAGCAGACACCCTGCCGGATCCGGAGGGATGGAAGTCAGCGGCAGGTCTGCAACGGCGGCAAACAGCAGTGGTGGACGGTGAGCAAAAGCTCAGCTTGAGCCGTAACAAACAGGGACCAGAAGAGAGTGCAGTTGCAAGATTTAAGAGTGAAAACAGAGCTCCCATACAAAGGGAGGGGACCCAAAGAAGGCAGTCCACGAGTTGGCATTTCTATGTAGTTTTAACATGAGTACATTAATACTATTCAATAGGATTCTGAATTTCTGAAAACAGCACATCACTCTCCTTTGCTAACTTGGTGGGATCTGGGACTGGAACTCACTAAAGTGTTTTCAAGACCCCTTTATAATTCAATAAGCCATAGTTCAGTGGTTCGCTGATACTAAAAAATGGTAAGTACTCTGAACTAGTTAATTATACTTTTATAAATAAAATGTCATCAAGATTTGGAAACTCAGGCAAGAAGTATAACCACAAACCACAAAGAGCACAGCTGAAGAAAGTTTTAAGTGGCTGGTGCTGGTATCAAAGCAATAGTTTCAGGAATCATGAAGTAGCTTAGCAGCTACTGACAGAGTAAGCCAAAAAGATCTTTAAAATATGTTCTAAAGCCCCAAGTAAGAATTAAAAAGCATGGCCAGGAGTGGTGGCTCGTGCCTGTAATCCCAGCACTTTGGGAGGCCACAGTGGGTAGATCAAGAGGTCAGGAGTTCGAGAGCAGCCTGGCCAACATAGTAAAACCCCATCTCTACTAAAAATACAAAACTTAGCCAGGCGTGGTGGCAGACGCCTGTAGTCCTAGCTACTCAGGACGCTGAGACAGGAGAATCACTTGAACCCAGGAGGCTGAGGTTGCAGTGAGCCAAGATTGTGCCACTGCACTCCAGCCTGGGCAACAGAGCGAGATTCTGTCTCAACAACAACAAAAAAAATTAAAAAAATTAAAAGTATTCTTCAACTTATATAAGAAACTATTAACTGTTCTTTATAGTGAGAATAATAAACTAGAGCACGGTTCCAATGTCATGAGGGAGAAATTATGATTGATTCATGCAGTGAATTGCAAAATTATGAAAAAAGACGGAGGAGGTTATAGATTTACAAGGTTACCTGACCTCAAAAAAGTCCATAATATTTTCTTAAATGAGCAAGTTGCAGAATAATGTGTACAATAATATTTTAGTTGCATTATTGTAAAAAGGACACACCCGTTTCTATACCTCCACATGCATAGGAAATTAGAAACACACATGAGAAATAATAGTGTTAGTTCTGTAGAAGAGAAATGAAAATGGGGGTGACAGAAGACTTACTTTTACTTAATATTTTCTTGCACTGCTTGTGTTTTTTCATTGGCATATATTGCTTTATGATTTAGAAAACGATTATGCTCTCCCCAACATGTCTTAGTGCAAAGTATAAAATAAAATGTGCTACATTCACAATCAAACTCCATAACAGAATACTATAAATTTCCATGGGTACATAAATTTTATGTGTCAACTCTACTGTCTATGCTTAAAATCAAGTTATACAGTAAAATCTTTCTGAAATAGGTCATGGACATAATATACTCAAATAATGGTTTCAATAAATTAATCAATGTGAATCAACATTTTCCAAATGTATACTGAACTGATTTAAGTGTTACACTTAAAATCATCAACTTTTCTGATTCAACTGCAAAATCATTATTTACCAGCACTTTCCCAAGTTAATTTTTTAAAGCAGAATAGTTTAAGTTTGCCATTGATACACTGATTACAAATCGTTCAGTAAATTTTACTAATGCTTTCTTAATTGGTACACTATTTTATCTATTCTTTTTTGTTTGTTTGTTTTTTGTTTTTTGAGACGGAGTCTCGCTCTGTCGCCCAGGCTGGAGTGCAGTGGCCGGATCTTGACTCACTGCAAGCTCCACCTCCCGGGTTCACGCCATTCTCCTGCTTCAGCCTCCCGAGCAGCTGGGACTACAGGCGCCTGCCACCTCGCCCGGCTAGTTTTTTGTATTTTTTAGTAGAGACGGGGTTTCACTGTGTTAGCCAGGTTGGTCTCGATCTCCTGACCTCGTGATCCACCCGTCTCGGCCTCCCAAAGTGCTGGGATTACAGGCTTGAGCCACCGCGCCCGGCCTATTTTATCTATTCTTGTTATTAAGCATCTTGGCATTATAATGAAATCTTTGTTAACTGCATCACAAATTAGTCAAAAATATCTCTAAGTACTTTCCTGTGAGGAGACTACTGAATAAGAACTACTTCTATTACCTTCAGCAGCAAGACTAAACAGTATTCTTTGGTTTAAGCGATTCTCCTGCCTCAGCCTCCCAAGTAGCTGGGATTACAGGCGCCTGCCACCACATCTGGCTAATTTTTGTACTTTTAGTAGAGATGGGGTTTCACCATGTTGGCCAGGCTGGTCTCGAACTCCTGGCCTCAGGTGATCTGCCCACCTCGGCCTCCCAAAGTGCTGGGATTATAGGCGTGAGCCACTGCGCTGGGCTCACTAAACAGTATTCTAAGCACAGAGGGTAGAAGAAAGAGCTAAAAAATCACCCACATAGCTTAAGAGTCATTCTTTCATTCAGTCAACAAACTGATAGCTATTGCAGTAAATGTAGGTGGATAGGGCTAACATGAGAAGATAAGAACTGAGGTTTAAATATTATTTAGAAGATTACAAAGAAAAACAACAAGGAGAATTTCAATTACTTATGAAAAAGTAAACATATCCCAAGTTGATATGCAATTGATACGCATTGATCTAGCAAATAAGCAGTATTCCTGTGGTAGTTTAGGGGGAAAAAGCTCTTCATTTACTCAAAACTAAAGAAATGGGGAGACAAAAGAAGTTTTAAAGTTCCTGTTTGCACTGAGGGTCAGATGAGAAAGAAGCGCACACAAGCATAACAGGCAGGTTTCTAACAGCACCGTGTCCTTCCTTCCAACAGAGCCCCAGTAGCCTACAGGGAACTCATTCTTATGGGGTTCAGGTAGATGTTATCCAGGTCTGGCCAGTCAGAACAAATCCTTTCCATCACAGACTAGTTCATGGCTGTGCACAGGACCCAGGGTTCTATGCGTATGGGGGTTGGGTGGGGTGGAGAAGGAGGAAAACTGAGGGGTAGGAGGGAATGTGAGGCCACAGAACCTGGTCAGGTCTCAGCTGAGATCCACGGTTCCTAACCTCACTGGCGTGAACAAACAATGTGATCTAATATACTGACAGGACAAACATCCAAAAGGAAGTGCACGAAGACAGTCCTCCTGCTTGCCACTAAAAGCATTTTACACTTTCTAGAAAAGGCAAAACATATGTAAACTATGACCCCATAAAATATAGGCATTTCCAAGCAAAATTACTCAGAAGAATAGTAATGGTTATACTTCAAATGTTGGATTTTGAAAGTCTTTAAAAATATTCTATGTTTGACTGGGTGCAGTGGCTCACACCTATAATTCCAGCACTTTGGGAGGCTGAGAGGGGTGGATCTCTTAAGGTCAGGAGTTCAAGGCCAGCTTGGCCAACATGGTAAAACTCCATCTCTACTAAAAATACAAAAATTAGCCAGGCGTGGTGGCAGGCACCTGTAATCCCAGCTACTCAGGAGGCTAAAGTGCAAGAATCACTTGACGCCGGGAGACAGAGGTTGCAGTGAGCCAAGATCACGCCACAGCACTCCAGCCTGGGGAACAGTGTGAGACTCCGTCTCAAAAAAAAAAAAAAAAAAAAATTCTATGTTTGAATATTGCATAATAAGTACATACTACTTTGGAAGGAAAAACAGGACAGTTTTAAATGCTTTTTGATTCTGATACAAACTGGCACAGAATTTGTTAATGTTATGTTATGTTTACAAAATAAAAGGCTAAGCAAAATGTAAGCGTTTTACTTGAAGTTGGTGCTATTTATCAAACCAAAGTTATGTTTTGTTTTCCTGTGATTTTTTTCATAGCCCACAAGTATAAAACAATGCTTTCACCAGAAGACTGACCCAGGCCCTTTTCCCCAAAGCATAATATGCTACTGTTCACTATTCAGGCATACTTCGTTTTATTGCCCTTCACTTTATTGTGCTTTGCAGATACGGTGTTTTTTTAGAAACTGAAGGTTTGTGGCATCCATGCATTGAGCAAATCTATCAGTGCTATTTTTTCAACGGCATGTGTTCACTTCATGTCTTTGTGTCAGCCTTTTTTTTTTTTTTTTAGCAATAATGTATTTTTAATTAAGGTACTTACAGAGTTGTTTTACACATCATGTTATTGCAGACTTTAAATAGACTATACGTAGTATAAACATAACTTTTATATGCACTGGGAAACCAAAAAACTTTATGTGACTCACTTTATTGTGATATTTGCTTTACTGCAGTGGAATGGAACTGAACCTCAGTATCCCCAAAGTATGCCTGTATGTAAATAAAAATAACTACTCTATGTACCAGATCTATGTACTAAAAGAAGTACCAGATATTACAGTAATCTAAACACGGTTAAAAGATAATTCTTTAAACGATGTCATCTTTAACCAAGAGTCACTACTTCAAACTACGACCACTAGTAACAAAAAAAGGAAATCAATTAATTTGCTATATTTTACACAATCAAGTAATTTATATAGTCAATGCAACAAAGATTTCATATGGAAAGGATAAACCCCAAAATAAAAAATATTCATGCATGCCTTACCAGTGATGCTGATAATTCAATAACATGCTTTTTTTCAAGAATTCTAACTTTTGTTTGTCTTCAGCTTTCTCTGTATGGTATGTTTTTGTACAAACAAGCTTACAGGTGTCCTCCTTATTAAACGTAAACTGTATTAAAAGGAAGTGGAAAGCAAATTCAGAAAAAATATCCAGGTTCTTCATATCAATATCACAAACAGAGTAAAAATGCTAGCCCCATTAAATTACTTAGTGGATTAATATTGGTAATAAACAAAATTTTAAATTCCTCATAGCTCAATCAGATGTAAATGTTACTCCTATTGTGTTTCTCTAAAGACTTGTCATCAAGTTTTCCTTTGATACGTTGTTTTTGGTAATATCAATTGACTTACCTTTTAAACGTAAGTAAGTTCTAGAAGAGAAAAAAAAAATCCCATGTAGAACAAAAATGGAACTTTAGTCTCTCCTAGTAATATCCCATGGTCATGTGTTAGGAATTCTGGAGTTGATGGCTTTCTAGTAACAAGCAGACAAATTTTTATGTTCAAATAATCAATAGATGTTAAGTGCCCTCCTTAAGTGTCAGGTGATAGAGATTCAGCAGTGAACAAGATGGCATGTGATAATATAAGAAAAAGTGACATTCAGATGTCTAAAATCAGGGTAAACACGATTCCAGAAGGCTGAAATTTACCAACTATACAACCAGCCGTAATTGTATCTTTTAATAAATTCAAACTTTATTACATAAAGTGGTAAAAAAAAAATGGCATGATTCACTTCTAAGCAGCCCACTCTTTGTATGTATTAACATCCCTAAAGCAGGTGCAGTGAAGCAGCTAAGTGAATGTTTAAGCACAGTCCACTGCTGCCACCTGTAAGCCAATGCTTTCATTCTGTCTGCACTGCTATTTCCAATATAGCCGTATTTGTACCACTAGTTGATATTTTAAACCTTATATGAACCTTAAAGATTCATTCCTAAAAAGTGAAAAATAGAAAAACAAAAGTATACATACTAAGGAATCAGAAGCACAGGTACCAAACTTAAAATAAGTTAAGCAGAGAGAGACAATATTACACCAAAACGGCAAATCTGACACCTCAATCCAGCGCTCACTTCGTTAGGTGAGTCAACCTGTGTGTTCAATTGTGAAGTATGAAATAGCAAGACTAAGGTGACATTTAAAGTAGTAATAGGTAACATCTGTTCAGTGTTTCCTATGTTCCATGTACTTTGTATATATCAAGCCTCATGTAATCCTCCAAACAACCCTTATCCATCTTTTACAGAGGAGAAAACTGGAGCACCAAGTCACACAACTGAGCATCCGCATAGCCAGGATCTGAGCCAAGCGAGTTGAGCTCCGGAGAAAATGCTCTTCAGCACAACACCCTACGGCCTCTCTCTGTCATGTGTTTAGCTGGGAATTTTATAATATTTTAAACCATGTTTGGTTATGGATGGAATTGTATTTTATGTTTTGTTAAGGATTTTTAAATATTCTTAGCTCCCAAGGGAAACAAATCCTCCTTAAAACACAAGCACAGCACTGTTCTGTTTCTATTTGGGAAAACGTGGGATTATAATTTTTCCTGGATTATTTCAGTGAGGATTTAAAATTCTCCTTGGAATAATTCTGAAAATCAAAGGCTCTATCATTCTAGAGTCAGACCTGGGTACAGGTCAGCTCCATCTTGTTAGGAGACCAAGGAAAGCTGCGTAACCCTGCCTCAGCTTCAGTTAACTTATGTGTAAAATGGGAGCAGGACCTGCCTTGCAGGGCTGTCAGATACAGAAATGTGTGTGCAAAACAACTAGCATGCTGACTGATGAAAACAGGTATTCACTAAATAACAGTTACTGTTACGTATCTCACCACCAGCTTTTAGCAAATAGCAGAAAAATTATATTGAAGTCCATATCTGAGGGAAATCATATAAGGCTGCACACTCCTGGCAAGACTTCTCCCCCATGCAGCCTGAGAGCATCAGGACTGATGTGGTTTGGCTTGCTGTCCCCACCCAAATCTCATCTCCAATTGGGATCTGAATTGTAACCCCCACGTGTTGGGGGAGGGACCTGTGGGAGGTGATTAGATCATGGGGGTGGTCCCCCATGCTCTTCTTGGGATAGTGAGTAAGTTCTCATAGGATCTGACGGTTTTATAAGGGTCTTTGCCTGCTTCATTCTGCACTTCTCTTTTCTGCCACCATGTGAAGAAGGACATGGTTGCTTCCCCTTCTGCCATGATTGTTTTCCTGAGGCCTCCCCAGTCATGTGGAACTATGAGTCAACTGAACCACTTTTCTTTACAAGTTACCCAGTTTGGTATTTCTCCATAGCAGCATGAAAATGGACTACTGCCCATTAGGACTAATGGGCAGGTCTCATTATGCCATGGGTATCCTTGCTCTGGCAAGGATAATCCCATTATGCCCTTTACCCCTCTGAATATTAGTCGCCACCAGAAGCCCAGGATGTCCATGCCATGCTTCCATTCTCACATTTGAATCCCAAAATGGATCCCCACCCCAACTGCTTAAACCCTTCCACGATGCCCTGAAACTCATGTGTCACCAGTGGAACACTGGTGCCTGTTCTGATGGAAACCTGGCTGTCCCTGAGGCACGCTGCCTCACTGGAGTCTTGCCAGTGGTGCCTGTTTTCTCTCATAGGCCCCAGCGCTGGGCCAGACCATTCTCCCTCCTCCAGAAACCTCTAGCTTTGACTCCCATGTGATCAGACCACACCGCCCCTACTCTTTCCTGTTCTTGTCATCTACCAACCCCAGGTCACTGGCCCTCAGCTCCAGACACACTGTCACTCCAACTCTCCTCCTGGTTCCTGATTCTTGGTGATTACAACATTTATATAAATGATCCTTGAAAACAATGACCTTTTGATCCTCTGCCCTCTCCTCCAGCAACTCTGGTCTTCATCCTATTTCAAAGGACTCGCTCCTCTGGTCACACTCCACCCTGCCTTTAACAATGACAGGAGTCCCTGCCGTTATCTTCATTTCAAGCTTCCTAGTGTCAAAGCACCCCCTCCCACTGTTCCAACTCACTGGCTTAAATGTTCCTCACCTCCAACAAGCTCTGGATGCCACTTGAATCGACAGATCCTACAGTCTTTTCACTGTCTCTTACTCCTTTTGTGCCCTTACATGCCCCCTGTGCAAACTCAAACTCCAAGCTCAACAGTATCTCCATCTTTCATAACATCCAAGGATGTCCTCACATCCTGTGTTCTCTCACTTTTTTGGTACTCACTTGTTAAAACCACAAACCTGGTTAAATCCAACTCTTAGCAGCACAGCTGGAAATAGCTGGAGATACATAAGTAAGCACGCTGGCTGCTGTTACTTCAAACCATCAGCTGGCCAGAGGGTTCCTGATGCAGCCTAGCAGCTGCTCCACACTCCTTCTTTATTCGCTCTCCTGGATCCTACTTGGCTGCTGCCTCCCTCCTCACTCACAGGTGGGGTGGCCATGCTGCCTACTTCACTGAGGAATCAGGAGCAATTGCCACATTTACCTCCCAGCATCATGCCCCATGTCTCTTCTTTCCCTCCAGTTACAACGAGCTCACTGGGGCCAACCTTTCCACCAGTACACTGGGTCCCATCCCTTCTTGCCAGAGCAAGGACACCCATGGCAATCCTTCCATCTCCTAAAACATCATTTTTCCTATCTCTACTGATCATACCCATCCACATACACGCCTTGCTTAAAGATCTATCACAAGTCCTCTTTGGGGCGGGTGCCTTGGCTCACACCTGTAATCCCAGCACTCTGGGAGGCCAAGATGGGCAGATCACCCAAGGTGGGGAGTTTGAGACCAGCCTGGCCAACGTGGTGAAACCCTGTCCCTACTAAAAATACAAAAATGAACTAGGTGAGGTGGCAGGCACCTGTAATCCCAGCCGCTCGGGAGGCTAAGGCAAGAGAAACACTGCAACTGGGAGGTGGAGGTTGCGGTGAGCTGAGATTGCACCACTACACTCCAGCCTGGACGACAGAGTAAGACTCTGTCTCCAAACAAACAAACAAAAACAGTCCTCTTTGAACCATGCCATCTCCTCCAGCTACCACTCTTTTTCTCACTACCAGTAAAATAAAAGTCCTCAAGATAGTTGTAGATGTGTCCACCTGCAACTGGCCTTTCCATTCTCTCTCCACCTGGCTATTCTACCACGGCTGCTTTCTCATCAATGACCTCCACACTGAAGGTTAAACCCAAGGTCAATCATCCGTCCTCATCTCACCTGACCCATCAGTGACCAATCAATCAATCCCTCCTCCTGGAAACACTTTCTTGCCTTGGCCTCCAGGGACCACAATCTCCCTGTTACCCTTCTTTCTCATCAATGGCTCCTTCTCAGTGTCCTTTGCTAGACTCTCGCCATCCTCCTGACCTATAACACCAGGTGCTCCAAGTGTCTGAGCCTCGTGCCTGTAATTCCAGCACTTTGGGAGGCTGAGAGGGGTGGATGTTTTAAGGTCAGGAGTTCAAGACCAGCCTGACCAACATGGTAAAATCCCGCTTCTACTAAAAATACAATACCAGGAGCCCTCAGGGCACCTGCTGTTACAGGTCAGAAGAGCGCCTCTTCGAATCTTGTCTTCTTCACCTATACCCCCTCCCTTGGGGATCTCTTCAGTTCCATGGCTGTGAATACCATCTACACACGGATGATTCTCAGATATATACTGTGTATATCCAGGATGAAGCCCTCCTCCAAACTCCAGGAGCATGTATTTGGCTGTTTATTCAACATCTCTGCTTGGACACCTAATAAACACCTCTCACTTACCACATCCAAAACTAACTCTTCCTCATTCCCCAACCTGGCTCTTCCCACACTGTCGCATCTTAGAAAATAGAAACTCCACACTCCATATCCCATCCCTTGGCAAATTCTGTCAGCCACCTTCAAAACAAGGGCAGATTTAGAGATTCTGACCTCTTTACCACCCCCTCATCCCTCCCGAGACAGATCATATCCAGATGAGGGAGAAGGCCTCCTACTGGTCTCCTGGCTTCTCCCCTCGCGTCCCCATGATCCATTCTCAGTACAGCAGCCAGGGTGACCCTGGTAAAATTGAAGCCTACTCAAAACCCTCCAGTGTTAACTAACCATCTTGCTCAGATGTAAAGGCCAATCCTCACAGTGGCCTCTGAGTCATTCTATAATGTGGTCCTGTTACTTCTCTGTGCTCACTGCCTAATATGCTCTATCTTGCTCGCCTGCTCAAGTTGCACACCTCAGGGCCTTTCTTCAGCTAGAACACCTCCCCCTCATATTCCCATGGCTCACTCCCTTACTTGCTTCAGGTCTCTGCTCAAATGTCACCTTCTCGGTAAGGCTTTTTAAACTTAAGATTTTAAATTCACCTTTGCAGTAAGCCTATTTAAAATTAGAAATTCCCCACACACCTTCCCAGATTTATTTTCAATAGTTCTTTCATTAGTAATTGAAACATATATTCTGGTAACTTATTTTGTCTCCTTCTCCCCATCAGCATAAAAGATCCATGAGGACAGAGATTTTTGTTTGGCTCACTGCTGTATCCCATCACAGTGCCTGGCACATGAAAGGTATTGAGCAAATATGTTAAATGAGTTACTGAATATAAGTGCTTAGATCTCAGATGAGATTTTATGGTCCTCTGAAATGTGGTTCCAGCTTCACATAATACACACAGTGTCTTGCACTGTTGTTTTCCTGACCTAAACAGAAGTCAAATATAAAAGATGGCAAAACAGACTGGGATTTTATTTTGTTGCTGATTGTTACCTCAGTTTTTATGGCAGATCTAAAATAAGATAAAGCTGGGTATAGTGGCTCACACCTATAATCCCAGAACTTTGGGTGGCTAAGGCAGGAGGACTGCTTGAGCCCAGGAGTTCTAAACCAGCCTGGGCAACATAGTGAGACCCTGTCTCTCCAAAAACTAAAAAAAAATTACCTGGGCATGGTGGGTATACCTGTAGTCCCAGCTACTCAGGAGGCTGAGGTGAGAGGATTTATTGAGCCTGGGAGTTCAAGGCTGCAGTGAGCTGTGGCCCAGCCCAGGCCACAGAGTGAGACTCAAAATAAAGAAAGAAAAGAAAAGAAAAGAAATCCTTGAAAATAAAGAATAAAGAATAAATAGTGAAATGAAAAACATTAGTCAATACATTTATGGCTGGCTTGGAAAAAAATCTTCTGAGTCCCATGTTTCTATTTACCTACACCTTGGCCTTAAAACATGCTTGCTCTGCCCCTTTAAACTTGGGGCTTAGAGAATTTGTTTTAGTACAGATATTGATCCTAAAACATTCCATGAGACTCAGGGAAAATGTTGTGTGCACATCTTTCTCCATTCTAAAGCTCTCCTTTTATTCTATTTAACCTCAACTTCTACAACAAAGGATTAAATCTGAAAAGTACTAGGCCCCCAAAAGGGTGCTGTGTATGAGCAAGGAACAGTCCTTGCACAGAAACCGAAATGTGCCCAATGACGTCCTACTAAGGGGAGTAATCTGCCTTCAAAGTCTGCCCCAAGGGACAACACCTCTCCATGGTTTGAATATTTTGCGGGGTTTCCTTCTGTTTCCTGCTATGGACTCCTGCTGTCTTCCCAGTTCTCTAAGGGCATTACTGATGTTCTTCCCACCCATCATTTCTCAAGGCCAAGACATAACTAAACAGAGAGATGGGGCTGAGAGGCTGCTGGAGTATTTAAGATTGTAAAATTTAATAAGCATGCCTGAAAACAGTCATCTGCTATTAGAAGAATGCAATACCATTCAAAGTAATCTTCCAAACATCCCAAAAGGGAGGTGGTGTCTCACAAGTTACATGCCTGCCCTGCTCAATGGCACCACGTCCATACACTTTGAGTTCCTTCCTCCCCAGTGACTTCATCCCATTAGGGCCTTCGAATCTACTGTGTTTAGGAAACTTTAAAAGTTACTGGCAATTTTAGGGTAGACAATTTCAGATTAGAATATCTGAAAGGGGGCCAGGTATGGTAGCTCATGCCTGTAATCCCAGCACTTTGTGAGGTCGAGACAGGCAGATCATCTGAGGTCGGGAGTTCGAGACTAGCTTGGCCAACATGGCAAAACCCCATCTCTACAAAAAATACAAAAATTTGCTGGGCATGGTGGCACACGCCTGTAATTCCAGCTACTTGGGAGGCTAAGGCAGGAGAATCACTTGAACCCAGGAGGTGGAGGTTGCAGTGCACTCTAGCCTGGGCAATAGAGTGAGACTCTGTCTCAAAAAAAAAAAAAAAAGTATTTGAAAGGCATCAGGTGGTGGCTCACGTCTATGTCTATAATCCCAACCCTTTGGGAGGCTGAGACAGAAGGATTGCTTGAAGCCAGAAGTTCAGGACAAGCCTGGGCGACAGAGTGAGACTTCGTCTCGATAAAAAATTTAAAAATTGGCTGGATGTCGTGGTATGCATCTGTAGTCCTAGCCACTCAGGGGAGTGAGATAGGAAGATCACTTGAGCCTAGGAGTCTGAGGCTGCAGTGACCTATGATTGTGCCACGTCACTCCAGCCTGGGTGACAGAGCAAGGCTCCATCTCTTAAAAAAGAAAAGAAAAGAAAAAAAGAATATTTGAAGAGGATATATTTACAGTCAAAAACTATCAACCTGTAGTGGATTAAATCTGCACAGCGATGTCTCTTTTCCCCCAGGGCTTCACAGTGTAGGTGCAGGTGCTGGAGGGAGTAAGATGGTTGGTGAGACGAATCTAGGCCTAGGGATTTGCTGGACAGATAATAAATGTTATGCTCCATGTAATAAAATGTTGAGGGAGACAGGGGTGCCTTGTGAGAAAGCAGGGAAGGTGGATATGTATGAGGTCTAAGCCATAGCAGAGACGCGAAGCCAGGAGAGGAAGCTGTCGGGCTGGGGAATAAAACCTGGAGTCAAGTTAGAGCCATTAGAACACACATTCTCACATGGACAGATACCCATGGTAGAGAGTTAAAGGAAAAATGCAAA
The DNA here is from genome assembly GCF_009764315.1 of Trachypithecus francoisi. Lineage (NCBI taxonomy): Eukaryota > Metazoa > Chordata > Mammalia > Primates > Cercopithecidae > Trachypithecus > Trachypithecus francoisi. The sequence goes on from NW_022681463.1 coordinate 15,771,427, forward strand.
ATGTGGAACATAGTATGTTAAAACAAATAAGTGTATCTAATCTATTTAATATAAGCTTATAGGTGTATGAAAATTTTCAGGAAATTTTAATAAGCTGGAAGTAGAACTGCACGTTTATTATTATTCTTCTGCATCATTTAATTTTTTAATATGGTGATACATTATTATAATAAACTAATGTTTCTAAAAGCAAAAGACCATTGTTCTTTGTATATTAAAAACAATACTGCAGCTGGGAAGTTCCCAAATTAAGAATCTCCATTTACTGAATATAACAGATCCACTGACTTTTCCTAAGAATACCCACAAAGATTTAAAGATGTTTAACAAAACAAAAACTAGAAAAAAAATTTAAGTATCCAATAATTAGATTATAGTCTACCCATTCATATATTCTGTACTCTTTTCTTAGACATACTTAAGTATATGAATTCTTTAGGATAGTCTTAACTATTTTGTGTATGCTTTTCCCCATAGCAAACTATTTTCTTTTAAAACAGTAGGAGAATAGATACACAACAAACAGGGGCTATGCAATGTGGAAGGGTAATAGGCTTAAAAGATAACAGATTTAAGGCAAAAGAATTCTGAGAGATGATGAAGTACATATGTTGAAAAGAACACCTTATATTGTGCTTAGTTTGGTTTAACTGGTATTCAAAAATGTACCAAAGATGTTCCAAATACATTTTCAATCATCAAAATAGAAAGGTTAGGCCAGGCATACTGGCTCAAATCTGTAATCTCAACACTCTGGGAAGCCGAGGTGGGCAAATCACTTGAGTTCAGGAGTTTGAGACCAGCCTGACCAACACGGTGGAACCCCATCTCTACTAACAATACAAAAAAATTAGCTGGGCATGGTGCCATGCACCTATAGTCCCAGCTACTCGGGAAGCTGAGACATGAGAACTGCTTGAACCGGGGAGGCGGAGGTTGCAGTGAGCTGAATCTCACCACTACACTGCAGCCTGGGCAACAGAGCAAGACTCTGTCTGGAAAAAAAAAAGAAAAGAAAGAAAGGTTAGCTTCTAAAACACCCAATGCGGGAGCCCAGGAAGCATTATACATGTTAACAGAGAGTGTCTCTAGATACTGCTGGAAAACAGAGGGAAACAGTCATAGAGCAGCTGGGACAACCCCTCATGACTGGAAGGTGGGTTTCAGGACCCTCTGTAAAGGAGGCAGAGCGTCTGAGTCTTGCCCCTTAAGCCACTGTCTTATCTTCATAACATTAGTTGCATGAATGTCCATTAAGACAGACTTATTAATGACACATTGTGAGAAGGAGAAGGATCCTTCTAACTTTGATTTTAAGAAACTATTCCTAGAAGAAAAAGAGAAATGAACTCCTCCTTAGCAATGATAAGATGAGTTATCTCAGGCTTTTCTTAAATAACAAAAAGCAAAAGCTGTAAGTAAATAATTATTACGTAACACTAAATACAAACCTTATATGGTGAAGGTTCAATTCTTTCCCCAAATAGTACCTGACCAAGATTTTCAGATGGGCGCTTTCCTTCTGACGCTTGGCAAAAATCAAACCTGGGAGAAGAATACTTAAATTTTTACACATAAAAGGGAACAATGAAATATCAAACACCTAGCCGATCTTGAGAGCAGATTAGGTACTGATCATTCTAGTAGCTCTAGCAGATGAGTAAGAAATCTATCCATACCCCAAGTCCTATGTACCACATCTCCCCCCATAAAAAACACCTAAAATTGTGCCTTCGAATATTTTGTTTTCTAAATAAACATTCTCTTATTAGAATGCATATTATAGGATCTTTTAAATTGACTCATTATAATTTATTTTTGTTCACTCCAATAATAAAATGATTTAGATCCTTATTATCCAAACAAATTTTGCATAACTTATCTCCCTTCTATATCTAATTCAAACCTTTAATTAAAAATGATATTTCAGTAATGTATGTCAAGTCTACCTGCAGTTCTGTCTCATCTCAGTACACTGGCCAACACATCCCAATATGTGCAGTATGGCTAAACAGACTCCCTGTGAAGAGTGCTGTGGAGAAGATGTAGTCAGTCACCTATAAGATTCTCTGTGTTGTAATTCTCTTGTATTACTAATCGACTTTAATAAAGTTCTGTTTCAACATTACAGCTTAATTTCAGCTTTGCCACAGAAAATTAAAGGGCAGTTCTGTGCTCACCCTGGAATGATACTGGGTATACCTGAGATCAGTACGGTAATAGTAACAGATTACTGAGATTCCTAAAGAGGCAGGTAGATCTCCGGTGATTAAAAACAATACTGCAGCTGGGAAGTTCCCAAATTAAGAATCTCCATTTACTGAATATAACAGATCCACTGACTTTTCCTAAGAATACCCACAAAGATTTAAAGATGTTTAACAAAACAAAAACTAGAAAAAAAATTTAAGTATCCAATAATTAGATTATAGTCTACCCATTCATATATTCTGTACTCTTTTCTTAGACATACTTAAGTATATGAATTCTTTAGGATAGTCTTAACTATTTTGTGTATGCTTTTCCCCATAGCAAACTATTTTCTTTTAAAACTCTTAAATAGCACAGAAATTAGATTCAACTAAATTTTAGGAACAGTTTTAGACCCAATGTGGTATACAATGGTCAAATGAATAAAGGATATTCATGCAGCATTTTTCACAATATCAAAAAACTGGGCCAGGCATAGAGGCTCATGTCTGTAATCCCAGCACTTTGGGAGGCCAAGGGGGAAGGATCACTTGAACCCAAGAGTTTGAGACCAGGCTGGGCAACATAGTGGGATTCCATCACCACAAAAAATTAAAAAAAAAAAAAAATTAGCCAGGCACGGTGGCAAATGCCTGTGGTCGCAGCTATTCAGGCGGCTGAGATGAGAGGATCACCTAAGCCCAGGATGTTGTGGCTGCAGTGAGCCACGATGGCGTCACTGCATTCCAGCCTGGGCAACAGAGCAAGACCTTGTCTCAAAAACAAACAAACAAAAAACCTGGAAATAATCAAATGTTGGTAAACGGGAAATTAGTGAAACTAATTGTACATGAAATCTATACAATTTCTTTTTTTTTTTTTTTTTGAGACAGAGTCTTGCTCTGTCGCCCAGGCTGGAGCGCCATTCTCCTGCCTCAGCCTCCCGAGTAGCTGGGACTACAGGCGCCCACCACCACGCCCAGCTAATTGTTTGTATTTTTAGTAGAGACGATTTTTTTTTTTTTTTTTTTTTGAGACGGAGTCTCGCTCTGTCGCCCAGGCTGGAGTGCAGTGGCGCTATCTCGGCTCACTGCAAGCTCCGCCTCCTGGGTTCACGCCATTCTCCCGCCTCTACCTCCCGAGTAGCTGGGACTACAGGCACCCGCCACCTCGTCCGGCTAGTTTTTTTTTTTTTTTTTTTTTTTTTGTATTTTTAGTAGAGACGGGTTTCACCGTGTTAGCCAGGATGGTCTCAATCTCCTGACCTTGTGATCCGCCCGTCTCGGCCTCCCAAAGTGCTGGGATTACAGACTTGAGCCACGGCGCCCGGCCAGAGACGGGGTTTTACCATGGTCTCGATCTCCTGACCTCGTGATCTGCCCGCCTCAGCCTCCGAAAGTGCTGGCATTACAGGCGTGAGCCACTGCACCCGGCCGGAATCTATATAATTCTAAAATAGAAATAATAGCAGCCACTAAAAAGAGTGAGGTAGCTATGTATTGACATGGAAAGATGCCCACAATATATTCAATGAGAAAAACAAGGTGCCAATCAAAAATAATATAGTATGGGCCAGGTGCAGTGGCTCACGCCTGTAATCCCAGCACTTTGGGAGGCCGAAGTGGGTGAATCATTTGAGCCCAGGAGTTTGAGACCAGCCTGGCTAACATGGTGAAATCCGTCTCTACTAAAAATACAAAACTTAGCCAGACGTGGTGTCATGTGCCTGTAAACACAGGTACCTGGGAGGCTGAGGCAGGGGAATCACTTGAACGCCAGAGGCAGAGGTTGCAGCAAGCCAACATCGCACCACTGCACTCCAGCCTGGGCGATAGATACAGTGAGACTCTGTCTCAAAAACATAAAAATAAATATAAATATAAATACGATGAATCTACTTCTGTTTAAAACAAAAATGAATAAATGTGATTATATAGATTAGACTATTCAGAGAAAAAAATGTGGAGAAGTAGACATCAAAGTAGTTATTTCTGGGAACTGATTATGTGGGACATAAAAATTTTGTTTAAAAATATGTGGAGCTATTTATAATTTTAAAATGTTAAGAAAACAAAATACCTTTTTGTTCAGTCAGGTAAAAAAGGAAATTCACTGTTTAGTCAGTGCTTCTGTTGTATTACAAAGAAACATAAAACAAAGATCACATTTTTAACCACACCTTGGAAGAGTACACCTTAAAAAATATTTTCAGGCCGTGTATGTTTTAAAAATGCGTATCAATTTGTCCACAACTGTGAGAAAACAAAGTTCTCAATGTACAAAATTCTGAATTTTATATAAAAACCAAGCTGAAAAACTTACGCTGTGTATTCATAAGGAAGAACTGATTCCACTGAGTCAAGTCTGTTCACAAATAGTTCTATTTCGGCCTGAAAATAAGGAAACACAAAATTAGAATATAAACAACACAACATAAAGCCTTAAGTCATGCTTAGAACTGAAAAAGAATTTGACAATGTCTGAAGTGTAAAATGTTATAATTCCAGTCAACTTTAAACAATTCTCTTACAAATCCATTCACTGAGTGGATTTATATACATTTAAAATATACTACAATAGGGCTAGCAATGGTGGCTCACACCTGTAATCCCAGCCCCTTAGGAGGCTGAGGTGGGAGATCACTTGAGGCCAGGAGTTTGTGACTAGCCTGAGCAATACAGCGAGAGCCTGTTCCTACAAAAAAATTTTTAAATTTTTTAAAATTAGCTGGGCACAATGGCACGAGCCTGTATTCCTGGCTACTTGTGAGGCTGAGGCAGGAAGATCACTCAAGCCTAGAAGTTCAAAGTTACAGTGAACTATGATGGCACCACTGCATTCCAGCCTGGGTGACAGAGTAAGACTCCGTCTTAAAAATTTTTTAATAATTACTTTTAAAAATACAATAAAATAATTTTCAGAGTTGCAAATGTCTCCAATAGTTTTTAAATGCTTTCTAAATTTTCTAAAAAATTATTAAGATATTTTAACTAAAAGCATTCATCATATTAATATAGATGCTGTTTTTAAAAATCTGGTTTGCAAATTTGGTATTACACTCAGAAGCACAACAATTTTTATTTTTAAACACAATTTTTAGCATTTTCACAGCAAGCAACCAAGAAATGCTGCCAAGTTGGTTAGATATTTCTAGATCAACTATACTGGAATACAATTCCATGCACATGTGTACTCTTAAGCACACGGGGATAGACAACGACCACATGGTCTAACTTTGAAGGACCTCTTCCATCAATTTAAGAACAATGAACTACAAGGTAGTAGCAGTGAAGAAGGTGGCAATAACCAGATCAAGCTGAACATCAGGGTAGAGGGAGATAAGCTGTATCAACTTCCTGGGAAATATAGGCTAATTTTAAGCTACACTTTCCTAGTGAAGCTTCCAAAATTTCTCCCAGGTGTAGCTGAAGTTCTGCAGGACCCATAACGCTGACCCACCCTCTCAAAAAAAGAGCTCAGGCTACTCATGACAGAATTTACCAGCTGAGGAAGCCAGCAAGTCATGTGTGCCCTGAAATACTTTTGGTGCTAATCAAAAAATGACTAAGAGCTGTTTGGCTGGGACAAGTATTTATTTTATAGAGTTAGAGCTGTATACTGCCTGTGGACTAGTCATGAAGCTTCTGGGAGTGCCACAGAGCCACACTTGTCATTTTGATCTCACTTACTAGTGCTGTCAACAATCCTCTACACTTGCTAACATCCCCCAAAGCAAGACGAGATGGTTGGTGTACAATTAAAACAAATCAATAGTCCACTGCCAGCAGAAAGGCAGCAAAACACAGCAGGCAAGATTACAGGTTCTGTGGCCAGACTGCCTGGGTTCAAATCCCGGTGCTATCACTTGTCTAATTGTGTGACTGTGGTCAAACTATTAAACATGTCACTTTCCTCATGGGTGCTTTAGCTTCCTCATCTGCAAAATGAGGATAACAGTATTTCTCGGACAGGTGTGGTGGCTCATGCCTGTAACCCCCAGCACTTTGGGAGGCCAAGGCGGATCACCCAAGGTCAGGAGTTCGACACCAGCCTGGTCAACATGGCGAAACCCCATTTCTCCTAAAAATACAAAATTAGCCGGGTGTGGTGGCACATACCTATCATCCCAGCTACAGAGGAGGCTGGGGCAGGAGAACTGCTTGAACCCTGGAGGCAGAGGTAGCAGTGAGCCAAGATCACGCCACTACACTCCACCCTGGGCAACAGAGCGAGACTCCATTTCAAAAAAAAAAAAAAAACAATATTTCTCTCATAGGGATATGGAGATTAAATAAGTTAACATTTATAAAGTACTCCAAATAGTGCCTGACACATGAAATGCTATGCATATGTTAAAATAAAACCCAAAAAATTTAGTAATATTCAGAAGAAGGAAGTGTTCATCCACTAAAATGCTCACCCAATATTCATGCTATACAACAGAGGGCATCAGCCTTTGTATGTAATACCAAACACAGTATCATATGTGGCCCCGACACCTCTACTCGAGTGAAATTATAACTCAACGTCAACACAGCCTTCAACTCAGCTAAAAAGGTAATAGGACATGATACTGTAGCATGTAGTCTATCATGTAGACTATAGCATGCTTGAATTAACACAAATACATGTAACTGTTGTGAAGGCAAAGTTCCCATTTAATGGCTTCCTTTGCCAAAATAATTTCCACTAATTAGAAAGGGTCAACACTACTATGAAGATAAGTCAGAATTCAAATGATCCATTTAACCTAATGAAGACTGACAGGTCTCCAAAACACTAGTCCAGTTCCTATCTCTCGATTTCCCTCTAGGAAGGAATGTAGCTATTACACTCTACAGAACTTTTCTAAGTTTTGTGTTTCAAAATCTGTACAGCACTATCAACACATAAGCCATGTCCCTCTTGCTACGATTAAGCATATTCCTCACTCTCAACCTTTCTCAGCACGAAATGATTAAGCAAGACTCTGAAGCTAGGCTGCCTGGGCTTAAATGCTGCCTGACACTAGCTGTGTGATTCTAGGCAAGTTTCTTCACTTCCCTGTTCCTCAATGTTCTGATCTGTGGAACAGAAATGATAATAATCCCTACTTCAAGAAGTTTTTGAGAAGATTCAAGAGCAGCACCTGGCACAAAGTACCGTATTTACTACTACATAGCCATGTCCAGCAGAGTTTTAAGCAATGATGGAAATGTTCTTCAAATATGGTGGCCACCAGCCACATGTGGCTATTGGACACTTGGAATGCAGTCAATGTAGCTGAAGAACTGAATTTTAAGTTGTATTTAATTAAATGTAAATAGTCCCAGGAGGCTAACGGCCTCTGTGTTAGACCAGAAACAGAAAGAACAGCACAGGAAAGAACAGCATGCTGCTCAGCACCATTTACAGTCATGTGTCACTTAATGACAGGGATGTGTTCAGAGAAACATGTCATTAGGGGATTTTGTCATGGGACCATCACAGAGCATACCTGCACAAATCTAGATGGTGTAGCCTACTACACACCTCGGGTATATATATAGTGTGGTCCATCACATACTTAAACAACATGTGATTGTACTAAATATTGGGGGCAACTGTAACACAATGGTATGTGTATAGCTAAACACATCTAAACATAGAATAGGTACAATCAAAATGCAATCTAAAAGGAGAAAATGTTACACCTGCATGGGGCACTTACCGTGAATAGAACTTGCAAGGCTGGAAGCTGCTCTGGGTGACTGGGCGGTGAATGAATGTGAAGGCCTAGGACATTACTGTACACAACTGTAGACTTATACACTGTACACTTAGGCTATGCTAAACTTTTTTAAAATAAGGTAATTACGCTATGATGTCATAATGGCTATGATGTCAGTAGGCAATAGGAATTTTTAGCTCCATTATCATCTTGTGAGACCACCGGTCTGCTGTTGACCGAAACGTTATGTGGTTCATGACTGTATACAACATCTCTTCATCTATTTAACGCTTTTCCTCTAGTCACTACAATCTTTTCTTTTCCTGGAAAAACAACGCTAATTTTATTAGTCTATCTAAGAGGCTGGCAAACTTTTTCTGTAAAGGGCCAGGGAGTAACTTAGGCTTTATAGGAGGACACTGGGTCTCTGCCACTGCTGTAGTGCAAAAGCAGTCGTAGACACTACATCCACAAGTGAGCATGGCTGTAGCCCAATAAAACTTGCACTTACAGCACTGATATTTTATTCTCATGTAATTTTCACTCATCACTAAATATTACCCTTCTTTTCACTTTTTTCTCCAACCACTTAAAAATGTAAACACAATTATTAGCCTGAAGGCCCTACAAAAACAAACAGTGAGCTGGATTAGAATTCTAGTACATCCTTCAGCACTGTTTTCCAGGTATTTTTCAATATTATTTGAATTCAAATCTCAGAGGGTCCAACACAAGGCATAAAGTTTGAAAGCCTGAGGCCATGTGAAAAATTTTAAGACATTGTCTCAGGGCATATAAATTTTAGGGTAAATGTTTCTCCCATCTCTACCCAATTGATGAAGTAATACAAATTTTTGCTTAGCTTATGATGTCCTCTCTGAAGTTTCATGGGACAACTTTTGGCTCTAAGAGTCTAAGATTGAGGGAAAACATTATTCTCATTTTCTGCATTCTCTCCTGTCTCCTTGGAGTCTTAATCTTCTGAATCACCTATCTCCTTGTCGTGCCAGCTGCTCTTCTCAGGACCTTGCCCTATTCTCATATCTTTCTTAAAAGGCATGTCATGGAGAATCATAGCAGAGTTTAAGATTTATATGTTAAAGTTTCATGTAAGTACAGAATAACATTGTTACTTTCATTAGCCTTTCTACCCAGAAGCTTAAATTCTTCAAGGACAGTTCTTTATTTCCTTCCTATGTTCTAAACCGATAGCTTGGAGCTCATCATCTCAAAAACATGGTAACTGTTTCTCTTCAGATACACTTTCTCAATTTGTCCATGACCAAATTAATTTACTTTGTGCTGTCTTATAACAACTTGAAGAGGGCTTCTGAAAATCTATTTCCATTAGCTTTACATTATGCTACATATGGAGATTTGTACCACTGGCAAATTAAAACATTTCACGTGCATTCTCTTTTCTAAATTTAAAACCCAAATTAGCCTCAAGCAGCAGTCCTGGAAATCTCCACTGTCAGCACTCCCCATGGATTTCTCTCTCACTCCACCTCACTCAGCCCTTAAGCCAACCCACGCCACATTTCCTTTACATTTCATTTTAACCTTTAAAAAACAATCTTGTCAAAACTTTAGAAATAAAATTCATTGGCTCCTTCTAAAACTACAGCAAATCTTCCAGTAATTCTAGAAACCAGGAAAACTTCTTTTCCAGAAACCATGTTAATCTTCTTTATGTAACTTGGTGTCTTTTAAATCAATTACTATCACTCTTACTCCATTTTAGCACATAGCCCAAGGGGGGTTTCAAACCCTTTCCTCCCTTATTTTCTTATCTGCATTTATTAGTTTTTAATCCATCTACGTTTGGCATTTCATCTAATATCTAATACCCATTAAATTTACCTTATCTGTCAACCCTTCCTGATCCGATGAAGCAGCTTCCAATTCTCCTTCTTAGAAAGAATTGTATCATCAGAATGCTGGGTTCACTTCAAATCCTAGGTCTACTCTTACTAAGCGCTCTGGGGCAAGTAATAATTTTGAATATAGGAACTGAATGATGTAATAATAAAACAGAAAATAGTACACACAGAAGCTCGTCCATAATTGGCACATAATAACTATAACAAATAAACATAGCAGCTGTAATCTATTACCTTAAAGAAACTGGCCATTCCTGAGTCTGAATAAAGGTTTATTAGTATAAGGGTTTCTGTGAAAGGCTCTTCCTTCCTCTCGTCTCCCATTCATCCAAGTAGTGCAAGTAGGCTATTTCAGTGTTTTTCAAGAACACTAAGACAGACAGCCTTCTGAACCTTGTTAATGCCTATCCATTATTCTTGTCTTCTTCACTAGTCTAGGGAAAAGGAAGACAATAATTGCCATACACAATTCTGATAGTAGCCTTATGAACTAGAGATTCCTTGCTTCTTGAACACAAGGAAACGAGTTAAAAAGCTGGACTGCAGAAACAAAGTAGGTAAACTCAACTGCTGCTACCATAACTTTTTATTTCTGTTGACTTTATTCCTCTACATTTCTTCCTTCCTGTCTCTTCTGACACTTTTCCACACTACTTTTGTAAGAAAGTCTATCACAGATATCAACACTAAATTACAGACCTATTTTTGATGTTCGGCAAAGTAATCGAACACAGCTTGAATATTCATTTCATCTTGGCGTTCATAGCACTTTCATTCTTCCTTTTCTAAATTGTGAGAATCTGAAATTTTAAGAATTGTCATCTCACACATGCTGAGGAATGTGAAGTCAATTAAAATTAAAGTCAACCGTAACACAGAACATAGAAGAGAGTCATTTACAATAAATTTGTAAATATGCTACATTTGCAGTAACTCTAAATATCAACTCTTGCAGCAAGACAAAGAAATTTCAAAAGTATCGTAAGAATGAGAACCTCCTGATATAGCAGTGGAGCAAATGTTAAAAATTGGAAGAAAGGAAATGAGACTGCCGGGAGTTTATATGGTTTAAGAAAGGGCTTCAAGCTGAACCATGTGAAAGTACGCCACAGATGTCATGACATTCACCCCTATAAATACACAGATAAGACAAGTATGAAAAAATGTAAACGACTTGATTCTAGGTGGTCTAGGTGAGTAAAAGGTGATCATTACATTACTCTTTCAACTTTTTTGAATTTTGAAAATTGTCACAATTAAAAGCTGGAAAAAGGGCTTTAAAGTTGAGAGTAGACCTTAGTCTCACTGTAAAGCAACAGAAGCCAAATGAAAAACAGTAAGAAATAAAGATAAAAAAGTAAAATTTAGGGTGGAAAAATGTTCCAGGAACAGGAAAAATTATCTCAGAAGAAGCCAATTTATTACATAGGAAAAAATAGTAGAATTTGCAATATACTTGAAAACCAAAGAACATTCACAACAACAGATCCTGAAAACCATGAAAAACTCAATCAGCCAACACATGTATTTAATGCCCACAAAGTCCTATACTAGACATTTTGGATGATAAAATACAAATTCATGAACGCTTGCCTTCAAAGAAGTTATAGTCCAGATGGAAACACAAGGCATGTGATAAGTTTGAATATCTGTCCTTGTCTAAATCTTATGTCAAATTGTATTCTCCAGTGTTGGAGGTGGAGTTTGCTGGGAGGTGACTGGATCATGAGGGTGGATTCCTAATGAATGGTTTAGCACCATCCCTCTGGGTGTTATCCTCCTGATAATGAGTTATTGTGAGATCTGGCTGTGTGTAAAGTGTAGCACCACCCCCACTCTCTCGCTCACTGTAACGCTATGACACGGCCACTCCTGGGTCATCTTCTGCCTTGAGTAAAAGCTCCCTGAGGCCTCCCCAGAAGCAGAGAGATGTCGGTGCATGCCTGTATAGCCTGCAGAATCCTGAGCCAATTAAACCTCTTTCCTTTATAAATTACCCAGTCTCAGTATTTCTTTACAGCAATGCAAGAATGGCCTAATAAAGAAAGTTGGTGCCGAGGATGGGGTGTTGCTATAAAGATACCTGAAAATGTGGAACTGGCTCTAGAACTGGGAAACAGGCAGAGTTTGGAGGGCTCAAAAGAAGATAGGAAGATGAGGCAAAGTTTGGAACTTCTTAGAGACTGTTTAAATGATTGTGACCAAAACGTTGACAGTGATATGGACAGTAAAGTCAGGCTGCTGAGGTCTGAGATGCAAATGAGGAACTTACTGGGAACTTGAACAAAGGTCACACGTGTTATATCTTAGCAAAGAGCTTGACTGCATTCTATTAATGCCTGAGGGATCTGGGGAACTCTGCACTAAAGAGTGACAACCTAGTATATCTGGCAGAAGAAATTTTTATGCAGCAAAGTGTTCAAGAGGTAACCTGGCTGCTTCTAACACCCTACCTTAGCTGAAGGGTCAAATAAATGATTTAAAGCTGGAATTTATATTTAAACAGGAAGCAGAGCATAAACATTCAGAAAATTTGAAGCCTAACCATGTGGCAAAGAAAAAAAAAAGTTTTTTTCTGGAGAGAAATTCAAGTAGGCTGTGGAGTAACCATGTGCTAGAGATATCTGCATAACTAAAAGGGGGCCAAGTGCTAATATCCAAGACTACAGGGAAAGGCTTCAAAGGCATTTCAGAGACCTTTGCAGCAGCCCCTCCCACAACAGGCCCAGAGGCCCAGGAAGACTGAATGGGTTCATAGTCAGACCCAGGGCCCCACTGCCCTGTGCAGCCTTGGGATCCCAGCATCCAGGTCACTCCAGCTCCAGCTGTGGCTCAAAGAGTCCGAGGTACAGCTCGGGCTGCCATTTACAGAATACAAGCCATAAGTCTTGGGGGCTTCCATGTGCTGTTAAGCCTGCGGGCACACAGAATTCAAGAGTGAAGAATGCTTGGCAGCCTCTGCCTAGATTTCAGAGGATGAGAAAAACGGGGTGCCCGGGCAGAAGCCTGATGCAGGGATGGAGCCCCCACAAAGCACCTTTAGTAGGGCAGTGTGGAGGGGAAATGTGGTGTTGGAGCCCCATTCAGAGTAGCCGCCAGGGTACTGCCTAGTGGAGCTGTGAGAAGGGGGACATTGTCCTCCAGACTCTAGAATAGTAGATTCATTGGCAGCTTACACTCTGAGACTGGAAAAGCTACAGGCACTCAACAACCTGTAAGGGCAGCTGTCGGGGTTGAACCCTGTAAAACTACAATGGTGGAGCTACCCAAGGCCTGGGAATATTTACCCAGTGCCTATACCCACTTTGTGTCTTGGAAGTAAGTAACTTGTTTTTGCTTTTTTATTTTACAGGCTCATAGGTAGAAGGGACTTTCCTTGTCTCAAATGAGACTTGGGCTTGGGACTTTTGAATTAATGCTGGAGTGAGTTACGATTTTGGGGGACTATTAGGAAGGCATGATTGTATTTTGCAATATAAGAAGGGCATGAGATTTGAGTATTTTTCCCCACTCAAATCTTATGTCAAACTGTAATCCCCAATGCTGGAGTTAGGGCCTGGTGGGAGGTGACTAGATCATGAGGGTAGACTTCTAATGAATGGATTAGCACCATTCCCTTGGTGCTGTCCTCGTGATGGTGAGTTCTTGTGAGATCTGCTTGTAAAGTGTGGCACCTCGCCCAACAAAACACTCTCTTCCACTCCTGCTTTGACCACGTGACATGCCTGCTCCTGCTTCACCTTCTGCCATGAGTAAAAACTTCCTGAGGCTCCCCTTAGAAGCCGAGGGATGTCCGTGCCATGCTTGTACAGCCTGCAGAACTGTGGGCCAATTAAACCTCTTTTCTTTATAAATTACCCAGTCTCAGCTACTGAATCTCTGTGTGGTGTGTGTGTGTGTGTTGTTGGATTGCCTTTTTAAACAGTGTCTCGCTCTGTCACACAAGCTGGAGTGCAGTGGCACAATCATGGCTCACTGCAGCTGCCTAGACCTCCTGGGTTCATGTAATCCTCCTGTGGGCGGCAAGCCACCCAGGTGCCCAGGCAAAAAAAGACTGAGGGCATGAGCTGTTCCAGTATAATATATAAAATAACAAGAGTTCTACTAGATATAGATCACACATATGATTATATATGAATATCATTAATCATTAGTTTGCAGCAATTACTCTTTACTCCAATATTACAATAATCCTCGCTCTACAATCATAACCTAGGAAAAGCCAGGCCATACAGAGACAGGAGCTGAAGGGACATAGTGAAAAGTGACAAGAGTGAGAGCCTTCTGTTATGCCCAGGCAGGGCCACCAGAGGGCTCCTTGGTCTAGCGGTAACACCAGTGTCTGGGAAGACGCAGTTACCAAGCAGACTGTGGTCTAGCGGTAGCGTCAGTGCCAAGGAAAAACACCCACTACTTAGCAGACTGGAAAAGGGAGTCCCCCTTTCCCCGGGGGAGTTTAGATAAGACGCTACTCCTCCACCTCTTGTGGAGGGCCTGACATCAGACAGGCCCGCCCACAGTTATCCAGAGGCCTAACTGTCTCCCTGTGCTTCAGAGGTCACACTCCTAGTCTGCTTTCATGTTCCATACTGTACACCTGGCTCTGCCTTCCAGATAGCAGTAGCAAAATTAGTGAAAGTACTAAAAACCCGATATGAAGAAATAATGGCATAGGCTGTGTCCTTTCTCTGTCTCTCCGCCTCAGCTGCCAAACAGGGAAGGGCCCCCTGTCTGGTGGACATGTGACTCACGTGACCTTGTCAATCATTGGAGATGACTCACACTCCTTACCCTGCCCCTTTTGCCTTGTTTCCAGCACAGCCAGGAATTCGGGGCCACTACTGGTCTCTGTGTCTTGGTGGTAGTGGTCCCCCGGGCCCAGCTGTCTTTTATCTTTTTGTCTTTTGTCTTAATTTCTACAATCTCTCATCTCCACACATGGGGAGAAAAACCCACCAACCCTGTGGGGCTGGTCCCTACATTCTCCCACCTCAGCCTCCCAAGTTGCTGGGACTACAGATTCATGCCACCACGCCTGGCTAATTTTTGTATTTTTAGTTGAGATCGGGTGTCATCATGCCCAGGTTGGTCTTGAACTCCTAGGCTCAAGCAATCTGCCCACTATGGCCTCCCAAAGCATTGGGATTACAGGTGAGAAGCACTGCACCTGGCTGACTTTGTTTCCTTATCGTGAAAATAGCATGAGCTATATGAGGGCAATATCTGATTTATTTAAGGTCATTTTCCACTCTAAGCATCTTTATTCACCATCCCAAACAGTTAAATCCATCTCCTCCCAGAAATTTGCCTTAAATAGAGACAGACAACTCTAGATTATCACTGATGGGACTAGAAAGAGCTTCAAGGGTTACTTGCTTCACATTCACACTTTCAAACTGTCCCCACCTAGGTTATTTCAAGCATGCAAAGTTTTGACAACATGAAACATTTTAAGGAAGTTGCAGAATCCTAAGTCACTTAGAGAAAGCAAGATTGATTATAATCCTGCACTAAGAAATTTTTTATGGAAGTGGTTTTATTTAGAATTCTATAGTCTTCCTTTTTAAACTTCTCTCCCAAAGGTACAATTTTATTTCTAGTCCTAATCTGCTGATTCCATAACTGATCCCAGCTGTGGTCACAACTAGAGTCTATTTTTTTTTGTTTTAACAAGGTACACGGGCCACACCACAGGACTATACTTTTTCCCATTTCCTGGTTCCTTTGTTTCTGCTTTTATTCCACCTTATTCTGCTATCATCACATTTGTCCCACCCCACACCTACAATTGGATTTTCAAGGGAGAAAGAAATCTCAGTGAAGAAATGTGACTGTACAAGGATCATGGCAAATGACAAGTCACAAAAGGATTTGAGATATGGAGGCCATAAAAAAGGAAATCTATGGAAGCTGCAACTCCTTAACATTAGAGAAGTCCACAGTGGCGCATTCCTGAAGAAGGGAAGTCTTAACTCAGACACAATAAAAGTCTCAAGAGCAATGCTGGGACTCACAAATGCTTGTTTATGAGCTCTGAGTTATCCAACCAGCAATGCCCAGAAATTGATCTCCTAGATAATTACCTGGGTTATTTCCCCAAAGCCCTGAAAAATAAAATTTCAATTTTAGACTGTATCAACAAAAGAAGTAAATACAAAACCTGACTACTTAAAAATTACATAGACACGTCAAGGCTGCAATGAACTATGACTGCACCACTGCAGTCTAGCCTGGGCAACAGGGCAAGACTCTGTTTCTAAAAAATAAAATAAAATGAAAATTACATGTAGTAGATATAGAGTGTTTTCTGGAACTGTCAAAGTCCAGGGTGATAAGGGGTCAGGGATCCCCGGGGAGAGGCAAAGAAGAAGAGTGCTCAGAGTAGAAGGCTGTGGCCAAGAGCCTAGGCTTTGGACTCAGTCTTGGGTTTGTTTGCATCCTGGCTTTACTACTTACTAGCTTTGTATACTAGAGACAGCTACTAAATCTTACTGAGCTTCTGTTTCCTCATCTAAATATCATAGGGGTGTTATAAAGTTTAGCTAAGGCATATACAAAACACACAAAACGTAGTAAACAGGTTTGAAAAGTGAGAAGAGGAGCAAAAAAATAAAAAATTCACAAATTTCCTCCAAAGCCTTTTACAGATAGGTAATTTTAATGAAAACAGAATGAAACTGTTGGACACATGTAAAGCAGCTACAATTAACTACAAAACTTACTGAGACACCATGGTGACAGAAAACTACAGGAGAGAATAGGGAAGTAAGGGTTTGGGCAGCTGGGGTCTAAGGTTGACAGTGCACAGACCAATCTCTGTAGTGATGTGTGTCTGTGTGTTTGTGTTGGGGGTGTGAGGTGTGGAACGTATGTCTGATTTGTTTCAGATGTTCCAGTTTACACCTTTGGAAGTTCAAGTTTACACCCACCTTGGTGAGGGGCCACAGGCAGAAAGAGACAATTTTGTTCATAGACTTCTGTTGCTTTCTTCATTCTAACTCTCAGATTGACTATAACAAACAATCACAGTCTTAAAATAATCTTACTTAAAAATTTAATTTCTGAAAGGCAAACTTTCTCAGTTTCACACACCTTTTCAGAGGAAGAAGAAACAATTGTTGGAATGTGTATTTACCATAGTCAAAGTAAGTCCTTCCAGTGCCAGATTTCAGATTTGAAACAGGAACACCCAAACACTAATGAGTTTCCAGAAGCTAAGAATCAATGCTCTTTTTTTTTTTTTTTGAGACGGAGTGTGGCTCTGTGGCCCAGGCTGGAGTGCAGTGGCCGGATCGCAGCTCACTGCAAGCTCCGCCTCCCGGGTTCACGCCATTCTCCTGGCTCAGCCTCCCGAGTAGCTGGGACTACAGGCGCCCGCCACGTCGCCCGGCTAGTTTTTTGTATTTTTTAGTAGAGACGGGGTTTCACGGTGTTAGGCAGGATGGTCTCGATCTCCTGACCTCGTGATCCGCCCATCTCGGCCTCCCAAAGTGCTGGGATTACAGGCTTGAGCCACCGCGCCCGGCCGAATCAATGCTCTTATTCCAGAGAAAACTATGAGAACGTGAAACTAAATATCGATAAATATTTATCACTATACCAATAAATACACATACTAATTATCATTTTTTTCTTTAAATACTTCAAAATCTTCAAACTACTTCTATGGTAAAATTAAAACAGGTACATATATATTTATTCTGTGTCTGTTCAGATCAACATTCGGACTACTTTCTTAAATTTGACTCATTCCAATATTTATATACGACTGCTCCCAGAATACAAACTTATAAAATGCTTCTAAAAATAACTACCAAGAAAGGAAAGTATGATTATTTTCTTTTTTATTAAAAAGTTGTTAAACTAATTCATTTAAACATTGTTTTTAACCACTAGGGGGTATAATTGGTCATTTTTCCTTACAGCAAAGGAAAAAAAATCTTAATCTTTCATCTGAGAACATAATCTATCCATCAAACAGTAAAAAAGTGGCAGAATTAACGTTTTGGAGAATACTATTTTTAGTTGTTAGGTCTGAATTCTGGTTGACAATCCAATAATTACTTGAAAGTTAAAAGCAGCAAAGGTGAACTGCTCACTATCTCCACCTCTTAGCCATCAGAATGCCACTTGGCACACTAAGATTTGATCTAAAGCTAAAAAGCACAAAGCTAACTGAAATAGCCAAAACTTTTACAAACAAAATTAGAACTGCATATTTTACCCCGGAAGATCTATTCACTTATAATCAGGCCTTTATTCTACTTATTTCAGTCATACAGTGTCCCCTGATGTGAAGAAAGTAAAGCGAATTCTACAGGAAAGGAATACCATAGCTCAATCTTTTATTACTATGGTTTCAAAACCTAACAAAATAAGGCAAATAAAATAAAAACATTAAAAGACACAGAAACTTCAATAGCAATGAAAGCAAAGCATTTAAAAAGTGTACAGGCTGGGCGTGGTGGCTCATGCCTGTAATCCCAGCACTTTGGGAGGCTGAGGTAGACGAATTACCTGAGAGCTCAGGAGTTCGAGACTAGCATGGCCAATGTGGTGAAACTCCGTCTCCACTAAAAATACAAAAACTAGCCAGGCATAGGGGGTGGCAGGCGCCTGTAATCCCAGTTACTCAGGGGGCTGAGGCAGAAGAATTGCTAGAACTCAGGAGGCGGAGGTTGCAGTGAGCCAAGATCGCGCCACTGCACTCTGGCCTGGGTGATAAGAGCGAAACTCCACCTCAAAAAAAGAAAAAGTCTTAGGGACCATCAAATTGATATGAAAGTGATAAATAAAAATTAAAATAATGTGGCAAAACAAGGTATTATTTAGTTAAAGGCACTGTAAATCAAACCTATCGTTGTTGAAAGAAATCTGGCAATACTACACGGAACTAAAACACTTCTTATCTTTGCCCAGAATTTTATATTTGGGGATATGCAAATAATTACTGCTAAATACACTGTAGCAGAGCTATTCATAATAGAGAAAAACTGGGCCCAATCTAAATGCCCTACAAGTAAGAATGGTTAGGCAAACCATAGATAGTACAGGAACAAAATGAAATAGTATAGGCTATAAAAAGCAATAAGAATGTGCACCACCTCAATATCCAAATGCATGTGCATGTAAAATAAGTTAAAAAAAGGAGGCCATGAAAACATACAGTATCTATGAAGGCTAAGATAATTAATCAGAAGTTACAGCAACATAAATCGAACTGTATGTTCACTGGACTCCTGTTTCTCTGCTAGTAAATTCAACATAAGATAATTTTTAAAGAGAGAAAATTACTAAATCCTCAGGGTTCTTCTGATTCTCTGTCAATTTACATCCTGAGGTAAATGCATGAGAGAAACTTTACAGTACATAAAAACACTCGACTACCTAAATTATATATAAGTTGAAGATATATTTGTTTCATCTCTACACTATCACAACAATGACAAATATTGCACTTTTCCTCTAAGAAATGCAAAATACCTTTCAAGGGGAATATGTCATAATCAAATATGATTATCCCTATTTTATAGATGGAAAAACCGTTGGTAATAGTATCAACGACCTGCCGAATTTATCCAACTTCAGATTCACTAACTTAACAGCATCTTTTGGAAAGAATCATTTCCACTTCACGACTCTCATTTCTAATTTTTAAAAGAAGTTCCTTCCACTTTTCTGAATAATGTATACAAGACTGTCCTTAACAAATACGAAATGGATGAGGATAAATTATTAATATCCCGATTGAAGTAATACAAATTTCAACTGTTTACTGTTATTTATAGCATCTTCTTTGAAAGGCAAAGAAAAGAAACATTAAAGTTTATTTCAAATTCTCTACACCAGTTAGCCATATCGTAGGAAAAATGCTGAAAGTACACCCTCCTGCTCTTCTAAGAGTTGTTTCCATTGACCAAACATGAGTGTAGCTGGCGATAAAGATAAAAATCCAAACATTTCAGAAAATGATCTACTCTGCCTGTTTTATCCCTATACCCATGAAAATTTAAAATCCAAAATGACCCCCAAGATTAACCAAAAAACAACTGTAATACACAACCTAGCCACTTACCAAAGGACCTGTTGAGAAAACAATCATCTAACTGGCAGACCACCTGTAAGTTTCACTTATTCATTTTCGAAGTCCATCTCAAATGTCACTTCTTCTTCTTTTTTTTTTTTCTTGAGACAAAGTCTCGCTCTGTCGCCCAGGCTGGAGTGCAATGGCACAATCTCAGCTTACTGCAACCTCTGCCTCCCGAGTTCAAGTGATTCTCCCTGCCTCAGCCTCCCAAGTAGCTGGGATTACAGATGCCCGCCACCACGCCCAGCTAATTTTTGTATTCTTAGTAGAGATGGGGTTTCACCATATTGGCCAGGCTGGTCTCAAACTCCTGACCTCAGGTGATCCGCCCACCTCGGCCTCCCAAGGAATTACAGGCCTGAGCCACCACGCCTGTCCGTGTCACTTCTTCTACAGAACTTTCCCTAAAGACTCTAGTCCACAGATGTTTCCTCATTTGTGTTTTAGAACACTTTGGACATCATCCTGTATATCAGATTTCAATAATCTGTTAATCTGTTCATAAACTTATATCCCTTACTTTGAGGTTCCTAGAGGGCAGGAAATATATTTTTCATCTTTGAGGCACTAGGAATAGAATATACAACTGCTGTTAAAATTAAAGACCAAATACTAGGCTTTGAAGGTTGGTTACTAAAATATTTAATGGAAAAACCAGTGTACTTGCAAGTCTAGATCTCCCTTCCACTTGGAAGCACAACAGTCTTTCAGTCAGAATCCTCAAAAAGGAGTAAAAGTTTCTTGCACTGCAGAGTATAAACTTAAGTACTGAAACGTTAACTGCTGACTTGGGTACACCTTAAATATCCTTACATATTTTTTCAGATACAAGGTTTTGTACAGATGTATAAACATGTCATTCAGGACAGCTGACAACCTAAAAAGAACTACCAAATGTTATGAAAAATTTAATAGCTTATCTAATGCCCTAAAATAACCTCAAAATTCACAGCTATAGTAAAGCTAGCAGTAATAAAATAAACACTAGCTTTAAAAAAATCAAACATAATAAATAAGCCTATTTATAGATTGTAAAAGTTTGTTGAACGATTATTTGAATTGTTAAAATCATTAAAGGCTTCAAAGAGATCCTCATCCCCCAAATGTTAAGTTTTAAATAAACTTAACAAAATAGTTGTGTATGAATACTGTAAAGCCCTACACCATATAACCTAAAAGCAGGTTACTTTACTTACGCCTCTTTTACTAGCAATTAAACTGAAAACCTTGGGTGTGAATGTTGTAAGAGATCAAAGTTTTCAAGACTTGCCCTAGGAAAATACCAGATTCTCCCATCATTTTAAATGTTTAAAACCATCTAAGAGAAACTAAATAGTGAGATCTCGTATCTTTTTTTGTGTATTAATATCTTTTACACTTAAAAGTCAGAAATCAAGTGTCTCAACCATTACAGCAACTCTTTATTAATGCAGTTTGTGCGGTTCTGGGTGTTATACTCCACAAATAAGGAACCAACTTCCAATTGTGATGCGAGATATCAAAGTCCTAGAAAGAACAAGCTCTCCTAACCAACCAGGAGGGTCCAGGAAAATGCAGTTCAACAGGAAGCAATGAAGTTAAAAGCTAATGGAAATTGTAACTAGGCTGAGTGTTGCTCACATGCAGGGAGTCGGTCACCCGCTTCCTTAGCGTCCATGATACAGGGCTGTGAGCGAACACGCACGCGTGGACCTGCATGCATCCAACTCCAAAGCTCTGAGGCGTGAAGCCCAACTCCAAGGGCACTCCACACGGTCCGTGTTCCAGGAAAACTGAATACAGCTGCTCGTGCTACTTGGCCCGCACGAGCGAGGAGAGTCTGAGGCCCACTGAGTCCTCCAAAATCTACCCTTGCAAGGGCTGTTCCAGAACCCCCCACCCACAGCCCGGTCGACCCCAAAAGCTTCTGGGGAAACTCGACCCCACCCACTGCTACACCCCCTTCCCTCACTCCCACCCGAGGATCAGCTCCCCCGGATAGGGGCGACTTCCCTTTCCGGCAGCGTATCAGGGGGCTCGTCAGGCCTCACCCACCTTGCACTCGTCGCTCTTTTTGTCTTCGTCGCAGAAGTTGACAGGCGCCAGGCCGGGCAGGTAGAAAGCGCCGCTCCGGCGCGGGCCAGGAGCCGCCCCCAGCAGGAGCAGCAACAGCAGCAACAGCCGCGGCCACCGAGGTGGAGACAACACCGGCAGCCTCGCGCTCATGATAGCTGTTTCGGGGAAAGGGCAATCAAGCCTAGGGGGTGAAGAGGGAAGGAGGGGTGGGGAGGCTCGGAGACCACTACAAGGCCGCAGGGGATAAAGGAGGCCGGCCCCGGGACAGCTAGTTCCGGTTGCGCTAGGAGACACCCTGGGTCCCGCAACAGAAACCGAACCGGACCGCGACAGAGCATGCGCATCGCCGTCTGCACATGCTCAGTGAGAACGGTTGCAGGCACCAGGAGTTGTTTCCGGGAGGGAGCCGGGGCCAAGTCCACTTTCCGGGTTTTCCGCGCGCCAGCTGGGGTGGTTACCGGGAGAGCTGTTCCGGCGCTCACGTTCCAATTACGAATTACAAATTCCGATCCAGAGCTCCCACGCTTGGGGGCCGTGGAGCGCTCGCCAGCCGCTCCCGTTTGCTGCTGGGTCTTACGAATTTCTCATATCCATCATACGGTTTCTTTATCACACTGTCCGCGGCACGCCAGTCCCTATGACAGAAAGCACCTGCTGATGGAGACGGAGTTGGTGGCGGAGGGGAAAAGTTCGGGAGACACCTGGTTGGGAGCAGGCTAAGGAAACAAATGGGGAGGAATTAGCCGCAAATCCTCAAATAGACAGCTACTCAAAGGCATCTTCACGGACAGTTTCCAAGCATTGGATGCAGTGATGCATTCCTGCGTTGGGCAGTGATTGTGTGCACACATCTCTTTAAGGGAGAGTGGAAATGGGGTGGGGAGGAAAATGGGAGTAGAATAGACGGTAGCGTTGACATTTATTTTCTTCAAAGGAAGACCCGAGCACACCTGAGAGCTCAGTGAAGAAAGTAGTTGTGGCGAATCGGATTAATATGGTATGATCACCCTTTAGCAAGATTCTGTCACTTTTCCCACTGATGATGCTATATGGTGTCCGCTTGTGTATGTGCACACGTGTGTGTGTGTGTGTGTTGCATCTTCTGAGTATTTTTCAAGGAGAAACTTTTTAGTGATCTGAAAAAGTCAATTCAGTTGGCCACTAGAGTTCAATCGAAAACTTCGGAAGAGTGCATCATCTTAAAGTATATGAGAGAATCACAACCTCCAGCTCAGAATTCAAGAATAGGCAAGCTTGTGAAACAGTAAACTCAGAAAAGTTTAGGGCCGGTGAACTCCTATTTAAAGTTATTGCAGGTGTTTGTACGTTTTTCCCAGGGAAGGTTTATAACTTTCATCAGATTTTCAAAGGGACATAGGACCCTGCAAATTGATCCATATAGTGGGGTAGCCAAGTTAATCAAGAGAGAACTGGGAATTAGAGAAGAACGTTCATCTTAAGGTTGTTGTGAAGATTAAATGAAAAATGGAGGCAAAGCGCTGAGCACACGGCTTGGCCCAAAGAATGGCACCTTTTTTTTTTTTTAAATAACAAAAACTAATCCGGTAGGGCCTGAACAGAAAACTGTGCCTAGGTGGCTTCCCTTTCACGTCCTCTCACTCAAATAAATCAACATATTCGCTGAACTTAGGGCTAGGGAAAAATTAAATATTCTGTATTTGGAAGTCATGGAGATTTCCAATACAACAAAAGGAAGCAGACATTTTCTCCAGATAGGAAAGAGGAGGAAACAAACTAACATTTTTGCTCATTATATTCTTTTTCTAGCACCCCTAAAACTTGACCTTCATTATATGTCACTGCCCTCATCCCAAACACATCCTCTCCCAGTTTTCCAGGAAACGGCATCGCTGCCCATCTCTTCTCAGGCCCCAACCCTGGAGGAGAACCTAAATTTCTCATTTCCTCACTCCCTACCTCCCGTCCTTCGACAAGTCCCGTTGGTTGGGGTGCTAAACTGTGGACTAAATTCTTTCAGTACTTTCCATGCCCACAGCTACCACCCTGGTCCAAGCCAAATTCTTAGTTGCCCTGGACTTCTTACTGCAGAAGCCTCTCAGCTTCCACTCTTGGCAAAAACCTTGAAATCTCTTAATACCACTCGTCTGCTTAAACCTCGGCATCCCACATGTACCACTATCAGGAAGGATCACGTTTGTTTGTTTGCTGTCTCAGTCCCCCATTTATATGTAAGTTCCACGGGTAAGTGCCTGCCCCTACATCCCACACCTCTACATCCACAGAGCCTAGAGACCCCAGGCGCGGGGAAAGTACTCCAGGACCATCACCGGCCAGGCCACACGACTGCTGGGTCTAAATTTGGAACCGGACTTTCAAAGCTGAAATAAACCTGAGGTTTTCCAGAGGCATTTAACCTCCTTTTACAGCCAAGGATGCGCCTAAGAAAGGGGAGTGACTTCCTGCAGTAACGCAGCCACTCTGGAGACTGAGACCACAGCGACTTGGGAGTCTAAAAGTCTGCAACCTTTTCCACTCCAAAGCTCGATGTTTCCTCAATCCCCCGGGCTCAGCATCAGCAAAAACCCGGAGAAGCGGAGCCTTTCTCAATGAAAACGACCTCCAGACTCTTGCTAGCGACTCCATCGGTGCGCGTATCACGCACGCGCAGGGCCGGCCGGCCGCACCTCGCCAACTCCTATTCGGACACGTCATCAAGGTCGGCCAGGGTCCGGTGGGAGGGGCCAGGGGCGGGGCTCGGACGCGGGGCGGAGGGGTCCCCTCACTTCCGGATCCAGCCTCTCCTGGCCAACGTCTCACTTTGGGTTCCTCGGTTACCTGGCGGCGGTGTCTACCCGGCGCCGGGGCGTGGCGGAGAGAGATTGCCCCGCCCTCCACGCAGGTCACAAAATGGAGGACCTGCGTTGTGGGTGTTGGTGGCCTGGGCGTTGCCATGCCGACAGATGAAAGTTAGAGTGGCAATTCCAGTTGCAAACTGGAAAGAAATGGAGTGTTTCCTTCATTTTCCCCATGATCGTGAAGGTCCTTTTCTCAAAGTACTAATACTTTTAATGGGACTGTAAAACTTGAGGGTTATGACTTTCTCCTCTCCTCTGCTTCAGATTGCATTTGCCAACTCTGATTTACCGCCAATAGTATGGTGGTGTTATATTCGTAGAGACAGAAAGTAGAGCAGTGGTTGTAGAGTCTAGGGAAGGAGGGATGAGGATTACTGTTTAATGGTATAGAGCTTCAGTATGGGTTGGTGAAAAAGTTAGGATGAATGGTGATGACTGCACAACAACGCAAATATGCTAATGTCACAGAAGTGTACACTTAAAAATGGTTAGACGGTAAGTTTTCTATTATGTATATTTTACCACAATTTTTTTTTTTTTTTTTTTTTTTTTGGTTGCAACAGAGCCTCTCTGTTGCCTAGGCTGGAGTACAGTGGCTCGATCTTAACTCACTGCAACCTCTGCCTCCCAGGTTCAAGCGATTCTCGTCCTCAGCCTCCCAAGTAGCTGGGATTACAGGCGCCAGCCACCATGCCCAGTTATTTTTTTGTATTTTTAGTAGAAATGGGGTTTCACCATGTTGGCCAGGCTAGGCTATTCTCAAACTCCTGACCTCAGGTGATCCGCCTGCCTCGGTCTCCCACAGTGCGGGGATTACAGATGTGAGCCACCACGCCCGGCCCCACAGTTTTGTTGTTTGTTTACATTTTTTAATGGCATTTGTTTTGTTTTGTTTCTTGTTTTTGAGACGGAATCTCGCTCTGTCACCAGGCTGGAGTGCAGTGGCGCCATCTTGGCTCACTGCAACCTCCGACTCCCTGGTCCAAGCGATTCTCCTGCCTCAACCTCTCGAGTAGCTGGGATTACAGGCACGCACCACGACGCCCAGCTAATTTTTGTATTTTTAGTAGAGATGGGGTTTCACCATACTGGCCAGGATGGTCTCGATTTCCTGGCCTCATGATCCGCTTCAGCTTCCCAAAGTGCTGGGGTTACAGATGTGAGCCACTGCACCCAGCCTAAATGGCATTTGTTTCTTCTACTCCTTTCTGCCAGAATAATTTGGACAACCTTTTCTGAGTTTCCCATGACTTCTGTATAAGATTGTCGGATATAGCAAATAAAAGTACAATATGCCCAGGTAAATTTTAATTTCAGATAATCAATGAAAAATAATTTAAGTACATTCCAACTATTCCATGCAACATAGGGTATTTTACCTGATCACCCTACTTTTCTGTCAAGTTAAAATTATTAGCAAAACTGCTTCCATTTTCAGGAAGTGCACACTGTACTCTACTAGTGAGGTAGGAGAACAGGGTCTGGAAGCAGGGAACCTAAGGCCGTTTCTCACTGACTTCCTAGAGCCATTTGGAAAGGAAAACCCTAACTTTCCACTCCTAAGTAACAAAAGGCCCAGAGGCCACTCCCTTTGCAAACCCCTACATTTTCTGTGCTGCAGCTGGAAAATTGAAAGTACCTCTGATTGATTGCTTTCTGCAACTAATCAGATGTTTGCATAGAGTGTAACTTTGTAACTTCACTTCAGCCTCTGATTGGTTGCCATCCCCAACCAATCAGACTGATTGCGGGCCAAGTCTTCCTTTGCATAGAAGTGCAACATTGTAACTTCTCTTTAGCCTCTGATTGAGGGCCACCACTTCATTTACCTGGGGTGAGCACCAAGTAAGTGGCCAATGGGAAACCTCTAGGGAGTATTTGGACCTGGCAAGATTCTGTATCTGGGGCCCTTGAGCTGCTGCCTGGCCTGCTCCCACACTGTGGAGTGTACATTCACTTTCAATAAATCTCTGCTTTCCTTCCTTCGTTCTTTGCTAGCTTTACTGTGCGTTTTGTACAATTATTTGTTCAAAACGCCAAGAACCTGGACAACTTGCTGTCCGCAACCAATGAGACTGACTGT
Organism: Trachypithecus francoisi; assembly: GCF_009764315.1. Classification (NCBI taxonomy): domain Eukaryota; kingdom Metazoa; phylum Chordata; class Mammalia; order Primates; family Cercopithecidae; genus Trachypithecus; species Trachypithecus francoisi. The sequence continues at coordinate 15,798,251 of NW_022681463.1, forward strand.
GGGCCGAGTCTTCATTTGTATGGAAGTGCAACTTTGTAACTTTAGCCTCTGATTGCTGGCCACCACTTCATTTACATGAGGCGAACACCAAGTAGGATGGCCAATGGGAAACCTCTAGCGGGTATTTGGACCTGAGAAGATTCTGTATCTGGGGTCCTTGAGCTGCTGCCTGGGCTCACTCCCACACTGTGAAGTGTACTTTCACTTTCAATAAATCTCTGCTTTCCTTGCTTTGCTGTGCGTTTTGTCCAATTCTTTGTTCAAAACACCAAGAATCTGGACAACTTGCAGTCAAGACCCTCTACTGGTCTGGCGAGCCAGGTAGGAGGGAAGCCTAAAGTTTGGGATTTATTTTTCTCCTTTCTTCTTCTCCTCTCTGCTACATACAGGGGAATCTTTCTCTCTTTTCCTTTCCAACTCGGAACTCGCGGTGGACAGCGCCTAAGCACGGCGACAACTGCAAGTTTCTGGCCAGAGCGTCTCTCCAGTGAAACTGAAAGGCCTCCATGTGGAAGCATCTGACTAACACTGCCGGGTTGGGGTGAGGGACCTGAGTCCTTTTCCTTGTTTCTGTTTTTCCGAGTCCTATTCCTTTTTTCCTCCTTCTGAGTTATTTTCCTTTTTTTCTTTTCCAGTCTTTCAGCGGCTGTTTTCTAGTAGCTCCTTGGCAATTGAGGGGAGCTGGCCGGGGCCACTCTCTGGTGTTGTCTGAAGGGCAAGGAGTGAACAGGGATGACTGCCCTGCCTCGAAGAGGGAAGGATTCTTTTCTGTCCCTTCCAGCTATAGTCCCTGATCCTTACCTGTGACGCAGTTGACAGCAGAAGCTCATCCTGGGCGAACTCACACACATTTCAGGCGACTTAAACCTTCTTTTCTTATGCTAAATTCTTCCCTTCCCCTACTTATCTGCTTAAAGGACAGACTGCAAAAAAGTTATACAAGTCAGAGGGTCTGGGCATGTCGGAGGTGGTCTGTGTGGGGCATGGGGGGGGGGGGGAATTCATGAAAGGGAACTTATTGCCTAAATTTAAAGGGTTAAAGGGTTGCTTTAAGTGAGATAGAAAAACCTTAAGGAAAGTTCATAGTAGGTCCTCAGTGGTGGAGGGACCCATCCCAGAGCAGTGCCAGCCCCCATTTAAGGTCAGAGACATCTGACAGACTAAATCAGGGCCCTAAAGTAGCGACGCCCCTGGGAACTCCAGTCTGGGTTCAGAATTTTTTCAGGGGGATGCCCTGGGTAAAGTTTGGGTCACCTAATGGGCCCTCTACTTTTCAAAGTCCTCTTCTCTTTTCCAGACCACTATGGGCAACTCTCAATCTATTCCACCTCATTCCACTGTGGGCAATTCTAGACCTATTCCACCGGATTCCTCACTTGGCTACATCATCCACCATTGGAATCAATTTGACCCTGACACTCTAAAGGGAAGATGTATAATTTTTTTTTTTCAATACTGTTTGGCCCCAGTATGAGCTTCCAAGCCCCCAACAATGGGCAGTCAATGTCCAAAGTCATGATAGCCTTAATTATGACACCATCCTGCAGTTGGACCTACTTTACAAGAGACCAGGAAGATGGTCAGAAGTCCCATATGTACAGGCTTTTATGATCCAATATCAAAAACTTAACAATCTGTGAAACTCCCAGAACCCACCCCCCAAAGGAAAGTGCTAAGGCAAAACTAGATATTATATATCACCCCCTTTTATGAGGGCTAGCTGTCTCTCAGGGTGAACAGCAACCACCCCCACATAGCCCCTTGCCAAGTGCTCCTGAGGCTAAAACCCAGGAGCAAACACCCTACTAAATCCCCGTCACATTCGAAGAGGAACGCCATATTCAATTCTCTCTCCAGCCCTGCTACCTCTTAGGGAAGTAGCAGGAACCAAGGGGCCAGTCCTAGTGCAGGCCCCCTTCTCTGTAACTGATATATACAGTGTAAGGAAAAGCTAGGAAGCTATTCTGAAAATCCTAGGAAATTTACAGATGGGTTCCAACCTTTCATCTTAGCCTTTGATCTCTCATGGAGAGATGTTCAATTCATTCTAGCAACCTGTTGCACACCCTCAGAAAAGGAATGAATCTTTGAGGCCACCCACCCGGAAGCAATGAATTATTTGCCAAAACCCTCAGGGCAATCCCCCCGGCCCAGACACAGTTCCCACTATCGATCCTAATTGGGACTATAACATTCCTAAGGGAATGAACAAGCAGGATAAATTTCTTGGAGGAATGAGAAAGGGAATAACTAAGGCAGTAAACTATGATAAAGTAAGGGAGGTTACACAAGGCAAGGAGGAAAATCCAGCCATGTTTTATGGCAGGCTGGAGGGAGCCTTTAAAAAATATACTAATCTGGACCCTCCTCTCCCGAAGGCAAAATATTAATAGCACAGTATTTCATTGGCCAATCTGCCCCAGACATTAGAGATAAGCTCCAAAAGCTACAGATGGGGCCACAAACTAATCAAAATCAGCTTATTTATATCACATTTATGGTTTATAACAATCGTGACCTGAAGGAAGGAAAAAGGAAACAGAGTAAACAAAATGGCAAGCCAAAATTATGGCATCCGTCATTGGCGATGCCCTCAATGTCCAGAGTGTCTAAGGGAAACCCGAAGGGCCATAAAGATAATGCCAGCAAAGGCTCTTGCTTCAAATGCAAGAAAAGCAGACATTGGACAAAGGAAGGTACTAAGTCCCCGCCAGTCCCCTGCCAGCAATGCAAAGGCACCAGTCATGACCCCTGGCACTGGAGAATTAACTGCCCATGCTCCCACTGAGAGGCTCAGTCAGTCAAAACTCTAGTAGTGCAAAAGGAGGAATTAGATGAAGACTGAAGGGGCTTGGTGTCTTCCTCACTGCTCCTGTCCCAGAACATTGTAATTACTACTGAGAAGCCCCAGGTAACTCTGGACATCATGGGCACCCAAATTCAGTTTCTTTTTGATACAGGGACAAATTACTCTGTGCTTACTGCTTATGCAGGAAAGCATTCCTCCCAGGCCACAAGTGTTCTGGGAACATAAGGGAAGCCACAAACAAGTTTTTATTTTATTTTACTTTAAGTTCTGGAATACAAGTGCAGAATGTGCACATTTGTTACATAGGTGTACATGTGCCATGGTGGTTTGCTGCACCTATTCACCCATCATCTAGGTTTTTTTTTTCTTGAGACAGTCTCGCTCTGTTGCCCAGGCTGGAGTGCACTGGCACGATCTCAGCTCACTGCAAGCTCCGCCTCCCAGGTTCATGCCATTCTCCTGCCTCAGCCTCCTGAGTAGCTGGGACTACAGGTGCCCACCACCACGCCTGGCTAATTTTTTGTATTTTTAGTAGAGACGGGGTTTCACCATGTTAGCCAGGATGGTCTCGATCTCCTGACCTCGTGATCTGCCCATCTCAGCCTCCCAAAGTGCTGGGATTACAGGCGTGAGCCACGGCGCCCAGCCATCATGTAGGTTTTAAGTCCCACATGCATCAGGTATTTGTCCTAATGCTCTCCCTCCCCTTGCCCCCAACCCCCCAACAGGCCTCGGTATGTTATGTTCCCCTCCTTGTGTCCATGTGTTCTCATTGTTCAACTCCCACTTATTAGTGAGAACATGCAGTGTTTGGTTTTCTGTTCCTGTGTTACTTTGCTAAGAATGATGGTTTCCAACTTCATCCATGTCCCTGCAAAGGACATTAACTCATTCTTTTTTGTGGCTGCATAGTATTCCATGGTGTATATGTGCCATATTTTCTTTATCCAGTCTATCACTGATGGACATTTGGGTTGGTTTCAAGTCTTTGCTATGGTAAATAGTGCTGCAATAAATATATGCGTGTATGTGTCTTTATAGTAGAATGATTTATAATCCTTTGGGTATATATCTAGTAATGGGATTGCTGGTCAACTGGTATTTCTGGTTCTAGATCCTTGAGGAATCACCACACTGTCTTCCACAATGGTTGAACTAATTTACACTCCCACCAACAGTGTATAAGTGTTCCTACTTCTCCACAGCCTCACTAGCCTGTTGTTTCCTGACTTTTTAATGATCGCCATTCTAACTGGTGTGAGATGGTATCTCATTGTAGTTTTGATTTGCATTTCTCTAACGACCAGTGATGAGCATTTTTTCATGTTTGTTGGCTGCATAAATGTCTTCTTTTGAGAAGTGTCTGTTCATATCCTTTGCCAACTTTTTGATGCAGTTGACAAACAAGATTCTTTACTCCTACTTTGATTTGTCAATTTGAGAAACAGCTCTTCCAATGGGATTTCCTAGTAGTTGCCCAATCCCCCTATTGGGAAGATATATTATGGTTAAAATGGGGGCACTGCTATAATTTAAGCGTCACCCAGTGAAATTGCTGATAGTCAAAAATACAATGTTCCAGACCACATTAATAAACAGGTTAACCCGTTGGCATTGGTATACTGGAACACCAGGGAAGGCTAAAACAGCAGTGCCAGTCAAAATACATTTTAAAGACCTCAGCTAGTTTCCCAATTGAAAATAATATCCAATTAAGCAGGAAGCAAGAAAAGGCCTAGCACCCATAGTTGAGGTATTACTTATTACATGGGCTCTTAAAACCCTGTAGTTCTCCCTGTAATACTCATTCTAAAGGCTTTGGGGGAATACCAGTTAGTACAGGACCTGAGAGTAATTAATGAGGCTATTATCCCCATCCACCCACTGGTGGCAGATCCATATACCCTCATGGCTCAGGTACCAGGAGATGCAAAATGGTTCTCAGTCCTAAACCGAAAAGATGCTTTCTTCTCCATGCCTCTGGCCCCAGAGTCCCAATACCTTTTTGCCTTAGAACGGGAAAATCCTAATATGAGGGAAAAACAGTAGTATACTTGGACCGTGCTCCCTTAGGGCATTCAGGATAGCTCCCGTTTGATTGCCCGAGCCTTAAAGAGGGATCTGAAGGATTTGAAAGTGAAAAATGGGGGTATGCTCCAGTATGTGGATGACTTTCTTGTATGTATCCCAAACCCAGGAGGTCTCTGACCAAACTACTATAAAAACTTTGAATTTCCTGGCAGACAGGGTATACAAAGTATCCAGCAAGAAGGTACAGATTATCCTCCAATGGGTGCAATATTTAGGGTATGTCTTAACACCCAGAGCCTGACAAATATCCGCAGAACGAGGGCAAGCCATATGTCATTTGCCCCCTGTCCCCTCCCCAAACCCCCCACCCTGCCACACCAAGTAGCAGCTTTGTTCCTTTTTGGGAATGGCCAGGTTTTGCAGAATATGGGTACCAAATTTCAGACTCATAGCAAAGCCCCTGTATCAAGCAACAAAGGGGCCTGAAAATGAGCTAATGGAATGAACGCCAGAACTGAGAGAAGCCTTTGACAAGTTAAAACAGGCTCTCGCTCTTGGCATCCGAGACCTAACTAAGCCCTTCTCTTTGCATGTAGCAGAGAAGAAGGGCATAGCTGTGGGCATACTAGCCCAGACATTAGGATCAGAACCCAGACTAACCACCGACTTTTCAAAGAAGTTGGATAGAGTGGCCTCAAGGTGACCAAGTTGCCTGCAGCCAATAGCAGCCACTGCTATGTTAGTGGAGGAAGCCACTATTCGCTCTAAGCCAACCACTGGAAGTTCTCACCCCTCATCAGGTTAAGTCTGTCTTAGAGATAAAGGGACACATCTGGATGACAGGGGAAAGATTAACCAAATACCAGGCCAAGCTGCTAGACAATCCAGATGTAACCCTTAAAACCTGCAACACTTTGAAGCCAGCTTCATTGCTGCCCACAGGCCCAATAATTGATCATTCCTGCGAGCAGGTCATTGCAAATACATGTTAGCAAACCTGCTTTAAAAGACCAGCCTCTCCCAGATTCTAAAGATGAGTGGTTCACAAAAAATGGCAGTAGTTTTGTGTCAAATGGGGTTTGACACAGCACTGAACTGGATATGCAGTAGTAAATCATAACACAATTATTGAAGCCCAGCCACTGCTCCTTGGCACATCAGCATAAAAGGCTGAAACTATTGCTCTTACTTGAGCATTAATGTGGGGACAAGGAAAAAGTTTAACATCTATATAGATTCCAAATATGCATTCCTTGTGGTTCATGCTCATGCTAGTCTGGAAAGAAAAGGGGTTTCTAACTAGCAAATGGTCCTCTATAAAGTGTGGGCCTGAAATTCTTCAGCTATTGGAAGCAATACACTTGCCAAAGGCCGTAGCTATAATTCACTGTGGGGGCATCAAAGGGACTTAACCCCTACGGCACAAGGGAACAGAAAGGCTGATAGACAACCAAAGCCGTATCCCTCAGGGTGCAATCCCAACAGATCCTAGCCCTACTTCCTTTCTATGATTCCCCAACAGAACCTGAGTACACACTACAGAAAGAACAGTTAATAGAGGAACAAGGGGGACACAAAAAAGGATCCTGGTGGTATATGGGGTCAAAAACTTATCTCCCTCAGACAGCCCAGTGGAAAGTTATAAAAAGCCGTGCATGCCTCTTTCCATGTGGGGAGGGATGCAACTGTGGCCATGTTAACCAGCTCTTTACTGGATCTAACTTAGCTTCAGTGGCTAAGCAGGTTTGTTAAGCCTGCTCACTGTGTGCGCTTAACAAGCAAGGAAACAACATGCCTCCTCTAATAGAACCAGTGCAGGGGAGAGGAACTTCTCCAGGAGGAGACTGGCAATTAGACTTCGCCCATATGCCAGCTTTCAGAGGATATGACTTTTTGTTAATACTAATAGATAACTTTACTGGTTGGGTCAAAGCTTATCCTACCAGAACAGAAAAGGTTAATGGGGTATAATGGTTCCCTTAAAAGAAATAATCCCCGGGTTTGGGTTACCTCAGAGCCTCCAAATTGGTAATGGCCCATCCTTTATCTCCCAGATAACTCAAGGGGTTGCTAAGGCTCTTGGAATCAAGTACTATTTACATTCAGCATGGAGGCCCAATCCTTGGGGAAAGTAGAAAGAGCTAACCAAACTCTAAAACGAGTATTAGCTAAGCTGTGTCAGGAAACATCAGAAACTTGGGTAGCTCACTGCCCATGGCCCTCTTAAGGACCCATAATACTCCTAGAGCAAAAATTAATGTAAACCCATATGAAATATTATACAGAAGGCCATTCTTAACCAATGATTTCTTTACTGATCCAGAAACAGTTGGTTTAGTAAAATACCTAGTCAACCTAAGACAATTTCAGCAGGCTTTACAAAAGTTTGGAATGCAAAGTCTCCCCACACTAGGAACAATCAGCAACCTAAAATCAGGTCGCGAGATAAGGTACTTGTTAAAACATGGAAAGAGGGGGATCACCTGCTCAACAATTACAACCCAAATGGAAGGGACTGTTTTCAGTGGTACTGGCCATGCCTTCTGCAGTCAAAGTCCTAGGATTAGATAGCTGGATACATCTTTCAAGGATCGAGAGAGTGATATCAGAAGCCCTGGACCAGGAACCTGAAGTTCCCATCTGCCACTACACCTGTGAACCCGTGGAAGACCTGAGTACCTGTTTAGAAGACAGCCAAAAGAGAAGTAAATGCCTACCAATTTTCCTCGGTGTCTTTGTTGCATAGTTACTATAGGCTGGATAATAGTGCCATTTTTCAAAAATTTTTTTTATTTTTGCAGTTTAATTGCCTTCTTGCAAACAGATGGAATCACTTCCTTTGTCGTAATTAAACAGAATGTTTTAAATACATTTCTATAACAAACATTCTTGATGGCATAGGTATCCACCCCCAAAGTTCCCATTAAATCTTTTAACCAAATTCATTTCCTCTTGCACAGAGACCATCAAGCTTCAGATGATCATGTGACAAGGTTTCTAGCCAGTTCCAGGTGAAGACACCACCCCGGCCATCAAGAAGTCACCCTGTCTCCACTAGACAGAGTAGGGCGAGAGTTCTGTAATCTCCAACTGGTAGGGATCATGCCCCAAGTCAGCATAAAGAAGTTACAGAAGGAAGACCATCAGTCCCTCTGTCTCCCATAAAGATTTATGGGGATCACGTTTCTCAGAGGGGAGATGAGGCAGGAGAATAGGGTCTGGAGGCAGGAACCTAAGGCCGTTTCACACTGACTTCTTAGAACTAAACTGAAAGGAAAACCCAATTTTCCACACCTAAGTAACAAAAGGAGCAGAGGCTACTCCCTTTGCAAACTCCCACCTTTTCTGTGTGGCATATGGGAAATTGAAAGTACCTCTGATTGATTGTGTTCTGCAACCAATCAGATGTTTGCCTGGGAGTGTAACTTTGTAATTTCGCTTCAGTCTCTGATTGGTTGCTATGTGCAACCAATCAGACTGATTGCAGGTCAAGTGTTCATTTGCATAGAAGTGCAACTTTGTAACTTCATGTTAGCCTCTGATTAGTTGCTTTCTGCAGCCAATCAGATGTTTACATAGGCATGTAATCTTTGTAACTTCACTTCAGCTTCTGATTGGTTGCTTTCCACAACCAATCAGACTGACTGTAGGCCACTACTTCCTTTACATGAGGTGAACACCAAGTGGCCAATGGAAAACCCCTAGTGGGTATTTGGACCTGAGAAGATTCTGTATCTGGGGCCCTTGAGCTGCTGCTCTGTCCACTCTCACACTGTGGAGTGTAATTTCACTTTCAATAAATCTCAGCTTTTGTTGCTTCATTCATTCCTTGCTTTGCTGTGTGTTTTGTCCAATTCTTTGTTCAAAACACCAAGAACCTGGACAACTTGCAGTCAAGACCCTCTACCGGTAACACTAGTTGTATCCCTGTAAATGAATGGGCTTTTGAAGATTTTCTAGAAGAAAAAGATCACCTCATTGTCCTTCATTTTTTGACATAAAACTGTGATAGCCCAATAGATAAAATGTGAGTTATCAACCACCCCTTGAAAGGATTAGAATATGCCACCCCAAAAATATGACACTTTGGCATAAAGATTATTTTGAGCTGAAAGCAATTGAGAAACAGTAGACACAGGAAGAGCTCTCTCCCTTTCCCCTTTTCACCTGAAAGCAGAGAATAAATTTTCCTTTGGAAAGATGACATACACTTTCCTTTGTAAAGGTGTTCCCTTCTTCTCTACCAGGAAGACCTGAGATGGTACCAAACTGAATCTGCCAAACAAACCTTACTACACACTTCTTATCTACCATACATTTCATAGTCACCTTCCCATAATTTACTGCCCTCAGGAACCCAAGTCTCTTTCTTTTGGCTAGTCACCTCTCCACAATTTATTGCCCTTTGTTAAAATGGCATATAATCTCCTACATTTAACTACATCTTTAGGGTTTCACTTCTTATCTGTGAGGCTGCCATGCATGTAAAAATATTAATAAAATTTGTGTGCTTTTTCTCCTGTTAATTGCATGTCTTTTGTCAACTTAATTTACAGTCCCGAAGTACATAATTAAGAGAGTAAAAGTTTTTCCTCTCCTACACCTCCTTCCCTGTTAGTGTAAATACTACAGCTTGGAAATAAAACTTATCCTGAACAATAGGCTTATAAATGCAACTAGTGGCCAGGTACAGTGGCTCACACCTGTAACCGTAGCACTTTGGGAGGTTGAGGCGGGTGGATCACCTGAGGTCAGGAGTTCAAGACCAGCCTGGCCAACATGGAGAAATCCTGTCTCTACTAAAAATACAAAAATTAACTGGGCATGGTGGTGCACACGTGTAATCCCAGCTACTCAGGAGGCTGAGACTGGAGAATTGCTTGAACTCAGGAGGCAGAGGTTGCAGTAAGCCAAGATCACTCCACTGCACTCCAGCTTGAACATCAGAGCAAGACTCCATCTCAAAAATAAATAAAATAAAATAATAAAATAAATGTAACTCATGGTAGATTGGAGCCGAGGCATGAAAAACATTAAGCTTTAGGATAAGCAATGGTTCTCAGGACATAACTTAGCTAACATAAAAGCTATTTATAAGCTAACATAGAAGTTGCAACCAGAAGGGGGATTCTTTTGGCCAGCAGAAACTGGAAAAATGAAAGCCACAGATGCAAATACTAAAGTATCACTCAGGAAAGACAAGAGTGTAGCTCTGTGATATAGATGGATATATTCTAGTCATAAAACTAGTTCTACTTCCAAATTTATGCCCACAAACCAATTTTCTGCTTTTGTCTTGTCTTGTATGCATTTTTAACTTAATAATCTTTAAATGTTTTAATAAGAGTTTTTATATTCTGTGTGGAAACACTCTGTTAGCTATATGAACTGCAAATATTGCTTCATTAAAAGATTCCTAGAGTCATGAAAGAAAGCAAACAAAGTGCTAATATTGTGGTTCACGGCTTCACTTATAAGATGAAACACAGAACATTTATAAATCTATAAACGATATCACAAGTTGAGGTTGAATGTTAGAATTTACCCAGTAATCTAGTATTTATGTAGAAGTGTCAAATAAAAGGGGAAAATTATATAATACAGAGGAGTGAGTGGCTGGAGGTTTTTGTCTAGACAAGGTACCCACTGGATGCCATTATCTTGGTGAGAAAGAGAAAGAGAAAAGCAGCCACTAACTTGAGGAGTTGGCCTGGTTCTTACAGATAGGACTTGGTATTCTCCTGCCAAATATAAGCAATTTCACAGAACATGAACATCAGACAAGGCCGTGCTGTGAGGTTGATGTAGTAAGACAAAAACCCTGTAACCCTCTGTAATCATGTCTCAACAATCCACTGAAACCCGAACGTGGTCCAAACCACAAAATGACCAAACATCCCCCATCTTGCCTAAGAATAGTGATTGCTGCTTCTTTACCAATTACAACTTAAGCCTCAGACTAGTCCGCCCTCCTTCTAGATAAGAGTGATTAGATAACCAATTTTAAGAATTACCCCTGCTTCCTGCCAGCATTTGATCCAGAGCAAAGCTCCACCTCTTTTAAACACTCCCCAAACCACCAAACACAAGCTCAATTCTTACACATTTCTTTCCAATCCCCTCTTACTGAGATGTCCCATGGTTCCTCATGGTGTGCATTCTCCCTTTCTGCAACAAGGAAATAAATCCAACTACAGTTGTATTCCTGGTGGTCTTTAGCTGAAGAGCATTGACACTGCAGAACCCAGGAGAATCCAGGACAATTCAAGAGCTGGAGACAGCTTACTTGTCAGAACACTAAAAATAGACCTGTCTCTCAAGGGTGAATTTATATTAGCCACAGACACAGAAACTGATGGGTAAATAACATTACTAATTTGTTAATTTATAAAAATGAAATAAAGCCCTAGAAGAGTCAGAAAAGGCAAATGTATAGAGTGAGAAAGTAGATGAATGGTTTCCTGAAGGTGGGTGAGGAAAGGGGGATTAAATGTTAAAGGGCATGAGTGGTCTTATTGGGGTGATAGAAATGTTCCAAAAACGGTATTATTGTGATGACCTCACAGCTTGGTAAATTTACTAAAAATCATCAAGCACATAAAGTGAGTGAATTGCATGGTATGTAAATTATAGCTCAATGAAGTTGTTAAAACAACGATAATCCATAGGACAACAGTTACTTGAATACAGCCAGCAAATATTCTTCTTCTGTAGATAGCCAATGGTAGACAAAAATGAAAACATGTTCAATCTTATTACTCATCAAGAAACTACGAATTGAAGCCTCAATGAGATGCAGCAATACAAGCATTAAAATAGCTACAATTTGAAAGACTGACAATTCCAAGTGTTGATAAGGATGTAGAACAACTAGAATGCTTATACACTGCTGATGAGAGTGAACATTTGTGGAAAACTGTTTGGCACACACGTTAGATAACCCAGAAATCCCACTCCTAGCTTTAAATGCCTACATATATTCACTAAAATATATGTTCACCAAACAGAACTCAAATGTCCATCTATAGTAGAACGGATAAAGAATTTGTAGTGTAGTTTCATAAAATTATTAAGCACGACAACATATATCCATCTGACAAATATGATGTTAAGCAAAAAAAGTTAAACACTTGTATGATTCCATTTATATAAAATTCAAAAACAGGCAAAACGTATCTGGAATGTTAGAAGTCAAGATAATAGTTTCCTTGTGGGAGTTACAAGGATGTAGTGAGTAGGAGAGCCTGGGGTTTCTGCAGTGCTGGTCAAGTTTATGTCTTCATCTGGGTAGTGGTTATCTGGGTGTGGTCACTTTGTGATAATTCATCGAGCTATACACTTATGATCTGTATATTCTTCTGTATGTATGTTACACTGCAAAATAATTTACTAAAATAGATATTGAGAAAAAGTTGATAATCACTGAAATTGAGTATTGGGTACATGGAAGTTGATTTTACCAATCCATCTACTTTTGTGCATTTGAATTTTTTCATGATAAATACAAACTTCAGATATATATGTATATATATGTTTGCACATATCTATATGCATAGATGTGTACATATATAGGAATGTGTATTTATGTGTATGTATTTGTGAATGTTTGAGTTTCTCCTTGTGCTGCCAATCTATTCAAAACTGAACAAGATTTCCCAGAGACCATAGCAGTATGAATAGAGCCAGGTTATTCTTTTATACCAGACATATAAGGTTAGTGTGCTTAGATAACATTAACCAACAAAAGCAATATATCTAACATGTAAGATGAAAGTCTAAGTGAACATTTAAATGCATGTATTAATATAAATATATAGAATATATATGTAACTGTAGATATAGATATAAATATATTGAGTGAACTGTAGACAATCTGACAATGTCTTTTTTCTAGTCCAAATCCTATTAAAATGAACTTTGGTGACTGGGCGCGGTGGCTCATGTCTGTAATCCCACCACTTTGGAAGGCCCAGGCAGGCGGATCACAAGGTCAGGATTTCGAGACCAGCCTGCCCAGCATGGTGAAACCCCATCTCTACTAAAAATACCTCCCAGCTACTCGGGAGGCTGAGGCAGGAGAATGGCGTGAACCCGGGAGGCGGAGCTTGCAGTGAGCTGAGATCCGGCCACTGCACTCCAGCCCGGGCGACAGAGCGAGACTCCGTCTCAAAAAAAAAAAAAGAAAAATACCAAAAATTAGCCGGGCATGGTGCTGCGTGCCTGTAGTCCCAGCTACTTGAGATGGTGAGGCAGGAGACTTGCTTGAACCCGTGCAGGTAGAGGTTGCAGTGAGCCAAGACTGCACCACTGCACTCCAGGCTGGGCGACAGAGCAAGACTCCATCTCAAAAAAAAAAAAAAAGGAACTTTGGCTAGGATTACAATTTTTTTGTTTCATGGAAATATTTTGAATGTGCTAGAAATAAATAAGATGTAAGTGTCATTTATGAACAATGCTCAAGAGAAATGAATACATCATTCTGTTCATTTTGTTTTGGACTCCTGGCTAATGATTACTTTGAAACTTCTGAGTATCACTAGGTGTATTTTGCTGAAATAAAATGTTGGGAAAACTTTTTAGAAAAGCGTCCATAAAAAGAAACAATGAGCGCAGAACGGGATACTATTGCACCAGGAGAGATAGGAGGCCTTCACCACCACTGCTCTCAAGTAGCTACTGAATGATCCAAAACACACAATTTCTACCAAAAGAAAAATATCTAGAAGTAATTTGAGGGTAGGATGTTTGTTGAAAATAAAATTTAGACTGAGGGATTTGGGGAGCATGGATTGAGGGATAACTGTATAAAAATAACTAAGCGGAGTTACACTGTGGTCATGTTTTTCTTGAGAGCTGACTTGAGAACATTATGCCCATGTGAGAGGAACTTCACTATTTTATCTTGTTTAACCAGCAAAACTACCAATAAATACTTGTTTAAACATTTTAGACAACTGATATAAAACATAATAAAGCCTTTAGGCAAGCAGGAACATGTTGACTTCCCCATGTTTTTCCTCCTCATACCTGTGGTCACAAGAGTGAAGGTTCTTAACTTTATAGTGCATGAGAATTACCATATAGAATGGAAGGCGAAACTTCAAGAATACTGAATGTTGAAAGCTAGTTAAAGAACATTTAAGGGCACTTTTGGCCTTCAGTATTTTTGCCAAATGTACTGACTTTAAAACCTGATATCCAATTCCCACACTCCACTACAGTTGTGGCCTCTAGTTAGGGCTCTGAGAATACAGCATTATCAGTTACATTTAAATTTCAGAAAAGTCCGGGCATGGTGGCTCACACCTGTAATCTCAGCACTTTGGGAGGCTGAGGCAGGCAGATAACTTGAGGTCAGGAGTTCGAGACCAGCCTGGCCAATATGGTGAAACCCCATCTTTACTAACAATACAAAAATCAGCAGGGTGTGTTGGCACGCACCTGTGATCCAAGCTACTTGGGAGGCTGAGGGAGGAGAATCGCTTGAACCCGGGAGGCAGAGGTTGCAGTGAGGTGAGATCGCACCATTGCACTCCAGCCTGGGCAACAGAGCAAGACTTCATCTCAAAAAAAACCAACAAAAAACAAAAAGAATAAATTTCAGATAAATAGCAAATAAATTTTTAGTATAGGTGTGTCCCACATTTATTTGGGGCATAATTAATAAACAATTATTTGTTGATTATTTTTATTTTCTAAATCTGGATCCATGGTTTATAAGGTTTATAGCAAAGACTCAAAAGGGGCCCACCAATTTAGATGCATTGAAATAAAACTCGAGGGGGAAAACACTTGCAGTAAACTTAAGTTATTATACAATGGTAAGAAACAGATGAACTGTCTCTATATAAAAATGCACAAAGGACATGAGGAGATAATTTACACACAAAAAGACATAAATGGCAAAAAGCATTTAAAAAATATATTCAGCCTTATTGTATTAACATAATTGCATATTTTTTAAGAAAATGAAAAAAATACTTTTTTAAAGGTAATAAGGAAGCAATGATAATACCCAACTTATTTCATAACCTGCTGATGAGTGGGTTTTTTTGTTTGTTTGTTTTTTGTGTTCGTTTTGAGATAGAATCTCACTTTGTCACCTAGGCCAGAGTGCAGTGATACGATCTCGGCTCACTGCGAACCTTGACCTCCCAGGTTCAAGCGATCCTCCTGCCTCAGCCCCTCAAGTAGTTGGGACTACAGGTGCATCCCACCATGCTCAACTAATGTTTTTGTATTTTTTGTAGAGATGGGGTTTCACTATGTTGGCCAACTGGTTTTGAACTACTGAGTTCAAGCGATCCACCTGCCTCTGCCTCCTAAAGTGCTAGGATGACAGGTGTGAGCCGCTGTGTCTGGCCTGTGATGAATGTTTAATAGCCTTTCTGTAGGACAGTTTGGCATTATGTTATTTTTTAAAAGTCTTAAAAATATGCAGAAAGAACAATTGTACTTCTCAGAATCAGTCCTAGGGAAACATTTAGAATATACGAAAAAATTTAGTTCCAAGTATACTTATCAGTATAATGTTTTTATCAGTAAAAAATAGAAACTGGCCAGTGTGGCGGCCTTTATTAAGGAGTTGGTTAATGCTTCATAAAAACCTTGTTAATCTGACACAGGGGTTGCATCAGTGTGCCTTTAACTTTAATGATTAATTTATAGAGAAAATGAACATATTTCATCTCTCAAAATCAGCCCATGTAGTCTCACTCATCCACCTCTTCCCCAGTAGTCCCTGGGCCTTGAGAAGTCTAATAACTTTCATTCTTAGCCCTGTGTTTCAGGAATGCAGTTTATTTTGATTGGCATCTTCTACTCGGCCTGAAGATGGGTCTTCAATTACTGTCAGCATTTGAAATTTAGCAGGACTTGATGTCCTTTTTAGACCCAGGAGTCAAAGCCATGTAACTCATTGTCACAGTATTTTAAAAGTGCCTGCAGAGAGATACATGGATGTAATAACCTTAAATTTAAAAATTTTTTTAAATCTCAGTTTTTTTTCCTAAGCAAGCCAAAAGTTAATAATAATGTGACCACTTGATCATATAAAAGTTTTTGGCTTTTTAAAAAATAAATCCTCTTATTGTGACTTACACAGATGGTTCATCACATGCTTGGACTTTCTGCTTTGTCGTTTGTCCTGAACATCCCTCCTTCTTAAACAACCAGTCATTTTACTCTATGACTAAATTTATCATACAAGATTCTTTCTTATATGAAATTATTTCTCTTTAAGTTTCTTACCAAAAAAAAAAAAAACCCTCTTCCTTTACATAAGCTTTGAATTAGACAAAAAATTTTTCATTTTTTTTTTTTTGAGATGGAGTTTTGCTCTTGTTGCCCAGGCTGGAGTGCAGTGGCACAATCTTGGCTCACTGCAACCTCCGCCTCCCGGGTTCAAGCAATTCTCCTGCCTCAGCCTCCCGAGTAGCAGGGATTACAGGTGCCCACAACCATGCCCAGATAATTTTTTGTATTTTTAGTAGAGACAAGGTTTCCCCATGTTGGCCAGGCAGGTCTTGAACTCCTGACCTCAGCTGATCCACCCACCTTGGACACTCAAAGTGCTGGAATTATAGGCGTGAGCCACTGTGCCAGCCACTGTTCACCCTTTTTTTTTTTTTTTGAGATGGAGCCTCACTCTGTCACCCAGGCTGGCTTGCAGTGGTGCGATCTTGGCTCACTGCAAGCTCCGCCTCCTGGGTTCATGCCACACTCCTGCCTCAGCCTTCTGAGTAGCTGCGACTACAGGCGCCCAACACCACGCCCGGCTAATTTTCTCTATTTTTGGTAGAGACAGGGTTTCACCATGTTAGCCAGGATGGTCTCAATCTCCTGACCTCTTGATCTGCCTGCCTCGGCCTCCCAAAGTGCTGAGATTACAGACATGAGCCACCATGCCTGGCCAAGTTCGCCTTTTTTAAAATGACAGTTTTTTTAAATAAAGAATGTTTTCCTATAAATATATTTTTATTGGAAAATACCCTAATAATGAAATATTTATCATTTAGTTTAATATAACTTTATATTCTAAATTATGAGTTTGTTTACAAGTATTTATCCTATTACATTTACCTAATTATTTCATTTTAATTGTTTACCTAGATCATTTGTGAAAACTGTGATAGTCATCATTTAAAGCTATGGAACCACCATTGCAAAATTATAACTGAGACAGTGAAAATATTTGACCTAACTGACTCCATTTTGCTTTTAACCTCCAAGCTGTCCTTGTTCATTCCTGGGCATAGGCCAAACTAACTTTGGGAGGAACTTAGTTTATAGTTTAGCTTGAAACAAAGATGACAACAAACCTTGCTGCCTGTGGAGTAGACCACCTAAAGCCATAAGATTAGAAGTTATGGTAATCTCACTAAATTTGAGATGTAGCTATTTTTATTAAACTAATATCAATGTCTTATTTATTAAAGATTACACAAGCAAAGATCATTCTGTTTTGGGCTGGGTTTATAGTTTTTAACCCCTATGCCAAATTTTGACACTTTTTAGTATCTGGCAGGGATAAGTATG
The DNA here is from genome assembly GCF_009764315.1 of Trachypithecus francoisi. Lineage (NCBI taxonomy): Eukaryota > Metazoa > Chordata > Mammalia > Primates > Cercopithecidae > Trachypithecus > Trachypithecus francoisi. Next base: position 15,815,628 of record NW_022681463.1, read on the forward strand.
AAATTGAATCCTGGTCTCCAAAAAGGGAGAATTTTTGGCCGGGCGCGGTGGCTCAAGCCTGTAATCCCAGCACTTTGGGAGGCTGAGACGGGCGGATCACGAGGTCAGGAGATCAAGACCATCCTGGCTAACACGGTGAAACCCCGTCTCTACTAAAAAAATACAAAAAACTAGCTGGGCGAGGTGGCGGGCGCCTGTTGTCCCAGCTACTCGGGAGGCTGAGGCAGGAGAATGGCATAAATCCGGGAAGCGGAGCTCGTAGTGAGCTGAGATCCGGCCACTGCACTCCAGCCTGGGCCACAGAGCGAGACTCAGTCTCAAAATAAATTAAAAAAAAGAGAGATAATTTTTATGAGGCTAGACCATGTGATGTTTTTACAGTACACTCAGAGAAAAAAACATTTTCGAACAAAGATATTTCTAAGTGTCTATACCACACTCTTCCTTAAAAACCCAAGAGTAATCTCTGTTGCAATAACTATTTTAGTTGAAAAAAAAAAAAAACCTGGGTAACATAATACAGAAGCAAGCAGTTTAAGAGCTGAGATGAACTTGTCTGTTTACATTCTTGGGGTTCCATAAGGAAAAACAGGTTTCTCCCTCAAAGGGAGTCTGGCGCCTTCTCAGTTTTCTTTAAGGAACCCCAGGCTATTATAAACTATTTTGGGTCATCCATGCTACAGAGAGTGCAAGAGAAAGGAGACAAGGCAGAAGTAAATGAGGAAAACAGAATTCAGTCAACTGAGAAGAAAAAAACTTTCGTGGAAAAAAAAGAAAAGGTCCTAGGAGAAAAACAAAAATATGAAGGCCTTTTAAATACAAATACACACACACACACACGTGCACACATACACGCACGCATGCACACATGCACACATACACATATGCACACACACACGTGCACACATACACACATGCACACATACACACACGTGCACACATACATGTGCACACACAGGCACACACATACACACAGGCACACACATACAAGCACACACGTGCACACACACACACACGCACACATACACACAGGTGCACACACACATACACACATACACATACACACACACTTCTTGAATGTTAGCTTTTTTTTTTTTTTTGAGACGGAGTCTTGCTCTGTCGCCCAGGCTGGAGTGCAGTGGCCGGATCTCAGCTCACTGCAAGCTCCGCCTCCCGGGTTCACGCCATTCTCCTGCCTCAGCCTCCTGAGTAGCTGGGACTACAGGCGCCCGCCACCTCGCCTGGCTAGTTTTTGTATTTTTTAGTAGAGACGGGGTTTCACCGTGTTAGCCAGGATGGTCTCGATCTCCTGACCTCATGATCCGCCCGTCTCGGCCTCCCAAAGTGCCTGGATTACAGGCTTGAGCCACCGCGCCCGGCCAGAATGTTAGCTTTTTAAAATTTTTTTTATTTTTGTTTTTTTTTAAGATGGTGTCTCCCTCTGCTACCCAGGCTGGAGTGCAGTGGTGTGACCTCTGCTCACTGCAAGCTCCGTCTCCCGGGTTCCCGCCATTCTCCTGCCTCAGCCTCCCGAGTAGCTGGGACTACAGGCGCCCACCACCTCGCCCGGCTAATCTTTTGTATTTTTTTAGTAGAGACGGGGTTTCACCGTGTTAGCCAGGATGGTCTCGATCTCCGCCCGCCTCGGCCTCCCAAAGTGCTGGGATTACAGACGTGAGCCATCGCGCCCGGCCAAATGTTAGCTTTTAATTAAGCCGAATTTTCATCATTGAGCCCCTTTAAAAAAAATCGTTTAAGATCTCATTACCATATTTCAGCTAGGACAAATTGCTGCTATATCAGAAGTACAGCCATTGCTCTCGGTTTGGCCTGGCTAGTGGAAAGATGGCCTTGTTATGTAAATAAAGCCCCTTAGTAGTCAAAATGAAAAATCTTTCCTTTTTTTTTTGTTTCCTTTTGCTGGCTGTTTTTCTCTCCCACCATACCACCTTTTGTGTGTGTGTGTGTGCGGGGGGCGGAGGGGGAGCAATTTAGTCACTTAAGAGGCCTTATTCCCCATAATTTGGAACTTTCCTTTGGATTTGATCAAGCCAGATAGAGTTGATCAAACTCAATGGGAAAAAGACTGAAACAACAACAAGAACAGAAACAAACAACAACAAGAAACCAATTAAGCAAAACAAATGACCGCACAACTTAGATAACTCCTGAGTGCTCTAGTGGTAAGGAGAAATTAAGACAAGCTGGTTGTTCATCTTAACTTTAGCCAAGACAAACCCTAATTCAATTACTTACCTAGGGATGGGTCTCAGGCTGAAGACTGCTCTCTACCACTCTAAAAGCAGGAAAAAAACCCTCATCTTTCTTGTTGGAAATGAACTTAAACTCCATAAAGGAGTTATCTGCCTTCTGTTGTCATGGAAGCAGGAAAAACTTGCCTTCCTTGTTGAAAGCAAGTAAAACTCAAAAAAAAGGGAGTTGTACAGCAAAATAAACTTTAGATCTCAACCACATTTTTGGAGATCAGGGATTCACTGGAGGGGGTGCTCCCAGACCTCAGCAAATTGTCCTATTGGTTTGAGCCATAAAATTAGCTCATGCTCGTACCAAGAACCAATAGATTTGTCAAAGGTCAGGGGCACCTCCACTCAGAATCCCCTCGTGGTTACCAAAATGTGAACCCAGAAAATTTGAGACAGGTCTCAGTTAAATTAGAAAGTTTATTTTGGCAAGGTTGTGGACACGTGCTCGTGACACAGCCTCAGGAGGTCCTGATGACATGTGGCCAAAATGGTCAGAGCACAGTCTGCTTTTATACATCTTAGGGAGACATGAGACATCAATCAACATATGTAAGATGAACATTGGTTCAGTCCAGAAAGATGGGACAACTCAAAGTAGGGAGGGGGCATCCAGGTCATAGGTAGATAAGAGACAAATAGTTGCATTCTTTTGAGTTTCTGATTAGCCTCTCCAATGCACTGAGATATGCATTGATCTCAGTGAGCAGAGGGGTGACTGGATAGAATGGGAGACGGGTTTGCCCTAAGCAGTTCCCAGCTTGACTTTTTCTTTTAACTTAGTGATTTGGGGCCCCAAGATATTCTCCTTTTACATACTTTTAAACAACCAGATCTCGCGAGGACAGTACTAAGAGAATGATATTTAACCATTCATGAGAAATCTGCCCCCATGATCCAATCACCTCCCACCCAGCCCCATCTCCAACACTGGGGATTACATTTTAACATGAGATTTGGATAGGGACAACATCTAAACTATACCAGACTGGGTCTTGGTATGTTGCTCAGGCGGGAAGTTTGGCAGTTTCTTACAAAGTTAAACATACACTTACCATATGACCCATTAATCCCACTCTCAAGTATTTAAACCCTAGAGAAATGAAAGCTTATGCTCACATGAAAATTTGTGCGTAACTATTTATAGCAGTTTTATTCACAATCACCAAAATTGGAAATAACCCAAATGACTTTCAACCAGTAAATGAATAAACAAACCATGGGAACAGTCATATGATGGAATAGTACTTGGCAATAAAAAGGAATGGACTATTGACACATACAACACCATGGATCAATGTCATACACACTGAGTCTTAGGAGGTTACATTCTCTATGACTCTATTTATATGACATTTCAAAAACCCAACACTATAGTGACTGAGAACAGATCAGTAGATGCAGAGATTCAAGGGAGGGAGGTGTGACTACCAAGGTATGTAAGAGTGGATTTTAAGGGGGTGATAGAACTGTTGGATATTCTGATTTTGGTGGGGGCCACACAAATTTATACATATCTTAAAATTCACAGGAAGATTTAAATATATATATATATATACACAAAAAAGAATGGAAAGACACACATGAAAATACTAACATTGGGTTATTTCTTTGCAGTTGAATAAAGGTGATAGTTGAATAAAGGTGATTCCCCCTTTTGACTATGTAATATTTCTATTTTTAGAAACAATGAACACACGTTTTCTTTGTAAAGAGATGTCGTCGGCCGGGCACGGTGGCTCACACCTGCAATCCCAGCACTTTGGGAGGCCACGGCAGTAGAATCACCTGAGGTTGGGAGTTCAAGACCAGCCTGACCAACATGGAGAAACCCCATCTCTACTAAAAACACAAAATTAGCCGGGCATGGTGGTGCATGCTGGAGAAACCCCATCTCTACTAAAAACACAAAATTAGCCGGGCATGGTGGTGCATGCCTGTAATTCCAGCTGCTTGGGAGGCTGAGGCAGAAGAATCACTTGAACCCAGGAGGCAAAGGTTGCAATGAGCCAAGATCATGCCTTTGCCACTCCAGCCTAGGCAACAAGAGTGAAAATCCATCTCAAAAAAAAAAAAAAAAAAAAGAAAAAGAAAAAAAACAGAGATGTCATCGTATAGAAAGGTAATACACGTATTTATTTACGTATGTAAATGTATTTTGCTATTGGACTAACTTGAGTGATGCCTGGCCTTATTTCATACTGGTTCAGCCTTCTGTGGGTAAAGGAGCTTCACCCCATTACTGGAGAAACATCTTTTGGATAAGATGTTTCTTTTACTTATAAAAGAACTGGCAGTGCTCTCATCTCTCCATCAATCTTGTGCTTTGCCGTGGGCCATAGTGCGAAAAGTGCTGGCCTCTACTGCCTCATTAGGTTTCCCATTAGCATCCATTAACCAACAACTTTCATTTCTTGGTGTGCAGCCAGCGTTCCTTAGGAAATTAAAAAAACATCAATGTGATGATGCCGTCATCGACTAAATATTGGCTTCCCATCCTCATCAAGTCTGGCTTATCTTGCAGGACTTTCATCAAGTATTAAGTATTAGGAAGCTGCCAGGAGTTCCAACGGCACTTGGCTTATTTGATTTTGCTCTATAAAAATAACAAAGTTATGCTGGGTGAAATTTTTTAATTGTTTTATCCAAAGGTCTAGAGAGAAGAATGTAAACCAAGTGCATTTGGCCTCCTTAGTCGGTTTTTGCAGCACACACGACAGAATTCTGAGATTCTTTTTTTTTTTTTTTTTGGAGACGGAGTCTCGCTCTGTTGCCCAGGCTGGAGTGCAGTGGCCGGATCTCAGCTCACTGCAAGCTCCGCCTCCCGGGTTTACGCCATTCTCCTGCCTCAGCCTCCCGAGTAGCTGGAACTACAGGCGCCCGCCACCTCGCCGGTTAGTTTTTTTTTTTTTTTTTGTATTTTTTAGTAGAGATGGGGTTTCACCTTGTTAGCCAGGATGGTCTCAATCTCCTGACCTGGTGATCCGCCCGTCTCGGCCTCCCAAAGTGCTGGGATTACAGGCATGTGCCACCGCTCCTGGCCCACAATCAAATAATTCTATATGCTTCAACAACTACCCAAACATATATGTTAGTGCATAGAAAATACTCTGGAAGGATACACACCAGATTGGTGAAAGCAGGTATTAAGATTGGAAGTGAAAAGACTTTAAATTTATCTATAACTCTTGAAGTTATTTATATTATTTGTGTGATTCAAAATTAATTTAAAACAATCTAAGTTTTAGAATCTTTTTTTTTTTTTCTTTTTTGAGACAAGGTCTTGTTCTGCCCCCAAGGCTGGAGTGCAGTGGTGGGAACCCAGCTCATTGTAGCCTTGACCTCTTGGACTCAAGTGATCCTCCCAATTCAGTCTCCCAAGTAGCTGGAACTACAAGTATGTGTCACCATGCCCACCTGTCTTTTAAATTTTTTGTAGTGACAGGATCTTGCTGTGTTGTCCAGGCTGGTCTGGAACTCCTGGGCTCAAGTGATCTTCCCACCTTGAACTCCCAAAGTGGTGCAATTATAGGCATGAGCTATCGCACCAGGCTAGAATCTTGTTTTTTGTTTTAAAGATGGATAAATTCACTATTTTGTCATTGTATAAGAGCAGGTGTTCTGAGGAGTTAAAGACAGATGGATTTGAGAGGAGTAAGGGTCTTCCATTACTTCCTTAACTGTGGAAGTCTTGAGGGGTACACAGTACCCAAAGAAAGAACTGGGGTTTTATCGGCACTGAACAGGGAAGGGAGCTTGGCAGTGGGAAGAATCTTGGAGAAGTGGTGCAATGGGAGCCAATTTCTAGAGAGACTCAAACAGTCCTCAGATGGGAGTGTGTCTGTTCTTCCTGCGGAGTGAATGTGAAAAGGAAGAATATCCAGAAATAAAGGGAAGAGAAAAAAGAGCACAAGGGAAAAGAGAAGAGAGGAGATAGGGAGGGCGCCTGTGGAGGACGGTTTATGAAGACAGGAAAGCAAGCAGCTGGCCACGGTAGGGGACAGACTCAGAACCACCCCCACCATAGGAGGGTGGCGATTTCACATAAAGGAGCTTGAGGGGCCCTGTGAGGACTTAGAGAAAGAGCATCACTCAAGCTGTGCGCCAGCTCAAAGGAAGGTAGTGGCTTTTTTCCTTCCTTCCTTCCTTCTTTCCTTCCTTCCTTCCTTGCTTCCTTCCTTCCTTCCTTCTCTCTCCTTCCTTCCCTCTCCTCCCTCCCTTCCTTCTTTCCTTCCTTCCTTTCTTCTTTCCCCTTCCTTCCTTTCTTCCTTCCATCTCCGTCCTTCCTTCCTTCCATTCTCCTTCTTTCACACCCTCCTTCTTCCTTCTCTTCTTCCTACCTTCCTTCCCTCCTTTCTTCCTTTCTCTTTCCTTCTCTTCCTTACTCTCTTTTCCTTCCCTCTTTCCTATGTTTTTTCCTTCCTTCCTACCCTCTTCCTTCCTTCTCTCCTTCCTTCTTTCCTTTTTCTGGAGAATCAAGAATGAGGATGTTTCAAAGAGGCCATGCCAGATAATGAAATGATCTTTTATTAGGAAATTACAGTCAGTGATTCAGTACAGGAAAACGAGTCACTATATTAGGCTAAAAGCAACAGAAATTCACAAAAGTAACAGGGATGAATGTTCTACCAGGAAGGGAACAAGTTACTAAAATATAATGCCATTGTTCTTAAATATAACCCACTCCTAACTGTACAGGATTTCCAGCTGAGATATTTAAACTCCCTGATGATGCCCTGAAATTCTACTATTGTTTTTAGGCTGGGTAAGTGTGACATATTTTAATAAAAACATAATATAATATTTCATGTAACCCTCTTTTGTATACGTAATTGTATTTCCCCTTTGTTACAAGTTAATATATTCCTGTGCAAGACGTTATTAAAATGACATACATACTCGGGATCGCTCAGAAAATAAAGTTCCAAGAATGATGATGGGTCATTTGACATTTGAAGAAAAGCATCTGTTTTTGAGAAAATTTTCTTTCCTTAATACATTTACTCATCGAATTCATTCACTCAGGTGTTTTGCATAGTTCTCTCTGGTAATAAAGTGAAGGAAATTTACCTGAAGATCAAGACTGTTTCTTGGCCAGGTGCGGTGGCTCACGCCTGTAACCCCAGCACTTTGGGAGGCCAAGGCAGGAGGATCACTTGAAGTCAGGAGTTTGAGACTAGCCTGACCAACATGGTGAAACCCCGTCTCTACTAAAAATACGAAAAAATCAGCCAGGCGTGGTAGCGCATGCCTGTAATCCTAGCTACTTGGGAGGCTGAGGCAGGAGAATCGATTGAACCCAGGAGGCGGAGGTTGTAATGAGCTGAGATCGCCCCAGTGCACACTCCCGCCTGGGCGACAGAGTAAGATGCTGTCTAAAAATTTAAAACAGACTGTAAAGACTGTTTCTTGTAAGTTGCATTGTCATCATAAAGCTGAACAGGGACTCAGAGCCTCCAGTGGCACTGAGGACACAGAGCTTGAGAGAGAGACTTATATGATGGGGGACCTAAGAGAACAAGCCTAGTTCATAAAAATTACTTTCCTAGGATTCCGCTTATTAATTCTTTCCAGCTCCCTGGAGAGAACTGTAAAGGTTTCCATTCTGTTGAATAGAAAACATGAACCGAGTGAGTTGCTCTGCTAGGGAGCTGTGGGAGACGCCAGGCTGGTACTGTAGTCATTGTCCTCTGGGAGCTTGCAATAAAATGGGGGAGAAGAAGGTGTTAGTGTGTTTTTTTTGAGACAGGATCTTGCTGTGTTACCCAGGCTGGGGTGAAGTGACACCATCATAGCTTATTGCAGCCTTGACCTCCTGGGCTCAAGTGATCCTCCCAGTTCAGCCTCCCAAGTAGCTGGGACTACAGGTGCATGCCACTGTGCCTAGCAGGCTCTCACTGTGTAACCTAGTCTGGTCTTGAACTCATGGCTTCACGGGATCCTACCACTTTGCCACCCTGAAGCACTGGGATTACAGGCTCCACATGAGCCACCACACTCAGCCAAGAGAAGATTTTTGATTGAGACTCTCATTAGAGACAAGCAATGGAAGTGCAATAATTAGGGGCACAAACAAAGTACAACTGGTCAATCACAAGATAAAGTAATATGGTCATTTGACCAGGTAGGTCTAGGAAGTCAATGAGTAGGATGTCAGCAGGTCTCTGAAGGTGGTTAGAATGTTGACTGATGAGATACCGAGAGAAAAAGGGGAAGAGATTCCCGTGCTGGACCAGGCACAGAGGACGAAGAATGCAGGGTGTAGAATGACTTGTTTAATTGGCATGACCTTGGGTGCCAGATGGTGTGAAAGGGAGGGGCATGCAGTGAATGGTGATGCTGAGAAAACCAGCGGGAGGCAGATGCAGTGTCTTGAAGCCTGTTTGGATCTTAGTATTTATTGTGATGGAGTGCCACTGAAGTTTTTCAAGGAAAGAAATGACAGATTAATATGTGTTCTTTAGAAAGACAGTCCTTGGCAGGAGTGTCTAGAATAGACTGTTGCAACAGAGTCATGAGTTGCACAATGCCAAGGAGACCATTCACAACTCCATACAATACAATATGAACGGTGCCTTCTGGAATTATGTGGTGGGCAGGCCTGGGGAGTGGAGATGTCAGAGACAGAGTGGTAGAGGTAGCAAGTAGGGATCTTCGATTGCAAGCAATAGAAACCGACTCTAATTAACTTAAGGAGGAAAAAATACATTGGAAGGATGGGGGGCATTCAAAGAGTTAAAAGACAAGAAAGCACTTAGAGGAATCAGAGTTACTTCATAGATCTAATGGAGAATCTCTTCTGGATATTGCCACGGGGACAAACCGCTTTCCATCACTTCCAGCCTTTTTGACACTCTACTCAAGAGTCAAGTTCCAGGGAGAGAGGATGACTGGCTTATTTAAGGTCATGTATTCTCTCCTTGGCCAAGAGAATATAAGGGCAGCTTGGCTGAGTGCTGTGGAGCCCCTGGGAACAGTTCTCAGGTGTGGTTTGGCCAATTTTTTTGTTTGTTTGTTTTTGCTTTGGCCAATTTCTATGAGACAACACTGCAAAGATACCATCTCAACGCTTGGCACAAAGGAAGTCCTGAAAAAGTGGTATTTTCCCCTTTTTCCATGCAGGGAATCTTTGCAAATGTACCCCTTTACTTGAGATAAAGCATTTTAATTAGTTAATTTATTTATTTATCGGAGATAGAGTCTTGTTCTGTCACCAGGCTGGAGTGCAGTGGCGCGATCTCAGCTTACTGCAACCTCCGCCTCCCGGGTTCAAGCGATTCTCCTGCCTCAGCCTCCCCAGTAGCTGGCACTACAGGTGTGAGCCACCACGTCCAGCTAATTTTTGTATTGTTAGTAGAGATGGGGTTTTACCATGTTAACCAGGTTGATCTCGATCTCTTGACCTCGTGATCTGCCTGCCTGGGCCTCCCAAAGTGCTAGGATTACAGGCGTGAGCCACTGCACCTGCCCTGAAATAAAGCATTTTAAAACATGCTCAAAGATTGAAAAAAACACTATAAGGAAAAAAGTGTTTATCATATATATATGTATATATGTGTGTGTGTATAGACACACACACACACACACACATATGAGCAGCTGCTGTGGAGCTAGCTGAGTTCCCTCCTTTATTTGCAGTGACTAACTTTATTAAGGCATTAGCAAACCCAGTTCCAGGAAGGCCTTGCCTTTCAAATGAAAATATCCAAGATTGGGTGAACATAGCTCAAGTCGCCCTATTTGGGTAATGACTCAGATTAGATATCCAGCTATCGGTAATGCTAGTATTTGCTTGGGTTTATGAAATCTTTTATTGATCTAGGCATTTTGATTCGGTTTTTTTTTTTTTTTTCCTTCTCCACCTGTTTGTGGGTAGATTTTTATGACTGGAATCAAATTCCTTATTTTACACGTGGACCTATATTTCATGCTTGATATTTGATAAAGGAAATTGAGCTGTTCTTTCTATTGCTTTCAGAGCAGTAGATCCTGGGGGTGAATGCTGTTGTGTGACACATCAAGACTAGCAAAATCACAAGAGAAATAAGCTTTGAAAAGAGAGGTAATTACTTAAAATTAGATCAAACCAAAACTGTTCTGTTAGGTAAATCCTGCTGCTCAATTGCCTTTAGCAAGCTAAGCATGGGATAATATTATGTTCTACCAAAAAAAAAAATCTAAAACCTTAGCAACAGGGAAGTGTGCTGAATATCTAGTGTTTTCAAGTCTTCTCTTATTTTTCTTTATTACTTTCCCAACTTGGAAGAAGATATGGCAAAGTGTAGGGACAATTGATTTTGGGCATGGGAAAGGGTGACCCGATTTTTAAAAATGTTCTCATAAATCAACAAATTAGTCTCCTTGAAATCATTAAGTGATATTTCTGAGAAATTAGTGGCCTCATTCTAGAACCAAGTGGACAGGCTGCGTTTTCAAAACTAACAGCTTGTTCTAGTTGCCTTGCTTTAATTGAAGGCTTAGTATCTCTACCAAAAGCTTAGAAGTAACAAGGGCCTTGAGCTTCCGGGAGAAAAGGGCAGTAAAACAAAAAACGTAGAAGCAAAGAACCAGGTGTCTTGGCAACATTGTAATTATGGCTGCTTGTGACAGTTCTACAGGGATTTCTTCTTCAGGACTATGAATTTGGCCCTTTGGGAGAACTTTGGCTAGCTACCTAATACCTGCTGGGGAAAGGTATGGGATCAGATCCCTGATTTATCAGATCCCTTCCAAGTGAGATCTGATAAACTATTAAAATGATAATTTTGAAAACTATAACAGTTTGAGAAAATACTTATGACATAATGTTCCATGAAAGAAGCAAGATTTAAAAAATAAACTTTTCTGTGATTACAACTGTGTGATAATTATGGATATGTACAAACAAAGTCTCTAAAACAATAGCTAAAAATGAAAAAGGCCAGATGTGGTGGCTCACGCCTGTAATCCCAGCACTTTGGGAGGCTGAGGAGGGAAGATAGCTACAGTCTGAGTTAAACACTAGCCTGTGCCCATCAGCAGTAGACTGGATAAAGAAAATGTAGTACCTGTACACCGTGGAATACTACACAGACATGAAAAAGAATGAGATCATGTCCCTTGCAGAAGCACGGATGGAGCTGGAGGCTATCATCCTATGCAAACTAACATAGGAGCAGAAAACCAAATGCCACATGTTCTCACTTCCCAGTGGGAGCTAAAGAGTGTGTAGATATGGCACAAAGAAGGGAAAGATAGACACTCAGGCCTACATGAGGGTGGAGGTTTGGGGGAGGGTGAGGATCAAAAACCTTCTTATTGAAGGCCGGGAGCAGTGGCTCATGCCTGTAATCCCAGCACTTTGGGAGGCAGAGGCAGGCAGATCACCTGAGGTCAGGAGTTTAAGACCAGCCTGGCCAACATGATGAAACCCTGTCTCTACTAAAAATACAAAAATTAGCTGGGCATGGTGGCGCATGCCTGTAATCCCAGCTATTTGGGAGGTTGAGGTAGGAGAATCGCTTGAACCTTGGAAGGGGAGTTTGCAGTGAGCCGAGAATGCGCCACTGCACTGCAGCCTGGGCAACAGAGTGAGACTCCATCTCAAGAAACAAACAAACAAACAAACAAACACAAACCCAAAAACCCTGCCTATTGGGTACTAGGCTTATTTTTTAGTTGAGTGATAAAGTAATCTGTGCACCAAACCCCCTTGACATGGAATTTACCTGTGTAACAAACTTGCACGTGGACCCTTGAACCTAAAATAAAAGTTTTTTTTTTTTTTTTTGAGGCAGAGTCTCGCTCTGTCGCCCGGACTGGAGTGCAGTGGCCGGATCTCAGCTCACTGCAAGCTCCGTCTCCCAGGTTTACGCCATTCTCCTGCCTCAGCCTCCTGAGTAGCTGGGACTACAGGCGCCCGCCACCTCGCCCGGCTAGTTTTTGTATTTTCAGTAGAGACGGGGTTTCACCGTGTTAGCCAGGATGGTCTCGATCTCCTGACCTCGTGATCCGCCCGTCTCGGCCTCCCAAAGTGCTGGGATTACAGGCTTGAGCCACCGCGCCCGGCCCAAAAGTTTTTAAAAAAAGACTAACCTGAAAAACATACAAAAAAATTTAAATTTTTTGAAAAAGAAAAACATTTAATTTCTGGTGAGATTTTTTTTTTTTTTTTTTTTTTGAGGCGGAGTCTCGCTCTGTCGCCCGGACTGGAGTGCAGTGGCCAGATCTCAGCTCACTGCAAGCTCCGCCTCCGGATTTACGCCATTCTCCTGCCTCAGCCTCCAGAGTAGCTGGGACTACAGGCGCCCGCCACCTCGCCCGGCTAGTTTTTGTATTTTTAGTAGAGACGTGGTTTCACCGTGTTAGCCAGGATGGTCTCGATCTCCTGACCTCGTGATCCGCCCGTCTCGGCCTCCCAAAGTGCTGGGATTACAGGCTTGAGCCACCGCGCCCGGCCCCTCTGGTGAGATTTTTAAAAATGCTCAGTTGATATTGCCTTTGTTCTGTTGTAGTTGATGCAAAAAGCAAAAGAAAGACAGGGTGACATTCAAAATATTTTGTATGCTGTATTCTACATTGTGGAGGCTGCTCTAATAAGCAGATGTAGTAATTACAGAGGGCACAAGATGGTGGCACGTAAACACAGCTTAGAGAGCCTGGTGGGCACTGGGCTTTTCCCACTGGAGTTCCAGAGTGGCATCTCCCCTTCCAAGGTCTGGGCCCAGTCTGTTCCGGGGAGTGTCAAATGCGGATGGGAGCTGTTGGAGGCCCAGCAGGTTGCTGGAGAGGGGTAGACACCAGGGCAGCCCCTCAGAAGCCCTCCCTCGGCCCAGAGCAATGGGTGTGTTGGAGGCACTTGATGGGTTCAGACATCATCTCCAGAGTTAACAAGTGGCACGGCTGTAACAGTGCCAATGAGCTGATAGGAGCTCTGATTACCAATAGTCTTGAAAGAGAGGGCCTGAGAGAATGCTTGCAAAGATCTTACTTACTATAATCCCAGCACATGGGAAAGACTCCACAAATGCTGGCTGTTGTAATAACATCGCGTTCCTGCTTACACTTTTATTCTTAACAATAAGCAAAAAGCACACACCCTAGAGATTTTTCGAGGTTCCTTGAGGAGAGGATGGATGTCGGGTGTGGCCATCAGCCCTAGCGCTGAGAACGGTTTACACAGACAGAAGCTTCAGGTGGTATGACCACTTAGCTTCCCTGGCCTTTCTCCCCACTTCTGCCGGTCAGTTGTTACCTAGCTCAGGACCCTGTAGTCATTATCGTGGAGAGGGTGACAAAGAAGGAAAATGCAGGTAGTTGAACCTGAGAGATGGTGCCAAGTTGTCTTTTAATAACAGTTTTTTCTTCCAAACAACACAGAAATGCATGTCTACACCCAACAGGGACAGGATTCAGGAATTAGGAAGCCCCAATGAGAGTGCCAGGGGCACCCCAGAAAACCAGACACAAGGCTATGGCTGACCTTCTAACCTTCTCACTTTATAAAAACAGAAGAGAACAAGTACCTTCCTCAACTTAATACGTTAGCGTTTCTCGTAAATACATTTTCTGAGTCTAGTTCATCTCACTTTATAAACACAGACATCTGCTTTCAGTTTTGTTAAGAATGTGCTAAGAAACTCAGTTGAAAAACGCAATAAAAGATCCACAGAGGTCTGTCCTCACAGAACGAATTCGTGTTCAAACTAATTCTGTTTGAATTAATGCTTCTGGAGGGAAACATTCAACAAAGAGGTGCCACAGGGCTACAAGCCAGCATTCCTGCTCGCTGAAGAAAGGCAACACTCGACACCCATGACCATCAATCCCATCCGTCAGGGTGGAGGGTGGGCGATGCCTTCCATTACAGACTCAGTGTGACCTGTCTTTCCCATCCTCCCACGAGGAGTCAGAGCCTTGGGAAGATGCCTGCAGAGTCATCACCACTGCATCCTCATCATAATCTGTATCTATAGATTTTTCTCCCTTCAAGTCCTATAATTTCCCACAGAACTCTGCTCTTTCTATTGGCTGACATACAGTAAGTGCTTACTATGTGCTAGACATTGTACTAAGCAGTTTATATGTATTATTTCACTCTATGCTATTAGGGAAATAGTCTTATTGTGCCCATTTTACAGATGGAAAAACTGAGGCTATGGATGGATGGATGGATGGACGGATGGATGGATGGTTAGATAGACAGATGAATGATGGGTAAAGCTGAGATACAAATCCAGTCTTAACCATTAAAACTGCCTTTATGAATAATAATGTAAGATAAATAAATTTGAACTTCTTTAATTCAAGTCTAGTGGTCAATAGTGATAAGTATTAAATAATAATGATATCAAACACTTATAACAATCTTGTAAGATAGGAGCCATAATCGTATCTGTTTTACAGAAGTGCCTAAAGTATTGCTGGCCTTTTCAATGAAACCACATGCAGAAGAAGGAGAAATACACGCAGACACATAGGCATACAGAACAGAAGCAATCACATGTGCATTTGGAGCTGGATGCAGAAGTATACTTATGGGCAGAAGCAGGTTGCCTTAGGTTGAGCTGTTGTAACAAAATACCATAGACTGGAAGGTGTTATCCAGGTGGATAGATTATCCCTGTATCCATAGACGGCTTAAGCAACAGACATTCATTTCTCATAGTTCTGTAGCCTGGGAAGGTGCCAACAGATCTGCTTCTTTGGGAGGGCTCTTTCGTGACTTGTAGACAGCCACCTTCCTGCTGTGTGCTTACACAGCCCTTCCTTGGTTCATGCAAATGGAAAGAGAGAAAGCTCTGGTGCCCCCCACTTATTAAAGGGCACTAATTTCACCATGTGGCTTCTATCCTTGTGGCCTAATCTAGGCCTAATTACCTCTGGGGGGAAAAAAAAGATAAATGGGTTTTGAGGAGAACAAACTGGAGATAAGGAAGTTTGTGATAATGTTTTTCTACCCAGTTATGAGTGACATGCCTCCTCTTTCAGTCTCCTTCAGGACCATGAAACTTCCCCGGAGAGAGGATTTGGGGTCGCTTTATTCACGGTCTCTTTTCTTGAAGTAGATCCACCCTGAAGAAACATTTATGGCAGTCTTATTTTCCAGAAGTTTCTGCTTTTAGTCAGATAAGAGAAGCTCTAAGAAGGCTTTTTTTTTCCTCTAACTGTTGAACTGAAATACCTTTTGCTCAAAATAATCTTTATACCATCTCTGGGGTTCAGAGTGGGTTTCTCCATCACCAAATCTCATTAGCTTCTAACTGTAAAAACCTGTTTCTCACTCAGCCCACGCATTGGCTATGGCTTGCTGACAATGATGCTCCTACGTCCTCTTCATTCCTGGACTCAGTCTGAAAGGACAGCCATCAGACTTGTCATTTTGTTATGGAAGAAAGAAAAGAGAAACGAGTGAACCATGCTCTGTTTCTGAGAGCTGCTGTTTGGATGTGCAGTTTATCACTTCTGCTCACTACGATTGGCCAAAGCGAGTCACTTGGCCAAGCCTGCTTTTAGTGGCAGCAAAGAAGTCTGTGCCTCCTATAGACAGGTCATGGCAATGCTCTGGGAAACTGATAAGGGAATCTTATTGGTAAAGGCAGTGAACAATTGGGAACAATACACTAATATAATTTATCAGTCTCCAAAGATTTACTCTTGACATTCCATTTTGCTTAGAAAAGTTTCAGAGAAGGAAGGCTTGAATTGGCCTTCCAAGGATGATTCTAGGCAGGGGTGAAATAGATGCTAACGCAGGAATATTTGGAAAATAAGAAAAAATCCCAAAAGGCCAGGTCACACGGAGTGGAGAGAAATGGTGACAATAAAGTTGAAGATTTGATGGGGCCAAATAGTAAAACTGGGACAAATGAGAAATTTTGTTCTTTATGCTTTTCAAACATTTCCACCAAAGCCTTCCTGATGGCCAAGGGGAATTAGTACATTTCCTGAGGTTTTGAAAATCATCTTTGAAGGTTTGAGTGACATCTTAAAAAGTAACACAAAGTTTGCATTCTGCTTCAGAAATGTTCCATTTGGTTTTATTACGAAAACAACGTTTTACTCACCAGAAAATCTTCAAAGAAAATTGACACCTTGAGAAGTAGCCCCATGTTGAGCCAGGTCTGTGCTCTGATTTGATATGCTTTCTGGCACCAGACTGAGTGCCCCACTGGAGAAGTCTGCTTCTTTCCCCTTTTCTCCAGATGTAAACATCTTCCAAATAAAAGAAGAAAAATATATAACCTATCTTTGTGATATACAAGTCCTGGTATAGATTAATTTACCTTCTTAGCTATATTGTTTAGATCCCTTTTTCTTTGGCTATTTATTGTTGCTCCATCTGTTTGCCCATTACAAATGGGGATTTAAACCCTGCTGTTGTGATTATACCTCCATCAGCCCATTTCTCCCTTCATTCACGCATACTGTTACTGCTGTCTGGAATATATTTGCATGGTGCCTTCCACTTTGCCCTTGTCTTCCAAAACAATCCCTATCTACCTTTTAAAACCACCTCAGGCGGAGAGCAGTGGCTTACGCCTGTAATCCTAGCATTTTGGGAGCCAAGGCAGGCAGATCACCTGAGGTCAGGAGTTCGAGACCAGCCTGGTCAACATGGCAAAACCCTGTCTCTACTAAAAAATACAAAAATTAGCTAGGCATGGTGGCACATGTCTGTAATGCCAGCTACTTGGGAGGCTGAGGCAGGAGAATCACTTGAACCTGGGAGGCGGAGGTTGCAGTAAGCTGAGATCGTGCCACTGCACTCCAGTCTAGGCAACACAGTGAGACTCTGTCTCAAAAACAAAACAAATCCACCTCACCACCTCTGCAAAGGCTTCCCTGATTCCGGCATGCTAGTCACTCTCATCCTGGGGAACTGCCACTGTGCTACTGTGTGAACAGAAATATGGCAGCATCTACAGAAACTAAAACTGCAAATACCCTCTGATCCACCAATTCCACTTCTAGGAATCTTTCCTACAAAATAGTTGTTCCTGTGCATGAACGTGTACGTACAAAGAATGCCCAGTGAACTGGAAAGCCAAGGGACTGTCCATCAATGTGAGAATTGTGAAATAAGCTACAGCATCAGAATACTACACAGCCATGAAAAAGAGTGAAGTACGTATATGTACAGATCACCCAGACTTTGTTAAGCTGAAAGGTGAATCACAGCATATTATATAATTAAAACACAATGCCATGAAAACTTCACAAGTGTAAAGTGTTAGCAGAATGTACATTAAACTGTTACAGCTGTCACAACTATAGCACAAAGAAAGTTGAGGTTGGTGGTGACAGTGCTGTCGGACTTCACTTTTTACTCCAGGCACTTTAGGGTTGCTGAAATCTTTTATGACTAGAGTATATTTGGATATTATTTGCCATAATTAAACAAACTAAAATGCCTAAAACTAAAGTAAAATAATATCAATTTATTTTTTATTTTATCTCTTTTTTTTTTTTTTGAGACAGAATCTTGCTCTGCGGCCCAGGCTGGAGTGCAGTGGCGCAATCTCGGCTCACTGCAAGCTCCACCTCCCGGGTTCACGCCATTCTCCTGCCTCAGCCTCCCAAGTAGCTGGGACCTCAGGTGCCCGCCACCGCGCCCAGCTAATTTTTTTGTATTTTTAGTAGAGGTGGGGTTTCACCATGTTAGCCAGGATGGTCTCAATCTTCTGACCTCATGATCCGCCCGCCTCGGCCTCCCAAAGTGCTGGGATAACAGGCGTGAGCCACTGTGCCCCGCCTATTTTATCTTTTTAAGACAGGGTTTTGCTCTGTCACTCACATTGGAGTGCAGTGGCACCACCGTGGCCCATTGCAGCCTTAACCTCCCAGGTGCAAGTGATCCTCCCACCTCAGCCTCCCAAATAGCTGTGACTATAAGCATACACAACTATGCCTGGCTAACTTTTTTTTTTTTTTTTTAATTTTTGTGGAGACAAGGTCTCACTATTTTGCCCAGGCTGGTCTCTAGCTCCTGAGATCAAGCAATTCTCCCACCTTGGCCTCCCAAAGTGCTGGAATTATAAGTGTGAGCCAGTGCTCCCAGCCTCCAATTTATTGTAGCATATTTATGAAATTCAGAAAAAATAAAGAATATAATAAAAATCACCAGTAGAACTGTTACTTTCTATAAATAAAATCATTTAAAAGTTGGTCATGCGCAATATTCTTCTCTTTTGATAAGCTTCACTCTGAAATTAAGACAGCCAGAAGAGAGTATTTTATGAAACTCGCCTCTAAATAGCTTTCACTGGTTGACTTAATTTTGTGAGCAGCTGATAAAGTACAATCTCAAAACACTGATGGTAAACACAAACAGACTGCAAAACTATTGAGGGAAACTTATGATAGAAACCTGGGCTACTAAAAGTTCTAATGCAAGAGAAATTTCTGGACTTGTGTTTAAAAGAGAGTTTGACTAAAACTAATGACTTTATATGACCTAATTCAACCAATCACATTTGACTTTCCTATAGTTTATTACCCGCTTTCATCAAATCAATCATCTTGGTTCCATAAAGCATGCTTCAGTCGTTGCCATTTTCTTTTGTCATCAGGAGGACTGAGTAAGAGCTGGAGTAACTAATGGAAATTCCTTTCATTCTTCATCAAGCCGAGTTAGAGGTTTCCTGAAGCTAAGTTGCTATAACCTTATAAATCGTTAAAAGCCTCACCCTCAGAAGGCTATGCACTGCAACATTCTTCCCCAATGTACTTGGCCTTATGCATGCCCTGCGCTGCACTCTTCTTTATTAGTACTGTTATATTATTCATTGTAAAAGTCACATTCATTTTATAAAGTGTCTTGGGACTAGGATGCTTTTCCAATCCACTTTTGTTTGGATGACTATCCCATTACTGTATTTATGCCTCAGTAACACCAAGAAATCATCCCTAAGGGCACCATGTAACACGTATAATGTTATCAGACTTAGAGGTGCTGGGCACTCTTGTGATCTGTAAAAAACACCCATCACTGTCCTTATGGAGAAAATGAGGCCCAAGGCAGTTAGGTCACTTGTCCAGCTCATAGCCATCAATGTCTGATGGATTTCCAATAGCAAAAGTTGTTTTGCAGCCGGGCACTAGGTAGTACATGCCTATAATCCCAGCTAGTGGGAGGAATTCGATTCCAGCCTTAGCAACATAATGAAACCCCATTTCTTACAAAAAAAAAAAAAAAAAAAATGTTGTTTTGCCCCAGCAGCAGAATGGATTCAATTTAGGGGCAATAAGATGTCTGTTATGGAGATAGATGCAGAGGCAGGCTGGTTCTGAATCCCTGTGCCTGTTTTAAGTCTTTCTGTGCCATTGCTTAAAAACAGCCTTATTGAAAAATAATTTACATGCCATAAAATTGACTCATATTAAGTGTACAATTCAATGATCTTTACTACATTTACAGAGCTGCGCAGCCATCACCACAATCCTATTTGAGAACATTCTTATCACCTTAAAAGATCCCTCATGCCCATTTGCAGTTTATTTCCCCCAGAAGAAACTACTTGCATTGGAATCCTTTGCTTGGGGTCTGATTCTGAGGGAACCCAAAAGAAGACACTGCCTGCCATGGTGTGCAATACATACTGAGCCTAACGCAGACGTCCATTCTGCTCCAACCTAGATCAGCCACACTCATCAGTTCATCACCCATCAAAGCCAGCTGCTATCATTAAAAAAACAGATAATAACAAGTGCTGGTGAAGATGCAGGGAGAAATTGGAACCCTCATACCCCATCAGTGGGATTGTAAAGTGGTGCAGCCGATGTGGAAATCAACCTGGCAGGTCCTGAAAAGGTTAAACACAGAGTTATCATATGGCTCCACCACTCTACTGCAAGATAGATACCCAAGAGAACTGAAAACGTATGTTCACACAAAAACTTCCAGACATCTGTTCCTAGCAGCATTATTCATAATGCACAAAAAGTGAAAACAACCAAAAGTCCATCAACAGATAAATGGATAAAACAGAGAGGACTTCCTTATTTTGCTGATTCATGTTGACCCCGATCTGATGTTTTTTGGAACACTGCCCCATCTCAAAGTTTAGTTTGATTAGGAGGAACTTAGCACAAGTGACTCTATCCTGGTTTGGTCTGGTCTACCAGGGGCTACCTAGTGGAGGAGGCAAGTCCAAAACAGTGGACTCCCATAAAGTTTTTTTTTTTTAGACAGAGTCGTACTTTGTTGACCAGGCTGGAGGACAGTGGCATGATCTTGCCTCACTGCAACTTTAACCTCTTGGGACTCAAGCAATCCTCCCACCTCAGCCTCCAGAGTAGCTGGGACTATAAGCACGTGCCACCATGCCCAGCTAATTCTTGTATTTTTTATAGAGATGGGGTTTTACCATGTTGCCCAGTCTGGTCTTGAACTCCTGGATCTCAAGTGATCCTCCTGCCTTGATCTGCCAAAGTACAGGGATTATAGGCATGAGCCACTGCACCCAGCCTTTATATACCATTTTAACAAAGGAAAATAGATTGTGGAGAGGTGACTCAACAAAGGAGAAAGGGAGGCAGAGTTTGGGCTTCTAGCGGTGGAAAATTGTGGAAAGGTGACTAGGAAACGTATGGTGAATAAGGTTTGTATTGCAGATAAGTCATTCGGAGTTAGTCTCCTCCTGGTATGAGAAACATCAGAAGAGGAGGATACTTTACAAATGGAATTTTATGTCACCTTTACAGAGGGAAATGTATGGCTTACTTATGAACAGTAGAAGGAAAGAGAGTTCCTCTGGTGTCTGCTGTTTCTTAATTGCCCTCAACTCGAAATAATCTTATGCTACAGTGGCATATTTTGGAGGTGGCATATTCTGATCCCCTCCAAAAGACTGGAATGGAGCAACAAGAGGAGCTGAATCCACTTGCCAATCCACTTGCTAATCCATAGAAGCCAGGTAGTTCAATCAATTTTAAAAAACATGATTCCAGATCACTTTCTCTGTGTACTTTATTACTAACCCTGCATGGTAAGCAAGGCACCGTCTGGCAAGGACAGTACAGGCAAGATGTCCACCCACTGTCAACATGAAAATGCCGTGTTAGGACTAATATTTTCATGAGCTCAGAAATGGGTGAGGGTGAGGGGTCTTAAATTAGGGTGCATGGCCTTCCAGTGAGTCTCAAGAATTGGAGGTGTGAAAAGAATTTGTTTTTTATTATTGAGCAGAGAGCTAGGGCTTGAAACTTGGAGCCAGTGGTGTGGCTCCGCTGGTCAGAGAGTTTTCCCTGAGCAGCCTGCTGGGAGTGAAATTGAGTGGGAGCCACTGCACTGGTCAATTTACCTCCCAGCAGGCCCAGGGCTGCAGACCTAAAGCCAGCCTGAGCCAGGGAGCCTGAACCTGGACCAGGGCAGGAGGAGGAGCGTGGGTTGCACTGCACGGCTGGGGCTTTCTTTGTTGCAAGATACCTTGATTCTTAGCAAACTGCTTCGCTTGTCCCTGGAGCCTGAAGCTTTTTTCCAGAACCCAGAACCTTGATTTTTAGTGATCTCACAACAAGCCTGGGCCACAGCAGGATGGTTTCTGTATGATCTAAGTCTTGGAAGCAGGAAATAAAAAGAGAGAAAAATATTGCTGCACACACCTTCAGTGGCAGAAAAAAAAAATGTGTATTCCGATGAAAAACTATGCATCATCTCTAACCCACTCTTCTGCCTTGTCAGAGTAGGATATTTTCCTTCTGATTCTGAGTCATATTCTGAGCTATTTTACAACTCTGCAAACTACAGATAACAGAAAACAGCCATGTGAATTCTGTCACATCTGATAGAGGTCTGGCTGACTCCCCTCTCCAACCTGTTAAAAAGAAACAGTTTTGCCTCGTTCACAATTCATAACAGTTCCTTTATACCCATATCAACTTGTGCTTTTTGACTTCTTTGTTGAGCCCATTGTAAAATCTGCCTGAATTCCTCACCAAAGGAGCTAAATAAAACACTTAACATGTATGTGTTGTAATATATGAATGAGACTCTTGATTTATCTTTTCCTGAAAATTATCTTTAAACAGCCCCACCCTGCCTCTTTCTATGTCTTTCTAGGATCATGAGGTCACATGGTCTAGGTAGGCCTCCAAAGGAGAAAGTGTGGATTTTGGGGGAGCAGGAATGAATGGGGACTCACATTGACTAGATACTTAACTGTGTACTGATGGCTTTATAAACACAATTTAATTTTCTCTTTTTCTTTCTCTCTTTCTTTCTTTCTTTCTTTCTTTCTTTCTTTCTTTCTGTATTAGTCCATTTTCATGCTGCTGATTTAGTCCATCTTCATGTGAGGCTGGGAAGAAAAAGAGGTTTAATTGGACTTACAATTCCACATGGCTGGGGAGGCCTCACAATCATGGCAGGAGGCAAAAGGCACTTCTTAGATGGTGGCAGCAAGAGAAAAATGAGAAAGATGCAAAAGTGGAAACCCCTGATAAACCCATCAGACCTCATGAGGCTTATTCACTACCATGAGAACAATATGGGGGAAACTGCCCCCATGATGCAAATTCTCTCCCACCGGGAGATCCTTCCCACAAGACACAGGAATTAGGGAGTACAATTCAAGATGAGATTTGGGTGGGTACATAAAGCCAAGCCATACCACTTCCTCTTTCTTTTCTTGCTTTCTCTCTTTCTTTCTCTCTCTGTCTGTCTTTCTTCTTCTTTTTTTTTTTTAAGAGATGAGGTCTTGCTTTGTTACCTAGGCTGAAGTACAATGGCACGATCACTGCTCACTGCAGCCTCGACCTCCTAGGCTCAAGCAATCCTCCCACCTCAGTCTCTCAAATAGCTGGGACTACGGGTGCATGCCACCAAGCCCAGCTTGAATTTAATTTTTAAAACAACCACATGCAACAGCAATTGCTACACCATTTTATGGAGTAGGAGACTGATGTTCAGAGTTAATTTCAGAGATAAGTATTTTGTGGGGTAAGTATTATTTCAGCGATAAGCATTATGCAGAGATAATGTTCGGAAAGAAGTAATTTGCCCATTGCAGAGGCAGAAAAGGTATGATACCTTTCCTCAGTTATCCTAAGGGTCATGGTTGAAACTCCTATAATGAAAGAGGGGGTTAACAAGGGAAAAGCTTAACAGATTAATTCAATCAAAGTTTTATATGATACAGGAGCTTTCACAAACGAAGCCCCAAAGACCCAAGGAAAACTGTTTTTGTGCTTCTGTTCAGTGAAGAATGAACAGCCATGTAAAAATGCCATTGGACAAAAGAGAGTGATCGAATTGTAATAGACTAACAGGAGAAACCAAGCAAGGCTTGTCTGTTCAGATGCTTCTTGGCCTCTCTGTAGCAGTCCTTCCTCCTGGCTATGGGGCAGCAGCTCTGGAATGAGGATCCTCCAGGGAGGAGGGAGGAGAGAGAAGAGTGGCCTTCCTAGGCTTTATGGCTGCTCTAGCAGAGATGAGTTTGAATTTCTATTATCTGCCTTAGGGAAGAGGAATTCTGGTTTCTATGACTTGTTTCAGGGGAGAGTGACGGATAGGAGACAGGAAGATGGAAGAAGGTCTTAGAACGACTTTGCTTTTGAGGCTTCCAATCTCCTTTAGTTCAAGGGACTCAGCATGCCAAGGCACCAGATTTAGGAGCATCATTTTCTGAGCCCCAGTATTCCCCTGTCTGAAACTTCTTGGGAAAAGTCCAGAAATGGGATTGGTGGATTGTCTCATAAGCCACTGAATCAGTCTCTCAGTTCCACGAATAGTTCAGTTCAGTTAAACACTTAACAGCTGTGTCTCATTTTAGGAGGTGGTTTTGCAGACGGGCTTCCACCTGTATGTGGTTAGAGCAATCAAGTATTTAAGAAGAGGCATTTCTATGAAAACAAAAACAAAAACAAAAAAACAAACTCACAAAGATTTGTGATTAGAATGAACTATAAACTCAGTTTTTGAGTCCAGAGGGCAGCCAGTCAAGAGGATTTTTAGCTGTTAGGCTCAAAGCATCTTCAGCTGGAGTAAGACCAGTCAGTGGGAATCTGACACATTTTCCTGGTCTGCAGCTGGCAGCAGCTGTGTTAGTGAACTTTGCGAGTCCATACAGTAACACCATGAGGCTGTCCATGAATAAGCTATTGAGGCGCTTTCCCTGAAGTTTACATCAAGTGGCCCAACTTCAGCTCACAGGGATTCAGAAAGAGAGTGGTCTTAATTTCAATAATCCCAGGACTGGGGATGGGAGGAAAAGTGGAACATTAGTTTGGAGAGTTGTAGTCAGATATTGGAGGAAACTAAAAAATGTAGGATCCAGTCTAGATTTTAGGTAGACCATGAACCCTCAGAAACAATGAGGTAGAGTCTAATAACGAGTGCAGTATAGTCTCTTCCAAAACAGTTTTTCTCTCTACAGTCGCTCCCATGTCTACCAAAGATAATCAAAGGAAGACTGATTTGTTGGCAAAATAGGTTTAGTCTCATGAAAGTTGGCATGATAATTTACATAGGTGCGGTGAGAAGAGTGATGGGCCATATAAAATTTGCTTTGCTGGAACTTTTGATAAGAAATCTCAGGCTGGACCTCCCAAGGTTAGGAAGCCACAGTAAGAACTTACCATCAGCCTATGTCTATAACACTTATAGATTTGGGTGAATTCCTCTCTTCCCAAGGGCCCCAAAATATCATGAGGTCCCTGAGCCTTCCAGGAAGTGACAATCCTTACTCATCTGTAAAGCTGGGAACCCTCAGGCCATTTTTTCCAAGGGCATCTTTATTAGCTCTGTAAAGTCAACCTTAGTTCTTTAAAGCTACCTGGTCATATCTGAAAATATGACACTCTATCAAAGCCTTGGTAATATAACTAGGGTTTCCAATTGTATCCTGTTACAAGGAGAACACAGTCTAATTGAACTTAGGCAAATAACTATATTACAATAAAAATAAGAATACTTACAAATAGCTACTACGTTCTGGAGGGATGAGGTAGGGAGAAAAAGTAAATGCTTCCTTTTTTTGTTCATAAAAGTATACTTTAACAAATTGATGTAAGCTATAGGTAGCAAAAAAAGTTTTCTTGGCTGGGAGTTGTGGCTCACACCTGTAATCCCAGCACTTTGGGAGGCCGAAGCGGGTGGATCACTTGAGGTCAAGAGTTCGAGACCAGCCTGGACAACATGGTGAAATGCCTTCTCTACTAAAAATACAAAAATTAGTTGGGCGTGGAGGCGCTCACCTGCTACGTGGGAGGCTGAGCAGGAGAATCACTTGAACCTGGGAAGCAGAGGTTGCAGTGAGCCGAGATCATCCCACTGCACTTCAGCCAGGGTGAGAGAGCAACTCTGTCTCAAAAAAAAAAGAGCAACTCTGTCTCAAAAAAAAGAAAAGAAAGAAAAAGAAAAAGAATCAACAATATCCCAAATATCCTCATTGGTTCATTTAGTCTCATGTAATTAATTCTTGTTCTGCTTGACGTTGGGATAACAGTTTCATAAAGCTATCAGTTTCTTCATTAGAGTTCTAGAAATTCTTATCCAATCCAATGGTATGATCTTAAAGCTATTCGAAATGTGTATTCAAGAGTACTCATTAGTCTTTTCTATGAATCTCCATGAAGAGAAGTAATTTGAGATGGTAGCTGATTGTAAATGCTGTTAGAGAAGAATCAAAATAATAACTAGATGACAAAGACTTGAAATAGCCTTGGTTAGAATTCTGATGAAAGTTCATTATAGGCCGAGTCCCCTCGCCAGGTTCTCTCCTTCGCCGCCAAGATGATGTACGGGGTGCCCTCCGCCGTGCAGCCGGCCACCGCCGAGACCCAGGACATCGCCGACCAGGTGAGGTCCCAGCTTGAAGAGAAAGAAAACAAGAAGTTCCCTGTATTTAAGGCCGTGTCGTTCAAGAGCCAGGTGGTCACGGGGACAAACTACTTCATCAAGGTGCACGTTGGCGACGAAGACTTCGTACACCTGCGAGTGTTCAAATCTCTCCCTCACGAAAACAAGCCTTTGACCTTGTCTAACTACCAGACCAACAAAGCCAAGCACGACGAGCTGAGCTATTTCTGATCCTGACTTTGAACAGGACCCTTCAGCCAGAAGACTGATAATTAAAGTGATCCTCCGTGGACCAGAGCATGCACTTGTGATCCTAAAATAAGCTTCATCTCCGGGCTGTGCCCTCGGGGTTGAAGGGGCGGGATTCAGCAGCTGCGCTTGCATTTCTCTTCCTAAATTTCATTGTGTTGATTTCTTTCCTTCCCAATCAGTGATCTTAATTACTTTCAAAATATTTTCAAAATAGATGTATTTCTAAAATCCTTAAAAAAAAAAAAAGGAAAGTTCATTATAAACAGCAATTAGCAAGGAAATTCGGTTATTTTTGTGGCACATAGCATTTAACATAGTAACTAAAATTATGACCAATAACATTAGATTTCTAGGACTCTCATACAATTTTGGAACACTCATATCAATAACATACCCATACATATAACTTGAAGCTTTAGCAACACCCATTCTTTGACAATATTTCACATATAATTTTTTTTTTTTTTTGAGACAGAGTCTCGCTCTGCCGCCCAGGCTGGAGTGCAGTGGCCGGATCTCAGCTCACTGCAAGCTCCGCCTCCCGGGTTTACGCCATTCTCCTGCCTCAGCCTCCCGAGTAGCTGGGACTACAGGCGCCCGCCACCTCGCCCGGCTAATTTTTTGTATTTTTTAGTAGAGACGGGGTTAGCCAGGATGGTCTTGATCTCCTGACCTCGTGATCCGCCCGCCTCGGCCTCCCAAAGTGCTGGGATTACAGGCTTGAGCCACCGCGCCCGGCCCTCCCATATAATTTAACTTATCAAAAAAGCCTAGTCATTTTAGTATTTATCTTTTACAAGGTAAGAGACCCCTTTGAACTTTTCAGGAGCCCAGTTGGAAAATCCCAAAGTTAATTAGAGGTCATAAAGGCTTAATTTAGAATTTGATTTTGGGAAATCAGCCAAAAATGCCAGAAGGTTTAAAACACTTGGTTAAATGTGATCTTGGTTATCTATTTAATTAAAGTGACAATAAAATATTTTAAAGACATACAGAAAGTTCCATAGTTGTGAATAAAAATTTAGCTCTTTTAATTGAGAAGACTTAGAAATTTTTTAAAATTTTATTTTAATTAATTAATTTATTTTGAGACCAGGTTATGAGACTGACTAATTTTTGTATTTTTGGTAGAGATGGGATTTTGCCATATTGCCCAGGCTGGTCTCAAACTTCTGGCCTCAAGTGATCCACCCACCTTGACCTCCCAAAGTGCTGGGATTACAGGCATGAGCCTCTGTGCCTGGCCTTACTTTTTTAAGTAATCAAAGACCTAATAAAAGACAGCACAAGGGAGGCCGAGACGGGCGGATCACGAGGTCAGGAGATCGAGACCATCCTGACTAACACAGTGAAACCCCGTCTCTACTAAAAAATACAAAAAAACTAGCCGGGCGAGGTGGCGGGCGCCTGTAGTCCCAGCTACTCGGGAGGCTGAGGCAGGAGAATGGCGTGAACCCGGGAGGCGGAGCTTGCAGTGAGCTGAGATCCGGCCACTGCACTCCAGCCTGGGCGACAGAGCGAGACTCCGTCTCAAAAAAAAAAAAAAAAAAAAAAAAGACAGCACAAGCACAAGAAATTATCTTTATAAAGCACAAAATCTGTTTCCTAGGCCAATTACTTTAAAATGAAAAAAAAAAAAAACTCTTCACATTCTCAGACCAATACTTCAAAAAAAAAAAAAAAAAACTTACCATTTCAACAAAGAAGAGTAAATTCCACTTTTTTTTTTTTTCTTTTTTGAGATGGAGTCTTGCACTGTTGCCCAGGCTGGAGTGCAGTAGTGCAATCTCTGCTCACTGCAACCTCTGCCTTCCAGGTTCAAGCGATTCTCCTGCCTCAGCCTCCCAAGTAGCTGGGATTACAGACACCTGCCACCAGGCCTGGCTAATTTTTTGTATTTTTAGTAGAGATGGGGTTTCACTACGTTGGTCAGGCTGGTCTTGAACTCCTGACCTCATGATCCTCCCACCTAGGCCTCCCAAAGTGCTGGGATTACAGGTGTGAGCCACTGCGCCTGGCCTAAATTCCACTTTTGCAGCAGTGTACTATTAATACTAAAGCTAATTTTAAAAAAAATCTTAAACCCAGGCAATCTCAGTCAGCTTTGGCCACACAAGATTTTTGCAAACCTTATTATAACCTTTAAAAAATATCTATTGGCTTTTCTTTTTTCTCCTTTTTGAACAAAAATGCATCCTTCATAACTTTCCTTATAAGATATATTCTTTATGTCCTGTATACAGAGCTGTTTCCCTTATAACAGGTTTAATTCTATTTATTAACTATAATGTTATTTCATAATAACCTTAATTTCTGGTGAAAGCCAGCAAGCGTTGTGAATGGTCTTATATCAGCATTCACCATTTCATAATATCTAGAAAGATGTTTCCCCAATCGTTCATGTATCTTAACAGAAACAAATATATTTAGTTTTTGCCATATAAAAACAAGATACCAAAGTATATAAACTTAAACTTATGCTTATTTATTAGTATTTCAGTATTTTAACTTAGAAATGATTCAGCCATTTAACACATACCTATTACTTAATTTCACTTTAAGGTTTCAAGTTACCAAAACTATTTTTGAAACTGTTTTTAAGTAGACCTCACATTTCCCAAAAAGGCTAATGAAGTTCTATATTATTCTTAGCAAAAATCAGGCCAACAAGAAAGGAAGCAGCCGAGGGCCCGAGCATGTAATTATCAGGGGTTCGAGAAGAGAGTTTTCAGTCAACTGAGAAGTTCCCATGGGAGAAGCAGGATTCCCAAAGAGAGAACAAGAGCAGAGAGGCCTGAAAAAAGCACAGCGTCAATATCATCTTCCAATCAAGCCGACTTCTGACCATAGAGCTCTTTAAAAATAATCCTGGCTGGGCACAGTGGCTCACACCTATAATCCCAGCACTTTGGGAGGCCGAGGTGGGTGGATCACTTGAGGTCAGGAGTTCAAGACCAGTCTGGCCAACATGGTGAAACCCCGTCTCTACTAAACTACAAAAATTAGCCAGGCGTGGTGGTGCACACCTGTAATCCATCCTATTAGGGAGGCTGAAGCAAAAGAATTGTTTGAACCCGGGAGGTGGAGGTTGCAGTGAGCTGCAATCTCACCATTGCACTCCAGCCTGGGCAAAAAGAGTGAAAATCCGTCTCAAAAAAAAAAAAAAAAAAAAGTCCTTTGAAATATTGCACTATCAGATTTTAGCCACGACAAACAGCAAATATTCCTGGCAGTATTGTACTTTTCCTCCTTTTTTAAAAAAGAAAGAAAACCAAAGGTATCTGCCAAGTGATTTGGAAATCGAAACCAATAAGCCTTTTATGACTTAACCAAGGATGTGTGGAGTCTCTCTAAAGAAGTGCAAAGACACAGCCCTCTCAAGATCAAGCCCTCCCAAAGACAGCCAAAAGAAGGGGAGACAGGTAACTCCCGGAGCCGGCAGCAGCTGGCATGCTTGCTGCATAAGGGGTCCCACCCACGTTCCTGTTCTGCTCTCTTCTTGGTGTTTGTGTAAAACAAAGACCATCTCCGAGAGGGAAGGGATCATAAAACAAGAGTTTTCAAACCAAGAAAAAATCACCAGAGTCACAACCCCCAAGAACTAGTTCATACAAATAATTTTCTCCTGCTAATCTGAATTTGCAAAGGAAGGAATAAAGAGAAAATTTTACCTTCCATTCTCAACTGGGCACTGCAGGCAGAGATCTGGGAGAGCTGGCCTTGGTTAAAAAAAAGTTTTAAGGGTCTTAGATTTTCCTTGCCGGCGTTCTGTCCGTTGTCCCAGGTTGGCGTCTGCGGGCTCTGCCACGGTCAGGTGTCCTAGGCGCCCCAGGGTTGGGGGCAGAAACTGTAGGGATGGAAAAGTGTGATCCCTTTTTCCCCACCGTAACGTCACAGCCCACACGGCTCTAACAAGGCAGGTTACCTAGAGAAAAGCATAATAACTTCTTTATGTATTTATTTGTTTAATTTATTATTATTTTTTTTGAGACGGAGTCTCGCTCTGCCGCCCAGGCTGGAGCGCAGTGGCCGGATCTCAGCTCACTGCAAGCTCCGCCTCCCGGGTTTACGCCATTCTCCTGCCTCAGCCTGCAGATTAGCTGGGACTACAGGCGCCCACCACCTCGCCCGGCTAAATTTTTGTATTTTTAGTAGAGACGGAATTTCACCGTATTAGCCAGGATGGTCTAGATCGCCTGACGTCTTGATCCACCCGCCTCGGCCTCCCAAAGTGCTGGGATTACAGGCATGAGCCACTGCGCCCGGCCTGTACTTAAGTTTTTAAAAAGTAGAGATGGGGTTTCGCCCATGTTGCCCAGGCTAGTCTTGAACTCCTCGGCTCAAGCGATCCACCTGCTTTGGCCTCCCAAAGTGCTGGGATTACAGGTGTGAGCCACTGTTCCCGGCCACAGGTTTATGTAATCAAAGTTTTATGTGATACACAGCCTTCAGCAAGGAAGCACTAAGACAAGGGAACACTTTTGATGCTTAAATTCAATGAAGAGTGAACAGCCATGC
This sequence comes from Trachypithecus francoisi, assembly GCF_009764315.1. Taxonomy (NCBI): domain Eukaryota; kingdom Metazoa; phylum Chordata; class Mammalia; order Primates; family Cercopithecidae; genus Trachypithecus; species Trachypithecus francoisi. The sequence continues at coordinate 15,846,438 of NW_022681463.1, forward strand.
AGAGATGGGAGTGGACGAAAGGGTGTGTGATCTAACCGCAGGAGACTGCGTGGGGAACCCAGCAGGGCCTGTCTTCCAGATCCTTCTTGGCCTCTCTGTGCAACATTCCTTCCTTCTGGGTGTGGGGCAGAACTTCTCTAGAATGAGGGTCTTCCAGAGAGAAGGGAGAGTGATCTTTCTAAGTTTGACGGCTTGCTTTTTATTTTTAGGAGAGGAGCTCTAGTTTCTATGGCCGCCTTGGGGAAGAGGAATTCTAGTTTCTATGGCTTGTCTGGGGGTGATGGGGACGGGTGGCAGGTGTCAGGAAGGCAGGAGAAGGTCAGAGAGACGTTGCTTCTGAGGTTTCTCCTGAGGCCTTCCAATCTGCTTTAGCTCACAGTTCTCGGCCTGCCAAAGCACCATCCTTTGGTGCATCGTTTTCTGAGCTCCAACACCAATATTATTTAGGATTTACATTAGGATTTGAAGTTGTATCCATGGAAACCAAAATTATGCCATCCAGTTTGGTGAGGAGAGAGCCCTGCTCTATGTAGAGTTTTGGGGTTTGGCGACAATTTCTCCCCTATATCCTGACCACAGGGAGGCCCGGGGGCTGAAACCACTTTTGTGATCCTTAGGAAACTTTGCTGTCAATTCAGAGGCCTCACCCAGCAAGTTGAATGCCAGAAATAGGTGGGGCTCCCCCTAGGAATGCATGGTCCTCCTTCTCCATTCTTGTTCTTCCGGGCAGAAAGCTGCAAATTTGCTGTCTCTAGTGGGCCGTGGGTTCTGGGATAGATGATGGGAGAAAGAGAAGGATAAAAAAAAGTCCTGTTAATGTCTGTGAAACTTTGCCTAGGTGCTCTAGTGCCCTCTTCTGGATATGTTGGAGTACTGCGGCTCAGGCCGAACTTGATGGAACCCCTTCGGCATTCTGGTGACGCCTGCAGACCTCTTTCCGGAATTATGTTTTAAAATGCATAAGATAAAGAGAATAATAAGGAAAATCATACTGAAATAAAGTTATGAAAATATCAAAATATTTTAAAAACACATTTATAGCTTATTTATTACCCTATTAGATTAAAATATCTAGCTTTGGATCTAATAACTACTATAATTTCAAAGTAGTGATGAGCTTGAACAACATTTGCAGATATCTGCAGCAACCATCATCTTGCATGAAAATATCCGTGATTTCTGTTGGTGACAAACTTATACACAGTGTGTCTATGGGTTCCCTAGGGCTGCCATAAAAAGTTCCACAAACTAGGTGGCTTAAAATAATAGAAGTGTGTGGTCTGACCGTTCTGGGGGCTGGAAGTCTAAGTGCAACGTGTCAGCAGGACCATGCTCCCTCCGCAGCCTGCAGAAGAGGAGGCTTCCTTGCCTCTCCCAGATTGTGGTGGCCCCATGCATTTCTTGGCTTGTGGCAGCACCCCTCCAATCTCTACCTCTGTCTTTCTACGGCCGTCTTCTCTCTGCATCTCTCTCTTCTTATGAGGACTCCAGCAGTAATAGTATATAAATTAATATAACAAAAATATAATATAATAATATAATCCAGGACACCCTGAATTGTATCCATGGAGCATAGATTAAGATCCTCTAGAAGTTATTTCAAGTTAATAAGTATTCATCACATTCATACCCTGTTCCCAGGAGAATCTCAAGGAATGTGAAGACATGAAAGATGCGCTTCCTTCGTTTGTGGAAGTTTTCTGTCTAAGTGGGATGAGATTTATACATGCAAAACAACCAAGAACACTACCCAGCAGTGTGAGACTTTGTGGCGTGAATTTCAGTGTTTCATCCTCCAGAGGCCCAGAGAAGGGAGAGGCTGTGTGGATGGGAGCAGCGGGCCATGTGTGGATGGGAGCAGCAGGGCATGTTTTATGGAGGCTGGGGGACTTGGTTTGGGTTTAGGATGCCGGGAGGATGGGACCCACCAGGACATATGTCAGGTGGTGGAAATAGCATGAGCCAAACATTAATAAAATCTCAGAGAACTCAAGCACCACAAAAAGATTTAACTCATACAAAAATGAAACTTGGGAAAGCGTACCACATTTAAAATCAATGGAAGATCTAATCTCCAGAAATAAATAAGAAAATGAGCTTGCATAATCAATTATGCTATTATAATGAACTCTACACAAAATGAGAGAAAAACATTCCGCTTAAACATTGTGTAATTTCCACTTCATTCTACAAATACTCCATGCAAAGGCTTAATTTCCCTAGTAGATAAGGAGCTCTAGATACAAACCAACAAGAAAAAAAGGACAAAAACAAAATGTTCAAAGAAAATGACCTGCCTACTCACAAATACAAAGGACAAAAGGTTCTGAAACATATAAAGAGATGTGCAATCTTACTCATAAGAAAAGTACAAATTAAAATTATACTCACGTCATTTTTATCTATTAGATTGGCAAAGATTAAAACACTTGATAATATACTGCATTGGCAACTCATTTCTTGCAGGAGGAGGGTGTAAATTGGTATAATCTCTTTGGCGGTCATTCTGGCAATATTTATCACAATTGCAAATACATACACCTTTTGAAACCTTTTGAAAATCCACTTCTTTTTGTTGCAGATACCCTTGCATGCATGAATATTACTTTTGAAAAGGTAATTAATTGCTCTTTGGCTTGCAAAAGGCTGGAAACAAAATGTCCACATAGCACATCTATACAGTGAAATAATAGGCAACTGTAAAAGAAAAAAATAATAAAGAATTCCTTTAAAACACTGCTGTAGGTGGGGGGGAAATATGTGCCTTCTACCCTTCTTGGTTCTCAGCTGGGGCCCCTGTAGCAAAAGACAGATGAACAAGAGAAAATAATACAAATTTATTTAAACTTTACCTGACCTGGAAGTCTTCATAAGGAAATAGGGACCTGAAGAAATGGTTACACCTGAGTGTTTCAGCCTCGATTTGATGAAGAGTGCTGAGTCATACAAAAATGTAGTAGGAGAGAAAAGGTATGCGCTAAGAGCAGTAAACTGGGGGAAAGTTAGCAAGGTCTGTGCATTCAGATTTTTCCTGGGGTCCCCTGGTCTCCAGAGATAAGGACAGTCTTTTCCTCCAGGAATAGGGAGGGCACCTCTCACATGAGGGTCTCCTGACCTACTCCAGGGGAAAGTCAGGGAGCCCTTTCTCTACTTACCTTTTCTCAAATGTCTTTGGCTTAAAATATTCACTATGCCAAGCTGCGTATTTTGGGGTAGCATCCTGAACGTCCCTCCCTACTACGGAATGATTTCTAAGCTATCGTGAATGAAAACAGCAGCAGTGCATGTATGTTTTCGCTCATAGACGAATAAGATATCCTACGAAGGTACACGTGATGCTGGCAACACTGGTTGCCACTACCAAGGCCTGGGAGAGGGACGTGCATCCTTCTGCACCTTCCAAATTTTGGACGACATCAATGCATAACCATATGCAGTAAGCTGATCACAATTTGGTAGTACTTTTGAATTACGACTGCTGTTACTAGCTTGTCTTTGATGCATTTATCCATTTGGCCAGTGGTTATGTGGCCAGCACAGAAGCACAGGGGCTGATCCAGCACCATCGTGGAAGGGCTGCTCTTGTCCGCAGTCTTCAGAGCTTCTGGTGTCCCAGAGTGGAGACTGTCCCACCATAAACCCTCCTCTGCCTAATATTCACTGACTTTCAACAGCAGTGGGTTATGATGCTATGAAAGTCTGTCTTTCTGCCCCTTGTGTCTTCAAATCCCCACCTCCCATAAGCGAGGGACTAAGAAACCAAGGAGTTGCCAGTGTAAAGAAGCACCGTCCTGTACACTGTAGAAGGACCGTGGACACTAGGAGCCACTGAGGACCCTGGTACGATGGAGCATGGGCAGATTTGCCCTTTGGAGACAAGATTTGATGGCCAGGCAGGCACCTGCTGCAATTATTCCAGTAACATCAAAGGTGGGTGAAAAACAAACCCATGTAGAACAAGCTGTAGCAGCCGTCAATCCCAGGTTATTTTAATTATGCATCCCTGGACAGAACTGATAAGTGGTAACTGGCTCTCTCCTACAGAAATGAATCAAGCCAGTGCCACAATACCTGGCTAATATGCACTTGAGTGGGGACATTTGCACAGTCCTTCACATTGCAGAGACTTGCTTGCACGGTTATCATGCCAGCTCTGCTGTTTTGGCCAAAGGTGCACAGTTTTGTCCCACTTTGTCCTTCTGTCGGAAGCCTCTTGTCCTCGTGCTGTCAGCCTTACCTCTGATTCCAGCCCAGGTGAGGGTGAACCGTTCCAACAAGTCTCAGCTCAAGCGAGCGCCATTTGTCTGTTGCATCCCATCCATGGCAGGCTGAAAAATGACCCCCCAAAGGTATGTCCATGTCATAGTTTGTAGAGCCTGTAAATGTGGCCTTATTTTGGGAAAAGGTCTTTGCAGATGTGACTAAAGGTCTTTGGATGAGGAGAGTGTCCCTTCTTATTGCCAGATGGGCCATGGATGTCATCACAAGGGTTCTTTTAAGAGAGAGGCAGAGGAAGATGTGAGGACACACAGAGGAGAAGGTGATGTGAAGATGAGGCAGAGGTCAGAGTGACAAGCCCACATGGCCACAAGCTTAGCTGGAGGAGGTCAGGAAGGATCCTCCCCTAGAGCCCTTGGAAGGAGGCAACAAGTATCTACAATAAACATGGGAATGCAGGTATCTTTTCAAAATACTGATTTTGCTGTCCTTGGGTATATACCTAGTAGTGAGATTGCCAGATCATATCTGTTCTATTTTTCATTTTTTGGGAACCTTTATACTGCTTTCCATTATGGCTGTGCTAATTTGCATTTCCACCAACAGTGTGAAAGGATTCCCTTTTTCTCCACATCCTCACCAACATACCTTTCATCTTTTTGGTAATAGCTGTTCTAACAGGTGTGAGGTTCTGTCTCCCTGTGGTTTTAATTTGCATTGCTCTAATGATTAGTGATGTTGAGCAATTTTTCATAGACCTGTTAGCCATTCATATGTCTTCTTTTGAAAACTGTTTATTCAGGTCCTTGGACCATTTTTCAAATCAGAGTATTTGTTTTCTTGCTATTGAATTGTTTGAGTTCCTAATATATTTTGGATGTTAACCCCTTATCAGATGCATGGGTTTATAATATTTTTTCCTATTCTGTAGGCTGTCTCTTCTTGCTGTTGCTTCCTTTCCTCCACAGAAGCCTTTTAATTGGATGCAATTTTGTTTATCTGGTTCCACTGTTGTTTCCTGTGCTTTGGGGGTTATATCCAAGAAATCACTGCCCAGACTAACTCATGATTTCCCCCTATATTTTCTTCTAGTACTTTTACAGCTTCCAGGTCTTCTATTTCAGTCTTTAATCCATTTTGAGTTGATTTTTGTATATGGTGTGAGATAAGAGACATTTCATTCTTCTGCATGTGGACATTAAGGGAATTTTTATAAATGGAAGATTAAAGGACTAGCCAACTAGAAATGTGAGTATGATCACTATTAACTGGACAAAGTGACACCTATGGCTTTATTATTTTCCCATATTGTAGACTAGGATTTATTACACCAAGGCCCATTAAAAATGCTTGGCAGAGTGGAGGGAGGAAGGTGGTGCCTTGTCACATGTCCTTTGGGAATTAAATTTGGTGATGTTTTCATGTCCGTGATAACCTTAAAAAATGAGTAGGTTTTTGTTTTTTGAACCAACTGGATGGTGCGTTCTAGGGAAGTACGGTGCTTGCAGGGTCAGGTCCGTGCTGTGTCGATGGTGGGACGTGCCTACCGATCTCCTGCCCTTGCAGGGTTTTACTTTTAATGCAGTTTCTCAAGCTGAAGTCTCCGTTTATTTATTTTTATTTTTTTTTTAATTCACAAGAAAGTATTTTCTTTCAAAGGAGCCTGCATGGATCTTGCGTTTAAGACAGGCCACTCTCACCATGCCTGGTGGGACTCGTGCAGAAGGTAAGTGGTTCAGAGCGTGGGTCTGGCCTGGGGTTAAGTCCTACACCCATTTCCTCTGTGCTGCGTGCCTCTGGACCGGCAACTCAACCTCTCTGAGCTGTGACAGCTCCCTGCTCTCTACATGGCAATGCTAACAATAGTTACCCAGTAGCGTTGTCATAGATATTTCATGAGATGGGGTTTGGAAAGGGCTTCCTTAGCACAGCGCCCACTGTATAGCTAATGTTATATTACGTTCATGAATACCAGTCAGCCAGCACAAAGTGTGGGGGTAACTACATCAGTAGAGGGGCTGACATCACAGCAAGGAAACTGTCAGGGCCCTGGCCAGTCACCGCGTCATGCTCCCTTCCCACCACAAGGGGGCGCAGGCACTAGCTCAATTTATTTTACGAGCAAGAACCCGGAGCGTCCGCTGAGGGGCGCAGGTTGTGCGTCCGCCGCCTTCCTGGAGCCCCAGGAACAGTGTTCTAAAGTCCAGACTCTCATCGGAAGCATCAATGATAAAAAATAGCTGTAATTTATTTCATATCTGCTGGGCTCTGAGTGAAGCTGCGTGTGTGTGTGTCTGTGGGTCTGTGTGTGTGTGTGTGTCTATGTGTGTCTGTGTGTGTGACTGTGTCTGTGTGTGTGTGTTTGTGCGTGGGTCTGTGTGTGCGTGTCTGTGTGAGTCTGCATGTGTGTGTGTGTGCACACACGTGTGCATGCAAGCACCTGTGGGTACATGAAGGGGTGGCCTGCCCCTCCACACCTGTGGGCGTTTCTCATTAGGTGGAACGAGAGACTTGAGAAAAGAAATGAGACACAGAGACAAAGTATAGAGAAAGAAAAAGTGGGCCCAGAGGACCGGTGCTCAGCATACAGAGGACCCACATAGGCACCAGTCTCTGAGTTCCCTTAGTATTTATTGATAATTATCTTTACCATCTTAAAGATAAGGGAGTGGCAGGACAATAGGATCATTTTAGGAAGGAAATTAGTAGTAAGACATATGGATAAAGATCTCTGTGATGTAAGTTCAAAAGAAAATGCTGTGCCTTGAGATGCATATGCAGACATCTCCATAAACCTTTTAGTAGCATTGCGCCAGCAAGTCCCACCTTATGCCGTAAGGTGGTTATCTCCTATCTCAGTAAACAAAGCATACAATCGGGTTTTACACGGAGATGTTCCATTGCCCAGGGACGGGCAGGATTTTTAACCAGCAAGCTGCGTTCAGGCACTTGTTTAACAAAGACACATGCTGCACAGTCCAAAATCCATTAAACCTTGAGTCACCACAGCACATGTCTCTTGCAAGGACAAGGTTGGGGGTAGGGTCACAGATTAACAGCATCTCAAATACAGAACAAAATGGAGTCTCTTATGTCTACTTCTTTCTATACAGACACAGTAACAGGCTGATCTCTCTTTCTTTTCCCCACAGGTACATACATAATATATACAGAAACATCATATGTACATATACCCATATAATGTATTCTAGGTATTTAGTACATTTCAGGGTGGAGTGCACAGCATAAACACAATGAAGAAAAATTGTACAGAGAAGCAGATACTTATTTAGTTATTTGTTTACTGAGACAGTCTCATTCTGTCCCCCAGGCTGGAGTGCAGTAGTGTGATCACAGCTCACTGCAGCTTCAACCTCCTGGGCCCAAGCGATCCTTCCACTGCAGCCTCCTGAGTAGCAGGGACTACAGTCACGCACCACCAAGTTTGGCTAATTTATTTATTTACTTATTTTTAGTAGAGACAAGGTCTAGTTTTGTAGCCCAGGCTGGTCTTGAATTCCTGGGCTCAAGTGATCCTCCTGCTTCAGCCTCCCGAAGTGTGGGATTACAGGTGTGAGCCACCGCACCCAGCATTGAGAAATTATTTTCCCTGAGTTATCAGCCTGGGTTAAATAGGTACTCATTATCAGCTGAGAGGCTTGAAGTATCCAGGCAGCTTTCTCAATCGTGTTTCTGGTGCAGGAGGAGATTTTTATTGTCCACAGGGTGGAAGTGTGAGATAAGACCCGGAATATACAGGTATTTCATCTGTTGTGAGATGAAAAGCTATTAAATGTAGCTCTGCTATAAAGAAGATCTTTTTCTTGGAGGTTTGAGAAGCCAAGTGGTTACTCTAAGATACTCTGGGACAGTTATGGAGAGCTCAAGCAGCTGAGCAAAACAGACTCTGTGGTCTTGACTATATTTATTTTCTTCTTTGTGTTTGCAAACATATCCCATGCTTTCTACAAGAGCATGAATTATTATAGTTTAAAGATTCACATTAATCAAAGCTAGTCCCAGCTGAGGCAGATACAGGTGAGTGATACATGATGGGGTGCACCCTGAGGTCAGGGAATCCGTTCATCAGCACGTTTGTATTCCGATCTCAGTGTGTGTATAGCACTGCGCTTGGTGATGAGGGGAGACAGGAGGAGGAGCCACCGTTCTGCCATAAAGGGGAGGAAAGGGATGGAAGGGAAGGGACCTTTAGGACTTATTGTACCCCAGACACAGTTTATACACACATGACTCCCTTAATATTCACAAAGGACGTCTGTGGAGCTGTTATTATGATCCTCATCCTGCAGAGGAGCAAACTGAAGCCCAGAATGGGAAGCTACTGTGCCAGGTAACAGCAAAACCTGCACCTCTGGAATCCCTGCCTGCCCTGCCCTGCCAGACTCGGGCCCGTGAAGGGTTCCTTAACAATGTCAGGCAGGCAGTGTGGGCCCTGGCAGGGGGAATGCTCCAGTGGGAAGGATAAAGGAGTTTTGACCATCAGTCACTCTTATTTGGGAAACCAAGAAATTGCCCAGACTTTCCCAGAGGCACAGGGAGGTTTGGACGTGTTAAACTGGACCTCACGTGGTGGTGCACACCTGTGGTCCCAGCGACTCTGGAGGCTGAGCTGGGCTTGAGCCCAGGAGGTCGAGGCTGCAGTGAACCACAGTCTTGCCACTGCACTCCAGCCTGAGCAACAGAGTGAGACCCTGTCTCAAAATAAAAATTAAAATTAAAAATGTGGAGCCCAACTAGAGGTAGAGACAGGCCCAGCAATGAGGAAGCAGGGGGCTGAGAGGGGTGGAGAGAGTGGGGTCCCTGCATGCTTGCCAGAGTCCCCCGAGGCACTTCCAGTTAATAAGTAAAATGTATTTAAAATGTGAAGACTGGCTGCCAATCCCTCATGGAACTCCCGAACTGGACTTACTTTCATCATCCTCTTTGTGCTGTCAAGCCAGGTGTTTCCAACAGCCCTGATAAAAGACAGCCAATGGCGTAAGACTTTTCTTTTTTTTCACATAAAAACCTACTAAGCTCCCCGCAGACATCAGGCCCTTCACCTGACTCAGGGCCCACGGTTCTCTGTGTGTAGACCTACGTTAGCAAACAGCAGCTTATCGGAAGTTGGGCCCTCTGACATCAGCCAGGAAGGAGCAGGCTATGCTGCTGGGAACTGCAGGCCTGAAAGGCTGTTTTTCTTACTGAGTGAGCAGTAAGGTCACTCAAATAACCCACTCCTGAGTCACGAGGCCTTTCTGACCTATGACTCTGGAGAGCAGCTCTGTTTATTTCTTCTTTGTGGTGACAATGTGGGTATTACCTTGGGGAGCCCATTGAAGAAGTTCATAGAGTGAGAAGGCTCGGTTGGGTCTCCGGGGCCGCCGGAACAGACTCGGGGCCTCTGACGACAGAAGTGTATTTCCTCGCTGTCTGGAAGCTGGGAGGACCTGGTAAAGGTGTGGGCAAGGCTGCTGTCCCCTGAGGCTCTCCACAGCATCTTCCACCAGGGGCTTCACGCGGTCTTCCCTCTGTGTGCGTCTGTGTTCTATTCACCTCTTCTTGTAAGGACACCCGTCATGGCACCTTGTTTAATCACAATCACCTCTTTAAAGACCCTGTCTCCAAATACAGTCCCATTCTGAGCTACTGGAGGTTAGGACTTCACCCTACGAATGTGTGGGGTGCAATTCGTCCCTGACTTCGCTGGAAGTGATGGAGGTGATGTTGGTCAGTGGGTTCCAATGCTCTGCTCTCCCTACGCTGATCGGGGACCAGCCTACGTCAGGCCTTGCCAGGTGACTGTGCCCACCCACTGAGAGCCAAAGATGGAGGCTCCCAGAGAGGATGGTCCCAGCCCTGCCCCACTGGCCTGGAACCCATCCTTCCAGCTCAGATCACACTCTGAGGAAAAAGATCCCTAATCCAGGCAGCTCAGACACCTGCTAGGACCCTCCAGACCCCCGCAAGAGCACACCCTGCAGTCCCGGCAGAGGGCAGAGTCAGCCACACCTCAACAGCACTCCACCTGCTCAATGGCATGACACAGTTCTGCGTCCACTGGACCTGGAGGGGGCGTCTTTCTAGATCACCTACATGCAGGGCACCATGGCGATTTGCAGATACAAGTGCCACACAGAGAGAGAGAGACACAACCTGCCTTATTCTGCTGCCCCCAGCATTTTTTAAAAAAATAGACAGGGTCTCACTGTATTGCCCAGGCTGGAATGCAGTGGTGTGATCATTGCTCACTACAGCCTTGAGCTCCTGCGCTCAGGTGATCCTCCCACTTCAGCCTCCAGAGTAGCTGGGACTACAGGTGTGCACCAGCTAATTAAAAACACTTTCTTTGTCAAGACAGGGTCTCAATACAATGCCTAGGCTGGTCTCAAACTCCTGGCCACAAGCAGTCCTCCCGCCTCGGCCTCCCAAAGTCCTGGGATTACAGGTGTGAGCCACTGTGTCGGGCCCCTGTCAATTTTTGAAGGATCCATTCGCATTTCTTCATTCATTTAACACATGTTTGTAGAAGGCAAATTCGTGCTAGGCATAGATGCTTGGGATTCATTAGCCAACAAAACAGACAACAACCTGTGACCTCATGGAGCCTCCATCCCTATGGGGAGGGGTACAGCAGGGGACTTCACCCAGAGACTCTTCCTGTGAAAACGCCCACTGGGTCCTGGGGAACCGGGAATCCCTGGCGGCTTCTGCACAGGGCTCCTGGGTGGTTTCCTGTTTCGGCTCCACAGCCGGGGGAAGTTTCTGCTGTTTGCGCCTCTGCACTCTAAGCCGAGACGTGCACACTCGCAAGCAGGGATTTTTCTGGTTAACGAAAGTCCTGCGTCCTTGGGCACGCTTTCGCAAGTGTGAAAATGCCAGTTCAAATGTGACTTCCCATGAGAAACCCTGCCTGGCCTCCCGCCCTCCCCAGCACTCTCAGCATGAATCACGTCCCTTCTTGCTACTGTCTTGCTCCTCTGTGCCTGTTGCATTCCCTGAGTTCCTCCTGGCAGAGTCTCGGCCTTGTTCACCTTTCCACCTGGTGGCCAGCACAGAGAATGTGCTCAAAGAATGTTTGCTGGATGGAATGGCACACCCTCAGGTCCAAGCGGGCCATGCCCCTCTGCCTGCAGCCTGGTGGCCGCTAGGGTCAGGGCTCCCACGCTTTCTCATACCCAGGAGGATGGGTCCCTGACCATGGGATTTTGAAAAAGCAATGAGCCTGAACAACATTTTGGGATATTGGCCACAACAAAAGTGTGGAATGAAACTTCCCGTTATTTCTGCTGGCTAATACTAAGTGGTTGCCACCTATGTTCCTAATACAAGGAACTGCTCAGTTTCAAAGAGAGGTGAATGAAAACAGACGTCTTATTTTTTCCCATGTCAGTTCATGAGCCCTCTGGGTTCTATTTTCACGTAGCTCAAGGGTCCACTTGTGCTCCATTTAGAACCTCCGGACTCTACCGCTCATCCTCCAGCTTAGCCTGTCGCCTTTCAACCCCCAGGAGCTCAGGTGTGAGTGGCTTCGCGTTGCAACTTAGCCTTGGTGTAAGTCAGGTGCCCTCAGCTCCTGCCCCTCTCCCTGAGTGATGTCCTCTTTCTACAGACAGAACTGGGCACTTTCTCCTGCTCCCCAGTGGACCCCAAGACAGCCTCAGCAAGCAGGGAGTGACAGGCACAGACCGCAGCAAACACCTGCAGCTGGAGCAGACTTCGCGCTCTCTCAGAGGCCCTCCTTGGTGGCTTTGGGGAGGCCTCAATGCCAGGGTTTGCGTCTTTTCTTTTTCTCCTTTTTCCCAACCACTGCTGTGCTTTCTGGCTTTCCGCCTTCCTTCTTTGCTTCCTCTCCCGTCACTCCACAGACAAGGAGGCTCTGTCCAAGCTCATGTCCTGGCTCGCTCGGCCCAGCCTTTGGGTTCTCAGCCCAACATGAGGGTCTCCTTGGGTAGCCAGCTCAATCATTTCAAGCTATTTATCAAAGGATTTCTCCTGAATGCACCCAGAACTCTCCTCAAGGTTAGTTTTGATGAATACAATTTTCTCCGTCTTATTACAACAGGTCAGGGTCAATGGTTCTTTGAAGAATCTTGCTCCTTTGGGACTTTCCTCCACGGATGTGCCCTCTTTGGGGGCAAAGACATGATCCATATCCATCAGTATCTCCTTTTCTGCAATCACTGGACACCTGTTCATTTGGGGTAAGCTAGCGCAGCCCAGAGTCCCTGTGGAGTCCTTATCACATCGGGACGCTGGGTGGGACACAAGTAGTTTATGGCAAATAGGTTTTTCTGACAAATGCAAGCATGAGTGATCATTAGGGAATCAACCAATGTAATTCACTGCACTGAGTCATACAGACATCTCAGTAGACACCCCAAAAAGCATCTGGCAAATCTGAATATTGTTGATGAAGCTCCTAGCAGTCCGGGCTCAGAATGCTGCATTCCTAGCTTGGTAAGCGTGGCTACAGAAACTCACACAGATTAAGACATATAACAGCGAAACCTAAGCGAACGGGGTGCCTGCCATCACTGCTTCTCTCCAACCTTGTAATGTGGGTCCTTGTCAACGTAGTAAAGTCAGAAAAAGGGGGCACGAATACTAAAGTGAGCAAAACCAAAACTGTCACCATTCCAGATGATGTGACAATATGCCTAGAAAATCCCAGACATCCAATGAAAACGTAATCTGCGAGCTTGGTGAGATGGTTGGATTCAAGATTGCCATACAAAACTCAATGGCTTTCACATCCATTAGGATGGCTATTATCAAACAAAACAAAATAACCAGTGTTGGAGAGGAGGGGCAGAAATCAGAACCCTTGTGCGTTGTTAGTGCGAATGCAAAACAGTGCAGCCACTGTGAAAAACACTATGGTGGCTCCTCAGAAAATTAAGTCTAGAATCACCGTAGGACCCGGAAATTCCACTTCTGGGTACGTATCTAAAAGAATGGAAAGCAGAGACTTGAAGAGAGATTTATACAATCATGTTCACGGCAGCTTACTCACCATAGCTGAAAGGTGGACGCAGCCCAAGTGTTCATCAACAGATGGATGGAAAAAGAAAATGTGATATATGCTTACATCAGAATATGATTCTGCCTTCAAAAGGAGGGAAATCCTGACACATTCGACAACAGGATGAGCCTTGAGGATGTTATGCCAAGTGAAATAAGCCAATCACGAAAGGACAAATGCGATGTGAATCCACTTGTATGAGGTCCCTAGAGTCATCAAATTCTTAGAAGGTAGAATGGGGCGGGGGTGCCAGCGGCTGGGAGAGGGAAATGGGGAGTCTGTTTCACTGGTACAGAGTTTCTGTTTGGGATGAAGATAAAGTTCTGGAGATAGATGGTGGTGATGGTTACACAACCGTGTGAATGTATTTAATGCTATGTAATCATTTTTAAATAGTAGATTTTATATTATATGTATTTTACCACAATTTAAAAAATCAATGATTTTTAAAAAATCATTTTTGTTTTGAGACAGGCTCTTGCTCTGTCACCCAGGCTGAAGTGCAGGGGAGCGATCACAATCATGGTTCACCACAGCTTCAAACTCCTGAACTCAAGTGATCCTCCCCGCTCAGCCTCCCAAGCAGCTGGGACTTCTGGCACAAGCCACCAAACCAGGCTAAAAATCACTCCTTTTTAATGAGAAAATGAAGCAGGAAAGGAAGTTACTCACAAGAGCAACAAGAGCCATACTACAACCAAGAACGAAACCAGAATATAGTTTTTGTGATTAGAACAGGCAAACAAAAGAACAAAGCTGAGTGGAGAGTCCAGAATTCTCAGCCACCCCACTTCAAAGAATCGACCCTGTTTAAAAGTGGACACGTGCACAAAGGGATACGTACAAAGAGGCTCAGAAATAACATTTGCAGGAGCAAAAACATTGAGACCAATGTGAGTTTTCATCAGCAGGAGAATGGTTAAATGAATTATGTTACCTCACATTTGCAGTTGTTTTATTTAGAAAGGAAGCATTACTGTGAGTTCTGACATGGAATGATCTCGGCGGTATATTGAAAAGCAAGTTCTAATATAATTTATCCAGCGTAAACAAAAACTATATGTTGATATATTTATGTGTAGAGATAAATGCACAGAAAAATGCCTGGAAAGATACATGTCAAACCATTACTGTGGTTAGTTCTGGGGGCCATTTCCTTTAGATATTTTCTATGAGAATGTATTCGTGTAGTACTTGTCAATTATTTTCTTTTTAAATAAAATAGTAAGACCCAGGCTTCTTAGTGCTGTGACAAGCTGGCCTTGTCTCTGTCTCCAGCAGGGGAGGTATGGTTGGTGGCTCAGGGTTTCAGACGGTGCCGCACCATGGTGTTTGCTCCAGCCCATCTCCTTGGGATCAGTGTTAGTGTGGAGGATGTGAGGGACCACAGCTGTGACCTCCCGGGTGAGCTTCCAGAAGAGGAGGTCTGGTGGGACTGCTTGGGGCAGGACCAGAGATTCCACTTCCTGGAAAGGAAGGCATGGGATTCTGCCTCACGGTCCAAGCCAGTCAGTTACTTTAGGTTCCTAATAACTATTTTGTGCAGTTGTCGGTGACTTTGACGTTGGCTGAACATTGGAATCGCCCGGGGTTCAACACCACTGATGCCTGTCCGTGGAGAGTCTCATTTATTTGCTCCAAGGGTGGGACTGGCATTGGAATTCTTAAAATTTCCCTGGATGATGCTCTGAGGACCGCTCTCCCGAACCCCCAAAGTGCTATCTGGTGCATCGACTGCAACTTTTGCAATTGATATTTGAAACAAGGAAGAGAGTTGTAAAGAACATTGGACTTAACTGGTTTCTGCTCATCATTCTGTCCCACTGAGATCTTTCTGATCTGATCCGCTTTGCCATCCAGTGTATTCGGGCTAGGACAGCCATGCTTTCTGTATGGACGTCTTTCTGACGTCTGTATCCTTACGCATCTCTGAGTTTCCTAGACATGGAAGCCTCACCCGAGCCAATCTTCCTTTTAGTTGTGTCGTTGTCGGAAGAAATGGTTTCTATGTGACTAACAATATCTTCCCCCCATTGATAAAAAACCAAGGCCTGGGAATACCATCCAGCAAAATAAAAATAATCAAACTACTGACAGCAGCATGCTCCAACAGGAACCGTGGAAACGTCGTGCTCAGCAAAAGAAGCCAGACACCAGAGACCAAATATTGTTTGAGTCCATAACAGGAGGTGTCCAGAAAGGCAAATCTATAGAGAGAGAAAGTGGATCAGAGGTTGGCTGGGGCCAGGGTGGGACCGAGAATAACTGTGAAAGGACACAGGGCTCTTTTTCAGTGACTGGAAAGGTCTAGAACTGGATTGTGGTAACGCTGCACAACTCGGAATTAACTAGAAATTATTGAATCACACTGGAAAAGGTGAGTCCTGTGGTATATAGGATTCACTCTTTTCCCCTTCACTTGGAAAGGATGAGTCCGATGGGCTCCCGGCCTCCCAAGGGCTGTGCAATGCCCAGGAATGGTGGATGCGAAACCTGTGACCTGTGAGGCTTGTTCTCCGGAGGGAGGCTGAGGCGCGCCACTCGCTGGCTCTGGCTGCTTCCTGGCTGTTTCCAAGAAGAAGGGGTGTGCCCTGAGAGGAAGCTGGGGTCCATTCTAAAACAGCCACGTGACTGGCTAGAACAGGGGAAACTCTCAAACTATTTTTCATGGAGTGACCAGAAGGGAGACAGCTGTTCAATTCCTGCTGAAAACGGACTCCCTGCCCTCCCTCCTCCCTTTCATCCTCCCCTCTGTCCTCCCTTCCATCCTATTCTCTCTCCTCTTCTCTATCCTCCCCTTCCTCCTCCCTCCAACCATGCTCTCCGTCTTCCCTTCCATGCTGCCGTCCCTCCTCCCTCCCACCCTGCCCTCACTTCTCCCTTCCACCCTCTTCCCTTCTGCCCTACTCCCCCTGCCTCTCTTCCACCTCTCCTCCCTCCTCCCCCCACCCTCCCCTCTCCTCCCTCCCGCCTTCCCCTCCCTCCTCCCTCCTCCCATTTATTCTCCCCTCCCTCATCCCTTCCACCCTCTCCTCCCTCTTCTCTTCCATCCTCTCCTCCACCATCTCCCTTCTCCCCTGCATCCTCTCTTCTCTCCTCCCCTCTCTCTTCTCCTCCCCGCTTCCCCCATCTCTCCTGCGACCTCCCCTCCCTTTCCCTCCCTGCTGGCTGGAGGGATGTGCTGGGCATGACTCCTGCTGGACCTTGTGCTGGAAGGTGGTAGAAGCAGGGAGCAAAACCAACTTGGCCCCTCCTTCAGAGCTCGCAGCTCGCTGGGGGCGAGATAGATTAATCTCATGATTACACA
The DNA here is from genome assembly GCF_009764315.1 of Trachypithecus francoisi. NCBI lineage: Eukaryota > Metazoa > Chordata > Mammalia > Primates > Cercopithecidae > Trachypithecus > Trachypithecus francoisi. The sequence continues at coordinate 15,862,988 of NW_022681463.1, forward strand.
CATCCAAGCCTGAGGTGAACACATACGGTGTCTGAAGGACAAGTCTGCCATGTAACTGGGGGTGTAACTTACAGCAAGGTCCTTGAAACGCTCTTGGCCAAGGGGATACTGAGGTGGAGACTTGCAAGGCGAGAGGGGCCCCCAGGTGAGGAGAAAAGAGGAGAGACGAGGAGAGTGGACAGAAAGGCCTAGGCCACTTAGTGGCAGGAGAGGGGTGCAGGGCTGGGTGCGGAGAGGGCAGGGGAGAAGACAGTGGAGGAACGAGGGGGGGGTCTGGCCCCTCCCCAAGCAATCTGCATGGCCTTTTCCTCTCCCACTAAAGGCAGCCCCCAGAGAAACACACTCCAAGTAAAAACAGTGGCTGCTGCAGGGACAGCCTCAAGACAGCCTGTTTCCCATCCCGCCTGCGGGTCAGAGATGACCAATCTGCCGTTGGTGGTTCTTGTCCTCAGACATGGGAAGGCATTGCTGAGGTGTGGACTGGGGTCAGCCCTGACCTCATTTAGGTCAACTACGGGCTGGGGAGCAGCTCGTGCCTCTGAGCTGAGTGACGAGGGATGTTAGATCCAGGGGGGCAAGGTCGCCCCTCCCAGGGCTCTGGGGTGGACTTGGGGTTGTGGCTGCATTTGGGGTGTGGCAATCCAGGCCAGAGAGCTTGGGTTAAGCACTGGTTTCGATGGGCTGAAGAAGAGCCTGGGAAAGTTTCTGGCCAGGGATTGGGTAGGGGCCTCCTTGGGAACTGCCCCCTGAAAAACCCCGCTGACCCTTGATTTAGAGACAAGCAGGTGTTCTGAGAACTTCCTCCTCTCGCGGCCGCCCCTCCTCCAGGCCCTCTATTTATAGTGCTTCCTCTCTTGAGCTCTGCGTGAAAAGTGCTCTTGAAACACATAGAAGAGAAAAATTCTGAAAAATGTCAAACCACAGGTCCTTTCCCCTAAGCTTCTGTTAAGTTCTAGGTTTGTACTATTCCTCGTTGACCCCAAAGTAGACAAGGTCAAATGGGGCACGCTTGGGTTATCACAGCGGCATTCAGAAGGTGCTGGCTGAGTCCTGGCTCCTCTCTGCAGCCTATCTGGGACTAACTCAAGGGGCAGGAACAGGAGACCCTTTTCCACCAAGAACATACGGGGTCATGAAGTATTTCGTGAAGTATTTTGCCTGATCTAGCACGTGAGTTTGGTGAGATGGGAGTTGGAAAATATCGGACCCTGAACTGGAAGCCTGATGCCATGTTCTAGTTCAAGCTCTGTTTGGGATATTACTTCCGTCTCTGAGTATATTTCCCTCTCTGTAAATTAAGAGTTGGACTAGACCCGTGTTTTACAAACTTTTAAAACACAGAGCACACACAATGGAAACAGAAGTCATGAAACAGTATTTGTCCTTATTACGATGCATTCCCTTTTCTGTTCTGTTTCCTTTTCTATCTCATTTTTTAAAAATTCTGATCATGGCCCACTAAAATGATCTTGAAACCCACTATAAATTGTTAAAGTAGTAAATTTTATGTATATTTTATCACAATTAAAGCAATTTTTTTTTTCTTGAGAGAGGGTCCTGCTCTGTCACCCAAGCTGGAGTGCAGTGGTAGTCATGGCTCACTGCAGCCTGCATCTCCCAGGCTCAAGCAATCTTCCAGCCTCAGCCTCCCGAGTAGCTAGGACTACAGGCATGCAGCGCCACACTCAGCTAATTTTTAAATTACTTGTGTAGAGATAGGATCTCACTATGTTGCCCGGGCTGGTCTCAAACTCCTGAGCTCAAGGGATCCTCCTGCTTCGGTCTCCCAAAGTACTGGGATTATAGGCATGAGCCACCTTGCCTGGCCCAAAACAGCTGTTTTTTTTTTTTTTTTTTAACCAACTAATTGTGGATTTTAACCCAATGGTTGAAAAATACTGGACTACACATATTTAAGTTCTCCTCCAATTATTATTATTTTGAGACGGAGTCTCGCTCTGCTGCCCAGGCTAGAGTGCAGTGGCCGGATCTCAGCTCACTGCAAGCTCCGCCTCCCAGGTTCACGCCATTCTCCTGCCTCAGCCTCCCGAGTAGCTGGGACTACAGGCGCCCGCCACGTCGGCCGGCTAGTTTTTTGTCTTTTTAGTAGAGACGGGGTTTCACCATATTAGCCAGGATGGTCTCGATCTCCTGACCTCGTGATCCACCCGTCTCGGCCTCCCAAAGTGCTGGGATTACAGGCTTGAGCCACCGCGCCCGGCCTCCTCCAATTATTTTTAAAAATCTAATTGTTCAATCACAGAGGAAAAGTGCCTCTTTGACAAAACATTGATCATTTAAAATTTTATTTTCAGTTTTTTAAAAAATCAAGTTTTAAAATGTTTTCTTTTAAAAAAAAATCAACCGAGGTAGTTTCAACTAAAGGTAAATCGAAATACCCCATGGCCCAGCATTTCTCAATCTGGGTACATCCTAAAGAAAATGAGTATGTAAGTTCACCAAGTGACGTGCACAGAAATGTTCACAGCAGCGCTGTTTGTAACAGCCCTGCATGAAATACAACTCAGATGTTTATTAAAAGGAGAATAACTGTAATCCCAACACTTTGGGAGGCTGAAGCCGGTGGACTGCCTGAGCTCAGAAGTTTGAGACCTGCCTGGCCAACATGGCGTAACCCTGTCTCTACCAAAAAATACAAAATTAGCCAGGCATAGTGGCATGCACCTCTGGTCCCAGCTACTTGAGAGACTGAGGCAAGAGAATCATTTGAGCCTTTGAGGTCAAGGCTGCAGTGAGCCATGTTTACGCCACTGTGCTCCAGCCTGGGTGATGGAGCGAAAGCCTGTCTCCAAAAAAAAAAGCAAAAAAAAAAAAAAAAAAAAAGAGCATGAATGTATAAGTGTTGGTACAGCCAAACAAATGAATAGTATATAATAATGAGAGTGAATGAGCTACAACTGTTAGCAATGTAAATGAGTTCCACCTGTTGGGCTCGGCACCTGATACCGCAAAACATGGCACCCTGGCAACTGATGAAGAAACAAGATGATCACAGACCCTTCCCTCACCCTTTTATGTGACAATTGGCTATAAAGGAATCCTCTGACCTATTTCACCAGAAAACAGATCGTAAGATCCTCCTTCCAGGACCAGGTGTGGTGGCTCACGCTTATGATCCTGTTAGCACTTTGGGAGGCCGAGACAGGAGGACTTGAGGTCAGGAGTTTGAGACCAGCCTGGCCAACATGGTGAAAACCCGTCTCTACTAAAAATACAAAAGTTAGCTGGGCATGGTGGTGCACATCTGTCATCCCAGCTACTCAGGAGGCTGAGGCAGGAGAATCGCTTGAGCCCAGCAGGCAGAGGTTGCAGTGAGCTGAGATCGTGCCACTGCACTCCAGCCTGGGCAACAGAGTGAGACTCCATCTCAGAAAGAAAAACAAAAAACAAAAAAACAAAAAAAAAAGAAGAAGGAAATTGAAGAAACCTAAAGAAACAAAGAGACCTGTGATTTTTCTGTGCTTAGGTTTGATGAAGAGTGGATGGTTTTGGAGAAATCAGATTGGAGGATGAAAAGGGTCTGATCGAATGGGGAAACCCTGGGGGACTGAGCAAGGCCTGTTTGCTCAGGCTCCTCCCTGTGACCCTGGTGCCTTCAGAGGTAAGGATGTTCCTTTCCTCCGAGTGTGTGCAGGGGACCTTTCAAACGAGGGTCTGTAAGCTGCTTCGGGGGTGGGGAGGGGCATAGTGGGGGGTAAGGGTGACCTTCTTGCTCCTCGTGTTTTCTTAAATGCCAAGATGCCATATTTTGGGGTAGCATGGCCTGAACCCCATCATACTCCATGGGCGCTGACCCCCTGCCATGGGCACTGTAGAAAGAAGAGTGTCTGCATTCACCCAGTACACACATGGGGTGCTGGCGACTGAGTCAGGCACTGGGGGAGGACGCCACCTCCATCCTGCTGGAGGAGCTTGGCCCTAACGAAGTCTGACCAGGTGAAGAGACTCTCATCTAACGTTACCAACTCTGCACCTTTCAGGCTCTGAAGCTGCCCGCACAGTAGGATCACAGGTCGGGGATGGTCAGGACAGGGGATTGTGTTGAACCCAGGGATCTCCCCAGAAGTTGCTTTTCTGACTAAATAGCTCCTTGGGGCATTTCCTCGTGAAATTTTTGCCAACTGCTTGAACCACTCCTTTGGCATTTCCCTCCCGATCTTGGTTCACTGACTTGTTCCCATGCCCTGAAGCAAGGGTGGTTTTGCTTCTTTTGGATTATCACCTGGTGGCCAGCAGGGTGCCTTAAACATAAAAGGTGCTTAAATCACAATTTTTGACTAAAGGAGAGAAAGAAGAAATAATTCCATTAAGTTGCAACTTCCTCTTGAAGGAAGGGGCAGGGAAAAAACACGGTTGCTTTCAGATATTTGAGGCTCCTCTTACGCCACAACATGTTGCACAGAAGTGGAAGGTGTCCACGTCTGCCTTTTCCTAAAGAGCGTTTGCTGCGGAGATCTGAGGCTGGTCTGGGTTGCAGTGACGTTGGTGGCTACCTGGGTGACTGCAGTGACTCAGTTCACCTCTCTGGGTCTCAGCATCCTCATCTGCAACCTGGCCGGACTAGACAGGAGCCTTGATCTGATTGCTCTGTGTGGTGACTCTGTGAGGCCAAGGGGGAGACATAAGGGTGGTTTCTCATCCCCAGCTGTCATCCCCACGTTCAGTGCCATGTGGTTCTCAGTGACTTTTGGGTTTCTCAACTTTCCCCTCAACTTTTAAGCTCCTTGCAGGCCATGGATGTGCCTTCACACCCCCTCCCCAGTGGCCAGCACAGGGAGCTAAGCAGATGCTTGATGTGTCCTGTGGGAAGACGTCTCTGGATGATGTGGGCCAGTCTCACAGCCACCCCTGAATTCTGGCCCCCACGACAGGCTGGATAATCTCTTCCGCCCCAGCAGAGGATTTATGTAAGAGCCTGCTGCCGTTTCTACCCCATGGAACTCAGCTGGCTGAAATGAAATGTCTCTGCCCAAGAAACAATTAGACAATAACCCAAGACAATGTGGCATTCGGTGCGTGGCCGCAGCGATAAACATAGAAGGAAGGACCCGCAGGAGTGGTGGGGGAGCCGCGGCACTTGGGGCAGGGTCTGGTTCTGTCAGGTTGCCTGGGCCTGTGGGGGCTGCAGCTCCCGCTTAGACAAGGTCCCTGATGGGCAGCGGAGACTATAACTTGGCACGGGGCGGGGCAGACTCCAGGCCCTCCTGTGTGGGATTCCCCTGCACATCCCTCCATCACTTGTACACAGGCAACTTAGCGCCCGTGGCTGAGGCCAGCTGTGGCTCAGTACATGCTTACTGAATGAATCAGGAATAAACTCCGTGTAGGCGGTATTCTACCATTTCTTGCCTTTTTTGGGGGCCTTCTAGGTCTCTTTTTTTTCAAACATTTAATCCTAAACGTCATGAGGAGCCCCAGGACATTTCTCCTGGAGCTTGTGGTCTGTGGACAAGTCAGGCACCTTTGGAAACTGCCTCAGCTCTTCCTTCTGGGGGTGGCGGGAGGGGAAGTTTATGGTAAAGGTATATGATAAGACAGGACTTTTCATCTAAGTTATCCCCAACAGGCCTGGAGTTTTGGGGGCATATTTGAAGGCCCAATTTACATATGGGGAAAACTGGGTCCCGTAGCCTCCGTCAATGGGAGGCCAGGTAAGGGAGTGTGTTGACCACATTCTAGATTGGGGGAAGCTGGGACACAGTGGACTGGGGGCAGCTGTTCCACTGGGCTGGAGAGCTGGGCTTCACGCTGGGTTCACAGGCAGCCTCAGAAAGAACGGGTACACTTACCATGTCAATGATGACAATAATGTAGTGAGGGCCACATAGTCTTAATCAAAGGAGCTGCTCGGTGCCTCATTTATTAGCTAGTGATATGGCAGTGAAAACCATTCTTGCCCTTTGAAATGAGAGGAGCAAAAGAGCGGTGGCCTGGTGGCCGCAGCCCCCAGCCTTTCTCTGCTGGGGTGTGGTGGGTTTAACCTGCAGTCCCGCTGCCCAGCCCCTGCTAACTGCTGCTCTCGGAGCACTGCCTGTCTGGGCTGCAAATGCACCTGTCAGGCCCCATCAAGGCACCTTGCCTGGTCACAAAACCTGGGAAATCCAGAGCCAGGGCCGTCTCCCCTCCACCTTCACACACGGAGCTAAGAGTGCCTGGGTCCCCGGGGGGCACTTCTTGCTTTCCTTTGCTCACTGCCCCAGTGAAGGGAGGACGGTGGCTGCTTTTGATTTTCCTGACTCTAGTGGCTTCACTGTCACATCTATGGGCTGAATCCCAGCCTGAGGGGTAGGCAGGGAAATGGAGCTGAAAGGAAATTGGCCTCCCGGGTGACTTTCCTCCTCCTCTCTTTTCTAGGGGATGGTGGGGGACTCATGGCTGTGCACAGGCATCCTGTGGCAGGGGATCACCTTGGCTGATACCCTGGGTGGTTTTTTTCTCTCTCTCTCTCTTCTTTTTTTTCAGCAGGGGTATAAAGGGAGGAAGAGTGTCGAGTCTCGTGCCATGAGCAGATTCCATTTCTGCAGAGGACAGTGTGCACGGGGACACCCTCTGAGGCTTTGGAGCCACCCGGGAAGGAGGCTGGCTGCTCACAGGCCTCCACTGGCCTCCTGGTGCGTGTTCTTGGTGGGTGAGGTAAGCAGGCCAAGGGGTCTTCCCAGGGCATGAGAAATGTGCTTGGGCTCGGATTGCAGCTGCTCTGTCCCCACGGCCTGCTGGGCCGTAGCTCACTCTGCCTCCACCCGTCGTTGGTGTACAGCATGCCCTCACCTACGCGGATACTCCAGGATCCCAGCCACTGCTGTCAGGCCAGAAGGAGCAGAGGCCAGCATCAGCCTCCAGCCACCGACAAGACCAGGCTAGCTTTGCTGGGTCACCCCCTGGGAGAGAATTTTAGACAACTTCTGGAAGCACTTTTGATCATTCTCCCCCTTCATGACTGCATTGATTGATCATCTCTGAGCAGAGGCATGCCTGGCACGCTGCAACCAGCGCAGTGAATCTCGGAAGGCAAAGGACCTTGTGAGAGGGAAACCTTCTCTCATCTAACGTTACCGACTCTGCACCTTTCAGGCCCTGAAGCCGCCCGCACAGTAGGATCACAAGTCGGGGATGCCTTCAGATGAAGGCACAAATGACCGACGTTAGGTCCTTTCCTGAGAGCAGATGGGATGGGGGAAGGGTGAGGTGCTTGTGCTTGTGGGGAGAGACCTGGCAGGCCTGTAAGCTGGGCTGCTTTTGTCCTGGGACATGGTTTCCCCCGGCTGCTTTCCCCGGGCAGGCGGGAGCCACCTGGGGGCTGTCCTTGACTCTTGAGCTGGGCCGAGCTCTCCGAGATCTTGCCATTCCTTCCGTTTGTTCTCTGCACTCTCCTTCCCTGGGAGCAGCTCATGAACTGAGGCAGAGGTGGCTTCTCTCATCAACTCCAGGGCATGGCTATTTACTTAGTTAAGGGGTTAGAATGCTAGAAAAACAACTCTCTTGCCTGAGTGTAATCTGTAAAAGAAAGAACAATAGGAAATAAAGTAGCAAAAGGATCATTGCGTGGGTTTTTACATATTTCTTATGGTATTGCCGTTTTATCAGGGCCAAACTCAGAAGAAAGCAAAGCCTGAACAGCTCTAGCCACAGCTTTGCTTGAGCGATGTTTCCCCTGCACGTCTTCTCTTCTCAAACAGGTCCTAACACTCTACCACAGGCAGTAGGAGACCATCTTCCAAATACAGCCAGTAGCTGGCACAGCTCTTGGAGAATTCTTGATAAAATTAAAAATACGTTTAAATTCAATTTTCAGAGAGCATGACTATCTCTACCTCTGTTGATATATCAGCTCTATCTTCACCTATCTATATCTATCCAGCCACCCATCTCTCTATTCGTCTATCCATTATCTAATCTATCACCTCTAGATCCATCTGACATTAGCCATCTATCTATCTATCTATCTATCTAATCTATGGATTCATCCATCCTCCATCCCTCTATTCATCTATCCATTATGTAATCTATAATCTCTATATCTCTCTATCATCTGTCTACCTATCATCTATATATCTAATCTATCTGTCCATCCATCCTCTATCCCTCTATTCATCTTTGTATTATCTCTATATCCATCTATCTATCAGTCACCTGGCATCTCTATCTACCAACGCTGTCATCTCTATATGTAAGTAATCTGTCATATCTGTCTACCTACCTATCTAATCTAGCATCTCTGTCTCTATCTATTCATCCATCTATGCATCCATCCAGCCACCCATCCATACACCTATCCTGAGGTTCAAAGGGCTTTCTGGTGCTCCTCTCTTGGGTTAGCCAATTCCTAGAGACAGTAAACAACTCACCCATGAACACGCTCTTCAGTTCTTCAAATGCAAATACAATGGAATAGCATTCAGCAATGAGAATGAGCAGACTACAACTACACCCAACAATGCAGGTGACGCTCACAAACTAACGTTGAGCCCAAGAAGCGACACACATAAGATCGTATAGCATGGTTTCATTTATTTAAAGGTCAAAGGCATGCAAAACTGAGTTGTGATTTTACAAGTTAGGAGAGTGGCCACACTTGAGTGAAGGTGGAGGTTGGGAGGGCAAAGGAGAGTTTCTGGGAGGCTGTGAGGTTGTGCTTCCTAATCTGGGTGCCGATCACATGGGTGAGTTCACTTTGTGAAAATTGACAAGGTGTGCTTTTAAGATCTGCACCCATTTTTGTATGTATGTGTTGTGGTTTAAAAAATGGCTGTAGGCTAGGTGTGGTGACTCACACCTGTGATCCCAGCAATTTAGCAGGCTGAAGTGGGCGGATCACCTGAGGTCAGGAGTTCGAGACAAGCCTGGCCAACATGGGCAAACCCCGTCTCCACTAAAAATATAAAAATTAGCCAGGCATGGTGGTGCACACCTGTAATTCCAGCTACTTGGGAGGCTGAGGCAGGAGAATCACTTGAACCCGGGAGGCGGAGGCTGCAATGAGCCAAGATCACACCACTGCACTCCAGCCTGGGTGACAGAGTGAAACTCCATCTCAAAAGCAAAAAAAAGGCTCCAAATTCTTCTACTTTTCTCCCATGGAGAAGTGAAGACTATTCTGCCCCTGTACCCCTTTGAATCTAGATGAGTTTGTGACTAGCTTGTAAGTGACAGAAGGCAGTGGAAGTGACGATATGACACTTTCAGGACTAGGTTAGAAAAGGTGAGGCAGTGTTTTAGAATAGAGAGTATTAATAGAAAATCTGGGGCCAGGCACTGGGGCTCATGCCTATAATCCCAGCACTTTGGGAGGCCGAGGCAGCTGAATCACTTGAGGTCAGGAGTCATGGTGAAACCCCATCTCTACTACTTAGGAGGCCAAGGCATGAGAATTGCTTGAACCAAGGAGGTGGAGGTTGCGGTGAGCCAAGATCACTCCTCTGCACTCCAGCCTGGGCGACAGAGTAAGACTCTGTCTCAAAAAAAAAAAGAAAAAAAAAAAAAGAAGAAAAGTCGAGGTTCAGGAAGGCCAACAGGTCAGCAGATAACTGCCATTGAAGGACAGTTTGCTACTCACAGATCTAAGAGGAGAGGTCACACCCCATCACGCAGGGCCAGCGGGGAGACAGAGGGTTGGTCAGGAGGTAAAGGGAGCAGGGAAAAATGTGGGCAAGGGTAGTTTTAGGGTACACAGGCTTAGGATTGGCTGGTTTGAATCATTTCAGCAAGCTCTGAGACATGGGGACTGTCCCCAGTTGTGTGGCACCTGGCCCTGGGGTGGTTAGGGCAGGTGGATAGCGTCCTGGTGTGTGAGAGCCAGTAAATGGAGCCCATGGAAACGAAGGACTCTGGATTGGTAGGTTTGCATTTGAAGAACTGAAGAGCGTGTTCGTGGGTGAGTTGTTTACTGTCTCTGGGCACTGGCTAACCCTGGGAGAGGCAGTCCCTCCACAGTCAGCAAGGTCCCCAAATATCAAAGCATCAGAGTACAGAAAATAAAAGACGTGGTTAACACATGCAGCTTCTGTCCTGTTTGCTGGGACACTCTCTTTCAGCGCCTCGAGTTGTCATATCAGAAGTCTGATTATCCTGAGGCTGGCATGCTGGGAGAAGCCATAGGCATATGCTCCAGTGGACAGCCCTAGCCGAGGTCCCAGCCAGCAGACAGCTTCAACAGCCACACACGGAAGTGAAGTCACTTCCAGGAGGCCCCAACCCCTGCCCCGGAGTAACCCCCAGCTGTTGATCCTTCCCAGCAGAGACCTCCAAGATTAGGGAGCAAAGAAAAGCCATTCTCACTGTGCCCTCTTGAATATCCTGACCCACAGAATCCACAAACATGATAAAACTATGTTTCCAGTTGCTGTTTGGGGTCATTTGTTACACAGCCACAGTAACTAGAACAGTGTGTTGCATTTCAACAAAAAGCTTACTGGAAAAGATATGTTTTATTATACTTGTGCGTGTTGCCTCAGCAAAACTATTCATTATTACAACTCCAGAGGCACAACTCCACAGATACAGTGTTTTTTGTATTTGTTTTTGTTTTTTTTTCTTTTTTCCTCTCCGGGCACCTGCGTGAGATGGCTTCTGGTGCTACTGGCGTGAGCAGCCTCCCCGGCAATGCCAGCTCCTGCCGTCCTAACCTCCCGGCTCCAGTGGCCGGCATGGCGCGCTGTTCTACACAGCCCTCCTGGTCTTCAGTACCCCGGGGACATCCTTGCCCTTTTTCTTACCTGTCAAAAGGGCAGGAAGATCAACTCCACAGGTGTCTACCTGGTGCACCTGGCTGTGCCCGACCTGCTGTTCACTGTGGCCTTGCTGGGAAGGGTGGTGTGTTATGTGCTGGGCTTCAGCTGCCCTTTCAGCGAGGGGCTCTGCAGGCTGATGGCGTTTGTGCTCTACACCAACACCTATGGGGTGCTCAACCTCATGGCCTGAAGGAGCGTGGACCATTAGCTGGCTGTGGTCTGCACCCCACGGGGGCCCGTGGCTCCACACGGCTGGCCTCGCCGGGCTGGTCTGCATGACTGTCTGGACCTTGGTGCTGCTGCAGACGATGCCCTTGCTCTTGATGCCCATGACCAAGTCGCTGGCGGGCAAGCTGGCCTGCATGGAGTACAGCATTGTGGAGCTGGTCCTCGGGCTGCCCCTCATGGTCCTGGCGGCCTGTGCCATTGGCTTCTGTGGGCCAGTGTGGATCATCCTGTCCTGTTACGTGAAGATCACCTGGAAGCTGTGCAGGACAGCTGGGAGGACCCAGTGACCAGCGGGAAAGGACATCACCTGTGGGACAGCCCAGGAGGACCCAGTGACCAGCGGGAAAGGATATCACCGGCGGGACAGCCCGGGAGGACCCAGTGACCAGCGGAAAAGGGTATCACCGGCGGGACAGCCCGGGAGGACCCAGTGACCAGCTAGAAAGGATGCCACCGGCGAGGCTGCCTGCTCACGCTGCTGGTACTGGTGGTCGTGGTGGTCTGCTTCAGCCCCTACCACCTCAACATCATGCGGTTCGTGGCCAGAGGTACGCTCCGCCTGCCATCCTGCGCCGAGCGGAGGGCTTTTGAACTGTTCCTTCAGGCCCCCGTGGCCCTCATGAACATGAACTGCAGCACTGAGCTCATCATTTATTTCTTTGCATCCATGCATTACAGGAAATGGCTCCTGGGCATTTTAAAGCTCAAAGTGTCTTCCGCCTCCTCCTCCTCTGCCCCAGGAAAAGCTTCTTCAGAAACACCAAGAGTCACGCAGGCCAGAGGTTCTATGTCCTTAGTGGAGCATGTGGTCTAATGTGTCATTTGCTTTATGACTATATCTAGGGAGGGGTCCAGCGTGGGGGTGTTGAAGTTGATACATTTTGGGCAAAAGGATCTTTAAGGAAAAGAATACAGAATAAGAAATATAAAATGAGGCCAGCGTGGTGGCTCACTCCTGTAATACTAGCACTGTGGGAGGCCGAGGGGCAGATCACCTGAGGTCAGGAGTTCAAGACCAGCCTGGCCAACACGGGGAAACCCCGTCTCTACTAAAGTACAAAAATTAGCCAGGTGTGGTGGTGGGTGCCTGTAATCCCAGCCACTCAGGAGGCTGAGGCAGGAGAATCACTTGAACCACAGGTTGCAGTGAGCCGAGATTGCACCACTGCACTCCAGCCTGGGCGACAAGAGCGAAACTCCGTCTCAAAACAAAAACAAAAACAAAAACAAAGAACCAAAAAGAAAAGAAATACAAAATTAGAGGCCGGGCGCGGTGGCTCAAGTCTGTAATCCCAGCACTTTGGGAGGCCGAGACGGGCGGATCACAAGGTCAGGAGATGGAGACCATCCTGGCTAACACGGTGAAACCCCGTCTCTACTAAAAAACATACAAAAAACTAGCCGGGCGAGGTGGCGGGCGCCTGTAGTCCCAGCTACTCGGGAGGCTGAGGCAGGAGAATGGCGTAAACCCGGGAGGCGGAGCTTGCAGTGAGCTGAGATCCGGCCACTGCACTCCAGCCTGGGCGACAGAGCGGGACTCCGTCTCAAAAAAAAAAAAAAAAAAGAAAAGAAATATAAAATCAGAGACAGGGTCTTTGAAGGGACAGTGTAAGGATGGAGTCCTGAGGTTTGGACTTCAGTTTCCTGACAACCACAGCTCTAACATCTCTTAGTAAATGGCAGTGGAGTTCCTCTGCCCCTAAGGGGTGTGTGTGTTTTTTTTTTTTTTTTTTTTTTTTCTGGGAAAAGTCTATTTTCATGGTCAGTGCAGAAGAGACTGGAAGAAATGGCTGAGCACTAGGTCAGCAATGGAGGCTGCTTCCAGTTTTTGGGGTGAAATGCTGTAAAGAGCAAGAACACTTCCCCTTCTCTTCCAAAAAAACACTTCCCAATTCTTAGCATTAGCATTTACTAAAATGTCAAGGTTTTTCTGAAAAACTTGGAAAGCATGGAGAAGATGCACAGCCAGGCGCTGGGCTGACCCTCTGCAGGGGGTCGGGAGGGGCTGTGCCAAGTGGGGAAGGGACTTTGTGTGCTTTTGTGTGGTGGTTTGGATCTTGGACAATGCGAAAGCATTCACGGATGCACGTGCCATTGGGAAGAACATTGGGGAAAGGAAAAAGTCAGAAAAGCAGGCACTTTTTTTTTCATTTGTTTAGTGTGTCAGAAAGGCTGTATCCATTTAAATGCTGCTTACATTAGATCAAAACAAACCTTTGCAAGAACGAACTTTGAAAGAAGTTTCATTGCAACTTCTTCAGACTAACTGAAGCAGTTTTTTTTTTTTTTTTTTTTTTGAGACAGAGTCTCGCCCTGTCACCCAGGCTGGAGTGCAATGGCACAATTTCGTCTCACTGCAACCTCCACCTCCCAGGTTCAAGCGATTCTCCTGCCTCAGCCTCCAGAGTAGCTGGGATTACAGGTGCGCGTCACCACACCCAGCTAATTTTTTGTGTCTTTAGTAGAGACGGAGTTTCACCTTGTTGGCCAGGCTGGTCTCGAACTCCTGACCTCGTGATACACCCGCCTTGGCCTCCCAAAGTGCGGGGATTACAGGCATGAGCCACCGTGCCTGGCCAAGTCGGATGCCATTTATGGAGCATTTTGACATGGGTGACATGGGTAATTTTGTGTTTTGTAAAGTATTAGGTTGGTGCAAAACTGCGGTTCTGCCGTGACTTTTGCACCAACCTAATAGAATGTGTGCTTTCCTGTCAAGCGCGTGTTCCTGACAGTCCCTGGCCCTCCCTGACAGTCCCTGGCCTTTCCCTGTGTCCCCACCATCCCTCCCACTCTGGCGGTTCAAACAGGAATAAACATGGAGTCCTGCCTCAAGCCCTCCCCAGTCACTGTCTCCCAGAGACCCACTTCTCTCCTGATGCTTCTTGCATCTTCCAATTTCCGGCTACGTTTTGGACATTTGACTCTCTTCAAGGCAGGACTTCACGTACACTTTCTTGAGTGGGGAATATCTCATCCTGTGATGTTGTGATCAAATAAGGAACATGTATTTGGCCTTTCCCCTCGTTCCTGGCATAGAGCTCCTAAAACCCTTGGAATTTTCTAAGAGGTAGGGGTGAGAGGGCATCTTTCTTTCTTCATCACAAGCCCTTTGCGATCACACTTGAGTTTATGCCAATGAGGCGACTCTTGCCTGGACCCAGAAGATAAGGTTGGTTGCTGGAGGAACCACCATGTAGTTAGAGGGTTGGAACTTTCAGCCCCATCCCTTAGCTCCTGGAGAGAAGAGAGGGGCCGAAGATTGAGTCCAATCACCAATGATTTAATCAATCACGTGTCTGTAATAGACCCTCCATAAAACCCAGAAGTAATGGAGTTCTAGAAGCTTCTGGTGGTGAACTCCACATGCCTGGAGGATGGTGCACGTCAAACTCCATAGGGACAGAAGTCCCTGAAATCAAGCCCCTTCCCAACCCAAGCATCTCTTCATTGGGATGTTTGTCTGCATCCTTTATGTATTATATCCTTTCGAATAAGCTGGTAATTAATAGTAAGTAAAATGCCCCTTGAGTACTGTGAGCTGTCATAGCAAATTATCAAACCTGAGGAGGGGACTCTCAATTTGTAGCCAAGTTGGACAGAAGCGTGGTAACCTGAGGACCCACTAGTTGAGACTGGCATCTGAAGTGGGGGGCAGTCTTGTGGGATAGGGCCCTAACCCAGGGTCAGGGGGCTGCACTAACTTTGGGTAGCTAGTGTCAGGATTGAATTACATTGCAGGACACCTAGTTGGTGTCCTCAGAGAATTAATTGTTGGTGTATAAAGAAGCACGTTTTGTTCCACTTACATCCTGGCAACTGGATTGCAAGGTCCTGAAGGAAATGTCTGCTGTGGCACCCTTGCTTGATGCCCCGGACAGCTGGCACTACCCCAGGCAGGGAGTTAGCGCTCCGGATGCCCCACTGGTTTGAATGGACGAGGATCGTTTCTCTTATGAAGTCTGATTTGTCAAATCCTACGAAAAACCCTCAGGAGCTCATGTTGAGGTCCTGGCCACACTTCTCCTCCATGTCTGCTTCCAGCTTGGAGGCAGAGAGGCTCAAAGGCTCAAAGAATTTGGAACTCTGCTCTTGGAGCCCTGTGACTTCAAGAGTGAAGAAACTCCACTGAACGGCCTCCTCTGCATCTGCTGGTGGCCGTGCTGAGCAAATCCTGTAGGTGCCCAGTAGTTTGCTTCCACACCTGGCCGGGCTAAATGCAAAGCACACACCCCTGATGCATTTGCACTAACCGATCTCTTCTCAAAGGGCATGAAGGTACGAGAGAGGCTGGCCAGCCAGTGGTGTGAAGAGGAGGAGGGACCAGGGGCGGCAGAGGGGCCTCCAGCAGGGACACCGAGGTCTGGCTGCCTCCAGACATTACAGATCCTCCTTCCTGGGCCACCTCTCAAGTGTTTCTCACACCCAACCCGGCCTGTTTCAGCTCCAAAGCTGCGTGGGGCTTGCCTGTTACAAGCATGAGGAAGCTGGAAGGAGACAGTCATACCAGAGGGCATTTGAGGATGAAACAGGAGCAGGAAAGAGGCCCGAGATCGCGAGGTCTGGCAAGAAGAGGTAGAACCGGGTGGGAAGAGAGAGCACAACCGAGATGCCCGTCTGCTTGCGGTGCTGGCCATGAATGGCAGTGGGTGTTCTTTTTAGCGATGGCCATGATGGGTTGGATTTACAGAGAGAGGTCTCAGTTCTGAAGGCTGAGTTCTGAATAGGGACTGGATATTTGCATTGAAATGTGATCCCCAAGGTTGGGTTATGGGGGCGGATCTCTCATGAACCGTTTGGTGCCCTGTCCATGGTGATGAGTGACTTCTTACTCAGACAGGCGAGATCTGGTTGCTTAAAGAGCCTGGCACCTCCTTCTTCTCTCTCTTGTTCCCACTTTCGTCGTGTGACCGCCTGCTCCTGCTTCACCTTCCACCAGGAGTCAAAGCTCCCTGAGGTCTTCCCAGAAGCCGAGCAGATGCAGATGCCGTGCTCGTACAGCCTGCAGAACCCGAGCCAGTTAAACTCTTTTCCTGATAAATTACCCAGCCTCAGACTTTCTTTATAGCAAGGAAAACAGAGTAACCCAGGGCGATGGGAGGAGGCACCTTGCGAAGGATCTGCACCCACACATACCCACACCTCACTTTCCTCATCTGTTAAAGGAAACTATCATATCTGCACAAGGGACTATCATATTTGCCACGTGGCATATTTGTGAGGATTCCATGGAGCACCATGTGTGTCAATTCTTTAAAACTAAAAACTCATTTAAAATGGAAACAGATTGTGGCCACTGATATTTGTAAGCGGTGCTAGACCAACTCACATCAGTGGGGATATCAGTGCATCTTTTCCTGTTACTGGAGTTAGAAAGTGTGAACACCCAGGCCACCCCCTCAACCCAAGAGCCGCGGTTCTCAGACTGTGGTCCGGGGACCAGCAGCAGCAGCGACTCCGGACCCTGCCCAGACCTGCCGAGTCAGCCCCACTAGGGTGGGGCCTTCACTGTTTTACCAGCCCTCCGACGGACCTTTGGAAAATCCTAGTGCCCAAGTCTGAGAACCACTGGCCAAGATGAGTTCAGTCAGCATCTCTAGGAGAGGGACTCAGGCACAGGTTATTTATTTATTTTTATTTTCATTTAATTCAATTTTTTTTTTATTATACTTTAAGTTCTAGGGTACACGTGCACAACGTGCAGGTTTGTTACATATGTATACGTGTGCCATGTTGGTGTGCTGCACCCATTAACTCATAATTTGCATTAGGTATTTCTTCTAATGTTATCCTGCCCACAGCCTCCCACCCACTACAGGCCCCAGTGTGTGATGTTCCCCATCCTGTGTCTATGTGTTCTCATTGTTCAATTTCCACTTATCAGTGAGAACATGCAGTGTTTGGCTTTCTGTCCTTGCGATAGTTTGCTCAGAATGATCGTTTCCAGCTTCATCCATGTCCCTACAAAGGACATGAACGCATCCTTTTTTATGGCTGCATAGTATTCCATGGTGTATATGTGCCACATTTTCTTAATCCAGTCTATCATTGATGGACATTTGGGTTGGTTCCAAGTCTTTGCTATCGTGAATAGTGCCGCAATAAACATACATATGCATGTGTCTTTATAGCAGTATGATTTATAATCCTTTGGGTATACACCCAGTAATGGGATGGCTGGGTCAAATGGTATTTCTAGTTCTAGATCCTTGAAGAATCGCCACACTGTCTTCCACAATGGTTGAACTAGTTTACAGTCCCACCAACAGTGTAAAAGTGTTCCTACTTCTCCACATCTTCTCCAGCACCTGTTGTTTCCTGACTTTTTAATGATGGCCATACTAACTGGTGTGAGGTGGTATCTCATTGTGGTTTGGATTTGCACTTCTCTGATGGCCAGTGATCCCAGTCACTTTGAGTGGATTTCAAGGATTATCTGAATAGATGGGGAAGGAAGGAAGAGCGGGACCCTAGTGAGGGATTTGTGTTTTCTGGACTTTGGACAGGTCAGAGGGTGGGGTCAGTCTGCTTCAACTGTGTGAGGGAGTGGGGTTGAGACAGGAGAGAAGGTGAATGCAGGTGGGAGGAGCAAGAAGTTGCAGAGAGGAGGAGGTCATGGACTGAGACCCAGACTCACCCCCAAATCCCACCAGGGCTCTGCTAGGCCAGCTGACAGCGGCTGGGAACGCTTGGTACCCCAGCCCTAACCGTCTGGCTGGTAAGGCAGGTACAAACCCTCCCACCTGAGTTCCCATCAATTCTTCCAGCACAGACGTGGCTTCTGATCTTGATATCCTGCTGAGATTAGGAGATGAGATCAACTGTCCCTGTTCTAATAACCATCTTCTGCAGCTGCAGAAGATCTGAGTAGATCTGAGGCTGGAACTCGCCAAAGTAAAACTGCAGTAGACAGTATTAAACAGGCAGGGAATACTTCACTCAAGGCTACTGCAAGAGCAAAGAGGCCAAAGCTCAATCGGAACTCAATTCTGTGGAAATAAAGGGTGGAGGGTTTTTAAACACCATAGTGAGCCAGAAAAGTCCTGGGTGATGTTGGGGGAGGTCCAAGGTCATCTGCGTTTGCTAAGTGGCTTTCTACAAAGGTGAAATAAACTTCTCCTAGCTTTTGATGGGGGACAGTTGTGCAGGGAGCAAGGGGCCTGCCCTGCCAAAGGGACCAGGAGGCAGAGGCACTGTCTTCCTTGACGATGACATTTCAAAGAGATGGCTCCTGGGTCCTTGAGGAGGACAGTCCTGTTTCATACAACTGGTTAGAGGCTGGGAGAAGATTTCTGTCTCATAGAGGCAGAGAAAGAATTGACAATTGCAAGTTTTCTTTTTTTTTTTTTTTTGAGACGGAGTCTCGCTCTGTCGCCCAGGCTGGAATGCAGTGGCCAGATCTCAGCTCACTGCAAGCTCCGCCTCCCGGGTTTATGCCATTCTCCTGCCTCAGCCTCCGGTAGCTGGGACTACAGGCGCCCACCACCGCGCCCACTGCGCCCGGCTAGTTTTTTGTATTTTTTTAGTAGAGACGGGGTTTCACTGTGTTAGCCAGGATGGTCTCGATCTCCTGACCTCGTGATCCGCCAGTCTTGGCCTCCCAAAGTGCTGGGATTACAGGCTTGAGCCACCGCGCCCAGCCGACAATTCCAAGTTTTCTAAAGTAAATGCATCAGGGGCCTGTAAAGGGAAGGTCAAAGGCCTAGAATGAGGAAAGAGCCTGCTGACAGCCAAGTCAAGGTGAGGAGAACCTTAGGGCTGTCTTGGTCACACCAAGCCCATCAGGCCCTCCTGGTGCAGCCAGTGTCTGCTGAGAGCCTGCAGTGGGCGGGGGGCCCGCAGTGGCTCTAACTGTGCTGCCGGGCCGCTGTTGACAGCAGCTCTCCCATTTACCGAGGCTTTGATTTTTCCAGGCCCTTTGCTAAGCCATTCACAGAGACGATCTTTTTTTGCATTTCTTGTGATTATTTCATTTAGGCATCATTATTATCAGCACACAACAGATGAGGAAACTGGGCCATCAAAGTCACACAGGGGTGGACAGCAGAGCTGAGATTCAAAGAAACCCCTGACGGCAGAGCCCACGTACAAATTCACGCTCGTCACAAAAAGGCTGTGAGCGCAGGCCCCGAGCTCATGACAAGGTCAGCATGGCCCACGGTCAGCCCCCCACACCCCTGGGTTTCCACAGAACTCATCCATGGCAGCCTGCCCGGGACACTGACTGCTTTCAGTTCGTCCTGGACAAAGCTCCTCAAGCTTCAACGCTTTCATGTGGACACAGGCATCGCCTGGGGTCTTAAGATGCAGCTTCTTCTCCTGTCAGTCTGGGCTGGGGCCTGAGAGTCTGCATGTCTAAGCTGATGCTGATGCTGCTGATCCAGGCCTTGTGCTTTGAGCAGGGAGCTCAGCGGTGGCGGGGCCCGTGGCCTCCTGGCTTGCTTTCCTCATCAAACCGTTGGTCCGCAACTTTGGCTGCACATGAGAATCGTCGGGGGACTTTGAAAAACTCCTGATGCGCACCTACCTGGGTCCCCCCCGCAGAGATCTGATGTAACTGTTGTGGGTGTGGCTGGTGTTAGGATTTTCCAGAGGTCTCCAGTGATTCTGATGTGTGGCCTCTTCTGAGAACCCGAGCACTAAAGAAGGGAAGAGATTTAAGAGACATTTCAAAGGTGAAATCAAGAGAGGAGGCCCGCCTGTGTTTTTTTTTTTTTTGAAAAATAAAGTGAGGGATTATATATTAGGGGTCTCCAGAGAAACAGAAGCAATCTGACACACACACAACACACACACACGGATACACACACGTGTGTGTTTGCACCGGAGTAGTGGGACCTCGCAAATCTGAAATCCACAAAGGAGGCCAGGCAGGCCGGAGACTCGAGCAGGACTTCTATGTTGTGGGATTGAGGCAGAATTGCTTCTTCTCCAGAAAACTCAGTCTTTGCTCTTAATGCCTCCAGCGGATGCGGGGAGGCTCACCTTCCCCCTGTTATGGAGGGCAATCAGCTCTACCCAAAGTCCACTGATTTAAATGTTAACCTCATCTAAAAAATACCTTCCCCACAACATCTACAGCAGTGTTCGTCCAAAGAGCTGAGCATCATAGCCTATCCAAGTTGCCACAGAATATGAACCATCACAGGTGACTACAAGGTCAAATGTCTGTGGGAATGTGAATAAAACTAGGAATGATTGGCAGGGAAGTGGGTTTGGGGAGAATGTGAGTGAGTCTGACAGGCCAGGTCCAGGGCCCCTTTTTGGAGACCTTTGCCAACACCTGACTCTGGCCCACCATGGTAGTCCGTTCGGGCTGCTGTAACGAAGTGCTGTGAACGGTGAGGCTGAAACACAACGGAAACTTCTTGTCCCACAGTTCTGGAGGTGGAAGTCTGAGATCAAGGCACTGGTGGGGCTGGTTCCTTCTGGGGGCTGTTAGGGAGAACCTGCCCGTCCTCCCCAGACTGCTGGTTCTTGCTGGCGCTCTTCGACATTTCCAACCTGGCAGATCCGTTGCTCCAGCCTCTGCCGCCATCTTCGTGCGGCCTTCTCCCCCCATGTCTCTCCTTTACCTGGTGTTTCTCTCCTCGAATAAGGACACCAGTCGTGCTGGGTTAGACCCACCCTAATGACCTCATGTTGGCTTGATGACATCTACAAAGACCTTATTTCCATTTAAGAACATACAGATGCCAGGGGTTAGGATTTCATCATATCTTCTGGGGGGACCCACAACACCCACCCATTTCTGAACACCCCTCTTTCCAGTCACTCTCCCGTTCTCTGATTCTCATCTAATCCCTGACGCCTCTCCCACTTCAAGTCCCTACACACTGCCTCAGAGCCCGACTGCAAAGGTGAGGCTTGGAGAAGGAATGGGAGGGGTCTCTTTTAAACACTAGTTGCTTTTTAAAACAAGTTTAACTTGTATGGTTTGTTTTTCAGACCCTATCAAAATAATCTCGTGTCAAAATGGAAGCATGAGAGGAACCACTTCTGAGGGTTTCCTCATCCCACAGGATCAGGACAGAGGCAGGGCACAGGCCAGGAGCAGCCCTGTGAGCCAGGGCTCCACATTACTCTACAGTAAGGAGGCCTCGAACCCTGTTCCCTGTGGGCGGACAGTGACCACCCAACCAGAATGTCCAAGGACTTTACCACTGACTGGAGGATGGTGTAATGACACCTAAGAATTGTAATCACTTGACATTTTAAGGAGGAAGAACAGAAAGTTTCATGAATCATATTTGTAGATTCTCACATGTTCCGATGGGCTCTTGACTTTCTCCAGAAAGCACATTTCCACCGAGAGTCCCACTTCCTGGGTACTGCTGCACTCCCCAGGTACCCACTATCCAGCTTTCACTACGGTTCTCTCACTTCACTAAGTCACAGCATACCGGATGGACACAGAGACTAACAAGTTCCCCTGGCCTGTGACGGTTGTGGGCAGCCAGGCTCGGGGCAGGCCGTGCCACCTGAGGGCACAGCAACCCTGCGGCACACGAGTCAGACCACATCTCAGGCAACGTGAGTTCCTCTTGGTATGGGCGCCCTGTTCCTCTGTAATTGAAGAAATCTGGAAAGTCACATTTTTTTTTTTTTTTTTTTGAGACGGAGTCTGGCTCTGTTGCCCAGGCTGGAGTGCAGTGGCCAGATCTCAGCTCACTGCAAGCTCCACCTCCCGGGTTTACACCATTCTCCTGCCTCAGCCTCCCGAGGAGCTGGGACTACAGGCGCCCGCCACCTTGCCCGGCTAGATTTTTGTATTTTTTTTAGTGGAGACGGGTTTCACTGTGTTAGCCAGGATGGTCTCGATCTCCTGACCTCGTGATCCACCCGTATCGGCCTCCCAAAGTGCTGAGATTACAGGCTTGAGCCACCACGCGAGGGTCACATTTTCTAATGCCAAAGGCCAGTTTCACCTTTTGAGGCTCGGATCTGTGGATCCTAAGGAATCTTGACACATGGTCTGCTGAGCTCTGTGATTAGCAGGACAGGCAGCAGGGGAGCTGGTCTCAGGGGGTGAAGAGCCCATGTGTATATGTGTGTGTGTGTGTGTGTGTGTGTATGTGTGTGTGTGTATGTGTGTGTGTGCATGTGCAGTAATACCTGATATAAGCCTCTTGGGTAGGTTGCACATAAGGTGTAAAATGCTAGAAATTGACCAAGGTAGAACATTGCCAGAACTTCAGTCCCAGGCTGACTCAGCTCAGTCCCCGCATGTAAAGGACTGCCCTCTGAGACATGGGTGAGGACGCATGCGTGAAGCGCAGGGTGGGAACCTTCTTCAGCTCTAGTAATTTACGATTTTGTCTCTAGGCCAATACTCATCTTCCACATTCATTGCCACATTCATCCCGTGTGGTCCTGGGTGTTGGAGACATAGGGGGTAGACGTCGTCTCCAGTCTCGTGGCCCAGGTAGGCCAGCAGGGGACACACAGAATTGTAATCAGACAATTACAATGTAACATGCAAAGTGTGTTAGGTGCTGGGTGGAGACTGACATCGGAGAAGGGGTTAGGAAAATTCTGGGAGAGCTTCCGGGTTTGGGGTTGGGGGACTGGATTGAAGGTGCTGTCACTTCCTCAGATATGGAGTGTGGAGTCAGATGAAGTTTGAGGGTAGAAGAAGTGGGCTTAGGGGTCCTGGGACAGGCACATGGCGGTGTCCAGTATAAAGTGGGACATACGAGGTGTGCAGTCTGGAAGAGCGATTTAGGGTGAGGGCACAGGAAGGGTGAGGCGGACGACAATCCCAGGGAGAGTTGAGGGAGGCTTAACTGTAGGCTTTATTGTTACTCATGTATGATGAGGCCAACAGATGAGCCGCCGAGCACCATTAAAAAGACAGTTCGTTACTCACAGCTCCCAAGAAGAGGGACACACCCGGCCGCCCAGGGCCAGCGAGGGGAGCACCAGGGCTGGTCAGCAGGCAGAGGGAGGGTCAGGAGAGCATGGGCAAGGCCTTGAATGTGGTTTCCAGGGGAAGCCACAATGGCAGCGGGGGGCATGCAGGCTCTGGGGCAGAGGGGCTGTCCTCAGGGGTCTGGTACCTGGTGCTGCTTGATAATGGCCTGGAGTGTGAGCGCCCCAGACAGGTGGTGGAGGTGGGGGGTGCAGGCATTGGGTTGGCTGCCTTGCCTCTGAACAGTGTGCTCCCTTCAGGCCTTTTCCTGTCTCTAGGGACTGGCTGGCCCCGGGGTACAGGGTTTGTCCCTCCAGGGTCAGTAAGGCCCCACGATGTGAAAGCACTGGAAGGCAGAGAGTCAAAAGCCCGGGCTCACACGGAGGCCTAGAAAGGACCCAGGAGCACCAACATTCATGGGGAGGGAAGAGGCTGAGGAAGCTGCGGGAGAGACAGAGAGGCAGTGGTGGGGGAACCAGGACAGGAGGCCGCGGCTCCAACCATGGAGTTGAGGGGGTTACCAGCAGCCCAAGAGCAGGCCATGGCATCCAGCCAAAAACTGGCTGGTACGGACGGAGGCCAGGTGTTAGGGAGCTGACAGAATTGGGACAGCACATGTCACAACTAGTTTCAAGGAATTTGTCCTTAAAGAAATACCCGAGACTGGGTAATTTATAAAGGAAAGAGGTGTAATTGACTCACAGTTCTGCATGGCTGGGAGGCCTCAGGAAACTTACGATCATGACAAAAGGGTGAAGAGGAAGCAGCCACCTTCTTCACGAGGTGGCAGGAGAGAGGAGTGAGGAGCGAAGCGGGAAGAGCCCCTTATAAAACCAGTAGCTCTTGTGAGAACTCACGATCGTAAGAACAGCTTGGGGGACCCGCCCCCACGATCCAGTCACCTCCCACCAGGTCTCTCCCTAGACACGTGGGGATTATGGGTATTACAATTTTCTTTTTTCTTTTCTTTTTTTCTTTTTTTTTTTGAGGCAGAGTTTCACTTTTGTTGCCCAGGCTGGAGTGCAATGGCATGATCTCGGCTCACCACAATCTCTGCCTCCCAGGTTCAAGCGATTCTCCTGCCTCAGCCTCCCAAGTAGCTGGGATTATAGGCATGTGCCACCACGCCTGGCTAATTTTGTATTTTTAGTAGAGACAGGGCTTCTCTACGTTGGTCAGGCTGGTCTCCAACTTCTGACCTCAGCTGATCCGGCCGCCTTGGCCTCCCAAAGTTCTGGGATTACAGGTGTGAGCCACCATGCCCGGCCTGGGGATTACAATTTTCTTTTTTTTTTTTTTTTTTGAGACGGAGTCTCGCTCTGTCACCCAGGCTGGAGTGCAGTGGCGCCATCTCGGCTCACTGCAAGCTCCGCCTCCCGGGTTTACGCCATTCTCCTGCCTCAGCCTCCCGAGTAGCTGGGACTACAGGCGCCCGCCATCTCGCCCGGCTAATTTTTTGTATTTTTTTAGTAGAGACGGGGTTTCACCGTGTTAGCCAGGATGGTCTCGATCTCCTGACCTCGTGATCCACCCGTCTCGGCCTCCCAAAGTGCTGGGATTACAGGCTTGAGCCACCGCGCCCGGCCACAATTTTCAAGATGAGATTGAGGTGGGGACAAAACCAAACCATATCATGGTCCTTTTTCTTTTTTTTTTTAACCAGAGAAATTGTTAGGGAAGGGTCAGTAACAAGGGCAAAGGGGGAGATTCAGAGAAGGAAGGAGGAGATGATGGACAGAGGGCTCCTAAGCACCCCTTTTAAACACAAACCTTTTTTCAGGGGACAGGAGGTGGTGGGCACAGAGACAACTGCACTGCTGGCAAGTGCCTGGGGAGGGCGCCTCTGTCCCCCTGAATCTTTTCCCGCTTGGCGGGAACACTTTCCAAGGCCAGCCGGTTAAAGATATTTCAAAATCTTTATTATTCACTTTCAAAATCAGACCCTAGCTTATTATTCCACTGGTATTCCAGTGGTACTAAGAATATGCCACAAACGCAGCATTTGACATTTTAGGAAACAGAGCCACACTCCCCATCTCCCTCGCCCTCCACAGGAGCACTCCAGCCAGGTGGAGCTGAGCAGGGCGTCTTCCCATCTTACAGAAATGCCCTGACATCCAAGCCATGCAGCCTCGGGGGACAAGAGGGGCTCTGCCTGGAATCCCAGTGTGTTTGATGGCTGCGTTATAAGAGGTCTGGAAAGTGAAGGCCACCCCTTTCTCTTCATTCACCTCTGTGGTCTGTTGGGTGACAGCTGCAATGTCCTTACTTCTCCCCTTGAGGCAGAAGCCTTGAACAGGAGGGATAAGGTTTGGAAGCAAACAGGAATCATCTGGAAAGTGTGAGAATCCGTGGGTAAACACCGAGGAAAACTTTGCCCTCTCCCAGCCGCAGCAGGGGCTGGAAACAGAGCTTTCACATGAAAGGAGAGGAGCGGTGTCAGAGGCTCAACTAGACGGGAGTCTCCCCAACTCTCGGTGCTCAGGCTCCAGGCTGGAATCCCTTGCACCACGCTGCCTGGTCTACACCCCCGTCTACCCAGCTCCAGAGTTCTGGAGCTCTCCCAGGGAAAAGGGGTCCAAGAGTGTATAGGAATCTCTGGACGAGTTGGCAAATGATCAAAGAGGGGAGAGAATTTATCTCTGGAGAATTTCAACTTTTGATTGAATACATCATAATACAGAAGAGTACATACAGGATATATGTAGGACATTTAAAAACCAGTAAAACAGATACCCTGTGCCTCCACCCAGCTTCAGAAATTCAAATTCCTGGAGCTTCTGAAGCCCTGGGGTGCCCTGCCCCCAAGGCAACTGTATCCTGATTTGCTTTTATCATTTTCTTTTTTTTTTTTTTTTTTTTGAGACAGAGTCTCACCCTGTCGCCCAGGCTGGAGTGCAGTGGCCGGATCTCAGCTCACTGCAAGCTCCACCTCCCAGGTTCACGCCATTCTCCTGCCTCAGCCTCCCAAGTAGCTGGGGCTACAGGCGCCCGCCACCTCGCCACGCTAGCTTTTTGTATTTTTTTTTTTTTTAGTAGAGATGGGGTTTCACCGTGTTAGCCAGGAGGGTCTTGATCTCCTGACCTCATGATCCGCCCGTCTCGGCCTCCCAAAGTGCTGGGATTACAGGCCTGAGCCACCGCGCCCGGCCTCTTTTATCATTTTGAAGTAGTTTTGAGCTCTGAATTTAGAAATTTCATAATTTGAAATGTCATAATTTGAAATGGCCATTCACACAATCAGGAGTAAGACAGGCTAGGAGTGAGTACCTGGCTTTATTCTTTTTTTCTTTTGAGACAGAGTCTTGCTGTCGCCCAGACAGATTCGGGTGATCTCCAAGTAGGAGCCTCATCACGCCTCCCCCAGGGCTGGAGAAGGGCTCGCCTTGGCTGCTCTCACTGTGTTAAGGGGGTTGGTTTTTTAGAATTATTTGCTAGACTTTTTATGTTTAAGCAAAACAAATGCACCCCTCCTTTAAACAGGCCTTAAGAGTTAATATCACCTTCATCTTTATGCACATTTAAGCACAGTAGGGGCCTACCTCCAAAGAGACTGCCTATTTTGCAAAAGATCTCTGTGGTTCCGACAGCTTTATTCATATGAAAAACTGGGGTCAGCCATAGGTTATACAAATGTGGGTTTTACAAAATCTGCATCGATAGTTTTAGGCTGATCAGCTTCCGGATATAATATGGTGCTTCTGTTTAACATCATATTAGCATCGTATGATAGGAACTCTGTACACAGAACCGCCAAGATAGCAAAAGAGCAAAACTGCCTATAGCCCCACGAAGCACTGAAAGCCTTGTTGAACAGAAAAGTCCATCACGTGGGCTCTGATAGGATTGTCTAGGGACAGGGGAAGGCAGAGGATGGCGGGAGCTTCTCCCACCGGCGAGCAGAGCCGTCTCTGATGGGGCAGGGCTGATCAGAAGGGGAAGAAGTGGCTTCCCTGGGCTCCCAAGAAGCAAGAAGCCAGTGCCCAGGGCCCTTGCCTTTGGTGTTCCCAGAGCCTCTGGCAACTCCTCCCTTTACAGCAGGCTGGTGAACACACTGGACAGAAGCGAGGGAAGCTCTCCCAGGCCTTCCCTGATATCCGCAGTCTCCACGCTTCCCTGGGCCTGGGTCTGTCTTTGGTGGATGCAAAGCGGTGTGCAAAGGCTCCATGGCTGCACATCATCTGGGGAAAACCCAACAGCAAATCCAGCTTTCTGCTCAGGTTCCAACTGGCCACCTTTGCAAAGGTGAATTGTCTTCAAAGCGAGTTGAATCTCAGGAGACACTGTGTCACCACGAGCCCACTTTAGCATGTCATGGGGCCATCATCCTGCGTGGCAGGAGCACCTTTGATTCCAAGGCCGAGTCTCCCATTCTGTCTGTGGTGATAGCCAGGTGGGCATGGCTTCAGGCAGATGTAGTGGGTTTGGAAGAAAACTCTGGCCCCAGGGGAGAATCGGGCCTGTGTTTCACTGCCACATCCCTCCGGGCTCCCCTCTTGCGCAGACGGCAAGGAGGGCTGGCCTGAAGAGGAGCCGTGGGTGCTGCTGGGCACGGTGTGGGTGGGATGAGGGAGCAGAACAGTCCCAAGAGGAGTCTGAGGGCCAACCTTGGGGACCTTCTTGCTCTCCTCCCACTGCCTAGGTTGAGGGGAGGCCCAAAGCAGCCAGGGGAGGGCTGAGGACAGGCCTGGCTCAGGGAGCTGACTTTGGCCTCAAGTCCATCACGGCCCTCGGGACCCCGGCCGAGTTACCCTGGCACCTTCTCTGACCTGTCTCCTCAGCTGAAGAGGTGGGCTACACCAGATAAACGTTCTCTGGTTCCAACATTCTAGGAACCTGTGAGCCCCCTGTGTTTCAGAACAGACAGACCCTTGGGGAGAAGCGGCTGGGCAAGGGTGCTGTCAGCTTGGGGAGAGTCCACTGTGCCTGGGCCGAGTGCGATGCTGGAGGTTTTCTCCAGTCCTTCTGCCTGGAGGTCGTGCAGGACTGTTGCTGCTGCTTCTGTTTCACTGTGGTGAAGCTGGAGGCCCTGGAATCTGTGGGTCTGGCCATTTGGGGACAGCACCTTGTCTCTAAACGATTTTTGTGTCCGGGTGAGGACTATGGTGGGTCGTAACTCAATTTGCTGGTGTTAATCTGGGGAGATTCCTATTGCAGACCTCTCTCCCCTACTCCTCCTCCACACACCTAGGTTCCTTTCTTCTCTACCACTCCAAGTACACTCAGACTCCCAGGGCAGCTCACAAAGAACATTCCAGAAAGGTCACAGAACTGATCAACTTCCCTGGGAATTGTGGACTGGCCATCAGGGGCCTACACACTCCAGCTAGTTTCTTGGCATTGTGTAAATCTCCAGGATATTTGAAATTCCCATTAGGCAGGGGGTTCAGCAGACCACAACACTGTAGTTAATAAACAAAAGAGAGCCGGGCATGGTGGCTCACGCCTGTAATCCCAGCACTTTGGGAGGCCAAGTGGCGGATCACCTGAGGTCAGCAGTTCGAGACCAGCCTGGCCAACATGGCGAAATCTCTTTTCTACTTAAAATACAAAAATCAGCTGGGTGTAGTGGTGTGCGCTTGTAATCCCAGCTACTTGGAAGGCTGAGGCAGGAGAATTGCTTGAACCTGGGAGGCAGAGGTTGTAGTAAGCCAAGATGGCACCACTGCACTCCAACCTGGGCAACAGAGTGAAACTGTGTCTCAAAATAAAAATAAAAATAAAATAAAATAAAATAAAATTAAAAAGAGGCCAAAGCCATTGTTTCTAGCCAATGTACATCCTTCGTGCTTCTCTCATTTGCAGATGTCCGTCTGCTCTCTGTTAGCCCCCAGGCCCTCCTCTACTAGGGAGCTAAAGACTCCAGGACAGGAGTTTCCTCGCCTTCACTCCTCATTTTGCCCTTCATCTTCTCCTTCCTCTAGGTCCAGGTGACTGAACGAAGCATGCTCCTGGTTCCTGTGGTGCCCCGCTTCATGGCTCCTGAGTGCACTCCATTCTGGGCCTGGATCTCATGGTCTCTGTCCCTGGCTCTCCCCTTCCCCCCTGCCAAGTGTCCTTGTTGAGCCTGTGCCCCACTTCCACTTTCTCACCGGTCTTTACATTTCCTCTAGAAGCCACCACCACTCGGCCCTTGCCCTTGCCCTTCCCAACAGTAGCGCCTCCAACCCTTGACTCTCCCACGTCCCCACTTGAGCTGCCCTCTCCTGATCCTCCTGCCGCCTCTCAGCCTCTTCCTCCTCTCCAGATGCCGAATTCCTCAGGGTTCCATCCTCAGCCCTCCTCTCTCCTAATTCCCTGATTCACTCCATTATCCCAAGAGCAGGACTTGTGATTTGGCTCTCTAGTCCCCGCCTCTGTTCAGACTGATTTCCAACATCCAGTGACCACTTCCCCCATCCCTTCTACCTGAATCCCAAGCCTATTCGTGGCATTGTTAAAATGTAGCTGGTGGGGTTGTTTCTCCATCAGACAGGGCTATATGGGCAGGTTATAAATTCACATGCTTCTGGCAATTTTCATCACGTGTAAGATTTCAGTCTTAGAGCTGGAATTTTAGTCTGAGCTGGAAAGCCCATTTTGGCATTCTTGGTCCACCCCTTTACAAAAACGCTACTGGCTATTGGTTAGGGGAACTTGGAAGTGAAGAAACTACTCCTGACTCTCACAAATTAAATATCAGGTAAGCTCTCAGGTTAAGACAGAATTCTTAAGTCTATGGTTTAGACACTTCCATTTCAACTTAAGAACAACTGTAGGAACATAAACTCAGGGACTCACAGAATATTCTAAATGACACTGGAGTGTGTTCACAAGTTTGTACTCAATTTCCCTAACATCTCCACCTTTCTAACCCAAACTCACTCTAGCTTTATGATTTGGAACTTCACAGGCAGGCTTTCCTTAATGTCAGGAGCAGGGGTCACTACGGACAATCTTCCCTCCTTTTCTCATTTCACAATCTATAATCTGCTCACCCGAAAATTAAGCCCAATCTGTTACCGTGTGCACAAAATCCAAAGGCTAAACCTTTTCTAGACCTTAGGAAGCCGAGTCAAGCCGCTCACTGGCGCCCTCCTCTGGTTGGCACGGCTGCACAGGTCTTCCTCGCGGGTGCCATCAGTCTGAAAAGAGTCCCAGTGTCTCGACAAGAGGTGGGGGAGCTCTCAGGTATTCAAACTTCTGCCGGGAATGCCTGTGTCAATGCTTTTGTGTCAATATTTGCAGGAAGCAAGAGTGGGTGAGCTACGCGAACCCCAGTAAGACAGAAAACATGGCCAAGCGTGAAAAGGTAGACGTGTGTGTGTGCGTGTGACTGTCCAGACGGTGGTGATGGAGGGAGAGTGGCCTGGCAGTTGCATGACAAGGATGGAGAATCACGGGCCACCACTGCAAAGGTGAGGACTTGGCAGCTGCGAGGAACTGGGAAAGAGGTCAAAGAACTAAAGAGAACAAATCAAGCCTGTAGTTGTCTCCCAGCTCTGCCACGATTTAGGTCCTCAATCCTCTACTCTCTGAACAACCGACAGAGGGTCACTAAGGTTCCCGTGGGCACAAAGGTCTTCAAAATACAAGCTCATTCCCAAGGGAATCCTGATTAGCAAACACTCAAGAACAGCTGGCAGCTGTGAACTGAGGCCTCTAATTAGCTACTTGCAAAGGGGCTATTTGTTGCCCCCCAGTACCCAAGGGAGACCTTTGCCTCTAGTTTGGTTTTACTTGGCTAGGTGCTGTTTGAAGGGGTGGCATGCAGGAGGGGGTGTATTTTTGGTTGTTCTCTGCCTGTGCCCCTTTCACGGGGAACACAGAGAGTGGATTTTGGTTTGCCTCAGAGGTCAGACCCACATGGCTTTGCTCAGCACTCTCAGGAGGTGTTGAATGAGGCCTGGTTAGTGAATGAGGTCAGGGACGTCTCCACCACCGTCAATCATTCCTTTCAACCTGAGGTGGCGCAACTCAGACTCAAGGAGGGGCTTGTGCGTGGGACCAGCTGGGCTCCAAGAAAGTCACCTTGACCCCCATTTCTGAGCAGCTCAGTGGCCCCAGGCAGCCTCAGTGAGACCGAGCTTCCAGGTTTCCACTGCTAATGCCACTGACCTGGGGTATTCTGTGGGCAGTGCTACTTACAGGAACAAAAGCGCTTCACTCACTTCAAACAAGCACTCAGTCTTATGAAGAAAGACAAGCAGTGCGGAGGATTTGGGTGACTGGTAAATGCATAGCCTGGAACAAGGCTTTATTTGTACAAGTCTGATAGAAAAATACTGAAGAGTGGGGCCGGGCGCGGTGGCTCAAGCCTGTAATCCCAGCACTTTGGGAGGCCGAGACGGGCGGATCACGAGGTCAGGAGATCGAGACCATCCTGGCTAACACGGTGAAACCCCATCTCTACTAAAAAAAATACAAAAACTAGCCGGGCGAGGTGGCGGGCGCCTGTAGTCCCAGCTCCTCGGGAGGCTGAGGCAGGAGAATGGTGTAAACCCGGAAGGCGGAGCTTGCAGTGAGCTGAGATCCGGCCACTGCACTCCAGTCCGGGCGACAGAGCGAGACTCCGCCTCAAAAAAAAAAAAAAAAAGAAAAGAAAAATACTGAAGAGTAAAACACATTAAAAACTTTATTGTAAGTATTAACATCTAAATTTGCATCAATTTGATACATCGTTGCTCATTTTGCAGAACATAACAGTTGCACATTACAAGAGTCAACTTGCTTCGGGTCTTTTCATGCTCAGGGCAGTCCACCCCTGCCTTCCCTCTCCCCGACCTGCATCCCGTCCTCCACAGTCTGCCCTGCCTCCTGCCGCTACAGGTTCAAGACCCAAGCCCTGAGGAGAACCTGCTGCCAGAGGGGCTGACTGGCTCCAAGCTGAGAGGGCCAGGCAGCTAGCCCTGCTACAGGAACGGGGCAGGCAAGGGATCGTTTCTCCTCTTCCCAGGCTGAGCCCGTGCCAGGCCAGCCACAGAGTGCCCTAGTCAGCCCATGTGACTCTAGAGAGCCTGCTGTTCTTCTCCATCCCATTTCACCCGCAGCCTAGTGGCTAACTCTGGATATTCTGAGCAAAATTAACCCAAGTTTCATGGAGAACTCCAGAACCTTGAACCAGTGCATGGTTATCACCATTCTTTGTTACTAGATATAGGAGAAGGTACTGCGGAGTCTCCTGGCCTGGAACAGCTTGGGGGAGGATTCAGCTCCCCGTTTCTCCCTCACTCCCAAGAGACTTGAAAATAAGTTCGAGAGAAGAAACAGTAACTAAAAAATTCCATGAAGAAGGATCTGACATGTCCTTTGTGAAATAACATCCCCCTCTCCCCATCACAATGCAGGAGATGACACGTTACAGTAAGAGGGTTACAGCAATTCCCCATCTGGAGTGCCATTCGACTGCCTGCAGAATCTTCCATTTTAATGCATTTTAAACACATTCAAAACGAGTGATGACTCTCCGACCTAGGGAACATGCCCAATAAAAAATATAGGTAGAAAATACATGCTAACGTAATGGCAAACTTATTTCCATACTATAATGGCAACAGTCTTGGGGTTGAAGGCAGGGGTGCGGTGGAACCTCCCTCTTCCCACAAGAACGTCAGCACCAGAGGTGCTCGGTCCCCGGGCTGATCTGATGGTGGGGACCACGCACTGTCACTCGGCAGCCGGTCCGGTCCCAGTGTTGGCCTGGGACTATCAGTGCTGCAGCAGGAAGTTGGTGGCGACATTGAGGTCATTGTTTGAAGCTCTCAGGGCTTCCAAGGCATCACCTCTGGAAAATCCCATCTCCATGAGCCGGGCGACCTGCAGGCAGAGAAAACCCAGAAACCTGAGGGCGCTGACGACACTGCTGGCCCCAAATGGTCCTCAGGTGAGCCTTGTGGCAAAGGTCAAAACTGTTTACAAAAAAAACCATTTTCATTTCAATATGGAATCTGATACTTAAAAGTTATACCAGGTACAAATTTTTCAATGTTTACTAGGGGTAGCTGATATACATGCATTCTTGCATGTAGCCCTCACTGTACAGACGAAGACATAGGGTTTCTGAGGGTCAAGTGGCCTAGTGGGACCAGGCCTTGGGAGCAGGTCAGCATGAGCTGCCTAGGCTCACTGGAGGCCATACACCTCAGTGTCAAATGTGATTCCCTAGGATGGTGACACACGCTCAGCCCTGACATCACACTTCTGGCGCCACTGCCACAGAACTGCCTGCCTTTGCGTGCTCGGACTACTTTTAACAGCTGTCCCACTCGCAGCCTGGGGCTTACACAGGCAGCAAAGTGGGGCTGAGCCTGGGGCAGCAACCGAGGGAAGGAGATAGCGAAAGCCACCAGAAGCAGGGGGGAGCAGGCATGCATTGTTTTTGACCACAAATCCTGATTCTGTGCATATGGAGATTTCCTGTACTTTCCTCTACAGGCAGTCTCCAGTATCGAAATCGGCAGTGTTACTAAAGCTTATTTGCAACCTTTTTTCCCAATTAAGAATGTATTATAAAAATATTCATGGCCCCAGATTGCCACGGGAATACGTTTTTTTGTACTTACATTAAAATAAACTGCACTTGCAATAACATCTCGTAAAAGTCAACAGTCTTGTACATGTTGAGTTTTTCAGTCACTTGCGCATTAAAGAGGCTTTTGTGGGTTCACCTGAGGACTTAGTCAGAGTTTCCAATTTTTTTTCCGAAAGAGAGCGAGCTACTTGGTGTTACATGGTGGAAAGAGAAGAGGCCCAGTATTGCCACCCCTTCCCCTGCTCAGGGGACTCGGGGTGTGTGAGTGGGGACTATGGCATGGGGTAGCTGAAGGAAGGGACGGGCATGTGTCTCCAGAAAGCCTGCTGTTCTTCCTCTCCATCCCATTTCACCCGCAGCCTAGTGGCTAACTCTGGATATTCTGAGCAAAATTAACCCAAGGACCCAGCAAGGTGAGGAAGAAGGTGCAGCCAGGAGAGAGGCAGGTGGGGGAGGGAACCCCCCAGTGACCACGCAGGCCCAGACACCCAGACCCCATCCTCCCCCAAAAGCCTTAGGGAAGACCTGAGGGTAAACAGGGACACACAGTGGACACTGCTCAGAAGCTGGAGTCCAGCCAGGGCTTTTCCAAACGGAGGTTGCTGCCCATGTCATGGGACCATTCAGTGGGTGAGGACTAGGCTTACAAACGCACGCACTGAGTGTGCTCCTTCCTGGAACACTGCTTTCAACCCTTAGCACAGGGACAGACGCACAGCCCTGGCTAGGAAGCTACGAAGGGCTGCTAGGTGTCCTCTACACGCCTTGTGGTGGGGAGGGTTGTCTCGGGGCAGCAAGAGGCCCAGCACCTGGGACACTATGGTACCCTCAGGTGACTCACGCTCAGCTGCCCAGGGCTGGTGGACAGCGTACAGCGAAGGCAGAAACCTTCTAGTTTGTTTTCCCGCCAGAGGAGAGAGTGGTGTAGCTAACAAAACAATAGATAACAAAACTAGAATTGAAAAGAATTCATTTTGGTTGGCTGGAAAATGATCAGATGGAATTTAACAGAGATATGTACAGTCCTAGACTTAAAAGGTCAGATACGATTTGAGAGACCTGACCTGAGAGCATTTTATGTGAAAATTCCTGAGTGCTTTCAGCAGGCCCAGCTTAACTGGCCACACCAGTGATGCGGCTCCTTACACAAGAGCGTGCACACACACACATGCACACTCCTCATGCATCATATGCACATCAGCTGTGGCTGAGTGCCCTGGCCTTGCTGCCAGGTGGCTGAGAACGCTGCCACCCTGGTGTTCTGCCTCTCATGAGCTGCCATTCGCACAACACCACAGCTCTTGATTTTGCCCTTTGAAGTAACCGAGAACAACCCTATTCTCTTTTCCTACAATAAAGTGCTTTGCGGGTGTGACAGCCCTCTCCTTCCTCCCTCAACCCACGGGCTTTTCTCGGCCCCACCCTGGCCTGTGGGCACCGCGGCTTGTCCTGCCTGTTGCTGTCTCTGCCCTCTGCCCTGAGCCTGCTGACTCCTCTTCCCCTGGTGAGTCTTGGGGCCCCTGCCCTTTCCCATGTCTCCCAGACTAGAAGGCTCCCAGAGTGAAGTCTTCATGGCCCCACTGCCTTCTGTCCTGGGCTCCCTGCAGCTGTGTCTGTGGGGCGATAGCTTCTCCCCACCGCTGTGAACTCCCAGCATGAGGGCCGTGGCTGCCTTTGCTTATTCCTGTGTTTCAGGATACAGTTCCTTTCAGCCCAGTCCCCTCGCATTTGTGCACACCATCTCAGAACACCGTGCCCAAACTTGAGTGTGACACCATGGGTGTGTTCTCACCGGGGCAATGAGCAGTGGGGCTGCTGCCCTCCGACAGTCTGGCCCTTAGCTTCAATGAGAGCAGAGGACTGCATGAGGAGTGTGCATGTGTGTGTGTGTCTGTGCACGCTCTTGTGTAAGGAGCCGCATCACTGGTGTGGCCAGTTAAGCTGGGCCTGCTGAAAGCACTCACAAATTTTCACATAAAATGCTCTCAGGTCAGGTCTCTCAAATCCTACCTGACCTTTTAAGTCTAGGACTGTACATATCTCTGTTAAATTCCATCTGATCATTTTCCAGCCAACCAAAATCAGTTCTTTTCAATTCTAGTTTTGTTATCTGCTGTTAATCATCTCCCTCAAACTTGCATATGCCTAAATTTGATTAGTAAACCTCTACAACTTCGTTCAAGTTATTATTGATGAAAATGTTAAACAGGTCAGGTCAAAGAGTCCAGAACTCTGTGTTCAAGGGGTTAATGAACATTTTTAATCAGTTTCAAACCCACTTTATTGCACTATCATTACCCATTCTGCATGTCACCAACATCTCTCATAAGCTGATGAGATGTTGTCAAAGGTCTTGGTGACATCTTGCCAACGGCATTGGTTTGGTGTCCTAGGCCACAGCTCTCTTTTCAATGTTCACAAATCATCTATTTGATAATAATCTGTTCTGGCTTTTGCCAGACGTGAAACTTCAATTCTGCCATTCGGTTCTCAGAATTCACACTTTCCTTTTCCTTAGGAACATTTTCAAGCTAACTGCTTTCTCAAGCCTCCATCAGGTTGCGCAGGGAGAGGGGCTGGAGGACTCAGGTTGGATATGTATCACGTGGAAGGAAAACTCTCTCTGATCAAGGTGGTCTTTCCAATCTTGGGTTGAAATAACCTGTATGATGTTTCCTCCAGTTACTTCCAGTTAAGGACCACTGTCATTGGTGGAGGTAACTCAGGCCAAATGGGAGGTGGCCTGCCTTCCTTCCACCTGTTATCTACCACCATGATGCCATGGCCCCCAAACAACTTGGCCACTCTTAATGACATTTATTTAAATGGCTTGGAAAAGCTACCTTTACTACTACCTGTAGTACTTCAAGCACAGCTGAAGACTGGCTGCTTCTTTGCAGCCAGCCAGCAGAAACAAATCCATCTGCTGTCCACACTCAGCAATTTGGAGATTTGGTAAATCACGATTCATAATGTGGAGTGATGAAGTGTGACCTTAGGCCACAGCTCCACCTGGCACTTGAGCTCTCCCTCCACTGATGATGCATCTGGTTTGGAATCCAGAGGATGCTGATAATGGGCTGGCTGCACACAGGCCACCAAGACAGGACAGCAGCACGGACTGCACGCAGGCCCTGCCCTGGAGAGGGAAGACGCCCTTAGGTCTGGGATGGCTGGGCTGGGTTGTAAGTCATGTAGGTGACATCCTAGAGCAAGAACAAAAGTTTTCCATGTACACGAGATTTCCTTCTGAGTTCATTCTCTCTCAGACATGAATGACATGTGCCGTGGTGCTGGTTTTGACAACTAAGACTGGCTTTTCACAGGTCTCGGCAGAAGAGAGTGTCTGCTGTCACAAGGTTGCAGCAGGTTTGCTCTTCATCCTCTGAGGGGTGGATCATGTTCCTTTAGCCAAAGCTGGCTTCAGAGCTTTATGCAATTTTTATGGGTGAGAAGACAAGTGTGATAGGAGAACTTTCACTGCCCACTGACCTGTATTTTCACCAGATTAAAAACAACTGCTAAGTAGCAATAATGTTAGCACAGTTCTTTTTTTTTTTTTTTTTTTTTTTGAGATGGAGTCTCGCTCTGTCGCCCAGGCTGGAGTGCAGTGGCCGGATCTCAGCTCACTGCAAGCTCCGCCTCCTGGGTTTACGCCATTCTCTCGCCTCAGCCTCCCAAGTAGCTGGGACTACAGGCGCCCGCCATCTCGCCCGGCTAATTTTTTGTATTTTTTTAGTAGAGACGGGGTTTCACCGTGTTAGCCAGGATGGTCTCGATCTCCTGACCTCGTGATCCGCCCGTCTCAGCCTCCCAAAGTGCTGGGATTACAGGCTTGAGCCACCGCGCCCGGCCAGCACAGTTCTTTAAAAAGAATAAACAATTACGCTAAGAAATGGTACCTGAAAGTGTCCTCTAGTGTCCAAAACTAAACATTCATGACAAACTGAAATTGCATGCTTTGGCTTGGGTATGCGATGACAACCAGCCAGCAAGGACGATGAGGGTCAGGGGATAGGTGTTCCGACGGGTGCTTACCCAATACTCCCCAGTGGAGGGGTGTGGTGCAGTGCTCACAGCCCGGCAAGTTAGCCAAGTGGCCCCTGCTGTCCTTTCTCTATGTAGTTTCAGTGGTTCACAATATAGACAGTAAGAACTGGAGTAAAAACTAGCAACACAAGAACAGTTGTCTACAGGGCTCTTTGGCAGACACTAACTATTACTGCTGGCTCTTACTATTCATCTGCTTAGAGAAGCCCAGCACAACCAATCCCCGCCCATTTCATTATGGTCTCTCCTGGGAAAGTTTATTTAGCATGTGAAGCATCAACTCCTATGCTCAAATTACAGAAAGATGAAATCGAGGCCTGTGCAGATGTGCAGTCAGGTAGCAAAACATACATTAAGCATTCCTAATCTGAAAATTCAAAATTGAAAATGCTCCAGAATTTGAAACTTTTTGAGTACCAACATGGCAGTACAAATGGAAAAAGTTCCACACCTGACCTCATGAGATGGGCTGCAGTCAAAACGCAGGCCACAACATGTAGTTTATTCAGTGTCTCCAAGGGAAAAGAGACCCTCTCACTCTCCTTCAGCTGTGACGTGCCTTTTCTGCACATGCCCCGATTCCCCCACACAAGCACATGCCAGTGGGCAGGTTCCCCACAATGCCCTGCATGGGGCCAAAACCCATGTGCATCACTCACTGTGTTTTTTTGCTTACTTTCTGCTCTGTGTTATAAAAATGTTGTTAAAACATCTAAAAGGCCTGCAGATACCCTTCTGGGTAACAGTGATAAGAAAAAGATTTATGTTTCTCTATAGCACAGAAAGTCAAGCTGTTGAAGAAAGTGGAGAGCAGTGTGAGTGTAAAATGTCGTACAGGAGAGTATGGAGTTGGAGTGACCACCATATAGGACCTAAAGAAACAGAAGGATAAACTGTTGAAGTTCTGTGCTAAAAGTGATAAACAGAAATTAATGAAAAATAGAGGAACACTGCATAAAGCTAAAAATGAAGATCCTGATCATGTACCGAGGATGAATCCCTTGGTGTTGCAGTGAACACCTGCCACTTAATGCTATGTGGGTCAGGAAACAAGCAAGGATCTATCAGGATGAACCGAAAATGAAAGGGAACTATGAATATTCAACATGTTGGCTGCAGAAATTTAAGAAAAAACATGGAACTAAATTTTTTAATGTGGTGATAAAGCATCACGAAGCAGCAAAGAAATTCACTGTTGAGTTTGCCAAGGTCATTGCTGATGAAAATCTGATGCCAGAACAAGTCTATAATGCTGATGGAATCACTGTTTTGGTTTATTGTTCCAGAAAGACACAAACTACAGGTGATAAGACAGCCCCTCCAGGAACTGAAGACACCAAGGGCAGAACAACTCTGCTGGGATGTGCTAACGCAGAGGCATGCATAAGCATAAACTTGCATGACAGGCAAAAGCTTGTGTCCTTGCTGTTTTCAAGGAGTGAATTTCTTACCAGACCATCATTATGTTAACAAAAAGGCATGTTTAACTAGGGGTATCTTTTCTGATTGGTCTCACAAACATTTTGGACCTGTGGCTTGTGCTCACTGGAGGGAAGCTGGGCTGGATGATGACTGAAATATTTTGTTATTCCTTGACAGCTTTCCCGTTCATCCTCCAGCTGAAATGCTCATCAAAAATAATGTTTATGCCATGTACTTTTCCCCAAATGTGACTTCATTCATTCAGCCTTGTGGCCAAGGTATTCTTAGATCAATGAAGGATAAAT
The DNA here is from genome assembly GCF_009764315.1 of Trachypithecus francoisi. Taxonomy (NCBI): domain Eukaryota; kingdom Metazoa; phylum Chordata; class Mammalia; order Primates; family Cercopithecidae; genus Trachypithecus; species Trachypithecus francoisi. Next base: position 15,902,162 of record NW_022681463.1, read on the forward strand.
ATAAAAGTACCTTCTAGAACAACATGCTAGCAGCAATGAATGGGTACGAAGAGTTTCAAGAGGTGTTTGGCGTGAAGGCTGCCATACGTGCTGTTGCCAATGCATTCAACACAGTGACTCACAGCACAGCTATGCAAGCCTGGCACAATCTCTGGCCTCTGCTATGTTCAGTGATGATGATGAATGAGGTGGTGACTTTGAAGGATTCCACATGTCAAGTGAGGATAAAATGACGTACCTTTGGAGTCTGTCAGTATGCTGGAAGAAGTGGATGTTGAAGTTTTACTTTATTTTTGAGACACAGTCTCACTGGGTCACCGAGGTTAGAGTGCAGTGGCACAGTATCGGCTCACTGCAACCTCCACCTCCTGGGTTCAAGCCATTCTCCTGCTTCAGCCTCCCAAGTAGCTGGGACTACAGGCATGCGTCACCATGACCGGCTAATTTTTGTGTTTCTGTGTTTCACTATGTTGGCCAGGCTGGTCTTGAACTCTTGACCTCAAGTGATCTGCCCACTTCGGCCTCCCAACATGCTGGAATTACAGGCGTGAGCCAGATATTGAAGTTTTTAACATCGATAAGGGGGCTCCAGCTGTTCATCAACTGACCCATGGTGAAATAGCTGAGATGGTTCTGAGTCAAGGTGATTGTGACAACAGTCATCTGACAACAGTCAGATGATGGAGATGATGTTAACACTGCAGAAAAAGTGTCTACAGACGACACGGTGAAAATGTGTGATGGGCTTACTGAAGGACTAGAGCAGCATGCATTTTGGATAAGGGGTACTCCATTGTAGGGACAGAAAACCAGGTTCATGTTTCTGTGAAATAAAAATGCAGGGGAGGCCGTATGCTGTCTCAGGTCTGCCTCCAGCGCTGGGTGGCAGGGGGACCCCAGCTCTGGAGTTGGCCCCGTGTGACCACATGCAGGGGACCAGGCTCTGGCTCTCTGTTTCCTCGCAGTTTGGGAGATGAGAGGGATGTATGTGAGAAGCCCAGAATAGTGATGGGCACATGACAAGCCCTCAGTAAACATGACCTCTCAGGACCACTATTATCCTATGGAGGGCAGCGGGGTCAGGTGTGTGGTGGGCCCTAGTGAAGTCAAAAAGACAGGAGCAATCTTTTTAAATGGTGAGCATAACATTCTAACAAAAAGTCTGTGTTGTTCTAGTGACTCCTGGAAACACTTTATGTATTTATAAAGTTTAGCAAATACACAACTCTGATGACTATATAAATAATGGTATTTATAGATGGTCAGCCCATCTCCCTATCGAAAGCACCATATTTTAGCCACAACACACATTAACTCACATTGAAACCCTGAACTATTTCATTTTCTCTGCACGCTGCTTCCTGTCTTTGTAGTTCAGCTACTGGGATGAGAAGCATCAGAACTCACCACGAGCACCTGATCCGATCTAACATCCACAGGAAGAGAAAGTTTCAATGTAAAATCTCCTGATGTCAAGTTGTTCAAGTACAGGAATGAATATTTACAGACGGTCTCCTCTGCTCTAAGGACTGGCACTAGGTACTTGCATGAGTTGGGTACCGGGTTAGGGCCTTGCATTGATGTGGTCTCCCTCACAGATGGTGAGCTCCCTGAGGGCAGGCACTAGGTCTGGCTTGCTTCCTCCCAACACAGAGCCTGACACACCCGTGCCTAGCACCGGTTAGAGAGGGCTGAACGTGAAGATCAAAAGTGACCAATAAACATGTGGAGGACAAAATGAGAATGCTGGGAGGACAATGAGACTCTGGAAAAGACCGCGTGCTAGGACCTGCTCTGGCGTGAGCGGAGGCAATGGCGCGGCGAGGCGCGGCGCAGCATGCTGCAACTCCGTCAGCCTTGGCTTGATAGGCTTGTGGTCATTGGTCTGGAAAATTTTAAAAATGTCCCAAAGAAATTTTCTAAAACGGCATTCTTTCAACATTCCCTCTCCATCTCAGAGCACAGTCAGTACCTTCCTCCTGCTCAGGCATCACAGGAAGTTTCTGCCTAAAAATCCTCACCACAAAATATCAGATTAGAGTGCAGCTTGGTTTCTAGCCCCCAAATCGAAATGATTCCTTCCTCTAACCTCACTGAGAAGCCAGCTCTAGTTGGGTTCACCTCCAGCATGCTATGCTTTCCTGTCTTCCACATCTACTTATTTCTTATTTCTAGACACTAACATTCCACAAATGTAACATCCAGAGTCTGCTTTCTGTAACAGGAAACCTGACTTCCAGAGGTGAGGAGCAGAGATAAGGCCACTCAGAGGACACCAGGGGGCGGCTGGTGCTGCGGCAACAGCAAACTCCAGCTCCGTCCTCAGGCGGATGAAGACCGCTCTGGAGGTGTCCAGGGTGCCCCACCAGAGCCCCCACAGGGATGAAGACCCACTTGGAGGTGTCCAGGGTGCACCAATGGAGCAAGGCGTGAGTCCATCAGCTGCCTTTCATCACAAGCTCCTGAACCACAGGCGTCAGCAGCCCTCCCTCCACCAGCCCTGGTGTGACGCTTCCGCATGGCTGGCTGACCAAGGCAGACGAGCATGACAGAAACAGGCGTTGCCACAAGAGCACTGTCACCGTCACCTGACAATATTCCAAAGGAGCAAGATGGAATACATTGCCCTATAATGTACTTTTCAGAGAACTCACTGAATGAGGAAAACACCCTAGAGATGGAAATAAATCTGTACCAGTTTCTCTTTCCTTATTTTTTATTTTTAAACACCTTCTATGATTGGGATGTGTGTCCCTACTACCTTAAGATAATTCTCATTTAAGAAAATGCCAGCCTGGGTGACCCTTGTCTCCACCAAAACAAAAAAAAATTAGCTGGGCATGGTGGCATGTGCCTGTAGTCCCAGCTACTCAGGAGGCGGGGTTGGGAGGATGGCTTGAACCCAGGAGGTCGAGGGTGCAGTGAGCAGTGAGCCATGTAGCACTACTGCACTCCAGCTTGGGATACAGAGCAAGACCATGTCTCAAAAAAAAAAAAAAAAAAAAAAGAGAAAAGAAAATAAATGAAATCCCACTTTGGTATTTTACTTGCAATTCAACTCCTCTTTGACATAAGTAAAATGGGACATTCATTCCAATGAGATTTCTAGCAACTCCCCTCAGTGAAATACTCCTCTTGGTTTATTCAAACTAGAGTGTGGTTTTCTTTAACTTCCCTTTTAGCTAAGCGCGTCAAAAACAAAATTTTTTTGGGTTTTTACTTCCCATATTCTGATGCTTGCAGAAAGTGATGCCCACCTGAAGACGGTCCCCACCCGATCCTGAGCTCACACTGGGTGCAGGGTGGCACGCACACCCTGTTGGGGGAGCCCAGATGTGCTGGGCCTGCCTCACCCACTGCTGCTGTCACAGCAACTGGCACCGGTTACCAGTCGGCACCAGCCGCCCACCCCCACGCGGACGCATGGTTGAGACCCTTGCAAGGCAGTGAAGCCCCCACTCCCTTTCCCCATCTGACCACTCTCTTCTTTGGGAGAACGGCAGAACCCCCCTCCTTTCACATCTCTTGGCTGAACTCAGGTTTCTGGTTATTATATGCCCCTGCCAGGGCTCTGGGCTGCTTTGAGATCAAGTGTGTCTAGGGCCTCGTCAGGGTCTGGTATGGAGCAGGTCTTCAGTGAAGGCTGGCCGAGCTCCTTTGTGTACATCTCTCAGAGCACCCAGCAGAATGAGACACCCCACACAAGTTGGTTGCTATTTGAGTACCACCTAGTATTTCATTGTAACACATCTAACTTTGGGATCTTGTTACAAAACATTTTCAATCCACTAGAGCAAGCAATGGAAAAATCTGGCATAATACCACTCTCTAGCACAGTTTTGACGTGAAAACAAGAGTTCTGAAAGGGAAGTTTACTGGCCACACCTTCGTGTTCAACCCCTCTCCAACCGATGCTGGGGCATCTACGTGTATCAGGCTTTTCATAGGGTAGGAAACAAGGCAGACCTGGCCCCAGCCCTCAGGGAGCTTGCTGTCCACAGGGAGACCAGACGCCATGGGAGGTTAACCCCATACCCAATGTGCTGCCATGCTTGGCTACTCAGAGCAGAAGCACAAGTGTGTCTCGAAACCAATAAATATTAGATCCCTGCTTTCAGGACGTGAACATTTTAGGAGTTTAGGTGGGTTCTCTAGAAATAGTGGTAAGGATTCCTGAGACGAGAAGAGAGGAGACAGCCTCATTAAGATTTAGATTCTCTAATACTAAATACATTTTGCTATTTATCAGCTAAGAGTGAAAGCACCTTGTGGGTTTAAAGCCATTCTCTCTACTTGGGCTAATGGATATCTCAGACGTAAACAGAATCCACACGGCATGTCATGTGAATTAAACAAAAATTATGAGGGGCCATTGTTTTGAGCTCCAACAAACCAGAAGACCAAACTAAATGGAGTCACTCATGCTAAATGCCACATAATCAAACTGAAACTTTAGGGAAGCAGGCAGATGCCAAAACAAAAAGACCTGCTTTTTCTAAAAATACGAGATCCCAGACTACAAGAGTCAGCATAATAAGGAACTCCCCTCTGCTTTAACCTTTAAAAAAAAAGCAACCTGAAGTACCTCAATGTTAACCTATCAGTTATTTTTCTATTGTTCCGTTTCCTTCTTACAAAACGCACTGTTTCAGTACTGCCTGGCGGGAGCTCACATTCTGTTTTGTAGAACGCAGGCCGCACTAATTCGTAAGCTGCAAATAAAAGCCAAATAGATCTGTCACTAAATTTGCTGTAATTCTGCCATTTGACATGCATTACAAATGTATTATTAATATTAATGCACCAAATGGTAACATCTCTTGTCTGGGCAGTTGCGCCATGTTTCCTGGGCCTGGATGGATAAAATCATATAACTATAACCTGCCCCCCGCCCCCCGTGTCCAGTCCATCCTCTTGGGAAACCCAGTGATGGTGTTTCTTGTGCAAGATCCTGCATGGTTCCTTAGTGTCTAGAGCATAACCACATGCCACACATCAGACCCTTGGTGAGCCTGTCTGGCCTCCTTCCTGTCCAGCTTCCAGAATCCCAGGCAGTGCCCTGGCCCGCGAGTCCCCTCCACTCCAGCCCACCCATCCATGGCTCCCCATCTCCAGTGTACTTGTCCTCAGGCCCCTTCTCTGCAACACCACTGCCCTGACGGCCTTTCTCGGCCTCAGCAGCACCTGAACACTTCCACACGTTCTTTGTCCACCTGTTTCCCTGCCCTGGGCTCACAACTCCTCAGGGCTGGACATTCCGCCTTATCCATCTCAGTGTTTTCAGAACTTAGCACAGCACTTAGCCCTGGTGCAGAGCAGACAGCTGGTCACTGTTGGCTAAAGGAAGGAAAGACATGAATGGGAGAGAAGAAGCTGAAATTTGCTCATCTTCCTTTTGCTAAGTTCCAGCTTCGTTCTAGTCTTATTTAACTTTCTTGTCTGATTTTACCTAACAGTCATTTTCTAAGCTTTGGAAGGGTTCAGAAGAGATACGCTTGATGAGTTTTTTCCCCCTTTGTTTTCTTTTTTTGAGACGGAGTCTCGCTCTGTCCCCCAGGCTGGAGTGCAGTGGCGCCATCTCGGCTCACTGCCAGCTTCGCCTCTCGGGTTCACGCCATTCTCCTGCCTCAGCCTCCTGAGTAGCTGGGACTACAGGCACCCGCCACCGCGCCCGGCTAATTTTTTTTTGTATTTTTAGTAGAGACAGGGTTTCACCATGGTCTTGATCTCCTGACCTCGTGATCCGCCCGCCTCCGCCTCCCCAATTTTTTTTTTTGATGGAGTCTCGCTCGTTGCCCAGGCTGGAGTGCGGTGGCGCCATCTCAGCTCACTGCAAGCTCCGCCTGCCGGGTTCACGCCCTTCTCCTGCCTGAGCCTCCTGAGTAGCTGGGACTACAGGCGCCCGCCACCACGCCCGGCTAATTTTTTGTATTTTTAGTAGAGACGGGGTATCACCCTGTTAGCCAGGATGGCCTCGATCTCCTGACCTCGTGATCCGCCCGCCTCAACCTCCCAAAGTGCTGAGATTACAGGCATGAGCCACCACGCCCGGCCTCCCTCTTTGGTTTAAAAAAAAATCAGGGGCCGGGCGCGGTGGCTCAAGCCTGTAATCCCAGCACTTTGGGAGGCCGAGAAGGGTGGATCACGAGGTCAGGAGATCGAGACCATCCTGGCTAACATGGTGAAACCCCGTCTCTACTAAAAAATACAAAAAATTAGCCGGGCGAGATGGCGGGCGCCTGTAGTCCCAGCTACTCGGGAGGCTGAGGCAGGAGAATGGCGTAAAGCCGGGAGGCGGAGCTTGCAGTGAGCCGAGATCGCGCCACTGCACTCCAGTCTGGGCGACAGAGCCAGACTCCGTCTCAAAAAAAAAAAAAAAAAAAAAAATCAGAAGCAAATATGAGAAAAATGTAATCATTTGTTAATTTTGAGTATGAGTTGTAGTAGTATAAAGATACCTTTTTTTAAAAAAAAAAAACAATAAAAAAGAGAGATGGAATAATGGATATACTTATTATTATTATTATTATTTTGAGACGGAGTCTTGCTCTGTCGCCCAGGCTGGACTGCAGTGGTGCGATCTCGGCTCACTGCAAGCTCTGCCTCTCGGGTTCAGGCCATTCTCCTGCCTCAGCCTCCTGAGTAGCTGGGACTACAGGCGCCCATCACCACGCCCGGCTATTTTTTATTTTTTTATTTTTTAGTAGGGACAGGGTTTCACTGTGTTAGCTAGGATGGTCTCAATCTCCTGACCTCGTGATCCGCCCACGTTGGCCTCTCAAAGTGCTGCGATCACAGGCATGAGCCATCGTGCCTAGCCTGGATATACTTATTTCTAAGATAGCAGATATCTGAGCACATTTGATTACTCAAAAGAGTTTTATCAAGTGGCCTTTGGTTTGGCATTTTTGCTATTGTTGACAAACAGTTTTTATTTATCTTCTTCCTCCTCCTCCTCCTCTTTCTTGCCTAGCTTTCTCTGGGCAACCCTGGCAGGACCTTCTTGCCACCCATTTTCCCTTTAGACTCAGAGCCAGTGACACCGCCTGTCCTTCTCCAGCAGCTTCCCCACCTTGCTGTCCTAAGGCTGCTTCTCACGGTCACTGATTCCACAGCTCACCCAGCTTGTCTACACATCTCCAAAAGCAATCCCAGGGTCTATGGATTTGATGCTGGGGATTCTGAACAGGACAGGCAGTAGTCTTTGGGGGGCATTAGGGGGGCCTTTTCCTCGCCTCCCTTAGCTGGTCCATAATCCTTCATTTTCCTCCCACAGCCTACTTTATCCACCTTTGTCCTTTCATCAAATTTAGACTTCTCTTTCCCCAGATGTTATCTTTCAACTCTAAGAGCACTTGGAAAGTTCTGTGAAATTGGTAGGAACTTGTGGGGTTTTCTTCTGATCTTCCTCCCCGCACGCCTGCACAGGGAAGGCATGAGCAGACATCACGTCCTGTGGTTTCCGGGGGTCGCTGTCGCCATCCTGACCATCTAGCTGGCAGGCCAGGCAGCACAGGGTGCACTGTGTGGCTTGGCACTCTCCAGTCTCGCACCGCCTGCCTGCACAGCAGCCTCCTTCTTGGGATATTCTTAAATGGGGCTGGGGTGGCATTTCTGAGGGGTGATGAATTGGCAGAGGTGCTGTGGGTTTACTCACCAAAAAGTGGGAGTGGATTCTGAAGAACTAAAAGTCTTGAATCTTAATAATAGCAAAAACAGCAAAAGTAGAAAAGGTGGCAAAAGATTTCTATGGCTATCAAACTATTATTGGATTTATTAAAGGATGCACATTCTTCTTAGAATCTTCTGCTTTCAAAGCACACGGCATACATTTCATGTCTACCAGGTTTTCTTGAACTCTCACTAAATTCCTAAAGTATTTGTTTACAGCAGAAAAAAACTCAAATAATCATTTCTATTTTTCTTGGCTTAAAAAGTTACTGAGTTTCTCAATGCAGTAAAATTACATGGCTCTGATATTTAAAAGAAGAAAATACAAACATTTAATTGAAAAATTAAGCAAAAAAAAGCTTTTGTTAATTCAAGCTATCTTAACACATTATTAACAAATATTTTAGACAGTGGTTAAACAAACTGGCCAAGAGATTATAAAATATAAATTTATAAACTTTTTTGTAAGCATCTTGAGGGCAAGAACAGTACCATTTTTATCTTTTATAAGCTCTATAGTACCCACCGCAAGAAAACACCAAGAGCCTGCAGAATGAATAATGCCAGTAAGAACCTTGCGTCTTTAAGGCAACAATGGTTTATAACAGCTGTTTGCAGGATAATCAAGAAACATCAAAAACAAGATTTCGAAAATCAATGTATAACAAAGCGTATGTTAAAAACAACCCCTCATGTTTTTACAACTTCTCGTAACAGCGCAAGGAAGAAATTAAGTGCTGTTTTAAACTGATGTTGACCACATGTAACCTCGCTGTTGTCATTCTGGGATGATCAAGGAAAAATGACTCATTAAAAAAAAAACAACCCTGAAGACTTCAATCACACACATATTCCTTTTTCTCCCTTTTTGACACTTTTTTTTTTCTGAAGTGCCCAAACTGAGAAATACATCACCTTTAAATACCTCATCTTAACGGCTGCCCCATGAGGAATGTGACTCACTGCTGTATCAAGTAAACAGTAATATAACAGAATTTTGATACTTCTTTTCAGCGAATTTGACAGCAGTATCTTATTTTTTAAACATATTATAGAAAGATTTTACACATGGCGGTTATTGGACTTTTCTTATCCATGGGGATAACCTTTGTCTATAAATTCTCTAGTGGAGGTAGAAGAGGAAAACTGTGGCTCCATACTCCACCTGTTAATCCTGAAGAGCTACTGAAACCATCAGTCCGCGTGGAGAAGCCGCAAGCGGGAGGGGTTGGATCAATTCAATGGGCACATGACAGTGGTTTCTCTGGAAAACACCTGTCACAGCCTAACCCAGGGGTGGCTACGAGATCCCTGCCCAGGGGCACCTTTTGAGTTTTGGAAAAAGTGAGGACAAAGTTTTGCCATAGAGGCAGGTGCCTGGCATTTGTTCACTCTGGGGACAGGGAACGGGGAGGCGACGGCCTGGATGGTGTCAGCTGTGAAATGCTGATCTCAATTTGTTTTGTTTGCTGAGAAGAAAGAACAACAGGCAGAAGGAAACTTCAAAGTGTTATGATGGCAACACTCTTAACTTTCTTTTATAGATTTTTAAAAGATTGTAGTTTGAAATAATTTCAAATTCAGAAAAGTTTCAAGAATAGTACCAGGAACCCTTGATTCCTCCTTAACCAGATTCACCAATTGTTATTTTGCCATAGCCGCTTTCTCTTTCTGTCTCTGTCACACATACACACGATCACACACAATGTACTGACACGCACAGACATTATGCCTCAGCCATTTGAGAGCAGGTTGCACACATCATGGTGTTTTTTCCCTTCATACGTCAGTGTGTATTTTCTAAGAACAAGAATATTCTCTTTCCTAACCACAGTCGGTATGTACCAAGTCCTGGAAATGTAAAATTCATATAATACCAATATCCAATCCATAGTCCAATTGATGAAACTGATCCTAAAATGGCCTTTCATCAGAAATTTTTTCTCCAGTATAAAATCCAGTCCAGGATCACATTCTCCATTTGGACAGCATGACTCCCTAGTCTCCTTTAATCTGCAACATCGTGTTTCTAAAGAACATAGGCCAGGTATTTTATAGAATGTCCCTCAAATTAAGTTTATCTTATTTTCCTTTACGATCAAAGTTATGCATGTTGATTGTAACACATAACTGATATGTCCTTTTCAGGATATGAACATAATAATTCTTTGTTCCATAACTGGTGATGTTAATTTTGATAACTTGGTTAAGGTGGTGTCCCATTTCTCCTCTGTAGAATTACTGTTTTCCTTTATAATTAGTAAGTAACTTGTGGAGGGGGACTTTGAGAGTACAAGTGCTCCTCAACCTACGATGGAGTGAAGTCCCAATAAATCCACTGTAAGTTGAAAATATCCTAAGTCGAAATGCATTTAGTTATACTTAACCTACTGAATATCACAGCTTAACCTAGCCTACCTTAAACATGCTCAGAACACTTAACATTACCCTACAGTCGGGCAAAATCAACTCTCACAAATCTAGAGTGTTGACTATCTCATGTAATGATTGAGTATTGTGCTGCAAGTGAAAAATAGAACGGTTCACAGTCGCTGCCCAACATCGCAAAAGAGTCTCGTACCATGTATCACTAGTCTGGGAAAAGAGCAAAACTCAAAATTTGATGTATGGCTTCTACTGAGTATGTATCACTTTTGCACCACTATAAAACTGAAAAATTGTTAAAGTTTGACCATTATAGGTCAGGGACCATCTATATAGAGATAGCCTAGTCTTCATATATTGATGATTTTTCCCTGAATGGATTATTACAATGCTTGCAAATCTGTGATTTTCCAATACTATCATTCTTTGTATATTTATTACTTGACATTCCATTCGGGAAAAGCATTTCATTTCCTCCAGTGTACGTATTTATACAAATATTTATCTACTAATATCATTATAATGCATGAATTCTTACTATCCTTCATTTATTTTGATCCCTAGAGCTGATGCCCCAGATGTGGCCAGCAGGATCCTGCAGCTGGCTCCAGTGTCTTCTGACATGCCCCAGCAGGGACTGATCACTTCCTTACTTTCCTGGCACACAATGATCCAGGGCTATCCTGTACGTTCCCTATCCTGGGCCTGGAATCCACCGCTTCCCTAAAGAGGCCTGGTTCCTTTTAGTGGGGAAGAGTGTTTAGAAACCAGATCTGGGCAGTAGGTGAGCCCATTGCTACCAGGAGGCCACTGCTTCTGAGCCCTCTCAGTCAGAGAGGGTATGTGTACATACACATACACACACACACACACACACACACACACACACACACTCATGAGTTTACAATGATAGTGATAATTCCTTCCCAACCCCACAGGGTTCTCCCTTGCCTTCCCCTGCTTTATATTTTTATTTTCCTTCTTCCACAATAAAATCAACCTAGTTCCTCATTTGCTCAAACCTATAATACAGCATAATTTTAGAATTGCTATACTCATACCCTTATGAAAACTAAACCTATGAAGAAATGTTTAAGATTTGTTTGCAGTTCTTTTTGTTTCTTCATTAGTCTGAGGGTATATCAGGTTCAAAAGTTACTGAAAACCATTTTCCCTCCTTCAATGTGATTATGTTATTCATTTGAAATGTAGTTAGATCATTTGTTTCTTTTCAGTTTTACATTTGTCCCTGTCTTTTGGTTTGCTTGCTGAATATGTAAAACATTAACATGACTCAAAACCACACAAAAGTGAAACCATGCCAAAGGGACACTCCCTCCCCATCCTCCCACCTCCTTGTTCCGATCCTTTATAGAGAACCAGTCTCATTAGTTTCTTGTCTATACAAAGTGTCAGAGCATCTAAAACAAGCTACCATAATGCATTCCCACCCCCTAATCCCAACCAATAATGCCTTCCTCAAACTTATAAGAACCATAGTAGCAAAAAAAGGCCCAAAGTCTCTATCACGGTGGCAGATGGACCGCTGTCACCATCTTTGTATTTACATGCTTGATTACTTTCAAGTCCTGTTGATCGAAACTGCTTCGACTCTGAAACATGGATTTAGAATGAGTACCAGGTATTACTGATGAATTACCTGTTCCTCGGAAACTTCTAGAGGAGGGGGCGCTGCTGGCTCAGACTGCCGACCACCCTGATAGTTTATGTTTTGTCGCTGACGTAAAGGAGGAAAAAGACGATTCCAATTGATCATTCCTCCCTAAAAAGAGATCAACACACGGTTATCAGACACAGAAGGAGCAGAACCATCATAATGCTTGGAAGAGCTTTCTCTCAATGCAGTTACATCTATAGACTGGGAATGTAGTGTCATATTGATCTGCTCCAGGCAAGCAATTCAAATCCAAAAGTATCACAACATCCTTCAGTCAATAGCACAAAATTGGCACCTGCAGTAGGTGCTTAGGCGAAAAGAAAGTAATGGGCAGTGCAAAAGCTGTTTGTGCACTGTGGCTCTGGAAGGCAGTGAAAGACACATACAAACACTCCTAATCTCAGCCCGACTGTGACGCCACTGACTGTCCCAACTCCAGTGAACTCTTAGGAGCTCAGGGCTTGGCAGGGTGCGATAGGAAGGAAGACATGGAGAGGAGGCTAAGTCACTGAGGGCAGCCAGATAGCTGGTGTTTCCACCATGGCCCTTAAAATGCTTCCCCACTCTACCTTTCTTCTTCTTATGACTGAAGTAAATCCTGAGTGTGCCCAGTGCAGGAAGACTGCAGACTGTGATAAAAACTCAGCAACAGGCTAGAGAGTGTGAAGGGAAATCTGACAAACAGGGAAAAGGTAAGAAGTGAGGATCAGTAACCATCTTTCTGAGGGTGGTTCCACGGATCCTGAAGACCGACAGCAATGCCATTCCTTGCTTAGTCTATGTTACCAACAAAAAAAGAAGCCACCATGGGAAGAAAAATGTATCACATGCTGCTTTTAAAAAATCCATGTTTCTAGCTATATGGCAATCTTTGAATTTATGAATTTAAATCTCTATTTCTAGAAGTCTTCTAGTCCTGACAAAATTATAGACTAAGTATCTGAAAATCTTCCTACTATAAAGACCTAAAAAAGCTATTAATAGATAAATATTTCTATACACAGCTAAACATGAAAGAAGTAAGTGGAGTCGAAAGGCCTCAGGAACAAGCGGGCGTGGAAAGCAGAGCCGCAAACAGTGAGCATCCCGGGAGACGGGGGAGCACAGGTCCTGCTCACCCAGAACCACACTGGGTTTTATCACTGTTTGGGTTCAGAAGATGCGGCCTTGGGTCTGAAAGAGGCAGCAATTCTGAGCTCAATTATCTGTCTAAAGATACAATCTGCAAATGGCAGCACCCTCAGCGAAAGAGATGAAAAAAAATCAAACTAAAAAGCCTGTCTTCCCCTGGAAGACAGCAGGAATCTTGGTCCTGCCTGAGAATTAAGAACCACAGGCAAATTTGGGGTTCAAGTTATACTATACATATGTGGTCTCAGAACCCATCAAAAAAGTTACATAAAATTGGTTTTGGGATGGAGATACCTAAGGAGCCAAGCAAAAGCAAATGTAAAACTACTCTGGAGAGATATTCTCTTGCCTTGGGGTTACATGGGATTTATGGTTAAAGCTCCAGTGGGGAAAAACTCAGAATTTAAAACTACAAAATCCACAAGGAAATCACCAATGATGAGCAAGTCGGCACACACAACACAGAGGAGGACTGGGTCCCCAAGGACCTGAATATAGGAGGATCTGAAAATGACTACACACTTCAAAAAGACTAGGACGTCACAGGAGGATCTTAAAAAAAAGACTAAGGTATTACGAGAAAAAACAGCTGTGAAAAAAAATTAGGGAAACAAAAGCCACTCTCACCTCTCACCTCTTCCCTACAAAAGATAAATCTAAAATATAAACACGTACACAAGTTGATGTAAAGAGATGGAAAAAAAATCAGAGAAACACTAATCAAAGAAAGCTGATGTTGCTACATTCATGCCAAATAAATAGACCTCAAAGGCAAAAAAAGGCAGTATTAGGGATAAAATCAATAGAATACATGAATATAGTTATATGTAACACGATGGCATCAAAACACAGAAAGCAAAAATAAACAGAATTACAAGAGAAGTGGAAACATCCGGACATATATTTAATTTTCAGCATATAACTCAGTAACTGATAGATCAACCAGTCAAAAATAATAATACAAAAAATAAATAACAAGTTTATTTCTGAATGGACATATATACCTTGCATTTAATAGAGAATATACATTCCTTTCCATTACATATAAAGTATTTACAAAGTAATTGTACACTAGATCCTATATGAAATATTCACAAATACCAAATCATAAACATTACACACATTATATTCTCACCACAATGCAATTAAACTAGAAATCAATATCAAAATAATAACTATAACAAAAAACCCCACACATTTGGAAACCAAAAAAATCCTCATAATGGAAATTAGAAGATATCTCAGAATGAGTAAAATAAAACTATTACCTACCTATCAAAGTTTATGGGATGTAATAAAGTGGTTCATGTAATTTTAAAATATTGAGCTTAAAATAAAAAAAGAAAACTGAAAATTAAAGGGTTATGTATACCTAATTTAAGAAGTTAGAGAAAGTAACAATAATCTAAAGAAATGAGAAAGAAGAAAGTAGAAAGTTGACAGCAAATGCCATTAAAGTGGAAAACAAAGAAACAGAAGGAGTCACTAAAACTCACTGCTGGCTGTTACAAAGTCAAATAAAATAGGCAAACCTGGCAAGCTTGATGAAAAGACAGACGAAGGAGCACAAATAAACAGTATTAAGGATAATACAAGGGATATAATGGCAGATTTTTAAAAAATCACAAGAATACTTTATTCATACCAATAACTTTGATGAATGACAACTTTCTAGAAAAGTATAACTTATTAAAACTTATTCTAGAGAAAACAGACATTGGTAATTATCTTTGAAAATTGCTCAGGACCATCTACTTAAGCTGAGCCACACGTGAGACTCAGCAATTCCACTCCTGGATAAAAGAAATTCAAACACATGTTCATCAAAAGACATGGACTAGAATGTTCTCAGCAGCATTATTTATAATAGTCAAAGATGAGAACTACCCAAATGCCCATCAACTATAGAATGGGTAAGTTATGGTGTATTCACATACTGTAATCTAATAAAGCAGTTTGAATGAATGAACTATAATGACATGCAACAATATGGCTGAATCTCTCAAATGATGCTGGATAAAATAAACATAAAAAGTACATTTGTATGATGATGATTATTATATAGCATGTACTTTTCTGGATATATGTCATACTTTAATGTAACTGAAATAGTACTTAAAAATCTGCCCACCAAAAACCTACAGGTGAAGTGTATGAAATCTTTAAGGACTCCTTATCTTATATAAACTGCTCTAGAGTACAGAAAAGGAAGGAGAGTTTCCCACCTGATTTTTTGAGACTAGCAAAACATTGCTTCCAAAATAGACAAGGCCACTATGAGCAAGAAAAATTATATAATATATAGTTTATTTTTCTTGGGTAGATATAATAATCCTAAATAAAATATCAGCAAATTCAATCCAACAATGTTTAAAAAATAATTATCTAGTTTGATGTACTATACTAGGATTTACCTTAGAAATCTTAGAAAATCTAGCAACATAATCCACACATGAACAGTTTGAAGGAGAAAAATCACTCATCTCAATAGGTATGAAAACAATTTGACAAAATTCAGTAGCCATTCATGAAGAGACAAAAATGCCTATTACCAATTCTCGCATTCAGCACAAGTTACAGCATAATGAGAACAAAAACCAAACCCAAACAAAAATCTCAGTTAAAGATAGAAAAAGAGAAACAAAACTCATTATTCAAATGATGACTGTCTACCTAGAAAATCCAAGAGTGTTTACAAATGTCTCTCAAAGCATGAGAACAAGAGAGTATAATTAAAAAGTAGCATTCCCTCTACTGAAATCATTTAGAGAATGTATGTACAAAAAATTACTATTTATAAAGAGCAATAAAAAATATAAGGTAGTTAAGAATAAAATCAAACAAAAGATCTGCAAGATCTCTAAGTAAATGGAAAGATTCAGCATATTCCTGAATTGAGCCTGGTAACATATAATCCTATAATCTATCCAGACACTGCCAACTCCAGTCTAGCAGACTGCTGGTTCACTTCCAATATCCATTTTCCCTCTTTGAAAAAAACTGTTTTGGTTTTCTTGGGTGTGTATATATGTGTGACTTGCTACCTTTCTCAGTTTCCCGCCACATTGACTAGGTTCTGACAATGGTATGTCAGCAGAAAGGGAATATGGGCCGACCAGAAGATCCTCAGAGGCAGGGGCTCGCCCTTCTTAGAGGATCAGGTGGAAGTCCTGCGCTGAGGATACAGCAGCAGCAAGGAGCCGGGGGCTGACACCTTTAGGACGCTGCCCCGCCGGCCTGGGCTGCCCACTGCTGGACTTCTGTACGAGATAGAAATAAACTGCCTTGTTTAAGTTTCTGCTATTTTGTGTTATCTGTCATTTTGGAGTCAGACTCCTATCATTATTCCTATTCCCATAAATTATTCCTAACTGCTATATACTCAAAATTCAAAAGTATGTACGTGTGTATATTTTGGTGGGACTAGACTATTTGAAGTTAAAGCTCAAAACTAGGCATGACTATTTTGAAGAAGTATGATAAGAAAGGAGTTCTCTACCAGTTATTAGGACTTAGTATTAGACTGCAGTAATTAAAGTCATGTGGTATTAGTGCAAGTTAGGCAAAAAGTCCAAACAGGAGACAGAGTCTAGGAATCAACAGTAAACACGGGCACTTGGTTATGAGTCTGCACTGAATACACAGTCCTGGCACAACTGTCTATAGACAGGGAAAAGATAAAACTAGACCTTTACTTCACACCACCCACAAAAAGAAACACTAAGATTAAATATTTAAAAGTGGAAAGCCAAACTGTGAAAATTTTTTGAAGAAATAGGAGAATATTTTTATGTCATTAAGATAGGAAAGGATTTCTAAAACAGAAATATGAAGCATAAATCACAAAGAAAAAAGTGGTTAAAAATTACTTTACCTGCAAGAACTTTTGCATTAAAAGTTCAATTGTTACTGAATTAAGTAAGACAAACTAAAGATTGAGAGAAAATGTTTACAACATATAAATGCTATATGCTCAAAACTCAAAAGTTACAAATCAAGGAGACTTAATAAATCAAAGACACTTATGAATTTATAAGACAACACTTATAAATCAATGAGAAAAAAATAAGTGACTCAAGAGAAAAGCAGATAATGTATATGAATAGTCCATTTATAGAAGGGGAAATCCCAAGTCAAGAAACATATGAAAAGATATTCAATCTCACTAGTGTTAGGGAAAGGCAAATGAAAACAACAAGTTTTTTTATACCCACAAGACTAGCAAAAATACACAGCCCAATAATACTGAGTGTGGGAATGATGTGAAAGAAATGGGAACTCTGATAAGTTGCTGATCAGAGGATAAACTGACACAATCTTTTTGGAGAGTAACATCTCAAGATCTAGTAAAACTATTCTAGTCTATGGCCTGGGAACTTCCCCTCCAGGGAGCTGTCAATGCTGAGGGGGCCATGTATGAGGATCTTTTGTGAAGCACTGGTTACAATATTAAGTAAGAAAACGGAAAACATTCAGTTGTTCCTAAGGAGGGAAATAAATTAATAAGTGGTTCTATTATACAAAAGACCATTATAAAAGCAGCTAGAATAAATGAACTAGATTTACATGGGTAAATCTAAAATATACAATGTTGAATGAATAAAGTTGTACGAGAATATGCATATGCAATGTATACATATATCATTTACATAAATTGTATGTAGTTTATGTAAATAATACAGATAAAATGTAATACCATTTACATAAATTTAAAAATACTCAGAACAAGAGTATATACTATTTTAACTTTTTTTTTGAGATGAGGGTCTTGCTACACTGTCCAGGCTGGAGGGCAGTGGCTATTCACAGGCACAATCATGGCGCACTGCAGTCCTTCACTCCTGGACCCAAGCAATCTTCCGTCTCGGCCTCCTGAGTAGCTGAGACCATGGATGTGCACCATTGCGTCTGATCTATTTTAACTGTTTTAGATGGATATATGATAATGATGACTCCGTTCTCCTACCCCCAACCCAGGAGACTGGTCACAGTTTTGGCTGTTAAGTGGAGGGGAGAGGGGACAGGATGGTGGTGCTGTTGACATTTAGTAGGCAGAGGTCAGGGATGTTGCTAAACATCCTACAATGTATAGGGCAGCCCCTTATAACAAAGGATGGTCTGGATCAAAATGTCAATGGTGTGTAGGTCGAGAAACCCTGATAAGTACGTATGTAGTAAAGATACAAAAACATGCAAAGGCACACAACACACCCGCTCCAGGACCGTGGAAGGGGAATGGCCTTTGAGTTACATTTCATTTCTTACAAGAGAGTGGGAGAATCAGAGAGTAGGCAAAGCAAACAAAACCCCAATCCCTCTACTCCTGTGATAGTAGAAAAGTGCTTAAAAAGCAGAAAGTCACGGCTCTAGGTTCTAGGATGTTTTGACATGAATCTGCTCGTTACGCAGGGTTAAATATGAGCCTCTATAAACAGGAAATGTTTCCTTTACTTTGTCTTCTTCAAAAGCAATAACCACATATTTTAAAAATGAAGAAGGAAACAGCTTGCAGTTTGAACAGGCGCTTTATGAAGTATTTATTATTAGTTTGTAAGAAGATTTCAAATGAAGTAAAAATTCTTGTGTATATATACATGTATGAATGAATAAATATATATTAATACATATATACATACATACATACATGATGGTTTCCCAACTGAGGAGCAGTAAAAGTTTCTGACATTTTATTAAACAGAAGTTCCATGGAACAGAAATCCATGTTCTACGGGCATTGAAAGATTTCTGGATGGGAGAGTGAGGCAGTGTCTACATCAGAGACGCCAGAAGAGCTCACGGGTGGCTGACCTCAGGCACTCGAGTGTCCACAAGAGAGTGTGAGCCAGGCACACGGTCTCGTCCTTGCTCCCGAGGGGTGCACCATCTCCTTGGGGGAAGGCAAGATACCCAGAAATGGAAAAGCCGGAACAATGCAAGATGATATATAATTAAGACGGGAGCTGTGAGCTAAATTAAAAGGACTAGAAAAGCTCAGAGTGGACATCAACCCACTGCAGCCAAAGCACAGGGGTAAGACTTCCAAGAGGATAGGGCTGGGGTTGAATATTAAAAGAGAATGATTTCGACGATGGAGAAGAAAGCAAGCAAGGCATTTTCCCCAAGGTGTTCAAAGACAGGGGCCTAAGTGGGTTTATACCGCTTTCAAGGAGCAAAGCAATGCTAAGGAAAAACGGCAGAGGGACAAAAAGGTAGAGGAAGCAGAGGGACAGAAAGGTAGAGGAAGCTGAATAAGAACAGTCTCTAGAGCCAGAACACCTGGGCTCAAATTCCAGCTCTACCTCTTACTGTAACACCTTAGGTACATTTTCAAACACTTCCATGACCCTTGGTTTTCTCACCTGTAAAGTGGTAATAATAACTGCACCCACCTCACATGGAGAGTATGAGAATCAAAAGAGTTAATTCATGTGAAACATTTAAAATAGAACGTAAAGCCATCTACAAGCTTATTGCAGCTTAGCTATGATTATTTTCATCCTTACTACCTGGCCTTACACTTTATACAGTATTGTTTCTCGTCTTCCCAACTAGACTAAAGGATCCTGGAGGGCTGCGAAGGATGGAAGACTTGAACATATTTCCCAGGTGGCCAGTACCACTCTCAGCTCAGTGCAGTCCTTGTACAAATTGGTGCCCCATAAAAGAGTAAAATGGAGAACAATCACAGAGGGGGCATTATGAATGTGATGTTTTAGAAAAACTCAAATTACTTCCAAAAGTATCTTCATCTTATTTTAAGACTGCTGGCCATTGGAAACAAATGCACCCTTTCTTCTCAGTCTCTGGTGCTCAGAAAGCCTTTATTGGCATGCCAGGTTTTGAAGTGTGAAGCATGCAGCAGGGCCACCTCCAGTCTACAATCGGTGGCCACCTGCAGGCCACCATGCAGGGAAGGTTCTGAGGGAGACCATGGGGTAGGCAGCGAAGGGCGATGTGACTGTTTAGGGGTGCTGTGCTTGGGCACACAGGAGGCAAGGCAGAGCCCACACAAGGACTTACTCAGTGTGCTATGGACGAAGGCTTTCAAATGTTTTTCACCTCATGGCACACACAGACAAAGACAGATTTGCAAGGCCCACAGGAAAAGCCAAAACTGTTTACAGCTGGCCCAGTGGCTTCAGGCCCTTTCCAGTTGCCCCTAAGAGGGCAGGGGACCAGTATCTCAGCCAATCTATGACCATGGGACAGTGGCTGGGAAGCTCTACCCCAGGCCATAAGGAAATACCTACACATTTAGGAAACAGGCTGATTTAATAGGAGCCTCTGACAATGGGGATGACCTACCATGGAGATCAAGGGCATAAAAAGACTACATTGTTTTACTTGAATGAGTTAATGTAAAATCACAAAATTTTCACATCTACTAATGTACCTGGTGATACTTTCAGCAACAAAGGTAGAAAGAGAATTAAGACAACCTCCCTGCCTTTTAGAAGCTCAGAGTCTGGTATTCTAATAATGAAACAGTTTTTCCTTTTTCTTCCAGGTTATCAAAGCACCCTTTGTTAGATCCAGTGGATCCTCCTGAGCGCTCTCTGACCTGACTTCTGGCAGCACCAGGTCTTACTGACCACTCTTCCTCGACGTTCTCTTCCCCTGGCTTTGTGGCATCCCGCTTTCTTTCTAGCCCTCTGGCTATACTTTCTCAGTGTACTCAGATTCTCCTCCTCCCACTCCTGTCCTTCAGACACGGGTGTTCTTGAAGGTTCCATGTGGGAAGTGTTTCTCTCCTTCTTCTGTGTTCTGGGTGCCCATCCATTCCTAGGGCTTCATGGGGTAGAGACTCCTAAACTCGAACCTCCAACCCAAAAGCCGTGTCTCAGAGCCATGTAACCCACTGTCTCCTGGATACACTTTCATCTAAATGTTATGGAAACACCTAAGATAGAACACATCCCAAACAAACTCATCTCCAACCCTGTATCTCTTGCTGTGTCCCCTGTCTTGGGGCGTGACATCCACATCCATCCACTGCATAAGCCAGATCTCCAGACTCTGTCCACTGTAACTCCTCCGCCTCTGTCTTCACCCTCACTCTCACTGCCCCGTGTGGGACCACAGTCCATGGCTGGGATGGCTCCAGAGTTAGTTCCTAAGATACAAATCTCGTCAAGCCCCTCTTCTACGTAGAAACCTTTTGCTGGATCCTCATTGCCCTTTTATTAATTTTAAAATATTTAATAACTCATTAACAATCACAAGCCTATTACTTGCTAATATAAACACAGATTTTTGAAATAAAAAATAACCACGTTTTCCCAAACAGAATTACTGAGAAGAGTGGAACTGTTTTCCATTTTTGCAAATCTCTTTAATGTCTGACTTACTAGAAGGTTGCTGGATTCTCCTATCTACTTCTGCATTGGATTCTGTTCTGTTACTCTGGCTTTTGAAGTACATGAAGCAAATCCAGTCACATAGATAAATAGTTAGAAAAAAAAGGAAGAGTACGTTAAGGGCCTTTTTGGATGACTATAGACATCCTCCCCTTTGATGCTACTCAATGCATCCCTGTTGCTTTCAGAATCTAACGGAAATTTCTCACCTGGGCTTACCAGACTCCTGTCTGCCACTGGAGTCACTTTCTCACCACCCCGCCCTCACATTCTCTACTCCTGCTGGGGAGTCTGTTCTCACCACCCCGCACTCTTCTGCGTGCTCTCACGCCTCACCGTCCCTTACAGGGCTCAGCACATCCCATTTCATTTGCAGGCTAACTGGCTTGAATCTCGTAATAGCCTATTAGCTCCATGGGGGCTGTGACTCTCCATCTTGTCCTGTTTGTAGATCTGGCCTCCTGTACGGCCTGGCATATGCAAGTGCTCAAGAAACAGTCGCAAAATGGATAACTGAATGGACAAAGACACAGTGAAGCATATTGCTGAGTTAAGGTGTACGGGGTTTACTTAGCCAAGACTCTAGTTAGTTGGGACATGAAGACCCAGGTGGTAGGTTACTAATGAAGGTGGGGTGGAAGGGGTGAGAAGGGTTAAAACAAGGAGACTCTCAAAGGACATGCTTGATACCTACATTCTTCATGGACATAGCACCCTCTTCTAACACAAGAACCAGGAGATACAAAGAAGCAACGCTGGGAAACTGTGGTGAAACCACAAATGGTAGCTTCTCATAGAAGAGAGTTATTTGCAATTCCCTGTGCTCTGTGGAAGCTGCAGGTTTTGATGCATGAATATGCTTACACTTAGTTTCGCTCATTTGCTTTCTGTGCGTAGTGCGCTGTCCTGGGGCCAGATAAGGAGGCTGTGACACAGAGAAATGACTAATTTCCTATGGCCCTGAAAAGAGTTTGGCTGAGATAACAAAACAAATGTACATTAAAAACTAAACAAGAAGCACTTCAGGACTGAACGAGAG
This sequence comes from Trachypithecus francoisi, assembly GCF_009764315.1. Classification (NCBI taxonomy): domain Eukaryota; kingdom Metazoa; phylum Chordata; class Mammalia; order Primates; family Cercopithecidae; genus Trachypithecus; species Trachypithecus francoisi. The sequence goes on from NW_022681463.1 coordinate 15,924,423, forward strand.
GCACCTTGTTAGACTTAGAACTGCAGTCACGTGTCGCTTAACAACTGGGCTTCATTCTGAGAAATGTGCTGTTGGGTGACTTTGTTGCTGTGTACTTACAGAAACATAGATGGGATCGCCTACTACTCACCAAGGCTGCTTGGTGTAGCCTATGGCGACCAGACTACAAACCTGTACAGCAAGTCACTGTACTGAATACTGGAGGCAGTTGTAACACAAAATGGTAGTTGTGTATCTAAACATAGAAAAGACAGAGCAAAAATATGGCATCATAATCTTATGAGACCACTGTCATACATGCGATCTGACGTGGACCAAAACATATTGTTATGTGGTGCATGACGACAATAGTGAGCACAACTTATACGGAGGGGAAAGACACCACAGAGGCTGCTGTCCTCAGCAAAAGCTTTGTGGCAAAACCGGGGAAAAACCAAAGAGCCCACCACCAGCACCACACACACAAACTAGCCACACATTCACCGCCTGGATAAGAGATGGGGCAACGCGAGGCCCAGAAGAAACCCTGCTGCATATCTGAAAACCTTGGTTCCTTGGCAAAGTCTTAAAAACATGAACCTTAGAAAACTCAGAAGACTGAATCTAACCCTGTTATGTGAAGTGCCACCCGTGACCTTCGTGTCGTGCTATAGAAACAGTGGATTTTATCTTTCTGTGCTGCTTAGCGGTAGTCTCAGTAGGTACTGGAAAAAATAATAAACTTTGTTGGCTTGAACAAAGTCCCAGACTAGTTTTGCAGCTCTCGGTTTCACTTTTCCTTTGCGGTTTCTTGCAGTGACCAGTGTTGATGGATGAGATGCTTCAAACAGCTCTATTTCTTCTAGGCAGAATAGAAGGCAGTTTCCATGGCAATACAATCAGGAGACACAATACATCCTGTTGCTCAGTTCTGAGAACTTTTTGGCTGGGAGGACAGAAGTCCCCAACCATCGGCTGCCCTCTGCCCCGTCTCTTCTTCCTCTGTCTTGCTCTAGTTGGCTGGAGTCCCAAAGGACACACGCCTTGCCTGTGCATTCCATTCAGGGGCTAAAAGGGTCAGGGCCACGGCTAGTGTTCCAGGCACTGACTGGGGGTGGCAGTGAGGACAAGAGGTGCAAAGACATCTACAGAGCACATCAGGAAGCTCCAGCCCAGCTTAGGATGCAACCCAGCAGCCCCTGCAAGGGATGCTTCTACCGTGTGTAGTCTGACACATGTGTCCCAAGGCTTGTTTACTTTAATGACATTTCTTTTCAGAGGCCTGACATACCTAGTGCAGCTGATCTTACTGTGACATAGGTACAATTTTAAAAACAGGTTCAACTGGTTTCAACAGCAGCTGCAAACCCAAGAGAGACAGGTTTTCCCTTTGTTTCAACAAAGCACGGCTCCCAGCCAGTTCCATCTGCAGAGGCCTTGGTGGTGTAGGGAAGGGACTCTAGAGAGAGCCATGGGACACACATGGCTCAGCCATGCACCAGGGCATCCAGTGGGACTGTGCCGCTGCTGCCCCCTGCACAGAGGGGAGCAAGACTGTGGGTGGCTGTGGGGGGCGTGTGGCACCAAACACACTGCAGGCTGAGCCACAGGCTGGAGCCCTGGCTCTCGCTTGTTTTGAAAGGTGACTGACCCATCACTCCTCAAGGGGAACCTTTCCTCCAGGGACCATCAGGACCAGAGGTATCCCAACCTTTTCCTGTGTTTTGGTTTGGTTTTGGTTTTGGTTTTGGTAGAGAATGAGAACGCTAAGGTTGCTCTGTGAGGAGGAGGTGGTGGTGTGAGGGTGGCGTGAGGGGACCACAGGCTTCCACAGCCCACAGTCCGGCCGCAGGTCAGGGACATCAGTGCAGGAAGAGCATGCCAAGGCCTTGTCTTGCAGCTTCCTCACTCTCTTGACTGAGTGACATGCTTGTAAGCACTGAATGCTGGTGACGGTAAGGGCCACACAGCGAGGACTGAGACAGCGGCTTTGAAGACATAAGAATGGAAGTGCATCTCTCAAAGTGTGGATTACCCATTTCTGCATCGTATCTTCCGTTTTCCCTTTCTTCATTTCTTTGGCTGCCAAATTTGGGGTCATTTTTTCCTTCCCAACGTTGGTTCTACACACAAATTATTAAGTAAAAGTGAAAATTAAAATTAGTTCTGGTACTTGTTACAGTAAATGTTTTGACAGAAACAGAGGTGAAACTCCTAATTAAAAATGAGACTGGGGATTACTCAAGGTTTCCCTTCTTTTTACATTTCCTCCGCAGATAGTTCATCCATTTTCATGTCTTCAGTGACCGCCTGAGTCTCATTCCCGCACTTGCCTATCTGCCTTCACTGTGGCAGGCGTGTGTCCACTTTCCAGCTCATGTCTGGGCTCGGCTCTCCTCTGTCCATCAAACCTAGTCAACGCTCAAGGACTACTGATTTTCCCCTGGGAGGGGATCTGCCCATGTAGGTCCTTGCTATTGCATTCCAAGATTATGCTAACAACTTCTTGGATGACATGACTGCCAATAAGATTTCCCCAATCCAATCCACATGCCACGGTCAGTGAGTGTGCACGAGAAGCCCTTTCACAACGACACTGCCTCAACCGAAAACCCTCGGGCATCCTGTCTGAGTCTGTCCTGTTTTGCAGGTCTGCCCAAACCAGCCCCATCCTAAATTACTTCTCTCCTCTCCTCGGCACGCTCCTTCCACCCCATGTCGCCCACTTGATGCAGACTATGTCGGTTCAAACTGTCCCTGCCACCTAAAGTGCCCTCCCTGGCCCCTTCCATCTGCATAGGGCCCAGCTCCTGTTTCCCATCTGTAAGTGGCTTCTCAGCAACCCAGACCCTCCTGCTCCCCCGCGCTGCTGAACTTGTACAGAACTCAGGCAAGCCGCCAAGTGAACAGAGAATAAAACACTGAATCTGGGTTTCCCCAGCTGTAAAATGGAAAGCTGGACTAGATAGCCTTAAGCTAGTTATGAGCTGCCTCTTCCCAATCATTATATTAAAGAACATCTGGAAGGCCAAACAGTTCCCTCTCAAAAAGAAGCCTCAGGCCACCCGCCAGAGCCGCTACAGGAGGAGCTCCTGGGCAGACGCTGGGTTGATATCCCCATGTCACCCTCCTCACACTGCTCATGAATATCACCTGTACGATCCCCTATCTCCAATAAGATATGAGCTCCTTGGGCAACTGCCCTGTGAGAGCCACAGCTGTGGACAGTGTCCATGTGAGGGAGCAGGTGCAGAGGAGTGAAGGGGGGTGCAGTGGCCTCCCCCATCCTAAACCCACCATCTGCCTGCATCCCCTGTGAACAGGCACTGCGCACGTGCACACATCTCCATCACTTAGACAGAATGCTTTTACCAAATCTCAGTATGGCTAGCTAAATCTGTGCTCTAATCTTGGGTGGGAGATTGTGACTCACGACACAGAAAATTCCTGGCCTCTGGCTGCTCTCTCCACAAAACCATGTCTGTCAACCACAGCAATGGGCTGCTGGCTCTGAACCCTTAGGGGGTTGCACGAAATCAAGGGCCCCAGGAGTTTTTCTGAGATGCTCATGGGTACTCCAGTGGTCTGTTCCTCATTAAGAGTGTTTTCTGGTTTTGAAAACCCATCAGGACGGCTTTTTTTGGGAGGAAAAACTGCCCAGAATGATTATGAGGAGGATTTTTCTAATATTCCCCTGGTTTAACAAGATACTGCTCCAGAGTACATCTCTAAATTCATTCATCCTTTCAAAAAGTGATTAATAAGTGATGAAAGGAAAACCCAGGAAAAGAATTAGGATTGCTGATAACTTTTACATCTTCAAAATGCCAAGTACCTCATCATCATTTGCTTGTTTTCTAAAGTATCATGAGACTGTACCTCACTCTTCTTTCTCATGAAGACACCAAGGCAGAATGGAAAATAGAAATGATTTTCTCAAGGTCACTTAATGAGTCAGTCTTGGAAAAGGATCACACTTTAGATTGATCCTATCTTCCTGTTCTGAATTTTGTCAAAAAGATCAGTATGATCAACTACAAAAGCACTGGAAACATAACAGTAGTTTCTGCAAGGAGGTACAGATTGAGATAAACAACGTAGCTTTAACTTCACTGAAAATAGAGTTCTTGCATGTAATTTTCATTTAATTTGCAGATTTTTATCAACTAAGCCCTGGTAACTTATTCCACATCTGATGCTATACACTTATAAACTCTTGAAAGAAGAAAGTCATAAAAGAACTAGCTCTAACTGATTAGATTGCTTTGTTGACAAGGAAGCATAGCAACTCGAAAAGAATCGTTTTCAAATCAAATTGCACCAAAAAGTGAAAGAGCATAGCCAAAAAGGAAAAGTGCCGAGAAGGGTGCCACGTGTCAGCTTGCTGTCTCTGAGGATGCTCGGGACACATGAGAATTCGCTCCCTTTGGATTCCTGGTGGACTCCTTTGCAACACACGTGCAATGCCCCGACCCCTGTCACAGGGGTGGAGACGGAGGTACAGAGTTTCTGATGGTGCTGCCTCCAGACATGATTTCTTGACTCTTCCTGGCTGCGCTACACATTTCTCCCAGAAAAGTGACCATCACATTTCACTGTAACTGACGCTTTCTACTCTAAGCTCAGGGAGAGGAGGGATCGTGCTGCCTTGGTCACCGTGGGACACCCCAGAGCCTGGCACTGAGTGTATTCTGCAGAATAGATGGTAATGAAAATGGTAGCACTGGTGAGGCCAAGAGGCAACAGGAAGCTTCCTAAGGAAGCTGGACCGATGAAGGGGCAGTGACAGAAACTGATTTGGTGGGGTGGCACTTGCACACATAAAGCTCTACTAGGCAGATCTTGCTATGTAAACCACAGAGGGAAAATCAACCATGCTGCAATATGCGTCAAGCTCAGAAACGTGAAGCTCAGCGAAAGAAGCCAGTCATAAAGATCAGCTGCATGTGCTTCCACTTCTATAAAATGGCCAGAAGAAGCAAGTCTACAGAGACAGAAAGTAGATGAGTGGCTGCCTAGGACTGGGCGGATGGGAATGACTGCTAATGGGGTGCAGTTTCTTTTGGGGTGATGAAAAAAGTTCTCAAATTGTGATGGTATTTGCACAACTAAAAAATACTAAAAACCACTGAATTGTACACTTCGAAGGGGTGAGTTATATAGTATGTGAATTCTATCGGCTGCTAAAAAATACATCAAGGACCAGAAAATACTTTTAAAACACTAAAAAAAAGTTATAGAATTAAAAATACTTGATTAATGAGAGGAACCCTCATGACTGACAGGGCAGCACATCTCAGATGATACCAAATGACTGTTGCTGGGGGAGGATAAAGAGAATTTTCACAGCCACAAAATGTTACTAAGGGAGGGTGTGCAGCTAAACTCACTGTAACCAAATGCTGCGAAAATAACTGAAAGCACGTGTGAATAACGTTGAGCTGCTCGGTGTGTCGGCAGCTTCTTTTCTTGCAGGTGAAACACAGAGGTGATAACCAACCAGTTAACACCGGACAGCCCAATGAGATGAGGAGGCAATTAAAAGAAGACCACCAAGGACTCCAGGGCTTTGCTGCCAAATGTTCCACTTGGCTTGTACCAACAAGCAGGATTCATCCACAGTGGGCTTCACCTTAGTTCTGCTTCTAAAATAGATGGAAATTTTTACAGAAAAGTCATATGGAAAGCTTTATCCTCAAGTTTGTGTTGTGGTATATAACAGCATTCTCATCATCAGCCAACTGAGAGAGGACTGGTTCCCACAAACAACAGATGACCAGAACTAAGAGAGAACTCACATTTCCAGGTAAAAGGTTACTTTCAAAGCTGCTGGCTATATAACCTTCTAGAGCAGGGGCCGGCAAACATTTTTCTGTAAAGGGCCACATAGTAAACATTTTAGATTTGGAAGACAAAGAGGCAAGAGATCAAGGATATTATATAGTTACTTATATAACCATTTAAAATTCAAAAACGGTTCCCAGCTTCAGATTATATAAAAACAGGTCGTTTGGTCCACAGGCCATCACCTGCTGACCGTTGCTCTAGAGGTTACAAGCTTTTATGCGTAGTAACTATCAAGGTTGGCTCCTAAATCAGGACTCTCTCAAACTTTCTGAGAGCCACAAAAACAGATGCCCAATACTATGATAATAACAAATATCTGATAGAGCGTCCAGTACTTAAAGGTAATTTTGTATAATTTTTTTTTATCCCAAGTGACAACAGTATTCTACAGATTGTGTATAGATGTCCCTGTCAACCCAGGATTGAGTTCCTAACTGCCCATTCTTGTTCTTTTCATTATATTACACTGCTTTCTATTGTAAGCATGGCTCTGAAGAAAAACAACACTGTTTTCCTCCTTTCTACACTCACACACCACCCAATACAACATTCTGACATCAGATGTGCTGGGGGGCTTCCCCCATACCCCAAGCAGTGCTCCAGTGGACACCAGCAGGGTGTCCTATAACTTAATTCAATCCCCACACTATCTCCCAGGAGATAACATCAGAGCCCACAGGTTAAGGGCCCAGTCCCACAAGACTGCTCCCCTACTTCAGGTGGCAATCACCAGCCCTAACCTAAGGTTCTGATCAATGTGCTATAAATGAGGGTTCCCGTGGTCCACTCCTCTTTTGCTAGGACGGCTCACAGATCTCAGAGAAACACTGACATCTACCCATTTATTAGAAAGGACATTACAAGGGATACAGATGAACAGTCAGATGGAACAGATGCACAGGGCAAGGCATGGGGCGTGGCCCCAGCCCCTCTCTGGCACCCCCTGCACCCTGCTCTAGCACATATTCAGCAATCTGGAAGTTCTCTAAACCCTGTCCTTTGGGGGTTTTATGGAAGCTTCATTATGCAGATATAATTGATTATATCACTGGCCATTGGTGATTAACTCAATCCCTCAACCCCTCTCCCTAATCACAGAGGTTGGGGGTGGGGGTGGGGCTGGGGCTGAAAGTCTGAACCCTCTAATCACTTATTAGTTCCCCTCGTAACCAGGCCCCATCTGAGGCCACCCAGGAGTGCCCGGACATCAGTCATCCATGTGAAAAGACACTTCTCACTGTGCGCAAAGGATTACCCAGGTGCTGAGGTAAGAGACTGAAGGCACAAACTATTTCAGTATAATAAAGAAAAGAGTTAGAATAAGAATAGTCATAATACAAATTAGATATAGAGATGGTCATGGACATTATCAATCCTCATAAACATTATGAATCATTAGCTTTTAATATTACTCTTTGTTACATTACTAATATAACCTAGGAATAACCGGCGGGCATACGGTCCGGTGCTGAAGGGACATTGTGAGAAGTGATCTAGAAGGCAAGAGGTGAGCCCTCTGTCACGCCCACATAAGGGCCGCTTGAGGGCTCCTTGGTCAAGCGGTAATGCCAGTGTCTGGGAAGACACCCGTTACTTAGCAGACCATGAAAGGGAGTCTCCTGTCCTTGGAGGAGTCAGGGAACACTGCTCCACCAGCTTCTTGTGGGAGGCTGGATATCATCCAGGCCGGCCCGCAGTCATCCGGAGGCCGAAACCCCTCCCTGTGGTGCTGTGCTTCAAAGGTCACGCCCCTTGTCCACTTTCGTGTTCCTCCCGTATTCCTGGTTCCTCTTTGAATATCGTAGTAGATAGCGGTAGAAGAAATAGTAAAAATCTTAGTCTTTGATCTTTCTTATAAGTGCATAGAAGAAAACACTGATGTATTCTGCCTTCTCTCTCTCTGCTTCGGCTACCTAAGAGGGAAGGTCCCCCTGTCCTGTGATGATGTGACTTGCTTCACCTTGTCAATCACTTAGAAGACTCACCCTCCTTACCCTGCGCCCTTGTCTTATATGTAATAAATATCAGCGCGCCCAGCCGTTCGTGGCCACTACCAGTCTCCACATCTTGATGGTAGTGGTCCCCCGGGGCCCAGCTGTTTTCTCTTTATCTCTGTCTTGTGTCTTTATTTATTACAATCTCTCGTCTCCGCACACGGGGAGAACACCCGCTAAGCCCTATAGGGCTGGACCCTATACTCACTGTGGAGATTCCAATGGCTTTAGGTGCTGTGTGTCAGGGGCCAGTGGTAGAGAACAGATACATCTTTCTTATCCCAGCACACAGAGCTTCTTTGCTACAGTGAGCAAAGGGAGGGAGACATGCACCATGAAGCTGTGGAGACTCAGGTCGCACAGGCATCACTCGGATGATCATTACTATAGGAGACTCCAGTGATTGATCTGGAGGTCTGAAGACAAGGAGGCTCTGCAAAGCCTGCCCTGGTCCTTCACTGTGATGAGCTAAGCACGCTGTAGCTCATCACCACCAATATCATGAGCACACAGAACTTTCACCGTCTCCCACCTGGTCTTCTTCCTCTACTGTCACCTTTTCTTTTTTTGAGTCGTCACCGCACCTTGACCTTCAGGGATCAAGTGATCATTCCATCTCAGCCTCCTGAGTGGCTGGGACTACAGGCACATGCCACCACGCCCAGCTGATTAAAAAATTTTTTTTGTAGAGAAGAGGTCTCACTATGTTGCCCAGGCTGGTCTCAAACTCCTAGCTCATGCTATCCTCCTGCCTTGGCCTCCCGAAGTGCTGGGATTACAGGCATGAGTCACTGTGCCCAGCCTAGCATCATCCCTTCAAACAATGTTCATATTATGACTAAAGTGAGCTTTCTTAAAAACAAATCTAACTTACTCTCCTGTTTGAAAGGCCTCACTGACCCACCACTTCTGGCAGGATGAACACAACAGCAATTCTTAGTTTAGTAGAAGACCCCTGTCCTGGCCTCTGCTCTCTTCCGAGCCATGTCTTTCATTGCCTCTTTCTTATGGGAACCTCAATCTCAGGCGAGTGCAATTCCTTGCTGTCCCCACAGCTGTTATGAGCCTCTATGTGTTTTTTTTCATAAGGTCCCCTGTGACTGAAACACCTGCCCCAGTGCTGGCCTCAAGATTACCCCCGCTGTGTCCCTTAGGGAGAACTGGCCACGGCCACCATTTAGGCCTCAGGGTTCTTTTTTCTCCTCTTTGCACAGACTCCCATAGAAACCTAGTGCCTAGTGCAGCCTCATGTCTTCCCCTTGCTGGCTGCAAACTTCTTGAAGGTACAGGCGGTGTCTTATTCAATCCCTCAGGGCAGTACACTGCATTAGAGCCAAAAGACAAAGAAGTACAACAGCTCCTGTCCTCCGAGAGCTCATGTTCTACTGGGGATGAATAAAACACAAACCCATGACAAGTTATGTAATGGCCCTGGCAGTGGAAAGATGATCGCAGCTGCAAGTAGCAAAATGACTCTGAGATGCCACCTGCTTTGGAGAAGGCAGTTATGCAGGGAGAGAGGAGTGAGTCAGCAGGCAAGGAACTACTGAGAGCAGCTTATGTGTGTCCAGCACAGTGTCCCAACATGAGTTTACAAAAGAACGGGACAGCAGCGGATGCGGAGGGAGATGAGAAGTGGGCGTCACAGGCTTCAGCCAATGCTCTGCAGCCCACTCCATCTTCACTGCCACAGGCCCAAGAGACAAGCCTCCAAAGGCCTTTGGATAGTCAGTGCTGGCGGAAAACGTCCAGAAAGATCTGTAAGAGGTCAAAGCACACTTGATGACGTTATCACATGCCTGTGCTTAATGATGAGTGTGGGACCACTGTACCCTGCGCCCGTCAGCACCTAGGTCTCATGTCCCAGTTGAAGTGAGATGTACAGAGCCATCTCCCTGGTTACTGTTCGTCAGAGCTGTGGAATGGGAATATGCCACACAATGGACTAAAAATGCTTCAGGAGCATAAGATCATATTGACTTTCCCAGAGTGAAAGTAACTTCAACTGGTACCAGCGTGACCACAGTGACGTCCCAGAATGAGGCCAGCCGGTCAGAACAGAGTGATACTGACCCTCCCCCACTTCCAGCTCATGCAGTGTTTCTCATCCCCATGTCTCCACCGAAACCCCTTTCAAAAGTGAACTCATTCTGCTGAATCCAGTGGTCTTCTTCCAGTCATCATCTCCACCTGGCTTTTTTTTTTCAGGGGGTGGGGGTAGTAACATCTGAATCCGTTCCTGAAACACCTACTTTCCTGAAACAGGCTCCCTGGCCACTGAACTGGTTTTCTCCTTGGACCCTGGGTGTTCTTTTTTTTTCCCCCCTCTTTGCACTCTCTAAACATGGGTCTTACTTTCTACTGTTCTCTCAGAGTATCCGTAGTTCTTTTTTTAAAAAAATAGAGATGGGGTCTCACTGTGTGGCCCAAGCTGGTCTCAAACCCCTGGGCTCAAGCAATTTGCCCACCTGGTCTTCCCAAAGTGCTGAGATTACAGGTGTGAACCACTGCGCCTGGCCTCTGTAGATGTTTCCAGCCCTGATTATTCATCTGTATGCAGTATGCCTAAAGTCTTTCTGTATCTATTTATTACGCTCATATTTGCTCATTAATTCCCACAGTTTCTAACAACTGCCAGGCATTATTCATATACTGGAGATACGGAGAAAACAAGTCTGCTCCTTCCTGAGACACACTGGGGGAGACAGGGCAGTAAATCAGCAGTGAGCATCAGGTTAGCGGTGCCACGAGAGACACGCAGTGGCTACAGGGGTAGAGAGAGCCCTGGAAGCCCCCTAGGAAGCTGGAGAAGGCTTCCCCAAGGAGGCGATATTTGTCAGGAAAGCCAAGGAAATAGGAGCTAGGCAAGGGAAAAAGATGTGTATGTGGGAGGGGTGGGGGGAAGTTCATTCTGGGCAGAGAAAAGGGAATATGTAAAGGTGAGACCGCGTGAAACAACACGAGCAGCGGTGAACTGCAAGTAACCCAGAGCGGCATGGCTGGCCTAAGGGCTTCCACGTGTCAGCAGAAAGGAGATGCGGCCACAGAGCAGGCAGGAGCCTTGTGTTGGAACCACCCTGAAAGCTATGGAGAGGCCCTGAAGGATGATAGCTGGAGTGAAACAATTAGATTTGTGTTTTCACAGAGATCACTGGTGGAGGCTGTGGGGCAGGCTCAGGAGGGAGGCAGTCGGTGACAGAGATGGAAGGGAAGAAATCCAGGCAAATGGCGCCAGTGGCCTCAACTACAGCACTGGAGATGAATGACAGACTTACATCAAGGAGGGAGACTCTTTGGGGCTGAACTGGTGGGGAGGGCAGGAAGGACATGGATGCATAAGACGGAAACGCCTGGGGTGAAACCCTAGGTTTGGACTTTCGGGTAAATGATGGTTCCTCAGGTAGGGAGTGAGAAAGGGAAACGAATTTAGCAAAGAAATAGTACATCGGCTGTGCACGGTGGCTCACGCCTGTAATCCCAGCACTTTGGGAGGCCAAGGTGTGTGGATCATGAGGTCAGGAGTTCAAGACCAGCCTAGCCAACATGGTGAAACCCCATCTTTACTAAAAATACAAAAATTAGCCGGACGTGGTGGCGAGCGCCTGTAATCCCAGCTACTCAGGAGGCTGAGGCAGGAGAATTGCTTGAAGCCAGGAGACAGAGGTTGCAGTGAGTCAAGATTGTGCCACTGCACTCCGGCCTGGGCAACAGAGCGAGACTCTGTCTCAAAAAAAAAAAAAAGAAACGGTACCTGTCAAGGGCCGATGGGACACTGAAGTGGAGAAGTCTTATAGGCAGTAGGATATTTCGGTCTGGGGCCCCAGGAGAGAGGGAGGTCCATTCTCTGGATCCTGAGGGACTCACAGGAGCCATGAGCTCAACAAAGTGGTGAGGACAGAGGCTGAGTGGGTCCCCTTAGGTGTCTAGCGTGAAAAGCTCAGTAGGCAGAGAACTGAGTCTTGGGAAACAACCTATTTAGGGAGTGAACAGAGGAAGAAGAGCTCAATCCAAAGTTCAGCATCAGCCCCGCCAAGGCACTCCTCTGAGAGCTGGGCTTTAGAAACCTCCTTCTATTTGTCTCCTCCTCTGGGGTTTCCCCTCTCCCCCGTCCATCTTACACACTGCAATAAAATGACATTTCTCCCCCGTCCATCTTACACACTGCAATAAAATGACATTTGTCTGAGATAACTGTCCTATCTTTGTTACTGAATAAACCATTTTTCACAACCAATGTCCAAGCCGAAATCTACCGTCAGGTTTAAACTACCTCCCTCCATTATGAGTTACTAGATCATTCCCCATTTCTCACTACGTATCTGCCCACATGTCAGTCACAGGGCTCCTGGAGGCCTCTCCTTTTTAGGGTCTCATTAGCACCTCCATGCCTCACTCTTGCTGGTCCTCTCCTCTGGAATGATGTGCCTTACCCTCTCCACCCATCCAAATTCCACCCGTCCTTCTACTTCCTGAAATCTTTTTTGGCAGCATCAGTCCACACCAGTGGCTCCCTCCTCAGCTTTTCACTGCATGGATGCTTCAGTAAATATTTCCTTGTTCTTGGATGTTCATCTATTTCAAGTACAACTGCCTGAGCTCCCTGAAGCCTGCCACAAACTCACGGAGGGAAAGGACATGTTCTTCATTTCTTTTATCCCCACAGAGAAGCCACCAGTGTTGGTCAGAGAGCTTCCCAAGCAGTCTGTGCCCCCAGAGTCACACGAGGAGCACGTGGCAGGGGGTGGCAGCAAGCACCTGCCAGATGGCAGGATGAACTCTGGCATAAGCAGGCAAGAGAAATCTAAAGAAATACAACACTGAATCAAGACTTGAGTGTTATTTTGGAATACCTGAAATGAAAAACTGCAGACAGATCATGTGTAACATACGGTAGTAACTGAAAAAAATGACATTCTGACTAAATAAACTCAGATTCTATGAAAAGCATCTAAAAATCAACAGTTTTTAAATAAATAACAGCTGCATTTTAAATGAAATACACCGTATGAGATTGCCTACAAAAAAAGATACAGGAGCAAACAACAAAAACATATATTTGAAACATAAAGAAGAAGATGGAAGCAAAAGTTCTTACTTAACCCTAATTAAACCTGAAGCCTGGCACTGAGTTTCCTGCCAGCCAAAGTGAAAAGGGGAAAAAAAAAAATCACCAAGGAGCTCTCACATTGGGAGGTATATGAGTTAGGGATCAGAAACAGAGATCTCAGAGTCAGACACAGCTGGATCTCACTCCCAGATCCCCATCAGCAGCTGCCCCTGGACAAGCAAGCACTCCCCTGAACCTCCGGGGCCATGAGGGAACACCTGTATCTCTCTAGGCACACACTGGGCATAAATGAGATAACATGTACTGAGTACTTACTATAGGACTGGCATAATAAATGGTGGTGGTCTTTTTACTGATAAAGAGTGAAATATGCTAATTCTGCAAGAGAGACAGGACCTAAGCTCCATAAGAAAAAGGACTGGGGGCTATCTTTCTTATACCTGTGTCCTCAATGTCCAGCCCTAGGCCTAGCATATAATAAGCACTAAGTACTTATTTGTTGAAAAGTAACTGAAAATCAAAATAAACTTTTCCCCTGGTATTACATTCTGATACAACTGCACCCTGTACAGTACTCGTGCATGCACACAAACATGACAGATAATTTCCAGCGGTGGTTTAACAAGAGTTCTCTACGTGGTGATTTATCATACTTATGTGAATAAAACGGAGACACAGCTGAGTGAAGAATGAAGAAGTTCAGCAGGAGGCTAAGCGCTGAGTTTTGGGTGTACCCATGTGCGGACCCTAGAAGTAAGCTTAGTGAAAAATCAAGTCTGGTCTGTGCTGCCCAGCAGACCACTCAACGTAAAAGCCCGGGAAAGGCCCAGGGGCTGGTGTTCTGCTCTGGATTTCAGACCTGTTGGTGAGACCATCCTATGAAAGTGGAAGAGTCTGACAGCAGTACGGACAGCCATAAAGGCCTGTGCCACTTCACAGGCGCCTGGTGGGGATGCACGCTCCAGCAGGGCAGGGATTTGGGTCCGTCTCATTCCCTGAGGCCTGGGTGCAAGCTGGCAGATCCTATGATGTTCCAAGTATCTGGGGTGGGGAAAGACACCGTGCGGAGTTTATGGCAAGGCAGGAAAGGAGAACCATGATGTGGGTCCATAGGGTCCTGGAGCGAGGGCGTGCGCACGCAGCCAAAAATCCCACTTGTATAAACTACTACTGCACCACGAAGTGCCTGTCCGTAGGCCGTAAAGTGAGCATGCGGTCAGCAGTGGAGACCACCACGTTACCAAGCCAGGTGGGCCGACAGAAACCCATCACCAGATGGACACGGGCATCTGGGCTCAGCATGAGTGGGGCTGCAGAGCATGGGTGAGCTGCAGAAGCAGGCATGCCAGACCACCCTGGCAGCCACCTCTGCTGCACCACAGCCTCTTCCCAGCTAACACCGCCTGCCACAGCAGTTGGGCCCCTCATGACCAAGTGACAGAGGGGGAAAACAGCCAATGGATAGGCTGGCTCAGGACATGAGTGGCAGCTGAAAGAAATGGCTACATGATGGCTTGATCTTCAAAGACAACAATCAGGGGAACCCCTATAGGCAGAACCCGGGCAGCACATTTGGTCATCAACTCTGGGTGGAAAGAGAAGTGGCCTGAGGCAATCACACGTGCGGATCTGTTGGGCATAGCAGATCACCTGGTTGGTTGGTCAGGGGACTGGAAGGAAGGGCACAAGGAGGACCCAGCTAGAGGAAAAGCAGCATCAAGTGTTTTGCAGGTAGTGCCCACCACGGGCATCCACCACAGAAAAGGCACCAAATGGAAGGTGGGCAGAATGGCCGTGGCTCCATCACCAGATAACCCAGTGCTGGCACACGAATGGACGGCCACGGTGGCGGCACAGAGGAATGTGCGGTCCCCTCACCCAGACAGACCTATTTCCTCCACTACGCAGCATCCAATCTGGCATCTACAGAGACTGCATGCATCTGATAACTACCGTCCGCAAGGAGAACAGTCACGCAGCGCCGAGACTATGCTGGGCCCTTTCCACTCTGCAGTGTTATGGAACACACTGTCCCCCACCCCATACCCCTGCCCCAAATTCACACACTGAAGCCTTAACCCTATGATGTGACTGTATGCTGACAGTATTCTCTCTTAAACTCCTTGTATAAAAATCTTCCTGGGGAGGCCAATCTGAGAAACGCAGCTTCTCTGGTTTGCTTATGAGTACGAATTCAAAGCTCTCCAATGGAGAATCTCCTCCCAGAATTCCCAAGGTATTTCAGACAACATATTTCCCCCAGATCTGCTCTTTTGATATTGGTGAAATGGAACTATCAGTCCTCTATCTTCAAGATTATCTAGGCCAGAAACATCAGAACATCCCCTCATAAGCTCTGCGCCTCTACCTTTATACTCAATCACTGCTCAATTTTTCTGACCTTGATCATTCTGAGTTCTCATACCTTTCGCTCTTCTCTGTTTCCTTGCAGGATTTACCTCCTGCTAAATACAAGGCTTCATCTGTAGCCTGTGTTCACCTTGGATGTAGTTCTTCTCTTACAGAACTTATTAGTTCTTTGCTTTCGGCTCTCAGCTCTCATCCCTACAGACGTGACTCCATCACCTACACATATACGTAGCTTCCACATCTCCAAGACAGAGATGTCCATCCTCCAGCTTTAAATACATCATGAGCATCTTTATGGCATGTTCCAGAGTCACTCAAATTCAAGCACATCTTTAAGAAACAACTTCTGCTTCTCTCTTTCTCTTGTAGACTCTGCACCTGATAAGGTGTCCCCTTCCTCCCATCCCGATATAAACTCTGGGACCTGCATCTCCAAAGAGACTCTAAGGACCTCAAATCTGATTTCACTTTTCCAAACCATCATGAGATCTGCAGACCTACTTCTTGCATCCAATGCTAGTGGGAGACAGAGAGATGGCAGAGGTAATTGTATGGTTTACAACTACTCCAGGGGTAAAGAAGGTAGAGGCGAAAAATGGGGAGCCCTGTAGGCTGGCTCACAGAGGTGTCCTAGAAAGATCAGGCCTGAGGTTTTAGCCTGATGTGTGCACTAACCCTCCTTCCCTCGCTGCCCATGGAAGACAAGTGTGGTATCAGATTGTTTGGATGCAGTATTTGTAGACAAATGTGCAATAGTTTCTGATTATTGATAGCAAGGTTGAGAAAACACAGCATTTTTTTAATCTACTCCTTGGTTGTTCCATTGAAAATCTTCTTACCTTCATATTCTCTTCATTTCAATTAAGGAAAATCAAGAAGTTTTACATTTGTTCTTCACTCCATGGCATATGATCAGCATTTTAACAGGAAGACACTGTGGCTTTTACAAGATTATAAAAACAGATAAATAGCACATCTTGTTAACTAGGTTGGTGTTTCTCTAAGAAGTTATGCTTATCTAATATAGGTGGAAAAACAATGTCCAGTTTGACCAATCTTTCAGCTACAATTTATTTTTTACCTTCTTAAAAAACTAAGAATCGCCACTAACAGAGACCTACATTCTCTTTGGAAATGTCAAAATCCGCTTGCAAGGCACTGGAATAAAATGTAGTCTCTATCTCACATGCAATCACAGAGGAAAGATTTGCTGAGGCCACTGAGATTTTCTAAATTTTTAGTGATTATTATCACTTTTACCTGCTGCTGCCTCTGTCGCCTCCCTTGTGCAAACTGAGAGAACATCAGCTGCCGGTCCAGCAGCTCCATTCTCTGCTGTCTCTGGATGTCTAGCGTGGCTCCCATCCCAATTCTGGCTTCGCTGGTGGGTTCTGAAGAAGAGAAGATGGGTTCAAGTGTCCAAGAAAAGAATTCTGCCATCCAGCTGGGGATGCAGAGCACCTGATGCACCTGGAACATTTTGCTGTTGTAGCACAGACGGACATCTAAAAGAAAAACGTCCAATGTGATTGATTAAATGTAGTATCATTTAAAAAATGTACATGACACAAAAATCAGCAGCCTCCAAACACTGCACATAGTGTTCTTCTTAGTTATAGCAGTGTTAAGCAATAAGCAAGTTCCTCTACCACAGAACACTAAGCGGTTCAAATCAACACAAAATTGAATTTACTCAGTAAAACAAAATTGTTTTTTATTGAATTAGAAGAGCTAGCAAAATTCTAATTACTTAGTATATGAAGTTCAGGTAAAAGATTGTCAAGACACTGTCTTCATTTTTTAAAAAGCTGTAAGAGATCTGACTATTGAAACACTTTCACACTGTACTGACTCTGCGGTTACCTTTGTTGGCAGATGGCCATCGCAGAGACACCAGCAGAAAACAACTGCCATGTCTCAGCTGACCCAGTCACACGATCAATTTATCAGAGAGTAAACACAATCTAAAATCTTGGTTTTTATTTACATAGTGTTTTAATCAGTTTTTCAAGTACTGATCTTTCTAGATATTTAAAATCCTCACCAACATTAGTTAGCAATGAACAATTCCATTTATAAACCAACCCTGCCTTCATCTTGAAGGTCATTTATAATGTACGGTTACAGAAGTCTCAAGGCTTCCTATGATTTTCTAGCTAAAAATGACTATGGCTATTCCTTTGTTTAACAACAACAAAAAAATCCTGATGTGAATTTGATTCTTAGGATTAGAAGATCAAATTAGAACATATTTGACAACTTTCTAATATAAGTATACTTCAATGTTTTAATAATAAAATTTAAATTGATGAATTGGCAAGAATTCTTTGAGACTGTGTTATACACTAGGCACTGTTCTGGGAACTTAGAATACAGCAGAGAACAAGATAAGCAAGGCCCCACTCTCACAGGGCTTACAGCAGTCAATGTGGAGAACAGGCAGTAATCAAGTCAACACGTGAAACTATTTCTGGCAAGTACTGGGAAGGAAATAAAGTGACTTGGGGCATGAACCTACTCTGGGGGCGGCAGGGGAAATCAGGGGTGCCCTCGGAGAAAGTGTTACTTGAGTGAAGATCTTAAGGATGATGGGGTGCCCATGACTTGACAAACTGGGGAAAGAACAGTTCAGGCAGCCCGAGCTTGGGAGTGTCTATTAGATATCTTGGGGGGCCACTGAGTGGGCAGGTGGCTATGTAATTCTAGAACTAAAGGAAAAGGTGGAGATAAGGATTTCGGAGTCACTGGATATGATATGACACTTAGGGTAATGGGACTAGAAGAGATAAAATGGGGGTGGGGGAGATACAGTAGAAGAGAGAATAGGACTAAGGACTGAACCCAGGAGTGCACTAATATTCTATGGACGGACAGAGTAGGAAACGCCAGTAAGGAAATCTGAGACAGGGCTGCCAGTGAAGAGAAAGGAAATAGAGGAGTTCAAGCTAAGAAGTGTTTTAAGATAGGGATGGTCAGCTACATCAACTGCAGCTGCTAAGTAAGACAGAACTAGAGGATGGATGTCGCAAATGGAGGTGTTTGATAAACAAGGTGTTTACAAGAACAGTTTTGGTACCAAAGACAAACTGTAGAGGGCTGAAGAGTAAATGGTGGACAACTTCTGGTTTCAAATAATTCCTGTGCCCCTTCTCTCAAAAACAGTACAACAAAGAAAATGAAGACAGAAACAAACTCCAAGGTCTGTGAAACTAGAAACTGTAATCCTCAACCATGGTAACAAAATAGAAAGCTTATCAAGTGATTATAAACCACTCTGCATATAAGCAGCTAAGTCCAAATGCCTGCAGAGAGTCCTGTGGGACTCAGACAAGCACAGGGACTGGAGCAAGCTTGTTCAACCTGAGGCCTATGGGCCATATGTGGCCTAGGACAGCTTTCAATGTGGTCCAACACAAATTTGTAAACTTTCTTAAAACATTACAAGGTCAGGAGCAGTGGCTCACACCTGTCATCCCTGCACTTTGGGAGGCCAAGGTGGGTGGATCATAAGAGGTCAGGAGTTTGAGACCAGTCTGGTCAACACGGTGAAACCCCATCTCTACTAAAAATACAAAAATTAGCCGGGAGTGGTGGTGCACACCTACGGTCCCAGCTACTCAGGAGGTTGAAGCACAAGAATCGCTTGAAGGGTGGTGGAGGTTACAGTGAGTCGAGATTGTGCCACTACACTCCAGCCTGGGCGACACAGCGAGACTCTGTCTCAAAAAACAAAAACAAACAAACAAAAAAAAAACAAAAAGAGTTATGAGATTTTCTTGCAATTTTTTTTTAAAGCTCATCAGCTATCGTCAGTGTTAGTGTATATTATGTGTGGCCCAAGACAATTCTTCTTCCAATGTGTCACAGAGGAGTCAAAAGACTAGATACGCCTGGACTAGAGGGTCTAGGCCCTGTGGAAGGAGGGTTACTTAAGTCTGGGTAAGAGGCACCCCAGTTCCTCCTCATGCTCCATGTACCCTTTCTCTCCTCCACAGAGAGAAGGGAAAGCTCTACAGGGCATGAACCAAGAAGGGTTCATGTGGGTAGGGAAGGCCAAGGCCTCTGTGCAGACAGACTATGTGCATCTCATGGGGCTGTCAGCATAGGGGTTCCAGAAGAAGCCAACAGAGGGAATACAGATATTATATTTAAAGAGATAAACAGCTGAGAGTTTTCTGGAATAAAGAAAGAATATAAATCCTCAGGATGAAAGTGCAAGAGTCCCTAAAATAATGTTAAAATGAAATTTACATCTAGATTCACTGTGGTGAAACAAAAGAAATAAATCCTTAAAAGAAAAACAACCAGGGATAAAATACAGACTGTTTGGAAAGAAAAAATAAACTGTTAGCAAATAACAGCAACAAAAACGATAAGATACTTGGGCATTTTATATATGTGTGTGTGTGTGTGTGTCTGTGTGTATATATACACAGAAAAAATGAAAAAGATAGTAAGGGATATTTTTTCAAAACCAACCCTAGTGATAATAAAGATACCAGTTCCATGAATAAGAAGATGCAAAACTGTTAAGATACCAATTTTCATCAAATTAATATGTAAATTAAATATCATTCAAAATAAAATCTTAACAGGGTGTTTTGTTGGAATGTAAATGCCAGTCCTCAAATTCATGCCTAATATTTAAGGTTTGCTTTTTAAAAACACCATGTTGGGAGAAAGAAGCCAGACCCAAAGCCTGAAAACATGATTCCACTTCTGTGAATGAATTAACCTAAACCACACACTAAGCAGTAAAACGAGACAGCAAAGCGCAAAGATGATGATGGTGTGTGCTAGGAGGGGTCACAGAAGGGAGGGAGAAAAAAGGGGAAAGGGGTCACAGGAGAGAGGTGGGAAGGAAGCGGGGCACCATGGGCTGCGGGGCTGGCCAGGCATGGTCTCTACCTGCATAGTGGATTATGGATATATTTGCTTTATAGTGATTTACACAGCTTCGTGACAATTACAGTTTGTGTTATACATCACAATTTAGAGTTAAAAGACAAAAGAAATAAAAAATCCAGAAAAGGCAAGGCAATTTTAAAGAAGCATAAGTCCTTTCAGATTCCAAGACATACTATAAAGTTGGGCTACCTAAAACAGTGTGGTCTTTATCTAGGGTTACTTAAATAGACCAAGAGAACAAGAGCTTAGAAATAGGATCCTCAGTGTAAGGGCACCTGGTATTCAGCAGACATGGGTAGATTGGGAGGGAAGGAGCACACGGGCTACACACGAGGAAGAGACAGAACAGGGCCCCTTCCTGACACCAAACATAAACTTGCAATGGAATAAGGACTCAAATAGAGTCCATAAAATTGTAAATCTTTCTGCACAAAATACAGAAGGAATACCTTTTTGGCATTGGGGTGGCAAAATATTTTAAAATAAGAAACACAAGGTACAAACTAGAAAAGAAAACACACGTTGGTCTACTTTACAATTTAAAGGCTGTAGTATGCCAAAAGCTACCATAAATGAAGTGAAAACACAAGTAAGAGGCCTGAAGAAGGTACTCAGAATTCATACAGCTAACCAAGTCAGCATTCAGAACATATCAAGAAACCCTAAAAATGTGTAAGAAAAAGCCCAGTTTTAAAAGCATGTGAATAGGTAATTTCAGAAGAGAAAACTCAAATGGCTAACAAACTCATGAAAAGACGTTTATCCTCACTTGTTTTTAGAGGACTGAAATCTAAAATGAGCAATCTTAAATATAGCAACAACTGGTGAAAACGTAAAGGTCCTCTATCATCCAGTTTTATCTCTTCTTTTTTTTCCCCCATTTTGTGGCGAATGGGGTCTTGCCATGTTGCCCAGGCAGGTCTTGAACTCCTGGGCTCAAGCATCCTCCTGCCTCTGTCTCCCTAAGTGCTGGGATTCCAGGTGTGCGTTTTGGTAAGGATGGAGGGAACTGAGAAACTCTTACACAGTCCCAAGGGAAGGTGAAGCTACGGTGCCTCTGGGGAGCAATGTGGCAACACCAAGTAGAGCTGCCATGTGCTTTGAGGCACATTCCACTGCAGCCCTGCATGAGAGAGACAAGAAGCAGAAACAAATCATCCCCAGGAGGGGAACAGCTGAAGAGTGGGTTATTCATACAACACAGTGCTATACAGCCATCCAGATGAACTCCATGTGTGTGTACTGACGTGTTTAAAGTGGAATGAAAAATACACATACAAGGTATCACATGTTGCGCTTATCTTCTTGCAAAATTTCAAAAAACAAAATAATAGTCTGTGCTGTTTGTGCACGCATCTGTCTGCAGTAACTACAGAATCACAGAAAGTAGCCTTTGCTGTAGAGGGGTGATGGGGGACACGGTAGGGGGTAGGGAGTGGCATTCTTTGTAACAAATACAAATACATATTTTTAATGAAGAGAGATATATGAATCAATATGAAAAAAAAAACAGTAATGAATTGGAGGTAAGGAAGTAGAAATCCCTTTTCTGAAGATCTGGTATAAAACAGAAAATGGGGTATATATCAGCATTACACTGATTTCAGCAGAAGATAGCAAAATGTTATAAACATAACAAAATATTAAAAATATAAGACAAATTAGAGCTGTGAGATTTGAATTAAGTACAAAATTAAATATTTTTATTTTTCGGTCTCAAAGCATCCAACTTGATTGTTGATTTGTTCATTGCTCCCATTAGCTATTTTAACTTCATGTATCTGGAAGCTGTTCCTGTTTGTGGATGCTGTCATTAGGCACACAAACACAACCTACCCTCTCGTCACAACAAAGTATTCTGCTGCGTGTTTAGTAATACTCATAGAGAAGTCTACTTTGTCTGATCTTAATACAGCCATTTCAGCTTTTTTTATGCTTACTGTTTCCATAATATATCTTCATCCTTTTAATTTCAGGCTTTTTTCGTGACTTTGTATTTAAAGTGTGTCTTGTAGATAGCAGAGGGCAATTTTTTTCTTTTAAATTAGTCTGACAATCTCTACCTCTTGATTGGAGTGTTTAGCTATTATTCATACTTAAAGTATTTGATTGAATAGCTGGATTTTGCTATTTGGTTTCTGTCTGTCTCATCTGTTTTTTACTCTTTACTCCCCCTTTCCTACGTTCTTTTGTACTATAAAATATTATTTCGTATTTTGGTCTTTTTCAGCTATATATCACTGTATTTTTCCCCACATATTTGCCCTAGAAATTATAATATGCATTCAAAATTGAGCATAATGTATTTAGAGTTAATACTGAATTACTTCATGTAAAACAGGAGAAGCTTGCAAGACCCTACAGTAAGTCCTCACCTTAACTCACTGATAGGTTCTTGGAAACTCCAAATTTAACTGAAACAAAGTATAATTTTGTCTCCTCAATGCTATAATGAAAAGATGCTGAATGAAATGACATTATTTGAATGATGTTTTGCTTAAAGTTGGAATTTCCAAGAACCTACTGACAAGGTTAAGACTTACTGTAGTTCCATGTAATGTCTTCCCATCCACTGCGCTACTTCTGTCATATGTTACACCTATATATCTTAAAAGCTCAACAATACAATGTTGGTTCTTCTGTGCTCACGCTTGTAATCCCAGAATGTTAGGAGGCTGAAGGAGGAGGATCACTAGAGGCCAGGAGTTCAAGACCAGCCTCGGCAACAGAGCAAGACCCCATCTCTACAAAAAAATAAGGATAAATAAAAAGAATCAGCTGGGCATGGTGGTGCATGCCTGTAGTCCTAGATACTTGGAAGGCTGACATGGGAGGATCCCTTGAGCCCAAGAATTCGAGGCTGCAGTTAGCTGTGATTGCACCACTGTATCCAGCCTGGGTGGCAGAGCAAGACCCTGTTGCTAATTTTTTTTAAATCATATTTTTAAATAATAAATTAAGAAAAATATAACGAAAATGCAGTTTTCGTCAGTATTTAAGGAGCTCACAATTTGGTAGAAGCTCTTAATTTATGGGGGGAGGCCACAGACAACCTTAAGAAACTGAGGAAAGTTAAAGATCTTCACACTCCTGTCCATGCCTTCCCTGCCCCTACAATGACAATGAGACATGAGTATACACTCACAAAACTATGTATTCCATTTCAGCAGGACCCTTCTGTGAAGAATATGGATCCTCCACCCAGTAATAAACAAAAATAAGACTGCAAATTCCGGCAGAGAAGTAGGGCTTTTGTGTTCATCTGCTTACATTTCTATCCTATCTATCTAAATGTAAACTCTGAATGGGGAGGATTTGGGTTGCTTTTGATCACTACTTGGCCTCTGCACTTAGAAGAGTGTCTGGCACATGGTACTCTAAGTATTTCCGGGGTGAATGGTGAATTAACAAATGCTCCACAAAAATAAATACATTATCTTAGATCCTTTTAAAGGAAATTGGAAAGTTATGCACTCTTTTTGGTTCCAAGTTTATACTTTCCCATATGATAAAAGATAAAGAGTTCACTTGTCTATGCCACTGGCACACCAGCATGACCTCAAGTTGTCAAATAAAGTGCTACTGCACAATGTTTGAGATTTTCACAAAGGAGTAAAATATAAAGTGCTTAAAACCCTATTCTATGGAAATATGAGACAAAAATAATTACATTAGATTTCACTTAATTACTGCCAAAAGCTTTGAGAGAGCATCAGTTATTATAATACTATCTTACATTTACACATTATTTTTAATTTTAAATTTTATTATCTCTCTCTCTTTTTTTTTTTCCCTAGAGATGGGCTTTCGCCATGTTGCTCAGGCTGGTCTCAAACTCCTGGCTTCAAGTGATCCTCCCATCTCGGCTTCCCAAAGTGCTGGGGTTACAGGTGTGAGCCACCATGGCTGACCTAATTTCCATTATCTCATAAACCTTTTTTACATTGGGTATTCTGAATGAGAGAGTTTTGTTGAAATCCATAGACTCTGTGAAAAGAAGGCTTTAGAAAAAGACCATATACTTGGATTTGTGTGTCAAGGGGCTGGGGGAGCTCTACCAAGGAGGTCTTGCAGGCCCTCAGAGCTGGGGAAGCCAAAGAGCAAACAGAGGGGCCACTGAAAAAGAAGGCAGCAGTGGTGCAGTCTCTGGCAGGCAAGGGGTCAGTGCAGGACGACCAGATAAAGCAAAAAGGAACAAAGAGCATATGCCTGGGAAGACAAGCTCGAGCTGGAGTTTGAGCACTTGGGCAACAGGAAGTAGGAACCCTGTCTAGGAAAGGGGACACATGGTCACGCAACCAGAGAACCCCTGGCCCACATCCAGCTGAGAGTCTAGGCCAAAGACCCAGGCTGGCTCCGCATTACAGGGAGCAGCCCCCTATATGCCAATAGCGGAAGCTGGGACCCTGTAAGTCTGAGAATGTAAGGCAAGAGGAAATGCTTTTCTCTTAGTCCACTAATAAACATGGACATCGATTACACGGTTCTTCAGGTTTTCTAGATGCTTAGCCCTTTTAGGAAGGGAATCATGAAATAATGCTCATCAGGCAAATAATTTAATTTGCTGGGTAGAAAACATGCAAAACACTCTTGATTATAGACAGTAAACTTCAACTGTCCTCTGGTCCTGTTTAGTACTAGCCTGAAACCACAACAGGCAAAGGTTAGAAACCATGACTTTGCAATGACACACAGGTGTCGACTGCTTTCTTTGGCCAACTGTGGCTGAACAAAAACCCACAAGGCAAGCTGGGCCAACCACCAGTCCCACATTCAAGAAACCGACCGTCTACTGGGACAACAGGACAAACCTAGGGGGCTGCTTTCCCAGGGGCATGATATTGCCTCTGCATGACAAGGAGCAGCCAAAGGAATAAATGTCCCCTTGCAAATGAGCCCCAGCACACAGACTTAGTGTGCCCTCAAGGCCTGTGGTAACCAGACCCACTGAGACCTCATTTATTCATTCCACAAATATTTACTCAATGCTAATATGTGCCAGCCTATGTTCTAAACACTGAAACATACTAGAGAGCAAAACAGAAAAATCCCTGCCCTGATGCATCTTACATTTTCCTATTCCTTCTTCTGCACTGAAAATGTTAGAGAAAGAATAAGGGAACTTTGTACATTCCCTAATTAATTATCCCAAGAATGTGAATGCAAATTAGAGATGCCCAAAGTTATTTCTGCCATTTGTGAAACGTTTTGAAAAGATTATTCTTTTCATGAGAGACAGAACCAGGTGCCTTTCGCAGTTAGTCTGAGACTGGTTATTCTTTAAGTGCAAAATTGATTCAGATTGAATTTTCTATAGCTTTTCTATCTCATATGAGGGAACAGAAATATTAAACTAAAAAATTTTGAGGTACCCAATTAAAATGCTGGCTATCCTTCTGATTCTTGGAAAACCAAATCGGAATAGAGACAGAAATAATTAGGCTAATCGCAGGTCATTCATTTCTCACATACTGTCTTAGAAACCTGCTCTAGGCTTTTCCTTTTGGGAAACCATGCATCAGGAGGATTAGGTCAACTATGCTAAGTAGAAAACTTCAAACAACAGTTGCTTAAATACAAGAGAAGTTTATTTTACCTTCATATTTAAAAAGCTCCAACCATCTTAACTATAGTCAAAGCAGTCAGAAGAAAAAAATAAGAAAGGACAAAAAGGACAAAAGGCGACTTTAAGGAGCCTTCTCAGAAGTCTCAGGAATATGTGTGTTTACACTTCAATGGCCAGGATGCCAGGACTTAATCCAGTGGTCAGACTGAGAGGGGAAGGATACTGAGATATGTGAGCTCAGCTGGAGGCACTGCTGGCTCAGAAATACACTGGGAGGCAACTAGAGTCTCTAGCACATGGAGAAAACCATAATCAGGTGCTTATATGTAAACAAACACCTTCTAATATCTATTTTAACATGGAGACCATCCTCCTTTAAAAGCTACAGGTACTTTCTTAAATGGATTCAACAAATGAAAAATAAAAATATGGGCTTATTTCAGTTGAAACTAATTTCTTACATTTGATGAAAAATAATAAACTAAAAGTGAATGTGAAGATCTAAAAGATTTGTGGATTTATAGATACAGCCTCAATGGTGAAAAACTCAATGTTTTCCATCTAAGACCAGGAAGAAGCAAGGATATCCATTTACCACTTTAATTTAATATTCTATTAGAGGTCTTAGCTAGTATAACAAAGAAAAATAAAAGGCACAAATTGGGAAAGAAGAAATAAAGCATATAAACACACAAAATTTATTTCCAGATGATAAAGACCATCTATGTTGAAAACTCTAAGGAATCCACAGAAAAGCTACCAGAATTAATAAACACGTTTAGAAAAGTTGGAGGACACAAAAACAAAATACAGAAATCAACCGTATTTCTTTTTTTTCTTTTCTTTTTTTTTTAGAGACAGAGTCTCACTCTGTAGCCCAGGCTGGAGTGCAGTGGCATGATCTCAGCTCACTGCAACCTCGGCCTCCCAGGTTCAAGGGATTTTCCTGCCTCAGCCTCCTGAATAGCTGGGATTACAGGTGCCCACCACCAAGCCTGGCTAATTTTTGTATTTTTTTTTTAATAGAGATGACGTTTCACCATGTTGGTCAGGCTGGTCTCGAACTCCTGACCTTGTGATCAGCCCGCCTCGGCCTCCCAAAGTGCTGGGATTACAGGCGTGAGTAACTGCGCCCGGCTAATCAACTGTATTTCTATACGCTAGTTGACAAACAAATTGGGAAAACATTTATAAAACCAATTCCAATTATAATAGCATCAAAATACCAGAATTACTTAGGAATACATCTAGGCCGGGCGCGGTGGCTCAAGCCTGTAATCCCAGCACTTTGGGAGGCCGAGACGGGCGGATCACGAGGTCAGGAGATCGAGACCATCCTGGCTAACACAGTGAAACCCCGTCTCTACTAAAAATACAAAAAAAAAAATTAGCCGGGCGAGGTGGCGGGCGCCTGTAGTCCCAGCTACTTGGGAGGCTGAGGCAGGAGAATGGCGTAAACCCGGGAGGCGGAGCTTGCAGTGAGCTGAGATCCGGCCACTGCACTCCAGTCCGGGCGACAGAGCGAGACTCCGCCTCAAAAAAAAAAAAAAAAAAGGAATACATCTAATGAAAGATGTGCAAGGCCTATACATTGAAAATTTAAAAACTGCAAAAGGGAATTAAAGAAGAGCTAAATAAATGTAGAGACTTATCACGTTCATGAGTTGGAGAATTCAGTACTGTTAAGATTGTTGTATTAGCTGTTGATTACTGAGCAACAAATTACCCAAGACTCAGTGGCTTAAAACAATAAGTATCTATTATCCATACAGTTTCTGTGGGGGCAGGAATGTGGGAGTAACTCAGCTGAGTGGTTACGGCTCAAGGTCTCTCATGAGGCTGTAGTCAGTCAAGATGTCAGCCTATCTGCACTCATCTGAAGACCTGACTAGCACTGGAGGATAACCTTCCAAGGTGGCTCAAAAACACACCTAGCAAGTTAGTGCTGACTGCTGGCAGGAGGCCACAACTGTTGGCCATGTGGACTCCTCCACAGGTCTGCTTAAGTGTCCTCATGGCATGGCAGACGGGCTCCCCAAGGGCAAGTGATCCAGGAGGGAGCAAGATCAAAGCAGCTGTGTCTTTTATGATCTGCTCTTGGGAGTCACATTCCATCATTTTTGCCACATTCTATTCATTATAAGTATCACCAAGTACAGCTCAAACTCTAGCAGAGGAAAAATAAGCTCCACCTCTTGATGTGTAAAAGAATCTGTGGAAACACTTAACGACCATTACCATGGCAATCCTTCCCAAGTTGATCTAACATTTCAATGCAATCCCAAGCAAAATCTTGACTCTTTTTCCCCTTTTTTGAAGAAATTACAGGCTGATTGTAAAGTGTATATTAAAAGTCAATGTCCTAAAATAAGCAAACCAGTTTTAAAAAAGAAAAACAAGGTGGGAGGACTTATATTGCCTGATTGTAAGACTTACCATAAAGCTGGAGTAATCAGTGCAGTGTGGTATTGGCATAAGGACAGACATATAGATAATTAAGAAAGAAAAGAGTCAAGAAATAAACCTATACTGGTCAACTGAGTTTTGGTGCCAAGGTCATGCAATGGAGAAAAGGGTCTTTTCAATAACTGGTAATGGAACAATTGAGTATCTGTGTGGAAAAGAATAAATCTTACCCTTTACCTCAAAAGAATTATACTCAAATTGGATCACAGACCTAAATGAAGTGGCAAAAACTATTAAATTCTAGAAGAAAATATAGGAGAAAATCTTTGTGACATTGGATTAGCCAAGATTTCTTAAATAGAACATAAAAAGCACAAACTATTTTAAAAATCAGTTAACAATGAATGAATCAAGATTTAAAAATTTTGCTTTTTGGCAACAGACAAGCCACAGATTGGAATACAATTTTCATAAAACATATCCAACAAAGAGCTTATATTCAGAATATACAAAGAATTACTTTAACTCAATTAAAAGATAAATAGCCTAATGAACAAAATGGATAAAAGATTTGAACAGATACTTCACAAAAGAAGATATGCAAATGACCACTAAGCACATTAAAAAAATGCTCAACATCACTAATCATTAGAGAAATGCAAATTAAAACCACAAGATACCACTACATACCCAACAGAGTGGCTAAAGCTAAAATGACTGACAATATCAAGCGTTGACAAGGGTGTAGAGCATTTGGAAGTTTCATACATTGATGGTGGAAATGCAAAATGGTAGAGCCACTTTGTAAAATAACATGGTCGTATTTCCTAATGTCAAATATACACTTATCATATGATCCAGCAATTCCGTTCCTAAAGAAGGAAAACATATGCCCACACACAAATGTGTACACAGATGTTCATAGCAGCATTATTCATAATAATTCAAACCTGGAAGCAACTCAAATGTCCATCAATTGGTGAATGGATAAACAAACTATGGTGTATGCTGCATCCATACTATAGATTAACACTTAATCTATTAATTGTTACTTAATACAATAAATGAAAAATTAATTTAAAAAATTGGTGAATCTCAGAAACATCATGTTCAAATGAAAGAAGTAAAACCAAAATACTTCATATTATACAATACTAAGTATATGAAATGCCAGCAAAGGCAAAACTATAATGACATGAAGATCGGTTGTTACCTGGGGCTGGCAGCTAGATGTGGGGAAAGACAGCATGGGGCATGAAGACACCATTCATGGTGAGGAGACTGCTTTCCATACTGATTATGGTGGTGAGTACATGACTATATATAACTACCAAAGTTCAATGTACTATACACTTAAAATTGGTGAGTTCTATTGTATGTAAATAACATCTTAATAAACAAAAAAAGGGAAAAAGAATTTTTTAATAAAAAAGAATGTGAAGATCTAGAAAGATCTAAAACAGATACATAAATCTTTTAAATTTTATAAGAGGTAGGATTTTAGCAGAACAAAAACAAGCTTTTAACAACAAAAACCTGCTGCTGCTTTGAAAATGTTCTCAGCTATCAACATAAACTAACATGAGAAGACCTTTGATAACATCCTATGCTGTTTATAAATAATAAATAAATTCAAAACAACACATGTTAATTTTACCATAGTCCCTTCCCAGAGACAGAAAGGAAGTATCAACACAGTCAGTCCCCAAAGACAAACATTGGACACTTACATTAAACACACACACACACACAGAGAAAGAGAGAGAGGGAGAAAGAGAGAGAAACCAAAAACCAAAAAACAAAACTACACAGTTTAAAGAGATAATCAAAACTGATGAAAAAATTTTAATTTCTTGATAAAAAGACAATGTGAAGACCCCATGGGAAAACGTTCTGTGCTGCAACGGACATGATAATCTACCAGTAATCTCTACAATGTAAAAGTACGGGTGTTTCTTGGCAACCTCTTCCTTATCTCCACTTCTTTTTCCTTTAATCAGTAACACTACTAAACCAGCCTAATATACTTTAAATTATCCTTTAAGTTTTCTCTAAATGTTTCTTTACTTCAGATTGAGTATGACAATGCAAGAAATACAAGACAATGAGTTTGCTGAAGGTGAGGTTTAAGCTGCATTTTTAACTAAGCATGGAGAGAGGACCAGTTAAATATCTTGATGATTTTAGAAGAGAAAGCATAGCTACAGGCCACACTCTTCATATTAGGAAGAAAATAGAGACTGCTAATAAGAAAAAATTTTCCTTGGCTATTGGTCAGCATACAGAAGGCTGCAAAAAGTTGTTGATTGTGTCTTTCAGGGCCTCTGGGGACTTTGAAAACCTCTCCATACCCAAGATTGCCCTCCAGAATCATGTCTCCATTGCTGATGAATGGGGCCTCATCCTAGTGGTGTGGCTAAGGGAAACTTTAAGAATAACTGTCTGTGCATCTCGTGGCTGGAACAGACATGGACGAGAGCCTTGAAATGTGCAGTGCAAGGTGCTGGACTCACTGGGCCTGGAGCAGAACACCTGGCCTTTGTCCTGGCTCTACCACCCATCATTCGTGCAACCTGAACCTCAGCCTCCCTATCTTTAAAATAGGCAGTCCAGGTACTCTACCACTATAGAGAACACATCAAGAACCTAGTAAGGCAGTACACGTTGCAAGCATCCTGACAATCATGTAGTATAATGTTTTACAACACAGAAATTATTTTTTGACACTACTAAGTTTTTAAACTAAAAAATTATTTTTAGAATGTGTATCAAACAGACGTTGTGATAGGCACTGAAGATTATGAAGAATAACATATAATTCCTATAAACTAAAAGGACTCTCCTACAATTAAATACCAAAAAACTAATAACTTAGTTTAAAAATGGGCTAAGAACCTAAATAGACATTTCTCCAAAGAAGACATACAAATGGCCAATAGGTACATGAAAAAATGCTCAATGTCACTAACCATCAGGGAAATGCAAATCAAAACCACAATGTGGTATCACCTCACACCTGCTGGAATGGCTATTATAAAAAAACAAAACACCAAAAGACAAGTGTTGGTGAGGATGTGGGGAAAACTGGAACCCCTGTGCACAGCTGGCAGAAATGCAAATGATACAACTATGGAAAACAGTATGGAGGTTCCTCAAAAAATTAAAAATAGAACTAACATGATCTAGCAATCTCACTATTGGGTATACATCCAAAAGAAATGAATCAGGATCTCAAAGAGGTCTCGGCACTCTCACGTCATCGCAGCATTATTTGCAATAGCCAACACGCGGAAACAACCTACGTGCCCATCGACAGACAAAGGGATGAAGAAAATGTGATCCATGCATACAACGCAATACTATTCAGCCCTTCAAAAAGAAAGACATTTTGTAATATGCGATAACGCGGATGAAACATGAGGACCTATATGCTAAGTGAAACAAGCCAGTCACAAAAAGACAAATACTGCATGATTCCACTTATACGAGATATGTAAGATAGTTAATTTCAAAGAATCAGAGAGTAAAATGGTGGTTGCTAGGGGCTAGAGGCAGAGGAAAAAGGAGAGTTAAAAATCAGCAGGCATAAAGTTTCATTTAAGCAAGATCAATAAGTGCCAGAGATTCACTGCACAACCCCATACCTATAGTCAACAATAACATACTGTAACTGAAACATTTAAGAGGGGAGCTCTCATAAATAAAGTCAGGACTGACTCAGGAAAAAGGTTGGGCCAGGACTTAAATGAGTAAGATTTCCTAGAAGAAGGGATATGTGAGTGAAAGAGGGGATATAATTGGAAGAAACTGCATGTGGTTATGCAAAGCTATCTTTTAAGAGCACAGACACAGGCCAGACGTGGTGGCTCATGCCTGTTATCCCAGCACTCTGGGCGGATCACGAGGTCAGAAGATCGAGACCATCCTGGCTAACATGGTGAAACCCCATCTCTACTAAAAACACAAAAAAATTAGCCAGGCGGGGTGACAGGTGCCTGTAGTCCCAGCTACTCGGGAGGCTGAGGCAGGAGAATGGCATGAACCCGGGAGGTGGAGCTTGCACTGAGCCAAGATCGCCCCACGGCACTCCAGTCTGGGTGACAGTGTGAGATTCCATCTCAAAAAAAAAAAAAAAAAAGAGCATAGACACTACAGTTATGCTACCTACATCTGAATCCTGTCTCCACTACTTTTCAGCTGGTGTTCTTGGGAAATTACAGTCATGTGGTGCTTAACGATAAGGACACATTCTGAGAAATGTGTTGTTATGTGATTTGGTCATCATGTGAACATTGTACAACGTACTTACACAAACCTAGACGGGATATGTATTTTTATGGATGTATGTTTTTTCATACAGAAAATCAGGTGTTCCAGCACCATGACTGAATATCAGTCATTTCCCCTACTCGATCTGTAGTGCCAACACTGACTGCCATACTCCAGGTTTCTACCTATGCTCCATTAGAATCCACAGGGCCATCACTGAATATGCACTCGGTTGTTGACCAAAACGTTGTTATGCAGTGCATGACTTAGTTAATTTCCCTGTGCCTCAGTTTCTTCATCTATAAAATGGGGAGAATAGTCCCGAGTTCTTCGGGTTTTTATAAGGACTAATTAAAATAATATTTGTAAAGTGCTTAGAAAAGAGTACTATTAGCTTTTTCTAAGTTATACTGTGGTAACAAATTATCCCAAATTTCAGTAGCTTATAACAAAGATTTATTTCTTGTTCATGCTACATGTTGGTACAACCCTGCTCCACTTGACTTCTTCATTCTGGAGTCTGAGGAGCAGCCCTTCTCTGGGCCCTGCTTTTCTCATGGTAAAGGGGAAAGAGCAATGGTGGAACCAGGCAGTGGCTCTTCAAGCTTCTGCCTAGATGAAGCATTTGTCACTTCTGCTCATATTTTAGTGGCTGGTGTAAGTCAAAGAACAAAACCTGATGTCAACAGGGCACGCAGAGGCCCTATAGGGACGGCTTCAGAACATATTTTGTTCTGAGGGGCAGAACATATTTTGACCAAATATATTTGAACAAACAAAAATACCAGAACAAAAAATCTACCACAAGTGTCTGGTACATAGTAAGTGCTGTGTGTTTGTTAAAGAAAAATACGTGTTTGCACAATGATACAGAATCCTGAAAGTGGATGTTTGGGAACAGTAAAATATTGAGTGTCGTTGCAATGTATGGTTCACAGAAGTGACAGGGGCAGGTGAAGAGGTCGCATTTTGAAAGGCTTTGAAAGGAGGCTACATTTTTGCCTACAGGTAGAACATAAGTTGCAACAATAAAGTTTTACAGCTATTTTTATAAATTTTATAAGTCAATTCTATCTGCCAGCTTTATTAAGACAATGGCATCATTTCATTTATTCTGCACTGAACATTTAGAAATCACGTGTCGACTGGTCACTACCTCCCTGTGTTAACAACGGCCTACAACACCATTTGTTATCCTGGGCCTGAGCTGCAATTGCCACAAGGAAGAATATATTAACAGAAGGCTTCTTCCAGTCGGTCCCGGCTCCCGGTCGTCAGGACAGGGAAAGGGGCATAGAGAGGGAGGGAAGAAAAAGGAGAGAAGGGAGTGCATATGGACGAGTCAACGTGAATGTGAGTGTGTGTGGGGTGTACAATGGACAAGCACTGACATCACACTTGCTATTTTAATTATAAAACACCCTCCAAATTTGGATGTTTCCTAAGGACCCGTCTTCAACTTCTACACATGGTCCTTTCTCAAGTCCCACCACCCTCATGGCTTTGGTCAGCCTTGAAATTTTTGCTTGTTTGTTTTTTGTAGGAACAGGGTTTTGCCATGCTGCCTAGGCTGGTGTTGAACTCTTGGGCTCAGGCGATCCACCTGCCTCAGTCTCTCAAAGAGCTGGGATTCCAGGCATGAGTCACTGTATCCGGTTAGCCTTGATTTTTCTTTGCAGCTTCTGTCTTCATTTTCAATGAACTACTAGAAAATAATCCAAATCTAAGTTTAACTGGGAGGCTTGTGCATCAGAGGAGTTATCTGACCTGCTACCTATACCTCTCTTTGGTCAATGGAGAAGCAATCTAAGGGAAAGAAGGTTAAGTAGGAGAAAAGGAAGCATGGAGAGAAGAGAGCTGGGCACAAGCAGAGGCAGCGCAGAGGAACCTGCACCTACCATTCCTCGCCTAGAAGCAGGCCAGGGCCTCAAAACATACTCTAAGGATGCTTATGCTTCCACAGCAGGTTATGCTGTTTCCATTTGTTCACAGTTACTTTAAGACAGTAGTGTGGGTTTTTTTGTTTGTCTTTAAAAGTACTACAGAGGGAAGAGAGAAAGGCAAATCACAGACCGCAAATGAGCTGTCCTGACTCCCTCCAGATGGCTCATTTTCCCTATCCCCGTCCTATGATCTACAAACCCTGATAAGGGTTCTGTAATCTGGCACCATCGTAAATTGTTTCCTCTTGAAGTGCTTTAAAGATCCCCACTGCTTACAGAAAATAATCCAAACTCAGACCACATTCGAAGTCCCAAATCTTACTTTTGGGTATAACAGATTTTTTTTTTTCCACATTAAGGTTGCTGGATCAGAGATAATCAAAGTCTGATATACTGTACACAAGTAACGAATGCAGGAAATGGGTACAGTGAAGGGCTGCGTTGAAGGGAGAAGTCTGAGGAATATAGCCTGTTAATTCACTCGCAAACAGCTTGAAAGAGGCTCAAGTAAAGATAAATGTGTGAACTGTAATAAAAAGAAAAATCGGCAAAAGAAGGCTCTTTCTATTTTAATCATGCCAGAATCAGATCAGTCCTGAGGCCTCGGCTTTTGAGAATTAGGGTGCATCCCTGTGGTAATGACTCAGTACTATGATTCATAAAATTGCAGAAAATGAAGAAGTTCTGGGATGTAGATGGCTCAAAAGCTCTCTGCAGAACCACAAAAAAGAATTTAAATGAAGTTCAGTAAGTAAGCAACGCTTTAAGGAAAAGTATTAATGTGTAACAAAATTAGTGGAATTAGGAATATATAAAGACTGACTTCAATTTCTGAAGGTCTCTCACCAGACATTAAGAAGAACAGTTAATACAGTCACTGAAATGTTGAAGTATTTGTTTAAACTGATATATGTCACTTGGCTGTAACAGCCAAGCTTTTCAATTACAATTTTGCAACATTTCATGAAAAGTCCTATTTTAAATACTAAATGTTTGCATTAAAAATCAGAACTGTCAAAGGAGGAAAAAGGCAACATAAAAACATTTATCAATGATACATGTGAATAATCTTACAGTAATCTTTAAGTACAAGGGAATCCCCCTCACCTTTCCTGGGCAGCAGCTGGAGTCTCTACTGGATAACAAAAGAGAACTGAGGTCTGACAGCCATCCTGGGCAAACTAACTTACTATTGCTCCTGTAAGCTAAAAACTGTCCTCCCTCAACTCAGAAAAATGATTTAGTTATTTTATGTGATATCACTGAAGATAAAAAGTGGTCAACTTACCTAGTAAAATACTGTACTGACATAATTTATCAACCTTCTATTTTAATCAGTGGAATACTTTAAAGTTATATATTCAAAGACACCTATAATTATGCAAGAATAAGGGACACCGAGGAGAGATTAAAAACTAGTCTAGGCCAGGCGCGGTGGCTCACATCTATAATCCCAGCACTTTGGGTGGCTGAGGTGGACGGATTCCCTAACGTCAAGAGTTCCAGACCAGCCTGGCCAACATGGTGAAACCTCGTCTCTACTGAAAATACAAAAAAAGTAGCCAGACGTGGTGGCATGCACCTGCAATCCCAGCTACTCGGGAGGCTGAGACACGAGAAGCGCTTGAACCAGGGAGGCAGTGGTTGCAGTGAGCCAAGATCATGTTATTGCACTCCAGCCTGGGTGACAGAGCAAGCCTGTCTTTAAAAACAAAAACAAAAACAAAACAAAAAAAAACTAGCCTAAACAAAATAAATCAACCAGTACTTAGCTAAATAAAATAAGCTCATCCAAAGTTGGCAGCTTTCCAGAAAAGCATGAGTAAAGTTTTTGGTTTCTATGACAGCAAATAACAAATTACTTATGCTTCATACAAATATCTGTTTAAAAAATACTCTTTCTCTTAAAAAACACGTTAGTTGCCAGACTGAAATAAAATCATTGCTTAACACACATGGTTAAGTGAATTATTGGTTTCAATACCAAAACGTGAAATCTCATCAACGGGTTTTGTAACATTTCCCAAAACACTGAATATCATCTATGATTATAATTATCTGTGCATTTCTTTTGCATAGTAAGAATTTTATTTTGTTTGTATTTTATTCAGCATAACATCTCCCCAAAAAGGGAAGTCACTTGATCTATGAAGGAAGAGGGGAAGTCATGTTGAGCAAGAGCCATCTGGAATAGGCAGACTGTGACTTTGTGAATCTCAGGCTTGCATCCTATATAGTCAGTGATGTGCAAATCACTCACTCACAAATCATACTGATACTCTCTTTTACAATCTTCCTTACCTAAAGTATGCCATATCACAGTAAATATTTCATAATAAAAATGAGAATTTTCTAGACAAAAAAAGAAAATGTTCCTTAGGTTCAAAATAAGCACCAACGCTTATGGTATAGAATGTAGGAAAACCGGCTATGATTCATGAAAATTAATTATTTTAAATAAACACAGTCATCTAATTATGGTAAAATAATAATAAAGAACAAGGTTAATATGAAGATTTATCAGATTTTTTTGTCACAGAAGGTTGGTAACTTTGGCTGAATCAATGACTGTAAAAGGCTCAGAAATGTTTATTATTAGCAGGGTTCTTCAAAATGCTACATCATCTTTGAATAATATTCCAAACACACTGTAATTCTATTCACGCTTCTGAAACAAGGGAATTTTTTTTTTTTGTCAAGAATTTTATTTTAAACGTCTGATTCCTTTTAAAAACTTAAAACAGGTACCCCACTACCTGTTAAACATGTGTACTGGGAAAGACTATGATCTTAACATACAATTTTAGATTTTAAAAAGCCTACAAAGAGATGAAAAATGCAACCTCCAATTCTAGTGCACTGAATGTCATACAATGAAACTTTCTGAGGAGACAGCAAGCACTAAAAGCCAGGAGTCTAAAAAAAGAATAAAGAAAGAAAATGGAATGTGTTTTAAAAAACTGAGTCACATAAGAGTTACTAAAGAAGGGGACAAATATTGAGAGTAAAAGAATTAATAGTAACTAACACAATGAAAGCATATATAATAAGGTACTTCAATATTTGAATGCTTTTGGAACATACTTAAAACAGAACTCAAAACCATTACTGCTAAGTGAAACAAATATGCCATGGAAGAAATGGTACATCCTTAGGCAGCTCTCATGATCAAAGCAATGAGCTCCTTCTTTGCTGTTCTCAGGCTGGTTAAGTCTTCCTCAGTCATGCAGCAGTAATAACTGCGTGAGCTTAGACTTGGGAAAGTCTGGCATCTGTGTCCCAGAGAATCAGTCTAATCCCAGGATGGCCCTAAGCCACCACAAGTCTCAAGAATACCAGACGGATAGCTCAGGTGTTCTGAAGAGTTCACAACAGGGTTTAGTTCTGTGGTCCTGAAGCCAAATCACGTATCTGGGCAGATGTGAAAATTTTTAGGGAGGAGAAAACAAAGTGACTTGGAGCCCCAGAATCTTGGCTGCAAGCATATCAGCCATGGGGAACGAAGGCATAGTTTTAAGCAAAGAATGAACACAGAAAAGGAATAAAGAGAGCTTAAAGGAAGAAGAGGGGTAAGCAGGTATACAGGATGACACACTGGCCCCAAATACCAGTCGTTCACCCAAGAAACAAGGATAGTGATAATTTACTTGAAATGTGTGCAGTCCTTGCAGTGAAATCTGTATTATTATGAATCCATTCTGTCATTTTTAGTCTTTTCCAAGAAAGAAATTAAAACTATGCTCTATAACCACTAGTTAAAATGTATTTTTATAAATCTGGAGGTTCAAATTTAAGTCATGGATGAAGAATAAAACTCCATTTCATGCTCTAATTTCTTTTTAAATACCTCATGGAGAATTTAGGACAAATGCTTATTATTAAAATAAAATACAATAGCATGGGCAAGATGAAAAAATTCCAGCACACATACTGAGGCTGCTTGGTTCATTCCCTTCTTCCATGATGAGTCCTTTGGGTCAGGTCCAACCCACCTGACTTTCCAGTTGGCATTTTTTCTCCCTCGTGTGATAATGTCTTTTTACAAAATGAGCAGACTATCTCTCCTTATTTTTAGTAAGTCCAACTTCTTCATTTTCAGGCTTTTTTTTCCCTATGATTTAAAAACGATAACACTGACAAGAAATCCAGCTAAAACTTTCATCAAAATCACCTTGAAAGCACAAACTGGCCTCCCTTGTCTCAATTTTCCATGTGACTGGCCTTTTTTTTTTTTTTTTTTGAGAGGGAGTCTCGCTCAGTCGCCCAGACTGGAGAGCAGTGGCGCCACCTCGGCTCACTGCAAGCTCCGCCTCCTAGGTTCACACCATTCTCCTGCCTCAGCCTCCTGAGTAGCTGGGACTACAGGCGCCCGCCACCTCGCCTGGCTACTTTTTTTTGTATTTTTAGCAGAGATGGGGTTTCATCATGTCAGCCAGGATGGTCTCCACCTCCTGACCTCGTGATCCACCCGCCTCGGCCTCCCAAAGTGCTGGGATTACAGGCGCGAGCCAACGTGCCTGGCCGTGACTGGCCCTTTTTAATCACTACAGAAGTAGCATTGAGCCAGACCTGCCATGGTTAAAAGAATGTTGAGAGCCGGGTGCAGTGGCTCATGCCTGTAATCCCAGCACTTTCGGAGGCTGAGGCGGGCAGATCACCTGAGGTCGGGAGTTGGAGACCTGCCTGACCAACATGGAGAAACCCCATCCTCATACTAAAAATGCAAAATTAGCCGGGCAGTGGTGCCGCATGCCTGTAATCCCAGCTACTCGGTCTCCTGCGGCAGAAGAATCACTTGAACCCAGGAGGCAGACGTTGTGGTGAGCTGAGACTGCACCATTGCCCTCCAGCTTGGGCAACAAGAGTGAAATTCTGTCTCAAAAAAAAAAAATGGTGAGACAGTTGAATATGACGCAAAATCTAAATAGGACAATTTTACTAATGTTTTTACAGGAGAGAGAATTGGGTATAAAAGGGTAGTCACACTTACAAGTCCACTTATGGCTACAATCCAGATGTAGGAACCAGAGGTGAAAAGCTATAAAAGAAAAAAAAAAAGGCAACTAAAAATAAAATTCAACTGCCAGTCACAGCACACTTATTTTTACATAACTACAGTCATGACCATTTATATCAAGTATTAACTATATATGCCATAATACAGAGA
Organism: Trachypithecus francoisi; assembly: GCF_009764315.1. Taxonomy (NCBI): domain Eukaryota; kingdom Metazoa; phylum Chordata; class Mammalia; order Primates; family Cercopithecidae; genus Trachypithecus; species Trachypithecus francoisi. Next base: position 15,963,940 of record NW_022681463.1, read on the forward strand.
AGCAAATGGAAAATTAGTAAATATCAACTGTTTAAAAGAAAATTATATATTAATTTTTTTTATTCAGACATCAGACTTTGTATAGCCTAAAACAAGTTGAACGTGGCCCACACCCCATGCAAAGAAAAATAAGTGAAACCAAAGTATGATGCTATTTATAAACTTCGACTGACTTAAAGTAAAATACTACATACAAATAAATTATTAGAATTAACATACAAAACAGGTAATCACCATCCCATGCTTGGCAATGATGTGATATTTATGCAAATAACTTTCTCATTTTAATTTCTTAACATTGTTACCCTAAATTTAGACGGGAAGAACCCTGCCAGCCTACTTAGGTCTATATTCAATGGTAACTTTCTCAAGTGTTGATATTCTCATTCTAGTTCACCCAAGGAAGAGCAAACTAAATCACAGTAATGAAGTTAATTAATGGCAAAAGTAATCAGAATTAGATCTCATGAAATTCTTCCCTTTGTTTTCCAAATAGTTTATATCTTAGAGTTGTGCTCAGGGTAATTAAAAAAAAAATCGTAAGGACTCTGAAAATGTTCCTGCAACAAAGAAATGATTTGTGGGTTATTGTTGGTTAATTTTTAGAACTCTAGATTGGTGGTTTACTTCTGATTGTAGAGGAAGAGGCAGGATACTCAGGCAGGACAGCCCAGGTTCATCGCTGGCATTGTGCTAGATGAAAACCTCAAAGTTCTGCACACTTACCAAGGACACACAGAAAGAAGACAGACACAAAAGGTAAGAGTTGACATATTCACACAGAGAGGCTGGCAAGCTTTGCTCTAGTGATGGGCTCACTTAGAAATGCGCACTGGCTGCAACTTTAAATCTGAACCTTTGATGTAGCATGGACATTTGTTCAGTGGAAATGACTCTGATAATAATGATGGGAACCATGTAGACAAATATTTTGCTGTAGTTTTCTTCTACAAATAGAAGGAACAATAGACTAGCTAACACTTTCCATGTGTCAGGCATTGCTCTCAAGGCACTTCAGCAAAACTGAGTGGTTAAGCAATTTGCTGCAGGTCAACAGCTAGCAGGTGGTGGGCTGGAGTGTATTCAGGACTGCCTCCACAGTCATGCTCTCCACTCTTCCATGTCTCATATGCAAGTAAAAAGAGCATATCATTTTGTCATTAAAAAAGTAATTTCCTCTGGGTTCTGAAGCCTCTCATTGCCTGTGTGGTCCCCAGTATGTCTGCCTACATCTTGCCAGTGTCTGTGTGTTTTCTCATGGCTGCGCTCCTTGAGGACAGGGGCTACATCTCACTCAGTGGGTGATACTGATTTAAGTATCGGATAGCTTGAGAGCCCATAACATCATAGTCCATTGCACAGGGCATGATGTTATGGGCTCTCAAGTCATCAGATACTTAAATGAGTCTTAAGCATTTTGGCTCTTCCGATTATGATTCAAGTCTTCATTCATTCATTCATTCATTCATTCATTCAACAATGTACCTGGTTGTAATGGGGAGAGAAAAAGGCACAGAAACACATGCAAAGGCTTGGAGGGGAGGGAGGCAGGCAGAGGATGTACACTTTAGCAATAAGGAGTTCAGTTACACTCCTTCAAGGTGGGCACAAGTGGGAGTTGACACCAGACAGGCAAGAAGAACCCTGCATGCCATTAATGCTAAGGACCTAGATTTTATCAAGGAGCCAACGAGGCATCTCCACCTCTATTTTCTGATCTCAACTTCTCCCTCTCAAAGTTACCGGAAATAATACAAAAATACTGGAAATTTTATTATTTTGAAAAACTATCCGTGGTAGTTGCATCTACCTTTCTGCTTTCGGCAGGGCTAAGAGGGATCCCTCGTGGTGAGCTGTGTAACACCGCAAAAACTGCACTAGATATTAGGTTGGTGGAAAATTGCGGTTTTCGCCTTACTTTAATGGCAAAAACCGCAATTACTTTTGCACCAACCTACTACAATGGCCCTGTGACAAAGGCCATGCTGTGTCTCTTCATCCAACTAAGACCCCCTTTCCCCGAGAGATTAAACATAATACTTATTTTGCTTTATGCCAAAAATAAAACAAAACAAGAAATACATTCACAATCTCAGAAAAATGAATGGTGGTAGCTATAGAGACATAAATTATTAATTAATAGTAACCAATTGACTTAGCTCTTATTATCTGTTCAGATTACACTAAACACTTCATGCTATCCTTCAAATACCTCTATAAGGTAGATATTATCATCCCCACTTGATAGATGGGGAAATGGGGGCTCAGAAAAGGTAAGTGACAAAGCAAATCATTACCAGACCAAGTCATTAAACCGAAACCCAATGACTTGGCTCCAAAGACTTTCCACAATGCCACACTGAACTCCTACTCCACAATTAATAAAACAGTGTTTTCATTCTCAAAGATTCTACATAGCTTTAGAGTTGGAAGAACTATACAGTCAATGTGAGGCTCAGAGGGGTTCCAAGACTCAACCCAAGTCTCATGGCTGGAGAGAGCCAAGATAGGACTAGAACTTGGGTCTCCTGAGCAAGGTCTGGAGTGTTCTTCAAATTCCACATGGCCTCCGTTATAACAGCTTTAAAAATATTAAATCTGCTATAGCAAATCCTGCTTATAAGAATCAACTGCAGAAACGGGCTATTTGGTTACACGGATATCAGGTAGGATCAGGGGGGTGTTTAACAGTACTGGGGTTGAGAGATGGAGAATAAACAGATTTCATGAGAAACGGTTGTAAAAGTGGTAAGAAAACGCCCCAGATGAGCCATTGATAATACATGACAGCAGACTGGAGAAGTGAGAGGAAATGCTAAAGGTTAAAAGGGGAGGGAGGAAGGCATTCTGAAGCGACGCTAGTATCCGGTTATATGTGCGTGGGATAAGGAATGTTATGAGTATTAATCAGTGGATCAAAAGGCCAAGTGACACATGGTGACACAGGAAGCTGTAGAATAAAACTACATCAAAAGTCGTGAGAGTAAAAGAAAAGTGACAAGTAGTACAGATAGAAAACTGAAAATCATTCTCCTACCACAGACCTGGAGCCCAGCAGGGAGCAACTGACATTCGCTGAGGATTGGCAAAGAAGCTTTTCAAATGTAAGCTGGACAGTAGTACTCTAGTAGTCTTCACAGCAAACCATTTAGCAAATGGTGACACTACCATCACAGCTACACAAACAAGGAAATAATGAAGCTGAATGCTTCTTGAAAACTCCAAAGCTCGGGTTGGTAGAGCACACTCTTCTTCAGAGCTTTATTTGCGACACTGTATTCAATAAATTAATTTTGATACTCATTTTCTACTTTCTACCTTTTGATTGTTCTCATTTGTTTCCACTTCATACTATGATTGTTAAAAAGCACTCACGTGCAATTGTACAATGAAATGAAAATATTTTCCACAGATACAAATTACAGTGAAAGCTCTTATCAGATTTCTAAAGACTATGAAAGTATTCTAGTACCTTCTATACCTTGATGTTCTTGTTCTGTAACACTTCCTTTAAACATTTGATATAGATCATGAAGCCAAGATTATGGGGGGAAAAAAAACCATTGTTTTCAAGGAGACCAAATGAGAGAAAGACCAAAAAACCCGATCTGGTTAAAGAAAAGTGAACATAAAAATGCATACTATACCTGTAGTCCCAATATATAAATCAATGTCTTGTTTGTGATGGACAACGGGCCCAGAATTTGTGCCACTTGGACTCTTGGTATGGAGCAGTAAAATGGTACAAACAGAGCAAACACAGGTGCCAGGCTATGCAAACAAATAAAAAAAAATCACTATAATAGTGAATTTTAAACACCAATGGCAGATGTATCTTTGAAGTAACACTGCTTATAATTTTATTTCAGTCTGAAAGCATGGTCTTAGATATACACATTGATTTCCAAATATGCATCATGTCCAAAATAATTTGTACAGAACACTTTATGAAAACTCTAATCATTCTATCCTTACTGACCCTCCTGAAACCACCGCAAAGAAGTGGTTCAGCACCTACTAATTGTGAGAAAAGTGGAGGCAATGTTTTTTCCCCAGGTATTACTAAAATCTAATGAGAAACTAGACAAACCAAAAGCAGCAAACATTAGAATTCTTCACAGTCAAATCCAAAAGCCTCATCTCAGGCCCTGTCTAGTGATCTGTCACCATGGCTCTGACACGGTTCACCTCTGGCCCTTCCTTCCTCCCTTTCTCTGAAACCCTGTTTCTCAGTGGTTGACCAGTGATTTCTTACACCACTCTTCTGGCTTCTCCACGGTTCCATTATAGCCTTTTCTTCTTGCTCGCTCATCTCCTCATATAATCTCAACCCTTTCTATAGCTTGGGCTAAGAAAATGAAGTGAGACCTAAAACTGCCTGCCCATTTCTGAATGTCAATTTGACACCTTCACCTTGACAGATTCAAAAGTCCTATGTGTCTTTCTACTTACAGTCTTGCTTCTCTCTGATCCATTTCTTAACATTGTTGGCAGTATTCTCTTCCTAAAACACAACACTGATCACATCACTCCCTTGCTTAAAAACCCTTCCTTCCAGCTGGGCATGAGCGGTGGCTCATGCCTGTAATCCCAGCACTTTGGGAGGCCAACGCAGGTGGATCACAAGGTCAGGAGATCGAGACCATCCTGGCTAACATGGTATAACCCCATCTCTACTAAAAATACAAAAAATTAGCCGGGCGTGGTGGTGGACACCTGCAGTCCCAGCTACTACTCGGGAGGCTGAGGCAAGAGAATGGCGTGAATCCGAGAGGCGGAGCTTGCAATGAGCCAAGATTGCACCACTGCACTCTAGCCTAGGCAATAGAGTGAGACTGTCTCAAAAACAAAAAACAAAAAAAACAAAAACAAAAACAAAAAAAAAACCTTCTTTCATAGGCTCCAGTATCCAAAGATAAAATGCTTCATAAAGATGTGATGGAAAAGCTCCCCAGTTCGCTCTCATCACTGCACATTGTTACCACTGTCCTCCTCTCTGCTTCCCCTCATCTGGCCCATCACACACAAGGCCCCCTCAAAAATCCACACAGCTGCTCCTTGAACACGCTAGCTGCTCTGACTCTCCACTGATGCAGGTTCTGCTTTCCACTTTCAGTCCTAGGAAACTCAGCTTGTGCAACACTGCTCAGCTCTTCCCACAAGACTTCTCTGACTCCTCCTGGCAGCTGGTGGCTTTCCTTGTGGCCCCCAAGCTATGTCAGTTTCACCGCTGCAATGAGTCAGTGAATCAAATGCGTGCCGAGGATGTCACGGCAGGACGCCCGGCATAGGAGCTACAACTATGTCCAAGAGAAAGAAGCGGTCCTTGACCTCAAGGAACTCATCACAGGACTGAAATCTTACATTCCTACAAGTGCTGGGCAGGTAATATGAATGAGTAGAGTGGTTTGGGCACAAACTTGCACCCGTTTTTCATTAAATACTTGGCTTAATTACTCAGTCTGTTTTATTTTCCCACTTTCGGGAAAAGGGCACCAGAAAAAAAAAGAATTATTTCATTATCACAAGAAAAATGCAAAAAATATGTTTCACTTCTACAAAGAACTACCCTTGGTGCCATTTTGTGGAAACACAAGACCCTCCTGGCCTCTTGTGCAATTTGTCATCCTTGATAGAGACCATGTTATTCTGAAAAATGCACTGTCCTCTCAATTCTACTATTAAAAACAAAATCAAACCAAAGTATAACAAACACAAAACAAATGTGATAAATGGCAGCTGCATCAACAGCTATCAACACAGACGCAGCAAGTGCTAGAACAGGGAAAACTCCAGCTGATAAGGCCTAAGCGCAGGCACTGTGCCAGGACTGGAGACACAGAGATGCCAGATACACCCGGCTGGCCATCCAGTGAGAAGGATGGCAGGGACCGGGTGGCAGACGGAGGCGCACGTCACAGCAGGCTCCTACCGCCACTTGCCCAGTCTAGAATTCCTCACATATCAGACCTTCCTTCCAAGCTAAGCACCCCAGGACAGGGAAGAAGAGGCAGTCCTGGTTCTCCTAGCACCTGGCATAATGCTTGGCACAGTTTAGGAGCTCACTACATTTAGGGCCACAAAATAATCCTTATTCTAGAACAACTGTTATGACTCACATTTGAATTAACTACACAGAGTTCTCAAAAACTTCAGATTATTAATTCTGAGAGAAAGCATCATATTTTATCTAGCTTTGCCTAATGCAGATTCTTATACATGATCCATATTCAATATTGGATTTTTTAAAAATTAACAAAGCAGTTTTTAAATACTACACAAAATAACTGCTTTTGTCCAATTATAAACCCAAGCACAATTGATTAAAACAGCTGGGCCTTCTTTTCATGGAAAAGTATGAGTTAGTCACTCTTGGGCATAAATCCTCCAATGCCTCCCCACCTACAGTCATGAAAAAGACATCCCAGGCCCTGAGTCTCCGTCCGCATCCTGATCCTGTGCTCCGCAGGACAGCACCTTCTCAGAGAAGCCCTCCCTGACTGCCCCATTTCAAACCACACCTCCCATCCTCTCAGCTTTCCCTTCTGCATTCTCTACTCTCTTCCTGACTCTCTTCCCCCACAGCACGTACAGCCTTCTCATTACTGCCAGCTATCGTCTATCTTAAAAGTAGAATGGAAGCTTCACAGAGACGGGGATTTTGCTCTGTTTTGTTTGCTGTTTTATCCCCACTGTCTAGAATTGTGCCTGGCATAGAGTAAGGTTTCAATAAATACTTGTAGAAGAAATCAGTTTTCCTTTAAAACAGTAAAACCATACAGCAGAACTTGCCTTTTGTTTTAAAAAGCCCCCTTCCTTTTTATCATTTTTAATGGGATTAAAACATATGGTTTCATATGTAGCTCAAAATATGGCCTGCTCTCTTGGTGATTATGAAACCCTACCTGGGGAGCCAATTGCACGAGAGGTCTCTTACCACAGAACATGCCCTTGGAGTTGCTTAATTCATAGAAGTTCTTCTGTTCACATTTAGTAATAAAGTACAAATAATGATGTTATAACTAAATAATCTAAAGCAGAGTTCTTGTTTGAGGTTACATTTCAATGTAAACTAAAAAAATACTGGTAGAAATTTTAATGACCACTGTTTACATTTCATATACCAAGAGAAGTTTAAAAATTCCTTAAAAAATACTAATTACTGTATGATTTTAAATGATGACTAAATACTAGGCCACATATACACATTTCAGACCAAAACTACACAGGCTGTTCTGTAGAAATTTTCTGTTGCTATTTCTATACACACAGACTTCACAAAGTACCATAATGTTATTAGTCATTGACCAGTCTTTTTCTTTTCCTTATTTTATGACAACATCTGTTCTTTATACTGTCAACAGTAATTCAGTTTGACCTTTTTTCATACTGTGAAGAACTACCTTCTGGAAGCCCTTTCTGGCTTAAGCAGATGAGGCTGTAGCACAGAAAAGAGAAAGCAGGTTATAAACATTTCATCCATCCTTTCTTTTTCTGTTTTATTTTCTTGAGACAGGGTATCTGTCTGTCACTCAAGCTGGAGTAGAGCGCAGTGGCACAATCACGGCTCACTGTAGCCTCTAATTCCTAGGCTCAAGCAATCTTCTCGCCTCAGCCTCCAGAGTAACTGGGACTACAGGTGTGAGCCACCACATCTGGCTAATTTTTAAACATTTTTTTAGAAACAGGGTCTCGCTGTGTTGCCCACACTGATCTCAGTCTCCTGGCATCAGGCAATCCTCCTGCCTCAGCCTTCTGAACTGCTGGGATTACAGGTGTGAGCTATTGCTAATTCACCCTTTAATAACACTAATACTTACAGAGCATCTACTGCTATATATTTGATTGCACTCGATAGAAAACATAAAACAACAGAGACACCTGTTCAGGTTGCAAATGTCCATTTCACTTCTTCTACAGAAAAGGTCACTGGATGTGGTGGCTCACACCTGTAATCCTAGCACTTTGGGAAGCCAACGCAGGCAGATGGCTTGAGCTCAGGAGAGTTTGAGACCAGCCTGGGCAACATAATGAGACCTTGTTTCCACAAAAGTAAATAAATAAAAATACAAAAATTAGCTGGATGTGGTGGCATGTGCATACAGCCCCAGCTACTTAGGAGGCTGAGATGGGAGAGTCACTTGAGCCCAGGAGGCAGAGGTTGCAGTAAGCCAAGATTGTGCCACTGCACTCCAGCCTGGTCAACAGAGTGAGACCCTGTCTCTCTCAAACAAACAAACAAAAAAACAAAAAACTGTAAAGATCAAGTCTATTTTTATAGTACAATCACAACTCAAGAAACCCTGGTAACTTTCAACAGCAATAAAACAAGGTTTGTGAGCTCATGAAATGATCTAATATACAGCTTCAGTGGCCTCTTACAGGATCATGACCCCCTCACCTCTTCATCTGCCTGACTACTCTGATATCAAAAAAAGGGTGCTGGGCACGGTGGCTCAAGCCTGTAATCCCAGCACTTTGGGAGGCCAAGGCAGGTGGATCATGAGGTCAAGAGATTGAGACCATCCTGGCCAACATGGTGAAACCCTGTCTCTACTAAAAATACAAAAATTAGCTGGGCATGGTGGCGCGTGCCTGTAGCCCCAGCTACTCAGCAGGCTGAGGCAGGAGAATCGCTTGAACCTGGGAGGTGGAGGCTGCAGTGAGCCGAGATCGCGCCACTGCACTCCAGCCTGGAGAGAGCGACACTCCATCTAAAAATAAAAATAAAAATAAAAACAAAGTGGGGGGACAGATCCAGTTTGTTAGAGGAATTACTTTACCTAGTTGAGTCCTTCACTATATAAAAATGTTTTACTTAATATAACTATTTCAAAATTAAAAGCTAAAAACGCACCAGAATGGTCTTTCAACAAACTGAAAAATTTATCAACAGTGTCTTCTTCAAGTACTCTGCAGTCTAAGGTTTGTTTTTTTGTTTGTTTGTTTGTTTTGAGACGGAGTCTCGCTCTGTCACCCAGGCTGGAGTACAGTGGCGCGATCTCAGCTCACTGCAAGCTCCGCCTCCCGGGTTCACGCTGTTCTCCTGCCTCAGCCTCCCAAGTAGCTGGGACTACAGGTGCCACCACGCCTGGCTAATTTTTTGTATTTTTAGTAGAGACGGGGTTTCACCGTGTTAGCCAGGATGGTCTTGATCTCCTGACCTCGTGATCCACCTGCCTCGGCCTCCCAAAGTGCTGGGATTACAGGCGTGGGCCACTGCGTCTGACCTGCAGTCTAAGTTTTAAATGAACTAGTTCTAGAATATGATGTCATGTTTATCCACCAAGTCATAAAATCTCTGTAACACCCCCTCATAGAATTTTTGTACTAGGAATTACCTTGGAGATCATTTAGTTCAATACCTTTAGTTTATACACAGAGAGGTGGTGGCCCAAAGAATTCAGCTGACTTACTTGATGCTCTTTCTTGTGTCTGACAATGTTTCTCCATACTCTCAGCACTTTAGAGGTTAGAAGAACCTAATGACATCTGTGACAGGCAAAAGCTACTCGACTATTTTTACAGAATCCTGGAGCAGAAAGGCCTCTGAGGTCACAGAGTTACAAATTCCTATCAAATGATTCAATTCTGTCTACATCACCCCTCAAAATCAACATCAAGTTTACACAAGCATCTAAATAAGAAACAGCATACTCCATTTTTTAAAATAATCACAACTTTTGGGAATGACTCTCATCTTTTGATGCGAAAGCTATCTCCAGTAACTTCTTACTGGCCCTCCCGCTAGTCTCTGGAGTTAGGAAGACTGACATAAGCAATGTAAACACTTTTCTATGAGAGTTTCCACAAGCGTAAGGATAATGACCCTCTGCCTACAAAGCATATACATCCTCAGCTTATTTAATCAGTTCTCCTAAGACCTGCTTTCCAGGCCCCTCACTGCCACAGCTGCCATCTATGTCATTCATAAAATGCAGCACCCAGAAGTGGCTGGGAATGGCCAGATCAGTCCTGACTAAGTGTAAACATCACCTCTCCTGATCTGAGTGCTGCATATCTGGTAATTTAGCCTACAAATAAACTGCATTCTGACAGATATGTTATGCTGTTGGTTTAAACTGAGTCAACTGAAACTATGAAGTGAATGGCGTAAGTCTCTTTCATCCCGTGCTGAAGAGGCTGGATTTGATCTCTAATGGGCTTCCCTTCAACTGCTTCCCTGTTATTCAAGTGCTCGTGAAGTCACTGACGCAGGCAGCCTCTCGACTGAAAACGGCGACTAATTCTGTTCACTCCACATCCTGGACTGTCATTCTCCCTCACGCCACATAAACCTGTTTCTTTCTCATAAGCTGTGGATAAGGTGGAATGTGTAAACTACTCCCTGATACCAAGTTTCCAGGTAAAAAGCACTGTCAAAGTTGACATTGTTTTCCTTAAAACATTAAAAAAACCCACACGTTTACACAGAAAATCAATATAAAATCATCAGTAACTTGGTCCTTTTTTTTGGTTAAGGTTTATTGCTTCAGTCTCTTTCAAAGAATTTTCTGATACTTAAACCTTTACAGAAAAATGTATAAAGTTCCACAGGTATCAACAATTCATAAATTCCAAGGGGTTTTTGGATAGTCGTTTTTTTTGTTTTGTTTTGTTTTTTAATAACTATAAAAAATTTCACTTCCCATTTAAAACAAAAAAAAAGTGCACACACGTACACGAGAAGAACTGCTCATTACATGCTCAGTCACAGGGTGACAGAAAAAAAAAAGTCACCACCATAAAAGGACGTCTGCATAGCCTCTCTTAAAACAACATGCCACAGTTAACTGACTTCAGTTTGGACAAGTACTGACAGCTACTACACAGAGACCCAAACGAGTCACTGATATGTAAGTACAAGATCTTTTGCTTTTTCAACAAATTTTTTTAAGAAAAATTTTAAAAGCCTAAGTTTTAAGTTAAAGGTAAAAAGGAAAAGAATCTATTTAAGAACAAGCTACCATCACTTCTAACAAAAATTATATTAATAATGTAAGTTTAGACTCTCTGCTAACTGGTAGGTCTACTTAGTTCTTACAAAGCTGAGTGAAAGCGATGGGTCCGCCAGAAATATCTTTGTCAAAAAATAGGGCTTACTTCATGTACTACTGTATAAACTCACAATGACAAAAAACAGTATCAAGCAAAACTATGCAAATAATGCCAATATTTCAGGATAACTTAGTATGAAGGAAAAGGAACAAAGTTATTTTAATATAGAATATTCCTACACTATAGGAATTATTAGAAATATAAGATTATTTCTCAGGATGGAATCTCAGTGGTAGAATTCCTAGGGCAAAGGATATATTTTCTAAAGCTTTAGATATAAAATGGTAGTTTTTGGTTTACAAAAACATTTTACCAATTTACCCTCCCACCAGCAAAGAGTACCAATCTTTGTTTTTTAAATGCTAAATACTACTAATTAGATAAGCGAAAAAAAGTCTGTTGTGTGGTTTATATTTACGTTTAGTTAGACTAAACATATCTTTTCTATGTGCCTGGGCGGGGCGGGGTGGAAATCACAATGAATTCTACGCAGTGCTTTGGCAACATTTATGTCCAGGTTGGGAATGGTGGTAACAGAAACTTGGCAAAATAGAACCTGTGAAGAGACTTCCTTTAAAGGGGGGTGAGGGTTTTGTATATGTGTATTTGTGTGTGTGCTGGGGGAGGGGGAGTAGTATTTTGTTTATTTGGTGTCACTCTGAATACAATATAGTGTAATAAGAGCAAGGGCTCTGAAATCAGGCTCAAATGTAATTTACAAGCTGTGTGGCCCCTCACGCAAGTTATCTAATACCTGACTTCAGCTGCTTTACCTGTAAAATGGGGAGTATTATTACTGCCAAGTCCTTACAACATTGCCTCTCAATATAAGTGCTAAGAAACTGTCTCTTACGATTCTTCTCCCATCCCTCTGGCCACTGACGTACCAGAGGGAGAATCCAACAGATATGTTATGGATATTTTACATAAAGACCCTGAATCTGGCTGGGCGTGATGGCTCACTCCTGTAATCCCAGCACTTTGGGAGGCTGAGGCAGGCGGATCACCTGAGGTCAGGAGTTCGAGACCAGCCTGGCCAACATGGTGAAACCCCATCTCTACTAAAAATATAAAAGTTAGCCAGGCATGGTGGCACTCACCTATAATCCCAGCTACTCGCGAGGCTGAGGCAGGAGAATCCCTTGACCTGGGAGGTGGAGGTTACAGTGAGCTGAGATTGCGCCACTGCACTCCAGCCTGGGCGACAGTGCGAGACTCTGTCTCGATAAATAAATAAAATAAATGGCCCTGAGTCTATGGATGATCACACATCTAACTGTGCTTACTGGTAGGACTCCACACTACTTATATTTTAGCATGTTTTCTCTCTGGGGGCTCGCATTGTACTTTTTGGACATAAAACCACAAAAAATATGCTACTCCACAAAATGTTCACTCACATGTTTTTGTATCATGTCAGTGATAATGGTGATGATCCCTTGTATAAATTACTTTCATCTGGCTTCCTAGAGCTAATTAGTATCATGACCAGTCACTTAATCGAATAAATATTAACTCAGGTTGCTATATGACTTTAATTCATTTATTTATTCTATAGATAGTTACTAGATATCTATCGTAGGTTGGTTCTGCAGCATTCTATGGGATAAAATGTTGGATGAGATCAAGTCATCATCCTTCAGAAGCTTAAGAGCTTCGCACCTAACAAAGCCGTTCACAGGGATGCTTTTCTCTGTGCTACGGTTAAGGCCTGCTGGAGCTGTTAGGCAGCCCTGGACGTGGCCTGTGTAGAGGACGTGTGGTGTCCTCCGGTCTGGGGGGTTGATCACCTTCCCAAGAAGTCTGGGTATCGTATAAAATGAGATAACACAGGTGAAAATCCTCTGAAAGCTGTGACAGTAACACAGATGCCTGTGGTGTTTTGGAAGCCCAAAGAGAAGAATAAAAATGTTTTGTTAAATCTCTGCAAATATCTAAAAAGTAGTTTAAAAATCAATTAACAGGATAAAAGCCTATTCTAGGTATTCACCATATTTTTTCAATTGAAATTTCAGTCTAAATTGCTTTATTATTAAAATATTGTTAAAAGAGTAAAGTCTAAATCCATTTATAAAACCTTTACTTACTTTAAAATATGCTACAAATAAACTAATAAACTCCTTCATTTGAATCAACGTCTCCTTCTCCCTGCCCCGACTCCCTTCCCCAGCTCTCCCAGTCTTTCTTGTTCAGATAGGTATGAGTTAGTGTACGTTAAGGTTTTGAGATGCCTTCCTATTTTACTTGTTTTCTACCCATAATAGCAGATCATGTCGGAAATAGGAGATAAACTGTATATTGTACTGAATGTGACTTCTGAAGCCAAACCGCCTGGGTCTGAATCCTGACACTTAACAGCTAGGTCTCTAGTCACTTAAGTGCCCAGGTGCCTCCGTTTCATCATCTGTCAATGGACTTGTGAAAGTTCTGAGAGGATTGAATGAGTAGACACACATAGAGTGCCCAGGGCAGGACCTGGAACACAGTCTCTGCTTAGTAATTTTGGTGATTGTTATTCATCAAGGGCTTACTGTAGTGTAATAAAGAATCTTTCATTAAGGATTAAGAAAGCTGCAATGTTCCTATTCTTTAATGGGTATTTATTGAATATCGATCATACATCACCTAGAGATACAAGAAATTAACACCACAGGATTCCCACTCACTGTACTTCACAGGCTCATGGGAGACAGGGAAGAAAATCAATGATACAGATACTATGACAGAGCACAGCACCCTCACAAATACAGCCACCCTGCCCTTCAGAGGATGGAGAACAGGAACACTCCTGCGATATTTAGAACTAAGCTTGGAAGGAAAGGAGCTGAGGATACAGGACAGGGGCCAGGAGACATCAGACAGAGGGAAGAGTGTTACCAGGCACAGAGTTGTGAGGGAACATGGGACATCCAAAGGTTATAAGTAATTTTGTACGGCTGGAGCCAGGGCACGATCAGGAGAAGCTGGCCAGCAACCCTCCTGAAGAGGGAACGGAGCTCAAATCATGAGGGAACTTGTGAGTCATGACACAGAGCTTGTGGTTTGCCTGGGGTTGGATGGGCCCTGTTTGAGAGCCTGGCGGGAAGCTGCTGCCATGGCTGTAGGCAGAAGGGCGGGAATGGCACACAACAGGCAGACAGACAGACACAGATGTGCAGCACAGCACAGGCTGAGGCACAGGGACTGCTCGTTGACTAGTGGCAGTAGGTGATGGAGAACACGGACTCCTGGGTGCCTTCATGAACCCTGCCTTAAGTACCCCAGTAAGATCCCTGAGCAAATGACCTGGAATTTGGTTTATCCATAAAATAACGACATCTAACGTTCCTCCCTAATTTCCATGCGATAATAGAGACAAAAACAAAATTGAAACTCCTTGAACTTGAAAGAGAAATGGTACATATGATTTCCAGAAACATTCAGGACTCAGAGGAGAAATATTAAAGACACAGAGCTTCATTATAAAGAGCCTTTTTATATTATGCAGTTAGTTTTCTCACATGTTGCATCCTACAAATCATGCCAGATAGAAACACAGAATATCTTTCTTACACTAAAATGAGTATTATAGTGGGATTCTTAGTTTCTTAGTTCTCTAAACATATGTCATCTTCATCTTCAATAACTTCCATACTTTTCAATATAAAAGCCACCAAAAGCCACACAGGTGGCTTTTACTAGTGAAAGGTGAAAGAAAATAACTGGAATACGTGAAACCCCAAATATGCAAGTGGGTGTTCAACCAAAGAATTCCTGCGCTCAAGCATCTTTCCATCATTTCCAAGGAACGCGTCTATGAAGCTGAAGTGGGTCTTCACTGCACATTCACTGCGTTCGGGACACATATAAAGCACAAAGAGGAAATGGTAGACTGCTAAACACTTTTTCTGTCTTGAAGAGGTTTTTCTGTCTTGAAGAAGTTCTCTGTGCTTGGTCCTATAAATAGCCTTTTGTAGATCTATTGGGAGCTGGTCTGACCCAGGCTATGCAATGGGGTCAGCAGGCTGGTCACAGAGCTCCTCAGTAAGGCTGCCTCTACTAAGTCCCTCGGCTAGTCACACTCCATAAGCTAGAAAGCAAGCCCCCCAGGAGGCAGGGGAGGTCCCCCAAACAGATGGACCACAGTCAACTCTATGCTGAATATTACTCTGGTATGCGTGATTTTTTGAAAGGATATAGGGAATATTGTTCTCAATCCTTCTAAAAAATGAATCATGGACCCAGACATAGCTATCAATTTAGGACTCAAAGTTAGTTGGGAAAAAGTCACCTTACATTGTACAAAGATGTATTTAACCAGGCCACAGAGGCATGTACTGACTACTATGACAGTTGGTTAGCAGTGTATTATTAATAGAATGGACAATCTGACTTTACTAATGAAGCACCAGGAGGCTCTGACTATGCTGGTCACATTTCCACAGCAGTGCAGGTTCCTCTTGCACACCAGGAATGCATGTTTCCCACAGTCCATTTTACAGGCAAATGGCCCCCATAATACGCCAGATGATGGCTGTTTAGTCAGTGAAAAAGGTATGTGTGACACTGGGCCAAATTTAGATGTCCCTGTTTGAACAAGAAGGTGTTTTCAAATAATTGACAAATACTTATAAAACCAGGTAACCAGAGGAAGAAGTAATGACTTCTTTCTTCCGTGGAGCAGGTTTATTCTCAAGGGAGCTGAAACAGTACCGGCCTGCCATCTGATAAATCTGTGCTTGTCGTTATTTCCTCAGTAGAACCATATCCTTGTAATTTCAATTAACCCTGAGCTTTCGTCTCCCCTCTCCTTTCCAAAGATTTTATTTCTCCCTGCTCCAGAAATTTTTCCTCAGTCTTAACCTTTCCTCAAAGTAGCCAAAGGACAGTGTATCAGAGAAAGAATCAGATCAAACAACACTCATCACTTAACAATACACACATATAATTAGTATCTGTGTGGCCGCATCTGGGTGGCTCCCCTGGCTGTTTTTGAAAGTGAGCTTCTGGAAGTTCCTCTTTGGTACATTCACTGTGGGCATGTTGATTCAGGTCACCTCTCTGTAAAAGCTGAGTCTAGAGCAGACTTGAACTACAGAGAAGTCACCTCCAATTGGTGATCATCTCAACACAGCTGGACCCATTCCAGTCACTGCTAATGGCTACATTTAAACAGAATTCCTAGGTAAGCCCCTTTTCATTCAAGGTGTTGATTATTATTAAAATAAATAACTATTAGAGGGCAAAGGTGACATTTCAGCAAAAACCAAAAGCTGTTATTCTAGTGCCAACTAAATCCCCGAATACGGTAAAGGTTTTGTTCTGTTTCTGCTCAAATTAAAGGCTGAGAAAACACTTTAATTACTTGAGTGAGTAAATTAGGACCACGGAAGCTACATGTCCTCTGTGAAAACTCACAGATCCCTCCAAGTGGGTATCTAGGGTAAACATTTCCAGAGTGCAAACTACATCAGCGCTTAGACAATTTTCTTAGATACTAAATAAATGAGTTTTTGGGGGCCTTTTATTTTTTTTTCCTTTTGTGGCTAGAAAGAACCTGTCAGTTCATGTCAACATGTCTGGTTATGCAAAAATGAGATGATAATATCTCAAGAAGTGTTACCAACTCTATTAGCAATGAAATACATTCTAGAGAAAAACACACACAGGCTCACTTCCCAAAGCATAAGTAAAAATACTTTGGAAGATATTTTGCTGAGGAAGAAACTTATTGTTTTACACATGTTAGGATAACAGTAAAGTTAAAAGGACTAAATACTGCATTACAGAGGAAAAACTGGGAGGGTGTCCTTGTTTACCAATACAAATAAGAGAATGGCACAGATGGCTTCCAGGGTGGCTCCCAGCAGAAGGTACAGGAGCCTTGAAGGCTGACAGAGCCCTGTTCCACAGGTGGAACCTGAAAAACGATCCAGGCTTCCTGTAGCCCAGTCATTATCCATGTCCTCCAGGGAAAGGCCTCCATCCTGACTCCTGTCCCTCAGTGTGTGCAGCATGAAGGACAGCTGAGGAGCCACGTGCACCTTTTCATTAGAATGCATTACGAGGAAGCTCTAATTCTGATATTAGTGTTCTAAAGAAAAAATATGGGCCGGGCGCGGTGGCTCAAGCCTGTAATCCCAGCACTTTGGGAGGCCGAGACGGGCGGATCACGAAGTCAGGAGATCGAGACCATCCTGGCTAATATGGTGAAACCCTGTCTCTACTAAAAAATACAAAAAACTAGCTGGGCGTGGTGGCAGGCGCCTGTAGCCCCAGCTACTCGGGAGGCTGAGGCAGGAGAATTTCAATTAACCCTGAGCTTTCATCTCCCCTCTCCTTTCCAAAGATTTTATTTCTCCCTGCTCCAGAAATTTTTCCTCAGTCTTAACCTTTCCTCAAAGTAGCCAAAGGACAGTGTATCAGAGAAAGAATCAGATCAAACAACACTCATCACTTAACAATACAACATATAATTACTATCTCTGTGGCGTGAACCCAGGAAGCGGAGCTTGCAGTGAGCTGAGATCACATCACTGCACTCCAGCCTGGGCGACAGAGCGAGACTCTGTCTCAAAAAAAAAGAAAAAAGAAAAAATATTTACAACAAATATTTATTTGGGCTTTTCCCTAGGCAATACAATGATACATGATAATACTTTCTAGTGTACCTCAGTGTATATATCTTAAATAACATGTCAGAAGCTGCTGCCTAATAATTAAAATGTAAAATACTTAAAATATACTTAAGAATAAATTTTCTACCTGAAAATGATTAAAAGATTAACTATACTATCCAAATATTGACACTGGTGCACTGTAATGCACAAAGTGAGCAGAATACTGCTATGTATGAGGAGGAACCCAGCACACACTGCTGTGTGTGTGAAAGAACCCTGAGGAACACCTCACTCAGATAACAGTACATGCTCAACGCTGTATATTCACCCTTCAGTTCCAGACCCTCTGATACAAAAAGGTACCATTTCTGCATTCCCAGCATCTAGCACATGGAGGCACTAACAGCCATTTTTCTGCTGAATAAAAGAATGGACTTAATTCAAGTTTCAGAAAGGAATCCTTAAGAAGATTAAAGGAAGATATGAAGTAATATCTCTGAGGGAAGACTGTAATAAATTGGGACTGGTTAATATAAGAATGGGATAGTAACAGTCACCCATATGAAAGGATTTTCCTCTCAATTTGGGATCATAAAATTGGCTAAAACTACTGCATTAATAACACAGGATAAATATAAGCAAGAACCAAAGTGACATATTAGGGCTACCTAGTGGAATCATCCTTCAAGAGGTTACTAAACATCCAAAATCCAAAGCATGCATTTACCTTTACCTAAGATCATTTCCAAGCCATCCCACTTACACGTCCACATTCTGCAAATGCCTTTCTTTGGCCACCTCCAGCGCACAATGATGGTCAGTTAAGGACCCTCAACAGGCTACCCCTTGGGGCTCAATGATGTGTGGCCACAAGTGGCTTCCCATTTGGGAAGGCACCTCTCGTTGAAGTGGGCATCCCCTGCCCTTAGAAGGAGTTGTCCCTTTGCTCTGGAGCAGCTGGGCCATGTTGCGTATGTGCCATGATTATAGGTGAGGATGGCCCTTACAGCCTAGACCACTTTGAAACCACAAGCCTTCAGTTCTTTAAGGGCAGCATGAAACAGCTGCCTATGCAAAGAACTGAACACAGGAAGAAACCTGAAGCCAGGTCATCACAGAGAAGGATCCAGCATGGCTTTTAACCCCAGTGTGGCCTTTAAGAACCACTCCGATTTTTTTCCTGTGCAAAATATAAAATTGGTATTTATTGTCAGTTTCATCACCTGGTAAGTAGGTAGGGGTAGCAATGCTCAAGCTTACAGGACTGCTGTGAGGTTTCTACATGATGACACAATGCAAAGGTACAGAACTAGTAAGTTAATGCAGAAATCTGAAAAAGGAACTCTGAAGGGCAAGCTTGGAAAAGCATGTCGGCTAACAAGGTTTTTACAAGAAGAAGTGAATTAAAATTTTCTTCCATTAAAATTTTTTTTTACCTATTTATTCATTCCAGTCACTGAACAGAAATGAACATTTTGAATAGATACGTTCAGCATTAAAAATCTAGAATATATGAGTAAAGCCCCAAAATTACTCATACAAAATTATGTTTTGGCATACAGACATCTTTCTGTGTGTGTTCGCGCGCGCGTGTGTGTGTGTGTTCGTGTGTGTGTATATTTGCTTCCCCATCCCCCAAAAAAGTGGCATGTTGTATAATCTGCTTTCCTCACTTAACGTAATTTCCAGTCAAGAAACAGGCATTTTCATGTCGCCATTTTCAGAGCTGCACTGTATTCACTACATGGCTGTATTCCTGTATTCCACTGTATGGCTATGCCATAAAATATTTAATCCCCTAATGAAAGATATTTGAACTGTTTGCAAACTATGTTAAACATTCTTGAACTTTGTTCTGAAACTCCTGCAATCTCTGGCTCTCCCAGATGCTGCATCTTATTTGGTGATGCAGTCAGACACACATTTGTATACAAACTGGCAAGCAATGGCACCTTCTCCTCTGAGTCTTACATGAGTGTTACTTTCCTAATTTCTACAATAATAATTATTCATATGGAAGATTTGCAGACTCTACAGTGAAGTATTTTTTTCCCGTCATGTATTTTAAAGGCAATTCCCATGAATCTGCTTATAAATACTCAAAAATATACATTCAGATTTTTGGGGAAAAAACACTTTCACAGAACTCAGAAAAACATTAATAAAAGTTACTGTTGCCTATTCCAAAGCTGCAACCACTGCCTGTAATTTTCACCTCTCCTTTGTGTCTAGTCTTAGTTTCTGAAAAGCTGCTTCTCACACTAAGCTTTTCCCAAGTAAATGGAAAAATCTTTTTATACTTTTATTCCACAATGCAATCCCTATGATTTTCTATTTAAGAACCACTCCATTTTTTTCCTGCACAAAATATAAAACTGATATTTATTGTCTTTCCTATCTCATTAATTTCCACAATTATCTCTACTGTTTTCTTCTACTTGCTTTGGACAGTTATTTTCTAGCTTCTTGAACTGTACATTTAACATATCTATTTTAAATCTTTTCTTTTTTAAATAAAGGCATTCAAGGCTTTATATCTATCTCAGATTGCCTTATCTGCATCCCACAGTTTTCACAGGTAGTATTTTCATCATTTAGTTCTAACCATTTGAAAATTTCCACTGTGATTTCTTCTTTAACCCATGAGTTCCTTAGAAGTATATTTTTTCATTTCCAAACTTTCCTTTTATCTTTTTATCATTGGTTTATAATTTAGCTGCACTGTAGTCAAGCAATGTGATCAGAAAATAATTATTTTCTGAAAGCTTTGAGTCTTCTGGTGACCTAGCACACGGTCAAATTTGAAGATACGCTCATGTGTCTTCAGTACAAGTTCTGCTAGCTTTTAAATCATGTTGAGTAAATCTCCTAAGTCTTTAATCTTTTTATCTAGCACATTATAACACAAATGTGTTAAGATCTCCCATTATGGTTGTGAATTTGCCAATTTCTCCTTCAAATTCTGTCAAATTTTGCTGTTACATGCAAATTTCATGATTATTTTTATATTCTTTGTAGACTGTTCTTTTTAACCTCTGTATTCCTATTAATATTGAATTTGCCTTGAATTCTATGTTTTCTTTGTTAATACTGCCATTCTATCTTTTTATTGGTTGGGATTTGCTTGGTACATATTTTCCCTTGCCTTTCCTTTCAACCTTTCTGAATCACTTCGAGCTGTATCTCTTCTAAGCAGCATACAACTGGATTTTTTTTTTAAATCTAAACTGATAGTCTCTGTCCTGTAATAGGCAAGCTCAATCCATTTAAGTTTGTTGTGACACATCCCTACCCTCTTGTGTTTTCTACTTACTATCCTCATTCTTTGCTGTTTCCCCATTGTCTCTTTTCTGGATAATAAAATGTTTTACTTCCATTTTTGCTCTCTTTTGCTTTAGGTTTTATTTCCATTTAGGTTATAATGATTAACCTATCAACACTGTACAGAATGCATACCTCTAACATAACATGACCACAATACCCTGATAACCCTCAGTGTCTATGACCATCAGTTTTAAGGTTGTTAGAATGAAGTTAGCTGATATCCAATTCATTTAATACAGCAGGGAGAGCAGCAGATTTGCAGACAGTGCTGTTGATCAGGGCAGAGATAGTCTTTAAGGAAATACTGTATATTTCCTTAAATATACAGTAGCAACATCACTAGATGAAAGTGCCTCTCAATTTTGGTGACTTCTAGGTGAGATTTACATACACACAGTTCTATCAGAGGAATTATTTTTCTTCTAAAAATAATCACACAGGATTTATTGCTCTGCTCTTCCTGCTTTAATCAAAGTTTACCCTCATCTACAGAACCTTATTGTAGGAGTTTTCCATTTTTCAGTTTAGGACTTAAAATTTCTGTCTTAACATGATTTATAACAAGAAAAGAATTGGAAAGAATCCAAAAGTTCATCAAGGGAGTAGCTAAGCAAATTATGCATTGACACATTGGAAAACTGTAGAATACCTATCAAATGTTTATACAAAAGCTACACATATGACAAATATATACATTGCACTGATATGAAGATGTTTAGTGAATAAAGCAAGAAAGAATATATAATGTGTGATGCTTGCTACTACGTGCAAAGGTAGAAGTGTAGATTGCACAGATCCATGGAGTACTTGCAGATTGGTAGTTTTAAAATTTAATAATTTCTCCTTGAAGTAACTTAAGTCTTTTTCTCTCTCATTTTATCTTTCTTCTTTTTTTGTCATTTTAGTCATGGTTGTTGTGGTTGTCTTCTTCTTCTTTTTAAAAAGAAAATCTAACTTTCAGTTCCTAACATGGACTAAGCTTATTTCTCAGACTTTTAGGTTAACACAAATCAGATCACTGTGGTAAGTTCGTATTTCACTACATAAATGTGGTGACTGATTTCATTTCCTGGCAGTGATATGCATTTGGTTAAAAAAAAAAAAAATCCAACTGAAATTAAATTTAAAACCAAAGGTTAATGCCTGTCTGAAATGTAGGGTGCTTTACTTAACCAGACAATGATTCAAACAAGGGAAGGGGAATTTCTGCCTAAAAAGTTACTGCATTCCCTTCTGTCACAAAAACGCGTTTGCCCTATTTAATTGGTTCTGTTTCCTTTGCCAGAGCTTTGCCAAAGTCAGCAAATTGTGAGAGTAAAAACATAAATTTTATTCTGTTCTTCCTGTTATCATATATTTAACCATATTATAATTACAAACTGTTAAAAATTGCATGTCATGAAATGTTAAAACTTAGATATATAAAAGACAATTTGGACTGCTTTGATAGATTATTGAAATCTTTTTTAAACTAATGATTAATCAAATTGAATACGTATGCTTTTACTTAAATGACACTTCTTGGTTTTTTTCTAGACACCTTGACCACCACCAGTGGATATACAAATGGCTAACAATTTTACTACGCCCTCTGCACCTCCTCAGGGAAATGACTGTGACCTCTATGCACATCACAGCACAGCCAGGATAGTAATGCCTCTGCATTACAGCCTCGTCTTTATCATTGGGCTCGTGGGAAACTTACTAGCCTTGGTCGTCATTGTTCAAAACAGGAAAAAAATCAACTCTACCACCCTCTATTCAACTAATTTGGTGATTTCTGATATACTTTTTACCACTGCTCTGCCTACACGAATAGCCTACTATGCAATGGGCTTTGACTGGAGAATTGGAGATGCCTTGTGCAGGATAACTGCGCTAGTGTTTTACATCAACACATATGCGGGTGTGAACTTTATGACCTGCCTGAGTATTGACCGCTTCATTGCTGTGGTGCACCCTCTACGCTACAACAAGATAAAAAGGATTGAACATGCAAAAGGCGTGTGCATATTTGTCTGGATTCTAGTATTTGCTCAGACACTCCCACTCCTCATCAACCCTATGTCAAAGCAGGAGGCTGAAAGGATTACATGCATGGAGTATCCAAACTTTGAAGAAACTGAATCTCTTCCCTGGATTCTGCTTGGGGCATGTTTCATAGGATATGTACTTCCACTTATAATCATTCTCATCTGCTATTCTCAGATCTGCTGCAAACTCTTTAGAACTGCCAAACAAAACCCACTCACTGAGAAATCTGGTGTAAACAAAAAGGCTCTCAACACAATTATTCTTATTATCGTTGTGTTTGTTCTCTGTTTCACACCTTACCATGTTGCAATTATTCAACATATGATTAAGAAGCTTCGTTTCTCTAATTTCCTGGAATGTAGCCAAAGACATTCGTTCCAGATTTCTCTGCACTTTACAGTATGCCTGATGAACTTCAATTGCTGCATGGACCCTTTTATCTACTTCTTTGCATGTAAAGGGTACAAGAGAAAGGTTATGAGGATGCTGAAACGGCAAGTCAGTGTATCGATTTCTAGTGCTGTGAAGTCAGCCCCTGAAGAAAACTCACGTGAAATGACAGAAACGCAGATGATGATACATTCCAAGTCTTCAAATGGAAAGTGAAATGGATTGTATTTTGGTTTATAGTGAAGTAAACTGTAGGACAAACTTTGCAGGACTTTTCTTATAAAGCAAAATAATTGTTCAGCTTCCAATGAGGATTCTTTTACATTTCTTTCACTGGGCACTTTCCCATCTCCAACTCGGAAGTAACCCCAAGAGAACAACATAAAGCAAACAACATAAAGCACAAAAAAATGAAAATAAATATTTCATTTTTATTTGTAAACGAATACACCAAAAGAAGGCACTCTTAATAACTCCCAATGTAAAAAGTTTTGTTTTAATAAAAAATTTAATTATTAATATTTCTTGCCAACAAATGGCAAAAAAGGACTGAATAGATTATATATTGCCAGATGTTAATACTGTAACATACTTTTTAAATAACATATTTCTTAAATCCAAATTTCTCTCAATGTTAGATTTAATTCCCTCAATAACATCAGTGTTTTGTTTTGTTTTGTTCTGAGTCATAAAACTTTGTTAAAGAACTCTTTTGGAATAAAAAGCAGGATGCTGCAAAGTTATAGTCTGTCCCTCAATGCTCACTGTCAACTACCAGTGGGAGTGTCAGGGAAAAGATAATTGGCAATAGATAGACTCTGAATTGCAACATTATAAATAATGACGATGACTGAGGCAATGAAAGCACTGAGCTTTTCCTGGAGCTGCCAGCATAGTTTTTAAGGGCCTCTGCTTAGCAATATGAAAAAGACTTTATGTGGAGGTGCCCACTGGGAGGAGGGTCTACTTGCAAAATTCATCTTGGGAATAAAAGACATGCATATATGATTGGTTTTCTTGGGATCGCTAGGGGATCATTTCTCTTTTCTTCCCCCAAGCTGTTAGTACCCTACATTTGTATTTCAGTGGTTTGAGTTATCACGTAGGAGAAGAGTGGTACATGATAAGCAGTGGAAAATATAGTTGCTGCTTGCTTAAATATGATAGAGAGTAAAATGCAAACTTACAAAATTAAGCATCTTAGGATTCTTTACAATATTATATACTTGCTGAAATAAGTACCTTAGTAGGAGTACCGGGACCTTTCCAAGTAGTCAACTGGTCTGCCAGTTCAAATTTGTTTTATCCCCAAAACTACCCCAATACAGTATTCTCTGTTGTCAATGACACCAATTTTTGTAATGGTAGATAAAGAAAATGTTAATTCTGAGTAGTACTTTAAAAATTTTTTTCAGAAAGGGGGTCTCACTCTGTTACACTTTAAATTTTTATTGGACTTTATATCCTGAAAACATTTTATTTAATGTTCTTGTCTTACTCATTTTCAACTTTTTCTCTGTAAGAAAATTAATCTTAATTAATCTTAATGGTTGACTCAACATCATTTACTAATATATTCAGATTTGCATTACATTTATTTCACAAACAGCCACCTGACTTTAAAGCCATTGTCAAAAATAGGCATTGGTCTTTGTAACATCTTATGTAGACAGGTGAGACAACATGGATGAAAGCCCAAATCTTAGTGCCTTTCCTTCACTCCACCTCTAAACTTTCCCAAGTGAAGGAAAAGAAAGGGCAAAACAACAAATTGCATGTAAGTTGGCACTTAGGTAGTCATCTGAGTTGGATCTCTAAAGAGGAACCACTGTGAAGACGACTAAAGGAAAACCAAAAAGAAAGCTTCCTCCATTTCAGAGCTTCTCTGTGGTGCCCTGGTTCTGTGACTACACTGGAGTAGAGACACTTTCTGGGATGTATGAGCCAACACGCTCTCTTAGGGTAGGCAAGAGTCCTCTCTGGGCTAATGGAGTCAATTCTTAGGATCCTGCAAACAAGAGAGTAAATACCTATGACATTTGACAACAGAATAACATTCTTTTATCTGTTCAGTTTTCTGCCTCTTCCTCCCTCCACTATACCATAAATCCATATAAATGATTTTATCTAGTCATCAGCAACCATACTGCCAAAAAGGTAAACTCTAATCCTATCTCCAATTAATGTTTTCTTATAAGTCTGTAGTCCAATCAAACTCAGCTAATCACTCCCCTTAAAGGCTGCCCATTCTACTCAACAAGCCACTGTTCATACATGGCTGTGGGCATCCTCTCACTGTCTTGTTATTAGTTAGCTTTACATTTATTTCTGGGGCATTCCCCTAACCAGGAGGTCAACTTGGAGAACAGGGCAGGGCTGTATAACTGTTATATTCTGTTATAGAACATGACTTTATTATATAACATATTGTTTGAAAACCACAGCCCTGTAAATATTTTCTACATGAATTGTGTGATATATTATTAACAATTTTAAATAATAATTGTGAGCTAGAAAAACTAATCTGGGAAAATGGATAGTTATTATGGCAGTTGACCACATTAAAAAAAAAACTCTCAAAGCTATTTAGTTTGGATCAGTGTAAATAAATGCACTGACTACTCAGCGAGAGGATAGTATATATAGAACAGTGTCAGATACTAGAAATGGCATCATGTATATGTGAAGAGCTCAATAATTTATAAAACAGTCCATACATTATATAATGTCTTCCTTTCTACAATCCTGTGAAACAGGTTGAGCAAACAGTGTCACCCAGACTTTATAAAGAAACCTAACTTCAGAAGAGGCAACCTGATAAATTAAAGGCAGCATTAGGAATGTAACCCCAGCCAGGCGTGGTGGCTCACGCCTGTAATCCCAGCATTTTGGGAGGCCGACGCAGGTGGATCACAAGGTCAGGAGATCAAGACCATCCTGGCTAACACGGTGAAACCCCGTCTCTACTAAAAATACCAAAAAAAAAAAAAAATTAGCTGGGTGTGGTGGGGGGCACCTGTAGCCCCAGCTACTCAGGAGGCTGAGGCAGGAGAATGGCGTGAACCCAGGTGGCAGAGCATGCAGTGAGCAGAGATCACACCACTGCACTCCAGCCTGGGCGACAGCGCAAGACACTGTCTCAAAAAAAAAAAAAAGGAATGTAACCCCAATTCCATATCCTAGCCATAAAGAAGACAACTCAATCATGTGGCCCCTGAAAAGGTGTTAGAAGCCTCAATTGCTTTTGCTTTTTTACATGCTAGCAAACTGCATAATCCTTAAATAAGACAAATAACCCAACAATAGTATAGATTATAAACTTGACTAAGATGTGGGCTCGGTGAGGGCAAGTGCCTCTTCTCCTATATACACAGCACTGCCATAGAACCTGGTACACTGAAGGTCCTCAAATATCCATTTAATTGACAACGTATGTTTTGTACTATTACTAACAAAATTCTAAAGCCCTACTGAAATATCTGTGAAGTTCTTAATTCTCAATGAAAAGAAATAACCCAAATGTTCAATTACACATGAAGAGCACGTGTGTAACTGAAGGCAGTTACACAATATAGAGTATATGCCCTTGAAGAGCCTGTAATTTAAATTAGATACATTAAAGGAGAGCGCTAATTAGCCGGCAAGGGAATTTAAAACGAAATACAGAAATAATTTTATATTTCAAGAGGCAAGGGCAGTCAGTGGCTCCTACCAATGAGTACAAGGTGGCATGCGATTTTAGAAGGGGAAGCACTGATCTTAAATTAGCCCTTAAAATGGTCTATTTTAGTTACTTTTCAGCCCATTGTAATTTCTTATTCTCTTCATAGCTAAAAGATATTCACTCAGTGACTATTTGGGTGAAGAATGAGAAAATGAAAAGCATGTGGATTACAAGTGACCTGGTGACAAGGCCATTATTTTGAATCCAGGGAGGACTACATGAGTACGCATCAGAACTGCTGCAAATGGAAGGTTTTCATTAAACTCAGAAAAGTGGGTTGCTTAAAAGACAGCCCCCAAATTTCTATTCAATTAAGACCTTGCTGATCACTGACTACATGCCACTTTCCAAGTCCTCTACAGGCATCATCTTATTTAATCTTCACTACCTTAAGACATCGTATGACTATCATCCCCATCTTGCTGATGAGGAAACTACAGCAACAAGGTCACATGGTGTGGCAGAGCCGGTTTAATCCCACACTCTGGCCCCAGAACCTGTGGCCTGACTTGGAGCATTCATGCCACCACTTACTGAAACTTGCTTAGTAAGAGGTTCCACGCTGTAGCCTGAGCTCCATTCCTCCCTTTCCTATTTCCCCCAGGGTCTTGGATATCTCCCCATCACCACATCTGAATTCAGTTCACCCTTCCCCTCAAGCCCCTGAATTTCTCTTCAAACTCTACCTGCAGTCTCTGTCACCCACACCTGATACTTTTCTCTCAAGCATGGGATTCAGGTGGTGAACAAATCCCTACCTCGGTGCTCTCCTCTTAAATGCACTCTTGCCTATCTTTTCTTTTTCTCTATTTTTTTTTTTTTTTTTTGGTGAGACAGTGTCTTGCTGTCACCCAGGCTAGAGTGCAGTGGTGCAATCTTGGCTCACTGCAACCTCCACCTCCTGGGTTCAAAACTATTCACCTGCCTCAGCCTCCCGAGTAGCTGGTATTACAGGTGCCCACCACCGCACCCAGCTAATTTTTGTATTTTTAGTGGAGATGAGTTTCACCGTGCTGGCCAGGCTGGTCTCGAACTCCTGACCTCAAGTGATATACCCACCTCGGCCTCCCAAAGTGCTGGGATTACAAGTGTAAGCCACCACGCCCGGCCTTGCCTATCTTTTTCTTTGCCCACTGTCATCATCCTAGTCCAAACACTGGCCATGGCACATCTAATTACAATCTCTTCCCCCCAGGCCTCTTGATGAGAGTCAGAAACTTTAGCCTTTCTTTAGGATGCTGTACCAGAAGCCAGCAGATTAAATGACTAATAACAATAATAAATACTTGCTAACAATTCTATAGCATAGTGCTTTAAGCACTTTACATATATAAAGTGCTCATTCAAATCTCACAAGAATGCTGTGAGGCTTGTTCTATTACCAGTCGCACTTTCCAGATGATGAAACTACGCTACAGAGGCTGAGTAACTTGCCCAAGGTCACAGTCAGCAAGCGGGGCAGCCAGGCTCTACACTCTGGGGTCTGGCTCCAGGGTCTGCACTCTTCATCATCGTATTTTCTCTCTTAAACGTATATGTTCCAGGTTCTCAGAAAGCCTGGAAAGAGACACACACTGCTCACCAAATATCCTCAAGTTCCTTGAGGGTGAGGAGGAAGAGCATGTGACTACCTCTGACTAATGGGCTGGGGGCAAAAGAGGCATGTGTCACTTTTAGCCTAAGGTGTGAGGGAGCGGCATTATCCTCTGCCACAGCATCCGGCAATGTTCTAGATGGTGACACCTTTGTCAGCCTGGATCCCTGAATGAATAAGTGAGAACTCCCACCCCATGACCCACCCAACTGTATTAGGCAAGTGGTGCAAACAAGAAACCCACTATGGATTAAGCCACTGTGATTTCAGGGTTATTTCGTGGCTGCAACATAAGCTAACCGGTTCTGATTAATACAGTGTTTAACCTACTTGGAATGAGAAAAAAAAAAGACCAATATACAGAGTGCAAGAAAAGAAAAATGCAGACACTATCCAGTTCTTCTGGCAAATAATCTCCCTAAATTCCACTTTCATTGTGTCATTTCATGCTCAGGGATTGAGAATAGTTCCCCATGATCTACCACATCAAGTCCAAGTTCCTCTTCCACACTTTCAACTCCCTCCAACCTAATTTCTCTCCATTGCCCAATATGAGCCTTTCAAGTTCATCTGGTTGGTTTTGTCTCTGTCCTGTGGATAAAATGTTTGGTTCTCACTGGTGGGATTCTTCTGCTTCCTCCCCTTCTTGTTTACACTTACATCCAAATCACACCGCCTCCCTTAATCCTTCTTTGACTACTCAAAGCCATCCATCTTCCTTTCCTCAACTTATTTGGCTTTTACAGTATATGCCACATAGCTTTAATTTAGATTTTACAACAAAGGAAGAAAAAACACACTGGCCTGGAGATTAGTGGCCTGGTTCTGTCTGACTCCAACCCAGCTCCATCCCACTTTGTCCAGTCTTTGAGCCTTTCTAGACTTCCAACTATTTTGTCAGTGAAGTAAGTGTTAGATAATAGGCAAGCTCTTTGCCAGCCACCATACAGTCTATGGTCTATTACTTCATGTGCAATATTCTTGCATCCCTAAAATGAAACATAAACTCCACTGGGGAAGAGACACTAGTTTTTCCTTCTTTCTATTCTGGATAGCACTGGGCATGACACCCTGAACATAGACAGTGCTCCAAAAAATATGTTGACTATAGGTCATCAAATATTAGCTGAGGAGACTATATGACTTGTAGTTTTAAAGTATGGTGAACAAGAGGTTGATATTATTGCATGTCATAATTTGTTAGGCAGCAACAGATAACTAATGCATGCTTGGTACTAAAATGTTAATCATGGAAAACACGTTAAATTAGAAACTAGAATGACATTTAAATCAGTCAGGATTTATTTTCCAAAAAGAAACTTTTCTGTTGAGAGTATAAGAGGAGCACCACTAGCTTTTCTGTTTCCTTCCACATGTAAAAAAAGCAGCATATGACTGCTATCCTACTTTATCTCTGATAATGCATACCCCAACTGAGAGAAATCCTGGCAATACTGTAGTTGTTAGAAAGAAGAAGCTGTTTAAGAGGGCAATACAATATATTATTTCCTTTTTGTTTCAAGAGTTCATCTTCCTCAAACATTATAAAGCTGTTCTCAAAGCTGTTCTCTATCTGCATGCTAACTGTGTTGTTTCTCGTAGTTAGTAATGCTCTTAGATATCCTGTCCACTCAACTGAAAACCATTCCAGAGCAGGGGCCACGTTACTTTCTGCCCCACATGGCACCTACCACAACTGATCCAAAACAAGAACTCAAGTGCTTTTCTGATTGGCTTTTATCCGTTTTCTCAGAGTGCTAAAACATTTATTTCTGGTTTCTGTGTAAGAATGACTTTTCCCAGGCAGATATGGAGAAGAAAAAAGTGTGTCAGAATGAAACTACACAGAGGCTACAAAAGGTTTGAGACCTAACCTAAAAGAAGTAACATTTTGATATGTTCTTATTGCTTGAGGGCAGCAGTTTCACAATTTTCCCATCAAGTCCTGACATGAAATATCAGATTTTTGGCAGGGGCTACGTAGTAAAAGTATATAAGGTTACTGCCTATATTAGCCTATAAAAATAAATGCAAACGTTATGTTTTAGCATATCATGTATTATATGTTCAAGAGAGTAATGAAAGTATACACAAGTGCCATTTCATGTATTATTGCTTATTATTTTCCCCAGTAAGGGAGCCAGGGCAAGGAGAAGGTCCAAAAGTTGAACATTATTGGTTTGTTAAAAGAACAGCAGCTAAGGCTGTGCATGGTGGCTCATGCCTATAATCCCAGCACTTTGGGAGGCTGAGACAGGAGGCTCACTTGAGCCCAGGAGTTGGAGATCAGCTGGGGC
Source organism: Trachypithecus francoisi (assembly GCF_009764315.1). Classification (NCBI taxonomy): domain Eukaryota; kingdom Metazoa; phylum Chordata; class Mammalia; order Primates; family Cercopithecidae; genus Trachypithecus; species Trachypithecus francoisi. Next base: position 15,994,960 of record NW_022681463.1, read on the forward strand.
AACATGGTGAAACCTCGTCTCTACCAAAAAAAAAAAAAAAAAGAAATATTTTTCCTTACTCTTGTTACATCATGGGATGGAGGCAGAAATTCAGGACGGATTCAGAAAGAACTGAGGCTGGGGTGGGAGAATCACCTGAGCTCAGGAAGTCAAGGCTGCAGTTAGCTATGATCGTGCCACTGCACTTCAGCCTGGGTGACAGTGAGACCCTGTCTCAAAATTTAAAAAAACAAAAAACAAAAAACACAGCACTTAAGAGGAAGACGTTACCAAAGCAGACCCACAGGCCTGACACCCATGTGACAAGAAATCAAGACAGTCCTGGTTTTCAATCCCAACAATCTCTCATGGGCTCTGCCTGAAACCTGGTACCTGCCTGTGCCTGCACCCGACACTCAGGCCTCTGGAGAGGCCCGTAGAGATACTGGCAAATCTGAGGCAGGGGCAGGGTTGAGGAATACTGTAGGCCACCACCATGGAGAATTAGGAACCACATGGTAAAATGAGAAATGGAAACCAGTGTTCCATTAGGGATCCAGTTGTCAAATTATTTGAAGTTTGTGTGTTGAAAAAAATGATTAAAAGGTGATGGGTACATGGTAGTCATTATACCATTCTCTCTGTATCTATGTATATTTGAAAATTTCTGTAACACATTTCTCAAAATGGCAAGACTGTTCTCTAACACACACCCTTACTCTTGTTACATCAGAGGGTAGAGGCGATATTCAGGGACGGATTCAGAAAGAATTGACAGAGACATAGTTACCAGTCTCCATCTCCAATCAGTTAAGCACAGCAATCCAAATCATAGGAGAATGGGACGCGCACTGGCCACATTCTAAGATCACGTGTGAAGGAAGTCTCAGCGCACCTTCAAGAAGTCCTAATACTAACCCGGCAAAAGGAAACCAAATTCCGCATGTTTGTATGTATAAGTGGGAGCTAAACACTGAATATACATGGACACAAAGACAGGAACAACAGAACAGACACTGGGGACTGCTTGCCGGGGAAGGGTGGGGTGATGGAGGTTGAAAAGCTACATATGGGGTACTATGGTCACTACCTGGGTGATGGGCTCATTTGTAACCCGAGCCTGAGTGATACACAATTTACCCATGTAATAAACTTGCATATGTACTCCCCTGACCCTAAAAGTGGGGGGGGGGGGGGGGGGGGGAATTAAAAATAAATAAAAATGAAAAAAAAAAAAAAAAAAAGAAGTCCTAATAAGAGATGGCTGATGGTAACAAAGTCACCAGCAAAGAACAGGTTATACCAGAAAGCCATATGAAAAGATCAGCAACGCTTCATAAACACACACACAATGTTCTTTGAGGAACTTGATCTCCTAACACAAAGGACCACAAGGAAGAACTATGTCCCAGTTCAAATCTAAATGTTTCAGATCCAGGTATGTTGCTTTGTATACATACATTTGAAGTAAAATATAAATGTTACATTCTTTTGATTAGCAGTTCTGTCAGCCAAGGTTAAGCTATAGATAATAGAAACCTCCTCAGCTATTTTGGGCAGCAGATTTAGTACACAGAATTCGGTGCTTATACAATTGTTGAAAAGGCCAGAAGGGCAGATCCAGTGCCTCCAGGAATAGACTCCTGGAACACATAAGGACTGGTCTACCAGAACTATTTCCTCTGACACACTGAAGCGTCTGGGAAACCACGAAAGTTAATTACATCAACCGTGAGCTTCAAGGTCAAACCACTTCGGCAGAGTCTAGGGATCAGGGAGCTTCAGGGGGTTGAACTGCGAACTCTGGCACCCCGTTGGATGTGTAGAACTGCACCAGGAAAATGGCTAACTCATATGCCTTGGTTCATACTGAATTCAAAAGCCACACGTTTTTCTGAATAACGGAACCTAAATCATGTCCAGAACTCCAGGCAAGGGAGTTTAAGAAATAGAACTTTCAGTTTTCCAACCTCTGCTTTATGGGAAGTACAACAGGAGAACCCTGGAACAGATAATGAGCCAGCTGGTCGGGCATGGTGGCTCAAGCCTATAATCCCAACACTTTGGGAGGCCAAGGCAGGAGGATCACTTGAGGCCAGGAGTTTGAGACCAGCCTGGGCAACATAACGAGACGTTGTCTCTATAAAAATTAAAAATTAGCTGGGCGTGGTGGTGCATGCCTGTAGTCCTAGCTACTCAGGAGGCTAAGGCAGGAGGATCCCTTGAGCCCAGAAGTTCGAGGTTACAGTGAGTTATAATCGCATCACTGCACTCCAGCCTGGGTGACAGAGCAGGCCACTCGTCTCTTAAAAAAAAAAAAAAGAAAAAAGGTAACAATAAATAAGATAATGAGCCAGTTAATCTAGTATATCCACCATACCATTCTAATAAAGTACAAAAATACTCTACCAAAGGGAGGAGGAGGAGGAGGAGGAGGAGGCCAGAGGAGCAGCAGCAGCTGCTACTTAAGATACACCACAATCGAATGTAAAAGCAAATGTAAAAGGGCATTTCCAAGCTAACAGGATAAATGTGGAAACAGTAGTTTCAGTAGTAAATAATATTACAGAATTATGAATAATTTTGTTAGGTAACATTATGAGTATATAAGAAATGCCATTTTAGAGCTTACTGAACTATGAAATACGGTATTATGATGTCTGGAAATTGCTTCAAAATACTTTAACTAAAAATGCCAGGGAATGGAAAGAGGACAGCAAAAACATTAATTACTAAATCTGGGTAACAGGGCTCATTTTATTCTCTCTGCTTGTTTCACTGAAATTTTTCATGAAAAAGTTACAAAATGTTATTCCAAGAGAAATATGAAAACTACACATTATTTTCATCTACTGCTTCACCCTCACAAACTTTAATTTTCCCACAGCCTTAGAATATGTATCATCTTCTGTAAGTCCTGGCTTTATAGTCTTCAAAAATACCAAGGTCGCCCAAGACAGACTGAGGAACAGTCCGGATTAAACAGTAAGGGAATGTACCAATGAAATGCAACATGTAATACTGAACTGGACCATGGGCCAGAATTTTGTTTTTCCTCTTTGCCATAAAGGACATTATTATGACAATTGCCAGAGGTGAATAAAGTAATACATACTCATGGTATTTTGGAGTCAAAGGGACATTATGTCTACGACTTGCTTTCAAATGATTCAGAAAAAACACCATGTGTGTAGAGAGAAAATGATAACAGCGAATGCGGAAAATGTCAATAATGGGGGCATCTGGTTTTAGGGCATATGGGAGTCCTTTGTTCTATCATTGCAACTTTTCTATAAACCAGAACTATTTTAAAATTTTCAAAAAGTATAAAACATAAGTGGCAGCATTTGGTAGCTACTGAAGAGAAACAGCAGTTTCTTCAAATTAAACAGCATTTTAATTAAATGAAAATAAAAGTAATAGCTAAATAACTGGAACGTCATACAGTGCTTCTTCAGACCCCATTCGTGGGGGCACCTCCCCCCAGTTGGAACTTTTTTTTTTTTCCTTTGCATTGTGTGTTTATTTGTACTTCTAATTTTAGCAACAAAGTTTGAATACAATCATATAAGTTGTCTTTGGACATTTACATTGCTGCAGTTGAAATACACAGCCTCAGTTTGGCAAGTTTATATGCTCAAGTTGCTTCCTGCTATAGTGACTAGATGACCATTAACTAGACTGTTTTACCTTAAAAAATAAAGTGGTATTGGCCAGGCATGGTGGCTCACGCCTGTTATCCCAGCACTTTGGGAGGCCAAAGAGGGCAGATCACGAGGTCAGGAGTTTGGACCAGACTGACCAACATGGTGAAATGCCGTCTCTACTAAAAATACAAAAATTAGCTGGGCGTAGTTGTGCACACCTGTAATCCCAGCTACTCAGGAGGCTGAGGCGGGGAGAATCGCTTGAACCTGGGAGGCAGAGGCTGCAGTGAGCCAAGATTGCGCCACTGCACTCCAGCCTGGGCAAAAGAGCGAGACTCAGTCTCAAAAAGAAAAAAAAAAAAATGTGGCATTAAGGCATTAAGGAAATGTCTGAGCTACAATTCAGATGGGCATGAGTTTCCATCCAGGCTTGCCACTTAAGTAGCCATCACTTAGTGACTCAATCCTCAGACCCTCAGCTTTCTCATGCAGAACACAGCAATACCAACATCTACTCTTGCACGTCTGCTTGTGGCTATTCATTTAAATCAGGAACATACGTCAAACAAGGTTCTATGGTACAAAATTGTTCAATACAAATTTATTAAGCTTTCTTAAGAGAAAGGGTAAATCCTGCCGTCAAAAAAAAATCTCCAAATGGAATGTATAACGTTAACATTTCATAATGTTACTCCATATTTTTTCTTCATATTGTCACTGATATTAACAAACCTATCCTTGGTATTGTCATTTATTTATACAGCAAATAATTATCAAGTGCCTCTATGAACCAGCTGTTATTCAGACTGGAATAACAAGTGAAAACCACACAGAACAAGTTGCTCTCTGAATCCTACATCCTAGAAGCCAATATTAAACATTAGGTAAGCAAACAAAACAATTTTAGGAGATAGGAGAATTGTAAAGTGTTGATTCTAGCTCTGGTGTACCCAAGACTGATTATTTGCCTTCTCAAATACTCTCTGAGCTACTTTCATAAATTCCCTTTCTGCTGAATCAGCCAGAATTCATTCTATTACTTCAACTAACAATCCAGCCAAAACAGAGATGCCTATTCTCTTGTAACTGACAAAGCCTTTTTCCTTGAGTTCAGGTAACAAAAGCGCATTAGATTTCAAGCACATTCGATATTTCAGAACTCACATAACATGTACCAAAAAATCCAACCCTAAGATAGGTATGAGATTATTTTTGTGTGTTGTATATTTTGCTATGGTTACCAAGACATGGTTAGCATTTCGAATTTTTTTTCTTAGAACAATACAATGATCTAAATCTAAAATCTTTCACAAGGTGCAACTTTCCAATGATAAACAAGAACAGGAAGTGAATCTTGAATACAACAACCAGACTACAAGTTCCCTTCACTATTAAAGTATCTCCTTTGCTGTCTGTCACCCGAGTCTGACTTAACCTGCGTTAAACTTCCATCATTCTAGCCTAACGGTTATTAATATCTTTATTTCTTTTTGAACAAAACATATTTCCTATCAGACTGGAAATTTTGACACACTCAAATGTCTGAAGTCCCAAGAGGAAGACAGCTAAAATAAAGGAATTGAGCAGCAAAGCAACTCAGAAAAGGAGAAATGAAAACAGATGTTAAACCTCTTTAAAACAAATTTTTACTAATAGCCTCAACCAAAGCTATTTCAGTCAACTACTAGAAATATTCTACCTAGTCAAAAGGTCTCAACAAGCTTCATAGGTCATCAGCTTCTCAAGGGTGTGGGCTAATTCTTTCCAAGGTTCTATCTACCACCCAGCATCATGCATGTCATGACCCTCCATCACTGGTGACTTTGCCCCCCAAGTGTCATTTGGCATTATCTGGAGACATTTTCAGTTGCCATGACTGGGGTAAGACTGGAGGAAGGAGGTTTTGCTACCAGCATGTACTGGGTGGAGGCCAGTGATGCTGCCAGCCACCCTGCAGTGCACGGGACCACCCCCACCACAAAGGGTTATGCAACTAAAATATCAAAAGTGCTGAGGGTGAGAAAACTCTAGCTTAGGTCAATGATGCCACTGCCCTTCATGTTCAAATATAAAATCACTGATCACGTGGCTTCATGTAGCCTTCTGGCAACAGCTTACAGGCCCTTTTAAACTGGATACATTAGGTCTGTTCCCTGGTAAGACTCTGGCCCATGAGACTGTCACTTTTGAAATTCCTGCAGTGTTAAAAGCCTGAGTCTCCTTTCACAATTAGCCAGCAATTCCATAAGGTAAGTACCTCTGCATGCCACTGATTCAGAAGGCACAGATCTTCAAACATTACTAAAATCTTGTTAAAATGATTGGCAATCTCAGTTCCTAATCAGTCCTCAGGCAACGTCAAGACATAAGTGAGACAAGAAAAGCCTCTTCGTCTTGTTATGTATCTTCTAACATCATGATTTTTCTTTTATCAATTTATAGAAAATAGCACTGAAGGTTTCTGAGCCTGTTTCCTCAAAGGAGACGCGAGTTCTCACCTTCCAGGGCTGTTATGAGGAGGGAAAGTGTCACATCAATGGGCACACCTGCAGAGTGTCTGGGATGAGCCTGGCGTGTGCTCGCTGACTGCCAAGGTGACGCAGTGCCAAGTACAATGCCGGACACATGGTATTCAACACCCAAATACTGAACTGAGCCCAAAGTGTGAGAACTTTTTGGTCAAGAAAGGAGATATCTTGTGAATATAAGAATGAAAGGATTATATGCTTCTCTCTAGGTAAGATGGGGAAATGATTTTATAAGTCCACATTTCAATCCTTAAAAAAAAAAAAAATCACTGAACCCAAATGTGAAATTCAACTTTTATACTTTTCTTTTTTTTTTTTTTTTTTTTTTTTGAGATGGAGTCTCTCTGTCACCCAGGCTGGAGTACAATGGTGTGATCTCATCTCACCGCAACCTCCTCTGCCTCCTGGGTTCAAGCTATTCTCCTGCCTCAGCCTCCCAAGTAGCTGGGATTACAGGTGCCCACCAACACATCTGGTTTATTTTTGCATTTTTAGCAGAGATGGAGTTTCACCATGTTGGTCATGCTGGTCTCAAACTCCTGACCTCAAGTGATCTGTCTGCCTCGGCCTCCCAAAGTGGTGGGATTACAGGCGTGAGCCACCACGCGCAGCCTATATTTTTCTCTTAAGAGATTTGAAGTAGCTTACTGAGTGAGAGAGAGAGAGAGAGAGAAAAGAAAGAAGGACGGAGGGAGGGAAGGAAGAAAGGAAAAAGGACATTAGCAGAGACACAATAATTTAGTGCAAAAAAATAACTGAAGCAACTAGCATGTGGCAGACCGAGCCCAGTCAGCTTTCTTTGTCTCTTTGGTATTAAAGAACACTCCTCACTACTCCATGCTGAGGGAGCTGTAAGAGAGAGTAAGATCCTGCTCTTTCAAAAGCATCCAGTTGAGAGAGTGGTCAATTAGGTAAATATTTACAATCTCAAGGAATGCTTGACATAACTTACAAGCACAAAGTTAACTGGGAGCAGGAAGGAAGGAGACGTTAATTCCAACCCTGGCTGGAGCAGGGTTTCATGGAGCAGAGCTATCCAAGCCAACACTTAAAGTTCTCCTTGTTTTCTTGGTAGAAGTTTGTCCAGCAAAGAGAAGAAAGGGTGTTGTAACCACAACTGTCGTAATAAATGAATCCAGAGAAATCTGAAATGATGTATGTGTGATAGGCAGTAGTGAGTAATGCAATTTAGGTGACAGGCAGAGTATAAGGAAGGGATGACAGAAAATGAGGCTGGGAAGATTGGCTGGAGCTCTGAGGTGTGTCACAAGCAAGTTAAACTTTATAAAACAGCAGGAGGAAGCCACAGAAGATTTCTCAATGTGTAAAGGAATAAGACCACATCTCTTTTGTAGATAAAATTAGGGGAGTGGGGCAGTGCCGATGATGGCATTGAGATGGTGGCAGGGACAACAGTTAGGAGGCTACGTTAATAGTCCAAACAAAAGGAGATGAAATCAAAAGATGAAATACTTTTCATTCATCTATTTGCTCTATCAATCCATCCATCTCGCAGTTGTGTCCACTACGTGGGAGCCACTACGCGAACCAAGTGCTATCAACTGAATGTTTCTGTCCTCTCCAAATTCATATGTGAAAATCCTAACCCTCAGTGTGATGGTCTCAGGAGGTGGGGCTTTTGAGAGGTGATTAGGGCACAAGGGTGGCGTCTTCGTGCACAGAATTAGTGCCCTTATAAAAGGAAACCCATTGAATTCTCTGCTTTCTGCCATGTGAGGACACTGTGAAAAGACAGCCCCAAACACCAAATCTGCCAGTGCCTTGATCCTGGACTTCTCAGCCTCCAGTACTGTGTGAAATAAGTATCTGTGGTTTATAAGTCACGCAGTCTAGGGCATTTTGTTAGAGTAGCCTGAACAGACTACGGCAGCCAGGCATCATTAGTGAGACAAACTAACACAGTCTCCTCCTGGCACAAAGCCTGTATTCTAGGGGAGGTGGCAGATAGCAAATCATTTGTTACATCTTACTTACTATCTATAGTGATGAATGCTGTAAGAAAGAAAAATGTTCTAAGAAAGCATATCACAAGAGACTGTGACCTAGTCTGAGGGTGGGGGTAGTCAAAGACAGCTTCTGCAAGAAGTGACCTTTAAACTTTTCCTGAAACCTTTGAACGGTGGCAGTTTATTTTCTCACATCCTTTATTATAAATACAAATTTTGATTTTTTTTATTAGTCAACTTTGCTCTGTGCAATCACATTCAAGTATTTAAGTATTTATTTACTAAAATCCTTGGTAGGGCTAACCAAACCAGCAGGTACTGTTGGGAGGGGAAGAGGAGTGGGGATCACAGCAAAAGCAGGGGAGATAAAGGGGTAAAAAAAGGAGGTGGCAAGCCGAGAGGGAGGTGGGAAAAGGAAGGAGAAAGAGAACAGCTCAAAATCCAAAGGCTTTGGCTACACAACAGCAGACTAAAGTCTACTTTTCTCAGTATAAATACTGAGTAACTCATGAAGGAAAGAAAGACAACATTCACACACATTTGTTATAATCAATACTCAGAAATACAATTCTCCGCAAACTGATGGAACATGAGGAACCATAAGCCTGTCAGTTTCTGTTGCTTTATCTTGACTTGGAGGCACAGTGGTTTTAGATTCAAGTGATGTAGGTTAAAATTTCAAGAGTTATATGTTTCGGGACAGATTTCTTAGTCTCTCTAAAAATGTTTTCTTAGCAGTAAAACAGATATAACCCTATCAACAAAGTTTATTTTTTAAATAGGAATTAAAGGAGAGAAGATATCTAAAAATATCTATTCATTCAACTTATCTAATCTATTAACACGTTCACGTGATCGCTTCAAATTTGGAGATCCTGGTAGTCCTATCTTTAGGTTGACAAATATCACTTTTTTTCACTTTTAAAGACACTGATCATTTTTCAAACTATGATGACTATTTACATGTTAGCTATTTAGCCCAAATTCAAAGCAGAGACACAATAATTTAGAAAGCTAACTGTCACTTATTGCTAACTTTGCCCACAATACCCACTTCCCTTAAAAATATTCCAACGGTTGCAATTCAAGATGACCACAGATGATTGTAGGTGTGCTGCTACTCTCTGACTGGCTCTCACCTCCAAACAGCGCAATCCCTTCATGTGCCCGAGACAGTGAATACTACTGCCTGGTACCAACTCTATTACCACATGTATTAGTAATGTAGTAAGAATTAATAATAGCATAGCCCCAACGAAAGCCACACACAGGGCTACAAATTAAAGAAAAACATTACATAAAATACCTATAATGGATTCTTTTAAATAGGTCCAAATAACCAAATTAATCCACAGAATAATGTTGGCACCATTACAGCTATTTCTTAGCTTCCCGAATTATCCGTGCCCAGTCCTGGAAAGCTTTATCCTGTGCAATACAAGAGGCAGAACTGGAAAACATGGAGAAGGTGAGACCTGTGCCCTACATTAATCTGCTCATCAAGAACAGCAGGAAAGGCCCCTTTATCGGGAGACCATGAGGAAATTTATCCTACAGAAATTGGGTATCTGCAGAAATTAGAAGAACGTTATGTTCCTATAGATGGATCCTGAGACTAAGCAAGTTCCCTCTTGCTCATTTACCACTACCCACCTCCGGATTAGAGGCTACATGAGGCTTGCGGGTGGTGACAGAGGGGATGGGGCAAAACTGCCTGAAATACTCAGAGACTCGGTAAGTAGGCCCAGAGAGTGAGACAACAGAGCACAGTGATTACAAGGACAATTTTATTTCGAGTAAGAAAGTGATGCTTGAGGATGACACAATGTAAAATGGCCTTGACAACATGTTTGAATGATTGTAGAGGTAACTATCAAAGGAGAAAAAAATGATTTCACGACTGCAAGTATTCTTAAAACACACACCTTTTTAAAAATCAATATTGCCTTTTATTTTATTTTATTTATTAATTTTTGAGATAGAGTTTCGTTCTTGTTGCCCAGGCTGGAGTGCAATGGCGCGATCTCTGCTCACCACAACCTCCGCCTCCCAGGTTCAAGCAATTCTCCTGCCTCAGCCTCCCGAGTAGCTGGAATTACAGGCATGTGACACCATGCCCGACTAATTTTGTATTTTTAGTAGAGACGAGGTTTCTCCATGTTAGCCAGGCTGGTCTTGAACTCCTAATCTCTCAGGTGATCCACCCGCCTCAGCCTCCCAAAGTGCTGGGATTGATTACAGGCATGAGCCACCGTGCCCCGCCTTACTATTGCCTTTTAAAGATGGTATTTTGAACATACATATTTATCTCCTCTGTTCTTTCCTAAAATCTCACAAGAGTGACATTAAAAGGATTTTTGTAAAGGTATAGGCCCACAAAGATAAGGAAGAGTAGATGATCCTAAAAATTTTTCTAAGTTAGAAAACAGCAACAGTGTACAGGGGTAGGTTTTTTTTTTTTTTTTTTTTTTTTCCAGAAATATTGGAAAGTTTTATTTAAATGTTTTGTGTTCCCTTTTAACCACCACCAAAAAGAGAAAAAAAAAATTTTTTTGCCGTTCCAAACAGGAGAATCGCTTCAGAGAGGAGCTGGCATGCGTGTTCAGAGCCCAGGAGTGTGAGCCCTGCCAGGTGGCTCTTCCTGGCCTGGGCCACGCTGGGTAGGATGGCCACCCAGGCACCGGCTTCCTGGGACCCCAGTGGCCTTGGAGTGAGTGAGCGAGGCCTTGTCCTGAGGAGAAAGACCTCATCTCCCCTGAAGGAGGGCTGGGCCTGAGGACAGGGACATGAGCATATGCAGCTATCTTGGCAAACCTGAGAAAGCCAAATACTAAGCCAGCAGTAGTGAAATCTGAGAGGCAACCTGATTAACATTTGACTTCCCAAAGGTTGCAGGGCCAGGGTTTTCCAAAAGTGCTAAGAGGCAGGCAGAGCACTGCCCAGCCACCACCCGAACTCTACCCACCTGCTGGCTGGCTGTGGTATTCTACAAAAATGTATTGGTGTTTGGCTCCCAAAACATCTTTGGAATCACCTAAGTGACAGAAGTGCCTTTTCTTCTTCATAATGAGCCCCTTTCAACCACATCTGAATTTACCCTAATGCGCTATTTAGGGTAGAGCCCCTGGATAGCCTCAGATGGAGCTGGTTGACCAGCAGGAAGACCAAGTGACTAGAGGGGTGGAACTTTCAGCACCACCCACCCACCTCCAGGAAGCGGGGTGGTGGGAGATGGAGCCCTCTAAAAACTCTTCTTCAGTGACATTCAGACAGCTTCTGGGTTGGTGAATACATGGAGGTGCTGAGAGGGTGGGGTGCCCAGAGACGGCATGAGAGCTCCATGCACTCTCACTCCACCGTCGCACCTTGCCCTATGCGTCTCTTCCATTTGGCTGTTCCTGAGTTGTATCCTTTATAATAAACCAATAAACGTTAAGTCAAGTATGTTCCCGAGTTCTGTGAGACATTTCTGCAAATGTATCAGACCTGGTGGGGGGAGGGTTATGGGAACCCCCAATTTACAGTGGGTCAGTCAGAAGAACAGGTGTCCTGCAACGTGTGACTGCCATCTGAAGTAGGGACAGTCTTCTGAGACTGGGCTCTTTGACTTGTAGGATCTGACACTAACCCCAGGTAGAGTGTCAGAACTGAACTGAACTGCTGGACGCTCAGAAGAACTGGAGTACTATTTGTTAGCGTTGGAAAACACCCCTCACTGCCTCACCCCATCTTGTCAGATGACTGGAGGTTTATTATTTAGAAGCGGTAAAACGGAAGGTCTTGAGACTGGAGGGACTCTCAGGCACCACTGACAGTACAAATACAATACCAAAAATCAAAATTGGTACACTCAAGTCAAGGTTTATTAGTAAATATTAAGACTCGCAGGCTTACACCCTACAGGTATTAGAGTGGAGAGTATGATCTGGGGAATGTGACCAACCCATTGGGGATGGGCAGGGATGAAACAAACGCACAGATCCTGACATTGGCATTCCCAAACATCCTCATCAGAGGACCCTAAAACAGAGACCACGGCCATCCAGGACCTCATCCTGAGACTCCAATCAGCTTTTAAAAAGCTGGATCTTAAATCCAAACAGATAACCAAAGGCTTAGAGATATGTAAGGAAAACTCCTGACATCAAAAGCAGAAAACAAAGAGGTAAAAAGGAAATCAGAAGAAACAGAAACTGTGTAGAGAAATAAAACCTGGGGGGTGGGCGGAAGGGGCAGGTGGTGAAGAAACTGTCCTCATTATGAGAGGGATAAAAAATATTGCATCCACAAAATGAAAACAGGATGTCAGGAAAAATGAATATTCAAAAAATAAAGAGCCAATAAAAATTTTAAATAGGTTATAAATATTTTTAAGAAAACCAGGCTGGGCGCAGTGGCTCAAGCCTGTAATCCCAGCACTTTGGGAGGCCGAGACAGGCGGATCACGAGGTCAGGAGATCGAGACCATCCTGGCTAACATGGTGAAACCCCATCTCTACTAAAAAATACAAAAAAACTAGCTGGGCGAGGTGACAGGCGCCTGTAGTCCTGGCTACTCGGGAGGCTGAGGCAGGAGAATGGCATAAATCCAGGAGACGGAGCTTGTAGTGAGCTGAGATCTGGCCACTGCATCCAGCCCGGGCGACAGAGCGAGACTCTGTCTCAAAAAACAACAACAAAAAAAGAAAACCAAAACAACAAACCAATAAATGAAAACCTACTCGATCTCATTTGTCATCAAGGAAATGTGAACTGAAATCACAAAAATATATCACCACACATCTGCTAGAATAACTAAAATTAAAAGGACTGCAACATTCTTGGAGCACTCACCTGGGGGAAGCTGTAATAGCTGCCACGTCAGGAGGCAGCTCCATGGTGAGGAGCTGAGGCTTCCTGCCAACAGCCCCGTGAATCTTCCAATCCCAGTAAAGCCTGAAGATGACTGTGGTCCCTGACATCCTGACTACAACCACATAGGAGACTCTAGGCCAGAATCACCCAGCTAAATTGCCCTTAAATTCCTGACCCACAGGAAAACTAGCAGTATCTTCCAAATCTAAACATATGTAGACACTATGATTCCTCTTTCAACTCCTAGGTACATACCCAGCAGAAGTGCATACATATATGCAACAAACGACATGTTCAAAGACATTCAAGATGGGTGCAGTGGTTCACACCAATAATCCCAGCACTTTGGGAGGTGGAGGTGGGAGGACTGCTTGAGCCCAGGAGTTTGAGACTAGCCGGGGCAACATGGAGAAATCTCATCTCTACAAAGAATACAAAAATTAGCTGGGAGTGGTGTTGCACACCTGTAATCCCAGCTACTTGGGAGGCTGAGGTGGGACGATCACCTGAGGCCAGATGGTTGAGGCTACAGTGAACCATGACTGTGTGCCACCACACTCCAGCCTGGGCAACAGTGAAACCCTGTCTCAAAAAAAAGAAAATAAAAGGAAAAAGGATATTCGTTAATAACAGTATTTGTAATATTCCCAAATTATAAACAATCCCAATGTCCATTAACATTAACAGTATTATGAGGCCAGGCATGTGCCTCATGCCTGTAATCCTAACACTTTGGGAGACCAAGGCAGGAGGATCACTTGAGCTAATGAGTTCAAGACCAGCCTGGGCAACATAGCAAGACCTTATCTCTACTAAAAATAAAAATTAACTAGCCAGTCCTGGTGGTGTGCATCTGTAGTCTCAGCTACTGGGGAGGCTGAGGCAGGAGAACCACTTGAGCCCAGGATGTTGAGGCTGCCATGATCGTGCCACTGCACTCCAGCCTGGGCAACAGAGCAAGACCCTATCTCAAGAAAAAAATAAAAAGTAAAATGTATAAATGGTGGTATTCATACACCAAAATACTATACCAATAACAAAAAAAAAAATTAACTACAGCTACATACAGCAACACAGGTGAAACTAAACAGAATACTGAAAAAAATAAGCAAGATACAGAAGAGTCCACATTTCTATTATCTAAAGTTTAAAAACAGACAAAACTAGATCAGGGTGTTAAAAGTCAGTGGAGACTTCTGGGAGGAAGGAGTAACTGTAAGGCAGCAAAAGTAGACCTTTTAGGGAGTTGGTCACATTCTGTTCTTCAACTGGATGGTGCTTAGAAGGTGTCACTTTGTAAAAAGTCTATGAGCTCTGGACTCAAGATACATACATTTATACCTCAACAAAAATTTATTTTAAAATATTAGTTAGAATAATTGGAAGGTAGAACCCAGGAAATCTCCCAGCAAGGACAGCAAACACACAAAGAGAAAGAAAGCAGGGAAAAAAAAAAAAAGATGAAAACTGGACCTGTACAGGAGACTGAACTTCTAGATAACAGGATTTCTAGAAAGAACTGAGAAAAATGGAAGAGGAAGTGATTAACATAATTCAGGAAAAATTCAAGAAGAGAAATACAGGGATTACTGATTGACAGGGCCCACACCAAGCGTACAACCTAAATGGATGAATCTGTTTGGATTCTTCACTCCAAAGCACCTCATCAAAACTGTCACAAATTATTAATAATCAGATCAACACTAAATTCGTCAACAGCTACACTGTAAGGTAGGTATTGGTGACAAGAGATAGCATTTCCTTACCCATTTCTTCCTCTACATCTTTCCTTTCCCCCAGGACAGGCAAACTACCATCTAAAGAAACTGCTTATTCTCAATACTGCTAATTTCTGAGAGTTTAAAAGTGAATCCCTCACTAGCCAAGACACCTCTGGAACCTCACCAAACAGGAGTGGATCACAAAGGTCCTGCAGTGGCTGCGGAACCTATGCTGGGCGCTCACTGCCCCTCTTAACCTAACTGACTCTGCTAAAGAATACCTTTCAGGGAAACATGAGTTCAGAGGCCAAAATCACTAGGCAACCTTAGAACACAGTCACAACAAAAAAGAAACAAACTGAACAATATTACTAATTAGGAAAGCAACATTTTTAGAAAAGATGAACCTCAAGTGATAAAATATATTAATAGATATACTAATAGAAGAGATAAAAGAAAATATTATTATCTCAAATTCCAGCTGAATTTTTAAAGATAACTGATTAACTTACTCTAAAATTTATATGGAAGAGTAGTTAGGTTAATCTTGAAAAAGATGAACCAAAAAAAAAGAGTAATCTGTTCTACTAGATACCAATATATACTACAAAACAAAATAGTTAAAAGTACTAGCGCATGAACAGACATGCGGACCAATAGAATAGAGAGTAAAGCAGATACACACACAGACTCAAAATGTACACACACACACACTGCTGAGCACCGAACTGTGTCTCCCACCCCTAAATTCATATGTTGAAGCATTAGCCCCCAATGTGGTGGTATTTGGAGGTAGGACCTTTGGGAGGCAATTAGGTTAGGTCATGGGCGGTCATGAGGCTGGGGTCCCCATGGTGAGATTAGTGCCCTTGTAAGAGGAGGAAGAGAGACCAAAGTGAGCTCTCTCAGCCATGTAAGGACACACCAAGAGGGTGGCCATCTGCAAATCAGGCCCTCACCAGAACTTGACCATGCCAACATTCTGATCTTGGACTTCTGGCCTCCAAAACTGTGAGAAAATAAATTTCTGTGTAAGCCACTCAGTCTTTGACAGCTTGAGTTTACTAAGACACTCATATATCCTATAATCCTACATTCCTGCTCCTGGGTTTATATGCCAAAGAGAGTCTGTCACAGACCCATGAGAATAGCTTAAGAGTAAGGATATAGATAAAACAACGTGGCCATGAGTTGATCAGTATTGAAGGTGGGTGATGTTGAAACATGGGGTTCATTATAGTGTTCTCTCCTTTCTTACACATGCTTAAAAATTTCTCTAATAAACCCAGATAACAGAAACAAAGATAGAAATTAAAATATGGGCTGCTTCAGTGGCCCACAAGGGACGTGACCTAGATACAAGCCTCTGGAGTTGTGGGCTGGGATTTTTAGGTCTAGTAGAGCTAGAAGAGGTGACCTCAAGCAGCTCAAGGAAAGAGAGCTGGGACTGAGCCCAGACCATCAAAGATCACTGTCTTTTAGAGAGAAGACTAAAAATATTCCATTTATCGTCTGCTGAAACAACAAAGAAAGTTAGCTTACATTAAAAGCCTTGGAAACAAAAAGATCAAACAGTCCTGACAAAAAATTAAAATCTAAGGCCAACATCATACCTGAATTTGTGACCTAGATTTACCCCCACTTGAATGGTCTGGGAGTGCTAAGGTAAGAAAATAACGTAAAAGCTAATCCAGGACAACAAACACCCCTCAGGAGCCAGCAGTAGTAAACACAAAATCCATCAACAGATACTTTCAAGAGCTGGGGGACATGGGGATTCCAAGAGCAAATGAAACCACTGAAAATGAGTTCACAATAAAAAATTAAAACTGTAAGAAACAACAGACTACCCTGAGGGAGAATTTGATAACCCGAGAAGCAGAAGTGAAAAACAATTTGAAAACTATAAGTATGTATAAAATGATTAAGTGCTTTTTTAAAAAAGAATGGGAAACAATGAAAACATAGCACAGGCCAACACGACTTCATCTCCCAAAGCATCATGCAATGGCTTCCGAATGCCCTGATTAAAGGCCGAAATTAGTACAATGGCCTGAAAGGCCTGTAACCACTCTTACCTCTCTGGCCTCACCTCCTACTATCTCCCCACACCCCGTCCCCACAACACTCTGCTCCAGCTGTCCACGTATGGGAGGTCCCGTCTCCACCTGAGGGCCTTGGCACTGGCAGTCTCTGATATCTGGAATACTTCCCCCAAGACCTCCACATAGCTCACTCCTTGACCCCTTCAGGTCTTTGCTCAAATATTACCTGATCTCTGAAGCT
Source organism: Trachypithecus francoisi (assembly GCF_009764315.1). Taxonomy (NCBI): domain Eukaryota; kingdom Metazoa; phylum Chordata; class Mammalia; order Primates; family Cercopithecidae; genus Trachypithecus; species Trachypithecus francoisi. The sequence goes on from NW_022681463.1 coordinate 16,011,942, forward strand.
TTTCCTTACTAGAATCATTAAAACTGCAATCCCACTGACACCTGGCATTCCCTTCCCTAGTTTATTTAGTTTTGTACAGCATAGATCATGATCTGGCATATATATATTATAAATTTTTATTTTGTTTACAGTCTTTTACCCTCAATTACAATGTACAGTCAACGAGGACAAAGATTTTTGTCTATTTTGATCAGTGCAGGATCCTCAGAGCCCAGAACAACGTTTATCATAAAGTAGGTGCTCAACAAATAATTTAACAAGAGGAAAAGAGAATGCAAACAGATTGGGGAAATCAGAAAAGAGCCGATTGCTCTTGTAAAATACGAGGTAGAATTCTCTCATTCATTCATGCATGCATACACGCTGAAACATTTATTAAGTGGCTACTTTATACAAGGAAGTGTCAAGGTGTTCTCTTCCTCACTTTGGAAATTCTTTCTTCTCCTAAAACGTGACTGAAATTGACTTTGCCAATAATTAACCATAAAATATTAGCACACTTTCTAACTTAATAAAAGTACACAATGTACTGAAAATAATCTTTTACAATTCAGCTTCCTGTTCCTTATTTTTATTCTTCTTCAGAACTCATGTGCATGTCCACACCACCAACCATCAATTTCTACCTAACTATGTTGTAAGTACAAACTCTTATTCCCTACTTACTTACTTTCTGGGTTTTGAAAATACTCTACTTGTTGTTGATACCAGTATACTCTTGGACATTGATATAGAAATGTAAAAAGCAGGAATTAAAATCTAACACTTGATCTGCGCCCAAGAATTAGCTAAGGAACATTATTTAGGAAGACAAAAGTTGATGACTATAAATGTGACCATAATATTCACCTCTGTTAAATTCCAATTATTTTCTTATTAATATTTACATATATGTGCATTCTAGTGAAAACAGTTTGTGGCTCATATAAGATTTCAAAGAGACACAAAATGGCAAACAATATTACTATATGCCCTTGATAAAAATATCTGTTTACAATTCTCTTTGATTAGCCCAATAATTTTTAGATAATGATTATTTTTTTCTTTAATGTTACTATTAGGACCAAGTAGTGTGTCACCTCACTTTACGTAGTTAAAATTTGGAACTGTGCTGTGCTGAGCCCATGAATAATCACAACTAAAAATCATTCTTAGGTTTACATCATAGGAGTTTCACAATTGCTATACCAGTGGTGTTTAAAATAATTTATTGTGTTGTTTAGGAAAAAATTAACACACATACACAATACCAGTTTTTAATTCTAACTACAGCACACATCTTTTTGAAATAGTCACAGGGTATCAAACTGTTAAAGGTGTTTGTATAAAGTATAATACCATTGTTATTTATTAGAAAAGTGTTTCACCATATGAGCCCCATTTAATAACGAGGAATTAAAGTTTTTATCAAGTTCTACGTAACACTGCCATCTAGTGCAGTGTTACTGCAGGCAACGCCTATTGAACTGCTGAGCATGCTCATTTCAGAAAGTGTAAAACAAGCTTACGGAGTCTAGATTAAAGTCCTGTAAGAATTCGTAGTAACGATACGAAAAATGTAATTTATTTTGAATGTTTTATTACATAAATGTTTCAAATATGTCACCCTAGCAACTCATTATTTAGCTCTTACCTTAATAGTGTCAGGATTTTCCCCTTCTGTTCCTCTTTAAGTATTTATAAAGACTTTCTGGAAATATGTACTTCAAAATTTTAAAATACTTCTTACTTATAAGAAAGCAAAAAATCAATCACTTAGATTATATAGAAAAAATATCAAACCTCTTTGTATTACAGAGTTTATTTGAGTAATGTAATAATAACTCTATATTGCAGTGAATTATGTCCTGGAACAAGTTCTGCTGTACCAGTATTAGGCTGCACAGAACATCCTGGGAAATGTGGTCCCTTGGCTGGACTCCAATTAATTTCTCTAGTTCTCTAAGCCTACCTGTGAATCTCACAATAAAGAAGAGCACAGAATCAGAATATAGCTCATTTAAACCACAGAATGCTCATGGTTTAAAGGGATTTCATAGGCACTCCATTTGTGTTACCTACCAATGAGTGGACCTCCTGCAACACCCCGGCCTCGCACTCTCCCAGCCACTGCCTGAGTATCTTCAGCAGCTCCCAAGGGAGATCACTTCATCTTGAGACAGTGAGTGCTGCAAAGTTACTCCTTATGCCAAGTCCAAAGCTATACACCGTAGCATGTCCCCGTGGTCTTCATTCACCACAGGCCATCTGCCCCTTATTTAACACCTCTTTCACTGTGCAGCCCTTTCAACAGTGGAAGACAGTTCTGCCCCAGTTCCTTCTCTCTGGGGTAAGCAATCCCTGTTCTCCACCTGTTTCTCCCATGGCCAGTCTCCATCTCCACCCCATCCTGATGCCAACCTGGACCACAGGAACATCCTTGTTTCCCTGTAATCCTACAAATGACATCTGGGAGCACATTAGTGTCAAATGGCAGTCACTCCATGATGCCATTTCACAAGCCAAACAACTCTGTCATTCAGTGCCTCTATAGCTGATTTTTTAAGACTCAAGAGAAAGACCTGATGTTCTTTCTCTTACCTTCTTTACCTTTTGTGTTTCTTTTTTTTTTTTTTTTTTTAAGACAGAGTCTCACTCTGTAGCCCAGGCTGAATGGAGTGCAGTGGCAGGATCATGGATCACTGTAGCCTTGGTCCTCCAGGTTCAGGTGATCCTCCCACCTCAGCCTCCTAGGTAGCTGAGACTACAGGCACACACCACCACATCTGGCTAATTTTTTGTATTTTATGTAGACACAAGGTTTCGCTATGTTGCCCAGGCTGGTATCCAACTGCTGAACTCAAACAATCCGCCTGCCTCCACCTTCCAAAGTGCTGAGATTACAGGTGTGAGCCACCATGCCCGGCCTCCTTCTATATTTCATATTTTGACTATAAAGCCCAAAACTCCAGCTTGCTGAGGCAGCTAATGTGTTAGAGCTATTGCTCTTCTGAGAAGGCTGCTAGCAGCTCCCCTAAAACCCACTGTTCCCTTATCTCCAGGGACACCGCTGCCCAGGTAAGATTATAGCCCCCCGCCTCCCTGTGATTAGGTGTGGCCACGTGACCAAGTTCTTGCCAACGGTTTGGGAGCAGGAGTGACAAATGCAACCTTGAAGGCACCTGGGGAAAGGCAATCCCTCCTCCTGCATGCCCCTTCTTTCCTCCATGCCAGCTGGAAGCAGAACTCATGGAGTCTCCTTGGAAGGCACATGTTGAGGAGAGCAGAGGTGCTCCACCAGCCCAGGCCCCTGACGACCTACTGGTACAGAGCCTACCTACCCCACAGGGTGGTTACAAAAGTGAAATGAACATCTGTGCTCTTTGAGCCACTGTGTCAGCGGTTTGTTACAGGAGCTTCGCCTCCACCATTACTGAAATATCCTCCTAGTTTTTGTAATTTGCAAATCTGATGAGCAAACACACTATATTTTGATATTTTTTATCACTGATAAAATATTAATCAGAACAGCAGGGACCAAGAATGCTATAAAAAGATAAGTGTTACTCTTTCAATTTCAAATGACTGTAATAATAAAGGCAGATAGTTTTCAGAGCATAAGAAAGCAGCACTAGCAAGTGGAAGGCTCTGAAGGGAGCAGACTCTGGAACAGAGCTAGTTTCTTCCTGCCTTACTTATATCCTCCTGGACAAGGCAAAGGTGCTGAGGACTGCAGGAAAATACTGCTTCGGCTTAAGTCATGAGGAAAGGTTCCAAAATGACTCATTGATTTTACTCGGGATAACTTCCCCTCACTTTCCCTCACCATTTAGAAATCCAAAGCTATGACATTCATCCTTGTCATTAGTATACGATAAATGAGCAGGTCTAAAATATGCTCCAAAAATTGCATCAAAGGACACAAACCAAAAAAAGAGGCACCCTATGGAATAAGAGAAAAAATATTTGCAAATCATCTGATAAGGGGTTAACATCTAGATTACATAAAGAGCTCCTACAACTCAACAACCAAGAAACAAACAACCCGATCAACAAATGGACAAAGAACTTGAATAGGCACTTATCTAAAGAAGAAATATAAATGGCCAAGAAACCCACGAAAAGATTCTCGAAGTCACTCATCATCAGAAATGGAAATGAAACCACCATGAGATACCACCTTATGCCCATGAGGATGGCTACTACAGGAAAGGAAGGCAGGGCAGGGAGGGAGGGGAGGGAAGGGCGAGCACAAGAGAGGTATGTGTGTGAGCCGAGATAGGGAGAAACTGGGCATTGTGTTGCTGGTGCAGCTGCTGGGGAAACAGTACAGCCGTTCCCCAACAAACTAAAACCAGAATTACCACATGATCTGGCAATTTCACTTTCAGGGATAGAACCCAAAAGAACTGAAAGTAGGGACTGAAGAGATATTTGCTGTATGATGGACACAGGCTTTCAGTCTGGGTAGACGAAAATGTCCTGGAGATTGGCTGCACAACAATGTGAATGAACTTAACACTACTAAACTGCACATTTAAACATGGTTAAGATGAAAAATTTTCTAAGAGATATATATATATATTTTTAACATGTCTAATTTGTTCTAAGGCCACATTTATGTTTAATATCTTAGTATAATATCAGATACAAATAAGAGTAAAAATGGAATCTTCTCAAGGCCCTAACCCAGGAATACACACAGTCCTACAGACGAAAACTGTTTCCTAAAAAAGAGGATGCTTCCAAAGAGGGCAGAAAATGGTCTACAAGCCAAAATGTTTCAGAGTAAGCTTGTCCAAGCTGCAGCCCAGGGGCCCAGGACAGCTTTGAATGCAGTCCAACACAAATTAGTAACCTTTCTTTAAATACTATGAGTTTTTTTCACGATTTTTTTTGATCATCAGCTATCATTAGTGTTAGTGTATTTTATGTGTGGCCCAAGACAGTTCTCCCCATGTGGCCCAGGGAAGCCAAAAGATTGGCCACCTTGTTTTACAGGAATAAGTTCATATCTATTATATAATACTATACATTATATAGTATTATGTAACATAATATAGAAATATTCATAAAGTAACATTAAAATATTTTATAATATTCCACCAACTAATAGCTTTTTTAAAAATTTACTTCAATTTTGGAAAGACTTTAGAACGAGTAAAGGTGAAGAGCTCCAAGACCATTAATCATCTGTAGGTGGCAGTAGAAGCACAGTATTTATGTCAAAGCAGCCCTGAACTGTCAATCGGTATGGAAAACTGGAGACCATACGTAAGAAATCTAGATCTATTTCATGTTCAAATAAACTGTGTGAGTACTCCTACATTCAATAAATTACAACTAGCTTCTCTGATACGAAACCTTTTTAACTTGCCCACTTTCACTTTAAAACCTCTACACAGCCAATCCCAATCTACCTATTTCTTTTTGCCTCATTATTTTATTTGATATGTCTTTGTGATTGTTATCTACCTAGAAACATTAGCCATTCATTTTTTGAGACATGGCATAACCGTTCTTACAGAAAAACACAAACACCAGTCGAATCCATATGCCTGTTAACTGAGGGCCTGCTGGGTGAAGCACTACTCTAGATATGCTGAAACGTTTGAAGATGCACGTGCCAGGTCCTTGTTCACAAGACACACACAAAACGAGAACAAGAAGAAAAGGGGTGAAAGTGCAATCAGGGATCAGTACCCACACGACTGTCAAAGAGAGACGTGTCACAGATACTTCAAACTCCATCTCTAAAACCTGTAATTACTGGTCCTAAATCAAACGTTCCATTCATGTTAGAAGAGCAAACCCTACACCAGAGGCAGAAAGATGTAAGCAAGGGTCTGAGACCCTTCATTCCAAAGCAGCACAGCAGCAGATGGCCTGGGGGTCTCAGGGTGGTCCTGCCTGCCTCCTTCCTTCCCTTCTCTGTTAAAGACTCTCTTTAGACTGTGTGGCTTGCTGAGCCCAAGAGGCTGTACGAGCTGAAAATCACAAACTTCTCATAAAGTCTACCCATACAAATAGTATTAGCAATAAGAATATCGCTGCAAATATTCAACTGAATGGAGCACTAGTTTTATTTTATAAGCATACGAGGCAGAGTTCTGGTAAACACCTCGTCTGAGTAACCAAAATCAACGCAGTTTCATTACCAAGAAAAAAATAACAGGTCTTCCTCTGTAGGTTGATTATAACGTCGTCAAGAGGTCGACATATATGCTGAAGAACAATAAAATAATAATAATAATAATAAAAGATGGCAAAGATCAGGAACTAAAGTGACCCCATCAGGGGACTGAGTACTTTGCATTTAGAGTAGGCCCAAACTTCAGCAGACACATTCTTGGTTTTCCTCCCTGGGATGAAGACTTAGGAAATGAATACTGGACACATTCAGGCTTCCATGCAGACTCCTGCTGGCTCCTATCCACAGTCCTACAGAAATTCAGAGGAACACCAAAGGTAAATACTCTGCAATGGAAAGAGTCGGGGAGAGGAATGCCTTCAAATTACATAAGGCTGGAAGTGGATGACCCCAAACAGAAGGCCTCACCCAACTTCCCCTGGGGAGAGAGACTATCAGAGAAATGAGCTAACATGGTTAAGACAACCTGGTCAATTAGTGGCACAGGCTGGGCTCCTGCACAGCTATCCAGTCCCAGTCTAAAGACAGGAAAAATATAAATATGCTACAAAGAAAAAAAAGGGGACAAACGAGGCCGAGAGAACTAGTACTTAGTGTCTACAGCATGTACTTCACACAAGCTATGACAGTTTTTGAACAGGAAAGGTAACACATATATAGAAAAGTGCAGCATGCCAGAAAATCCATTTGCTTCTTTTCCCTTCCCTAGCCTGTTCTCTGTCCCAGAGGCTGGTGGGTCCAAACACCATGCAAAGGCTTGCGGCCCCCTGGCTTCCAGCTAAGTCCTGCTAATAGGAGCCTCAGGGGAGATTTAGGCCAAGAGGAACCTGAGGTCAGGGTGTTTATTTCCCTGGTTCCTTCCTGTAAGGGAACCTCAGGCTTACCGTCTCTCAAAAGAAAAGCACTGCTCCAAGGCAGCTGACTTGACTGGAGTCTCTCCTTCCAAGTTCTAGTAACCTCTCCCTCCCTTGATCTCTTTGGGCCTAAGGGTGGTGAGGGTAAGAAAAGCAACAGCTCCAGGATCCTGCCGTGCAGATAGATGATGGGGGCCTCTTCCTTATTATTACACACGCCCACACCCCACCCAAAAGGTTTACCACCTAAGCATGAATTCCTAAGCACTGTATTTTCATTTCGTCTGCTTTTTGAAAGTTATACAAATGGAATCATATGATATGAATTCCTTCATGTCTGGCTTTTTCAACTTAACACTAGATTCATGAGATTCATCCATGCTGTTCTATCTGCCCTATCTATCATCAATTGTGATTGTGACTGGCACTCCACTCTATGCCTACACCACAAGTGACTTATTCATTCTACAGTTGGTGAACATTCAGGTTGTTCCTAATTTGGAGTTGTTGTAAATAATGTTACCGTGAACATTCTCGTCCATGTCTCCTGGTATGCAGCATGTGTTTTTCCTGGTTATAGACCTAGAAGTGGACTCTGAGTCATGGAGTGTTGGTATCTTCATTTTAATACTTAATATTAAACCGTTTTCCATGTTTAAACTCCCACCAGCAATGTTCCTTGTTACTCGATATCCTCATCACTCAACATCCTTGCCACCACTTCGCATTGTCTGTCTTTTTCATCGTAGACATGCTGGCGAATGGCTAATACCTTACTGTGGTTTTAATTTTCATTTTCCCAATTACTAATAAAAGGTTGGGCAGACTTACATTTTGACCATTTGGATCTACTCATTCTTGAGTGCTTGTTCAAGTCTTTTGGACACTGAATGACAGAGATCCCAGACACCACAATTACATGTACAAGCTGCCAGAATCCAGCTATAAAACCTTTCCTTGAGAATATCAACTCATTAGCACAAAACAGGGAGATAAAAAGATGATCTATTCCCTCAGGAGACTGTTTGCTATAAGTCAAATTACCATTTATGATGATTCTCTATTAAGTAGGGCCAACTTCAACAATAATTACTAAAACAAAGTATAATATCATAATGCAAAATACAGAAAGAACATACACTCCGAGAGTCAAATGTAGCCAGTCCAAAGGGCTCGAATGGACAGCGAGATGAGGAAAAAGGGAGAGTTCACCCCAACCTGAAGCCAGGCCTATGGAGAGCCCTCAGGTCTCCTGGATGCCTCCTCTAAGGGCCTGGCAATTCAGAAACAAGAATGCCCCTGTGTGCCGTGAAGAACTCAAGTCTTGATGAGAGGACTCTTCTAGACACACGCCATCAATGTATCTGTTGATTTTAGCAGCAATAGGGAAGCTAATCAATACTTAATTTTAGAAAAGTAGTAAGCTACGTGAATAAAGAAAGAACAGATTAGGTCTCCAGGCAGGCAGATTTCTGTCCAGCTGAAGTATCAAACTCCTGTGTGATGTTTGAAATACAACATCACATATAAAAAATTGATGAACGTAATTCAGCCATAGGAAGTCATATCTAGTGGACAGATCAATATAATCACCTCGGAAGAAGTTATTACAGGGGGAAAAACTGGGTCTGGCTTTACCCTGAGTTCTTAAGCAAGGAACTGGTCTTCAATTTCTTCATCTACACAAGAAATAGTTGCTATGGTTGTCTCCAATACTGCTAAAACCCATCATTCTGGCAGGTTTAACAATCAAAAGTATTTTATCACCAAAGACAAGGATTTAAGTAACTTTTCTAAGCCACAGACTTACTATGGTTTTGTCTGAGGGAAAAAAAAAAGGATGGACCCCAAACTGTCTAAAATTCAAAAAACAAATACATTTAAGTTCATGAACCTTTTAAAAGTTGACAAACCATGCAAACCAAATATAAAGATAATTAAAATTTTAGGATAAGCAAATGAGAGGATAAATTTTTTTTAAGAAATGAGAAAGTAAAAAAAAAATTAACCTAACAAGGCAGGCAGTGATTCGTTGCTCACTTCCCTTTCTGTTGGTTTCATTTCCCTTCTTAGGTGAAAACACTCCTAATATGTAAATCAGTCCACTAAAGACTTCAGAGTCCTTTCTGTTAAGATTTGCAGAAATTTTTATGCAAAAGAAATTATTTCTAGACTTCCATGCACTAGAAAAGCAGACTTACAAAATACAGCAAACTAAAGTGGATAAATGTATGTGGCAAAGCAGAAGCAAATAATCAAGGATCCTACTTTTAAACATTTAGAATTGTTTAAATAGTAAAAAGTGGAAATGTGGATATTCTATGATTTTTAAGAACTTGGTAGTAAAAAGTGAGACTTCATTTAGGATTACCTACTAAGTGCCAGGTACTATGTTAAGCACTTGGGACCTTTCTGGTTTAGGGCCCTCACAATCCTGCTGGATGGTATTATCTCTATTTCAACTGTACAGAAATGAAGTAGGAACAAAGGGTTAGTCAGAGTGGGCAGGTAACTAGACAAAGTTACACAGCTTAGAAAAAGCAAAGAAGCTAGACTTTAAACCCCTTTTTACTCAACATCAAATCTCCTTCTCTTTCCATAGATGATGCAGACTTTAAGCATCAAAGTACACAAACTGAAGAAACTTTGTCCTTTGTATATAATTCTCTCAAATATATGCCATCATTTCAAGGGGAGCTTATGCTAAGTGTGACTTCATAAACAAATCATTTGTGAGAGAGAAAAACCACATCCAGGGTAAAGTCATAAGGTGAAAAAGCCTCTTTCAGAGAGCACTTCCTGAAACAGACAAAGCAGCAATTACAGTCAGCCCAGCACCAACTCCCATGCCAAGCATTACACTGGAAACTACTTTTTAAAGCAACAAGAGTCTAAAACAAAATAAAACATTTCTTAAATACACTGTTTCCAGAAAGAGCTATTTTAACAGAAGCAACTCAAAGATATCCCTTCGACAGAAGTGGAAGTGCTGAAAAATGTTCATCTCTCATACAGACTTTTGATGGACAGGAGGTAAGTAGCATTTAATTAACTTCACGATTATTGTCAAAAGTAATGCTTTATGTACTATATTTCAAAAATCATTTCATTTTAATAATGCAGGCTGGGCGTGACGGCCCACACCTGTAACTCCAGCACTTTGGGAGGCCAAGGCAGGAGGACCAGTTGTGCCCAGGAGCAACATAGTGAGACCCTGTCTTTATAAAAAAAAAAAAAAAATTGATTAAAAAATAAACGTAACAAACTATGTTGGTGAAAGACCTTGAAATAGGCTATATAATCATCTTTCCACAATACAATTTTACATTTATTTTCAATATTGCTTTACATTAATAGTAAATGTAATTTTTTTCAACTTAAGAAAAGAAAATGTTTATGGTAAATCATACGTATATTTAGAAATGTTCATCACATGGTTTCAATTATGTTGTTTCATGAAATAACTTAATGGTTTTTAAGAAAAGAAAAGCTACAGATAGTCATGGTATCTACAGCTTTTAAAAAGCTGACTTTAAAGTCAATCACTTTTTAGTATTTATCCAAAAATTTCTGTGTTTGCAGAGGACAATCAATACTATAATGCCTTTAAAACACATGCATCACTCATTTTTTTTTCAAACTTGAGCAAATGAATACAAGTATTGGTGACAAGCTACATAAAAACTGCTTGAGCATAACATGGGAAAAAAGACTCAAGATGGTTTGTAAGTATAGGACTTATGTCACAAAATTAAATGATGAGGATAGGTGAAGGGAGTCCTGATGCAATACTAAAAAAGAAAAACAAATACAAAATTTCATTTATATTATAATTGCTACTATTTAAGAATTCATTCCAGTTAAACATAAGATTTAAGCCTCCATGATTACTCTCCTTTGAATGACACTAGAGATATAATTTTTTTCTGTAACACTTTCCTCATTTAATAGAAATTAATATTCTAGTCACACCAATATTTGGAAAATTTAATATGTTTTTAAATATATAGAATTATACTCCAAAATCATATTTAACCTAAATATTTGAGAAGGAAAGGAGAAGAAGGGAAGAAAGGGAAGGGGAAGGAGAAGGGGAAGGGGAAGGGGAAGGGAAGGGGAAGGGGAAGGGAAGGGGAAGGAGGGAAGGAAGGGAAGGGAAGGGAAGGGAAGGAAGGGAGGGAAGGAAGGGAAGGGAGGGAAGGAAGGGAAGGAAGCAAGGAAGGGAAGGGAAGGGAAGGGAGGCAGGAAGGCAGGAAGGCAGGAAGGCAGGAAGGCAGGAAGGCAGGAAGGCAGGAAGGCAGGCAGGCACGTTTCTTGTTTATCCACAGCAATTGCTCAAGTTAATTTTTAATGATCAATAGCCCATGATGCCACTGACCACAGATAGCAAATCTCCCCCACAGTTTTCCTTAAAGAGAAATTCTGGGCTGATTTGAAGACAGCCCACTCTGCAAAGTGACATTTTTGAAGGAAACTTTTCATCCACCTCTGTATTTCAAGGGGATGCCACAGGTTCCATCTCATTGCAGCAAAGTCTATTTTTAAAGTCTGTTGTTGGTGTTGCATCACGGGGGAGTGAAGTTTCACACTGAGGAGTCAATGATATTTGCAACCCCAAATAACCTCCTTTCCATTTAAAATGGGCAGGTTTTTTTATGTGGTGATGGAAATTTGTTAGTTTCTACATACACATCAAGTTACTGAATGACTTCTTATTAATATCTACTTGTCTTAGATACTCCTTTTTTGGATTTACTTTGAAAATTTTTTAAATTTAAATAATATTGAAACTTCTGAATCTAGATGGAATGAGGATATGAAAGTTACTAATAGCACTAGCTTGTTTTCAAGGTGCTGCTTTCTGTGAACCACTGAAGTAGAGCAGGTGAAATCACAAAACTTGGAAGACTTGGCATTAGGTACTCCCAATTGTGCATTAGAAAATAGGTCATCTATTGCTCTAACAGTCTAGTTCTTGATCTGCTGACCATGGCACAAAACACTGCTGTTTCTAGACTTATGACAATTTAAAGAGAACATAAGGTAATAAACACTATGAAGTGTTTCCACTTTAAAAAAACAAAAAGTTTAATAGCCAGCTACACAAGTCTTCATTTCCAAACTAGAGATTTACAAACTAGAGTTTTTTAGCAAAGTAGAGTTGCTGTGAGTCATCTCATCAAAAGTTCCTTCCTTTATTTATTCATCAATTCAGTAAACATGTATTTATTGAGTACCTATTACATGCTCAACAGACAGTGGGGCTGACTGCAGCTGTAACACAGGAAAAGTTCCCATTCTCTCTCAAATGAGAACTACTGTGAATGTTCAGTAGTTAACCAGCCGAATGGTTCCTTGATTAATTTTCCACGTTTCTATTTACATATTTTGTATATTAAAATTGTATTTAATGAAAAAAATACATTATTTGGACATTACTCATCTGGTTGCAAAATATTTTAACAGAATGAAGATGATAAAAAGTGGCAAACAATTGTATTAAGAGTCAAAATTCAGAATGGCCTTTTCCCAATTAGTCCAAATTAAAGGACACTTATTACAGGAACAACTGCTACCTAATTTCACACTATAGGAAAAAACTGTAAAGAAATGGTTATTCTTGTGGGAAGAAGGGAAGTGAGCAGGGAGAGAGAGATGAATGAACTTGCCCAATGAATTATGACACTAGGATCATTTTAATAGATTAATACAAATTAGGAATAATCTCTAGGGAATGGATTCCTTAATAAATACTAAGACACATCGAGTGAGTTTATAACATAAAATGCTCTCAAACTTAAAATTCACTGGCAGTCAAGCTGAGTGGGAGAATGTTAAGCATTTGTTTTTTAACCGAGGATTTTATTCTTATTTTTCTTAACTATTCTTATTTTTCTTAACTATTTTTACAGTTTCTAAGTATCATGCCCACCAACAAGCTGTAAAATGATCACCCTGAACAATCAAGATCAACCTGTCCCTTTTAACAACTCACATCCAGATGAATACAAAATTGCAGCCCTTGTCTTCTATAGCTGTATCTTCATAATTGGATTATTTGTTAACGTCACTGCATTATGGGTTTTCAGTTGTACCACCAAAAAGAGAACCACTGTAACCATCTATATGATGAATGTGGCATTAGTGGACTTGATATTTATAATGACTTTACCCTTTCGAATGTTTTATTATGCAAAAGATGAATGGCCATTTGGAGAGTACTTCTGCCAGATTCTTGGAGCTCTCACAGTGTTTTACCCAAGCATTGCTCTATGGCTTCTTGCCTTTATCAGTGCCGACAGGTACATGGCCATTGTACAGCCGAAGTATGCCAAAGAACTTAAAAACACGTGCAAAGCCGTGCTGGCGTGTGTGGGAGTCTGGATAATGACCCTGACCACGGCCATCCCTCTGCTACTGCTCCATGAAGACCCGGATCAAGACTCCACCCCCGCCACCTGCCTCAAGATTTCTGACATCGTCTATCTAAAAGCTGTGAATGTGCTAAACTTCACTCGACTGACATTTTTTTTCTTGATTCCTTTGTTCATCATGATTGGGTGCTACTTGGTCATTATTCATAATCTCCTTCATGGCAGGACGTCTAAGCTGAAACCCAAAGTCAAGGAGAAGTCCATAAGGATCATCATCACACTGCTGGTGCAGGTGCTTGTCTGCTTTATGCCCTTCCACATCTGTTTCGTTTTCCTGATGCTGGGAACGGGGGAGAACAGTTATAGTCCCTGGGGAGCCTTTACCACCTTCCTCATGAACCTCAGCACGTGTCTGGATGTGATTCTCTACTACATCGTTTCAAAACAATTTCAGGCTCGAGTCATTAGTGTCATGCTATACCGTAATTACCTTCGAAGCATGCGCAGAAAAAGTTTCCGATCTGGTAGTTTACGGTCACTAAGCAATATAAACAGTGAAATGTTATGAATAATAGAAAGGTTCTTTTATCTCAATCCCATCAAAATTCACTTCACTAACTACTCTGGCATCAATGGATATTCTGTATAATATTATCAAGTCCCTTTTCTCTTGAAAAAAGTAAATTCATTATCTTCATTTTAAAAACTTATATAAAACATTTTTGTGAATTATTCGGAGAAAAGCATCTGATTTGTCTTTCACAGTCAAGCCTTATTTACACAGATAATTAACTTTTTGCATTTCTATGTGCAAGTGACACATGTATGTTAATCAAGTCAGTAAGGGGGAAATCAAACTACCATACAAAATAATTTGATTAAATTATTTTCTATCTAGATGCAGCTCCCTTAGGTCTAATTTGCACCAGGAATGGAATTATAAATCCAGTACTTTATGTCCCAAACACTGACTTCCAGAATTCCCATATAAGAAATTATGTTGAACTCATTACTGTTACTTACTACAAGGCAAAATTAACAGGAACAAGAACCCAAGGGGCCTGTAAAGGCCATCCCCATCAGCCCTCCCCTACTCTGAATTCATCCTTTTGAAAACAGAGGATAGTCATTCAACAAACACTGAGAGCCTACTATGCACCAAACTCTATTTAGGACTAATGATGAAAATCTAACCTGAGATGCTATTTCTATCCAATAATCCAAGTTCATTTCTATTATCTACCTACTATACGGTGAAATGCCATTCTCCAATACAAACAGTTTGTTCTTCTTATGTGGTTCAAGATCCCATTTTTACAAAAGAGGTTAATTGATTTTTTTTCCCAGGCCATATGTCACTGTATAAATAGTACTATGGGAACCTTGGATTCTTAGTCTTGCCATTTAATTTCTCCAAATAAAGTAACAAACCAAGTGACTTATCCACCTAACAGAAAAAAACTGAAGTATAATCAGTAAAGCCCCTATTATTCTTAATACTTATGGAAGTAAAATAAATGATTCAACTATAACTTCCTCTCTTTATCATTCTTAACATGATCATATCCTACTGGGGCTTAGAACCAAATATATGCATTGGTTAGAAATTTATTTCTGGCTGGGCATGGTGGCTCACGCCTGTAATCCTAGCACTTTGGGAGGCTGAAGTGGACGGATCACTTGAGGTCAGGAGTTCGAGACCAGCCTGGCCAACATAGTGAAACCCTGTCTCTACTAAAAATGCAAAAATTAGCCAGACATGATGGCAGGTTCCTGTAATCCCAGCTACTTGGGAGGCTGAGGCAGTAGAATGGCTTGAACCCAGGAGGCGGAGGCTGCAGTGAGCCGAAATTGCACCATTGCACTCCAGCCTAGGCGACAGAGCGAGACTCTGTCTCCAGAAAAAACAAAATTGATTTCTGGAAAAAACATAGGTAAATTCATATTATTAAAAAAAAAAAAAGATTAAAAAAACACAAAAAGTCTAATCATAAAATGGCATTTTTGCACTAGACGGTCCCTTAGACAATCTTCTTAGTACAATTCTTCTCTTCAAAATATAAAAAACTGAAGTCTGAAGAGGTTATGTGACTTGCTCAGCTAAAGAACCACCCCTAGAAACCCAGGTCAGTTCTTTCATGTCGAACACTAATTTTTCAATAATAAAAAGCAAACATGCTTAAACATTCTCAGAGCTACATAAGGTGGTACTGAGATGCAGTTTCTCAAAAAAGAGAAAAATACAAAGTTTTTAGTTTCAATAGTCAAATGAGTAAAATACGTATCTTTATATACTTTATATACACAAAATAAGTATCTTTATAGATATTATATCTTTATATATTATTTATATATCTTATATATTTAACATATATTATTTCTAAAACAAGAAAAACAACTCTTGTATTTGACATGTAGGTTTATTGTACACATATACATAGTCAGAGCCTACTCTCAACCATACAGATGAATCTACTCTTAAACGTATTAGATGGAAAAGTTATCTGCCAGAGCTTGTCTTGATAAGAAGAGTTTAGTCTCAAAGCAAAAAGCACAACAAAAGATTCTATTGATACAAAATCAACAAAGTGAAAATGTATGCTGTGATTCTCACAATAAAATTGTAAATAATCTAAATTTTAATTGTAGATCACTTAAAAGTTATTTTTAAAATAATTTACTTAGCATTATAATCAAATATATTTTAACATAATATGTAAAATTCAAAATTTCACTGTATTCTGGAAAACAATGTAACATCCACATATAAATACTAACAAAAAATAATAGGTATATAAGGCCAGATGTGTGGCAGGACTGAGTTACTAGAAATGCCTAATACATATGGCTTTTAATAATGGAGTTATCTCTACTTTCAAAACCTAACAGTTACATTTTCTGAGTTTAAATCATAGTCATGAGCATCCATCATATGTCAGCTACAATTTCTATGCAAAGCACTAGAAAAAGAAATGAACAAGTCTGTGGTTCAAAGGCCTTCCCTTACAGTCTTAGTGGGGCTACACTGTAATCAAGGCTTGCTTGCCCTTCACCATTACTGAATGTAGGGCAATGAGCACATAAAGTGAAACTTGGTTCTCCCTTAAAGAGTCAGTGGGTAGCCTAGGAGGCACAGACAATGACAAGGTAATATAATAAATACTAATAGAGATAATTAATACATGTGCTGTAATACACATATAAGGGCAATCTGCCAAAGGGCAAAAGGAAGCAGAAAGCAAACCGAGTAGGCATTGAGAATGCAAATGTGCAGCAAGCGAAGAAAGCTGGATGACCAGTTGGAAAGTGGTTTGAGACTAGCTGGTGGTCAGATGAGGAGGGCTCTGAAAGGAAAGAAGAGCTGGGCATAGTAGCACATGCCTATAATCCCAGCTACTCAGGAGGCTCAGGTGGGAGGACTGGGCTTGAGCCTAGGAGTTCAAGGCCAGCCTGGATAACATGGCAAGACCTTGTCTCTTAAGAAAAACAATACATGGAAGGGGTATACGCTTGTTTCTAGAAGCTTGATGTAAGACAGCTTCTTTAATTCTCGGGGCTACCCTTTGAAGCACAGAAACCCCACCGTTGACATGTGAGGGTCATCTATAAACTGAGCTCAGGAAATGGAGCTTGAGAGAAGTAACTTGCTCAAGATTTCACATAACTAGTAAGTGGCAGAGCTGGAATCTCAAATCTGGTCTGTCTGATGGCAAAGACTGTGCTATTTCCACTATTCCAGACTGCCTGGATAGCATCTTGGAGGAATCTGACTTTTATTCTGATGGATATGAGAATTTGAGGGTTTTTAAAAGAACTAGTGTGGTTAAGCCTGCATTTTAGAAAGATAACTTCTGACAGCATTGTATGGAATGCTTTGAAATTCACAGGGAAACTAGAGAATTACTGTAAAAAAGTAGACAAGAAAAGATGTAAGAGTTGAGACTGGGATAACAATGACAGTAGAAGTAGAGAAGAAGGGATGAATGAATGAGTTATTCAGGACTTTGCATTACTAAGACTCAGTGCCAGAAGTCCTAGCCAGAGCAACTAGGCAAGAGAAAGAAGGAAAAGGCATCCAAATAGGAAAGCTCAAACCATCTCTCTTTACTGACGATATGATTCTATACCTAGAAAACCCTAAAGACTCTGCCAAAAGGCTCCAGGAATCAAGAAACAACTTCTCTAGAATTTCAGGATACCAAATCAATGAAGAAAGATCAGTAGTAGTATTTCTATACACCAATAACTTAGTTCAAGCTGAGAGTCAAACCAAGAACACAACCCCAATTACAATAGCCACACACACACAAAAAAAAGATACCTAGGAATACATCTAACCATGAAGGTAAAAGATCTCTACAAGAACTACAAAACATTGCTGAAAAAAATCAAAGATGGCCAGGCGTGGTGGCTCACGCCCATAATCCCAGCACTTTGGGAGGCCAAGGCAGGCTAGGCTGATCCCAAGGTCAGGAGATCGAGACCATCCTGGCTAGCACAGTGAAATCCCGTCTCTAGTAAAAAATACAAAAAAAAAAAAATAGCCAGGCATGGTGGCACGTGCCTGTAATCCCAACTACTCAGGAGACTGAGGCAGGAAAATCGCTTGAATCTGGGAGGCAGAGGCTGCAGTGAGCCAAGATCGCACCACTGCTCTCCAGCCTGCGTGACAGAGTGAGACTCCGTCTCAAAAAAAAAAAAAAAAAAAAAGAAAAACGAAAAAAAATCAAAGATGACACAAACAAATGAAAAAAGCATTCCATTCTCATGGACTGAAACAACTGATATCATTAAAATGGCCATACTGTCCAAAGCAATCTACAGATTCAAGGCTATTCCTAGCAAACTACAATGTCATTTTTCACAGAATTAGAAAAAATTATTCTAAAATTCATATAGAACCAAAAAAAGAGCCCAAATAGCCAAGGCAATCCTAAGCAAAAAAGCAAAGAAAAAAACAAAGCCAGAGGCATCACATTACCCAACTTCAGACTATAAGGCTACAGTAAGCAAAACAGCATAGTACTGGTACAAAAACAGACATATAGACCAGTGGAACAGAATAGAGAACCCAGAAATAAGGCCTCACACCTACAGCCATCTGACCTTCAACAAAGTTCACAAAAATAAACAGTGGTGAAAGGATTCCCTATTCAATTAATGGTGCTAGGACAGCTGGCTAGTCATATGCAGAAGAATGAAACTATACCCCTACCTTGCACCACATACAAAAATTAACTCAAGATGGATTAAAGATACAAATGTAAGACCTCAAACTATAAGAATCCTAGAAGAAAACCTAGGAAACACCACTCTGGACATCGCCCTTGGGAAAGAATTTGTGACTAAGTCCTCAAAAGCAATTGCAAAGAAAACTAAAATTGACAAACGGGACCCATTTAAACTAAAGAGCTTCTGCGCAGCAAAATAAACTATCAACGGAGTCAACAAACAACCTATAAAATGGGAGAAAATGCTCACAAACTGCATCTGACAAAGGTCTAATATCCAGAATCTACAAGGAACTTGATTCAACAAGCACAAAACAACCCTATTAAAAAGTGGGCAAAAGACACAGATACTTTTCAAAAGAAGACACACAAGCGGCCAACATACAAGAAAAAATGCTCAACGGTAATCATCAAATGCAAATCAAAACCACAATGAGATACCATCTCACATTAGTCAGAATGGCTACTAAAAAGCCAAAAAAACAACAGATGCTGGGGAGATCTGGGAAGAAGAGGGAAACTTATACACTGTTGTATATAAGTGAGAAAAGGGAACTCTTATACACTGTTGGTGGGAATGTCAATTAGTTCAGCCATTATGGAAAGCAGTTTGGAGATTTCTCAAAGAACTTAAAACAGGACTACCATTCAACCCAACAATCCAACTACTGAGTACATAGCCAAAAGAGAATAAATCATTCTACCAAAAAGACACATGCACTCACATGTTCATTGCAGACCTATTCACAATAGCAAAGACATGGAATCAACCTAAGTGCCCATCAACAATGGACTGGATAAAGAAAATATGGTACATATGCACCATGGAATATGATGCAGCCATAAAAAAGAATGAAATCATGTCCTTTGCAGCAACATGGATGCAGTTGGAGGCCATTATCCTAAATAAATTAATGCAGGAACAGAAAATCAAATACCACATGAACTCACTTAAAAGTGGGAGCTAAACACTGGGTACACATGGACATCAAGATGGCAGCAATAGACACGGAGGACTATTAGAGGGGGAAGAAGGGAAGCGAGCAAGGGTTGAAAAACTAACGACTGGAAACTACACTCACTACCTGGGTGACGGGACCATCTGTACCCCAAACCTCAGCATCATGCAATATACTCATATAACAAACCTTCATGTGTACCCCTTGAATCTGAACGTTCAAATTTCAAAAAATAAAAACTAAGACTCAGTGACCTACCCCATTGACAAGCGAAATGAAAGATTTCCAGCTTGCATGACTCTGGGTAGATGCTACTAACTAAAATAAGAAGAAAGAGGGGAAGAGGATAGAGAGGAGGCCAGAAGAGAAGAGACCTTCTGAACATGAGTTTTCTTTGAGTCTATAAATAATTAGGAAGTAAGACTCTAGACCAGACATGGTGGTCATGCCTATAATCCCAGCACTTTGGAAGGCCAAGGCAGGAGGATCACTGGAGGCCAGAAGTTTGAGACCAGCCTGGGTAAAATAACAAGACCCCATCTCTACAAAAAAAAAAAAAAACACAAACAAACTAAAAAAAAAAAAAAAAAAAAAAAATGGCCGGACGCGGTGGCTCACGCCTATAATCCCAGCACTTGGGGAGGCCAAGGCAGGGTGGATCACCTGATGTCACGAGTTCATGACCAGCCTGACCAATATGGTGAAACTCTGTCCTATTAAAATTACAAAAAAATTAGCCAGGCATGGTGGCAAACCCAGCCACTCAGGAGGCTGAGGCAGGAGAACCACTTGAACCAGGGAGGCGGAGGCTGCAGTGAGCAGAGATCGCGCCATTGCACTGCAGCCTGGGCAGCAAGAGTGAAACTCTGTCTCAAAAAAAAAAAAAAAAAAATAGTTGGTCATGGTGGCACACCTATAGTCACAGCTACTCAGGAGGCTGAGCTAGGAGGATTGCTTGAACCCAGGAGTTTGAAGTTACAGTGAGCTATGATCTGGGCAACAGAATAAGAGAGTAGTGTGGGTTGGAAATACAGAGCCTGGAAGCAAACAATACATGTTCACTGTAGTTGAAATCAAGAAAGTGCGCAAGATAGTCCAAAAAGTTTGAGAAAAGAGCTGCACGCAGTAACTAAGGTCAAAAAGAACTAGCAAGGAGCAGTGTGCGGGACTCAAGAGAGCAGGTGGTTTCATGAAATAAGGAGAGGTTAAAAGCATTTAATGTGCTACTGAAAGGTTAAAGAAGATGGCCAGCGGCTTTAGAAATTAGGTGGCCACTGGTGACCTTTATAAGAGAAGTTCCTGTAGTGGTGAGGTGAAGAAAAAAAAAAAGAGAGAATTAAATAGGAAGTAAAGAACTGTAGAAGAGTGCAGAAAAATTTGGTACTGATGGGAAAGAAAAGTATTAGATGTTAGGCGAAAAACATTGAAAGCTGTAAAGCACATATTTTCATTTTACTTGAAGTTCCGGGATACATGTGCAGAATGTGTAGGTTTGTTAAACAGAGGTATACATGTGCCATGGTGGTTTGCTGCACCTATTGACCCATCATCTAGGTTTTAAGCCTCGCATGCATTAGGTATTTGTCCTAATGCTCTCCCTCTCCTTGCCCCTCACCCACAGACAGCCCCCAGTGTGTGATGTTCCCCTCCCTGTGTCCATGAAGTACACTGATTTGGGAAAAAAAAAAAAAAAACAGTAGTTTCCTCTCTTTAGTTTTTGAAGCTTTGCTATCATCAATAAAAGATATATCTGTGGCTGGGTACAGTGGCTCACACCTGCAATCCCAGCACTCTGGGAGGCCAAGAAAGGAGGATCACTTGAGCCCAGGAATTCAAGATCAGCCTAGACAACATAGCAAAACCTTTTCTCTACCAAAAAGTAATACTAATAAAAATGTTTTTAAGAGATATATTTACAGAATACAAAGTTTATTGTGTTCCAAAAAGTCTACGTTTGAGAAAGCCTCAAGATTTAAAAAAGTCATACTATATACTATAATGTTTGTTACTTGAAAAGGAAGAGAAATATATTCTTATTCAGGAGATGGCTGAATTAACATTTATAGTGTCTTTCAAAGGGGATGCTATAACTTTTCAACTTATTCAAGTTTGTAACTCTTGCTACACACTGAGATTTTTTTTCTTTTTTTTTTGAGACGGAGTCTCGCTCTGTCACCCAGGCTGGAGTGCTGTGGCCGGATCTCAGCTCACTGCAAGCTCCGCCTCCCGGGTTCACGCCATTCTCCTGCCTCAGCCTCCCAGCTACAGGCGCCCGCCATCTCGCCCGGCTAGTTTTTTGTAGTTTTTAGTAAAGACGGGGTTTCACTGTGTTAGCCAGGATGGTCTCGATCTCCTGACCTCGTGATCCGCCCGTCTCGGCCTCCCAAAGTGCTGGGATTACAGGCTTGAGCCACCGCGCCCGGCCAAACTGAGATTTAAGTAGGTAAATCCCTTCCCTCTTCTGAGAGTAAGCAAAAATATTCCCGCCAACTTCAAAATTGAATCAATCTTCTTTTTATGCACAAGTTAATAGGATTCCATAATTAAATGAACACAAAAGTTCTACTGTCATTCAACTCTATGTGCAGCAGGAAAAAGAAGACAGGGAGACAGTGTAAATAAGAATTAATGCTAAGTTACTATCCAGCTCCAAAGTTCATTCTAACACAGACACACACACCTCCCATCACTCAGCAGGCTATACAGGGAACGAAAAAGAACTGGCCTGATAGGAGATGTTTTGGGGAAAAATTATGATTTAGCAATGCTGCTGCTTCCCTGAGTCAACGTGGAATCATTCCTGATGTCAACACTATTTTCCCCAATAACAGAATACTCAACTTTAACTTCTCAGTCTAATTACAACGACCACCTGTGGAATTCAAACTTCATGCTAATTCTGACACAGAATTTTATGTCTCCATTCAAACATTATTCAGAATCATACATTATTAAAACAGCTAAAGGTCAACATTCATGGATATTCACAGCAATTATAATTCACAAAAGGGAGTTACACTGTAAATATTAACAACGCAGGTACGAAAGCTATTAGAACACTAATTATAATTTTAAAATAGGGATCCAAAGTGAATTGAATCAAGATACATACAGTAGCTTAATAGTTCTCAAAACACATATTTAAAATTAAAAGACTGAAGATAGTACACACAGAATTTTAAATATCTGGTATCTATATTTCATACTATCTCATTTCCCAAATAGTGTCTCAGATACTTCGTTCAGATGCTTGGAGGTCATTTACATGTGCTAACAACTCCGCTCCTAGATTCTGATTATTTCACACACTAATACATGGTTTTTGGGGGGTTTTTTGTTTTTTGAGACGGAGTCTCACTCTTTCGCCCAGGCTGAAGTGCAGTGGTGTGATCTCAGCTCACTGAAACCTCTGCCTCCCAGGTTCAAGCGATTCTTCTGCCTCAGCCTCCTGAGCAGCTGGGACTACAGGTGCACGCCACCATGCCTGACTAATTTTTGTATTTTTAGTAGAGACGGGGTTTCACCATATTGACCAGTCTGATCTCGAACTCCTGACCTTGTGATCCACCCACCTCAGCCTCCCAAAGTGCTGGGATTACAGGCGTGAGCCCATATTTGAAGCTTTGCTACCATCAATTACGGGCTGTTACCGCACCTGGCCTGTTTGTTTGTTTGTTTGTTTGTTTGAGATGGAGTCTCGCTCTGTCAACTCTGCTCCCAGAATCTAGTTATTTCACACACTAATACATGATTTTTTTTTTAAAAGAAGATCAACGCAATATGAAAGCATACAAATTCTGAGTGGGTTGGCCACTGCAGGTTGTCTACAAAGTTATAACCTATACACTGGCTTTATGTTTGATGGAAACGTATAAAACATTATCAGCTTTTAAAAATTATGCTTCAGAAGCCTAACTTCATACAAATTAATTGTTTCCTAATCTAATTAAACTATATTTTTATGTTTAGTTCATAAAATTACAAAGACACATTTCACTATAAAAACACACAAAACTAATTCTATCAGGATCAGAATAGGAAATTCACTTAAAATTCTCTAAAACACAAAATTTCAAAGCTAAAAAAAGAATGTGACTGGGCGCGGTGGCTCACACGGTGGCTCAAGCACTCTGGGAGGCCAAGGAGGATGGATCACCTGAGGTCAGGAGTTTGAGACCAGCCTGGCCAACATGGCGAAACCCCATCTCTACTAAAAACTACAAAAATTAGCTGGGCGTGGTGGCACGCACCTGTAGTCCCAGCTACTTGGGAGGCTAAGGCAGGAGAATCACTTGAACCCAGGAGGTGGAGGTTGTGGTCAGCCGAGGTCACACCAATGCACTCCAGCCTGGGTGACACAGCGAGACTCTGTCTCAAAAAAAAAGTAAAATAAATTTTAAAGAAAGAATATAAAATTGATTATATTTCAAGAACATAATAAAAATGTAGGCATAGATTAGACTTTTTACATATAAAATCAATTTTACTATATCTAAAAGTTTAAAATATTCTTTTACTGACTTTCACATATAATAACACTTTAAATCACATTCAAGTCGTTCTAAATTAAGTCAATCTTTAAGTGCTACTTACAATCCAGAAGGCAAATTACTAGCTGCAGTGATGCTCAAGAAATACTGCATAGCTTCGACGAGGAGAAAGTCAAATAAGGCTGACAAAACCCAGGAACCCAGCAAAAAGGACTACAAGATAAAACAGCAGAAAAATTATAAAGATGAGTCTCCTAAAAATAAACTAACATTTATTCAGCTAGAATCAGCTCAGAGGTATGTATTTGTATGTATGTGTGTGTGTGTATATATATTCAAAATTAATTGTTTTTATTAAAATAGACTTTCGAAAATCGGCAGAGTAAACCCATATTGCTCAAATGTATTAACATCCATAATTTTTAAGTAGGTTGAAGATATATTTTTAACAAGTAAAACACAAACCACTAAGCAAAATAAATAATTTTATTAAAAGTCAAAGTATTAAAATTTGTATTAGCTGTTCACAACTAATACTATATATTATCATTATCACTATTATTATTATTATGCTATTCTAAAATTTTCTTTGGTTAATGTCCATATGCCTCAAATCAGACACAGAATAGTATAATTTTTAAAAAACTGTAAATAATAACACCAAGTTTAACAAAGTAAAATCCATTTAAACAAAATTTTTTTCTATAGCCTAAGTGGCAAAGACAAAAGACATAAAAACTTACTGCAAATTTTCTGCTTCCATATCTTCTTTCAAATATCCTAAAATTATAAATAAGCAGACTACTGCAGAAAGTATCTTTCAAATCAAGGCAAATTATTCTTCCACATATCAACCTCCAAATCTAGATGGGGATTTAAAAAAGAACAACAAACAAGAGTAAAATTTGTTCGGATCTCTTCCTTAGCAAATTTGTTATTTTTATACTGTCTATTTTTAATAGTCTAAACAAAATCATAATGCACACACAAAAGGAACATTATACATGTATGTTCTCTGAGCTCAAGTCTCTCACAGTAAAAATTCCTTCCAACAGTGGCACGAAAGGTACTTGAATTTTTTTGTGCTTATAAGAAAACATATTCTCATTAAGATAACAGAAAACTGCCTATAAGAAATTTTAGGGCCGGGCGCGGTGGCTCAAGCCTGTAATCCCAGCACTTTGGGAGGCCGAGGCGGGCGGATCACGAGGTCAGGAGATCGAGACCATCCTGGCTAACACGGTGAAACCCCGTCTCTACTAAAAAAATACAAAAATCTAGCCGGGCGAGGTGGCGGGCGCCTGTAGTCCCAGCTACTCCGGAGGCGGAGGCAGGAGAATGGCGTAAACCCGGGAGGCAGAGCTTGCAGTGAGCTGAGATCCGGCCACTGCACTCCAGCCCGGGCTACAGAGCGAGACTCCGTCTCAAAAAAAAAAAAAAAAAAAAAAAAAAAAGAAATTTTAGGATTGTGTTTAGTAAGATTTTAAAAAATTATATACGTAAGCCAGAATGAAAGGCTAACAAATGTTCATTATTATGCTACTGAATAAGACAAAGGTGTAACTGAAAAACAACTTAGATATAAACTCAAAAATATACATTTCTGAGCTTAATTTTAATCATCAACCTACTTCAGAGCAACTATGCAAAGTAATTTATGGCAACTGTTGCTAAATATGACTAGGTTTGAAATGTTAGTTTATTTAAATCACTGTTTCACCCAACTTCCGGTTGTGTAAAAACATATAAGGGGACATACCAAAAAAAAAAAAAAAAAGCTACTCAAAAGCCTATTTTTGAGTCTGCTTAAACATTTTTCAGATTTTTAAAGATAATCCCAATGACATTTGAAAACATCCTAATCTTATTTCCCCTTCACAATGACCTTATGAGATAAGTAAAACAAATATTAATGACAATTTTTCTTTGTATTTTTATTGTGGTAAAACAGATACAAAAGCTGTAATTTTAACTACTGAGTATACAATTCGGTGGTATTAAGCAAATTCACAATATTGTACAATCATCACCACTATCTATTTCCAGAACTCTTCATCATCCTAGACAGAAACGCCATGCTAATTTCCTGTTCCCTCTCCCCATAGCCCCAGGAAACACCATTCTACTTAATGTCTCTATGAATTTGCTTATACTTGAAACCTCATGTAAGTAAGATCACATATTTGTCCTTTTGCATTTGCTCATTTCACTTTGCATAGTATTTTCAAGGTTCATAGTAAAGCATGTATCAATCTCATTCTCATTTATAGTTGAATAATATTCTATGGTATGTATACACCACATTTTGTTTATCCATTTATCTGTTAATAGGCATTTGGGTTTCTACCTTTTTGCTATTGTGAATAATGCTGCTGCGAACATTGGTAATATTAACTCTTTTCTTTTTTTTTGAGACAGGGTCTCACTCTGTTGCCCAGGCTGTAGTGCACTGACGTGATCACATCTCACTGCAGGCTCAACCCTCTGGACTGATTCAATACTCGCACCTCAGCCTCCTGAATAGCTGGGACTACAGGTGTGCACCACCACACCCATCTAATTTTTGTATTTTTTGTAGAGATGGTGCTTTGCCATGTTGCCCAGGCTGGTCTTGAACTCCTGGGCTCAAGCAATCCATTCGCAAGCCTTGGCCTCCCAAGGTGCTGAGATTACAGGTGTGAACCATCACATCCAGCCAACTGTCTTAAGGAAAAAGAGGCACAGAGAAACTATCTGTCTAAAGTCATACAATCTGTGCTCTTGCCAACAGAAATAAGAATACAAATGAGAAGTCTGACCATATCAACTGTCAAAACATTTCACATATGTCTCTACTCCAAGCAAGACACCAGGCAGAGTCTTTGTCGTGACTGTACTGGCCACCAGAGTTCATTTCACCTGCCAGCCCAGCTGACCTGGGGATGGCTGCCTACAAGGCTGTGCTGAGGCCATAGCTGGGCTCAAGGAGAAACAGTACCAGAGTCACACTGAAACTTTAGGTAGCATATACCTCTATCAATATGATCAATGAGGCAGTACACATGAGAGCACAAAGTACTTTACCAATGGCAGATGATGATGACTGTCATCTCCGCAGAACACCAGATTCAAAAACCGTAAGAGGCAGCTCCAAGTCCTCTATCCCCACATTTAATATTACAATGAAAACACTCTACTCAGGCATAAGCTCTGACAGCCACTAAGAACATCTGGGGATTAAGGAAATTGAAACTTTGTAATTACTAAGATATAACAAACTGCATTTCCAAAACCCCATTTTTCTTCAGTTAATGAAAATAAAGCTGCTAGCTACAGTTTTAAATAATTTATGTGTTGCAATGATGCTCAAGGACACAAAACTATGAGAGCTGGTGTAAGAATGAACCACTGCATATTATTATATAGGTGAATGTCCCCTAAAGACTGGTAACTGGCTACAGGCTTGCACTCAGCAAAGCACTGCTTCTGCAACTCAACCTAAAGAAACCTGATTGTACCTCTGCATTAATTGCCAAAATCTGGAGGTTCAGAACTTACAAAATAAAGCCCTTCATTATCTGAGACCTCCTGGACTTCTCCAATCTAATTCTGGGTTTGCCTCAAAGCCTGGGTTTGCCTCAAAGCATGCTTCCTATACCCCACTCCTAAAGGTTTGAAATTCATGTTGCTTCCTGAAGTAAAGTGCCCTTCCTTCTCTTCATTGCTAACGAACAGTCATCCCTTCTTTCAGACCAAACTGAAAGCTCACATCCCTAAGACTCTCCGGAGGTATTCCCCCAATACTGGTGCCTACTTCCTTTATCACCCCCCAAGGAAGTCATGTACACCTGTGACCTACAGAATCACGTTCTTACATGTATGTGTGTGTTTCGATTTCCCCAGGCAGAACTGAAACTCCCATCTCTCTCATGAATATACACTGACAGCCTCTTAGGTGTTTTAACAGCGTTAATGTGGAAGTGGCTATTTCCACTCCTGGACAGAAGGGTGGTCGGTCCTCTTCCATCCAAGCAGGTCACCACCTTTAAAGCACAGATGTCCACAGAGTGAGTTTAGCCCAACGAACCAAATTAACTCCAGAAATTAGGAAGGTATCAACCCAAGGCCCGGGGGCCCTTACATTAGTGGTCCTCAAAGCCAGCCATACACTAGAATCCCCGGGGGGTTGTTTTTAAATGTACGGCAATGACCAGGTACCACCACCAGACTCTGTGACTCAGTTGTTCTGGGGTGAGATAGTGGGTTTATGTAAATCTAGGTATAAATTATACCTTCACTTAAGTATAGATATGCAGACAGAGCTCTAAAGTTTTTCCAGGTGATTCTAATGTGTGTCCAGGGTTGAGAACGACTGCATTATAGCAACTGAAATAATACAGAAGCTATACTACCTTCTGACAAATGAGTAATACGGATAAATAACTGAAAGACCTGCACAGGAAGTTGGTGAAGCCAATCTGAGCAATGGTATTAATTACATGACTATGAAGAAAAGGTGTCAGTGTTCAAGAAATGGATTATTATGCTTTAAATGGGCTAGCCAAGTGTTTAGCAAAGAAAGGGTGGCAGTCATATACCAGAATGTGCACTAACTCCAATTCATAGACAAGAAGCCAGCACCAGTGTTTTCAACAAGATCAGTCCAGAAACCTTGAAAAGCACTTCTGCTCTTTCCCACAGCAGAAACTCAAGATAAATCTCTTACTTCATTTAACCACCACCATAAAAGTTATCATAAATTCATAATCTGATACAGCTGACAGAGCCTAGCTCCTCTCATCAAACATTCAAATTGAGACAAGGTTTTGGCAAAGCTAAGTATGCATACTGGGCATTAAAAAAAAAGATTTAACATTGTTTTTAATTCCCTTGAAGTTATAAGTTGCACTTCTCTAAATAAAAAGTGAAACTGAAAATAAAGGTACCTAATAAAAGGAAATACTGCCATTGCTTCATTATTATCTGCTTTGCTGAAAAATCAATAAATACAACTAGAAAAGTTACTTAATGAAATATTAATAATAAATATTTCTTACAAATTGGGGGCTTTGAGGAACTAATAGCAGGAAGAAAAGCACATCTAAGAAGAAAAAACAAATCTAGAAAAAAAAAACTGTCCTCTCTCGAGTCCAAGGGGCCAAAGAGGCAGAGCTCACCTGGAAGTCGTTCTTGACCGCGTGGAGGTCATACACAAACAGCTTCTGGCAGTGAGGCAGGAGGAGGGCTAGCAGGAGGGAGACGGCACTGGGGACCAGCAGAAGGCTCTTCGACAGAGGCGCCTTGTCTGGAGGGAAAAAGGAAACCACTTTCAGAATGATTGTTCCTAAGATTTAAAAAACCACATGGGTGAAAAGCGGGAGAATTCACTTCTTTTAAATCAGAATGAAGACAAAGTTCAGAAACTTTGAAATTTGGTTCTAACACCACTTTCAAAACATCAACCTCGGGAAGTAAGTGATCAAAAGACACTGGAAACAAGCAGAATGCCCTAGCAGGGCTTCATTGGCAGTTGGCTCTTAAATGAGACCAAGTTTACAGCCAGAACTTCCATAGAACACCTTTGAGAAAATGGCTACCCAAGTGTAAAGAAACAGAGAAGTATGTTTTCTATCAAATCAGCCAGTTAGCTCCTGAGCATGCACAAAATTCATACATATGTAAAAATACATTTTTAATTTTATTTTTTAATTGATACCTATTAGGGAACACATTTTGGGAGTGCATGTGATAATTTGATACATTCATACAATCATATTCAGAGAGAGTCTCATTTTGTCACCCAAGCTGGAGTGCAGTGGCGCAATCTTGGCTTACTGCAACCTCCACCTCCCAGGTTCACCGCGATTCTCCTGCCTCAGCCTCCTGCATAGCTGGGATTACATGCACATGCCACCACGCCTGGCTAATTTTTGTATTCTTAGTAGAGACCATGTTTCACCATGTTGGCCAAGCTGGTCTCGAACTCCTGGGCTCAAGCGACCCTCCTGTCTCAGCCTCCCAATGTGCTGGGAATACAGGCATGGACCACAGCAACCAGCCCAGCTAATTATCTTAAATATCTCTCTTTTCTTTAGGCTGAATTATTCTCTTCTAGCTATTTTGAAACATACGATAGATTAGTGTCAACTACAGACACCCTCCTGATCTACTGAACACCAAGTCTTATTTCTTCTAAGTGTGTATTTGTACCCATTAATCAACCTCTTTTTATCCCCCTCTCCCTCCTAACCTTCCCAGCCTCTGATAACCACCAACCTACTCTCTATCTTCATGAGATCCACTATTTTAGCTTCCATATGTAAGTGAGAACATGCAATCTTTGTCTTTTTGTTCTTAGCTTATTTCACTTACATGTCTTCTAGTTCCATCCATGCTGCTGCAAATGACAGGATTTCATTCTTTTTATGGCTGAATAATATTTCACTGTGTGTGTATGTGTATATATATTATATATACATATATATACACATACATAAAATTTTCTTTATCCATTATCCATATTTTTCTATTCATCGGAAACTTAAGAGGGAACTAGTCTATAACAAAGATGAAAGTATAACAACAAAGAGGGCCAGGCATGGTGGCGCACATCTGCACTGACGGACACTTCAGCTGATTCCATATTTGGCCATCGTGAATAGTGCTGCAATAAGCATGGAAGTGCAGATATCTCTTTGATATACTGATTTCCTTTCTTTTGAATATATATCCAGTAGTGGAGCATATGATAGTTTTATTTTATTTTATTTTTGAAGAACCTCCATACTGTTTTCCATCATGACTGTACTAATTTACATTCCCACCAACAGTATACCAGGGTTCCCCTTTCTCCACATCCTGGCCAGCCTCTGTTTTGTTTGGTTGTTGTTTTTGTTTTTGTTTTTTTGAGATGGAGTCTCGCTCTGTCGCCCAGGCTGGATGTTGTTGTTTTTGAGACAGAGTTTTGCTCTTTCGCCCAGGCTGGAGTGAAGTGGTGCAATCTTGGCTCACTGCAACCTCGGCCCCACAGGTTCGAGCGATTCTCCTGCCTCAGCCTCCTGAACACCTGGGATTATAGGCACCCGCCACCATGCCCAGCTAATTTTTGTATTTTTAGTAGAGACCGGGGTTTCACCATGTTGGCCAGGCTGGTCTTGAACTCCTGACCTCAGGTGATCCACCTGCCTTGGCCTCCCAAAGTACTAGGATTACAGGCATGGGCCACTGTGCCCAGCAGCCAGCCTCTGTTATTCCTGTCTTTTTGATAAAAGCCATTCTAACTCGGGTGAAATATCTCATTGTGGTTTTGATTTGCATTTCTCTGATGATCAATGATGTTGAGCACATTTTCATATGCCTGTTGGCCATTTGTATGTCTTCTTTTGAGAAATGTCTATTCAGATCTTTCGCCCACTTTTAAATTGGATTATTTGGGTTTTTGCTATTGAGTTGTTTGAGCTCCTTACAAATTCTGGTGACTAATCCCTTGTCAGATGGATTAATCTGCAAGTATTGCAAGTGTTTTCTCCCATTCTGTGGGTTATCTCTTTGTTAACTGTTTCTTTTGCTGTGCAACAGGAGCTTTTTAGTTTGACATAATCCCATCTGTCTATTCTTCCTTTGGCTGTCTGCGCTTTTGAGGTCTTACATTAAAAAAAATCTTTGCCCAGACCAATGTCCTGGAGCATTTCTCCAACATTTTCTGCTAGTAGTTTCACAGTTTCAGGTCTTAGACTTAAGTCTTTAATCCATTTAGATTTGATTTTTATATACAGTAAGAAATATGGGTCTTTCATTTTTCTGCATATGGTTAACCAGGTTTACCAGCACAATTTTTTTTGAGACAGGGTCTCACTCTATTGCCCAGGCTGGAGTCCAGTGGCATGATCACAGTTCACTGCAGTCTTGAACTCCTGGGCTCAAGTGATCCTCCCACCTCACCCTCCCTAGCAGCTGGGACTACAGGCCCAAGCCACCACACTTGGCTAATTTTTTTTTGGAGAGATAGAGTCTTGCCATGTTGCCCAGGCTGCTCTCAAACTCCTAGCCTCAAGTGATCCTCTCGCCTCAGCCCCCAAAGGGTTAGAATGATAGGCATGAGCCACAGCACCTGGCCCCAGAACAATTTTTTTTGAAGGGACTGTTCTTTCTCCATTGTATGTTCTTGGCATCTTTTTTGGCTGCAAATGCATGGATATATATCTGGATCTTCTAATCTGCTCCACTGGTCCATGCATCTGTTTTGATGTGAGTATCCTGCTGATTTGGTTACTCTGTAGTATATTTTCAAGTCAGGTAATGTGATACTTCACTTTGTTCTTTTTGCTCAGGATTGCTTTGGCTACTCAGAGTCTTTTGTGGTTCCATATAAATTTTACGAATTTTTTCGTTTGTTTGTATTTCTGTGAAGAATGTCGTTGATATTTTAAGAGGATTGCATTGAATCTGTAAATTGCTTTGGGTAGTATTGCCACTTTAACAATACTAATTCTTCCAAACCATAAGCATGGAATACCCTTTCATTTTTTTGTGTCCTCTTCAAGTTCTTTCATCAGTGTTTGATAGTTTTCCTTGTACATATATTACACTTCGGTTAATTGATTCCTAGGTGTTTTGTTTTTAAAAAATTAAACGAGGCTAAAAGTGTTAACACTGCTGATGGCAGTGGCCTCCTGAGATTTTCCACCATGAGTACAATTGGAGCCCAGGTCAGTTTTCCAGGAGAAGCTAGTGTGACCTTTGCCTTGTACCAAAAGCAGTCACGTCCCTCTTCCTCCTTGATCTAGTCATTTACATATTAAGTATGACAGAATTATACTACTAAGGGTATTTTAGAAACTATAAATGTCTTCTCTCTTCCCTCTGATATGAGAGAAAAAAAGAAGCAAATTATGTTTTCTTCTAGCTTACTTTTTTTTTCCAATAGAACAAAATATCAGCTTTTACCTACTCAGGAACATTTCCTCCAAGCATGTCATTTAATCAAAATGTACACTATTGTGAGACATCTAAGTAGCTCTTCTCTCCCTCTGGTCTTCCTTGGTTCCACCTTTGTATTTTCATGCCTTCCTCTCTCACAGACCCTGAAAACAAGCCCCTTGTTTTCAACAAGCTACTTGCTGAGCTAATCCATGGGACAGAACAAGAGCTATGAGAAGGGAAAGGACCTGGGGCCCAGAAGACTTGGTCTGGAACCCTCATTTTCACACTTACTGATGCTTGCCATTGGACACAGTATCTGATCTCTCTGAGCTTCATTCACCTCATCTGACCTAATTCTCAGGGTTAGAATTAGAAAGAAGTGAGGTAATGCATGTAGAAATGGCTAGCACAGTGTCCGGCCCATGATGGGGGCTCAGAAAAAGGAAGTGAATCTCAATCTAGGAAAACCGCTGAAATAACATGTTTTCCTTGGAAATAATTAATTACTTTATATAATAACCCTGCACCTCCCTTTGTATGGGAGCTCTGTTTTCACTCTATTAAATCTTGCAACTGAAAATAATAATAATAATAAAATAACCCTGTAATATTTATAGTATCAAAAGACTAGTCTTGAGAATTCAAGTGGTACCAGCAGATTTGGTTACAAAAACATGACTGAGATTTCCATCAAATAATGAAATACTAAAGCTTCATAGGAACCAAAAACATTGCCTTTTTTTTCTCTTCATATAGTTGTTTTCTCCCATCCTTTTACTGTGAAAAAGTTTACATTTAAGACTTACGCTGGGGGTTACATAATAATAATTTTGATAATTGTGTCATTACTTTTCTATTTCTTAGCTGGCCTTCTGTCTTCGTTCTCCTTGTATCTCGGTATCACCCTACACTCATGGATTTTTACTTAATCAATGTGTTACAATCAGTTGCATTCTTTTTCCAATGTTCAAACTGTCCAGGTGGAAGCCCTCTGACCAGCTCCTGTGGTCTTTCAACCATAGCCCTCAATGACTTGCTCTGTCTGCCCCAGCTATCCTTGCTTTAGGCTCACCTGTACCCGTCCTGCCCAAGACCTAGAATTTCTCTAAGAATCCCTGTTAGGGAATGTTGGGAAACGGCCTTTAGAAACCAAATCTGAGGCTGGGCGCAGTGGCTCATGCCTGTAATCCCAGCACTTTAGGAGACCAAGGCAAGCAGATCATGAGGTCAGGAGTTTGAGACCAGCCTGGCCAACATAGTGAAACCCTGTCTCTACTAAAAATACAAAAATTAGCTGGGCATGGTGGTGCGTGCCTGTGATCCCAGCTACTTGGGAGGCTGAAGCAGGAGAATCGCTAGAACTCGGGCAATGGAGGTTGCAGTGAGCTGAGTTCGCGCCACTGTACTCCACCTTGGGCAACAGAGTAAGACTTTATCTCAAAAAAAAAGAAGAAAGAAAAAAAAAAAGAAACCAAATCTGAGCACTAGATGTGCTCAGTGTCATTTTGGGTCCCAATGCTTCTAGCTCTTTCAGTAATCAGAGCTAGAAAATATATTTTTGAAATCATGATTCATAATGATATTTCCTATTCAAATTTAACAATTTAACACTACAGTGCCATTTTTCTTTTCTTTTTTTGAGACAGGGTCTCCTTGTGTTGCCCAGGCTGGAGTGCAGTGGTGTGATCTCAGCTGACTGTAACCTCCATCTCCTAGGCTCAAGCAATCCTCCTGCCTCAGTCTCCCAAGTAGCTGTGATTACAGTGGCAAGGCACCACAACCGGCCTTTTTTTTTTTTTTTTTTGTAGAGACAGGGTTTTACCACATGGCCCAGGCTGGTCTCGAACTCCTGAGCTCAAGCGATCTGCCCGCCTCGGCCTCCCAAAGTGCTGGGATTACAGCTGTGAGCCACCATGCCTGGCCTACAGCGCTTTTTCCTAAGCTCTTTGCATTTCTGTCTTTTCTCTCTTAATTATTAATAGTTACCTGCTTGCTTTATCCTAGGTTATACATAAAATTTTAATATTACAATATCAGTATCATTACAAATAATAACCTATTCATTAAGCCGACTGGGCAAAGTTTAAAATATCTTTGAAGATTTTTTTTTTCTTTTTTGGTCCTTAGAGTGTGTTTATGTGTATATATATCTCAACTAAGGATGGACAGGGTCTTGTGTTCAAAAGCTACTTGAAATAATTCTTTTAGATCCCTAGTGGTTATAACACTCAGATTTGTTTATTTCTGTTTACATTCATTATTAAAGTTTGCTTCTTTCTCCGTTAAAATTTTTGAATATGTTAAATATTTACATTGTTCAAAAACCAAAACTATGAAAAACAAAGGTTTACTTTCACTTCAGTTATTTATCTCCTCTATCCTATACCCCCAACCCACTCCCATAGATACACACTTTTAATAACTTTTATCTTAACTCCCAATTTTCTTTTTTAAAAAAACAAGTAACACACGTTAACCTATATAAATACACATGTAGACATGGTACAAAAATACACACACTGGCAGTTCCTCATTTCTGCATAGCTCTAATAGGCACAGACTTCAGTTACCATGATTTGGTAAAATAACACCAGCTCTTCAGTACGTAGATCATTATGTCAATAAGATGTGCATTATGACGGGCAACCAATCATGTATGTCACTTCTTTCCAAGTCTGTCAGTCACTGGTCACTAGGCAGCTGTTATTTCATTCATGCACAGACAGTGAAGCATGCTGTTGTGTTGCCTCATCTTCCAATGATAAATTCATGTGACATTTTACAAAAATATATCATCAAAAGAAGGAACTAGTCAATAAACATGAAAGTATACAACCAAGAGGGCCAAGCATGGTGGCTCACATCTATAATCCTAGCACTTTGGGAGGTTGAGACGGATGGATCACTTAAGGTCAGGAGTTTGAGACCAGCCTGGTCAACATGGCAAAACCGTCTCTACTAAAAATATAAAAAGTAGCTGGGCATGGTGGCATGCCTGTAGTCCTAGCTACTTGGGAGGCTGAGGTGGGAGACTCACTTGAACCCAGGAGACAGAGACTGCAATGAGCCAAGATCATACCATTGTACCCCAGCCTGGATGACAGGGAGAAACTCCATCTCAAAAACAACAACAAAAAAAAGTATACAGCAAAGAAACAAAAAGTAATAGTGCTGAAAGTGAAATCTGAATCAAATGTTATCAGGTTATAAAAGAAATATCAAACCACGGGAATGTTGACACTGCCACCATTCAAGGTAGGCAGCTAGAGAAACTCAGTGAAGGTGAACTTACCAACAGGAAGGTGACTGTGATAGAATACTGGCTCCCCAAGGAGGTCCACGTCCTAATCCCCAGAACCTGTGACTATGTTGGATTACACAGCAAGTGGGAGTTAAGGTTGCAGACAGAATTGAGGTTGCTAACCAGATGTCCTTGAGATGAAATTATCCAAGATATCCAAGATATCCAGCTGGATCCGATGCAATCACAACAGTCTTTTTTTTTTCTTTTTTTTTTTTGAGACAGAGTCTCCCTCTGTTGCCCAGGCTGGAGTGCAGTGGCACAATCTCCGCTCACTGCAACCTCTGCCTCCCGGGTTTAAGCGATTCTCCTACCTCAGCCCCCCGAGTAGCTGGGACTATAGGCGCGTGCCACCACATCCAGCTAATTTTTTGTATTTTTAGTAGAAACGGGGTTTCACCATATTGGCGAGGCTGGTCTCAGGCTCCTGACCTCATGACCCACCCACCTTGGCCTCCCAAAATGCTAGAATTACAAGCGTGAGCCGCTGGACTGGCCCACAGGAGTCCTTTTAAATGCAAGAGGGAGGCAGGAGAGTAAGTTTCAGAGTGACAATGTAAGAAAGAGTCCACCAATCACCCTTGGCTTTGACGATAAAATTGGGTCATGAGTCAAGAAATGTGAGCTGCCTCAAAAAGCTACAAAAGGCGAAGAAACAGATTCCTTCTCAGAGCTTCCAAAAGAAATGCAGCCCTGCTGACACCCTGATTTTTTCCCAGTGAGATCCATTTTGGACTTCTGGCCTCCAAACTGTAGAATAATAAATTCATTTTTATTTATTTATTTATTTATTCGTTTATTGAAGAGACAGAGTCCTGCTCTGTTGCCCAGGCTGGAGTGCAGTGGCGTGATCTCAGCTCACTGCAACCTCTGGCGCCTCCCAGGTTCAAGCGATTCTGCTCCCTCAGCCTCCCAAGCAGCTGGGACTACAGGCGCACGTCACCACGCCCAGCTAATGTTTTTGTATTTTTAGTAAAGACAGGGTTTCACCATGTTGCCCAAGCTGGTCTCGAACTCCTGAGCTCAGGCAATCCGCCCGCCTCAGCCTCCCAAAGTGCTACGATTACAGTCATGAGCCACCGTGCCTGGCCATATTTCTTTTGTTTTAAACCATCACGTTTGTGATAATTTGCTGGAGAAGCAATAGTACAGTAAAATAGTGATTGTGATGTCCCTGGGGAAGTGACGCTGGCAAAAATCTACATATTAAGGAAACTCTCAGAGATATTTTGTCACATTGAAAGCAGAGAGAATAAAATAATGGAAACTCAGCCAAACTCAGAAAGGCGTATGACAAGTCACAAGGTATCATAGAGATACTCCCCATAAGTTACACAATAGGAAGAAGGCAAACACTGCTCAAATCGCTCTTTGGAAGTTTCTTACAAAGAAACAAAACACTTTAATTCTCAATGTCGCTAATGTTTTTAATAAATTACAGTATACTGTTTTACTATTTTTTCATTTCCCTATGCATTTATAACTATATAAGAGAAAGTCTAAAGTTTTAACAAAGCATTCTTTCAACAAAAATTTTTAAAAATCACGGAACAATCCAAATTTTCCCCATTGATTATTAAAATAGCTTTGCCTGGTTTCAACTTGCACAGTCATTTTTACGGTCCTGCATCACCTTGCAAAGGAAGGACTGTGTGTGTGTGTGTGTGTGTGTGTGTGTGTATACTCTTTCCTAAAACAAGGCTGCAATGTGGTCACTTTGGTATGACCTTCAAGCTCAAATGACAAGTCCCTGTCCCTGGTTGTCCAGACCTCCCCACATTCTGGGCCTCCTGCCTCCTCAGCACAACCTCCATTGCTTTGTTCTCAGGAGCCTTTGCTGCAATCAAACCACACAGCTCACTACCTCCTGAACATGTTGCTTTCTGTTTCAATGCCTTTGGAAATTTTTTCCAGACTTAAATCCCCAAATATCATCAATGCCTTCCTTACTAGCACAGATATTCCCTTATCTAAATCTTATGCAGCCTTCAAATAACAGTTGTTTCTACTTTCCTCCATCAGCCTGAGTGAACCATTTTAGCCTGAAGGGCTTTTCCCCCACTCTGCACCCTCGTTCCCACACACTACTGTGAGCAGCCAGGGTTTGTACAGTTTTGCTATCCCAACTACAATAAAGATTCCTGAAGGGAGGCCACATGCCTCACTCTTCTCTATATCCATCATAAATCCTAGCATCGTCCCTTGCACAGATGAAATGTCCAGATCATTAACAGGCAATATCACAGAAAAGCCTCACTGATGGGGACAGTCTCAGATTCTGTGAGGTGCACCTTCATCTTATTCATAAGAAATTCCCTGGGGGCGAATTTACCAGTTACAGTTGACATTGTGGTTATTGTACTTGTTTAAGCATATAAAAATAGCCCAACTATTTCCTCTCTGGTAAGGTCTTGCGAGCATCTAAACTGCAACCATTAGTAAAGTGGCTGCACACTTTCTTCATGACCAAAATGCAAACAAGGCTCCAAGGAATCTAAAATTTAACCGAGTTCCTCATTGCATAGTAATTCAAAAGTAGAGAAGAGTACCATGACTATGAGCCTAACCAACCTAAATCCTTTCTTGAGCCATTTCAGCCTCAATTT
Organism: Trachypithecus francoisi; assembly: GCF_009764315.1. Classification (NCBI taxonomy): domain Eukaryota; kingdom Metazoa; phylum Chordata; class Mammalia; order Primates; family Cercopithecidae; genus Trachypithecus; species Trachypithecus francoisi. Next base: position 16,050,788 of record NW_022681463.1, read on the forward strand.
TCCTCATCTGTAAAATGGAGACAAGAATCTACCTCAAAAGTGTCACGAGAAGAAAATGCAATAAAAGAATGAATATAGGGCCGGGCGCAGTGGCTCACACCTATAATCCCAGCACTTTGGGAGGCCAAGTCCGGCAGATCACCTGAGGTCAGAAGTTTGAGACTAGCCTGGCCAACGTCGTGAAGCCCCGTCACTACCAAAAATATAAAAATTAGCCAGGCGTGGTGGGAGGGCATCTGTAATCCCAGCTATTCAGGAGGCTGAAGCAGGAGAATCTCCTGAATCCAGCAGGTGGAGGTTGCAGTGAGCCGAGATTGTGCCACTGCACTCCAGCCTGGGCAACAAAGCGAGACTCCATCTCAAAAAACAAAGAAAAGAATGAATATAGAGAATATTGCTCCTACCACCAGCACCATCACAACACCCCAGGCTTCCCCCATTAAAGACAAGCTCCTTTGTGACTCTGACAGGACTGAAGATGGAGCAGGGGTGATGTAAGTGCAAGGGGCAGCTTGATTCATGTTTCCTTCAACTTGGGTTTCCACTTGTCCTTTTGCAATGGGCCCCGTCATTCCTTCCTCTTCCTTGCCAGTTTGAGCAACTCAACATGACTGGAGAAAGTCACAGAGCTGAGCTACAAGATTTCACCACAAATTCTTGGGTCTCAAATCTCAAGGTGACACTCTCCACTTACGAGTGTTTCCACTGATTTTCTCTAGTATATCTGCTCTACAACTTCTTATCTCACACCATCTCTTCCTCTCCAACCTCTCAAATCTCCCTAATCCACATTCCCAACTTGAATACCAAACTGCCAACGCATTCACCAAATGAATAAATGAGTGGTTTGCTTTGGTATTCTCAATCACTCTCTAAATATGAGTAGGCATCCATGCTGTACCATGCATTATTCTAGGTCCTGAAGCACAGCAATAAACTGTGGACAAAGTCCCTAGTCTTGTAGTTTAGAGTCTAGACAGGAGAGAAAAGCAACAACAAACAAAACAAGGTAGATATACATTATGTCAGATGGAAATAAATCCTACGCAAAATGAACTAGGGAAAATAAAACCTGTGGCTTTGTTATTCACCACATATTTCCTGTCTCTTCCCAAACCCATGGTAGGACTGCCCCCCACCCCTACTCCCAAACGAAGTGAGGCATGGCAATGTGACTTGCTCTGGCCAAGTAAATGAAAGCTATGTCACTTCCAGGAGGACCCTTTTAGAGCCAGGGAATCATTCTTGCTCTTTTCATCTGCCAATGTGCAAGATGGTAGTGTAGCCATCAGCCAGCTCCCGGGGCTGACGACAGTGTAGAGTGGACCCCTCCCAGGTAACTCGCAATGGAGATGGAACAGCAGGGAGATGTGAGCCTTGTTGTCTCGGGTTCCTGATATTTCAGAGTTGTTTGCTACTGCAGCATAACTTGGCCCACTGCTGGTGGGGAAGGAGGGGTGCCGTCTTATCCAACCTGGTTAGGGAAGACCTTCTTGTCATGTGGATCTGGGCAGAGACCTGAAGATGTAGGCCCTGTAGATAACTGAGGGAAGGGTGATCCTGGTGGGAAAAAAAGCAAGTACAAATGCTTTGAGATGAAAACATGCTCAACATGATTAAGAGATGATAAGGCTGCCAACCGGCAAAAGCAGAATGAGCATGAGGCACACAGGGAGGGAGCTAAGGTCAAAGAAGTGGTGATGGGAGAAAACAGTCGAGAGCCCTACAGTCTATTATGAGGACTTTAAAACCTTTCCTCTGGATGTGCAGGGTGCTTTGGGGAGGTCTCAGTAGAGGAGTAACATGATTGGACATGTTTTTAAATGATCACTTTGGTTGTTAAATTGAGAAGAAATTACAGCAAGGAAAGGGTGGAAGATAGGAGACCAGTTAGGAGGCTGTTAGGGAATCCAAGGAAGAAAGGAGGATGTTCAAACCAGCAGGGTGGAGGTGGAGATGAAGAGGGGGGTCGGAATTGGGATATGTTGTGAAGGTGCTGCAGACAGGATATGCTGACTGACTGGGTGTATGGGCAGATGGAGAAGTCAGGAATAAAACTAAGTTTTGTTCTGGGCCACTGGAAGAACTGCTGGCAGTTGCTGACATGGCTCTGACTAAGTTCCGGACATGCTGTCTTTCCCACCTACAAGATCCGGGCCCATCTAGCAAAATGCGTCCCCAAGCCTTCACCTGCCAGGTCTCTCTCCTCTCTACCAGTGTCACTGAAAATAACCAGTCTGCAAAGTGCTACCAGCTCACACTGGGGTCAGAGCTTGTGCCAAATGTGAATCAACACACTGCCTCCTTCAGGGATGATGTCCTGCTATGAAAACACATCATTTAAACTAAACACGTGCTCTGCTCAAATGTCACCTTATCCTTTGTCCCGCTTTTTTCATAGTACTTAACAGTGGATTTAATAGTGATTCATCAACTCTATGATTCAAACTGATACACCATTATTTTTATGGCCACTAAAAAATAAACGCTGCCAAATATAATTCTAAGACATCATCAATTATAAGGCCGCGTTCCAACTTTAGAATCATTAAAATGTGGGAACAAATGCATTTTAGAATCAAGGAAATATATTTCTTGGTCTACTGTCCATTCCCCCACCTTCAGTCTCCACTAGAACACAAGCTTATTTAGGGCAGCAGCTTTGTCTGGTACATTCCCTGTTGCAGCATCCCTCATGCCTCTAACAGGACCTGGCACGTAAAGGCAGTCAAGAGTGTTTGTTAAACAAAAGTGGAGTGATGTGAAGGAGGTGCTCAAATACTGGCGGGAGCAACCCAAGTGTCACCGGCAGATGGATGGATAAACGGGTAAACAAAATGTGGCACACACATATAAGGGTGATCAATTCAGTCTTAAAAAGGAAGGAAACTGGCACATGCAACAACATGTATGAACCTTGAGGATATTATGCCATATGAAATAAGCCAGTCACAAAAAGATAAATATTATATGATTCCACTTATTTGCAGTACCTAGAGTAGTAAAATTCACAGAGGCAGAAAGTAGAAAAGTGGTTGCCAGAGGAAGGGTATAGCGGAGGGGAGGAAGGGGGAAATGGGAAGTTGTTTAATGGATACAGAGTTTCAGTTCTGCAAGATGAGAAGAGTTACAGACATCGGTTGCACAATATGAACGTACTTAATACTACCGTACTAGACACAAAAATAGTTAAGATTGTACATTTTATATTATGTACATTTTACCACAATTAAAAATTAAAACTAAATATAAGCAAATACTTACTGAACTAATAACTGACCCTGTTTACACAACCATTTTAATTCTGTCCAGGACCAAACAAACCCCTAAAAATACAGATCTGATAATTACCATTAAGTATTCCTCTCAAGATGAGCAGAAGTCAGATCTCAAAAACCTATGTGGAAAGCAATAATACACAAATATCCAAAAAGTTGCACATCACAGGATAAGTATACAGTATCATTATACACAATAAGATTCACTCATCAACTCAAGATTTGTATTTTACCACATAAAAATTTTAACTCAAAAAAAACCTTTAAATAATTCTTAAACTCTGGTTAATAACAATGCACATCTAAGTGTTTAGAGAAAATATGACTATAATCTACTTTGAAATGCATTTTAAAAATAATATGGTACTGATCAAATAAATAGAGGGATTGATATTTGCTAAAGCAAACATACTAAAATGTTAATTGTAGAATCTAGGTGGTGGGTATATGGGTGTTCAGAGTACCACTCTTTCTACTTTGTGGCATGTTTGAAATTTTTCATAATTAAAACATTGGGTGGGGGGTACACAGAGAATCATAGAATCTGAGAGCTGAGAAAAGACTTCAATGAAGCAAAAATTAATAGAACTGAAATGAGACATAGATAAATCCACAAACATAATTGGAGAATTCAGCACTCTTCTCACAGTAATTTGATAGTACAAGTAAACAGAAAATCACTGTTATGGACTGAATGTGACCCCCTCAAATTGGTATGCTGAAGCTCTATGTTGACTGTGTTTGGAGAGAGGCCCTTTAAAGAGGGAATTAAGGTTAAGTGAGGTCATAAGGACAGATGGAGCCCTAATTCAATGTGACATGTCTTTATAAGAAAAAGGAGAGACCCAGGGATGCTCCCACACACAAAGGAAAGACCATGTGATGACCCAGCTAGAAGGCAGCAGGCTCCTGCAAGGCCCCAGGAGAAACCAAACTTGCCAAGATCCTGAGCTTGGACTTCTAGCTTCTGGGTCTGTGAGAAAATTAATTTCTGTTCTTTAAGCCACCCAGTCTGTGGTATATTGTTATGGCAGCCCAAGCTGACTAGTAAAATCAGTAAGGATATACAAGACCTGAAAAACATTATCAACCAATTTGGCCTGATTGACATTCATAGAACACTCCACCCAACAACAGCAAGTTACACATTTGTTCAAGTGCAGATGGAGCATTCACCAAAATAGACTATATTCTGGGCATAAAAGATTCCTCAAAAAATTTAAAGGAATTAAAATCATACAAAGCATGCTCCTTGGCCACAAAAAAATTAGAAACCAACAACAGAAAGATGGACAATCCCCCAAATATGTGAAAACTCAACAACACGTTTCTAAACAATATCTGGGTCAAAGAGAAAGTCACAAAGGAAATTAGACTATATTTAAAACAGAATTAAAAACTGAAGCACAACCAAGCAAAATTTGTGGACTGTAGCTAAAGCAATGCTTAGAGAGGAAAGTGTAGCATAAAAATGCTTATATTAGGAAGACAAATGGTCTCAAATAATGGTGTAGGTTACAATCTTTAAAAAAAAAAAAAAAAAAAAACAGAAAAAGAGCAAATTAAAACCTAAGCAAGCAGATGTAAAAAAATAATTAAGAGTAGAAATCAATGAAATGGAAAAACCAAACTATAATAGAGACAAATCAATGAAACTCAAAGCTGGTTATCTGAGATCAATAAAACTGATACACTTCCAGCAGAAATGATCAGGACAAAAAGAGAGAAGACACAATTATCAATATCAGGAATAAAGAAGGGGCATCACTACTGATCCCAGAGACACTAAAAGGACAATAAGAAGTTGCACAACAATGTGAATGTACTTAATGTCACTGAACTGTGCACTTAAAAATAGTTAAAATAGTAAGTTTTATATTATGTATTTCTTATCACTACTAAAATTTATCACAACTAGATTTTTTTTGAAAGGGAATGTTACGAAATACTTTATACCCATAAATTTGACAACTTAGATGAAACAGGCAAACTTCTTGGAAGACACAATCTACCAAAGCTCATTCAAGAAGAAATAGATAACTGAAACAGTCCTATAGATATTATGAAATTGAATTTATAGTTAAAAGGCTTCCAACAAAGAAAACTCCAAGCCTGATGGCTTCAGGGGAGAATTCTACCAAGCATTTAAATACCAATTCCACACAAACTCTTTTACAACACAGAAAAATAGGGAACGCTTTCCAACTCACATTATGAAGCCAATGATACGCTGTTAGCAAAACCAGATAAAGATATTAAAAGGCAAAAATTAGACCAATATACTTTATTAACATATTAACAGATGCAAAATTCTCAACAAAACATCAGTAAATCAAACCTAGCATTATATAAAAATACATCATGACCAAAGAAAGCTTATCCGGGGAATACGAAACAAATCAGTGTAATTTACCATATCAACAAGTTAAAGTATACTATGAAACCATTCTCATCCTGCCCAATTACTGCTTATTCTATGAAATCAATTTGTCATCAACCCATAAGGCTAAACTGACCACTTAGTGCTATTTGTTAACAATGGGCTATCCCTTTGATCTAACCTCTACTATTAATTACTAATATAACCAACTAGTAACTACTAATGCCAACCAACATTTATTAAGCCCTTAGGAAGTGGAGGCATTAGCATGACACTTTATGTGTGCTACTTTGCTCCTGCCACTCCACTACAGGGCCTATGTGCCTGTTACTCTCTCTACCCAAAATGTTCTTCCCATGTCCAGCTTATCCTCATCATTCAGTCCTCATTTCAAACAGCACCTCCCCAGAGTGGCCTTCAATCGTGATTTTTTGCTTTTGAGTGCGTCATCCTGGTTAATTTACTCTGTGGCATTCTTTACTACTTGAAATTCTTTGTTTGCTTCTTTGTCTGTCTCCTTCATCAGAAGGTAAACTCTATGAAGATAGGGTCCTAGCTGTCTTGCTCACTGCCAATATCCCCATAGCCAGAATGCCACCACTTAGCACACAGTTGCCTTTCAGTAACTATGTGGTGAATGAATGAATTACATGGTTTAATCCTCAAAATAACCCTATGAGGTCGACATTACTCTTCTCAGATTTATACGGAAGACAAAAATGTGACTCGGAGAATACCTATCCATGACAACAAAATGTCTTAGCTGGGGTTCCCCGAGAGTAAAAGGTGAGGCAAAGGCTTACAGGCAGGTACTTTATTTTGGGATATGATCCCAGGGAGCAGTGGTGAAGGACACAGGGAGGGAAACAGAGGAAGAGTCCAAAGAAGGGCACTGTCAAGTAGGCGATCGCCATGAGTGACAGATGTTTCTGACGGGTGTTGGAACCTACAGGACTTTCTAAGAAGCCTGGTGAATGTGTCTCAACTACCATCTCAGGTGGAACAGGGCAGCATTTTTATCCATCAGCTTCCATCCTCAATGGTCTAGAGTGGCCACAGAAAAGAAGCTCTCCACAGGAGGAACAGAGAAATAAGAACAACAAACCAGCTTATACACCAAATGGGACTCTGTAGAAATAGAATAAAAGGTGAGGCAGAGTACACTGAAACAGTGCGCAAGAAGAGGCTAGTGAGCAGCAGAACCAGAATGCAAGCTCTGATAATCCGGACTGCAAGCACAACTGACTACACTGCATTGCCATATAGTGCCACAGTTCAAAGAAATGTTCACCTTCATGGTGGATTTCAAGTAAAAGACATACACAATCACAAACAGAACAGAAATCAGAGCACTAACAGAAATCAAAGTGGTGCCCTGTGTAACAAAAGTAAATGTAATTGTGAATGAAATATAAAAAGACTGCAGTCTGTGGAGGTTGCAACACAGATCCAAGATATCCATTTCTAGAAATTTAGCCCAAAGTAATTATCATAAATGAGCACAAAGATTTTGCTACAAAAATGCTCATCGCAGCACTGTTTATAATAGTGAAAAGACTAGAAACAATATGAATATCCAATTGGGAAATGGGTAAATTATGTTCTATCCATAAAAATGGAATAATATTCAACATTAAGAAACAGGTTGTAGAAAAATATTTCACACCTTGGAAAGATGTTCCTAAATAGTAAGTGCAAAATGGTCTAGTGGTATTATTATACAAAAAATAATATATCGATACTTTTTTTAGAAGCATCTACGAAAATATTAACAGTGATAATCTCTGGCCTGTTCATGGAGATCTTAATTTTTTATACAAAAAAATCTATTTTGACAATAAGAAAAAATAATTTGTAACTAGTTACTAATTCAAGAAAAAGATCCATATGGCGAATCCTCACACACTGAGATGGGGCAAGTCACTAGCAATCTTCGGCCTCTCTGTGAGCAGAACCAGGAAGTGGTTCACACATACAGAACCCAAGCAAAGATCAAACAGAAGGTTAAGAAAAAGTCACAGCCTGTAATCCCAGCACTTTGGGAGGCCGAGACGGGTGGATCACGAGGTCAGGAGATCGAGACCATCCTGGCTAACACGGTGAAACCCCGTCTCTACTAAAAAATACAAAAAAACTAGCCAGGCGAGGTGGCGGGCGCCTGTAGTCCCAGCTACCAGGAGGCTGAGGCAGGAGAATGGCGTGAACCCGGGAGGCGGAGCTTGCAGTGAGCTGAGATCTGGCCACTGCACTGCAGCCTGGGCGACAGAGCAAGACTCCGTCTCAAAAAAAAAAAAAAAAGAAAAAGAAAAAGTCACTTCCCGGCAGGAGATCCTTCCACCTTTGAAAATAGGGATGCTACAAATTTTGAGAATAACAGACAATGCATAATCTAAAAGTAAAAATGCAAAATACCTCTCTGGCAAAGATAATATAAAAATACAAAGTTTAAGATTTCCTTTCGGGTCTGATTCCTTTTTGGTTTGACCAAAGTACACAGTCATTTCTTTGAGGCAATAAACACTAATCAGGCTTGGGTGACTATGTATTATCCTAAAATAAATGTTACAGTATATGTGGAGTATTTTATGCCAGGCACTATGCTAATAAAAGCACTTTACATGTAATACCATCTCAGTGATTATAATAGCCCTAAAGCAGGAATTAATTATCAGCATTCTCTAGGTGAAGAAATAAACTAAGAAAGGGTAAATAACCCACTGAAGGTCACGGTTAGTTAGTAGAGGGGCCGGGATTTGAACTTGGTTCTGACTGACTATAAAGAAACCATTTCTTTCTAATATATAAAAAGGAAGTACAATAACTTTATATGATTACTATTTTAATACTTAAGATATATCTTTTTGGTTCCTCAAAAAGTCAAGCATAGAATTATAACATGACCTAGCAATTACACTCTGAGGCATATACCCAAGAAAACTGAAAACACAGTGTTTTTCCACAAAAACCTACATACAAATGTTCATAGTAGCATTATCATGGTAAGACAAAAAGTGGATACAAACCAATGTCCATCAACAAATGAACAAAATGTATATCTATACAATAGAATATTATTCAGCCATAAAAGGAATGGATCTTGATACATGCTACAACATGGATGAACCTCAAAAACAGTATGCTAAGTGAAAAAAAAGTCAGTCACACAAAGTTACATACTGCATGATTCCACTTATATGAAATGTCCAGAATTTTAAAATCCATACAGACTGAAAGCAGATTAGTGTTTGTCAGGGGCAGTTGGGAGAAGGTAGTAGGGCATGACTGCTTTATACAGGGATGTCTAATCTTTTGGCTTCCCTGGGCCACACTGGAAAAGAAGAATTATCTAGGGCCACACATAAAGTACACTAACACTAACAATAGTTGATAAGCTTAAAAAAATTGATAAAATCTCAGAATGTTTTAAGAAAGTTCACAAATTTGTGTTGGGCTGCATTCAAAGCTGTCGTGGGCCACATATGGCCCATGGGCTGCAGGGTGACAAGCTTGGCTTAATGGGTACTCTGTTTCTTTCTGGCGTGATAAAATGTTCTGCAATTAAGTTGTGGTTGGTGTTAATTGTACAACAACGTAAATGTACTGGAAGTCAATAAGTGAACATTTTTAAATGGTTAAAACGGCAAATTTTACCTGAATAAAATATGTATCTTTTGGTTACTGGAGACACTAACCACAGGCCTTGCAAAGTTTTGTCCTGTGGGCTGTTACAGAAGCATTCTAGCTGAAGACAGACAGGTAGGGGAGCAACCCAGAAACTGCCTGCCTCCACAAGCCACGCTTGTAAAAATACAGACATCAAAAAGCCCTGTATGGTTCACACCCTTGAGAGGAGGGGCCGCCATATCCTACCACAACATTGGTTTTCCTATGTCTGACTTCTTAACTATTTGGCAAATTTCTCAGGGTTCTCACAAGTATGGGGTGACTTGATGTCTCATAAAGTAATTTTCTTACAAAGTTTTTCATCAGAAAGGAGCTAAACCAAAACTAAGGGCAGAAATCCATAAACGCACAGTAAACCCATGCCTTGCAAGAGACACCTTCCACTTCCACTATGATTTATTTCTCAAGTCTCTGGACTTCCTAGAAGAAAACTTAATGAAACTTAGATTCAGTGACCACATTAGGGAGGAATGAGTGCCTCCTGGTGATCATCTCAACAAAGACTGCCAAGGAATCAAAATGTTGCAGGTTTATTTTTGTTACACCCATTTCCCTACAGTGTTTAGAAGTAAAACACTGGAAGCCATCAACCAGCTCCTGTCCCTAAAGCATTGGGGAGAATTCAATGACACTGGACACTTGCCACACTGAACGCTCCTCATGCAGGTCCCCAAACAACTGGGCAGAGTGACTGGCTCAGGGCCGCAGTCAATAAACACTTGTTATCAAAGCAATAGTTATACAGTTTATCTGGAAAATAAGCCGGAGAAAGTGCTAAGAAGTTTCCAGAAAAAAAAAAAAGGGTCAGGAAAGAGAAGGACTTACCCTCTATATACAAAAAATGTGTTCCACATCTAAAATACTTAAACAGTATGAATTAAAGGAGAGGAAAGAGTGAGCTGTAAAATTTTAAAAGGAAGTCCTAAAACAGCACCAAACACAGAGGCCTGCATGCCAGAGAAAAGTGTATCAAATCTGCAAGTCAGCAAAGGCACTGGGCACCTAAATGTTCATTTTGGTCCCACCGCTGTGGTGGCCAACAGTTGGGTTTATACTTCTTAGGGAGATTTTATACAGACATTAACACTTTCATTAAATGTAAAAAGCAGCAATTACTAAAAGTACTAATTACACAAGAAATATAGTTATAATGAAATAATAATTTTAAAAGCCAAAAGAAGTTTAAAAAATTATGACTGTAACACATAAATATGGGATAAATCAGTTAACAGTGGGAATAACTCTTAAAAAGTGAATCAGGAAGCTTACAGAAAGTTCTGGACCATGTGATAAACTGTAAGAGAGAAGAAATAATACTTCTCAAGGAGGGGAAATGTGTGGTTAGTGGCAAGAAAATGTGTTGTAAATTCAAGTGCCTACAGAGGCCAGGCAGACAGTGAAATGGGGGAATCGATGGGAAGAAGGTGGGCGACAGCTCGGTGGATGCTGCCACATAACAACTCATCCGCCTCAGGACATCACAGACACCTGAACTTAGGTCTGAAATAAGCCAATTTTAAAGTGCTGGCAAGTAACTCTCCTCTCCAACCCGCCCCCCACAACCTCTACAGAGACCAAAGGAAACGCCTGGGGCCTGGAGAAGCCCCGCCGGGTGGGCATCCATGAACGCAGCTGAGACACCAGAGGGCCGCATGCCGAGGCGTGTGCGGTAACAGCTGGCCCCAAGCCGGGGTGCCTCCCTGTGTTCAACGACCCAAGGAGTCGGAATCAACCAAACAGGGTGACAAGCAAGCATGCCCGAGCTACAAAGATGGCGCTGGAGCGTCCCCAGGCCACACAAGAGGGTCTGCCTCGACAGAGTTTCAGCGTAGCCTATGTGAGTCTGGGTTGGAGAAAGAGGGCAAGCAGAACACACGCCTGCATGGCGGAGAGACCCAAGTCTTGTTTTAAAGCTTTGATGAGCCACGGGACCTCTCCCTGGGAGAAAAGCGTAAGAGCTCCGAGCAGAAAAATCCTTGCAAGTTTGGGCTTCTGAGTGGCCCTTCAGCACCTAATGGGTGGGGGGGCTGATACTGAGCAACGGCCTAGCTGAAGCGGGGAACAAGCCCCATTGAAACCCCAAACACTAAAATTAATTCGAAAAAGAGGAAAGAGGCCGGGTGTGGTGGCTCACGCCTGTAATCCCAACACTTTGGGAGGCCGAGGCGGGCAGATCACCTGAGGTCAGGAATTCGAGATCAGCCTGGCCAACATGGTGAAATGCCGTCTCTACAAAAATTAGCCGGGCGTGGTGGCAGGCGCCTGTAATCCCAGTTACTAGGGAGGCCGAGGCATGAGAATGGCTTGAACCCGGGAGACGGAGGTTGCAGTGAGCCAAGATCGCGCCATTGCACTCCAGCCTGGGGGACAAGAGCAAGACATCATCTCAAAAAAAAAAAAAAAGAAAAAAGAAAAAAAAAGAAAGAAAAAAGAAAAAGGAAAGAGGAAAAGAATCCAGCAAAAACAATGAAACCAAGAAGACCGCCAGGTAAAATTCCAGTCTAAGACAGCAGACCCAGGACACCTGTCCACCTTCCCGCCCTTCCAAAGTTGTTTCAAAATAAAAGAACCCTCAAAACACCAGAGAAATGTGTCCTTTCAACTGAGTCCAGAGAAAGAATCAACAAATACCAAGACCTGGGGAAGAATACAAGCAATCCTCAGGAGAATTGAGGGCATTTCTCAAACTGCAGGCATTACCACTACAGCACCACAGTTTCTGCCTGCCCTGATCCTGTTATTTAATATTTTTCTTTAAATCACCTTACTGTGATTTACATAAATATTTTAAAGGAAATTTGGTATCACTACAGTAAATGGAAAACAAGTGTCGCTTTCTCATTAGTAGGTGGTAACTATAAAAATAAACACACTAGGCCAGGCACGGTGACTCACACCTGTAATTCCAGCACTTTGGGAGGCCAAGGTGGGCGGATCACCTGACGTCAGGAGTTCGAGACCAGTCTGGCCAACATGGTGAAAACCTGTCTCTACTAAAAATACAAAAATTAACCAGGTGTGGTGGTGGGCACCTATAATGCCAGCTACTACTTGGGAGGCTGAGGCATCAGAATCCCTTGAACCAGGGAGGCAGAGGTTGCAGTGAGCCAAGATTGCACCACTGCACTCCAGCTGGGGCGTCAGAGTGAGACTGTGTCGCAAACACACACACACACACACACACACACACAAATACAAGTTGGTACAAAAGTAATTGCCAGCCTGGCGCGGTGGCTCACGCCTGTAATCCCAGCTCTCAGGGAGGCAGAGGCAGGAGGATAGCTTGAGCCCAGGAGTTCGAGACCTGCCTGGGTAATACAGCGAGACCCCGTTCTCCACAAAAAGGAAAAAAAAAAAAAAAAAAAAAGACAAAAAAAAAGTAATTGCCATTTTACTTTTAATGGCAAAAACCACAATTACTTTTGCACCAACGTATTACAAAACAAAGTTATTAAAGTCTAATATTACCTCCTGCTCTTTTTGTTACAATGGGAAAATAGCCATTATTAGAGAGGTCTTTCAGACTAGCACCAAACCAAGATTTTCTATTTGATCCAATCACGAATAGTAAGAACTGAAAAGGGCAGTTTGAATCACGGTGCAACGAAGGAGTAGGCGGTGGGATCTCACAGTGGGTCTGATTAGCCCTTTCTCTGCCTTGCTTGAGCTTCAGCAGAACTCGAAATGGCTGGCAGTAAGGCTGGGAAGGACTCCAGAACGGCCAAGACAAAGGCGGTTTCCTGCTCGCAGAGAGCCAGCTTGCAGTTCCCAGTGGGCCATATTCATCGACACCTGAAATCTAGGATGACCAGTCACGGACGTGTGGGCACGACTGCCGCTGTGTACAGCACAGCCATCCTGGAGTACCTCACCGCAGAGGGACTTGAACTGGCAGGAAATGCATCAAAAGACTTAAAGGTAAAGTGTATATTACCCCTCGTCACTTGCAACTTGCTATTTGTGCAGATGAAGAATTGGATTCTCTCATCAAGGGTACAATTGCTGGTGGTGGTGTCATTCCACACATCCACACATCTCTGATTGGGAAGAAGGGACACCAGAAGACTGTCTAATGGATGCCTGGATTCCGTGTTATCTCAGGACTCTTATACACTAGAACAGTTATCCAGTGCTGGTGATTCCAGTGGACTGTCTAATGGATGCCTGGATTCCGTGTTCTCTCAGGACTCTTACACACTAGAACAGCTGTCCAGTGTTGGTGATTCCAGTGGACTGTATTTCTGTGAAAAACACAATTTTGTCTTTTTGTGATTCTATTTGAGCAAGTTGGAAGTTTAATTAGCTTGCCAACCAACCAAATTTCTGCATTTGAGTCTTAACCATATTTAAGTGTTACTGTGGCTTCAAAGAAGCTATTGATTCTGGAGTAGTGGGTTTTGATTGAGTGAACTGTTTTTAAAACTGTTTGGATTTTAATTGTGATGCAGAAGTTATAGTAACAAACATTTGGTTTTGTACAGACATTATTTCCACTGTGGTGGATAAGCTCAATAAAAATCATATCTCAAAAAAAAAGAACTGAAAAGGGAGTCAAGAACTGAAAAGGGAGTTATGACCTGACTTTTATTTCAATGGTGTTTACTGTTGGGCCCACACCCTGTCTAAAATAATCTCCAGTGGTGCAAATGCCACCGAGCAAGCATGATAGTGGGGCCTCAAACCCGTCCCCAAACCCACTGTCTACAAACAGCCTTTCCCCCACCATTCCAGGTTGGAAAAGAAGTTTATTTATTCCCCCAAAATAAAATCCTAGAAACTCTCCAGAAAGGGTGGGGTGGGGGGCAATCTGCTTAAGGAGAACATTAAGGGGGTTAGAGGTCTGCAAAAAACTAGAAGAGAGCTTGGGGTAACTTCAAACTTCCAAACCAGATCACAGCACAGGTGACGGGGAATGGAAAAGGAGGGTAATAAGAAGGGCAGCTTCACTCAGGAGTACAAGCCACAGAAAGCGTTGAGCCCCGCTTTAACGCTTTGACAACTGCAGGGGTTCTCACATTCCTGCCTCCCCCCACCACTACCTACTCCCCACCTCTGCACCCTATATGCAAACCAGCCTATTCATATGCCTTGCATACTGAAACAGAACCTAGAGTCAGCCCTGCCATTTGAAGTTTGAGCCTCTTGCTGGAAAAGGCTGTACCCACAAACAAAGAGGAAACCCACACTAGGTACTTAGGAATCCAGTCATTCAGGACTGCACAAGAATGGCCAAGCAAGATTCAGAAGTTCACTACCTGTGTCCTTACACGAAAAAAATTTACTCCAGGAGGGATTTCAGGAAAAAACAAACAAACAAAGATGCCAAGGCAAAAAATAATGCAAGATTCAAGAAACAACAGGGCAGGTTTTCTGACCTAGGTTCTAACCCTGGCTCTACAATAAATACACAATCAGGCCAGGGGCAGTGGCTCACGCCTGTAATCCCAGCACTTTGAGAGGATGAGGCAGGCAGATCACTTGAGGTTGAGACTTCAAGGCCAACACGGTGAAACCCCATCTCTAGTAAAAATACAAAAATTAGCCAGGTGTGGTGGTAGACACCTGTAATCCCAGCTACTAGAAGGCTGAGAGAGGAGAATCGCTTGAACCTGAGAGGCAGAGCTTGCAGTGAGCTGAGATCATGCCACTACACTCCAGCCTGGACGACAAAGCAAGACTCTGTCTAAATTAAAATAAAATATTCTTATCCTTTGACTCTATAATTCAACATTTATGATTTCTTTAAAATGAAGTCAAAGACGCAATCAATAACTTAGTTACAAAGATATTCTAAGTGTTTCTAAGTGAGAAAATACTGCAAAAAAACTTATTTTAGTACAATAAAATGTTATAATTGACCAGGTGCAGTGACTCATGCCTGTAATCCCAGCACTTTAGGGGGCCGAGTCAGGCGGATCACCTGAGGTCAGGAGTTCAAGACCAGCCTGGTCAACATGGTAAAACCCTGTCTCTACAAAAATACAAAACTTAGCAGGGCATGATGGCAGGTGCCTGTAATCCCAACTACTCAGGAGGCTGAGGCAGGAGAATCACTTGAACCCGGGAGGCGGCAGTTGCAGTGAGCTGAGATCATGCCATTGCACTCCAGGCTGGATGACAGAGCAAGACCCCGTCTCAGGAAAAAAAAAAAAAAAGTTACAGACAGGGCGTGGTGGCTTATGCCTGTAATCCCAGCAATTTGGGAGGCCAAGGAAGGCAGATCACCTGAGGTCAGGAGTTCGAGACCAGCCTGGCCCACATGGTGAAAACCCATCTTAAATTTAAAAAAAAAAAATTTGAAAAAAAAAAAGTTATAATCATTCAAACTCATGTTTTTTCATATCTGAGATGCTGGAAGAACATCAAATGTATATCTGAATGCCATTTCTGTATAAAACCAAATGTATAGGTGTATGGATGTGTGTATACACATGTATCAGGAAAAAAAAGAATGCATAGATAAGCACATACACAGAAAAAGTCTAAAAGAATGAGCACTAGACTACCAACAAGGGTGATGTGGGTGTGGGAGTCATTATGTGGGACTAGTCCTTTCTACACTACATACAATATTTGTATAATTTTTGAACTTTTTCAACATGTTTCAGTTTTGTAATAAGGCAAAACAAAGATAATGGTAAAAGTTGGCTTGAAGATTACTTAATGACATGGAGTGAATTCATTCAAGAAGAGTAAATGAAAAAAGCAGAATATGAAACTGTAGCTAGGCTGACCTTTCCTTTAAAAATGTGTATTTACATGCACACATAAAGGAGAAAAAAAATTATACAACAACAATACAGAAATAATTATCAAATCTGGGCAGTACAATGAAATGGAAATTTATGTTTGTTCCCTATATTTTATTTCCCCCAATAAATCTTAGAAACAGAGTTAATAAAGTCAAATAGATTTCTCTGTTGCAGGGCTGCAAAGGGTCTTTGAAGTGTCAATCTGCATTGTCAATGTCAAAAAACAATATGGCCAACAACATACCCAACCTAACTTGGCTATAGAACCCTTTCCAAAGATTAGTGTCATGCTCTTCCCATTGTATCATGTCCAGTGACTGGACTAAATTCTGGGAAATGACTGAAAACAATGGCAGTGTAACTTAGAAAGCCTTTGGGAAAAATCTGGGGGGAAAATCATGATTTAAATAAGGATTACTTTATAATTCTCATTTACACTCACAATTTAAATGAGGGTTAAAACTTCAGGAGCTCCTCATAGTATCGTTTCACAAAGCACACTTCAAAAATGCTAACTTACCGATGAGATATACTTTAGCAAGTTTCACTTATTAAAATGCTATAAAAATGCCAATTTTAAAATTTCTTGATGTAAGATAGGTTCCACCTACATTACTAAAACTGATATTGAGACAGACTGAGAATGGAAAAAGTTGGAAAAGGAAGATGACTTGATAAGGGAAGAGAAAAACAGAGGATATACAAATAAAAACAAGCTGTAGAGCACTAACTGCTACAAAAGATCCTAATTAGGACATAAAACATGTCTACCGAAGGTAAACTGGATCTTGGTTCTGATGTGGGGAGAGGGAGACTGGTGCACTGGCAGCCAGGAGAAGGAGCCCGGTAGAGCCCAGGAAAGCAGCTGCCATGGTCCCAAGGGGAGGAGGGAAAAGCACATTGCCAGGACACAATGATGCAGTTTCCAATGACTGAGACTCAAGCTCTAAACTAACCTGAGCTACTATTTACATCACTCGCCTAAGACAATCCCAGTGGTTGGGAGACACACGGAGATAAACTTCTTTAAGGCTGAGAAGCAGTAGTGAGCAACACAGAATAGGGAGCCAGACCATCTGGGTTCAAATCCTAGTTCTGCTCCT
This sequence comes from Trachypithecus francoisi, assembly GCF_009764315.1. Taxonomy (NCBI): domain Eukaryota; kingdom Metazoa; phylum Chordata; class Mammalia; order Primates; family Cercopithecidae; genus Trachypithecus; species Trachypithecus francoisi. The sequence goes on from NW_022681463.1 coordinate 16,067,985, forward strand.
CAGTAGGAAAGTTACTTAAATGTCTGTGCCTCAGTTTCCTCAGCTGCAAATTGGGGAGGATAACTGTCTACCTCGCAGGGCTGTTCTGAGAATTAAGTGAGTCAATATATGTAAGCTGCTTAGAACAGTGCCTAGCACATAGCATTTTATCAGTAAAACCAAAAATAACTCACACTTATTAGTCACTGATTGAAAAGGTATAAGAACTATATATAGACATTTAGCACCCTTGTTTAAATAATGATTCTTTTTCCCAGGTGTTTGTCCTAAGGCTTAACAAGTCATATTGCCATTGCCATTTTCTACTAAAGGGACTAAATTTTCACTGTATGATACAGTAGAAAGTACCGGCTTTGGAAGCAAGCAAATTGGAGTCAAATCTCAGCTCTTCCACATACTACTAGCTATGTGGTCTTGGACAAATTATTTTCTGAGCCTGAAAAGCCTCATTTGTGGAGGGGAAAAATAACAATACCTATCCTCATAGGGCTACTGTGAAAATGAACTGTAATAACTTAAGAAAAGCAATCTTTTCTCCCTTAAATTGCTGGTGGAGTTGAAATTGGTACTACCCTTTGGGATTGGAATTTGGCCGTATGTACTTATGTACTAAAAGTTATATGAGAATACACTTTATTTAACTTACTTTCACTTCTACGAGTATCTGAAAGTTAAGATGCTCTCGGTATTACTAAAATAAAATACAATAAAATAAAATAAAATAAAGAGGGGAGAAACAACCCAATTCTGCAAGCACAGCATCCTAGGGGAACGCTTATGACAAAGGGAAAAAGCGGGGCCCGGCATGGTGGCTCACACCTGTAATCCCAGCACTTTGGGAGGCCGAGGTGGGTGGATGACCTGAGGTCAAGAGTTCAAGACCAGCCTGGTCAACAAGGTGAAACCCTGTCTCTACTAAAAATACAAAAATAGGTCAGGCGTGGTAGCTCACGCCTGTAATCCCAGCACTTTAGGAGGCCAAGGCGGGCGGATCACCTGAGGTCGGGAGTTCGAGACCAATGGAGAAACCCCATCTCTACTAAAAACACAAAATCAGCCGGGCGTGATGGCACATGCCTGTAATCCCAGATACTTGGGAGCCTGAGGCAGGAGAATCGCTAGAACCCGGGAGGCAGAGATTGCAGCAAGCCGAGATCGCACCACTGTGGTCCAGCCTGGGCAACAGGAGTGAAACTCCGTCTCAAAGAAAAAGAAAAAAGCGGAGCGCATACATGGTCATTATGATTACATTTTAAAAGATTCTGTTAGGCGGAATAAAAGCAAGAAAATAGTATTGAGATAAATTTATTTTTACCTATTTATTTAGATACTAGTTTTTGTACTGGAAAAACAGCAGAAACACCAAAATATCAATAAATGCCATTTTATTTATTCCTAGTGCTTTCCTGCATTGCACTGAACTCCTTTCCTGCATCGCAGAATTGTCTCTGATGAACATGTACTCATTTTATAACAAACTCAGTTATTTTAAAACAAGAACATAAGTGTACAGAAAAAGAAAAGATGAAGAAATTAAATTAAATGCTAAGACTGGATTTCTCTATTTTCCAAACTTCCTATAGTGTGGTTAATGTTACTTTTACGACGAAAAGAAACATTTTTTAAAGCATCCTCTCTTTTTTTTTTTTTTTTGAGACGGAGTCTCGCTCTGTCGCCCAGGCTGGAGTGCAGTGGCTGACTGCAAGCTCCGCCTCCCGGGTTCCCGCCATTCTCCTGCCCCAGCCTCCTGAGTAGCTGGGACTACAGGCGCCTGCCACCTCGCCCAGCTAATTTTTTGTATTTTTTAGTAGAGACAGGGTTTCACCATGTTAGCCAGGATGGCCTCGATCTCCTGACCTCGTGATCCGCCCGTCTCAGCCTCCCAAAGTGCTGGGATTACAGGCTTGAGCCACCACGCCCGGCCAAGCATCCTCTCTTAAGCTTGTCCCTCCATAGTTAATGCCTAGTTTTCCTTTTTAGCTAAATTTTGTTTGTTTGAGACAGAGTCTCGCACCCAGGCTGAAGGGCAATGGAATGGTGCGATCTCGGCTTACCGCAACCTCCACCTCCCGGGTTCAAGCAATTCTCCCTGCCTAAGCCTCCCGAGCAGCTGGGATTACAGGAGCCAACCACCATGCCCAGCTAATTTTGTATTTTTAGTAGAGATGGGGTTTCAACATGTTGGCCAGGCTGGTCTCGAACTCCTGGCCTCAGGTGATCCACACGCCTTAGCCTCCCAAAGTGCTGGGATTAGAGGTGTGAGCCACTGTGCCTGGCTGCTAAAATTTATGAAGAGTATATTCCTCAGAAGTTTCAATAACACAGTTCCCAAAAACGCAAGACAGGTGGGGAAGAGTGTGTCCCCAAGAGTAAATGAGCTGTTCAGGTTTGGGCAACCCAGGCCTGGTTACAGCAGAAAAGTATAAACGCTAAAGCCTGCCTTAAAGAAGAGAGTCAAACAGTTCCTGGCCCACAAAACACAAAAGCAACCAAAACAAGATGATAAAACAGGAGTGTCCGCTAAGGTACCAAAAGAGAAGGGCTGCGGCCACCAAAGAGAGGCTCCATAGCAGAATGCAGAACTTTCCAAGAGTGACTGCAAGGCAGTCCCCTGAGTCCCACAGTCCTCTCAGCCAGGTCAGGGCTACAGACAGTGGAATGTGAGGGTTCCCTCCCATGAAGACGGGACAGGAGGAGGTGGCTTTGTGAAGTGAACCCTTGAGTGCCTGTGAGTTCAGCCACACTTTCATACCAAGCTGAGGTCGTCGTTCGATGGCCTATTTCATGCACTAAATCTGTGACCGGCAAGGATACAGTGGATCTCCAATCCGGGAAATCTAGAGAGCCGGGGAAGCTGTGCTGAGCACTGGGACCCACGTGCACAACCAGGGCAAGGAACACGCAGTACCAGCCGGCTGTGCACGAGAGTCAGCAGAGGGTCTTCTTGGGTTCAAACAACAGTGTCCCCACGCAGGCCAAAAGAACTCCAGCAGGAGGAAACTATAGGGGGATCTAAGTTCCTAGGCGCTGAGGAGTCACCAAAATAAACTGGCCAAAATAAATCGACCAAAATAAAGATGCAAATCCTCAGGTTAAGGAGGCAGCAGGGATAGAAGTCAGGAGTCTCTGAAGAGCCCCCTGAAGCACCTGCAGGACACAGGGTCGGCTTTAACCACGTGCAAGGCTCAGGGAGCCCGAGAAAAACAATCTGAGCGCCTCACCACTCCTTCCTCCTCCTATTCCACGCAGTCCAGAGCCTAGTGAAGTCAGACACAAGAAATCTGAGGGACAGAGAGGAGCCGAACGCACCAGAAGCCTGTCACACTGCTTTTTCTGACAGAGATGGTTGCCAACTACAAGTTTTAACTGGGAAAAAAGGGGGGGAAAGTCTTATCTTTGAATGAAGACTAAAGTGTTGATTAACATATTGAACTGGACACTTTTAATTTTTAAGGAGAGCCTACATTTCAAGACTTCTATCACCTAAGATCATCACCACTTAAATGCACATGTGGCCTTTTACTTCCTATTGAATCCTGAGAACCTAGGAGACCGGCTGGCCCACAGGAGTGCTCAGTAAGTATCTGCTGAATCAGTGAATGAAAGCATAAAGGGTAAGTCACAAGGCCTGCTAGCTTTTCATAAAAGCAAACAGCTCCCCAACTGAGTGTATTTTAAAGAGACAGTGAAGGCCAGGCACGGTGACTCACGCCTGTAATTCCAACACTTTGGGAGGCAGAGGCAGGCAGATCACCTGAGGTCAGGAGTTCGAGGCCAGCCTGACCAGCACAGTGAAACCCCATCTCTACTGAAAATACAAAATTAGCCAGGTGTATTGGTGCATGCCTGTAATCCCAGCTACTTGGGGGGCTGAGGCATGAGAATCGCTCAAACCCAGGAGGCGGAGGCTGCAGTGAGCCAAAATCACGCCATTGCACTCCAGCCTAGGCAACAAGAGCGAAACTCCATCTCAAAAAAAAAAGAGACAGTGAGAGGCAAAAATAAAGATTTATTTGGATCAACTCCCACACTGAATGCATACGTAAGAAACAATGTCAGTAGGAACATGGTTTGCTCCTTCGTGAGAATGCAAAAAAAAGGAGTCAACGTTGGTATCCAATTCAGCAGTATGCGGGGGACAGGGTATCAGATTCCGAAGGCAGGATCCTAAGCTGGAATGAAGGTGGAGAGTACAGGCCTCGAATGACCCTACCAGTCCTGAGGGCTCACCCAGCTCTACAGTGAGACAAATGTCCACGCCACAGGCTGATACCAGTGGACCTTAGGCTCATCAAACTTCTCTAACTGCATCTGGCCCAAGGCTCCCTACCAAATGTTTTGGATCAAGTAAGAGTTTCACTCAGAGCAGCTCAGTGGTACAGTGGAACAGAAGCAAGCCACAATAAGCCCAGAACAGGGCCCTGCCATTGAAGAGTAGCAGACTAATGGCACAAGGCTAAAAAGTGAAGGGAAGTGAGAAGGGGGAAAAAATAAGGGAAGATCACCTTTTAAGAGCTGGAAAGAAGGTGGTCAGTAGTTGGGAAGGCACACGCTAGAGTTGTTGGATGGGTTGTACTTTTGTATTTTTAAGAATAGACTCAGAAGAAAGATCCAGTTAATACTACTTACACCTGAGTAGTTACTATGGCAAAATTCTAGGAGCTCCACACACATGAACTTTTCTGATCCTCCTACCCATCAAGAAAGCATCTGAAGTACGGGCAGTCTCACTTCCAGGCCTGTGTGCTACGTCTCTGTACTATGCCCTCTCACCAAATAAGGATGCATCCCCCCAGGTCAACGCAGCAGCAGGTAGAGGCTCCCAACTCAGGGAGGGGGTGCCACTAAGGCACCCGCTGGAGAAAGCATCCGCTGTAACCACATGCCAGCCTCATTCCTGCAGGAGAGAGAATGAAGGTAAAGAAGCAGGAGTGGTGCTAGAAAAGACAGGAAAGAGTTCAGAATCGGTGGCGGGTGGGCCTCAGGAGGAGGCTGCTTCATTCTTCTGGATTGGAGGAAAGGAACAAAGCTGAGTGTGGACAGAAACAAGTCAGGGAGAGGAAGCAGGAAGTAGAAGGAGCACCCAGGTGATGGCCCCAATTTTTTGGATGGGTGAAGAGTGAGATGGGGGGTGAAGAGATGGGGAGAGACTGAGAACAGCCTTGAGCCAAGGACAAAATGGAGGTAGCATAAGGAGATGACTGAATCCCAGAAACTTAGCTGAGAATTGAATACCAGAAACTTAGCTGAGAAACGGTGTCAAGGGCCCAGACTTGACCCCATAAATCATTACGAAGTTAGGGTTTTACTCGATGAGCACCGCAGAACAGACGTGCCAGGTCTCTGAGAGTCTGGATGAGACCATAGCTCCGGTAATGAACTACAGGTTCCAGACAGGATATGAAGAAAGAGATGCCACAAATGGGCTGATACGCTGGAGACAAGGAGGGATCAGAGGCTGGCAAGCAGAGAAACAGTGGTGAGCAGAGCCAGGGAAGCAGCTGTGGGATGAGCGCTTCCGTGGAAGAGGGCACATCCATCCACTGGACTAGGGGAGGAGATGCAGCTTATCCTACAGAAGCCCCCAGCTCTGCCTACTTTCTGCCTCCCCTTTCTCTATCCATCCCTTACATACTGGAATGGCCTGAAGATCTGTCCTCAGCTTCCAACTGCCCCCCCACCTCTGGAGTCCTCACTCACACCCACAACCTAACTCTCACCTACTCATGTCCAATCCAATCCAACTCTGGATTTCTTTCCCCAAGTGTCCCGAGTACCTCTGACTGGACTCTGCAAACCCCTCAACACTGCACAGGTCCAAAGCTAACCTCATCTTCCCCCGAAAGGAGCTCCTGCTTCTCTACATTCCCTCTCTAGTGACTGGGAACTTTATCTATCCACCCAGCTGCCCAAGAGGTAAAGCAGAGTCAACTTCAACTCCTCCCTCTCCCCAGATCCAATCCGCTTTATTGACACAACCTACTATCTTCTCTCATCAGCCCATCAGACTCCGTCTCTCTGCCCTGCCTATGGTTTCCCTCCTGCCTCCATCTCAATCTGTTTGTCCACTAAAATGTCCTGGGGTGGGGGGACAAGGAGGCTTTAAAAATACACATTTCTTAAAACAAAAAATAACAGGTTTCTGACACTCATGCTAACTCTTCTGAATCTGACCCTCTGGGGAGGAGAACCAGGAAGGTGTGCATTCAGAAAACACCGTGATTGATTTTTGTTTGCAGCTGGTACAGGAGCAGCATTTGAGAACCACTGCTCCATGACCAAAAGTAACCCCTCCTCTTCCCTCCCACAGCAATGAGAAGCACACCTGCCCTGGGCTCCAGATCCTCACCTCCTCACAACTCAGGTCTATCACTCATTCCTGTCTGTATCTTCAATCACACCCTTCCCACTGGGTTTTTCCCAACACCTTTCAAACACGCTAAGCCTCCTCTTCACTTAAAGAAACTCCCCCAGCCTGGCACAGTGGCTCACGTCTATAGTCCCAACACTTTGGGAGGCCGAGGCAGGCGGATCACAAGATCAGATCAAGACTAACCTGGCCAACATGATGAAACCCTGTCTCTACTAAAAATCCAAAACTTAGCCAGGTGTGGTATCGCACACCTGTAGTCCCTGCTACTTGGGAGGCTGAGGCAGAAGAATCGCTTGAACCCAGGAGGCGGAGGTTGCAGTGAGCCGAGATCGCACCACTGCACTCCAGCCTGGTGACAGAGCAAGACTCTGTCGCAAAAAAAAAAAAAAAAAACTCCCCCTTAAACCTGCGGCCACCTCTAACCACAACTCACTCTCTTGATTCTCAGAACTGAGATCTTGAAAGCACTTTCCAAGCTCACTGTCTCCCATTTATATCCCACTCATTTCTCAGCTAATTATAATCTGAATTCTTTCCCCAACTATTCTGGAAAGGTTCTGGGGGACCTCTTTCTGTCCCACAGGTCGCACTTCAGGCCTGTTTTGAAAATCTCTGCAACGTGTAATGCTATCAGCCACTCTCCCCTGAAATTCTCTCCTCCCACGTGTCCCCCTACTTCCTTGGCCATTCCTCAGTTTTCTTCCCTGGCACTTACTCTTCTCCCTCTTTAAAGTTTAAAATGTTCACAAGTTCTGGCCGGGCGTGGTGGCTCAGGCCTGTAATCCCAGCACTTTGGGAGGCCGAGGCAGGCGGATCACGAGGTCAGGAGATCGAGACCATCCTGGCTAACAGGATGAAACCCCGTCTCTACTAAAAATACAAAAAATTAGCCGGGCCTGGTGGCAGGCACCTGTAGTCCCAGCTACTCGGAGGCTGAGGCGGGAGAATGGCGTGAACCCGGGAGGCGGAGCTTGCAGTGAGCCGAGATCGCGCCACTGCACTCCAGCCTGGGTGGCAGAGTGAGACTCCGTCTCAAAAAAAAATAAAAAAATAAAATGTTCACAAGTTCTGTCCCTAGTTCTTGTCTCACCTTCCACTGTCCTCTGAAAGACTTCACCACACACCTCTTAGGAACTGCTCACTCCAGCCATAACCACCCCTAATTCGTTCCCTCCTGCCTCTTTGCCAAGCCCTGTCCAGTCTCTGTCCCTCCCAGAGGCCTTCTCCACACTGTGATGCCTGCCAAACTCTCAAAAGTCAGCCCAAATATTGCTACATTGGGAAGTCTTCCTTAACTATGCCTCCCCACAACCAGCCCACCCCCTGCAACAAACCCACAGCACCGAGCACAGACGTTCTTTTTAAAAAAGTTTTGCCCCAATAGACACTGAACTCCTTGAGAGTGGGAACTCTATCTGGAAAATATTAGGCATGCAATTAATGTTGGCTGAGTCCATCATTACACAGTGAACACACTGTGAGGTAAACAGGAGCTTATTAATAAATGCAGTAAATGATACACGTATTACTTAACGTAGAGCTGAGTGACAGCATTGGTCTATAAGTAAGGAATCTAAAATAAGTCATGATCACTAATCCTACGCACTTTTACCTGGTCATAATTACGTGACTGGGCAGACAGCAATATAGTTTCAAGCACTTGAAACAGCCACAGTAGGGTGTTTTCAACTGTATTGCTGTCCCCTTTCTTCAAAATGAAGAGTTTTCAACAAACTTTCATATGGCTGGCTCCTTCACACCATCTGGGCCTCAGCTCAGTGTCACCTTCCCAGCTACCCTCCGTGACCATGCGTGCTGACGTGGTCCTCCACCATAACTTCGGTGTTTACAGTTACCCTTTCATTGTCTTCATGTCACTTACCACTATGTGAATCATACTGACTTGTTAGCCTGTTTGATGCTGGTCTCCTTTTTCCTGCTTATTACTTTATCCTCTGTATATCAACAATGTGTGGCTGATATAGGTATTCAACAGACACTTGTTGAAAGGCTGAGAGAGAAAGGCAAGTTGAACACTAAAACACTATTATCTACTAACCACAAAACGTTGGAAACATGCAGGTGGTAGGAAATGTCAAGGATTTCTCCCTGGAAAGGGACTGTTATTCACCACCCATGGGGGTGGGGGTAGGCACACGTATCATCCTTCTTTCAGATTCTTACTCAGGATCAGAATTTTGATTTGCTAAAGGGTCCTTCAACTTATCTAAAGGAAATCATGGGCAGTGGCTCACGGCTGTAATCCCAGCACTTTGGGAGGTCGAGGAAGGAGGATCACTTGAGGTCAGGAGTTCAAGACCAGCCTGGTCAACGTGGCGAAACCCCATCTCTATTAAAAATACAAAAATAGTCAGGTGTGATGGTGGGCGCCTGTAATCCCAGCTACTTGGGAGGCTGAGGGGGAAGAATCGCTTGAACCCGGGAGGCGGAGGTTGCAGTGAGCCGAGATCTGCCACTGCACTCCAGCCTGGGTGACAGGGTGAGACTCCATCTCAATAAATAAATAAATAAAACAAAGAAAATCACTTCCCCCTCAGCGGGTAGCTTCTCCAGAGAAAAATGTTAAAGCTGACACACAGCATTTTCTAATGACCAGTCCTGGAAAACTGTGCCTAAGCTCCGTCAGCACCATAAGCACTGAGACCAGGACCTGCTCATTGCTGCATTCCCAGCACCTAGCCCAGTTCATCGCCCAGAGGAGATGCCCAAAATGTTTGTAAAACCAGCATGTAAGACACAGCCTTCTGAGGAACGGCCATCCCAACAACTCTTACACTGCAGAAGCACTTAATTTTAGAAACAGGCCAAGACAGCTGCAGAGGGGCTCTGGGCCTAGGTCTCTCCCTGGGCAACAGTTTGGTTCCTAGAATTCAACACTCACCACCATGTGCCATAGATAATGAAACATTATCATCCCTACAGTCGCCCTGTATCAAATTTGAATACACTTGGCCAATATAATCTCATGGCTAATACAGTACAGCAACCAATAACAGATTTCTCTTGCCCTTTAAATTTTTTCTATGTACTTTGGCCAGCAAGAATAGATCAAAATGCTAAAGAACAACAGAAATTGAAGAATTCTACCATTAATTTCATAACCACCAGTACCTGGCTCACTGTATGATCCCAGGAAAACCACACCGCCTTCTTGAGCTGTCAGCTTCAGCTACAGTCATAACGCTCTTTATCTACAGGGTAGTTTGGGGAAGATTAGTTTTGTTTTGTTTTTTGAGACGGAGTTTCACTCTTGTTGCCCAGGTTGGAGTGCAATGGCACAATCTTGGCCCACTACAACCTCCACATCCCGGGTTCAAGCAATTCTCCTGTCTCAGCCTCCCGAGTAGCTGGGATTACAGGCATGCACCACCACACCCGGCTAATGTTGTATTTTTAGCAGAGACAGGGTTTCTCCATGTTAGTCAGGCTGGTCTCGAACTCCTGACCTCAGGTGATCCGCCTGCCTCGGCCTCTCAAAGTGCTGGAATTACAGGCATGAGCCACCAAGCCAGGCCAGGGAAGATTAGTTGGTAGTTGTAATATACTCTGGGACCAACGCATGAAAGATGCCATAAATCAAATTAATTATAAAACAAAGGGAATCATAAATATTGAAACCACTTCAAAACCGGAGAAATTGAGAAGTGAGGAAGATTTCAAATCATGCCTGTGGCTCTGATACTAACTGACTGTCAGACTATAAGACAAGACACGTATTCTCAGAAGATTCATGACATTCCCAACAGATCTTTAATATTTGGAAATGTCAGATGTTTCTCTCCTCCAGCAGCATTAACTTCACATGGAGTAAGAACAGTGACAAGCGACTGCAAAATTAGAGCAGTTCTCCATTGCTGTACCCGTGCCTAACTGTTAACACGCAGTCTACCGTACGGAAAGTCAATTCCACACACTCAGTGTCAGCGAGAAAAGCCGTTCAACTGGCTGTAAAAATACTTCTCCGTCCCCTACCTGCTGACCACCGCTAATACGCCAAGAAAACAGCAACATCCAGCAGCACAGCTGCGCTCCCTCGTCACAACTTCCTAACTTCCCTCTACTTGAAAGCACTCTCATCAGTGTTTGTCTGTCTAAAAACTCTTCTTGAAGGCTGGAGAAGAAACACATCCAAGTGAAACTGAGAGGTCAGCTTCTAAAGCAGAGGCTGAACTTTGCAAGTGGGGGCGGGGGGAGTCACTTCGGTCCCCCAGGAGCCTAAATGAATGGGGCAAGGTGAGGGGACGGCCCCTTCCTTCAGCGCGGCACACGCGCCGCAAAGGGCCTGGGGTCGGCCCACGAGCACACCAGGGCACCTGCCCACTTGCAGCGGCCCCAACAGACTCCTGGGCATCGCACCTGGGGATACCAGGTGGGGTCCGGGCGGGCAGCGGGGCTTTGTTCCCATTAACCCCTCCAGGCCTAAATGGAGACGGTTTCCGCTGACCCCCAAGACCAGGAACTAGCAGGGTTCGGACGCCGGTCTGGAGGGTCGGCCCCACCACCTCCGGCAAACCCGAGGGTCCCCGCTGCCCCAGCCTCCTCAAAGAGGTGCCCAGGGTGGCGTGTAGGGGGCAGCCAGAATGGCGGAGGCCAGTACTCACAGAACCCACTGGAGCCGGTGCTGGTGAACATGGTCCCGCCGGGCTCGGAGCCCCCGAGGGGGCCGGGGGAGGGGAAGCTGAGGTGGGAAGCCCCGGCGACCGCGCAGGCGCACTCCCGGCAGAGCGACGAATCCGGCTCCGCGAGGCCACTCGCCGCGGATGAAAGGCGCATGCGCAGCCAGGGGCGTGTGCCCCCGGGGTCAGCGCCCTCCTTCCTGCCCGGGAAGGGAAGTGCGTCCGTAGGGGAGGGCCCATCTCTCCAGGTTGAAACGATGGCGGTCAGAGCCGCCTGAGGCAAAAACGGATGGCACTGGGGCAGCGGAGGCGTAGCTCCCGGGAGCCTCACACTTGTGCTTAGTGCCGCCTCACCTCTGGTGGATCCGCGATGGCCGCGGATTCCTCTGGATTGCCGGCGCTGGGCAGGAACGCCATCTCTAGTCTCTCCCGAGACTGGACGCCCGGCGCCTTCCCCGCGCGTTGTGTCTTTCCGGGCGGTCCCTCGAAGCTGACCACCCCGCGGGCTGTTGACTGCAGTGGGATCTGGTCGCTCAGATGCGGATGGAGGGGTACGGGAGCCGGAGAGGTGGAACAGGTCCCTCCGGGTGCGGAGAGCTGGGCCGTCCAGCCCACTCTTTGTTCTCTCGTGGGTCCCGCGCGGAATCCCCACCACCGGAGCCGAGTGTCGTGGTCCCAGGAGTCAGCACCCTGCCCTCCCTGCCGTGGTGGCGGGTGTCTGGGGGTCCCCGGCGCGGCGAGCCCGGCGGAGCGACCCAGCACTTGTGCCCCGGCGAGCTTCCGTACTCAGACCATTTAAATTTTTTCCCCTAGAAGAATGAGGTTACTCTGCCAAAGTCACGGTTTTTAAATGAGTGTGAGCCTGAAAGCATATTATGCAGTCGTTTTAAAAAGTTTTTTTTTTTTAAGTTGATCTCGTAAAAGTAGAGTAAAAGAGTGGTTATTCTTGTGCAGAGGAGAGTTAGTGGGGAGGGAGGATGGGGAGAGGCTGGTCAACGGGCGCAGTTACAGTTAGGAGGAATACGTTTTGGTGTTCTCTTGCACATCTGGATGACTATACTCAACAATAATGTTAACTTCAAAATAGTTAGAAGAGAGGATTTTGAATGTTCTCACCACAAAGAAATGACAAGTGTTTTGCTAATGGATGTGCTAATTACGCTGAGTAGATGGTTGCACAATGTGTATATGTATGGAAACATCATACTGTACCCCAGAAATACATACAATTATGTAAGAATATATTATGGGGAAATTGACCCCATTTAGACTACCCAGCTAAATGAAAGGGATGGACTATGGAGTACTTTTTTAAAAAAGCTTTTTCAGTGTTCACAAGTGCCAGCCAGTGTGCTAAATCTGAGATTCGTAGATCAAGAGTCCCTACCCTCAAAGAGAGGTTCCAGTGGGCCAAAATGTTAACATTGATTATGTTTAGAAGGCAAAAGTATGACTTTTATTTGCTTCTTTAGGCTTTATTCGGAAAGTTCATTTTCACAGTCTTTTTTTTTGTTCGTTTGTTTTGAGACGGAGTCTCACTCTCCCCAGCTGGAGTGCAGTGGCGCGATCTCGGCTCACGGAGACCCTCTGCCTCCCCGGTTCAAGCGATTCTCCTGTCTTAGCCTCCCAAGTAGCTGGGACTACAGGTGCCTGACACCACGCTTGGCTATTTTTCGTATTTTTAGTAGAGATGAGGTTTCACCATGTTGGTTAGGCTGTTCTCGATCTCCTGACCTCTTGATCCGCCCGCCTCGGCCTCCCAAAGTGTTGGGATTACAGGTGTGAGCCCAGCCCATTTTCACAGTCTTGAAGTACATTTTACATTTACCTTTAGGTTCGTTCGAGTTATTTTTCAGGAAAACGACAGTCAAAACGTCCTTTATGTTTGCAGAAGCTGTTGATTGGCTACACCCTGACCCATTAAGGGGATGCAAAGTCCAAAACTACTTTCAGAGTAATGCTAAGACAATAGTTTTATTTTCTGCTCTCTCAAGTATACAGTGGAGTTTTCCACCGTACAGTTGGACCACTGTACAGAGCTACATAACTGGACTTTCCAGTTGACTGATGCATAATGTTATGAAATCTTATGTCGGTAAAAGATCAATTTGAACCATAAAATACACCGATAAACTTTAGTGTAACAGTCCAAATTGTTCATTCGTATGGTTTCAGATTCCTCATTGCAATTAACCTTTAAGAAACTACCACTGGCTAAGTTATGGTGTAGTATCAAAAAATAATGTATCGTGTGAAAGGGTATTAAAATGCTTCCTTTTCCAACCACAGGGTGTATCTAGGTGAGGCCAGGTTTTCCTCATATGCTTCAACCAAAGCAGTGTATCGCAACAAACTGAAAGCAGAAGCAGCTATGAGGACCCAGCTGTTTTCTATTGAACAAGACATTTGCCTGCCAGACACAGTGGCTTAGGCCTGTAATTCCAGCACTTTGGGAGGCTGAGGCAGACGGTTCGCTTGAGGTCAAGAGTTTCAGACCAGCCTGGCCAACATGGCGAAACCCTTTCTCTACAAAAAGTACAAAAAATAGCTGGGTGTGGTGGTGCACACCTGAAGTTCCAGCTTCTCGGGAAGCTGAAGCATGAGAATAGCTTGAACCCAGAGGTGGAGGTTGCAGTGAGCCAAGGTTGTGCCACTGCACTCCAACCTGGGGGACAGAGAGAGACCCCCATCCTAAAATAAATAAATACATACATACATGCATACATTTGCCAAAATGTTAAACTGTGCTATTCTTCCAATAACTTTTTGCTTGGGGAAGTAATTTTGCATAAAAAAAGTTAGATATGTTAATATGTAATGGGTATGTTACTGTTATTTTTTTAATGAACTTCATTTTTTTTTACATTTCTCAGTTTCAATTCTTACTATGGTAAATACTCATAGGTATAAACCCACATAAACTAAAGATCTGTAGTTCTTAATAATTTCTAAGAGTAAAGGGATTCCAAGACAAAAAGTTTGAGAACTGAAATTGAAAAGTGCTCTAAAGCTTAAAAAAACGTAAACCCTTCACTTACGTTCAATTCTATAAATATTCTTTGCAACTAAATGCAAGATACTATGGCATCCAGACTCTGCTCGTATCTGCAGTGATCCATACCTTGATTGTACATCTACTCTGCATCCCGAGGACCTGAACAGGCTAACTGGTGGCTGCAGATTTGTCTTCTAAGGAGCAAGTGTGGTCTGTGGACAGGCAGCTTCAGCCTCACGTGGGATTTTGTTTGCACTAATCAGTGCCAAGCCCTACCCTAGACCTGTTAAAGCAGAACTGGTATTTAACAAGACACCCCAGGAAATTTGTGCATACCTTAAAGTCTGAGATGCACTAATGTAGTGATTCTCGGGGGACAATTTTGACCTCCAGGGGACAATATCTGGAGACATTTTTGGGTGTCACAACATGGTGGGGGAGGATGCTAGTTGCATCTAATGGGCTGAGGTCAGGGGTACTGCCAAACATCCAGCAATACGGGGCCAGCCTCCCCCAACTCCTGCCCACAGTAAAGAGTTACCCCGCCCAGATAGTAGTGCAGAGGTGGAGGAAACCCTACAGCCGTGTGACTCATCTGACCTTTACTGTGAATTCCTGGAACTCCTGGTGCATACCATTTCTGTTACCCTGGCTGATATTTCCACCTTTTCTCTTTAGATTTTATTACAAGAACTCATTCTGTTGATCCCTAGGAATCACCTATTGCCTTGCTATGTTTTGTTCAACCTGTTTTTGAATATGCTTTCTACATTGGGGAAATAGGATTACGTTTGTAAACCTTAGATAAAGCTACGTACACTATAAGGAAATCACCGGACATGTGGATAAGCTTTGCAGAGGTGAAGGGCTGTCTCCACCAGAGAGACCCAGGAGTCAGGGTAAGCCTGACTCATCATGAGATCAGGTATCCCAATCCACAGCGGACTTCCACAGCTCACCTTCCTAGGTAACCGCTCTGCCTTCCCAGGTAAAGTACGAATAATGTCAGAACTTACAGCATATTTTGAGATCAAATTTATAGAATTTGGTGATTTCATTTTTATTGTTACTCAACCTTTTATTTACAACCAAATTAATAAGGCTACTTACACGTAACAATGTGTGGACATACACATTAAAATAATCATTTGCTGCCTAGCACTCCTACCTAGGTACTCTAAGAACATCATTGAGTGGATAAGTTACCCACTCCCTCTGCCGGGTAAAATACTTTGCACCATATCAACTGAAATGATACCTCTTCCAAACTGTAATGGCAGAAGTAGGTGTCCCCTCTTTTGTGCTGGCATCACGCTTGATGCACACCTAACTTATCATACTTAGGCCAGTGTCTCTGTTGTTGGGTTTCTGTCTTCTACTGTGAATGGGTGAGCCCATAAAAAACAGGGAATGTGTCTTACAAAATGTTGTATCCTGCTCATTTTGATGTGAAGCTATTGTCTTCCTTCAATAAAAACAGCATTTCTGAGGTCTTAGCATCAGGAAAATCTCCAAGTGGGTAAGGTTAAAGAAAAAATTATTCATGACACTTGTTCAATGTGGTGCAATAGTCTGTTCTTACACTGCTATAAATACCCAAGACTGGGTTATTTATTATTTATTTTATTTTACCTTTTTTTTTTTTTTTTTTTTTTGAGATGGAGTCTCGCTCTTTCGCCCAGGCTGGAGCGCAGTGGCACAAACTCGGCTCACTGCAAGCTCCACCTCTCAGGTTCACGCCATTCTCCTGCCTCAGCCTCCCGAGTAGCTGGGACTACAGGCACCCGCCATCACACTTGGCTAATATTTTTTTGCATTTTTTTAGTAGAGACGGGGTTTCACTGTGTTACCCAGGATGGTCTCGATCTCCTGACCTCGTGATCCACCCACCTTGGCCTCCGAAAGTGCTGGGATTACAGGCATGAGCCACCACACCCAGCCTATTTTTTTATTTTTTTGAGATGGAGTCTCATTCTTGTTGCCCAGGCTGGAGTGCACTGGCACGATCTCGGCTCACTGCAACCTCTGCCTCCCGGGTTCAAGTGTTTCTCCTGCCTCAGCCTCCCCAGTAACTGGGATTACAGGTGCCCCTCACCACATCCAGCTAATTTTGTATTTTTAGTAGAGACAGGGTTTCACTATGTTGACCAGGCTAGTCTCGAACTCCTGACCTCAGGTGATCCACCCGCCTCGGCCCCCCACAGTGCTGGGATTACAGATGTGAGCCACCACACCCAGCCAAGACTGGGTAATTTATAAAGGAAAGAGTTTTAATTAACTCACAGTTCCACATGGCTGGGGAGGCCTGAGGAAACTTGCAATCATGGCAGAAGGGGAAGCAAACACGTCCTTCACAAGGTGGCAGGAGAGAGAAGTGCCGAGTGAAGGGGGAAAAGCCCCTTGTAAAACTATCAGATCTGGTGAGTACTCAGTATCATGGGAGCAACATGGTTGCTGTTGTCCCATTTCCAGTCACCTCCCACCAGGTCTCTCCCTAGACACCTGGGGATTACAATTCAAGATGAGATTTGGGTGAGGACACAGCCAAACCATATTAGATGGTAAAGCAGACTTCCATTTCAGGGGGCCGTGATGATAGGTAGTGGGGCGCTGCAGGGCCTTGCAGTGGGGAGAAATTGAACTCAACACCAACTCTGCCAAGGACATGTGGGGATTTATAATCAAGGAGCAGGGAGGAAAGCAGCGCATGGAAAATTGCTAAGAGGAAGTCCCAAGGATAAGGGGGTTTCTGTCTAAACAGACCTGATAGGATTCTCGCTGAAAGCAGACCAGGGTGACCAGATATCAAGGGTGATCAACCAAGAGTAGGGGCTTTTCACTAGACCCACTTAGCAGGATTCTTGCTCACAATGGGCTCTGCAAGGACAGAGAGAAAAGCCCAAGGTTGGGCCTAGTGAGAACTCAGAGAATCCTGACTGGAGTTTTGATCAAAGGAGAGAGTCTTTTTCAGGCAGGAGGGAAGATGGTTGGCCAAACATCCTGAACAACCACCTTCCCCTTGCTTTCACCTGCCTTTAGTACAGTGCTCCTTCTGAATAGCTGAGATACACTGAAATTCTTCCTACAAATTACTGAGTAGTAGAGAAGGTGAAAAACAACAACAAAAAAGAATCACAAACTTCCAAAGTATCGAGCTGCATACAAATGGTATCTACTGTCCCCACAGCATAGAGGTGATATCCGGTTCCACTTTGTGGCTGAGAAGTCCCTCTCCAAATCTCCAGAGATTCTCTGCAGCAGCCTTCTGGGGAAATTGGTAGATAATCACTAGGGTTGGTGGTCAATCCTTGGATAAAATAGGCTTCAAATGTACTTTGCACTGCTTCAGATCCACTTTCAACATATAATATGAAACTAATACTTATTAGAAAATGGGGCTGGGCACAGTGGCTCACACCTGTAATCCCAGAATTTTGGAGGCTGAGGTAGGAGGATCCCTTGAGGCCAGGAGTTTGAGACCAGCCTGGGAAACATAGGGAGGCCTCACCTCTACAAACAAAAAATTTTAAGAACTAGCCAGGCGTGGTTGTGTGCATCTGTAGTCTCAGCTACTTGGGTGGCTGAGGCAGGAGGATTGTTTGAGCCCAGGAATTCAAAGCGGCAGTGAGCCATAATCGCACCGCTGCACTCCAACCTGGGCATAGAGTGAGACCCCTTCTCTAAGAAAAAGATAAAAGAAAGAAAGTGGGTCTGGAATCTTTGAAAAGGGTAGTTAAATCTTTTCAATGATCCAATAGTATTCACAATGGATGTTTACTCAACAGGGAGCAGTTTGGAAACTCACAGGGCATTTTTGGTTGTCGACAATGAATTGGGAGATATTACATGAGGTCCAACAGTGGCAGACACAATGCTGCACAAAAACCAGATTGTTCTCGATTCTAACCACCTTTTGACTATCTTACCACATGCTTATTATGTGGGTGAAAAGCCTGTTGGTATTCTTTCAGGTCTGGAGCCTATCCCATTTTACATGTTGCTCTGGTCTGAATGCTTGTGTCCCCCAGAATGCATATGTTGAAATGTAACCCACTGAACAGTGGTGCTGGTAGGTGGGTCATCTGGAAGGTGATTAGGTCATCAGAGCAGAGCTCTCATGAACAGGATCAGTGCCCTTATAAAAGAAGCCTGAGGGCACTTGTTTTGTGCTCCCACCATGTGAAGGCACAGCTGGAAACAAAGAGCCAGCCCTCATCAGACACCGAATCTGCTGGTGCCTTGATCTTGAACTTCCCAGCCTCCAGAACTGTGGGATATATACATATATACATTTAGACAGAGTCTCACTTCGTCACCTAGGCTGGAGTGCAGGGGCATGATCATGGTTCACTGCAGCCCGACCTGCTGGGCTCAAGGAATCCTCCTGCCTCAGCCTCCCAAGTAGCTGGGACTACAGGGTGCATGCTCCCACACGCAGCTAATTATCTGATTTGTTGTAGAGACAGGGTCTCACTATGTTGCCCACACTGGTCTCGAACTCTTGGGCTCAGTGATCCTCCTGCTAAGGCCCCCCAGAGTGCTGGGATTACAGGCTGGGACTACAGGCATGAGCCACCATGCCCAGCCTTGCCTTCCTTTAAAATGGGAGCTGTGTTATTTATTATAGTATTTCCAGCTGCATATTTGGGTGAAAAGGATTTCAGTGAAGTGGAACAATTACTGCAAAAGTAACGAAATGTAACGGAACATTTGACATACTTTTTAAAAGAATTAGAACTTCATTAAAGTTCATCACTCAAATTCTTAAAAATATTTCATATTATTGCCATCTGTTTCAATTTGGGTCTCTCCAAAAGCAGACTCTGAGACAAAAGTTTCAGATACAAGTAGGAGATTCTCCTGTGGGTTATAAGCCCCTGGGCACTTGCAGCCTGCTCTATGCCTGGGCCAAGCACACCCCTGTATCCAGAGAAAGCCCTCAGGCAGAGGCACCTGAGACATGAGAATTGCCACTGAAGCACTAGGTACTTCCAGGGTGGGCAAAGGGAATGCCGTTGGGACACCAGTAGCATCTCCTACAAGTGAAAAGAAGGCAGTTAGCCTCAATTTCCTAATCTCCCTATTCTCCTGCCTCTGGTCCCAGGCAGGATATTTTTGTTACCATGTAAACATCAGAGTGTACTTACACAAACCTGGAGGCTGTAACCTACCACACCCCTAGGCTACATGATTTAACCCATTGCTCCCAGGCCATAAACCTATACAACATGGGCCTGTACTGAATGCTGTAGGCAATTGTAACACGATGGTAAGTATGTGTGTATCTAAACACAGAAAAGGTGCAGTAAAAATATGATATAAAAAGATTAAAAACGGTCCACCTGCAGAGGGCAAGTGTCTTGCTATGTTTTGTTGAATCTTCTTGAATCTGCTTTCTACGTTGGGGAAATAGCCCATTGACATCCATCACCATGGATGGAGCTTGCAGGACTGGAAGTTGCTCTGGGTGAGTCGGCCAGTGAATGGTGAGTGAATGTGAAGGCTTAGGATGTTACTGTGCACAAGTGGAGACTTTACAAACACTGGACACTTAGTCTGGCTGCCCTCCCCCTCCGCCACGCTCTGTGGTTTGCTGACACTCCTGTCACTGGGTGTGTGGCCGGTTGCACCTTTCCCGGTTGTGGGTGCACCCTCAGCTTTTTTTTTTTTTTTTTTTGAGACGGAGTCTCGCTGTCGCCCAGGCAGGAGTGCAGTGGCCGGATCTCAGCTCACTGCAAGCTCCGCCCCCCGGGTTTACGCCATTCTCCTGCCTCAGTCTCCCGAGTAGCTGGGACTACAGGCGCCTGCCACCTCGCCCCGCTAGTTTTTTGTATTTTTTAGTAGAGACGGGGTTTCACTGTGTTAGCCAGGATGGTCTCGATCTCCTGGCCTCGTGATCCACCCGTCTCGGCCTCCCAAAGTGCTGGGATTACAGGCTTGAGCCACCGCGCCCGGCCTGCACCCTCAGCTTTTACAGAGGCTCCTTCAAGTGGAAAGAAGGAAGTGAGGTCAAATTGCCTAATCTCCTTATCCTCTTACCCCGGGACTCCATCTTTCTCCTTCCCCTCTACCCCTCCCCCTAGTATGGTCAAGGGATTTCCAAAACTGTTGTAAGACAAATTATGTTCCAGGAGAGTCTCAGAAAGTCTGCTGGCAGAGTCTCCTCTATATTGCTACAATGATATCATCTATTTGTAGAAGCTGGGGTTGGTTAAGATGTTAAAGTGAGATCATTGCGCTGATCTGCCAAATGTTTATATCCTTCTGCCTGCTAGGGATGGCGTGTTTGTTTAGAAGAGAATTTATTCAGTAATGAGTATCCGCACCAATGCCCAAAAAGACACAAAATAATAACTTCTTGGATTTTCTGAGCCAGCAGGTTTAGAAGAGTTTGCCCTCTGCAAACACAACAGGGGGACAGAGTGGGACTCAGGTGGACCCTGCACAAGGAAGCCTCACTCTAAGGAGGGAGGAATGTGCACAGGAATGGTGGGATCCTGACACTAATTTTAGATAGTTCTGATGTTCACGTGTCCATCTGAGTGCGTTTCCTTTAATAAACCACTCCCTTTGTGCACCATCCATTCTTCCAACTAAAACCCTCCCACTGTTGGGTGCAGCCCCGATCCCTGGTACGGAGGCTCTTCAGTTTTAGTCCCTGCAGTTGCTGTGTGCAACGGCCTTAACCAAATCCGCTCCGTCAGCCACAAAACCAAAACATCTGCTCAATATCCTCTTGATTTGTTTATTCATCTATTTGAAGTGAATTTTGCAAACACCTTTCAGCCTTTTCTACTGCAGACTAAATATTTCTGTAACTTTCCAACCCTTTGGTAATTCTAATGTTTTTGAATCCTCTCCAATTTTCCATATTATCTTTACATCATGGAGTTTAAATGGTATATGAGACTCTACCTCTAAAACAGAGGGATAGCATTCATTGATC
This sequence comes from Trachypithecus francoisi, assembly GCF_009764315.1. Classification (NCBI taxonomy): domain Eukaryota; kingdom Metazoa; phylum Chordata; class Mammalia; order Primates; family Cercopithecidae; genus Trachypithecus; species Trachypithecus francoisi. The sequence continues at coordinate 16,088,936 of NW_022681463.1, forward strand.
AGTAACCTTTTGTGATGACAACTTACAGGGTCTGGTCCCTGACTCCCGACTTCTAAAGGAAAGGAAAAGAGACTCTAACACAATCTGCTAATTAACCCACAGGTTGGATTGAGAAGGAAAAAAAATCCACCTGAATTCTCAAGATAAAAGGTATCATTTAAATAATTATTCTGGGTCTCTGCTTCTCCTGTTTGACAAGACAGCCACATCTTTTTGCGCAGTGCCAGCTGCATCCCTCAGACACCATGGTGAAAGTTAAGGCCAGAAAAAACAGATTTGGCCATATTGGGGGCCTGGTCACCAGGGCTGCCAACTCTGGCAGAGTGGATATTGTCACCATCAATGACCTCAACTACATGGTCTACATGTTCCAGTATGATTCCTCCCATGGCAATTTCCACAGCACCATCAAGGCTGAGAATAGGAAGCCTGCTATCAATGACAATCCCATCACCATCTCGCAGGAGTGAGATCCCACCCAAATCAAGTGGGGTCATGCCAGCACTGATTATGTTGTGGTGTCCACCAGCATCTTCGCCACCATAGAGAAGGCTGGGGATCACTTAGATGAGGGAGCCAAAAGGGTCCTCATCACTGCCCCCTCTGCTGATGCCCCCATGTCTGTGATGGGTGAAAGCTATGAGAAGTACTGCCTACAGTAAGAGCTTGCTACCATTAATATCACCATTTTAGTAATCGTACTCTGAACATTGGCAAAGAAGAAAAGACAGTTCTGAAAATCAAGTCTGTCTGTTTCTGCCAGAACACTCATGAGACACTTTGTTCCTAAAGTAGCAATGAAGAATAAAGAACCAGAACAGTGTGATTGTCCAAGAAGTCAGCTTCTGGCTTAGCTCCGTCAGGATCCCAATTCTCTAGGGAGTCGAGTTACTCTCCGTGGCGTTCCCAGGGGCTGATAAAATAGAGAGGAAGAAGTCATTCTCCCACCTTCCTTCCACATCCACCTATGGCCTGATCATCACTGCAGCACCTCACTGCCCTGAGGTCCAAATAGGGGTTGGCGTACTCAGAGGTCCACAGGCGCCATCGAGGAGGGAAGCAGGCTGGTGCAATCGGTCAACACATGCACTTCGCTTTCATGCTCATCACCTAGTAATAGTCTCCACCTACACAACTAAAGGTGTGCCATCTCCCAGATTCTAGAAACACAGGCTCCCTTGATTTTTTTTGAGACAGAGCCTCACTCTGTCACCCAGGCTGGTGTGCAGTGGCAGGATCTGGGCTCAGCCTCAGCCTCCCCAGTAGCTGGGACTGCAGGCGCCTGCCACTATGCCTGGCTGATTTTTTGTATTTTTAGTAGAGACGGGGTTTTACCGTGTTAGCCAGGATGGTCTTGATCTCCTGACCTTGTGATCCACCCACCTCGCCCTCCCAAAGTGCTGGAATTACAGGCGTGAGCCACTGTGCCCAGCCCAAAAACTTTTATATAATCAAATTGTCATATTATTAAGTTTTGGTTTGCTTATGAAAAAAAACGGAGATAATTTTTTTTAAAATTAAGGTTATTACATCCATGTATCTTCCTGTATGTACTTTTTTTTTTTTTTTTTTGAGACGGAATCTTGCTCCGTCACCCGGGCTGGAGTGCAGTGGCACAATCTCAGCTCACCACAAGCTCTGCCTCCCGGGTTCACGCCATTCTCCTGCCTTAGCCTCCCAAGTAGCTGGGACTACAGGCGCCCGCCACCTCGCCCGGCTAGTTTTTTGTATTTTTTGAGTAGAGATGGGGTTTCACCGTGTGAGCCAGGATGGTCTCGATCTCCTGACCTCGTGATCCGCCCGTCTCGGCCTCCCAAAGTGCTGGGATTACAGGCTTGAGCCACCGCACCCGGCCCTTCCTGTATGTACTTTTAAAGTCCTTGTTACGTTGAGTTTCAGGGCTGTAACTCCTGGGTCTAAAAAGGACATGATGTCCTGCTAAATCTTAAACACAGTAATAAAAGCCTCATCTTCAGGCCTCATAGAAGATGCCAATCAAAACAAACTGCATTCCTGAGACACAGGGTAAGAAATTAAAGCTATTCAACTCCTCAGGACCCAGGGACTACCATGGAAGAGGTGGGCACGTAAGATTGTAAGGGCTGATTTTGAAAGATAAAATAAGTTCTGTTTCTCCATAAATTAATTATTAATGTCCAGGGCACCTAATGCAAAACCAGTATATGGACCCCTGTGTCAGATTAACAAGGTTTTCTTGAAGCATTAACCAATTTCTTAATAAAAGTTATAAAAGGCTTATGGAAGTTATATTTTATAATCAAGGTTAAATTTTGTAGATTCCTTACAAAATTTTGAAAAACAAATGTAATTTGCTTCATGCTGTTTTTATTAGAGCTTCTTCTTTAGAAAATTAAGTCTCCTCTCTCAAAGGATGAAGGTTTTTGCTTTTTCTGAAATGCTTGAATTATCACTTTGGTGAAATAAATGACCTTACAATGACCTGTAATCCTATTTTGTAACATCAAGTGTTTTAAACCTTTTATATTTGACAAACTTTCCAAAATCAAATTATAAATTATGTCTTTTTCTAACCTAATTAATCCTTGAAGACATTAGTTTCCCTAAGTCCAAAAATGACATAACTTGCCTTATTTTGGTATAAAAATTATATAGGAAGCATTGTCAAATATGAAATGGTCTTTGGTTTTCTTTCGGCTGTGTTTGTATAAATATGTTACTGATATGTGTTCCAAAATTATGGGAAACTCCTGTATTTCTGATATACCTTAGTGTACATTATCAGTAATAGTCATAATTGTTGTTAAAATTATTGTGTGTCACAGAGGTAACACATTTCCTTGTCAATTGTGTTTTTTAACTATGGCTGCCTTAAAACTTTTTTTTTTATCCACAGACAATTCTCTTGTTTTATTTTGTTTTAAACCCTCTTTAAAAGGTGGGTTTATAATCAGTTATAGGACTAACAGGTGCACTTAAATGCAGGTTTTTCTGATAACTTTGGAAATTGTGACATTGGAATACAGGAATAAACTTTCAGAACTCTCTTGGAGAGCTGGAATGTTCATGACTATCAAACAGAACAGGAGTTAACTGAAGTAAATGAACCAATAGAAAACTAAAGTAATCTTTTTGACCATTTTGCTTAAAACATTGCTAATACTTTGTTTTGTTTTTTAGAGTTACGAAAAGCTATTTACAGCTTTTAACAATTGAGTAAAGTATACTGTTAATAAAATTTGGAGCATATTTGCTTCTATCTGGTTTTTCCAGAATTTGGAAACTATTTGTGAGTATTCTTAATTTATGGCAATACAGTTATTTGCATAAGTGTCGTAAGAATCTGTTTTCTTTTGCAATAGGATACAATTGGAGAAATTGGTTATTTTACCAAGGCTTTGACTGGAATGGTGTGCTTTCCTTTAAGGAATGAAACTTGACTTGTGGAGCAATAAAACCTTTGGAAAAACTGGCCTCATATTTTGTGAACATAGTCCCTGTACAGGGTTTCTGACCTGTGTAAGTAAAGAATTCACTTTCTGACAGGCACAGAAGCCCCAGGTTTATGTTGGAACCTCAAGAGGAGAGGAAATTCACCCAACTCATAGATATTTGATGGCACAAATCTATGGCTGGGCTTGGCTTTTAAAAAGTGTTTTCTGCTATTCCTTCTATGGAAGAAAGTTCCATCAAAGCCAATTTAAAAGCTTATGTAAAAAATAATTATTCTTGCTGCACTATATAAAAATAATTAGGCCAAGTATAATAAAGCAAGCCAGTCCTACCATGATTTGTCTTTAGTAAAAATGGGAAACTGAAGAGAGAAAAATTATGTTTCAAAACTACAGTAGACCTGTTGTTAGATTCTAGTCTGCCTAATGTTTTTTTCAATTTTTATTATTTTCTACAGTTTGGACTGAATTCTAATTTTTCTTGGCTACAAGTCCTTAAAATAATGTTTTCAATTTCTTTTCCTTCTTTTTTTTTCCATTTTTCCTAATTTAGAGTCACTGAAAACTAAGCTGTGTTTTCTTAAAACCTTGTGAACTGAAGCCAGACAACTTGAACTTCAGAAGAAAATAACAGCAACTTATTTACATACATAAGCCACTTTCTTTCTTTTTTTTTTTTTTTGAGATGGAGTCTCGCTCTGTCCCCCAGGCTGGAGTGCAGTGGCCGGATCTCAGCTCACTGCAAGCTCCACCTCCCGAGTTTACGCCATTCTCCTGCCTCAGCCTCCCGAGTAGCTGGGACTACAGCTACTTGCCTGGCTAGTTTTTTTTTTGTATTTTTTAGTAGAGACGGGGTTTCACTGTGTTAGCCAGGATGGTCTTGATCTCCTGACCTCATGATCCACCCATCTCGGCCTCCCGAAGTGCTGGGATTACAGGCTTGAGCCACCGCACCCGGCCCATAAGCCACTTTTGTACTTGCCTACTAATGTATGGACTTCAGAGTAATGTGGCCTATATCAATTTTTCCAAGATTATTCTTTTGTTTGTTGTTGTTTTTTCTCCCTTCCTCCCTGCTATTTTCTCTTCACAGAACATGAGACTTCACAACGTGCTAAAAATGAGTTTTTGGGACCTACCTATCCAGAAATAAACCATCATAGCTATGAGAGATCAGATGAAGCCTGAGACCAGAGACTCATTTTTTTGTAAAATGCTTTCTCCAAAAGATTTCACAAAAGAAAAGTGGTGGGGGACGGGCACAGTGGCTCACACCTATAATTTCAGCACTTTGGGAAGCCGAGATGTGTGGATCACCTGAAGTCAGGAGTTCGAGACCAGCCCGACCAACAAGGTGAAACTCCGTCTCTACTAAAAATACAAAAATTAGCCAGGCATGGTGGTGGGTACCCGTAGTCCCAGGTACTCAGCAGGCTGAAACAAGAGAATTGCTTGAACCCGGAAGGCGGAGGTTGTTCACTTCACTCCAGCCTGGGCGATGGAGCAAGACTCCATCTCAAAAACAAAAAAAAAAGGGTAAGAAACGTGAAAGGAAAACCTCTTGGGCCCCTAAAATCACTAAGGAAAACTCCAGCTAGAAACTGCTTAGGACAATCCTGCCTCCCATTCTATTCAAAGCTGCTCCTGTGCTCACTGAGATAGATGCATATCTCATTTGCCTCCTTTGGAAAGGCTCATCAGAATCTCCAAAGAATGCAACCCTTTGTGTCTCACCTGTCTGTTGCCTGGGTCTTCCTGCCTTTGCTTCAAGTTGTCCTGCCTTTCCAGACTGAACCAATGTACTTCTTACGTATATTGATTGATGTCTCATGTCTCCCTAAATGTAAAAAACCAAGCTGTCCCCCGACCACCTTGGGCACATGTCCTCAGGACTTCCTAAGCTGCATCACGGGTGCATCCTCAACCTTGGCAAAATGAACTCTCTAAATTAACATCTGGCCTGCCCCAGACGTTCCAGGTTCACATGAATAACTCCTCTGCATGTCTTCTGCATTCAACAGACACCACTGAACAGGAATTCCCTGCGTCCCTCCTGCTGGGCAGGAAGCCAGATGCTAGGATTGCAGAGCTTCATGGGTGGATGTGCATGGGACAAGTGTGAACACAGCAGGACAGAGCGGGAGAAGTAATGCTTTGACCTGCCCTTAGTCACTTCTCCTGGAAATGACGGAAAGAAGCATGTTAAGAATTGGGAGAGGGCTGACCCCAGTTGCTCACCCCTATAATCCCAGCACTTTAGGAGGCCAACGTGGGCAGATTATTTGAGCCCAGGAGTTTGAGACAACCCTGGGCAATATGGTGAAACCCCATCTCTACAAAAAATTTAAAAATCAGCTGGGCATGGTGGTGTGTGTGCCTGTGGTCCCAGCTACTCTGGAGGCTGAGGTGGGAGGATCACTTGAGCCCAGGTGGTGGAGGCTGCAGTGAGCCATGATCACACCACTGTACTCCAGCCTGGGTGACTGGGTGACTGAGCAAGACCCTGTCTCTAAAAAATATTGGGATAGGATATGAGCTCAGAGAGCTCAGAGCTGAGTTCCACAGGACATGGGAGTGGGTGGAACTCAAAAGAACCTGTGGAAACTTTGGAATTGAAGAGGAAAAAAGTGTTTTATCCTCTGAGGCTGACCAAAAGGAAATTGGCTGCAGAAATGTTTGTAGATTGTGGTGGGGGTGGGACAATGTTTGAGGTCACCCATAACAGCTTCGATGTTCTGGATGAAACAAAAGACCAGCTCATTCTTCCTAGAATGAGGGGTCTGGGGCTAAACTCAGGGCCTGGCAAGGGCATTAGAGGTTTGAGATAGTGGCTAGGTGGTTGTCTTAGCCCGTTTTGTGCTGCTGTAACAGAATACCCGAGACTGGGTAATTTATAAAGACCAGAAAAGCATTTCTCATTGTTGTGGAGGCTGGGAGGCCCAAGACAGAGGCACTGGCATCTGGTGAGGACTTTCTTGCGGTGTCCTCACTTGGCAGAAGAGCAGGAGAGAGTGAACCCCTTCCCACAGGCCCTTTTCATAAAGGCATCAATCCATTCATGAGGGTGGAGCGCCTGGGACCTAAACACTTCCCAAAAGGCAACACCTCCCAACACTGCTGCATTAGGGATTAAGTTTCCAGCCCATGAATATGGGGGTGCACATTCAGACCATAGCAGGATTACATCCGTTAGGGTTCCATCAGGAGACCAGCAGAAACACCAAGAATATGAAAAGAGAGAACTAAATACAAAGACTTATTAATACATATGACGTTAACCAGGTAACTGAAGGTGTAAGGAATAACTGAGATATCACAGAGGAAGCAACCACCACCTCTTGGGCTGGGCGAACGGAGGGAAGCTGGTCCAGTGATGAAAACCTTGAAACCTGGCCAAGTGCGGTGGCTCATGCCTGTAATCCCAGCACTTTAGGAGGCCGAGGTGGGGGGTGGTGAATCACTTGAGGTCAGGAGTTTGAGACCAGCCTGGCCAACATGGTGATACCTAGTCTCTACTAAAAATACAAAAATTAGCAGGGTGTGGTGGTGCCTGCCTCTAATCCCAGCTACTTGGGAGGCTGAGGCAGGAGAATCGCTTGAATCTGGGAGGTAGAGGTTGCAGTGAGCCAAGATCGCGCCACTGCACTCCAGCATGGGCAAAAAGAGTGAGACATTGTCTCAAACAGAAACAAAAACAAAAACAAAACCTTGAAACTTAGAGGAGTGGTCCCAGGGGACTAGGACCAGACCTCTGAGAAGGATGCATTAGCCAGCTGGTGTGCTGGGAGTGGTGAAACTAGCTCTGCTAGTGTTGCAAGCACTGGCACCTGGATTCAGCTGCTGCTGCAGAAAGCAGCTGCATCTGCTGGGTGGAGTGTCGGTGGGATATTGCTCAAAGGGGCCCCAAGCAGCAAGGGGGTCACAAGCCCCTCCTTCTTCCTCAGCTTCCTGTAGCACCCCAAAATGGTAGAACCCAACTCGTGGTTTGCAGAGTCTCAGCCCAGCATCACAAAGCCAAGCAGAGAAGCCCGGGTTTGGAGTGAGAGGCAATAACTTGGTAACTGTCATGGGGAATGCACAAAGCCATCCCTCATTGTGTGAGTGACATTTAGGGACTGTGCAGGCACGTGAGTCTGTACATTGGCTGAATTTCTTTCCTTTGTCTTCTGCAAATCATTTCTTATTCTCCTAGGCCCTTGCCATATTGGAGAAATATCAGAAAGTCCTTAATGGGTCTCCTGGTTCAAAAGGAACTGAACAATGATTACAAGTGTCTATCAACAGATGAATAAATAAGCAAAACGCAGCAGAAACATATAATGGAATATTGGCCTTGAAAAGGATGGAAATCCTGACTTCTGCTATAACATGGAAGAACCTGAAGACTATCTGCTAAGGGAAATAAGCCAGTCACAAAAGGACAAATACTGAGTGGTTCCACTTATATGAGGTGCCCAGAATAGGCAGATGCCTGGAGAGGGAAAGGAGAGTGGTGGTTGCCAGGCCTGAAGGAGAAGGGAATGGGCAGTTGTTCAGTGGGTCCAGAGCTTCAGTTCTGCGGGATGGAACTTGTTCCGCGGATGGTGGTGGCGGCGGCTGCACAACAGTGTGAATGCATTGAATGCGTGTGACTGCACACTGAGAAATGGCTAAGGCGGGACATTTTCCCTGATGTGCATTTGCCCACAGTCACATATTTTTGGAAAGGTACTAGGCTGGCTGCAGTGGCTCATGCCTGTAATCCCAGAACTTTGGGAGGCCGAGGTGGGTGGATCACTTGAGGTCAGGAGTTCGAGACCAGCCTGGCCAACATGGTGAAACCCCGTCTGTACTAAAAATACAAAAATTAGTCAGGCATGGTGGTGCGTGCCTGTAGTTCCACTACTTGGGAGGCTGAGGCAGGAGAATCGCTTGAATCTGGGAGGCAGATGTCGTAGTGAGCTGAGATTGTGCCACTGCACTCCAGCTTGGGCAACAGAGTGAGACTCTCTCTCAAAAAAAAAAAAAAAGAAAAAAAGAAAAGAGGACAAGACAAGACAAGACAAGAAACTAGGCAGAGGTTAGAGCTGGAGGACACAGGTGGGCGCCCTGAACCTGATTTGCCGCATGCCTTCGTCCTCCCACCTTGGGTGAGCAGCAGTTTCCTTGCTTTGCTTAGCGAATTCTGACGTGCAACTGTCTTCGTCGGCCCTGCTGCACACCCACCCCAGGTGTATATAAACAAGGGCAGACTGCCCCTCTGGTAGTCCGGGGAATCATGAATTGATTCCAGCAGATGATAATATTACAACAGCTAACAGTGTGATCCGCAGTACACCCATGTTGTAGAGCCTGTTATCACCTCCATTTTACGATGAGAAACCTAAAGCTCAGAAGGGTTTTGTCTGGCGTCCGGTCACCCACCTGCTAAGTGCAGAAGCCGAGGTAGAAACGGGCTCTCCCTCCGGGAACCTGTGCCCTTCACCGCGGGACTCTACCGCCCCCTAGTGGACCATCTAGCCTTGCATGGTCTCACCTACAGTTTCTACCCAGGTGGGATGCTCAGCTTGTCTCCACTCCATGAGAGGTAACTTCTCAGTCGCTGTTTGCTGTTACACAAGCACGTCCCCTTCTTTTGCCCTAGAGCCACGTTGGCTGTGTTCCAACAAGTGGCAGCAGTGCTGAGTTCTGCTGCACACCCAGTGAGGCACCCCAGACTCTCACCTGCCGGGAGCACTCCTGGGGGCTTCAGAGGCTTGTGGCAGGATTACCAGGTGTTCCTTATCATGGTCCGTCAATTCCTGCAGGAGCAACCCTGGTAGATTTAAGAATCTTAAGCTTCTGTGGCTGTGGAGTCCTTGGAATGGTAAAGAGACTTCTGGATTTCTTTCTATAGCCCAGCTACATAAATTACTTTTTTGAGTCAACCATTCTCCAGATTTCTCCGTTGATCGGAGGGGTCTGCGTGGGATTCTGAATGGGGGAGGCATCCATTGAGAAGAGCCTTTTCCACACCATGCAGGCACCGTGGATGCCTCTGGGATTCTGGCAGGTGAATCTGGGTATCCTGGGTGACACTGATGGCTTTTGTTGTTTGACACAGGATCCATATGAGGTACACATATTGCGTTTGATTGTTATGTTTCCTTTTAAAATTTAACTCTTTTTTTTTTTTTTTGAGATGGAGTTTCACTCTTGTCGCCCAGGCTGAAGTGCAATGGCGTGATCTCGGCTCACCGCAACCTCTGCCTCCCGGATTCAAGTGATGCTCCTGCCTCAGCCTCCTGAATAACTGGGACTACAGGATCTCACAATCACGCCCGGCTAGTTTTTGTATTATTGGTAGAGACGGGGTTTCACCATGTTGGCCAGGCTGGTCTTGAACTCCTGACCTCAGATGATCCGCCAGTCTCTCAGGGGTACATGTGTAGGTTTATTTTTTAAGTTTCAATTTTTTTTTTTTGAGAGAGGGTCTGGCTCTGTCGCCTAGGCTGCAGTGCAGTGGTGCGATCTCGGCTCACTGCAACCTCCACCTCCCAGGTTCAAGTGATTCTCCTGCCACAGCCTCCGGAGTAGCTGGGACTACAGGCATGTGCCACCACACCCAGCTAATTTTTCGGGGTTTTTTTTTTTTTTTTTGGCAGAGTCTTGCTCTATCTCCCAGGCTGGAGTGCAGTGGCGCGATCTCGGCTCTCTGCAAGCTCCGCCCCCGGGGTTCACGCCATTCCCCTGCCTCAGCCTCCTGAGTAGCTGGGACTACAGGTGCCCGCCACCATGCCCGGCTGATTTTTTGTATTTTTAGTAGAGACGGGGTTTCACCATGTTAGCCAGGATGGTCTTGATCTCCTGACCTCATGATCCGCCTGCCTTGGCCTCCCAAAGTGCTGGGATTATAGGCATGAGCCACCACGCCCAGCCTGTAGGTTTATTATATAGGTAAACTTGTGTCATGGGATTTCATTGTATGGATTCTTTTGTCACCCAGGTATTAAGCCCCGTACCCATTAATTATTTTTCTTTAGCCTCTTTTAATCTAGAATAGTAACCTCTGACCACTACCTTCTTGGATTTTTCTGGTTACATGGAACTTTTGGGGTTCAGGTCAGTTTACTAGATTGTCCCCCACTCCATGCTGAATTTCTATAATAGTTTCTTCATGTTTGGATTCAGATCAAATATACTTTGTAGGTGATGGTTTGTACTTCTCACTGCCTCATATCAGGAGGAACATAAAACCTGACCTGGGAATCACACAGTCAACAAATGCATCTTAGCAGTATATTACATTGTGTGGTGCACTGAGTCCTCTGCTATATAGTAAACACACAATGGGAGCTATTGATATGATTGGGACATGCAGAGATAATGAAAACCAAAGGGCAGGCTTGTGGGTTGGGAATAGGTACACTTAACAGAAAATTCAACTCATGATAGTCCATCCAAATACAAATCAGGAGGCAGGCAGCCCAGAGCTGATGCAGCAGCTCCACCTAATTCAGGGTCTTGCTCTCTTACACTCTGCCCTCTGGGGTGTGGTCTTGTGGTCTCACGAATCCAATATGACTTCTGCCCCCCCCAGACGTTGGGACCCTTTCCAGATAGGGAGGAGGAAAGGGGCACACCAACTGCCCTGATGCCCTTTTAAAAAGCTTCCCCAGTGTGGCACCCAGTGATTCCACTCACACCACATTGGTTGGGACTGAGTCGCATGCTGAACCCAACATGCACGACTGGGAAATGTAGTTGTGAGGAGCATCGCTATCCTGAGAAAAACATGGTTCTTTTAGAAAGGAAGAAGGAGAGAATGGATATTAGGTAGGCAACTGGCAGTCTTTGCCCTGAAGAATAAGGCAGATTGGGGTTTGTTTTGTTCCTTGATGTGTGATCTTATCATTTGTTATTCTTAGAAGAATCTTTTTTTGTTTGTTTGTTTTGACAAGACTTGAACTTGGAGGTAGAATTTCTCAGAGAGGACAGCTCTGTCTCTTGGCTATCTGTTCTTGGCATTTTTTTTTTTTTTTTTGACCTCCTGCCTTCTCTTGACCAAAAGTTCAGCATGTTCTGCTCTGCAACCTCTTATTTTCCTAAATATGCTGTTTCTTCAGAGCAATAGGCCTACATTTGTGTTGTTGGGCACATGGAATAACCAGACTGAATCTTGGGTGCTTTACTCTCAGGTCTCTTACTTTCTTTGTTTAGGGGCTTTCTCACAAAACACTGGTGTTCATGATCTTCTTTGGAAAGATGGAAATGTTTGTAGATTCTGCTATCTGTTCTGAGCCCCAGGACAGAGGGCCAGTAGCATCAGTCAGTCCAGGAATATCCTCCTCTCCTTTTCAGCCAATAGTTAAGTTGAAAACACTCAGATTCGCATCCATCGTGCAATCCAGAACAGACTTGAATTTTCTTTAAACTTTTTTTTAAGATACAAGGTCTCACTCTGTCACCCAGGACCAAGTGCAGTAGTGTGATCACAGCTCATTGCAGCCTTGAACTCCTAGGTTCAAGCAATCCTCTTACCTCAGTTTCCCCAGTAGCTGGGACCCAGGCGAGAGCCACCACACCCAGCAGACTTGTGCCTCTTTTCTCCAGTTCTCCTTGGTCTCTAACGACAATGCCCCTTATGCAATGACACATGGGCATGGCCATGGTCAGGACATCCTGCTTCTTGGGGGAGACTGGTTTGTTGTTCCCATCACTGTCTTGGACCACATAACCCTTCCGTTCTTTTCACCCAGAGCATCAGAATATGCTTCTCATAATAGGTCCAAAGTTCCTGTTCATCATCCACTTCAATGAGCTCCTGGCAGCCGGTGGCTGGGAAGATCAGCTTCATTTTGAAGCAGCTGATCATCTCCAAGTCCCTACGAAAAAGAAAAGATAGATTTTTGATGGCTAGCGGTACAGCTACACAGATTACATCAGAGTTTAAAAGTTCCCACAAGCCATTAAAAAATGGATTATTCCTGAGATCTGTTCCAAGATGGCTGAATATGAACAGCTCCGGTCTGTAGCTCCCAGCATGACTGATGCAGAAGACGGGTGATTCTGCATTTCCAACTGAGGTACCTGGTTCATCTCCTTGGGACTGGTTGGACAGTGAGTGCAGCCCACAGTGGGCAAGCTGAAGCAGGGCGGGGCATCACCTTATCTGGAAAGCACAAAAAGATTTCCCTTTCCTAACTAAGCAAAGCCGTGACAGACTACCTGGAAAAATGGGACACTCCTGCCCAAATACTGAGCTTTTCCCAAGATCTTAGCAACCAGCAGACAAGGAGATTCTATCCCGTGCCCGGCTCAGTGGGTCCCATGCCCACGGAACCTTGCTCACTGCTAGCGCAGCAGTCTGAGATTGAACTGCGAGGCAGCAGCCTGGCTGAGGCTTGAGGAGGTAAACAAAGCAGCTGGGAAGCTCAAACTGGGTACAGCCCACCGCAACTCAGCAAGGCCTATTGCCTCTAGACTCCACCTCTGTGGGCAGGGCTTAGCTGAACAAAAGTCAGCAGACAACTTCTGCAGACTTAAACATCCCCGTCTGACAGCTCTGAAGAGAGCAGTGGTTCTCCCAACACAGTGTTTGAGCTCCGAGAACAGACAGACTGCCTCCCCAAGTGGGTCCCTGACCCCAGTGTAGCCTAACTGGGTGACACCTCCCAATGGGGGCTGACAGACACCTCCTATAGGTGGGTGCCCCTCTGGGATGAAGCTTCCAGAGGAAGGATCAGGCGGCAATATTTGCGGTTCTGCAATATTTGCTGCTCTGCAGCCTCCGCTGGTGATACCCAGGCAAACAGGGTCTGGAGTGGACCTCCAGCAAACTCCAACAGACCTACAGCTGAGGGACCTGACTGTTAGAAGGAAAACTAAAAAACAGAAAGCAATAGCATCAACATCAATGAAAAGGACAACCACACCAAAACCCCATCTGTAGGTCACCAACGCCAAAGACCAAAGGTAGATAAAACCACAAAGATGGGGAGAAACCACAGCAGAAAAGCTGAAAATTCTAAAAATCAGAACACCTCTTCTCTTCCAAAGGATCACAGCTCGTCACTAGCAATGGAACAAAGCTGGATGGAGAATGACTTTGATGAGTTGACAGAAGTAGGCTTCAGAAGGTCGGTAATAACAAACTTCTCTGAGCTAAAGGAGCATGTTCAAACCCATTGCAAGGAAGCCAAAAACTTTGAAAAAAGATTAGATGAATGGCTAACTAGAATAAACAGTGTAGAGAAGACCTTAAATGACCTGATGGAGCTGAAAACCATGGCATGGGAACTTCGTGACACACAGCTTCAATAACCGATTTGATCAAGTGGAAGAAAGGATATCAGTGATTGAAGATCAAATTAATGAAATAAAGCAAGAAGACAAGGTTATAGAAAAAACAGTAAAAAGAAATGAACAAAGCCTCCAAGAAATATGGGACTATGTGAAAAGACCAAATCTACGTTTGATTGGTGTAACTGAAAGTGATGGGGAGAATGGAACCAAGTTGGAAAACACTCTGCAGGATATTATCTGGGAGAACTTCCCCAACCTAGCAAGGCAGGCCAACATTCAAATTCAGGAAATACAGAGAACACCACAAAGATACTCCTCCAGAAGAGCAACCCCAAGACATATAATTGTCAGATTCACCAAGGTTGAAATGAAGGAAAAAATGTTAAGGGCAGCCAGAGAGAAAGGTCGGGTTACCCACAAAGGGAAGCCCATCAGACTAACAGTGGATCTCTTGGCAGAAACTCCACAAGCCAGAAGAGAGTGGAGGCCAATATTCAACATTCTTAAAGAAAAGAATGTTCAACCCAGAATTTCATATCGAGCCAAACTAAGATTAATAAATAAAGGAGAAATAAAATCCTTTACAGACAAGCAAATGCTGAGAGATTTTGTCACCACCAGGCCTCCCTTACAAGAGCTCCTGAAGGAAGCACTAAAGCTGGAAAGAAACAACTGGTACCAGTCACTGCAAAAACACATCAAATTGTAAAGACCATCAATGCTATGAAGAAACTGCATCAATTAATGAACAAAATAACCAGCTAACATCATAATGACAGGATCAAATTTACACATAACAATATTAACCTTAAATGTAAATGGGATAAATGCCCCAATTAAAAGACACAGACTGGCAAATTGGATAAAGAGTCAAGACCCATCAGTGTGTTGTATTCAGGACACCCATCTCACGTGCAAAGACGCACATAGGCTCAAAATAAAGGGATGGAGTAAGATCTACCAAGCAAATGGAAGGCAAAAAAAGCAGTGTTTGCAATCCTAGTCTCTGATAAAACAGACTTTAAACCAACAAAGATCAAAAGAGACAAGGTCATTATGAAATGGTAAAGGGATAAATTCAACAAGAAGAGCTAACTATCCTAAATATATATGCACCCTATACAGGAGCACCCAGATTCATAAAGCAAGTCCTTAGAGACCTACAAACAGACTTAGATTCCCACACAATAATAATGGGAGACTTTAACACCCCACCGTCAATATTAGATCAACAAAAGGTTAACAAGGATATCCAGGACTTGAACTCAGCTCTGCACCAAGAAGACCTATATCTACAGAACTCTCCACTCCGAATCAACAGAATATACATTCTTCTCA
The DNA here is from genome assembly GCF_009764315.1 of Trachypithecus francoisi. Lineage (NCBI taxonomy): Eukaryota > Metazoa > Chordata > Mammalia > Primates > Cercopithecidae > Trachypithecus > Trachypithecus francoisi. The sequence goes on from NW_022681463.1 coordinate 16,103,968, forward strand.
GCACCACATCACTTATTTTAAAATTGACCACATAATTGGAAGTAAAGCACTCCTCAGCAAATGTAAAAGAACAGAAATCACAACAAACTGCCTCTCAGACCACAGTGCAATGAAGTTAGAACTCAGGATTAAGAAACTCACTCAAAACCACACAACGACATGGAAACTGAACAACTTACTCCTGAATGACTACTGGGTAAATAACGAAATGAAGGCAGAAATAAAGGTGTTCTTTGAAACCAATGAGAACAAAGACACAACATACCAGAATCTCTGGGACACATTTAAAGCAGTATGTAGAGGGAAATTTATAGCACTAAATGCCCACAAGAGAAAGCAGAAAAGATCTAAAATCAACACCCTAACATCACAACTAAAAGAACTAGAGAAGCAAGAGCAAACATTCAAAAGCTAGCAGAAGGTAAGAAAGAACTAAGATCAGAGCAGAACTGAAGGAGATAGAGACATGAAAAACCCTTCAAAAAAATCAATGAATCCAGGAGCTGGTTTTTGAAAAGATCAACAAAATTGATAGACTGCTAGCAAGACTAATAAAGAAGAAAAGAGACAAGAATCAAACGGACACAATAAAAAATGATAAATGGAATATCACCACAGATCCCACAGAAATACAAACTACCATCAGAGAATACTATAAATATCTCTACACAAATCAACTAGAAAATCTAGAAGAAATGAATAATTTCCTGGACACATACACCCTCCCAAGACTAAACCAGGAAGAAGTTGAATCTCTGAATAGACCAATAACAGGCTCTGAAATTGAGGCAATAATTAATAGCCTACCAATCAAGAAAAGTACAGGATTCACAGTCAGATTCTACCAGAGGTATAAAGAGGAGCTGATACCATTCCTTCTGAAACTATTCCAATCAATATAAAAAGAAGGAATCCTCCTAACTCATTTTATGAGGGCAACATCATCCTGATACCAAAGCCTGGCAGAGACACAACAAAAAAAGAGAATTTTAGACCAACATCCCTGATGAACATCGATGCAAAAATCCTCAATAAAATACTGGCAAACCAAATCCAGCAGCACATCAAAAAGCTTATCCACCACGATCAGGTTGGCTTCATCCCTGGGAAGCAAGGCTGGTTCAACATACACAAATCAATAAACGTAATCCATCACATAAACAGAACCAATGACAAAAACCACATTATTATCTCAATAGATGCAGGAAAGGTCTTTGACAAAATTCAACAGCCTTCATGCTAAAAATGCTCAATAAACCAGGTATTGATGGAATGTATCTCAAAATAATAAGAGCTATTTATGACAAACCCACAGCCAATATCATACTGAATGGGCAAAAACTGGAAGCATTCCCTTTGAAAACCAGTACAAGACAAGGATGCCCTCTCTTACCACTCCTATTCAACACAGTGTTGGAAGTTCTGGCCAGAGCAATCAGGCAAGAGAAAGAAATAAAGGGTATTCAATTAGGAAAAGAGGAAGTCAAATTGTCCCTGTTTGCAGATGACATGATTATATATTTAGAAAACCCCATCGTCTCAGCCCAAAATCTCCTTAAGCTGAAAGCAACTTCAGCAAAGTCTCAGGATACAAAATCAATGTGCAAAAATCACAAGCATTCCTATATACCAATAACAGAGAGCCAAATCATGAGTGAACTCCCATTCACAATAGCTGCAAAGAGAATAAAATACCTAGGAATCCAACTTACAAGGGATGTGAAGGACCTCTTCAAGGAGAACTACAAACTACTGCTTGACGAAATAAAAGAGGACACAAACAAATGGAAGAACATTCCATGCTCATGGATAGGAAGAATCAATATCATGAAAATGGCCATACTGCCCAAGGTAATTTGTAGATTCAATGCCATTCCCATCAAGCTACCAACGACTTTCTTCACAGAATTGAAAAAAACTACTTTTTTTAAATTATTATTATACTTTAAGTTCTAGGGTACATGTGCATAACGTGCAGGTTTGTTACATATGTATACTTGTGCCATGTTGGTGTGCTGCACCTGAAAAAAACTACTTTAAAGTTCATATGGAATCAAAAAAGAGCCCGCATTGCCAAGACAATCCTAAACAAAAAGAACAAAGCTGGAGGCATCACACTACCTGATTTCAAATTATACTACAAGGCTACAGTAACCAAAACAGCATGGTAGTGGTACCAAAACAGAGAGATAGACCAATGGAACAGAACAGAGTCCTCAGAAATAATACCACACATCTACAGCCATCTGATCTTTGACAAACCTGACAAAAACAAGAAATGGGGAAAGGATTCCCTATTTAATAAATGGTGCTGGGAAAACTGGCTAGCCATATGTAGAAAGCTGAAACTGGATCCCTTCCTTACACTTATACAAAAATTAATTCAAGCTGGATTAAAGACTTAAATGTTAAACCTAAAACCATAAAAACCCTAGAAGAAAACCCAGGCAATACCATTCAGAACACAGGCATGGGCAAGGACTTCATGACTAAAACACCAAAAGCAATGGCAACAAAAGCCAAAATAGACAAATGGGATCTAATTAAACTAAACAACTTCTGCACAGCAAAAGAAACTACCATCAGAGTGAACAGGCAACCTACAGAATGGGAGAAAATTTTTGCAATCTACCCATCTGACAAAGGGCTAATATCCAGAATCTACAAAGAACTCGAACAAATTTACAAGAAAAAAAAAACAACCCCATCAAAAAGTGGGCAAAGAATATCAACAGACACCTTTCAAAAGAAGACATTTATGCAGCCAATGGACACATGAAAAAATGCCCATCATCACTGGTCATCAGATAAATGCAAATCAAAACCACAATGAGATACCATCTCACACCAGTTAGAATGGCAATCATTAAAAAGTCAGGAAACAACAGATGCTGGAGAGGATGTGGAGAAATAGGAACGCTTTTACACTGTTGGTGGGATTGTAAATTAGTTCAACCATTGTGGAAGACAGTGTGGCAATTCATCAAGGATCTAGGACTAAAAATACCATTTGACCCAGCAATCCCATTTCTGGGTATATACCCAAAGGATTATAAATCATGCTGCTATAAAGACACATGTACACATATGTTTATTGTGGCACTATTCACAGTAGCAAAGACTTGGAACCAACCCAAATGTCCATCAATGATAGACTGGATTAAGAAAATGTAGGCTGGGCGCGGTGGCTCATGCCTGTAATCCCAGCACTTTGGGAGGCCCAGGTGGGCAGATCACGAGGTCAGAAGATTGAGACCATCCTGGCTAACATTGTGAAACCCCGTCTCTACTAAAAATACAAACAAAAAAATTAACCAGGCACAGTGGCAGGCACCTGTAGTCCCAGCTACTCAGGAGGCTGAGGCAGGAGAATGGCGTAAACCTAGGAGGCGGAGTTTGCAGTGAGCCGAGATCGCACCACTGCACTGCAGCCTGGGCGATAGAGTGAGACTCTGTCTCAAGAAGAAAGAAAGAAAGAAAGAAAGAAAGAAAAAGAAAGAAAGAAAGAGAGAGAGAGAGAAAGAGAGAAGAGAGAAAGATAGAAGAGAGAGGGAGGGAGAGACACAAGAGGGAAAGAAAGAGAGAAAGAGAGAGAGAGGGAGGGAGAGAGGGAGAGAGAGAGAGAGGGAGGGAGAGAGGGGGAGAGAGAGAAGAGAGAGAGAAGAGAGAAAGAGAGAAAGAGAGAAGAGAGAGAGGGAGGGAGAGACAAAGAGGGAAAGAAAGAGAGAAAGAGAGAGAGAGGGAGGGAGAGAGGGAAAGAGAAGAGAGAGGGAGGGAGAGAGGGGGAGAGAGAGAGAGAGAGAGAAAGAGGAGAGAAAAGAGAGAAAGAGAGAAGAGAGAGAGTAGGAGAGACAAAGAGGGAAAGAAAGAGAGAGAAAGAGAGAGAGAGGGAGAGAGAGGGAAAGAGAGAGAGAGAGAGAGGGAGGGAGAGGAGGGGGAGAGAGAGAGAGAGAAAGAAAGAAAGAAAGAAAGAAAGAAAGAAAGAGAAAGAAAAGAAAGAAAAAAAAGAGAAGAAAAGAAAGAAAGAAGAAAGAAAGAAAGAAAGAAAAGTGGCACATATACACCATGGAATACTATGCAGCCATAAAAAAGGATGAGTTCATGTCCTTTGCAGGGACATGGATGAAGCTGGAAACCATCACTGTCAGCAAACTATCACAAGGACAGAAAACCAAACACTGCATGTTCTCACTCATAGGTGGGAATTGAACAATGAGAACACTTGAACACAGGGTGGGGAACATCACACACCAGGGCCTGTTGGAGAGTGGGGGGCCAGGGGAGGGATAGCATTAGGAGAAATACCTAATGTAAATGACGAGTTGATGGGTGCAGCAAACCAACATGGCACATGTATATCTATGTATCAAACCTGCACGTTGTACACATATACCCTAGAACTTAAAGTATTAATTTTAAAAATGGATTGTTTCGTAGCTGTGGTAACAAGCAGTCACCAGAACCAGTTTCCTACTCGTTCAATCCATCAGTGAGGACTTGGTGACCTTCCACAAGCTAACCAATCATCTTCTGAAAGTCAGCCAATCAGCGACTGGCTCACTTAAAGGCATCCGTGGGAACCAAACAATCAACAATAGGTCGGGCAGCAACCATACTTCCAGGGAGGCTGCCACCCAACTTATGCCTCTGCAAGGCCTCCAACCCCTGAGCTCCACACCCTCCAAAAACCTATATAAGTTAATACTCTGCTCAGAGAGATGGAGTGTAACCAGCATAGCTCTCCTTTCCTATGAGAAACAATACATTCAGCTTTGTTTCCTTATTCCAGGTACTAAGTGGTTTTTCTGTTACAATCAAACCAAAATCATATCCTTTAACTTGTTTGTAACTTAAATGTTACATTTAATGACTTGAATAAGTCATTCCCGCAGCAAAGCCTTCAGCCATCTCCATGCATATAGCCTCCATGGATTAGGCCCCAATGCATACAGAGACCTCACCCTTGCAAACTGGTGGGGAAAGAGACAAAACGGGCCCAGAAGGCCTGGTGTTGGGCAACCCCCCAGGTGCAGGGTTATCCCCAGAAGGGAACAACCAAGAAGGTCTGGAGAAGCTGAGCAATTCAGGCTTGATTTAATACCCAAAGCATGCAAGCTAGAAGGGGCAAAGTGAGAGGTCCTTCCAGACAGTAGTTCCAGTGGTTACAACACTCCGATGACAATGGTGCAGTTACAGGTGTTCTGTTTTGAGGAAGCTCTCGCTCTTTGCTAAGGGAAAATTAAGTACCTGTTTACGGCAGGGGGTGACAAATTGAAGTCCATAGGCCAATGTCATTCAGGCTGGAGTGCAGTGGCGTGATCTCAGCTCACTGCAACCTCTGCCTCCTGGATTCAAGCGATTCTGCTGCCTCAGCCTCCCGAGTAGCTGGGACTATAAGTACATGCCACCACACCTGGCTAATGTTTGTATTTTCAGTAGAGATGAGGTTTCACCATGATGGCCAGGCTGGTCTTGCACACCTAACCTTAAGTGATCTGCCCGCCTTGGCCTCCCATGGTTACATTTTTTAATGGATATATTCTTACAAATAGCGTTTTTTTTTATTGTGGTAAACTATACATAACAAAATTTACCATTTTGACCATTTCAAAGTGTATAGTTTAGTGGCATTAAGTACATTCATAATGTTGTGCAACCAACATCACTATTTCCAGAACTTTTTCATCATCCCAAACTGAGGCTCTGTATCCATTAAACAGTAATTCCTTCTCTACCTGGCCCTTGCTAACCGCTATTCTGTCTGTCTCTACAATTTCCTATTCTAGGAACCTCATATAAGTAGAATTACCCAGTATTTGTTCCTTTGTATCTGGCTTTTTTCACTTTACTTAGTCAAACATTTTGCTTAATGTTTTCAAGGTTTATCCATGTGGTGGCCTGTGCCAAAATTTCCTTACTTTTTTTTGAGACAGGGTCTCACTCTGTCACCCAGGCTGGATGTGTGGTGGTGCAATGTGGGCTCACTGCAAACTCCGCCTCCCAGGTTCAAATGCCTCTCCCACCTCTGCCTCCTGAGTAGCTGGGATTACAGGTGTGTGCCACCACAGCCCAGCTAATTTTTGTATTTTTAGTAGAGACGGGGTTTCACTCTATTGGTCAGGCTTGTCTTGAACTCCCAACATCAGGTGATCCGTCCACAGCCTCCCAAAATGCTGGGATTACAGGTGTGAGCCACTGTGCCTGGCAGAATTTCCTTCCTTTTTGAGGCTGAATACTATTCCATAGTATGCCTCTACCACTGTTTGCTCTTCTCATCCATCTGTTGATGGACACTTAGAGTGTTTGCATCTCTGGCTATTGTAGATAGTGCTGTAATGAACATGGGAGCGCAAGAATACGCAGGTAACCATTCTCAATGCCCACAGAAATGCTGACAGAACATTCTTCTCTTGCCTCTTGGCATTCAGAGTCTAAAATATTTACTGTCTACAGAAAACATTTATTGGCTGTTCATTAAGGGATGGGTCAGGACAGCTCCAAACAGAAGCCCATTCATGGGCTGGTGAATGGAGAGGATAGAGGAGAAGCTGTTACTTGGTGGGACCAAATGTTTGGGACCTATATTGGTTTGTTAGGGCTGCCATAACAAAGGACCACAGACTGACTGGTTTCAACAACAGAAATTTGTTTCCTCACAGTTCTGGAGGCCAAAATCAGAGATCAGGTACCGGCAGGGCTGGTTTTCTTCCGAGGCCTTTCTCCTTGCCTGACCAAGCTGTCTTCTCCCTGTGTCTTCACAAGCTTTGTCTGTGTGTGTGTGTGTCTGTGTCAAAATCTTTTCTTATTAGGACACCAGTCAGATTGGATCATGGCCCACCACAATGTCCTCATTTAACCTTAATTACCTCTTTAATGACGCTGTCTCCAAAAACAGTCACATTCTGAAGTACTGAGAGTTAGAGCATCAACATATGATTTTTTTTTTTTTTTTTTTTGAGACAGGGTCTCACTGTGTCACCCAGGCTGGAGTGCAGTGGCATGATCTTGGCTCACTGCAGCCTCCAACTTCTGGAGTCAAGCAATCCTCCCACCTCGGCCTCCCAAGTAGCTGAGACCACAGGCATATGCCACCATGCCTGGCTAATTTACAAAGCTTTTTTGTAGAGATGGGGTCATGCTGGCCAGGCTGTTCTCTCACTCCTGAGCTCAAGTGAGCCTCCCGCCTCAGCTTCCCGAAGCGTTGGGATTACAGGCGTGAGCCACCGTGCCTGGCAACATATGAATTTTGAGGGGGTACGATTCAGCCATAATAAGGTCTGTACTCCACATAGGAGATGCCAGGCCTTTAACGGCCCTCTTTTTTTTTTTTTTTTTGAGACGGAGTCTCGCTCTGCCGCCCAGGCTGGAGTGCAGTGGCCGGGTCTCAGCTCACTGCAAGCTCCGCCTCCTGGGTTTACGCCATTCTCCTGCCTCAGCCTCCCAAGCAGCTGGGACTACAGGCGCCCGCCATGTCGCCCGGCTAGTTTTTTGTATTTTTTAGTAGAGACGGGGTTTCACCATGTTAGCCAGGATGGTCTCGATCTCCTGACCTCGTGATCCGCCCGTCTCGGCCTCCCAAAGTGCTGGGATTACAGGCTTGAGCCACCGCGCCCGGCCTCTTTTTTTTTTTTAATTAAAAAATGTTTTTGAGATGGGGTCTCACTCTGTCACCCAGGCTGGAGTGTAGTGGTGCAATCACAGCCCACTGCAGCCTTGAACTCCTCCCACCTCAGCCTCCCAAAGTAGCCACAACACCTGGCTCATTTTTAATTTTTTTGTAGATACAGGGTCTTGCTATGTTGCCCAGGCTGGTCTTCAACTCTTGGCCTCAAGTGATCCTCTCACCTCAGCCTCATAAACTGCTGGGATTATAGGCGTGAACCACCATGTCCGTCCTCAGAACAAGTTTTTGCCTGAACTGGTAGTGATGGTGTGGGAAGTGAGGAAAGATACACAGATGCACTTATGCCCTCATAAACATCAGCTCCAAAATGGGGCAGGCCTGAGTCTGCAAGGCAAGAGAATTCACTTTCACAGTGCTGGCTTAAGCAGTTAATTACAGAATTTCCTAGATTTTTTTCTTATGACTAATAAAGAGTGAAAAAAAATCCAGTATAATTTTAGCAGCAATTAACCTGAATTCACACAGACGTGCCTTGGCCCTGCTGGGTGCAGGCTGCAGCACGGGTGGCCAGTGCGGGTTTTCTGCTTGGAATTCTGCTCCCACCTCCCTCCGCTCTGCTGCCGAACGTCATCACCACCCTCACACCTGTCCATGGTTATCTCTTCTCTATTTCAAAGCAGTGACGTCCAGAGGACACTTTGAAGGAATATGACCAGATACATTTCTTGGGGTCAAGAAATGACCCTGTCCCTCACTGGAGGCAGTTGGCACCAAACTCATGTGACATTTTTCTTTCTTCTTGCTGGCTCAGAGGCAGAAAAATGCTAGAGTTTCTGACCTATGACATAAAAACAAGATCAAAAAAAAAAAAAAAAACACTAGGTCACAGATTCCCACATTTGCAACTCCCCCTCCCCCAATAGAATAAGAGTAGAAGGTTTTAGAACAAAACCTTTACGTGGACTGACCTTGTTTTACTTTAGGACACTGGAACACGTTCTAGTCAGATGAAATTGGAAGCAACACAGATAAAAGAGCAAAGTATGGGAAAGATAATAAGAAAATCTTTTTGAAATACCGTAGAACCAGCAAAATATTTCTAGTGCCTCAAAACTGATTTGGAGAATGCAGAATGATTTGTATAAAGTAGAGGCTCTTGATGTAAAAGAAGAGGCTTCTTACTTCCAAACTAGATTTAAGGACAGTGGATTAGACTTTAAAAACAAAAGAATCAGGCTACCAATATTTAATTTCAAACCCTTAATGCTATTAGGAGGATAATGCTTTTTCTACACATGTACGTATAATGCACTCCTCTCTTTAATATCCTATCTCTATTGTTTCCTATACCCATTGTTTTTAGTAGCACTTCTCATTGTTTGTCTTTGAGTAATTTTCTTTTCTTCTTCTTCCTTTTTTTTTTTTTTTTTTGAGACAGAGCCTCACTTGCGGCTTACTGCAGCCGCAACCTCCCAGGCTCAATTGATCCTCCTACCTCAGCCTCCTGAGTAGCCAGGACTGCAGGCGTGTGCCACCATGCTTGGCTAATTAAAAAAAATTTTTTTTGGTAGAGACAGGGTCTCACTATGTTGCCCAGGCTGGAGTGCAGTGGCTATTCACAGGTGTGATTCCACTACTAACTAGAATGGGAGTTTTGACCTTCTCTGGTTCTAACCTGAGCCAGTTCACCCCTTGATATAGTTTGGCTGCGTCCCCATCCAAATCTCATTTTGAATTGTAGCTCCCATGATTCCCACGTGTTGTGGGAGGGACCCAGTGGGAGGTAATTGAATCATGGGGATGGGTTTTTCCCATGCTGTTCTCATGATAGTGAATAAATCTCACGAGATCTGATGGTTTTATAAAGCGCAGTTCTCCTGCACAAGCTCTCTCACCTGCCGCCATGTAAAACATGATTTTACGCCTCATTCACCTGCCATTATGATTGTGAGGCCTCCCCAGCCATGTGGAACTGTGAGTCCATTAAACCTCTCTCCTTTGTAAATTACCCAGTCTCAGGTGTCTTTATTAGCAGTGTGAGAACAGACTAACACATCCCTCCTTCGGCAACCTGGTGGCCGCCTGCTCCTGAAAGGTCACCATATTAGTGCTGAACATGGTGTGCACACTCGATCAGCATAGCACACTACAACTCAGAACTCCTGGGACCAAGCAATCCTGCCCCCTCAACCTCCCAAATAGGCACACACACCACACATGGGTCATGGTGTTTCTGGATGTATTGCATTTTAAAATGCATTACTTTTCCCCTTTTGTGGCATGAGCGATTTATGTCTTTTTAAAGACATGCTTTCATTCGTTGAGGTCACAAAAATATCTGCCTCTCTATCTCCTTCAAAAAGTTGTTTTTTGTTTTGCCCTTTACAGTTAGGTTTTTCATCCAAGGGAGGCCTGTTTTGTGTGTCAGGGAAGGTGAGGATCTAATGGTCACGTTTGTTGCTATATGGTTAAGCAGTTGCTCGGCTCCTTCTGAGGCAGCTTCTTCACTTGACTTCAGGAATGTCTCCCATCTGACTCCAGGATTTGCCCCCATCTGACTTCTTGCTACTTCTTCACTTCCATTGATGGTTCTTCCCCTCTTTGTACTGTCTGAGTGGTGGAGTGCCCTGGGAGTGCCCTTCCTCTCTTATCTGTCCAGATCCTCTCAATCTTCTCTTTCTGGGTGCCCTCATCCCAGCCCATGGCTGGAAGCCACAGCTGTATGCTGAGCGTATCATGTTCATGTCTTTCCCCTTCTTTCCTCTCCCTTTGGGTCTCCTCATGGCTCACTGCTTCCCACCACTCAAGCCTCCACTCTGGTGTTGCCTTCTTAGTGAGGCCTTCCCTGACCACACCATGTAAAATAGCAGCACCTGTCCCTGTCTACACACTGACTTGCTTTATGCTATAGCAAAGTATCGTCAGTTACCTCCTGATCTTATATTAGAAATCAATTCTAAATTATGTGTCCTGAACTAGAGCTCATGCTTCACAGACTTTGAATTGATTGCCAATGAATCTAAATGGCTAAGAACAGCGCCTGGCGTATTACAGATGCTCAATAAATGTTTATAATAAAAGAGGCAATGATAACCTTCATTTAATAGAGTACTTCACAGCATATGGAGTTCTTTTACATGTAATCATATTCCCTCTAGCATCAGTTTACTCCTCAGAGGCCTGAATTTGCCTACATTTGTGAATGTCAGAGCAATGACATCTCCTCCTTTGGAAGCTTCTTGAAATTTCTGCCTCAGAACCTTTGATTTTCTTACCAGTTCTGTGCATTATTAGATCTGTGACGGTCACTTGAGGAGGTTGAACTATAATGTCTCTACGATGACTTTGAGCCATCTGTCACTCGGTTGTTTCACATAAAAGGAACGTAGTTCTGATAACGTGACAAGCTATTCAGATTAATACAAAGGACAAAGGTGTTTGCGTGCTAAGCCTCAAGAAATCCAGGGCTATTTAGATCAGCGATTCTCAATTGTTTCTTTTCAGCAAAATACATGCCCATGGGCCCAGGCTGATTTTCATACCACCACAAACATATTTTTTTTCCAGAAGCAAAATACTGCAAAACATTTTCACTCATCAGCACTGTCAGCGCTAACTCCTCGAATCACAGCCCACGTCTACACATGGGGTCATCTAGCGTCAAGGCACCTCCAGGAGACAGACAACAATATCCAGACCTCTTTCCACCTTGTATTGCCGAGTCAGTAAAATCTGTGAAGCCAATTCGATTGAAACACATGTTTGGCAAGTATGAGAAGCCAGAGAAATCCAATCATTGACTAAATCTACTGAGGGCTTCTGAGCTTAACACACGAAAATTTGCTCAGTTGGGTTCAAATGATTGGTTTATACTCTGACTCATTCTACAGCAAAAAATGGAATGAATCTGTGTATCTCTCTCTCTGGGAACACAAAAGACAACTTAAGGGGAATATGAAAATCGATTTCTACTTCTCTGGGAACCCAGTGGGCCAGTCATGTCATTGAAAGCTTTGGCACTGTGAGTCAGGCTTTGTTGTGTAGAGATAGCTCCTAATCTCAAAGTACACATTCAAGAAAATGTGGGAGAGATTCTGGGCACTTTCCAGGGGGCAGTGAAGCTCAAAGGCCTGTTAACAGAGTTGTAGGAGGCAGAGGTGACGCATCAGTAAAGCAGGGAGCGCTGGACGTCAGAGCCTCTTCTGAGAGACAGGGCTAACTGCCCTCGGGGAAATGGCCTGTTAAGGCAGCTTGGCTGACGGCCGCTGATGAACAGTGAAAATAACAAGGGCATCTGGAGGGGCTCGCCTGGGGCCCAAAGGGGCATAGCACAGACCATACCCAAAATCAACCCCAACTGGACTAAAGACAAACCGGAGACCTGAAACTGCAAAACTGCTAGAAAAAAGCAGGGGAAAAGCTACGTGATACTGGTCTGGGCATTTCTTTAAATATGACTCCAAGGGCACAGGCAACAAAAGCAAAAATAGACAAATGGGATTAGATCAAACTAAAAAGCTTCTGCACAGCAAAGGGCACAATCAATAGACTGAGACAGCCTACAGCACGGGAGAAAGTGTTTGCAAATCACAGATCTGATAAGAATAATATATCTAAAATATATAAGGAATTAAACAACTCAATAGAAAGAAAACAAACCAGGCATACTGGCTCACACCTGTAATCCCAGCACTTTGGGAGGCCAAGGCAGGTGGATCACTTGAAGTCTGGAGTTCAAGACCAGCCTGGTCAACATGGTGAAAACCTATCTCTACTGAAAATACAAAAATAGCCAGGCATGTTGATGGGCGCCTGTAATCCCAGCTACTTGGGAGGTGGAGGCAGGAGAATCGCTTGAACCCAAGAGGCGGAGGGTGCAGTGAGCCAAGACTGCGCCACTGCACTCTAGCCTGGGCAATAGAGTGAGACTTCGTCTCAAAAAGAAAAAAAAAAATAGAAAGAAGACAAATCACCCAATTTAAAAGTAGGCAAAGGACCTAAATAGATACTTCTGAAAATAAGACATATAAATATCCAAATGATATGTGAGAAAATGCTCAGTATCACTAATCATCAGGGAAATGAAAATTAAAACCACAACAGGGTATCACCTCAAACATGTTAGGATGGTTATTATAAAAAAGATAAAAGATAAGTGTGGGTGAGAATGTGGAGAAAAGGGAATCCTTGTTCATGGGAATGTAAGTTAGTACAACTATCATGGAAAACAGTATGGAGGTCCCCTCAAAAAAATAAAAATAGATTCAGCAATCCCACTTCTGGGTATATCTGCAGGACGTGAAATCAGTGTGTCAAAGAGATATTTGCATTCCCATCTTTACTGCATCACTATTCTCAGTAGTTGGGATATGGAATCAAACTAAGTATCCATCAACAGATACATGAGACTGGGAGCAGTGGCTCACACCTGCAATCCCAGCACTTGGGAAGCTGAGGCAGGAGGATGGCTTGAGCCCAGAAGATTGAGGCCAGCCTGGGCAATGTAGTGAGACCTCATCGCTACAGAAAAATTCAAAACTTAGCCAGGTGTAGCACATTTGTAGTCCCAGCCACTTGGGAGGCTGAGGTGGGAGGATCCTCTTAAGCCCAGGAGGTTGAGGCTGCAATGAGCTGTAATAGTGCGACTGCACTCCAGCCTGGGCAACAGAGTGAGACCCTCTCTCGAAAAAACAAATAAACAAAACAACAACAACAACAACAAAAAAAACACACACACTCAACAAAGATAACTGATAAAACGTGGTATATATACACAAGGGAATACTATTCAGCCTTTAAAAAGAAGGAAATTCTGTCATTTATGACAACATGGATGAACCTGGAGGACATTGTGTTAAGTCAGATCCCTAATTCCTGAGTTAAGAATCAGTAGTGATCTGTGACCTGTTAGGAACTGGGCCACACAGCAGGAGGTGAGCAGTGGGCACGTGAGTGAAGCTTCATCTGTATTTACAGCCGCTCCCCATCACTCTCATTACCGCCCGAGCTCTGCTTCCTGTCAGATCAGTGGCAGCATTAGATTCTCATAGGAGCACAAACCCTACTGGGAACTGCGCACACAAGGGATCTAAGTTGTGAGCTCTTTATGAGAATCCAGTGCCTGATCATCTCTCACTGTCTTCCAGCACCCCCAGATGGGACCATCTAATTGCACGAAAACAAGCTCAGGGTTCCCACTGATTCTACATTATGGTAAGTTGTATAATTCTTTCATTATATATGATGATATAGTAATAATAGAAATAAAGTGCACAATAAAAGTCAAGTGCTTGAATCATTCCCAAACCACCCTGCCTGCCCCATCCATGGAAAAATTGTCTTCCACAAAACTGGTCCCTGGTGCCAAAAAGATTGGGGACCACTATATTCAGTGAAATAAGCCAGGCAGAGAAAAACACATGCCACATAATCTACTTACATGGAATCTAAAGAAGTCGCAACTTATAGAAACAAAATAAAATGGTGATTACAAGAGGCTGGGGTCAGGGATATTGGGAAAATGTTGACCAAAGGACAAGTACTATCAGCTAGACAGGAGGAATAAGTTCAATACATCTCTTTTTTATTTTTCAGGGACAGAGTCTTGGTCTGTCATCCAGACTGGAGTGCAGTGGCACAAACTTGGCTCACTGCAGACTTGAACTCCCGGGTTCAAGCAATCTTCTTGCCTCAGCTAGGACTACAGGCATGTGCCACTATGCCTGACTAATTATTATTATTATTATTTTTTTTTTTTTTTCTAGAGACAACTTCTGGCTATATTGCCCTGACTGGTCTTGAATTCCTGGCCTCAAGCAATCCTCCCGCCTAGGCCTCCCAAAGTGCAAGGATTACAGGCATGAGCCACCATGCCTGGCCTTGAGATCTATTGTACATTGTGATGATCACAGTTTAGAATAATATATTGTGTACCAAACTGGATAAGAGAGTGGATTTGAAATGTTCTCATTACAAAAAAAGATAAGTGTATGAAGTAATGCATATTTTAAATAGCTTCATTTAGCCATTCCACAATATATACATATGTCGGAACTCCATGTTATACATCATAAATACATATGATTTTTTACTTGCTGATTTTTTAAAAAGAGTGGCTCCAGTGTTAGATATCCAAGAGCAGCAGTTGTGTCCTGTGCTCTGCAGACCCAGGGTTCAGACACAGGATAGGTGTCACTTATGAAGTCATTGGCAATTTCATCAGAATCTAAGAGGTGTGGTGTGTATCAGTCAGGAGAGGCTTGCTACTGTAATGCACAGCACCCAAATCTCACTGGCTTGTCCAAAACAGCCACAGTCCAATATGGACTTTGGGTGGGTGGGGACCGAGGACTCTGCTCCTTGGAAGCACTGGGTGCCCAGCTGTGGTGGGGGCACGGTGAGCAGGCAGCCTCCACCCAGCGGCTCTGTTAGGGTCTGTCTCAAACACAGTGGGTCACCCCACCTGGGGTCATGCCCTTCCTGGGGCAGCTCACATCTGGTGAGTGAGGTGTGGGTATAAAATCCAGTCATTGCAGGCCAAGGCAATACACCTCCAACGGGCAATATTCACTCCAAAGCTCCTCACTGGGTCGGCCAAGACTTTGTTGGGTCTGCATTGCATTTTAGCGTCTTCACCTCTACCTATTCTTTTTTTTTTCTGAGACAAAGTCTCACTTTGTCACCCAGGCTGGAGTGCAGTGGTGTGAGCTCAGCTCACTGCAACCTCTGCCTCCTGAGTAGCTGGGACTGCAGGCACCTGCCACCATGCCCAGCTAATTTTTTGTATTTTTAGTAGGGATGGGGTTTCACCATGTTAGCCAGGATGGTCTCGATCTCCTGACCTCATGATCTGCCC
Source organism: Trachypithecus francoisi (assembly GCF_009764315.1). NCBI lineage: Eukaryota > Metazoa > Chordata > Mammalia > Primates > Cercopithecidae > Trachypithecus > Trachypithecus francoisi. The sequence goes on from NW_022681463.1 coordinate 16,119,447, forward strand.
ACTTCAGCCTCCCAAAGTGCTGGGATTACAGGTGTGAGCCACTGTGCCTGGCCTCTACATATTCTTAATTTCTCCCACTGTCCTTTATTATTTTTTAGAAGCAGTCTCACTCCGTAACCTAGCTGGAATGCAGTGGTGCAATCATAACTCACTGCAACCTCAAACTCCTGGGTTCAAGCAACCCTCTCGTCTCAGCCTCTTGAATAGCTAAGACTATGGGTTTGTTTGTTGTTTGTTTTTTGTAGAGAAAGGGTCTCGCACTGTTGCCCAGGCTGGTCACAAACTCCTGGGCTCAAGTGATCCTCCCACTTTGGCCCTTAAAGTGCTAGGAACCACTTTTATTTAAGGATGTTGATCTGATATCTTTTCTTTTCCTTTTCTTTTCTTTTCTTTTTTTTTTGAGACCGGGACTCACTCTGTCGCCCAGGCTGGAGTGCAGAGGTGTGATCTCGGCTCACTGCAACCTCCTCCCCCAGAGTTCAAGCAATTCTCGTGCCTCACCCACCACAGTAGCTGGGACTACACGTGTGCGCCACCACACCGAGCTAATTTTTGTATTTTTAGTAAAGCCTGCTGGCCAGGCTGGTCTTGAACTCCTGACCTCAAGTAATCTGCCCACCCTCAGCCTCCCAAATTGCTGGTATTACAGGTGTGAGCCACCACTCCTGGCCCCTGATAAGTATGTTACACCCCAAATTCCATCTCAGCATCTGCTTTCAGAGCACCTACCCTATGACGGTGTTGCAAAACCCTAAGCCTGGAGTACTTGGCTAAAGAGGAGGTGGCCCCTTCCTGAAACTGGCTTCACGAGTAACTGAGATATCTACAATGGCCCTGTCCTTACCCTCTGGTATCAGTGGCCTCAGCTTCAATTAGATTTCTTTTGGCATTTTGTTGTTGTTGTTGTTTCTGTTGTGTTTTTTGTTTTGTTTTGTTTTGTTTTTGAGGCTGTCTCACTCTATTACCCAGGCTGGAGTGCAGTGGTGTGATCTCGGCTCACTGCAGCCTCTGCCTCCTGGGTTCAAGTGATTCTTGTGCCTCAGCCTCCTGAGTACCTGGGACTACAGGCATGTGCGACCACACCTTGCTACTTTTGTATTTTTAGTAGAGACAGGGTTACACTGTGTTGGCCAGGCTGATCTTGAACTCCCGACCTCAGGTGATCCACTTGCCTTGGCCTCCCAAAGTGCTGGGATTACAGACAGGAGCCACCACACCCGGCCCAATCAGATTACTTTTGACCCCACATTTCTCCTTTGTTGGGATGGAACCGCTCATGATTGCAGTTGTCCTCTTTAATGCTGAGAATTTTGAGCAGGTCCCTCTTTGCGTGGCCCCCTTTTTCCTGCTATTCAGTGTGGAGTTGTTTTTGAGGAAACTGGATTTTATTAAAAAAAAAGAAGTGATGGGTTTAAATGATTATATTCTTCCTACAAAGTTATTTTGAAGCTCATTTTTTGGAGACCTTCTCCTCCACGGCCTTACCCTCACTTAAGCACAGTACAGCCTTCAATCTAAAATTCTTGCCCTAACCTTTCTCTTGAAAAGCGGTTTTCCTTGTTATTCAGGGTCCATCCAACTTTATCATCCACTACATGAGTTTGCAAATGCTGTGTTCCAGCCAAGTCGATCTCTTTGATCTTTCAACTTAGGCCCATTTCTAAAACCATGCTTGAACCCATGCCTCATGCTTCCTCTCTGCCTGAGTCTACTCCCCGATCTTTTCATTCTCATTTCAAATCTCTCCTCTCCATAGAGACTTTCTAGACTTCACTGATCTTTTTGTCCCCTGCACACCTGTATTTAGGAGTTGTGTGCTACCTTGAACCTTCTGTTACTCTCTTATACAAATGTCCTTTCTCCCCATCTCAGCTATATACATACTCTTTGTATCTTGCAGAGTCTTATGCTCAATATATGTTTGTTGATTTTATTTTTCCTGACCCTGATTTCACCCAGAATGGCAGGCGGTTCCGTCATCTCTTCCTACATATCAAGCCACCCACAGTCCTGTGGGTTGGCTGAGCTCAGTTGGGAAGTCCTCCTTTGGGGTCTGTCATGCAGTCGCAATGAAATGTCAGCTGGGCCTTCAGTCCTCTGAAGACTCGGCCGGGCTGAACATCCGTGGGAGCCCACTCTCATGATGTGCATTGAAGTTGGCTACTGGCTGGAAGTTCAGCTGGGTCTGTCCCTCACAGCACTCCCACTCAACCTCACCATGTAGCTTTCACAGCATGATGTCTGGGCTCGCAGAGGGAGCATTCCAAGGGCAAAGGATCCAAGATTCATAGGCAGAAGCTGCAAGGCATATTGTGACCTGTCCTCAGCAGTCCCAGAGTGTCACTTCCACCACATTCTCTTGGACAAAGCAAGTCAAGTGTTTCACATGAAAATGTACAAAATTTAGGAAGCAAGTAAGAAAGCATGCAAAGTCACTTGGAATAATTTTCATAGAGCTGTTCAGTTCAGATTGGTGTGCATTGCTCTGTGAATATATCTTACCTCTAAAAGTAAAAAAAAAATTAAAAGATTGTTATAATAATTTTTTTCTTGCAGATGATTTTTTTCCTGATTTTTTAAATTTTAAAAAATTAAACAAAAAATTGTTTGCAGAATATGTCATTTTGTTTCTTTTCATCTTCTCAGGAGCTATCACTGTGCCTGGGCCAGGTCTTGTGGAAGATTTGGGATAGGGGAGCTGATGTCAAGCAGCCCTGGCATCCCTGCCTCTTTATGGAACCTGACTCCCCTCCCTGCAGCCAGTTCACATATTCCTTCATCAACAAAGGCTTCAAGAATGGCCACTGGTGTGTTCCACATATGGCTTTAACTGGCAAGGGTATCTGGATGGACAAAGTAGCCATGGGCTCTCTCCTTGGGGCCCTTGAGTCTGGCAGAGGCCCTGTGCACTTCCCACTTTGCTGGCTAGAAATCCCCACCTGGAACTGGCAGTTAGTGGTTCTATATGTCTCCTGGGCCCCTTTAGAGTCCTATACACCTGTTTGGTAAGGTGAGTCAATTCTAGCTAATCCATTTACATGGATATTGTGACTTAATGGGTTTTTTTAACTTCCAGGTTAAAAGAAAGCATTTGAACAGTAGCCATCAAGATATAACACTGTCATGCCAGAGAATAATTCCAGTGATGTGACCATTCAGCCCAGGGAAAGAAAGTCTTAGAAGCCATCAAGACAATGCTGCACCTGCAGGGGACCACTTGCTCTGTCCACCTTAGGTACGTCTTGCTGCTCTGGTCTCTTCACTCTGCTGAGTCACATGGCTACTCCCATACTTAATCTCATTGCAAATATGGCCATGTGTCAAGAATAAAATAGACGTGGCCCAGTGTGGTGGCTCATGCCTGTAACCCCAGAACTTCCAGAGGCTGAGGTGGGAGGATTGCTTGAGCCCAGGAGTTTGAGACCAGCTTGGGCAAAATGGTGAGACTCCAGCTCTACAGAAATAAGCAAATAGATCAATACGATACGATACGATACGATACGATACGATACGATACGATACAACACAATACAATACACATGAGCACAACCAGATTCCAGGCAATACAATATAGCACAAGGAATTAATAATTGGCCTCAGCAGTTGAGCCAAATGAATAGTTAGCAGCTGATTTTAGACATGTCCCATAGTGCTATGCACTTCACTTACTGTCAAAGGAACACACGAATAAGATAGGAATTAAAATAGACTTTCAAATATTTCCTTGTAATTGGCTTTAGTTCCCAGAGGAGATTATTCCATAACATTGTTTTTTTCTCTTTTAACAAGAATTTCTTCACATTGGTTGCCAACACGCATTATGCTGCATAGAAATATTAGTCATCCATGTGGAATTTTATATTTTCAAAGCCTCTTAAAGAAGTCAACTCTCTCCTCTGCCTTCGCCCACGGTGCTCACAGACCATGGCCCTGAGGGCACGCACGGACGAGTCTGTTTTTGTTTGCTCCTGGCTTGCCAGGCCAAGTTGCTAAATGGACTTGATTCATCAAATACTTGTGAACTCAGGGAAATCTAATCAAATTTATTTAACTCAGGCCCAGACACAGAGGTGGGTCAGTGTGTCCCCACTTATTGCATGGTGTGCTGAAGTCCCAGAAGAGATCAAAAGCAGACACAAGGTGAGGCCACAACACGGCAGGCATTGTGTCAGCACTCTTGATCTCTAAGTCATTACTTAGGAATATATGCAACATAGTAATGACGGTTTCAGACACTCTCAATGTATATCTGACTCGACATCTCACTTTGATGGAAAGAACCTCAGTCGACAATGAGTGAACAAGACCCGAACGTGTACGGTGTCGTGAAACCAGGCATGTGGAAGCAGGTTTCCAAAACAGGTTGGAGACTGGCTGTTCCTAAAGTCTTGCCCATCTGTCAGTTGTATCATTGTCCACAAGGTTACTTAGCCCTGAAGCCTCAGAGTCAACCTCTCTTTCTCCCACCTCATCCACCCCACCTCTCCCTACCACCATATTTAATAAATCAGCCAAGCTTGTTGGTTCCAGAAACACAATATCTACATCCTCAAACCTACCATTTCTCTCTGCACCCACCAGCCTCACCCCACCCCAAGCCAACTTACCCTCCCACGTGGAGAACTGCAATGATCTCCTGGCTTACTAATACATTTAACCAAAGAAGAAAAAAAGAATTAAAAATGTCTACCAGACAAAAAAGACAGTAACAAAATCAACAATGAATTATTAAACAGGAAAAATATCACAACAGACCTGCTCAAAGTTAGACTCATTAATATAAAAAGAGCGAATACAGATTATTAGAAAAAATAATATTCAAAGAGAAAATGGGCCAATTGTGAATAGTTCATAATAAAGTATAAAGCATTTTGTTGTTTTTTGTTTGTTTATTTGTTTTTGTTTTTGTTTTTGTTTTTTGAGACTGAATCTCACTCTGTCACCCAGGCTGGAGTGTAGTGGTGCGATCTCGGCTCACTGCAACCTCTGCCTCTCGGGTTCAAGCAATTCTCCTGCCTCAGCCTCCCGAGCAGCTGGGATTACAGGCTCCTGCCACCATACCCGGATAATTTTTGTATTTTTAGTAGAGACGGGGTTTTACCATGTTGGTCAGGCTGGTCTCGAACTCCTGACCTCAAGTGATCCACCTGCCTGGCCTCCCAAAGTGCGGAGATTATAGGCGTGAGCCACCGTGCCCAGCCAAGTCTTTCTAAACAAATGAAAAGATGCTCAGTCTCACTCTAATGAGAAAAATACAAATTCAAAGTTGAATGAGATGCAGTTGACACTTAGAAAATTGGAAAAATTCAAAAAGTATAAAAATGCCTGGATGGTGATGAGGGGGCCTGGTACCATTGGTTCATCCTCTTTAGAGGGCAATTTAAAAAGCACCAACCAAATTTTAACAGGCATATGCTCATTGATTTGGCAGTTCTACATCTAGGAATGTATCTTACAGATATATTTGCACATGAACATGAAGATGCAAATGCGCATTGCAGCAACAAAAGAAACCAGCCAAATGCCCACTGGTAGGGGCTGGGTAAGTAACTTCTGGTACGTCCACAGAGTAGACAATGCAGCAGTGAAAAGAATGAAACAATATTACTTGGTATGGATAAGATAAATTTTCTAGATGTATCATTAATTATAAAAAGCAACATGCAGAAGATACAAGATGTTATCGTATACAAATGTGGGTAAGGACTTACGCACATACATTACAATTATTGCTTGCATATGCAGAAATTGTTTCTCGGAAGATATATAAGTGGTTGTCTCTGGAAAGGTGATGTGAGAATTTGGAATAAAGGAGAAGAAATTTACTTTTTCCTTTATTTCCTTTAATGATGTTTTAATTTGTACCATATTTAAGAATGACCTATTTTTACAATACTGTTAGGACAAAGAGAAAAGAGCTGGTTGGCCAGGTGCAGTGGCTCACACCTGTAATCTCAGCACCGTGGGAGGCTGAGGCGGGTGGATCACTTGAGGTCAGGAGTTCAAGACCAGCCTGGCCAACATGGTGAAATCCCATCTCTACTAAAAGTACAAAAATTAGCCAGGTGTAGCGGGGTGCACCTGTAATCCCAGCTATTCAGGAGGCTGAGGCAGGAGAATCCCTTTAACCCAGGAGGCAGAGGTTGCAGTGAGCCAAGATCATACCACTGCATTCTAGCCTGGGCAAAAGAGTGAGACTCCATCTCAAAAAAAAAAAAAAAAAAAAAAAAAGCAAAGAAAAGAACTGATTATATGAGGTCATTTTAAAGGAAAATATTAGTAATACTTTTCTAGAAAATGTGAGGTTTTACTTAGAGAGGTTGTAAAAATTCCACATCTATTACATCTTTTCCTTTTCAGAATTATTGTGTATAAACTAATACTTCAAGCTCAGCCAACATGCAGAAACCCTGTCTCTACTAAAAATACAAAAATTAGCCAGGCATGGTGTTGGCTACCTGTAGTCCCAGCTACCCGGGAGGCTGAAGCAGGAGAATGATGTGAACCCAGGAGATGGAGGTTGCAGTGAGCCAAGATCGCGCCACTGCACTCCAGCCTGGGCGACAGAGTGACACTCCGTCTCTTACTAAACAAACACATACATACCAATACTGCAGACAAAATAATAGCTAATATTTGGTCGGTGTTTATTCTGAGCAAACACTGTGCAAAGTGCTTCAAAATAACAGTACTAGCCCAGGCACAGTGGCTTATGCCTGCAATTTCAGCACCTTGGGAGGCTGAGGCAGGAGGATCACTTGAGGCCAAGAGTTTGAAGCCAACCTGGGTAACATAGTGAGACCTTTTCTCTTAAAAAACAAGTTAAAAATTAGCCAGGCATGGTGGTGCGTGTCTACAGTCTTAGCTACTCAGGAGGCTCAAGCAGGCAGGTTGCTTCAGCTCGGGAATTCAGGTTGCAGTGAGTTATTACAGGGCTACTGCACTCCAGCTCGAGCAACAGAGTGAGAGAGACCTTGTTTCTAAATAATAATAATAGTAATAACAACAGTACTGCCCTCATCTCTTCATTAAAGATGAAGAAATAAAAGTCAGAGTTTAATGGGCTTACCTTAAGGTCACACAGCTAGTAAGTTACAGAGCCAAGATGCAAATCTAAGCACTCTGATGTCAGAGCTCACACGATTACCCACCGTATGGGTTACTTATGGTATTATTAGTGAGTCATTTGTTTCTTGCAAAACAATACTTAAGGGCATATGATTTCCAATTCAAAACAGGTACTTAGCAGAAATAGAATCTAAACTTAACTATAGAAAATAAAAGCACAAATGTCGTAAAATCCATAAGTCCCATAAAGTTGTAATAATATTTCTGATTTTATAGCCAATGATTCAGAGAAATTAAAAAAAAATTATTTTGAGATATGTAGGCCAAGCATGGTGGCTCACGTCTGTAATTCCAGCACTTTGGGAGGCCGAGGTAGACAGACACCTGAGGTCAGGAGTTTGAGACCAGCCTGGTCAACATGGTGAAACCCCGTCTCTACTAAAAATACAAAAATTAGGTGGGTGTGGTAGCATATGCCTGTAGTCCCAGCTACTTGGAAGGTGGAGTCAGGAGAATCGCTTGAACCCGGGAGGCAGAGATTGCAGTGAGCCAAGATCGTGTCACCGCACTCCAGCCTGGGTGACAGAATGAGACTCCATCTCAAAAAAACAAAAATCATTTTAAGATATTTGAATAACAATTGGCAGCTATGACTACTGTGTTCTACATAGTGCATGCTATTTTTTGTGTTTATATTCTTGATCTTCATGAAATATTAATACATAAAATGGCTTAGGTTGCTGTTATGGGTTAAATTGTGCCCCCCATTCATATGTTGAACCCCCAATACCTCAGAATGTCACCTCATTTGTAAATATTTTTTACAGAGGCAATCAAATTAGAGTGAGGTCATTGGAGTGGGCCTTAATCCACGATGACTGGTGTCCTTAGAAAAAGGGGACATTTGGACACAGAGAGAGACATGCGCAGAGGGAAGACGATGTGAAGAGACATAGAGAGAAGATGGCCAGGGGGAGAGAGACCTGGAACAGATTTTCCCCTCCCAGCCCTAGCCAACACCTGCCCCTGCGCCTGTGACTGTAGCCTTATTTGGAAACAGGGCCTTTGCAGATGTCATCAAGCAAAGATGAGGTCATACTTATTAGAGTTAGGCCATGAATCCAATATGGCAGGTGTCCTTATAAAAACAGGGATCAGGACACAGGAAGAATACCATGGGAAGACAGAGGCAGAGGCGGGAGGGACGCTTCTAGAAGCCAAGGAAAGCCAAAGACTGACGGCAACACCAGAAACAAGAGAAAGGCCTGGAACGGCTTCTCCCTTAGAGCCTTCAGAGGGAGGCTGGCCTGCCGGACAACTTCCTGCGGGACTCCAAGCCTGCAGAACTGGGAGAGAATACATTTCTGCGGTTTGAAGCCACCCAGCCTGTGCAGTGGATTCCCTAGAATTCAACTGGCGTGGGAGTGACTTGCTAAGGGGGTGCCCACCGTTGGAGCCACCAAGGGACTAGGGAGGCGGACAGAGAAGCAGAGCAAGCCCTGAAAGGGGCCAACTAGGCCAAGTCCCACAGCCAGCAACATAGAGTGGGCACCCCAGGCGAGGGCGCTGGGCTTCCTGCCCCAGCACCCCATTGGTCAAGTCACAGGTTTTGGACTACCCCCCAGTACTAGATGGTGGTTCTCCACAGAAGAGCAGCACATGTCACTTTTGAAAATCAAAGGAATCCCAAAGGGATTCTACAAAAACAGTAGAAAGGGACCCGAGGGAACAGAGGCAGAGCCATAATATCACCCAATACATCCGATTGTCTGGTCAGTGAAATTTGGAGCCAAGAACACTGGCTGCTGGTTTCCTGTCCTGCGGTTAACTTGTTGGGGTAATTCTGAGAGCATAAGGTTGTATCTTGGACCTCAGTGAACTCTTCTGGTAAAAGGAGGTAATAATAACAATTTTGCAATTTTTTTTTTTGAGATGGAGTGTCTCACTCTGTCGCTCAGGCTGGAGTGCAGTGGCTCAATCTTGGCTCACTGCAACCTCTGCCTCTGAGGCTCAAAGTGATTCTCCTGCCTCAGCCTCCTGAGTAGCTGGGACTACAGGTGCTTGCCACCGTGCCTGGCTAATTTTTGTATTTTTAGTAGAGATGGGTTTTGCCATATTGGTCAGGTTGATCTCAAACTCCTGACCTCAAATTATTTGCCCACTTCAGCCTCCCAAAGTACTGAGATTACAGGAGTGAGCCACTGCGCCCGGCCTGCATTTTTTTCTTTTTAAAGAAAATGTTCACTTTTCTGGGCTGATATTCAGCTTGTATTTACTGCTATCGCTACATATTGATTGTCAAACTATATAAATGGTCCTGTACTGCGTGGTAAACAGCCACCACCCCGGGGCCCCCAGATATTTCCCACTGCTTTGGTTCCTTCCCTGGAATTTCCTTGGACTTTCCTATAATCCAGTAACTAGAGTGCCTGGCACAGCTGGGGGGCTCTTAGTGCTATGGCCAGTGCTCTTTCTAATTGCTCAGTTGCTAAAGATTTTGACTGTCACCCCCAGGTTTAGCACTTGTTATGTACCTAGTCCAGTGATGGAACTGTGAGCAACAGAAAAAAAAAAAATGTCCTGCCTTCAAGAGGCTTATAACTCAATTGAGGAGAAAACAAATACAGATTAAATAACTAGGAATAATTATGTGCTACACTGTGCTATCCTGACATGTAAAAAGTGAACGCTTTCTAGAAGAACAATATAAAAATATTACACAAGGGTACGGTACTTACCTCCCCGTTTCCCAAATGGTTGGGTTCACCCATGACCCTTAGGTTTCAGTGAGGCTCCAGGATATCCAAATTAAACATTCAAGCTGGGCGCGGTGGCTCACGCCTGTAATCCCAGCACTTTGGGAGGCTGAGGCAGGTGGATTACAAGGTCAAGAGTTTGAGATCTGGCCAACACAGCGAAACAAGACAAGAGTTGAGCCTGGCCAACACAGCGAAACCCCGTCTCTACTAAAAATACAAAAATTAGCCGGGCATGGTGGTGTGTGCCTGTAATCCCAGCTACTCAGGAGGCTGAGGCAGGAGAATTGCTTGAACACAGGAGGCAGAGGTTGCAGTGAGGTGAGATCACGCCACTGCACTCCAGCCTGGGCAACAGAGTGAGACTCTGTCTCAAAAAAAAAAAAAAAAGGAAAAAGAAAAAGAAAAATTTATCGGTCAGTGGTTTTGTTGTGCAAGTCTCCATGCTTTTACCACATTTTTCACAAAGTAATGAGCTCTTTTGATAATATGCCAGGAACTTGTAAAATTCTGTACTGTCTATTTTCTGTAACAGGATCTGTGGCATGTTAGTTTCAGCAAAAAGAGACTTTTTCAGAGGAAAAAAATCAATGAACCAATGTGAAGACACTCAGGATATTCTTAGGTGTGTTCTAAGCCACTTTGGTGGAAAAAGGGAAGAGACATTGGTGCGAGACTGGCATTCTTCCCCGAGGAAGGCTTTGAAAAGTCAATTCAGTTCCTCTTCGCAGTTAGAGCTTGACCACAACAGGACAATGACATTTTAATGAAACCACACTGATTGACCATCTGGGTTGCAGTTGGCCCAAACTGCTTACCTCAGTTTCAATTTTCTGAGATACAAGATATGACCCAAATCTATCCAAGATGATTGCCTTATTGATGGTGTTCTCAAAACATACTGAGATCCATGGATGACAATTGCCGCTACAGAATAATTAACTAGAGCCTAAGACTCAATTAAGGTTAATAAATAATAGCTATTGGGAAAGAGATTCATATTTTTCTTTTCCTGATTTTTTTTCTTTCTTTCTTTTTTTGTTTTTGTAAGACATGGTCTCACGCCCAGGCTGAGTGCAGTGGAGTAATCATGGCTCACTGCCACCTTGACCTCCTGGGCTCAAGCAATCCTCCCACCTTAGCCTTCTCATTAGTTGGGATTACAAGGGTGTGCCACCACACCCAGCTAATTGTTTAGTTGTTTTGTAGAGACAGGGGGTCTTACTATGTTGCCCAAGCTAGTCTTGAACTCCTGGCCTCAAGTGGTTCTCCAGCCTCAGTCTCCCAACGTATTGGGATTACAGGCATGAGCCACAGTGCCTGACCTCTTCCTGGTATTTTAAATGGACTTTTGAATTGTTTTATGTACAAAGGATTTGTTTTCACCTATATTTAATTATGAGTTATCCAATGAGTAGCAATATAAGTGCTTGAAATACAGTAGCTCATTTTTTTTTTCTACGAGAACTGTAGAGTTTACAACTCTTTGACATTGCTCTCATGGGGAGGTGGGGTCTAGAGCCTCTCTCCTTATATCTCAGTGGGATGTGTATTCATTTCCTAGGCCTACCTCAACAAGTGGCCACAAACTAGGGGTGGCTTTACACAATGAAAACATATCTTCTCATGGTTCTGGAAGTCCAGAGTCAGGTTAAGAGCAGGATTGGTTCCTTCTGGAGGCTCTGGAGGAAATCTCATTCCCCACCCCTTGGCTTATAGACGCCTCACTCTAATCTCTGCCTCTGATCTCTGTCTCTGATCTCTGATCTTCACATGGCATTCTCCCTGTGTCTTTGTCTCTGTGTCCAAATTTCCTTCTCTTATAAGGACATCAGTCATACTGGGTTAGGGGGTGGATTCATCTGAGTGCATTCGTCTTCACTTGATTGCACCTGCACAGGCTATTTCCAAAGAAATCACATTCACAGGGACCCGGGGTTAGAACTTCAACATGTCTTTGTAGGGGACATAATTCATCCCTTTACAAGCTGAGATTTCTTCAACCCATAAAATGAGCAAAAGTGGCACTGGGGGACTCCCAAGGGCAGGTCAAAACGTGATGCCTCTTTGTCCTTGCTCACTGCCACCTTCTCACTCAGAGACTCGAGCAGCCACACATGAAATTCAGCCAGTGAGAGAGGCCACCTGGCTGCCTGGGGTCAGCAGCTCAGGCCCTCGAGTCCTGCCAGGCCTGGGTGACACATGTGCCTGAAGAAGCCTTCAGGTGATTCCAGCCCTGCCTTCAGGTCACCCCGCATTTGAGTCTTCCCAGTCAAGGTTCCAGATGTTGTGGAGCAGAGACAAGTTACTCCCACTGTCTGACTTCCTGGACCTCAGTATCTGAGCATAAATAAAATGGTGTTGTTTTAAGCCACAAATTCTGGGGTAATTTGTTACACAGCAATTGTAACAGAAAGAATAGGACTAGAGACTCCAAAGAAATCATCTTCAACAGTGTTCAAATACTTTTTCTTATCTATTCCCTAAAATAATTTAGGAAAACTATGAACCTCTTCACTTATTTTTATGTTGACATCCAATTTTTTTCATCCTACGTTGGCTATTTCTGGAATATTATAAATATTGATGGTTTGATGCTTAAACTCTTTATGTAAGTTTTGCTCTTGTTCCCCGGGCTGGAGCACAGTGGCGCGATCTTGGCTCACTACAACCTCCACTTCCCATGTTCCAGCGATTCTCCTGCCTCAGCCTCCAGAGTAGCTGGGATTACAGGCACCTGCCACCACTCCTGGCTAATTTTTTTGTATTTTTAGTAGAAATGGGGTTTCACTATGTTGCCCAGGCTGGTCTCGAACTCCTGACTTCAGTTGATCCACCTGCCTCAACCTCCCAAAGTGCTAGGATTACAGGCATGAGCCACCACACCCAGCCAATAAATGACAATTTTTAAAAGCATAATTTGATTGAAAATGTAGCCCAAAACTGAAACAGCCTAGGTGTCCGTCAGTAGGAGAATGGATGAAAGGACTGTGGTGTATTCATACAGTAGAGTTCTACTCAGTGATAGAAAGGAACAAATTACTTATACGTGAAACAACACAGATGAATCTTGGAAACATGCTGATCAAAAGCATCCAGACACAAGAGAGTACATATGGTACGATTCCATGTATATGAAGTTCAAAAACAGGAGAACTAATCTAAGGGGTAAGAATATCAGATAGTGGTTGCCTCTGGGGAGGAGTAGGAGCGAGGAGTAACTAAAAAATGGCATCAGAGGCCTGGTGCTGAGGCTTCCACCTGTAATCTCAGCACTTTGGGAGCCGGAAGCAGGTGGATCACCTGAAGTCAGGAGTTCGAGACCAGCCTGGCCAAGATGGTGAAACCCATCTCTATTAAAAATACAAATAGTAATCCCAGCACTTTGGGAGGCCGAGACGGGCAGATCACGAGGTCAGGAGATCGAGACCATCCTGGCTAACAGTGAAACCCCATCTCTACTAAAAAATACAAAAAAATGAGCTGGGCGAGGTGGCGGGCGCCTGTAGTCCCAGCTACTCTGGAGGCTGAGGCAGGAGAATGGCGTAAACCCGGGAGGCGGAGCTTGCAGTGAGCTGAGATCCGGCCACTGCACTCCAGCCCGGGCGACAGAGCGAGACTCCGCCTCAAAAAAAAAAAATACAAATATTAGCCAGGTTGTCAGGGCAACCAGCCCCCAATATTTCATGTAGGTTCTTTCTATTTTCCCTACGTGTCAGCCGGTCTGAGAAATAAAGAGAAATAGTACAAAGACAGAAATTTTACAGCTGGGCCTCCAGGGGTATCATCACATGTTGGTAGGACTGTGATGGCGACCTCAAGCTGCAAAACCAGCAAGTTTTTATTAGGGATTTTAAAAGGGGAGGGGTGTACGAATAGGGAGTAAGTCACAAGGATCACATGCTTCAACGGGCCATAATGATCACAAGGCGAAGGCAAAATTAGAATTACTGATGAGGGTCTGTGTCCCGCTGTGCACGCATTGTCTTGATAAATGTCTGAACAGGAAACAGGGTTCAAGAGCAGACAACTGGTCTGACTAGAATTCACCAGGTTGGAATTTCCCAATCCTAGTAAGCCTGAGGGCACTGCAGGAGACCAGGGCAGATTTCAGTCCTTATCTCAACCACATAAGACACACACTCCCAGAGAGGCCGCTCATAGACCTACCCCCAGGAATGCATTCCTTTCCCCGAGTCTCAATTATCAATATTCCTTGCTGGGAAAAGAATTCAGTGATATCTCTCCTACTTGCACATCCATCTATAGACTTTCTGCAAGAAGAAAAATATGGCTCCATTCTGCCTGACCCCGCAGGCAGTCAGACCTTATGGTTATCTTTCCTTGTTCCCTGAAAATCGCTGTTATTGTGTTCTTTTTCAGGGTACACTGATTTCATATGGTTCAAATACACGTTTCACAAACAATTTGTACAGTTAACGCAATCATCACAGGGTCCTGAGATGACACACATCCTCAGCTTACGAAGATGATGGGATTAAGAGATTAAACTAAGACAGGTGTAAGAAATTATAAAAGTATTAATTTTGGGAACTAATAAATGTCCATGAAATTTTCACAATTTATGTTCAGAGATTGCAGTAAAGACAGGTGTAAGAAATTATAAAAGTATTAATTTGGGGAACTAATAAATGTCCATGAAATCTTCACAATTTATGTTCTTCTGCCTCAGCTTCAGCTGGTCCCTCCATTTGGGGTCCCTGACTTCCTGCAACACAGGTGTGGTGGCAACTGCCTGTAATCCCAGCTACTTGGGAGGCTAAGGCAGGAGAATCTCTTGAACCTGGGGGACAGAGGTTGCAGTGAACTGAGATCATGCCATTACACTCCAGCCTGGGCAACAATAGTGAAACTCTGTCTCAAAAAAAAAAAAAAAAAAGGCATCAGGGAACTTTTTGGGTGATGGTAATGTGCTGTGTGTCACCTCTGCACCCAGAATTTGGGTTACACAGGTGACCGAAGTTGTCTAAATGGCCCACTTAAGATGTGAACATTTCACCATTTATATAAAACCTTTAAATAAATTTCAGATATTCTCCCACTGAATATGACTTACTCAGGCCATAGTAAATGTTGGTCTTCCTATAATTTTTCCTTTTCTTTTTTTTTGAGATGGAGTCTCGGTCTGTCGCCCGGGCTGGAGTGCAGTGGCACAATCTCAGCTCACTGCAAGCTCCGCCTCCCGGGTTTACGCCATTCTCCTGCCTCAGCCTCCCGAGTAGCTGGGACTACAGGCGCCCGCCACCTCACCCGGCTAGTTTTTTTTGTTTTTTTTAGTAGAGACGGGGTTTCACCATGTTAACCAGGATGGTCTCCATCTCCTGACCTCGTGATCCGCCCATCTCCCTATAATTTTTCTTTAGTAGAAAAGGAGGGCTGGAAAGCCAGAGAAATTGTTTCAAAGAAAGACTATAACACCTATTACTAGATCCCAGCCCTGGGTTTTGTTTTTGAATACAGATTGAATCATGAATTATTTCTGGCTACAAGAATCCGGGTTATAATTTTCTTCATGTTTGTAGTTGGCACCCTAATGGAATAGATTCCTTCTTCTGTTCTGACACAGACGTTCTCTTTTAATTGTCAAATTATTAACATTACTTATCTCTCATAGTTTTACTTCATGCAAGAAAACCAGAATCATGGTCTTCTGAAGACTAGGGATGATTTGACAAAGCCGGTGAGTCTCCTTTACTTGGAATCCCACTTGGCCTGATCTGTTTCTCACTGCAAATGCCCAGCTGCTAAAACTATATAGGCACCCTCCCTCTGGGCCCAGGGACTATCACGGAAGAGGTGGGTGCATGAGATTGTAAGGGCTGGTTTTGAGGGACAGAATTAGTTCAGACCCTCCAAATCAAGGATGGGTACACAGATGTCTAAATAAGACTTTGCCTCCTGAATTTTTACATGTGTGGCACCTTTTCACTCATCCCAACCATGAAGAATTTTCTGCTTCATATAGAATTAAAATAAAATTATTACTGAGAGGATATAAGGATACCTCATGACAAAACCTCCTCCGAATAATACTCCTACTTATGAGATTTATGAAGATAGATATGCATTTAAAAAATTTTTTCATCCGGGCACAGTGGCTCACACCTGTAATCCCAGCACTTTGGGAGGCTGAGGTGGGTGGATCACCTGAGGTCAGGGACCAGCCTGACCAATATGGTGAAACCCCATCTCTACTAAAATTACAAAAATTAGCTGGGCCTGGTGGCATGCACCTATAGTCCCAGCTACTCAGGAGGCTGAGAATCACTTGAACCCGGGAGGTGGAGGTTACAGGGAGCCGAGATTGCACTACTGCACTCCAGCCTGGGGGACAGAGCAAGACTCCATCTAAAAAAAAAAAAAAGTTTTTTTCAGCCACCTTAGGACAAGTTATTAAAAGACCCCAAAAAGCATTGTGACACAACAAAAGTCTCTAAATTCCTTAGCCTAAATGGTTCTAACAGTGCTTATCTGTTGAATAGCTAGTTGCTACGAGTCTGTAACAAAAACCATGATTACAGTAGCTCAACGCATAGAATTTAAAGATAGATAAAGTCAATTTTGTAAACTCACTTTTGGCTTTATGTTTTTTGGCTTTTATATTACTTTAAAATTGTTAACAGGTAATGAATGCCTGTCCATGTCCTTTCCTATCTGGCCTAGAACGTATAATTGACTATAAGTCTTCTGGCTCTAAGTCCATTAGTCATGGACAAGGGCATCACACAGAAGAACAGGATGGACTTGGGGCAGGCAGCCATGCCACCCCAGCAACGCTATGGAACAAAATAAAAGCTTGGTGACCATTAATGTTGCCTCTGGCAAATCTTGGCCAGAAGGGGGAGAATGTAAACCAAAAATAAAACTCTAAGCCCGCACCCATCTGAATGGACACCTTGTCTCAGCAAGGATATTCCAAAGTTAACCTGAAAAACAAGGCCAGGCCATGATGGGAAGAGGGAACCAGACATGTCTCATTATTCCCTCCTCCCTTTTGGAATTACTGACAGAACAGACTCTTTAAGTCTGATAAGAAATATTTATAATCTATTGTCTCTGAAGGCTGCTACCTGGAGGCTTTACCTGCATGTTAAAACTTTGGTCTCCTGGCTAGGCGCGGTGTCTCAAGCCTGTAATCTCAGCACTTTGGGAGGCTGAGGTGGGCAGATCAGGAGGTCAGGAGATCAAGACCATCCTAGCTAACCCAGTGAAACCCTGTATCTACTAAAAATACAAAAAGAAAATTAGCCGGGCGTGGTGGCGGGCGCCTGTAGTCCCAGCTACTCAGGAGGCTGAGGCAGGAGAATGATGTGAACCCGGGAGGTGGAGTTTGCAGTGAGCAGAGATCATGCCACTGCACTCCAGCCTGGGTGACAGAGCAAGACTCTGTCTCAAAAAAACAAAACAAAACAAAACAAACAAATAAACAAATAAGTTTTGGTCTCCACAACCCCTTATCTTAACCCAGACATTTCTTTCTGTTGATTCTCAGTCTTTAGACAATAACTTAACTCTCAATCAGTTGCCAATCAGAAAATCCTTGAATGTACTTATGACCTGGAAGCCTCTGCTTCCAGTTGTCCTGCCTTTCTGGACCAAACCAATGTACATCTTCCATGTATCAATTGAAGCTTCGTGTCTCCTTAAAATGTATAAAACCAATCTGTGGCCCGACCACCTTGGGTACATGGTCTCAGGATCTTCTGAGGGCTGTGTCACATGGCTCAGAATACATCTCTTCAAATATTTTACAGGGTTTGACTCTCTTTTCGTCAACAGTTTGAAATTTTTCATAATAAGAAATTAGAAAAACTTTTATTGAAAATGCATCTCTTGCTGAGATGAGTGGGAATTTCTCAACCATGTATCCAGAGAATATTAATTCTTGGTAGACTTAACACTAGGTTTAGCACCAATTACATGCTGATTATATTTTAAATGTAAG
The DNA here is from genome assembly GCF_009764315.1 of Trachypithecus francoisi. Lineage (NCBI taxonomy): Eukaryota > Metazoa > Chordata > Mammalia > Primates > Cercopithecidae > Trachypithecus > Trachypithecus francoisi. The sequence goes on from NW_022681463.1 coordinate 16,137,237, forward strand.
CACTGAGAAAACGTATAGACATTAATGAAGTAGATGGGAAAGGAAGCATTTTGCCGTAGCCTTGACCTTCAATTCATTGAACCCCTTCTGAGTTATGTCCCCCACCACACAAATATTTATCATCTAAAATAATTTTAATGATTTATCAGCTGAAAATTTGATTTGATCTTCCTTTAATTTGGTTGTATGCAAAGAAAAAGAAACTACCTGACGTAATGATTTTTTTCAACCACATCAATAGAATCATTCCTCTTTTAACACCAATTAGCATTTCAAAAATCCCTTTATTTAATGCCCCAGAAGTTATTTCACCCCTGGTAAGGCACCATAGGAAGGTTCAGGATGGTGAGATGCTCCCATTGTTCAGTAAGTGGAGAAGGGACTGACAGAGAAGAGCTGAGAAAGGAGATCCTGACCTCAGAAAGGAAGCGGAGACCCTGGGAAGTGATTCCCTTACACTTAGCCCATGTGTTTGAGCCACAGCTTACCCATGTATCCCTCAAAGACAGATAACCCAGTTTGAAGAATGCTGCTTTCAAGGGTTCTTTCTGGCTAGGTGTGGTGGCTCCTACCTATAATCCCAGCACTTTGGGAGGTCGAGGTGGGAGGATTACTTGAGCCCACAGGAGTTCAAGACCAGCCTGGGCAATGTAGAGTGACCCTGCCAGGCCTCCCTTCCCAGCACAGAGCCCATTCCTGGCAACATAATGTGCAATGTGGCTCATGGAGGTGGGAACCTTTGCACTGGTTCCCAAGCCTCTGGACAATTGTTCGTTCTCAGGTGCTAACCTCTGCTTATCCTATAACTTCTGGAACATAGCACTGACCCCAGGCCACTTTCATTCATCCATAAATTTTTTCCACTTCATACAAATTTAGGAGCTGAGGTCTGACAGATATTGAGCCGTGTGTGAAGTTTGCGTTGCTGTGTAGCTGCACAAACTGAACTGCTCGAAGCAACACAGAAGTACCTTGTCACGGCCTGTGTGGGTCTGAAGTGTGGAAACAGCATATGTGAATTCTTGCTTCAGATCTCACCAGGCTGCAATCCAGGTGTTGGCCAGGACTACAGGCCCTCGGAGGCGTGACTGAGGGAAGATTTTCTTCCAAGCTCCCTCCGGTTGTTGGAAGACTTCATCTTCCCGAGGAGTCCTGCTTCCACAGGAAGGAGGTTTTCTTGCTGGCTGTTGGTCGGGTGCTGCTCTCGGCTCCTGCAGCCCTCTGGCAGTCCCTTGCCACTGGCCCCCTCCATGTGCCCCTCACAGCATGGCAGCTGCTGCTTTTTCTTTTATTTACTTTTTATGCTTAGAGGCAGGATCTCACTCTGTTGCCCATGCTGGAGTACAGTGGCACAGTCATAATTCTCTGTAGCCTCAAATCCCTGGGCTCAAGCAATCCTGCTGCCGCCTCCCAAGTAGCTGAGAGTACAGGCACATGCCACCATGCCAGGCTACTTTGCTTTTTTTTTTTTTTTTTTTGAGACAGTCTTACTCTATTGCCCAGGTTGGAGTGCAGTGGCACGATTTCGGCTCACTGCAACCTCCGCCTCCTGGGTTCAAGCAATTCTCATGCCTCAGCCTCCTGAGTAGGTGGAATCACAGGCGTCCACCACCATGCCTGACTAATTTTTGCATTTTTAGTAGAGACAGGGTTTTACCATGTTGGCCAGGCTGGTCTCACACTCCTGATCTCAGGTGATCCTCCTGCCTCGGCCTCCCAAAGTGCTGGGATTACAGGCATGAGCCACCATGCGTGGCCTACTTTGCTTCTTCTAAACCATCAGTGGAAAGAGTATCTAGCATGTGCTAGCAAGTCAAAAACATTATATATTTATTTGGAGATGCACATACACACACACTGTACATATAAACTCACAGGAATGACATCCCTTCACCTTTGCCACACTCTATCAGGAGGAAGTCTGAAGTCCCACTCACGCCCACGTGGAGAGGACTATACAGGGCACAAACATGAGGGCCACCCAAGGGTCTGTTGGCCACAAAGTCTAAGTGCAGAAAGTCTTGAACACCAAAATAAAGAGTTTGGACGTTTTACTATAGTCAGTGAAGATACTTTTGAGCAATGGAGGACCAAAATGGAAGATGGACTAACGTCAGTGTGTAAGAAAGATGGGTATTGTGAGAAGACGGAGGTGGGTGGAGAGGAAGGCACCCGGGTGAAAGACAAAGAGGATCTGGCCAGTACTGGTGGTGTGGGAAGGAGGCATAGATCTGGGGACACCACAGAAGTAGAATCAAATGCCCTCATCGCAGAGAAGATGATTCAGACTTGAGGACCAAGTGCCTGTTTCAGGAAGAAGACAAAGACCCTACTCCCATCAACAAAGACAGGGAGCACATTCTGGAGCAGGAAGGGAAGTCCTTTCTGGACATTCCTTTCATTCTGAGTTTTCCAGCACTACCTGTCTTCAAAGAGGGCTTTAGAGGAAGGGGGTGGCCGCAGGCCAATGTGTCACCTGTCACAGTCCAAGCCTCTTCTGGCTTGAGAGCCAGAGTGAGGGAAATCAACACGGAATTGCTGAGCAAGAATTCGGAAGTGTGAGTGTGAAATTCGGAGGCAGGTTCAGGGACAAAGAAGTCGATTTGCAGGCTAGACGTAGAGCTTATTTCATGGCGCCAGTGCCGCAGCCAATGCCTGCGCTCTTCTAGGAGCCAATTTTTTGAATACCACCTTGGGAGCTAGGTACCTGGGGAGTTAGGTACTTTGAGGAAGCTGTCATGAGATCAGATTAAATGATCAAAAAAAAAAAAAAAAAAGGAGAGGTGCTAGGACTCTACCTGCCTGGGGGTGTCTGAGAAAGAGTAGGCAGTGAAGAGGGAGGAGTCAGGGGACACATTATGCAATGCAGGGGACAGCACCTCCCACAACAAAGAATTGTCTGGCTCCAAATGTCACCAGTGCCAAGGCTGAAAAACCCTGCTGATACAGCAACCGTAGGTCCTGGATTTCTGGAATGAACACATTTCCAAGCATTCTTATCAGAGTATATGTCTCGCATTGGAGCTTAGCTAAGGTGCCCTCAGCGTTGTAGTACCCTGAGGGGCATTGTCCCCTCTGTCTCAGCCAGAGGGGTGGAATCTGCTTTCTCCCTCATTTTGGAGCCTGTTTTCCACTGGCTGGCCTCTTCTCCAGTCTCATTTTTTAAAATCTTAGACTGATGCCCATGAAGGATTTTTATACTTTGGTGACCTCCAACTAGCCATGGCCAAGCCTGCTTTCTACATTCACATGAAAACCCTCACGCATCTACACATACACACATGCCCTTTTGCACACACATTATCCTCTGTAACACATCAGCTTACTTGCTTGGCTCTGGTTGAAATGGCCCAGTCCTTAGCTGGGTCTCATTGTTGCCTCTTCCCTGCCCCTTGCCTAAGCCCAGGGAGCTCATCACAGCTCCTCCAGCTCCATGCTCAGGAGCCCTTCGTGCCTGGCAAGCTCTAAGGCTTGAAAATTATGTGTTTGTTCTGACCCCATGATAAGAATTAGAGCTGACAGTTTTCTGGAAAACAAACAAAATCTGTTACTTTCCCCCTGTTCTGTTCTATCTTCTCCCCATAGAATCTTCCCAGTGAATTTCTGAGTTGGTTAAAACCCACCCGATTGAATTCCATATTCTTCACAGCACCGATATTTCTCCTTCCTTACTCAGACTTCCACCTCACCGCTTTGGTGATAAGGCCAAAAGGACAAGCAGCAGTGAAAAAAAAAAACAGTAAACTTAAAAAAATGAGTAAACACAGTTCATAGCTCTTCCTTCTTATTAAACAACATAGCACCCTTCATTTCTGTTCGCCCCAGTCACCCTTTTAATTTAGCCAGAAGTGCTCCTCTGCCTTTTGGCTGGGAAAACTTTTACTTCTTCTGGAGCTATTTTCATTCTGCTTTCTGAGTTTTCCAGCACTGTCTTCTGAGAGGGCACTATAGGTAGTAGGGATGGCAGCAGGTCAGTGTGTCACATGTCACACTCCAAGCCTCCTCTGGCTTGAGAGCCAGGAGACCTACAGTTATTATTGAACTTTATATGATCAAACTGAGCAAACTGGCAAAAAGTATGTGCAGTTTCTTGCGGGATATTTTAGATGTTATGGCTTAGCCAAACTTGTTCCATCTTCCCTGGGAAGTGTTATAGAAGATAGAACAACAGCAAAAATAGATTTTTCTAAGCTATTATTTGTTATATCAGTCTGCGACTTTTAGGCTACCTTCCTAGCCCTCTTGTTAATATTTTAATGAATTGTGTTAATCAACTCAGTAAAGATTTGGCTTTTAATGATGGATATGTATCACCTACCTCCTAGGGACCAGCTTTAATTTTCAGTCTAATATTTATTTATTTAGGCACTGGCTGTTTGGAGCATTTGTGTATTTTGTCAGTGGCTCATTTCTCTAAGGCTAGATTCTTTTAAAACACTGAAGTACAAATAAGGACAGTTACATAATCAAACGATGGTTTGATAACAGGCACAATGGGCATCAGCCACGAAATGTGCATTTGAAGATCAGACAGCAAGACAGAGAGAAAATAGACTGGAACAAAAAAAGGAACAGAGCCTCAGGGACCAGTGGGGCTGTAACAAATGTAACAGTGACATTCATGTTACTGGCGTCCCTGACCTTTGACCAGTGAAAGCTGGAGAGCACATACTACTCCTTCCGAAGGACTTTCTGAGATCCAGTGGTCTACACCACCTGTCTGAACACATCCCAGGAGACCAAACATTCAGCTGTGCTTCTTAGGAAGCTGCAGCCAGCTGGCTGGGCCTCTGTGCCTGCTCTCCCTCCTCCCTGCTTCAGACCCCTCCCTTCAAACTGCTTCCTGGAGACCACACTCTCCATTGACCTGTTAGTGCATCAGATTTGATTCTATTTGCTAGCAAACCCATCTCTTTTTATGCTTCTGGATCCCGTTATATATCCTCATTATGTCTTTCTCATTTCCCCCCTCATGACTGGCATTTCTTTGTATATTTTCTGTCTTTTAAGACTTTTTTCTATTTGTCTTCTATACCATCATTTTGTCTTTTAATCTTTTAGTTAAACCTTTTTTAGCTCCAGAAAGTTTGTGTGTGTGCGTGTGTGTGTGTGTGTGCGCGCGCCATAGTCAAATTCTGTTATGAGCTCTTATATTTTAATTGAAGTTTTTGTCTTCTCCAACAATTTTATTTCCCTAAAACCTAACTATCATGGGTATTCTTTTTTGTTGTTTTTTGAGATGGAGTCTCCCTCTGTCCCCCAGACTGGAGTGCAGTGACAGTGGTACCATCTTGGCTCATTGTAACCTCCACCTCCTGGGTTCCAGTGATTCTCCTGCCTCAGCCTCCCCAGTACCTGGAATTATAGGCATGCACCACCACGCCTAGCTAATTTTTGTATTTTTAGTAGCAACGAGCTTTCACCACGTTGGCCAGGCTGGTCTTGAACTCCTGACCTCAGGTGATCTGCAAACCTTGGCCTCCCAAAGTGCTGGGGTTACCGGCGTGAGCCACGTGCCCGGCCTATTACGGGCATTCTGATTATGTTTTCTCTGTTGCTACTGTGTCCCCTTAAGTCATTTGCATTCGTTTCCTATGGCTGCTGTAAAATATTACAACTTGGTGACTTCAAATGACACAAATTCATTGTCTCATGATTCTGGAGATCACAAGTCCTCAAATCAAGATGTCAGCAGAATTGTGTTCCTCCTGGAGACTCTAGAGGAGAATCCATTTCCATGCTGTCTTCAGCTTCTAGAGGCTACCTGCTTTCCTCGGAATGCAGTCCCTTCCTCCATCTTCAAAGCACTCACCCCAGCCTCTGCTTCTGTTGTCGCATTTCCCTCTTTGACTCTGACCTTCCTAGTCCTCTCTTATAAGGACTCTGTGATTACACTTAGGGCCTACCTGGATTATTTAGAACAATCTCCTATCTCAAGATTTAAAGTTATATCTGCAAAGTGCCTTTTGTCATAGAAGGTAATACATTCATGAGTTCCAGATATTAGGGTGTGGACATTGTTGGGGTAGTATTATCAGTCTATCCCAGTACTTAAATGGGGGCCATCCTGTGAATGATGAAAGCAAGAGTGTCTGCCCTGTTGACCTATAGTGTGACAGGTGACATAAAATCAGTTCTCTATTGTGATACTGTGGGGAAGACTCCCTAACCCCTCATTTTCTGAGCTATGTGGGCTTATGTCCTCAGCCTCATCAGGAAAGCAGCAACAATCTCATTCCTTCCCTTCTTCTCCAGCTTATTGGAATTCATGGAGACCAGTAGGCTCTCCCCAAGATGCCTGTAAGGGACCAGAATTATTCTTCTTCTTGTGGGGGTCTGTGATGGCTAATTTTATGTCAGCTTGACTTGGCCATAGTACCCAAATACTTGGTTAAATGCCAGTCTAGATGTGATACTCATGCATTTTTTAGATGACATTAGCATTTAAATCAGTAGACTCTAAGTAAAGCAGGTTACCCACCATAATCTGGGTGGGCTTCATCTAATCAATGAAAGGCCTTAAGAAAAACATTGAGGGGGCCAGACACTGTGGCTCATGCCTGTAATCCCAGCACTTTGGGAGGCCGAGGTGGGCAGATCACGAGGTCAGGAGATCGAGACCATCCTGGCTAACACGGTGAAACCCCGTCTCTACTAAAAAACACAAAAAATTAGCCGGGCGAGGTGGCGGGCGCCTGTAGTCCCAGCTACTCGGGAGGCTGAGGCAGGAGAATGGCGTGAACCCGGGAGGCGGAGCTTGCAGTGAGCTGAGATCTCACCACTGAGCTCCAGCCTGGGCGTCGGAGCGAGACTCTGTCCCCAAAAAAAAGAAAAGAAAAACATTGAGGGAATTCTGTCTCCAGGCTGTCTTCAGACCAGAGCGGCAACACCGGGTCTTCCCTGGGTCTTCAGCCTGCCCTGCATATTTCAGAATTGCCACTCCTCCACAATTGCATGAGCCAATTCCTTAGTGAACCATTGGTTCTGTTTCTCTGGAGAACGCTGACTAATATGGGGTTCATGGATCTCCACAGACCAAACTCTCTCCAAGATGGCTTCTCTGATCATACCCCAGAAATTTGCTGCTGGTCAGCAGCACCCCTCCGATCCAGCAGGGGGAAGGTCCAGGACGACTCTAATAGAATGGTGGCAGAGCTCAAGGCCCCTTTCTGTCCTCCAGGTTCTTCTGGAGTTGACAGGAGTTCAGAAGAAGCAGAACATCGGGATATTGAAGACACCTTTTCTCCAAAGTTTCTCTTAAGATTCTTTTTATTTGGAATTGACTTGATTTTTTAGAGCAGTTTTAGGTTTACTTGAGACAAAGACACAGAGATTTCCCATGTGCCCCCTGCCCCCTACACATGCATAGCCTTCCCCGTTTTTAACATTCCACTACCAGAGTGGTATATTTGCTACAATTGATGAGCCTACATTGACACATCGTCATCGCCCAAAGCCCATAGTTGACATCAGGATTCACTCTCGGTGCTGTGCATCCTATGGGTGTGGAAAAATGTGCAATGGCATGCATCCACCATTACTGTGTCACACAGAGTAGTTTCACTGCCCCAGAAATCCTTTGTGCTCCCCTTCCTCTCTCAAACCTCTGGAAACTAGAATTGATTCTTGAACAACATGGGTTTGAACAGCATGGGCCCAGTTATATGCATTTTTTTTTCAATAAAAGTTGCACTAAGTATGCCTGCCTTCCCTTCCACCTCCTCTACCTTGCCACCTCTGCTACTCCTGAGACAGCAAGACAAGTCCTCCCCTTCCTCCTCCTCCTCAGCCCACTCAGTGTGAAGATGTCAAAGATGAAGTCCCTTATGATGTCCCACTTTCATTTAATGAACACTACGTATGTTTTCTCTTCCTTATGATTACCTTCGTAACATTTTCTTTTCTCTAGCTTTCTTTATTGTAATGCAGTGTATAACACACAAAATATGTGTTAATTGACTATGTTATCAGTACGTCTTCTGGCCAACAGTAAGCTGTCCATAGTTAAGTTTGGGGGAGTCAAAAGTTATACATAAATTTTCTACTGCATGGAAGGTTGGCATCCCTAACCTTGTTGTTGTTCAAGGATCAACTGTGTTGATCTTTTTTTGTATCCATTGTTTGTCATTTCCTAAATTTCATGTAGTTGGAATAGACAGTGTATAATCTTTTCAGATTTGTTTCTTTCACTTAGTAATATGCATTTATGTTTCCTCCATGTCTTTTCATGGTTTGATAGCTCATTTCTTTTCAGCATTTAATAATATGCCATTGCCTGGATATACCACAGTTTACTTATCCATTTACTTACTGAAGTACAGCTTGTTTGCTTGCACATTTTGTCATTATAAATAAAACTGCTATAAATATCCTTGTGCAGGTGTTTGTGTGAACGTAAGTTTCAAGTCCTCTCAGTAAATATCAAATAGTGCAATTGCTGGATTGTATGGTAAAGATTATGTTTTGTTTTTTAAGAAACTGTCAAATTGCCTTCCAAAGTAGGTGTGCTATTTTGCATTCCCACCAGCAATGCCGCAGTGCCTGAGAGATCCTGTTGCTCCACATCTTTGCCAGCATTTGGTGTTGTCAGTGTTCTAGATTAAGGCTAACCTAATAGGTGTGCAGTGGTATCTCAGTGTTTTTTCAATTTGCATTTCCCTGATGAAGCGTGTTGTGGAACAGCTTTTTTGTTTGTTTGTTTGTTTGTTTGTTTGAGATGGAGTCTCGCTGTGTCGCCAGGCTGGAGTGCAGTGGCACCATCTTGGCTCACTGTAACCTCCACCTCCCAGGTTCAAGTGATTCTTGTGTCTCAGCCTCCCAAGTAGCTGGGACTGCAGGGATGTGCCACCAAGCCGAGCTAATTTTTTTTTTTTTTTTTTTTTGGTATTTTTAGTAGAGATGGGGTTTCACCATGTTGACCAGGTTGGTCTTGAACTCATGACCTCAGGTGATCCGCCTGCCTCAACCTCCCAAGTGCTGAGATTACAGGTGTGAGCCACGACAGCTGGTGGGAACATCTTGACATATGCTTATTTACCATCTGTATATGTTCTGTGGTGAGATGTGTGTTAAGGTCTTTGCTCCATTGTTTATTCATGTTGTTTTCTTACAGTTGAGTTTTAAGAGTTCTTTGTATATTTTTGATTACAGTCCTTTATCAGAGATGTCTTTTGCAAACATTTTCTCCCAGTCTCTGGCTTATCTTTTCATTCTCTTGACAATGTTTCACACAGAGCAGAAATTTTTAATTTTAGTAAAGTCCAGCTTATCAATTCTTTCTTTCATGAACCGTGTCTTTAGTGTTGTATCTAAAAAGCCATCACAAACATCACAAACCCAAGGTCACCTAGGTTTTCTCCTATGTTACATTCTAAGTTTTATATATTCTAGGATTTTGCTTTACATTAAGGTCTGTGGTCCATTTTGAGTTCATTGTTGTGAAAGGTCTAAGGTCTGTGTCTAGATTCATTTTTTGGCATGTGGATGTCCAGTCATTCCAGCACCTTTTGTTAAAAAAGACTCTTTCCTCCATTGTATTGCCTTCGATTCTTTTTCAAAGATCAGTTGACTAATTTTATGTGGGTCTATTTCTGGGCTCTCTATTCTGTCCTAGGAATTTATTTGTCTATTATTTTGTCAATACCACGCTGTCTTGGTTACCGGAGCTTTATAGTAAGTCTTGTCAGGTGGTATCAGTCCTCCAACTTTGTTCCTCTCCTTCAATATTTTGTTAGCTATTCTGGGTCTTTTGCCTCTCCAAATAAACTTTAGAACCAATTTATCAATAGCCATAAGAGAATTTGCTGGGATTTTGAAACTATTGCATTAAATCTATAGATCAAATTGGGAAGGACTGACATCTTGACAATATTGAGTCTTCCTATCCATGAGACTGGACTATCTCTCTACTTCTTTAAATCTTCTTTGATTTATTTCACTAGTTTTGTAGTTTTCTTCATATAGATCTTGTACTTTTATTTATTTATTTATTTTTTAAGACGGAGTTTTTCTCTTGTTGCTCAGGCTAGAGTGCAGCAGCATGATCTTGGCTCACTGCAACCTCTGCCACCTGGGTTCAAGTGATTCTTCCCTCTCAGCCTCCAGAGTAGCTGGGATTACAGGTGTCCGCCACCATGCCTGGCTATTTTTTGTTTTTGTTTGTTTTTTGTTTTTTGAGATGGAGTCTCGCTCTGTCACCCAGGCTGGAGTGAAGTGACGCGATCTCGGTTCACTCCAACCTCTGCCTCCTGGGTTCAAGCGATTTTCCTGCCTCAGTCTCCTGAGTAGCTGGGATTACAGGCAACACACCACCATGCCTGGCTAATTTTTGTATTTTTAGTAAAGACGGGGTTTCACCATGTTGGTCAGGCTGGTCTCGAACTCCTGACCTCGTGATCCACCCACCTTGGCCTCCCAAAGTTCTGGGATTACAGGCATGAGGCACCATGCCTGGCCCATATTTTTGTATTTTTAGTAAAGATGGGGTTTCACCCTATTGACAAGACTGGTCTCAAACTCCTGACCTCAGGTGATCCACCTGCCTAGGCCTCCCAAAGTGCTGGGATTACAGGCATGAGCCACCACACCTGGTCCATATTTTGTTATATTTATACTTGAGTATTTAATTTATTGGTGCTAATATAAATGATATTATGTTTTTAAGTTTCTCAGGATTCTTTCTGAGTTCAGTTTTATAATCCAGAGTTTTCCTCTCTTTACAGAATTTTATCATGCTCTCCTTTGATAACTTTGCATCTTATATCTTCACCCAATGAAATGACAAAAACGTGAAATAAGTATGAGCCACGGATACATCCCAGAAACTATTTCTTTAGTTTAGGATACAACGAATTTTCTATCTTAGTCTCTCATTTTTCTAAGATCCTATTTTTAAAAATAGGAAATTAAATTTACTTTTGTTCCAATTTTGCTTTAAGAAACTTGGTGTCCCTTTCGTCATAGGTCTCAATTTTAAACAGAGGGGTCCCTCCCTCCCTTTACTTCTTAGAAATGAATGTTCTTCTTCAGGGTTACTCATAGTGTGACCTGCCAGATCTCCTGCCCCTGGACCTGCCCAGCCACCTCCTAATGGACTAATATGCACCCCACTACCAGCCCCGCAATTTAAACTTCCCATGCTTAGCTTTGGGGCCAGTTCTGGCTTTAGCTGCAGGGACATTTAAAAGCTTAGTTCAGTAGATGAAGTGAATCCTCAGCAAATCTGTTGTGTTGCTGTTTTTTTCTTGAACCACGGTTCTAGTTCTAGTTCTAGTGACTGAGTTCCTCACTGCCACTAAGTATACAGTTCCAAAATCTTCCAGACTTACTTCTGGAGCCTGACAAGTGACTGTTCCTTTAGCCAGTACTGGGGCTTCCAGACATCATTGCTTCTGTTTTTTTGTTTGTTTCAGTTTTTAAAAAATTTCAATGGTTTTGGGGGTACAGGTGGTTTTTGGTTACATGGATGAGTTCTTTAGTGGTGAATTCTAAGATTTTAATGTACCATCACCTGAGCAGTCTTTTATCCCTCACCTTGCTGCCAACTTCTTTCCTTGTGTCCCCGAAGTCCATTGCATCACTCTATATGATTTTGCATCCTCATAGCTTACCCCCTCTTTTGAGTGAGAACATACGATATTTGGTTTTCCATTCCTGAGTCACTTCACTTAGAATAATGGCCTCCAACACCATCCAGGTTGCTACATAAGACATTTCATTCCTTTTCATGACTGAGTAGTATTCCATGGTGTGTGTATATATATACACATTTTCTTTTTCTTACTTGTTGGTGGGCACTTAGGTTGGTTCCATATATTTGCAATTGGAAATCGTGCGGCTATGAACATGTGTGTGCATGTGTCTTTTTCATATAATGACTTATTTCCCTTTGGGTAGATTCCTGGTAGTGGGATTGCTGGATCAAATGGTAGTTCTATTTTTAGTTCTTTAATGGTAGATCTACTTTTAGTTTTTCTTTTTTGTTGTTGTCTTTTGTTTTGAGACAGAATCTCACTCTGTCACCAGGCTGGAGTGCGGTGGTACAATCTTGGCTCACTGCAAGTTCCACCTCTCAGGTTCAAGCGATTCTCCTGCCTCAACCTCCTGAGTAGCTGGGACTACAGGCATGCGCCACCATGCCCAGTTAATTTTTGTATTTTTAGTAGAGACAGGGTTTCACCATGTTGGCCAGGATGGTCTCGATCTCTTGACTTTGTGATCTGCCCACCTTGGCCTCCCAAAGTGCTGAGATTACAGGTGTGAGCCACCGCACCCGGCCAACTTTTAGTTTTTAGTGCTTGTCTGTTTGGATCATCACGAGTTACTTGCTCCCTGCCGCCAGGCCTCAGTCTGCACTACGCCCACGTACTACTTATTTTCTAGACTTCCAAAGTACTGGGCACCACCCAGTCCTCTGCCAGGCATGGTCCTCTCTGCAGGTGATCCGCTGCCTGTGTGGGGGTCTCTTCCCTCCAAGCAACCATTTTCACCCACAAGCATGTCTAGACTCCAGGTGCAGACCCCTCCCTGACTGTCCTGTTCCATCAACTCCGGTTCTGCTAAAAAGGATGTGAACTTTACAGACTTCCCAGCAAGGCAGCTCCTTGGAGGTGGAGACCTCACTGGGCACGTGCTCAACTATATTAAAATCTGATTTTGCTCAACTATATTAAACACTCAGTTGTTAGGACAAAAAAAAACCCTGCTTTTCACATTCTCATTTTACCTCTACGACGTATAATTTCATCAAACTCCCCTTCACAAATGGACTTTACATAGCTCATTAACTACAGTGTTTTATTCTCTTATGAAAATATGTCAGAAATATTTGAGAGTCTGGGACTGAGATTAAGCCCCCATCAGCCCGAGCATATGAGGAGGGGGGATCAGGAACGTTTTCTTCCAGCTCTCTTCAGAGAGCAGCCAGTTTTCAGGGCTTTTTTTTTTTTTTTAGTTTTGGTGACTCGTTTCCTCACTTGAGACGCAGAAACATAAATGCAGTGTCAAGCAACCATGAAGAAGTGTTATGAGAGTTCTGGTCACGGAGTCATGATAATTGTATTTGGTATATGATTTGACCATATTTATTTGTAATATAGTACTCTAGGGTTTGAATATCTTATTTTTGGCTCTGCTGTGAACTATATAGAACGTGATGGAAAATCACTCCCTGCACAGCACCCTGGGCTGCGGTATCCATAAAAGGCGATATGCTGGCTCAAGAAATTGAAATTGAATGATTTCATAACCAACCTGTCAGCCTCGCTTCCTCCTTCACATCTGAAAGCACATTGGCACAGAGGGGAGAAAATTTTTTTTTCATATGTTTCCACCTCGCAGCTCCTTTTCTAGGTCTCCCAGTTGGAAAGACATTGAGTTCTATGTGGGAAGGTTGTTGCACCTGAAAGAATCCTTCATGGTCATAGAGTGTCGCCTCTCTCCCAAGGCGGAAATCCCATCTGCAATATTGACCAATGACCTGCCAGGGATGAATTAATTGAGTGCCTACTATGTGATAGCTAGGCACTGTGCTGAGCCTCAAACAATGGCAGACCCAGAGGTAAGAATTCAAGTGCCAGGAATTTGAGACAGGGTCCCGAAAAACACTGGAAATAGTGGACACGAGACAGAGAAGACAAGAAAGCCAATAAAGGATGCACATTATCAAGCAAATTACCACCATGGGCAGATAGAGCTCGATCCCACTAGAGAATTCTGAAAACTGCGGCTCAGAATTCATCCAATCAGGGGGCCAGGGATCTGGGGTGTTAATCTACCAATTCTCCATCTGTCATGGGTTCAGGCTGCTTTCAGGGGAATGAACTTTCCAGCATGACTGGCTTCTCCATGCATGGGTACAGTGTGTTTTCAAGGTCAGAAAAAAAAGCCTTTGAGTGGAGATTTTTGGGGGTCAGCTATAAGTAGAAGTGAATGCCAGTGGGTTGGGGGGCCACTGATAGCATCTGCGATGCTCAGGAAGACAGAGAATTAAGCTCTCCTCCCTACTTTTGATCTGAAGGAGGAAACGGGGACATTTGCTCCTTGAATCCAGTGGAATCCAGCTGAGGAGGGTACAGGGGAAAGGGGAAAGCCCTGGAGCAATGGAGGCAATGAGTTTGAACAAACATGTGCAAAATCTGGCTTAACTCAGCGTGCAGATGAGCAGGGAGAAGAACGACTGTAGATGACATCAGGCCATGATTAGTCATCAGTTGCCACATGAGGTTTCAGGAATGACATGGAAATACCAGCCTTCCACAGTTGTCTGGCTCTCCCCAGGGAAATGGGAAACCTTGGGCCAATGGTTGGAAGGAAGCAGGTGATCTGGGCAGAGCTGCCAGTTTCTCCTCCTTCCCTGGGGAGAACCAGTTGAAATGAGTATAGGGAGCCTGGCAGGAGGGCCAGCAAGGCAGGCTAACCGCAGAGGTGTGGAAGTGCAAAGACTTCACGGCCATGCTTTCAGCAGACCTGGCACTGTTCAGTGCCTGTCACCCAGGCCAGCTTAAGGCCACTGGCTTGTGGGGAGGGGGAGCTCACGCCCCACTGGCTGGCTGTAGGTTGTTTGGGTTATGAAACTACGCAGGGCTAAGCCTGGAAAAAGTCAGAAATCATTAGTGGGGTCTGTGCCGTGCTAGGGCAGGTGGAAGGGATCTTCCACAGTAAGGCAGTTTGGAGCCAGTGCTTCCATTGGTTGGGATGTTCTTCTCTGGGCGGACTGAAGTCTACCTCCCTTGAACTTTCCCTTGGTTCTACTGCTGCCCTTTGGAATGCCCTGATGAGTCCCAGGAAAGTTTTGACAATACTAGCACCTGGCCCATGCTGCTGATAAAGAGTCCCTTTTGAACAGGTGTTTGTGGTTTGTGATGATGTAACTAATGTCTTTGTTTCCCTGGTTTCAAGCTAGACTTCTAGTCCATATATTTCCAGGAAAACAACTCTGCCGTGGATACACGTAGGGTATGTAGTGTGTTCCTGCCGAGCTCCTCATCCTTGCCCTTTGACTTCCCATCTCAGGTTCACAATGCCAGGCACTGGTTCCAGCAGAAATGTCTTTCTTCTTTTCCTTGGCTCTGCCATTCCATACTCACCACCAGGCTTTCCCCATGTTGTGGTGTCCACCCTTTTAAAAGGATTTTAAATGGACTCAACATTTATTTGGGTTCTCTCTCATTGAAAAACCCGTATTTTACCACACTGTGAACCTGTCATATTGATAAAGAAGAGCTTTCAGCTGGTCATGGTGACTCACCCCTATAATCTCAGAACTTTGGGAGGTGGAGGCAGGAGGATTGCTTGAGGCCAGGAGTTCGAGACCAGCCTGGGAAACATGGCAAAACCCTATCTCTACAAAATTAAAATTAAAATAGCATGTGCTTGTAGTTCCAGCTACTTGGGAGGCTGAGGCAGGAGGATCGCTTGAGTACAGAAGGTAGAGGCTACAGTGGGCTATGATCACACCACTGCACTCCAGCCCAGGTGAGAGGGCCAGACCCTGTTGAAGAAGAAGAAGAAAGAGGAGGAGGAGGACTTTCATTCATTTCATGTTAACTGAAACTTAAAGCACAGGAAATGTTTAGACTGAAATGCTCTGCATTATAGGTGACAAAGCACAATAACAAAACTCAAAGCTGGCATTCTACCCAAAATCAAAAGGAAAACAACCTTTTGTTTGTTTAGCCAAAACAGCATCTTTAAGAATGAATAACATGATGCTCACATGTTGGCAAGTCTGCCCCCTTGTACTCTGGCGAATATGTATAAATGATATTCTTACATTCCAATCAGGATTTGTAACATTGCTTTTTCTCAGATGGAAACAAGCCTTTTGTTGTTCACTCTGCTCTGAAGCACCACCCCAATGTTAAAGCACAACCACCGATTGGAGATAAGGAGATGAACCTAGAAGTTCCAGCAGGGAACTGAAAAGTTTGACTGAAAGACCTTGTGCCTTGGAAGTGAAGCATTTTCTATCTCATTTTAGTTTCATGTATATGAGGTCCTGAGAAATTAAAAATCATGTGTTCTTGTTATAGCTGGCACCCACTCCAAAGGGAAAGAAACAGCAAGCCACACCCAAAAGAAAAGAACAAGAATGAGAATTCCACAAAAAAGAAACTTAAAGAGAAGAATAAGATGATTTTTCTTGCCTATAATAGAGAGTTAGAATGGGGCTTTCCCAGCATGGAGGATAATAGCCCTTTCTTTTTCACATGTGGTTGTCCCCAGCCCTCATTCATTTCACTAGTGTTCTAATAATGTAAGATTTTGGCCGGGCGCGGTGGCTCAAGCCTGTAATCCCAGCACTTTGGGAGGCCGAGACGGGTGGATCACGAGGTCAGGAGATCGAGACCATCCTGGCTAACACGGCGAAATCCAGTCTCTACTAAAAAATACAAAAAACTAGCGGGGCGAGTTGGCGGGCGCCTGTAGTCCCAGCTACTTGGGAGGCTGAGGCAGGAGAATGGCGTAAACCCGGGAGGCGGAGCTTGCAGTGAGCTGAGATCCGGCCACTGCACTCCAGCCTGGGCGACAGAGCGAGACTCCGTCTCAAAATAAATAAATAAATAAATAAATAAATAAAAATGTAAGATTTTTCAGTAATGAATGTTTAATCATAACTTTCATTAATATCGTTTAAAAACTTATATCTGGATAATTTACACACACATTCTCCAAGATAAATAGACATAGACATCTGTTTCAATAAAACACTTATTTTCCTTAGTATTGTGGCCCCCGATCTGATGTGTGTATTTAATGTGAATAGATTTCTTTTCTAAATGATGAGTCATCTTTTCCCATTTTCATCGGGAACTCCGTTGCATTAGTTTTATCCTACTAAAAAGGAAACCACTTTTAAAGTTAGGTGAAGGGTATTTTTTCCCTTTTTTTTTTTTTTTTTGAGGCGGAGTCTCGCTCTGTCGCCCGGGCTGGAGTGCAGTGGCCGGATCTCAGCTCACTGCAAGCTCCGCCTCCCGGGTTCACGCCATTCTCCTGCCTCAGCCTCCCGAGTAGCTGGGACTACAGGCGCCCGCCACCTCGCCCGGCTAGTTTTTGTATTTTTAGTAGAGACGGGGTTTCACCGTGTTAGCCAGGATGGTCTCGATCTCCTGACCTCGCGATCTGCCCGTCTCGGCCTCCCAAAGTGCTGGGATTACAGGCTTGAGCCACCGTGCCCGGCCTTCCCATTCTTTTAATACTTCTTAGGAACTGACGTAAAAGTAGGTCATGTCCTAGTTCTCCAAGAGCCCGTGCGAGACCAGGAACATATGAAAGGGAGTTTTCATTAAAAAAAAAAAAAAATTATTCTCTATTTTCTGAAGTCATCTATATACACAATTTTGTTTCCTTTAGAGTAGAGAAATGTGAATTTATGATGAAACCTAAAGCCTAGAGGAAAGGTAATGACAAATTAAAAGGAAAAACAAGCTATTCAAAAAAATAAACAGAGCAAATGATGGTAGATTTAGAAGTGAGGTTGAAAGAAGAGAATATGAAATATCTCTTGATAATAAATAGTCTTTTAATTTCCAAATTAAGGTCTACATTTTTCAAACGTGCTTTTTGAATTTTCATTGATAGGTTGAAGGGAAAAGGACCAGAAATATCAGCAAATCATTCTTGTGTCATAATTTTTCTCTTTTTAAGGCAAGATTTTTCTTCCACCTTCACAACACTGCCAAATACATCTTATTTAGATTTTCTAAAGCAGGAGTGTAGACTGATGTGTGCGTGACTGACGCCTGGCATGGAATCATCATAGAGGCTACAAGAATGTTAACTGCATCTATTAACCCTAACTTCCTCTCAGGCATTACTTTCTTCTTCTTTTTTTTTTTTTTTATTATACTTTATGTTCTAGGGTTTTTTGTTGTTGTTTTTGTTTGTTTGTTTGTTTTTGAGTCTCTGTTGCCCAAGCTGGAGTGCAGTGTGCCATCTCGGCTCACTGCAAACCCCTCCTCCCCGGTTCAAGTGATTCTCCTGTCTCAGCCTCCCGAGTAGCTGGAATTATAGGCGCCCACCACCATGCCCAGCTAATTTTTGCATTTTTAGTAGAGACGGGGGTTTCACTATGTTGGCCAGGCTGGTCTCAAACTCCTGACCTCAGGTGATCTGCCTGCCTTGGCCTCCCAAAGTGCTGGGATTACGGGGTGAGCCACCGTGCCCGGCTACTTTCTTAATTCTTTCAAAAAATTCTATGAGGCACGTACTTTACAAATAAGAATGGTGAGCCTTAAACAATGCTAAAAGTGGAACTAGAGATGGAAGCAGAGGTCTGCCTGTCTCTAAAGCTAAAGTACCAAATAACTCCCATGTTGAAGTCAACAAGCTGATAGAGATAGAAGGATGGAGAAAAGGAAGAAATATGGTTTAAAATAAGGCTCTTTCTCCGAGGTGTGAGTGAATGGGCTTGAGAGTTAAAATTGGAAGTAGCTGTCAGGGTGGGAATCAAAGTAAAACTTGGGTTCGGATTTAATTTAAGGCAGCATTAGAATTAGGATTTTACTGAAGGTTTGGGGTAGGGATTGCCTCTATATTTGCAATTAAAATAGAGGTTCATTCGGAGTGGAGTTTGTATTAAGTACTGGGGAGGGGTTGGAGCAAGGCAGTTGTATTAGTCCATTCTTACACTGCTGATAAGGATATACCCGAGACTGGGTAATTTATAAAGAAAGAGGTTTGGCCGGGTGCAGTGGTTCACGCCTGTAATCCCAGCACTTTGGGAGGCCGAGGCGGGCAGATCACGAGGTCAGGAGATCGAGACCATCCTGGCTAACACTGTGAAACCCCGTCTCTACTAAAAATACAAAAAATTAGCCGGGCGTGGTGGTGGGTGCCTGTAGTCCCAGCTACTCGGGCAGCTGAGGCAGGAGAATGGCGTGAACCCGGGAGGTGGAGCTTGCAGTGAGCCGAGATAGCGCCACTGCACTCCAGCCTGCGGGGACAGACTCGTCTCAGAAAAAAAAAAAAAAAGAGAGATTTAATGGACTCACAGTTCCACGTGGCTTGGGAGGCCTCACAATCGTGATGGAAGGCAGAAGGCAAGAGAGAAGATGAGAACCAAGAGAAAAGGGTTTCCCTTTATAAAACCATCAGATCTCTTAAGCTTTATTTACTACCATGAGAACAGTATGGGGGAAACCGCCCCCATGATTCAATTACCTCTCACCGGGTCCCTCCCACAACACATGGGAATTATGGGAGAGAGTTGGGTAAGGACACAGCCAAACCATATCAGCAGTGTTAACGAAACTTCCCTGATGATAAGAATCATCTGGGCAACTGCTAAAACAACAAACACTTGGTCCTTCTCAGACTTGCTGAATCCCTGTCTTCCAGGGAAAAACAGGCCATTCACAGTTGTGCTAAATTGAGTCTTATCATCCGGAAAGCAGGGGCCTGCTGTGCTTTGTTCAAAACCTTGTCTTATGAGAATCATCTGAAGAGCATAAATACTGACGCTTGAGCCCACCCCTCAGTTAAATCAGAATCAGATGAGGGCCATTATTATGTTTAAAACACTCCCCAGGTGATTCCAATGGGATGCAAGAGTTGAAATCCCAGAGAGATGGTTAGACATGAAAAGAGGTATTTCTTTCTTCTGGGTTCATACAGCTCTTCCACTCTTTCTCACAGCAACTTTTGCATATGGCTTGATTTACAAATATTGGTATACCTGTTTTTACAATAGCATTGTAGCCTTCAAGGGCAGAGACAAGAATAACTCTATTACTCATAATGCTTAGCACTGCGACACTGAATAAATATCTACTTGCTCTGTGCATATAGGCATTCAAGGAAAATCCCTGGCAGCTCTGCTCAAGGTCAAGAGATATACCAAGGACACTGCATGCAAATTCACCCAACGAAAGGGACTTGTCTCCATTTGTTTTATGAATTATCAAGAATCACCCACTGCAAAGCATTTTGTTCATTAATTGGAGTCTGGGGAGCCTTGGCCCTCCAGATCATTGTCCTATCCACAAGCCATTACTGGTATCAGCCCTTTCTGAGCAGCTACTGTCCTTAACCTCCCCTAATTCTAGAATGTTCCTTAGTGACTTGCTTGATCAAGAGAATGTGGTTTTGAGACCCCGAATGCCAGGTCGTAAGAATTCCTGCAGCTGCCATTTGGAGTTCAGGGAACACTCCTGGCCTTGAGCTGCCAGGTGGAAGTCCAACTACCCTGAGGTCACCCTGCCCGAGAGAACACAGGAGGAGTCCCTGAAATTGCATGAAGAATGAGATGCCTGGCCACCTCCCAGAGCACCTCCTAGAAGGTTGAGTGTCAAAAGATCTAAAGCCATCTTTAATCTGCTAAAACACATCATTTCAAAAATATCAAGATGATGCCTGATGTATAACACAAAGGAAAATAAAAGTTAAGTAATTTATAATAATATATATTTCAATATTTTGATGCCTCAGGCAAAACAAAGTATTAGTCATAAAGAATTCTGGCTGGGCGTGGTGGCTCATGCCTGTAATCCTAGCTCTTTGGGAGGCCGAGGGGGACAGGCACCTCAGGTCAGGTATTTGAGACCAGCCTGGCCAAAGTGGTGAAACCCTGTCTCTACTAAAAATACAAAAATTAGCAGGGCGTGGTAGTGCACGCCCGTGATCCCAGCTACTGGGGGGACTGAGGCAGGAGAATCACTCTAATCTAGGAGGCGGAGGTTGCAGTAAGCTGAGATGGCCCCACTGCACTCCAGCCTGAGCAAAAGAGTGAGACTCCTTTTCCAAAAAAAAGACTTGGGAGGCTGAGACGGGTGGGTGGATCACTTAAGGTCAGGAATTCGAGATCAGCCTGGCCAACATGGTGAAACCTCATCTCTACTAAAAATTCAAAAATTGTCCAGGTGCGGTGGCTCACGCCTGTAATCCTAGCACTTTGGGAGGCCGAGGTGGGCAGATCACGAGGTCAGGAGATAGAGACCAACTTGGCTAACATGGTGAAACTCCGTCTCTACTAAAAATACAAAAAATTAGCCGGGCATGGTGCTAGGCGCCTGTAGTCCCAGCCACTCGGGAGGCTGAGGCAGGAGAATTGCTTGAACCCAGGAGGTGGAGCTTGCAGTGAGCTGAGATCGCGCCACTGCACTCTAGCCTTGGCGACAGAGAGAGACTCCATCTCAAAAAAAAAAAAAAAAAAAACAAAGAGTGTATATTTACAATTTCTAGAAAATAGAAAACTACAAATGCAGGTTCAAATGGGTGTGTTTTGCTAGCAACCCAAATGCCATGGATGATACTGCCTTTGGTGACTTTAGAAGATGAAGACCACAGTTTTGTATGGTTCAAAACAAAATAAAATAGAATATCTCCTGATTGTACATGTTAGGTACATTTCTGAAAATTTCAGTCTATATTAAATCAGTGTAAACAAATGCCCTGTGTTTAGGAGTTCCGGACCTGGGTAAGGTGGAGAAAGTATGTCCTATTCTGACTTACTCACTGAATGCATTTATAAAATCTGCATGGAAGAGCTGTTTGAGGACTCTTAAAAGTAAATAGTAGCAGATAGATTGGTTAAAAAGGCCAGAACTTAGGAATCCCCCTTTCAGTTGCTTTAGCCAGAACTAGAGAGCTTTTCTTGGAGCACAAACTAGAGGAGAGTTTCCTGGTTTTGCTCTTTCCGGTACTGCCCTTTCCAGCATTCCCCAGACCTGGCCCCATGGCAGTACTAAACCCAGAAGTGGGTCCCACTCATGGAGAGAAAGAGCTCCAGGGAAAGCGCTCTAGTTCTGGCTATAAAAACTGAGAAGGGGATTCCTAACAGTCAGAGAGTTTAGGGTAAAATATGATTTTTCTTTTCTATTCTGTAATTTGCTTTGTTTTTCATGGGCAAAAGATCTTTAATAACATACAATAAATACCTTTGGCACATTTGCTACAAATATTTCCCCAGTGTATCACTGCCCATCTGATGTAGTTTGACATTGTTGAGTAGGCAAATGTTCCACTATAATTTCCTCCACTGATAAGACAGCTTGTTTTACCCTTTCACAGAGTTTGTTTGATTTTTAAAAAATATTCTTATATTTTAATAGCTTTGGGGGTATAAGTGGTTTTTGGTTACATGGATAAATTGTATAGTGATGAAGTTTGAGATTTTAGTGCAGCATCCCCGAGGAGTCTACATTGTACCCAACAGGTAGTTTTTTTATCCCCTTCCTTCCCCCAAAATTAAAAATTTTGCTCTACAAAAGGCACCATTTCTTTTTTCTTTTTGTTTGAGACAGGGTCTCTGTCACCCAGGCTGGAGTGCAGTGGTGTGACATTGGCTCACTGCAGCCTCAACCTCCTGGGCTCAAGTTATTCTCCCATCTCAGCCACTGAAGTAGCTGGGACTACAGGCACATGCCACCGCAACTGGTTAATTTTTGTATTTTTTGTAGAGGCCAGGTCTCACTTTGTTGCCCAGGCTGGTCTCTAACTCCTGGGTTCAGGCGATCCTCCCACCGTGGCCTCCCAAAGTGCTGGGATTATAGGTGTGAGCCACATGCCCAGGAAGACACTATTAAGAGAATGACTTGGAGCAGGCCGGGTGCGGTGGCTCAAGCCTGTAATCCTAGCACTTTGGGAGGCCGAGACGGGCGGATCATGAGGTCAGGAGATCGAGACCATCCTGGCTAACACGGTGAAACCCCATCTCTACTAAAAAATACAAAAAAACTAGCCGGGCGAGGTGGCGGGCGCCTGTAGTCCCAGCTACTCGGGAGGCTGAGGCAGGAGAATGGCGTAAACCCGGGTGGCGGAGCTTGCAGTGAGCTGAGATCTGGCCACTGCACTCCAGCCTGGGCGACAGAGCGAGACTCCGTCTCAACAACAACAACAACAACAACAACAAAAAAAAGACTTGGAGCAAATCATTTTCAAATTGCACATCCAACAAAGGACTTATATTCAGAACATTTAAAAAACTCTTCCAGCCGAGCGTGGTGGCTCACGCCTGTAATCCCAGCACTTTGGGAGGCAGAGGCAGGTGGATCACGAGGTCAATAGATCGAGACCATCCTGGCTAACATGGTGAAACCCCATCTCTACTAAAAATAAAAAAAAATTAGCTGGGTGCGGTGGCTCGTGCCTGTAATCCCAGCTACTCGGGAGGGCGAAACAGGAGAATCGCTTGAACCCGGGAGGCAGAGGTTGCAGTGAGCCGAGATCGCACCACTGCACTCCAGCTTGGGCGACAGAGCGAGACTCGGTCTCAAAAAACAAACAAACAAAAAAAACCTCTTCCAAACTCAACAGTAAGAAAACAAATAACCCAACTTGAAAATGCATAAAAAGACTTAACACTCCGCTAGAGAGGATATGCAGATGGCAAATAAGCAAGTGAAAAGATGTTCAACAGCATTAGCCATTAAGGAAATGCAAGGGAAAGGCACAATGAGATACCGATGCACCCCTGCTGGGATGGCTAAATTTAAAAATACTGTCAGTCCTGAGTGCTGGCAAATATGTGGGTCAGTTAGAACCCTCGTATGTTGCTGGTGGGAATGCAAAATGGTATAGTCACTCCAGAAAATAGTCCAGCAGATTTTTATAAAATTAAACATGCAATTATCGTCTGACCCAGCAGTCCCACTCCCAGGCAGTTACTCTAGAAAAGTAAAAATTTTGGCTCATAAAACCGATATATGAACATTTTACTGTAGCTGTATTCATAACTGGCAAAACCTGGAAATAATCCAAATATCCTTCAAGAGATGAATGGATAAACAAACTGTGATTCGTCCATACAACGAACTGTAACTCAGAAATAATAGAAATGGGCTCAAGCCTGTAATCCCAGCACTTTGGGAGGCCGAGACGGGCAGATCACGAGGTCAGGAGATCGAGACCATCCTGGCTAACACAGTGAAACTCCGTCTCTACTAAAAAAATACAAAAAACTAGCCAGGCGAGGTGGCGGGCGCCTGTAGTCTCAGATACTCGGGAGGCTGAGGCAGGAGAATGGCGTAAACCCGGGAGGCGGAGCTTGCAGTGAGCCAAGATCGTGCCACTGCACTCCAGCCTGGGCGACAGAGTGAGACTCAAAAAAAAAAAAAAAAATTATAGAAATGAAGCATTTATTCTTGCAATAACTTGTGTGAATCTCAGAGGCATTATGCTGAGTAAAAGAAGCTACTTTGAAAAGGCTACATTCTGTATGATTTCAACATATACAATATTCTCAAAAAGACAAGACCATCGTAAGGGAGAGCAGATCAGTCATTGCCAGGTTTGGGGTTTGGGGTCAGGGGAGGATGACTGCAGATAGATAAGCAGAGGGGGCGTTTAGTGGTAAGGTAACTGTCCTTGAGCCTAGCTGTGGAAGTAATTACACATACAAACATCTATACATGTGTGAAAACTGCACCCAAAAATGTCATTCTATTGTTAATTTAAAAAACAAGATTGACAGTGAAACCCCGTCTCTACTAAAAAATACAAAAAACTAGCTGGGCGAGGTGGCGGGCGCCTGTAGTCCCAGCTACTCGGGAGGCTGAGGCAGGAGAATGGCGTAAACCCGGGAGGCGGAGCTTGCAGTGAGCTGAGATCCGGCCACTGCACTCCAGCCTGGGCGACAGAGCGAGACTCCGTCTCAAAAAAAAAAAAAAAAAAAAAAACAAGATTGAAAGATACCTTTTGTTTATATGTAAAACAGGGTTAGAGTCTAGGCTTAGATAATTTTATTTTATTTACTTATATTTTTAGATAATTTTTAAACTGTTTTATTTTTTATTTTGTTTACCTTCAGGAATGACCAGTGAGAAATTCAAAAGTTGGATGGAATTAAGGGATCGTTGTGCTTTCCTGTCTCATCGCAGCATATGTTGCCAGGGCTGCAGGTAGCACGCGTGGGCAGCTGTATATGAATTGTAAAAGTGCACCTTCTCTGGGCAGACAAATCATAAAAAGGCGTCCCCTTTGGATGGAAGATTTCCAACATGGAGCCCTTCACCAAAATGGATGCAGCTTTCTTCTTGGCAAGTGGAACATAAGCTGACTTTCAGTCCCGCTCACTCCCTTGCTGAGTGCTTTTGTGGGTACAAAAATTAACAACTACATGGGGGGAGCCCTAAATCTAGCATCCCTGGCTCCTGACTTCAAAATGCCGGCAGCAGCCCCAATCCTTATGTCAAAACAAACAAACAAATTTGACGCTCCACGATTTCCCCATATGTCCTTAAGGACTCCCCTTGAGGGTGGCTGTGGTGGCTCAGGCCTGTAATCCCAGCACTTTGGGAGGCCGAGGCCAGGAGTTGGAGATCAGCCTGGCCAACATGGTGAAAACCCATTTCTACTAAAAATACAAAAATTAGCCGGGCATGGTGGCGGGCACCTGTAATCCCAGCTACTCGGGAGGCTGAGGCAGGAGAATTGCTTGAACCCGGGAGGCGAAGGTTGCAGTGAGCCAAGGTTACGCCATTGCACTCCAGCCTGGGCGACAAGAGCAAGAGCGAAACTCTATCTTAAAAACAGAAACAAAAAGCAAAAAAGATCTCCCCTTGAGAACAGCTATCTTGGTCCAGAGGGTTTTGTACACAACTAGTTAAGTTAGAAAGCTGTTCCTTGAATTAATTCATTTTAAGCGTTTTTTTGTAGATAACTTGTGCTTTATGTGTAAAACACCAAGCTTAGGGCTTGGCATGTAGCGTGCTTTTGATAAATGGAATGTGTAAAAGCTATAGCAGGAGCAAGCCGAGATTTCCTATAGGCAAATGCCATCACCTTAATGAATAAAGAGTTTTAGGCCAATAGAAGATATTGTTTTGAGTAGGAAAGGAGGAGTAGGGAAGGAACCATTGCACTCTCCCACAAACCACATTCCTCACCTCCAGTAGAGGTGGTCCTACCACCTTGGGAAATCTTTTTCTCCTCTCTTCCAGAAGCTGCTATTGTATATAATCTTCAACGGTCAACTAATCTTTGATAATTGCAGATAATTAAGAGTGGGATGTATTAGGTACAATGGTTGATTATTCGTTTTTAATGCTGAGAAATGAAAGTATTTCTCTATTTAATAAGTTCACTACTATAGCAACCCCAACTAAGTAATCGCAACCTTGTAAATCAATAATAATAAAGTGTATGTAAAATACACATTTATACATAATTGTTCCATATAATTATTTATAATTATAACTTAGATTTAAGTATTCCTTTTATGTGATAATCTGTGTTTTATGGAAAACTACATACTTTATTCATGAGATAGGAACCCTCACTGGATGGCTGAATGGGAGTGAGAGGATCTCCTAAAGTGCCTTCAAATGCATTTTATAGCATTTTTAGGATCTCCTAAAGTGCCTTCAAATGCATTTTATAGCATTCATCATGCTTTAAAAAAGGCTCACTAGATCCAAATAGCAATAGAAACTGTGATGCACATATCCCTCCCACATTTTTACACCACAGAAATGTGGATCTGTCTTAAAATTGACAGCATTATAATCATGATTGACAGAGTGCCCATGATAATGGTCATTGCCTGTGAACATATGACCTTGGTTGTTATTCATAGTTGAATAACTGGACAATCAAAATCCCTGGTATTTAATCAATAAACCATTTAAGATCCACATGTGGGAAGAATATGAGTTCTGGTGCTGTCAGAAAGCATTCCATTGATACCTTCTCATAGTATCAGGAAAGTGTCAGCAATGGATGAGGGAAACCCAGTTTATTACATTTTCCTTTTATGGATCATGCTCTTGATGAAGAGTCCAAGAACTCTGCCTAGTCCTAGGCCCCAAAGATTTTTCCTTTTCTCTGCCTTCTTTTTCCCTTCTTTTTAGAGAAGGGTTGTTGCCCAGGCTGGAATATAGTGGCACAATCATAGCTCACTGTAACCTCCAACTCTTGGGCTCAAATGATCCACCTATCTCAGCCTCCTGAGTAGCTCAGACTACAGGTGCACATCACCACTCCCAACTATTTTTTTTTTTTTTTTTTTAGAAACAGGGTCTTGCTATATTACCCAGTCTGGTCTCAAACACCTGGCCTCAAGCAATCCTCCCACCTTGGCCTCCCAAAGTGCTGGGATTACAGGCATAAGCCTGTAATCATCAAATAGTTTCAGTAAAGATAAAATGAGAATACTGCCTTCATTTAAAAACCCGGGAATTGTTCCTTCCTCTTTTAGTCTTCCGAAGAGAGTGTATAGAATTAGTGTTAATTCTTCTTCAAACATTAGTAGAATTGTCAGGAAAACCATTAGGGCCTGGAGATTTCCCTTTTGGAAAGTTAAAAATTGTAAATTAAGCTTCCTTTATGCGTAGGACCATTCAAATGATGTTTTTCATATTGGATGAACTGTGGTCCTTTTTGTTTTTTAAGAAATTGGTCAATGTCTTTTAATTTGTCAAATGTATGTATGTAGCGTTATTAATAGTGTTTCCTTGTTATCTTTTTATGTCTGCAGAGTCTGTAATGATGTCTTCTCTTTCATTACTGATATTGATAATTTGTGTCTTATCTCTTTTTTTCTTTGTCAGTCTTGCTAAAGGTTTGTCAATTTTATTGATCTTTTCAAAGAACCACTTTTTTGTTTCATTAAGTTTTCTCCATTGTTTTTCTATTTTCAGTGTTGCTGATTTCTGCTCTTATCTTTATTTCTTTCCTTCTACTTGCTTTGAGTTTATTTTGCTCTTTAAAAGCAGTTTTTTTTTTTTTTTTTTTTTTTTAAGACAGGATCTGTCTTTGTCACTCAGGCTGGAGTGCAGAGGCATGATCTTGGCTCATTGCAACCTTAACTGCCTGGGCTCAAGTGATCCTCCCACCTCAGCCTCCTGAGTAGCTGGGACCACAGGTGTATGCCACCATGCCTGGCTAATTTTTGTATTTTTTGTGGAGACAGGTTTTGTCATGTTACTCAGCTGGTCTTGAACTCCTGAGCTCAAGCGACCTATGGCCTCCCAAAGTGCTCAGATTACAGGTGTGCTGCGCCCAGACTATATTTTGCTCTTTTTTATTTCTAGCTCTTAAGGTGGAATTTTAAATTACTGATTTTAGGGTTTTTTCTCTATAAAAATATATGCACTTGGTACAGTACTTACATATTTCCCTCTTAGAATTGCTTTGTCCTACAAGTTTTGAGAAGTTATATTTTCATTTTCATTCAATTTAATGTATTTTTTTTTTTTTCAGTTTCCCTTGAGACCTCATCTCTGGCCCCTGAACTATTTAGAAGTGTGTTGTTTAATTTCCAAGTGACTAATTTCTGCTTTGATTCCACTGTAATCAGGGAACACACTACGTATGATTTTAATCTTTTCTTTCTTTCTTTCTTTCTTTCTCTTTCTTTCCCTCCCTCCCTCTCTCTCTCTTTCTCGGTCTCCCTTTCTTTCTCCTTCCTTCCTTCCTTCCTTCCTTCTTCCTTCCTTCCTTCCTTCCTTCCTCCCTCCCTCCCTCCCTTCCTTCCTTCCTTCTCCCTTCCCTCCCCTTCCCTTTCTTCGTTCTCTTCCCTTCCCCTTCCTCCCTTCCTTCCTCCCTTCCTTCCTCCCTTCCTTCCTCCCTTCCTTCCTTCCTCCCTTCCTCCCTCCCTTCCTTCCTTCTTCCTTCCTTTCTCCCTTCCCTTCCCTTTCCTCCCTTCCTCCTTTCCTCTCTTTCTCCCTTCCTCCCCTCCTTCTTTCTTTCCTTCCTTCCTCCCTCCCTCCCTCCTTCAGACTCTCACTCTGTTGCCCAGGCTGGAGTGCAACAGTGTAATCACTGCCCACAGCAGCCTCGACCTCCTGGGCTCGATTCTCCCACCTCATCTCCCTGGGTAGCTGGGACTACAGACATGTGCCACCACATTTGGCTACTTCTTGTACTTTTTGTAGAGACAGGGTCATGTGCCACCACATTTGGCTACTTCTTGTACTTTTTGTAGAGATAGGGTCTCCCTATGTTGCCCAAGCTGGTCTCGCACTCCTAGGCTCAAGCGATCCATCTGCCTTGACCTCCCAAAGTGCTAGGATTATAGGCATGAGCCACCATGTCTGGGCTTAATTCTTTTATCTTTCTTAAGGTTTGTTTTGGATAGTCTTCTTTTTCCAGTATCTTAACATGGAAGATTACGTTGCTAATTTGAGATCTTTTTCTTTTTTAAAAAAATTCAATGGCTTTTATTCAAAATTCAGTTTGCACATCTGTCATCGTGATCAATTTTAGAGCCATTTTCATTACCCTAAAAAGACACCTTGCACCTCTTATTTGTCGCCCATAGTCTTTCCACCCTACTCACTGTCCTAGGCAATTGCTGATCTACTTTCTGTCTCTATCTCCTTGCCTACTGTGGACACTTCATATAAATGGAATTATATGATATGTGGTCTTTTGTGACCGGCTTCTTTCACTTAGCATAATGTTTTCAAGGCTCATACATGTTGTAGCAGGTTTTAATACTTCATTCCTTTTTATGGCTGAATAACGTTCAATTGTATAGTTAAAATACATTTTGTTTGTCTGTTCACCAGTTGACGGACATTTGGGTTGCTTCAATTTTTTGATATTATGACTAGTGTCGCTATAAACATGTGTATACAAGTTTGTGTGTGAATATATGTTTTCAGCTCTCTTGGATATACAATTAGGAGAGGATGTGCTTGGTCATATGGCAACTCTAGGTTCAATCATTTGAGGAGTTGCCAAACAGTTTTCCAAGGCAGGTGCACCATTTTATATACCCATCAGCAGTGTGTGGGGGTTTTAATTTCTCCACATCCTCACCAATACTTATTATCTCTCTTTTAAATTATGGCTATACTAATGGGTATGAATGGTTTTACTTTTTTTTTATGAGATGGGGTCTTGCTCCATCACCCAGGTTGGAGTGCAGTGGCATGATCACAGCTTGTTGCAGCCTAAACCTTCTGGACTCAAGTCGTCCTCCTGCCTCAGCCCGGAACCACATGCATACACCACCATACTCGGCTAATTAAAATTTTTTTTTTTTTTTTTTGGTAGAAACTGGCATCCTGCTATGTTGCCTGGGCTGGTCGTGAACTCCTAGCATCAAGTGATCCTTCTGCCTTGACCTCCCACAGTGCTGGGATTACAAGCATGCCACTGTGCCTAGCTATGAATAGTTTTTCATGTCTTTCATTTGTATTTTCCTAATGGCTAATAATGTTGAGCATGTGCTTATTGGCTATTTGTATATCTTCTTTGAGTATGTCTAATTAGGTTCTTTGTCCACTTTTAATTGGGTCATTTATCTTATAATTGAATTATAGGTGTTTTTTATGTGTCTTAAATACAAGTCTCATCAGTTATATGATTTGTAAAAATTTTACCCTATTTGATGAGATATCTTTTCATGTTATTAATAGTGTCCTTTGAAGCACGAATGTTTTTCATTTTGAGGAAATCCAATTTATATAATTTTTCTTTGGTTGCTTGAGCTTTGGGTGTTGTGTCTGAGAAACCACTGTCTAACCCAACGTTGTGAAGATTTATGCCTATATTTTCTTACAAGAGTTTTATAGTTTTAGCTGTTATATTTAGGTCTTTGATCTATTTTAAGTTAATTTTTACATATGGTTTAAGGTAAGGTTCCAACATTATTCTTTTGCATGAGAATATCAAGGTGTCCCAGGACAATTTCTTGAAAGAACTATTTTTTCCCATTAATTTTATCTGCACCTTTGTCAAAAATCAATTAGCCATAAATTCATGGGCTTATTTCCAGACTTTTAATTCTACTCCACTGATTTATATGTCTATCCTTATTGCCAGTACCACAGTCTTGATTACCGAAACTTTATAGTTATTTTTGAAATCAGGAAATGTGAATTGCCAGCTTTGCTGTTTTCAAGATTAGTTTGGCTATTCTGGGGACTGTGGATTTCCATATGAATTTTAGGATCAGTTTGTCAATTTCCTCAAAGAAGGTAGTTGAAATTTTGATAGGCATTGTGTTGAATCTCTACTGCTACCTGTTTTTGCATTGACCATAAACTCAGAATGGTTTACATTTTGAAATTGTTGAAAAAAATGATGGCCGGGCGCGGTGGCTCAAGCCTGTAATCCCAGCACTTTGGGAGGCCGAGTCGGGTGGATCACGAGGTCAGGAGATCGAGACCATCCTGGCTAACACGGTGAAACCCCGTCTCTACTAAACAATACAAAAAACTAGCCGGGCGAGGTGGTGGGCGCCTGTAGTCCCAGCTGCTCGGGAGGCTGAGGCAGGAGAATGGCGTGAACCCGGGAGGCGGAGCTTGCAGTGAGCCGAGATCCGGCCACAGCACTCCAGCCTGGGCGACAGAGCGAGACTCCGTCTCAAAAAAAAAAAGAAAAAATGTCCAAAGAAGAATAATATTTCACGTCAAGTGAAAATTATACAAAGTTCAAATTTCCATGCGTATAGAGTTTCATTGGAACACAGCCATGCTTGTCATTTTTTATATCACCTATGGCTGCTTTAGCACCACAGCGGCAGAGTGGAGCAGTTGCAACAGAGACGTTTTGGTCTGCAAAGCCTACAGTATTTACTAACTGGTCCTTTCCAGAAAGTTTGCTGACCCTTGCTCTAGACAATGGCAAAGGCTGAATAATTATCGCCTGAAAGTCCAATCAAAATCAAACCCTAGAACTATAATCTAGGGCTGGAATTTTTCCTCCTATTCAAGGGGTTCTTCTTGTGCTGAGTTTAGACCTGATGGAACTTGGTGTTTAAATTTTTTTCTAGTGTGGCATGTAAATGTAGAAGGAGAGTGGCTGGAAATGCATGTGGCAAGAAGAAGGAAGACGAAGAGGGAAAAGATGAACTCTGTGGGCATTAATAAAACAGTATAGAGTTCAAATATTAGAGGTGGAGGGAGCTTAACCATCCTTTCATTTTTACAGGCGAGGGAAGTGTGATTCAGGAAGACTTCTCAGAAATTACATAGCATCTCACTCTCATCTTGCAGTCTTTTGACAACCTTCCTATCGTTAGACAGTTATATAAGATATACACTCATACTCCAATAGATAATGAAGCAGGAGAATCAGATCTTGAAGCAGGGAAACTAAGGCTGATTCAGGCTGACATCCTAGAACTAAATCAAAAGAAAAAAACTAAACGTTCCACAACTAAGTAACAAAAGGACCTGAGGCTACCCCCTTTGCAAAACCCCCCTCTCTTTTTTTCTGCGTGGCAGATGGAAAATTGAACATAGCTCTGGTTGCAAACCAACGTTTGCATAGAAGTGTAACTTTTTTTTTTTTTTTTTTGAGACAGAGTCTTGCCCAGGCTGGAGTGCAGTGGTGCGATCTCGGCTCACTGCAAGCTCTGCCTCCCGGGTTCATGCCATTCTCCTGCCTCAGCCTCCCGAGTAGCTGAGACTACAGGCACCCGCCACCTCGCCCGGCTAATTTTTTGTATTTTTTGTAGAGATGGGGTTTCACTATGGTCTCGATCTCTTGACCTCGTGATCCCCCTGTCTCGGCCTCCTAAAGTGCTGGGATTACAGGCGTGAGCCACTGTGCCCGGCCCAATATTTTATTATTTTCTAGAGTGAGTTCTCATTAGGAGTTTGTCATCTCTGTTCAGAGAATGTTCCCCCATGCCCTTGAGGACTCTCAAGTTGAAGCCTATCAAGAAAATCGGAGCTTTGCTAAGAGCAGATTCTACTCTCAATGCCAGAAAGTAAAACCATTACTTTCTGGCATTGAGAGTAGAATTCTCTTTTGCATGTGCTAAAACCTGTGATTATGCATTGTTGACAATGCACCTGACAGTTGGATATCACCTTATTTTAAAGCAGGCAGGCCCCTGAATCTTCAGTTCACTCAGGTACTGTCAAAGACATGTGAAAAGGCAAAGAGTGATCAAAGAACAGAGATCAAAGTTGGGGCTTTAAAAGTTATATTATTATTTTCGTCGGTTAAACTCTATTCCTTCTTCGTATGAATGAAAGGGAGATCTGTGATTGGATTTCCACCGACTGCCACCCACTAATCCGTGTCACACGGACAACTTCAGCTGTAGCAGCCCAGGGTTGTCGGTGTAGATCTAAGCTGAGACTCAGCACGCTGAGAGGATGGGAGAAATTCAGCAGCTGCCAAAGGAGGGGCTGAGAAGGAGAAACGTTTCCATCAGGCTAATGAAACCTGTCAGCAACAGCAGGGGATCCAGAGCCTGTCCTCCCAGAATGCAAGAGGAGCGGAAAAGCGGCCAAGAAGAAAGAAGGGAGGAGGGGAGGAGGAAGAAACAAAGAATTCATAATTATACCAATTATAGCAGGAGTAGGAGGAGTTTGGCAGGAGGGGTGGTCATGAAACAAAAGAAAACAGTTAAAGTATGGTTCAACAATTGGCAAACTGCTGACTTTGTTCCCTGAACATTTCTCCCGGGGAGCAGATTCTGCTGGGGCTGTGGTAGATGTCAATGTGCCTAAGCCTTAGGGTCCCTCTTCACCCTGGGAGGGGCGCTGGCAGAGGGTTCAATGGTCTGAAGTTTTTACAAAATCTGTGGAAGGAAAATATCATAACCGCCACCAGTTAAGCCTGCTGTGTCTTTCCACCTCGGCTTCCCTCACGGAGAGTTTTGGGGTTAGTTAACGGGAAGTTGAGTTAGGAAGGCACCATATTAACTGCACTTTACAAAGATGTTTTGGGACATTTCAATAAAAGCACATGAGAAACCATAAAGTCCTATTTTTTTTTCTTTTGATACAGAGTCTGGCTCTGTCGCCCAGGCTGGAGTGGAGTGTCACAGAGTCGGCTCACTGCAACTACCGCCTCCCGGGTTCAAGCGATCCTTCTGCTTCAGCCTCCCAAGTAGCTGGGATTACAGGTGCCCGTCACCAGGCCCAGCTAATTTTTTGTATTTTTAGTAGAGACAGGGTTTCACCATGTTGGTCAGGCTGTCTCAAACTCCTTTCCTCAGGTGATCCACCCGCCTCAGCCTCCAAAAGTGCTGGAATTACAGGCATGAGCCACGGCACCCAGCCGATAAAGTCCTATTTAGACATACACAAAGATAGCTTATTTTACAATCCTTATATTTATTTATTAAAGAAGGGAGAGAAAAATTAGGTAAAAATTAGTGGGATATGAAACAAAACAGTTAAGATGAGTGATTAAGTCAATAGGAGTTATTCTGACACTGAGAAGGAAAGTATAACACAAAACTTTCAGATCATACCAAAACCAATCCTTCATTACGAAGAAGGGATATTCTGTTAGGAGAAATGAATGGTTCTATAGTGAGATTATTTGAAATCTGAGTAATAAAGCGTTGTGAATTATATGAACTCACACAGAATTAAACCTGGCATGGTGGCTCATGCCTGTAATCCCAGCACTTTGGGAGGCCAAGGTGGGAGGATTGCTTGAGCTTAGGAGTTTGAGATCAGCCTGGGCAACACAGCAGACCCTGTTTCTACGAAAAATAAAAAAATTAGTCATGTGTGGTGTCATGTGCCTGTAGTCCCAGCTACCCAGGAGGCTGAGGTGGGAGGATCACTTGAATACAGGAGGCCGAGGCTGCAGTGAGCCATGATCATGCTACTGCACTGACACCTGGGCAACAGCACGAGGCTGTCTTGAAAAAAAAAAAAAAGAAAATTAATTTAAAATATATGTGGGTTAAACATGAAATATTGACATTGGTAAGGAGAACATAAAACTCTAAAAATATTTTTTTTTGTTGAGACACAGGGTCTTGCTTGGTTGCTGATATGGTTTGCCTGTGTCCCCATCCAAATCTCATCTTGAATTGTAGTTCCCATAATCCCCACATGTTGTGGGAGGGACCTAGTGGGAGGTAATTGACTCATGGGGGTGGTTTCCCTCATGCTCTTCTTGTGATAGTGAGTTCTCATGAGATCTGATGGTTATATAAGGGGCTTCCTCCTTCGCTCAGCTCTCATTCTTCTTCTTGCTGCGGCCATGTGAAGAAGGATGTGTTTGCTTTTCCTTCTGCACTGACTGTAAATTTCCTGAGGCCTCCCCAGCCATGCTAAACTATGAGTCAATTAAACCTCTCTCCTTTATAAATTACCCAGTCTTGGGTATGTCTTTATTAGCAGCGTGAGAATGGACTAATACAGTTGCCCAGGCTGGAGAGCAGTGTCCAGATCATTGCTCACCACAGTCTTGAACTCCTGGGCTCAGGGTATCTTCATGCCTCACCCTCCAAAGTAACTGGAACCACTGGCATGCACCACCATGCCTCGCTAATTTTTTGTTGCTCAGACTGGTCTCAAACTCCTGAACTCTAGCAATCCTTCCGCTTTGGCTTCCCAAACTGCTGGGATTATAGGTGTGAGCCATTATGCCTGGCCTCCATAAAACTCTTAATATTCCAATACAATGAGGACGTTGATGACAAACTAGGTAATGAATATTGACAATTTGAGGACACAGACACAGAAAAACTGAAAGTATCCTAAAATAATACAGCTCATACATAAAATAAATTTGTTAGTGCTTTCCTCAAATTTGACAAAATCTAAGAAAGTTGCAAGACGTTACCAACAACTAGTTACTTGGACAGAAGTAGAAAGAAGCATTTCTAAACTATCAATCATTTTAAAATGTCAATTACCAATGCTTAAGTAAAGATAATTTTCTTTCTATTCTTTCCAAACAAAATATTACAAAACCATTGTCTTTTGAAGAGGCTATCAGAATGTGTGCAGACAAAAATTATAAGGAAAAAAGCATTTTAGAGATGCTTGAGAAAATTAGTTTATAAAACTACTATTTTTTAGGATTATGTGATGTTTGTGGTATTAAGTAGCTTAAAGATTATAATTTACGGTCAGGCACGGTGGCTCACCCCTGTAATCCCAGCACTTTGGGAGGCCAAGGCAGGCGGATCACGAGGTCAGGAGATCGAGACCATGCTGGCTAACATGGTGAAACTCAGCCTCTACTAAAAATACAAAAAATTAGCTAGGTATGGTGGTGGGCGCCTGTAGTCCCAGCTACTTGGGAGGCTGAGGCAAGAGAATGGTGTGAACCCAGGAGGTGGAGCTTGCAGTGAGCCAAGATCGCGCCATTGCACTCCAGCCTGGGCGACAGAGCGAGACTCCGTCTCAAAAAAAAAATTGTAATTTACATGATTTTTCTTATACTAAATATCTACTTTTGTACTCTAGTTGATATTTAAAACTTTGTATTTTTTCAGGAGGACTCCTAGAAATTGCATATGATTCAGGCCACTTGACACAGGATTTGCCCATTCTCATAAATTTCTAGGTGTCCTGCCTTAAGAACAGCCCCTCTTCACACTCAGTGACTTTCATGCTCTCAACGTTTCTGCTATTCCCTTCTTGGAGATGTGTATATATGCATATATATAGTTTTATAATTTTTAATTGTGGTCAATACACATACAATTTGCAACCTTAACTATTTTTTTTTTTTTTTTTAGTGTATAGTTAGTGGCATTAAATACATTCACACTATTTTGGAACCGTCACCAGCATCCATCCACACAACTATTTTCATCTTGCAAAATTGAAGCTCTGTACCCATTAAACAACAGGTCTCAATTCTCCTCCCCCTGGAAACCACCATGCTACTTTCTGTCTCTCTGAATTTGACTATTCTAGGTATCCCATAAAGTAGAATTACATACTATATGTCTTTTTATGACTGTTCAATTTTGTTTCTGATTCTCGTTTCTTGTGTTGTTGAAGATGGCCCCCATCTATTTAAACTTTATATATTTTATTTTTACTACTGTGTTTTCTAGAAAAAAAAATGTATGAGTTTTGTTAAATAAATATTTTCCAAAGGAAACTGGCTTTGAGTCCTGTTTCACCCAGTCAACTTAGGAAGACTTTTATTTTTAAATCATGTGTAATTTTTGCCCAATTTCTGCTCTATTAGCTCATTGAAAAGATGTACCTACAGTGGAAGTAATTGAGAAGAAAGCTTTAGTTACTTCCTCAGACATAGCCTTATTATCTGTGATGGTTGTTTTTTGTTTTTTTTTTTGAGACAGAGTCTTGCTCTGTTGCCCAGGCTGGAGTGCAGTGGTAAGATCTTGGCTCACTGCAACCTCTGCCTCCGGGGTTCAAGTGATTCTCGTGCCTCAGTCTCCCAAGTAGCTGGGACCACAGGTGCCTGCCATAGTGCCCAGCTAATTTTTGTATTTTTAGTAGAGACAGGGTTTTGCCATGTTGGCCAGGCTGGTCTCGAACTCCTGACCTCAGGTTATCTGCCCACCTTGGCATCTCAAAGTGCTGGGATTATAAGCGCGAGCTACCGTGCCAGGCCCTGTGATGGTTAATTTTATGCATCGACATGACTGGGCCACAGGATGCCGGGAAGCTGGTTAAACATGATTTCTGAGTGTGGTTGTGAGGGTCTTTCTGGAAGAGATGAGTATGTGAATGGGTGAACTGAGGAGAGCAGGTAGCCCAGTGTAGGTCAGTCTCTCGGCCTGGCTGTCCTAGCTGGAACATTTGTCTTCCACCCTCAGTGCTACTGGTTCTCAGACCTTCAGACTTGGATTCAAATCTATACCATTGGCTTTCCCACTTGCAGGCCTTTGAACTACCTCATCAGCTTTTCTGGGTCTCTGGCACACAGATGGTAGATTACGGGACTGCCTAATAAATTCCATTCTCTCTCTGTCTATAGATATTTATGTATATTTCTGTTTCTCCGTAGAACCTTGACTAATACAACACCCAAGTCCCATTTTAGCCGTTTCCAAGAGATTTCAAGTTACTTAGGGACATATCTCGATTGGTGTTTGTACACTTCATCTGTGACATGAACTTTAACTTACCTTTTTTTTTTTTTGAGATGGAGTGTCAGTCTGTCGCCCAGGCTGGAGTACAGTGGTGCAATCTTGGCTCACTGCAAGCTCCGCCTCCCAGGTTCACGCCATTCTCCTGCGTCAGCCTCCTGAGTAGCTGGGACTACAGGCGCCTGCCGGCACGCCCGACTAATTTTTTGTATTTTTAGTAGAGATGGGGTTTCACCATGTTAGCCAGGATGGTCTCGATCTCCTGACCTCGTGATCCACCCACCTCAGCCTCCCAAAGTGCTAGGATTACAGGCGTGAGCCACCGCGCCCGGCCAACTTATCTTACAAGAATATTGTGGGAACGCATTTCACAAGGTAAAAATCATTTACATAACAGCACTTTATAAACTAAGCTATTATTTTTGTGATTATGCATTCACTGTTATTATGTCTGATCGTTATGTGATTGTATGTACTACAGAAATAAGAAGAGACTGTTGATATTTAATGGTGTTAAAGATAATTTTCACTCAACATCACTCACCAAATATTTTATGAAGTGATGACATGGCCGGGCGCCGTGGCGTGAGCCTGTAATTCTAGCACTTTGAGAGGCTGAGGTGGGCGGATCACTTGAGGTCAGGAGTTCAAGACCAGCCTGGCCAACAAGGTGAAACCCAGTCTCCACTAAAAATACAAAAATTAGCTGAGTGTGGTGGTGGGCGCCTGTAATCCCAGCTGCTCCGAAGGGGGCGAGGCAGGAGAATCACTTGAACCCTGAGGGCAGAGGCTGCAGTGAGCCGAGATTGTGCCACTGCACTCCAGCCTGGGTGACACAGCGAGACTCTGTCTCAAAATAAATAAATAAGTAAATAAATACATAAATACATACATACATAAATGCATAAAAGCAAAATAAAAAATAAATGATGAAATGGCAGGCTTAGGGTTTGTAGTACAAATTGCTACTGTGAGTATGAATGGTGTTCTGGATTATACATTATAGATAGATAAATGCAACAAGCCACAATGTTCACTCTTTTGCTGTCGTTTTCCTCACCCCAGTAAGAAACCCCATGCCCATTAGCAGATATTTCCTACATTTCCCTCCCTCCAGCCTCTGACACTACAAACCTACTTTCTGTCTTTATGGATTTGTTTATTCTGGGCTTTTACGTAAATACAGTCGTACAATAAGTGGCCTTTTGTGTTTGGCTGCTTTCATTTAATGTTTTTAAAGATCATACATGTTATGGCATGAATCAATACACACCCCTTTTGATCCCCTTTTTATACCTGAATAATATTCCGTTGTATGAGTCCACCACTTTTTTTTTTTTTTTTTTGAGATGGAGTCTCGTTCTGTTGCCCAGGTTGGAGTGTGGTGGCGTGATCTTGGCTCACTGCAACCTCTGCCTCCTGGGTTCAAGCAATTCTCCTGCCTCAGCCTCCTGAGTAGCTGAGATTACAGGCGTGCATCACCGTGCCCAGCTAAATTTTTGCATTTTTAGTAGAGACGGGGTTTCACCATGTTGCCCAGGGTGGCCTCGAGCTCCTGAGCTCAGGCAATCTGCCTGCCTTGGCCTCACAAAGTGCTAGGATTACAGGCGTGAGACACTGCACCCAGCTGAGTCTACCACATTTTGTTTAACCATTTATCAATGGGCATATGGGTTATCTCCACATTTTGGCTGTTATGAATAATGCTGCCAAAAATATGTAAACAAAACTTATGCACAAGTTTTTGTGTGAACATGTGTGTTTCAGTTCTCTTGGGTATGTACCTAGAGGTAGAATTATTGAGTCATATGATAACTCTATGTTTAATTTTTGGAGGAATTACTAAACTGTTTCCAAAGTGGCTGCTCCATTTTACAATGCAACCTCTAATGTATACGGGTTCTAATTTCTGCATATCCTCACCCACGTTTGTTTTTGTTTGTCTTTTTTTGAGACAGAGTTTCGCTCTTGTTACCCAGGTGGAGTGCAATAGTGTAATCTTGGCTCACTGCAACCTCTGCCTCCTGGGTTCAAGCGATTCTCCTGCTTCAGCCTCCTGAGTAGCTGGGATTACAGGCATGCACCACCACGCCTGGCTAATTTTTCTTTATTTGTAGTAGAGACGGGGTTTCAGCATATTGTTCAGGCTGGTCTCGAACTCCTGACCTTGTGATCCATCTGCCTCGGCCTCTGAAAGTGCTGGGATTCAGGTGTGAGCCACCGCGCCCAGCCTGTTTGTCTTTCATTATGGCCATCCTAGAGCATGTGAAGTGGTATCTCATGGTTTTATTTTATTT
Source organism: Trachypithecus francoisi (assembly GCF_009764315.1). Taxonomy (NCBI): domain Eukaryota; kingdom Metazoa; phylum Chordata; class Mammalia; order Primates; family Cercopithecidae; genus Trachypithecus; species Trachypithecus francoisi. The sequence continues at coordinate 16,177,200 of NW_022681463.1, forward strand.
TATTTTATTTTATTTTATTATTTTATTTATTTATTTATTTTGAGACGGAGTCTCGCTCTGTCTCCCAGGCTGGAGTGCAGTGGCCGCATCTCAGCTCACTACAGGCTCTGCCTCCCAGGTTCACGCCATTCTCCTGCCTCAGCCTCCCGAGTAGCTGGGACTACAGGTGCCCGCCACCTCACCCAGCTAGTTTTTGGTATTTTTTAGTAGAGACGGGGTTTCACCGTGTTAGCCAGGATGGTCTCGAACTCCTGACCTCGTGATCCGCCCGTCTCGGCCTCCCAAAGTGCTGGGATTACAGGCTTGAGCCACCGCGCCTGGCCTATCTCATGGTTTTAATCTGCATTTTTCAATTACTAATTATATTGAGCATCTTTTTATGTGTTTATTGGCCATTTGTGTATCTTTGGAGAAACGTCTGCTCAGATCATTTATCCATCTTAAAATTTGGTTATTTGACTTTTTATTGTTGAAGTGCAAGAGGTTTTTATATATTCTGGATACTAGACCCTTATCAGATATATGATTAGCAAATATTTTTCTCCCATTCTGTGGGTTTTCTCACTTTCTTCTTTTTTTTTTTAGACAGTTTCCCTCTTGTTGCCCAAGCTGGAGTGCAATGACGCAATCTTGGCTCACTGCAACCTCCGCCTCCCAGGTTCAAGCGATTCTCCTGCCTCAGCCTCCCAAGTAGCTAGGATTATAGTCATGCGCCACCACGCCTGGCTAATTTTTTGTATTTTTAGTAGAAACAGGGTTTCACCATGTCAGCCAGGCTGGTCGCGAACTCCTGACCTCAGGTGATCTGCCCGCCTCGGCCTCCCAAAGTGCTGATATTACAGGCGTGAGCCACCGCACCTGGCCATTCTCACTTTCTTGATAGTCTCCTTTGAAGCACAAAAGTTTTTAATTCTGATGATGCCCGGGTTATCTATTTTCTTTGGTTTCTTGTGCTTTTGGTGTCATACCTAAGAAAACATTTCGTAATTCGAGGTCGCAGAGTTATATACTTCTGTTTTCTTCTAAGCGTTTCATGGTTTTAGCTATTTGATTTATTTTGAATTAATTTTTGTATATGGGGTGAGGTAATGCTCAATTTAACTGTTTTTGTATGTTTGTTTTCTGGGCACAGGTCTCACTCTGTCACCCAGGATGGAGTACAGTGGCACAATCTCAGCTCATTGCAACCTTAACCTCCTGGGTTCAAGTGATCCTCTCACCTGATCTTCCCAAGTCGCTGGGACTGCAGACATGTGCCACCATGCCTGGCTAATTTATTTTTATTTTTTGTAGAGATGAGGTCTCACTACACTGCCCAGGCCGGCCTCAAACTCCTGGGCTTAAGCGATCCTCTCGCCTTGCCTCCCGAAGTGCTGGGATTACAGGCATGAGCTACCATGTCCAGTCTCAATTTAATTTTTTTTCCATGTGGATATCAAGTTGTCCCAGCACCATTTGTTGAAAAGACTGTTCTTTCCCCACTGAATGGTCTTAGCACTGTTGCCCATAACATACCAGTTTATTCCTGGACTATGAATGATATATTCTATTCATTTGTATTTCTATCTTTATGTGAATACTACACAGTTTAGTTTATTGTAGTTTTGTAGTGAGTTGTGACATAGGGAAGGAATTCTGAGTCCCCTAATGGCACACTGCAGCCTTGACCTCCTGGGCTCAAGTGATTCTCCCACGTCAGTCCCCCAAGTAGCTGGGACTACAGGCATGTGCCACCATGCCCAGCTGATTTTTTTTGTATTTTTTTGTAGAAACAGAGTGTTGCCATGTTGCCCAGACTGGTCTCGAACTCCTGAGCTCAAGCCATTCACCCTCTTTGGCCTCCAAAATTACTGGGATTACATGTGTGAGCCACCACGCCTGGCTGAGTCCTCCAATTTTGCTTTTAATTTTTTTAATTTTTAAATTTTTATTTTTAAAAAATGGACACAAGGTCTCATTATGTTGCTCGGGCTGGTCTCAAACTCCTGGCCTCAGGTGATCCTCCTGCCTCAGCCTCCCAAGTTCTGGGATTACAGGGGCAAACCACTGCACCTGGCCAACTTTATTCTTTTTTTTTTTTTTTTTTTTTTTGAGACGGAGTCTTGCCCTGTCGCCCAGGCTGGAGTGCAGTGGTCGGATCTCAGCTCACTGCAAGCTCCGCCTCCTGGGCTCACGCCATTCTCCTGCCTCAGCCTCCTGAGTAGCTGGGACTACAGGCGCCTGCCACCTCGCCCGGCTAGTTTTTGTATTTTTAGTAGAGACGGGGTTTCACCGTGTTAGCCAGGATGGTCTCGATCCCCTAACCTCATAATCCGTCCGTCTCGGCCTCCCAAAGTGCTGGGATTACAGGCTTGAGCCACCGCGCCCTGCCACTTTATTCTTATTTTCAGGACTGTGTTGGGTATTTTGAGTTCCTTGCATTTCCATATGAATTTTAGGATCAGCTCATCAGCAGCAAAATAAGACAACTGGGATTTTAATAGGGGTTATGTTGAATTTATATGTCAATTTGGGGAGTATTGTCATCTTAATAATATTAAGTCTTGCAACCCAATATTACGGTGTGTCTTCTACTTATTTAGGTTTTATTTAATTTCTTTCAACTATGTTTTGTGGTTTTCAGTGTACAATCTTGAATTTATTTTGTTAAATTTAGTCCCAAGGCCGGGCGCGGTGGCTCAAGCCTGTAATCCCAGCACTTTGGGAGGCCGAGACGGGCGGATCACGAGGTCAGGAGATCGAGACCATCCTGGCTAATACGGTGAAACCCCGTCTCTACTAAAAAATACAAAAAACTAGCCGGGCGACGAGGCGGGCGCCTGTAGTCCCAGCTACTCGGGAGGCTGAGGCAGGAGAATGGCGTGAACCCGCGAGGCGGAGCTTGCAGTGAGCTGAGAGCCGGCCACTGCACTCCAGCCCGGGCGGCAGAGCAAGACTCCGTCTCAAAAAAAAAAAAAAAAAAAAAAAAAAAAAAAAAAAAATTTAGTCCCAAGTATTTTATTCTTTTTGATGCTATCGTAAATAGCTGTTTTTCTAATTCCATTTTTAGATTATTCTTTGCTAGTGAATAAAAATAAAGTTGAGGCCGGGCGCGGTGGCTCAAGCCTGTAATCCCAGCACTTTGGGAGGCTAAGACGGGCGGATCACGAGGTCAGGAGATCAAGACCATCCTGGCTAACATGGTGAAACCCCGTCTCTACCAAAAATACAAAAAACTAGCCGGGCGACGTGGCAGGCGCCTATAGTCCCAGCTACTCAGGAGGCTGAGGCAGGAGAATGGCGTGAACCCGGGAGGTGGAGCTTGCAGTGAGCTGAGATCCGGCCACTGCACTCCAGCCTGGGCGACAGAGCGAGACTCCGTCTCAAAAAAAATAAATAAATAAAATAAATAAAAAATAAAAATAAAGTTGATTTTTGCATATTAGTCTTGTATCTTACAGCCTTGCTGAACTTGTTTATTAGCTTTAGTAGTCTTTTTGTGGATTCCTTAGGTTTTCTATAAACGAGACCATGTTAGGTCTTTGTGGGAAGTTTTGCAATATTAATGCAATCAGTACCTGTTATAAGCCTATTCAGACTTTCTATTTCTCCTACATAGCAAGTTGACAGTTTGCATCTTTCTAGGAATTTGCACTAAGGTGCATTCTTTAAAAGTTATTTTGTGACCTCTCTTAGATAGCAAATTTTTTTTTCTGAAAATACCTTTATTTTGCCTTCATTCTTGAGGGGTAGTTTTACTCAGCATAACATTCTTGGTTGGCAGGTATTATCTGTTTGCACATTGGTGTTGTGCACTGTTTTTCTTTTCTTTTTTCTTTCTTTCTTTTTTTTTTTTTGAGACAGTCTCGCTCTGTTGCCCAGGCTGGAGGGCAGTGGTGCAATTTTGGCTCATGGCAACCTCCGCCTCCCAGGTTCAAGCAATTGTCGTGCCTCAGCCTTCTGAGTACCTGGGACTACAGGCATCTGCCACCACGCCCGGCTAATTTTTGTATTTTTAGTAGAGACAGGGTTTCATCATGTTGGCCAAGCTGGTCTCGAACTCCTGACCTCAGTTGATCCACCCACCTCAGCCTCCCAAAGTGCTGGGATTACAGGCATGAACCACTGCGCCTGGCCTATTCTGTTGTTTTCTAGCTTTCACTGATGTTGAGCTGTCTGTCATTCACCTTTGTGAGCAGTCTTTACATTCATGATCTTTTCTTTGGTTCTGCAGATTCATTTTGATGCAGCTAGGTACGGATTTCCTCTTATTTCTCTCTCTTACTATTTCATGTTAGATTTTTTTTACTTTTCCTCCATTTCTTTCCACTCTTTCCTCATATCTTCCATCTGATTCTGTGTCCTGCATTCTGGATTGTTGCAGACCGGGTACTCCATAAACAGATGCTGAGATGAAGATGGGGTGCAAGTTTGGGGTGATGTTTATTAGAAATCAACACCTGTGAAGGGAAAGAGGAGGATCCAGGTGTGTGCAGAGAGAGAAGTTGAACAGTAATGCAGGCTTGACCAAGCACTTGCCCACCCACCAGAGAGCTTTGGAATCAAATCGTCTATCAGAGTTTTCCCACATCAGCCTGAAACCGCTGCAACTTTTTATTCCTTCACTCAGTGTGAGTTTCCCTGGCAAGTATGTGATTACTGGTGAGGTGCTTTCTGCAGCAGAAGCAGAGGCAGACCCTGATGGAACTGGCAGTCGAGGTTGTCCTTTTTACTTCCTGGGCAACAAGCTTTTCCTTGAAGGGGGACCTAGCTGGTGAACCTCTGCATCTACCCATGCATTATTCCTTCTGATCTTTCATTTTTACTAGTTCTTTCTTTAGCTGCCCCACTCTGATTTTAACCTGTTTGTTGAATTTTCTCAATGAAAGATTTTCTTTTGTCAAGAACTATTTACATATAAATGTATCGTAATAGGGATTATTCTAAAGATGGAGTAGAGAGCACGCACTGAGCTGTGTCGGGCAATACTGGCACTTAGATGGAGGGTCCTAGGAGCAAACAAGTTACATAGAGTCTCTGGGTCACGATGGGCTTCAGCTTCACTGAGAGCGTACAAGAGCCCTCTGGGGAGTCACTGGGCAGGGCCATGCATTCTGGGAAGCATCAGACTTAGCACAGTCTGGACACCTGCCCAGGCTGTGTCCTAGCATGTTTGGCTAAGATTTTGCAGGATTGTCTTGAACTTCCTGAAATCAACTGTTTGTTTGGGAAGCCTTGGCTCCTTTTATTGAAGATTGCTACTTGGAAAGCAAGTTCTAGGTGCTAGATGTGCTCATTACTATGAAAGTGACTGCTTAGGCCGGGCGCGGTGGCTCAAGCCTGTAATCCCAGCACTTTGGGAGGCCGAGACGGGCGGATCACGAGGTCAGGAGATCGAGACCATCCTGGCGAACACTGTGAAACCCCGTCTCTACTAAAAAATACAAAAAACTAGCTGGGTGAGGTGGCGGGCGTCTGTAGTCCCAGCTACTCGGGAGGCTGAGGCAGGAGAATGGCGTGAACCCGGGAGGCGGAGCTTGCAGTGAGCTGAGATCCGGCCACTGCACTCCAGCCCCGGCGACAGAGCAAGACTCCGTCTCAAAAAAAAAAAAAAAAAGAAAGTGACTGCTTGTAGGACATTTTAGTGGATGGAACTAGAAATTACATGTATGTACACACACACACACACAGTAGTGTGCTGATGAATGTTCATCAGTTGGCTCTCTGGGGAAAAATAAATCCCTGATTTGTAGCATTTACCAATTTCCTTGGTGATAATACTCCCATCTTTGTCAATCTAAAAGTCAGTTAAATATCAATCTGCTGCAAAATACTTGAAAACTGAGCTGGTACAGGCCAGTGGCATACCACTGATGTGATATGTATGGACCTATCTCTCTTTCTCACTCTCTCTGTCATCTATCTATTAAAACTCATGAGTTTATACTGATATCCCCAAAGCCAATCCAACACCACAGGGTTTATTCTTTCCATTTTCCTTCCATATTTTAAAATCCTTTCTCTGACAGTGAGAAACCCACTTCCCATTGTCAAGAATATATTACTTATTTTCTCAGTCTTCAAATATACAGAAATTCATTTCAGAATGTCTAGCTCATACATCTGCAAATTAAACAAACAAACAAAAACAGCCAGCTTACCAGAGTTCAATACTCTTTTGAGTTCTTTAGGTTAAAGATCTAATGGCATATAGTTCATACGCTTTGTTCAAAGTTACTGGGGTTTGTTCTTTAAAAAATATTTTGACTTCAGTGTGGTTACATTATTCATTATATAGGTCTATGTGTTTGTTTGTATTCCATTTTAGAGTTTTCTTTTTTCTTTTTTTTTTCTTGAGATGGAGTCTTGCTCTGTCGCCAGGCTGGAGTGCAATGGCCCGTTCTCTGCTCACTGCAACCTCTGTCTTCTGGGTTCAAGCGATTCTCCTGTCTCAGCCTCTCAAGAAGCTGGGATTACAGATGTGTGCCACCACATCCACCTAATTTTTGTATTTTTAGTAGAGATGGGATTTCACCGTGTTGGTCAGGATGGTCTTGATCTCTTGACCTTGTGACTCACCCGCCTCCACTTCCCAAAATGTTGGGATTACAGGCATGAGCCACCGCGCCTGGCCAAGTTTTCTTTATTGTTAATTTTATGTTCTGCCTTATTTTTTTGAATATGTAAAACATTAATATCAAAAAGTTAGAATTGTACAGAAAAGTGTATTCAGAGAAGTATTACTCACCCTTTGTTCCCCATTCCTCCTTTTCTTTCTGCTTTGTTCCCACCTAACGTCTGAAGGTGACAAATTTAGTGATCTCTAGCTATCCTTCCTGGGTGGGTTGGGGGATTTTGGTAGAAATAAGCAGATACTAGCATACTTTCCCCTATTTTTTACCCAAAGACAGCATAGTTCAGTTGCTTTTTTTTTCTTTTTAAAACAACATATCCTGAAAATCATTTCACATATATTAATATACATCTTTCTCATTCATTTTCTCAGTTGAATAATATCTCTTTGTGTGTATGCACCACATTTGCTCTATTTCCAATATTTGGGTATTTAGATATTTTCCAATATTTTGCCATTATAAATAATGCTTCAATGAATAACCCAGTGCATAATATTTTCTTTTTGTTTAAGATGTATTTTCACAGAAAACTCCTAGTAGTGGGATTGCTGGCACAAATGGCAAATGCATACATTGTGTTGTCAGATATTGCCATATTCCACTGCATAGCAGTTGTGTCGCCTTCCATCTCTACCAGCGATGTGTGACAGTGCCGGTTTCCCAAAAGCCTTTCCACATGAAGTGTGATACCTTACAATTTTTCCAATTTGGTGAGAAATTGTATATCAGTGTAGTTTTCATTTGCATTTCTTACATCATAAATGAGGTCAAACACCTTTTCATATGTTTTCTAGCCATTTTATATCTTTTCTGTGAATTGTTTGGTAATGAGTTTTGCCCATTTTCCTATTGAGTGTTTGGCTGCCTTCCTGCTTAAATTTTGAAAGTCAGCAGGAGAATCTTCAAGAGCCTACAGTGAAGTCAAAGTATCTGCTACTCCAGGTGTGGTCTGTGGGTGAGCAGCATCTGATTTAGGAGCTTGACATCATTTGTTAGCCCTGTAGGATCTTGGGTACCACACCTGACCGTCTCAATTAGAACCTGCATTTTAACAAGATCCACAGGTGACTTACACACATAATAAAGTGTGACATGCCCTGGTCTCAGCTATGTCTTAAATACCTCATATTCCATGTCCTCTAGGAATGTCTCCTGAGTAAAACAGAAGTGAAAGAGGGGATTACATTCCTCCAGTAACATGAACCCTAGGTGGTATCTGGAAACATATGTGTTAGATTAATTGTAATACCTTTCCCAGATGCTCTGCCTTGAAGAGTTGTGTTTTCTACTTATCTAGTGGAATAAACAAGAGCCTACTTCTAAGCATGAGATGGTTAATTTTAAAAAACAAATTTGTAAAAAAAAAAAAAAAAAAGAGTTTTTAGGTTGGTACAAAAGTAATTGCAGTTTTTGCCACTGAAATAAAAGACGCAATTACTTTTGCACCAACCTAATAAATGAAGTATAAAGGCAGTCAATGTTCATTAAAAATTTCAGTCAGGCCGGGCACAGTGGCTCACACCTATAATCCCAGAACTTTGGGAGGTCAAGGTAGGAGGATTACTTGAGCTCAGAAGTTTGAGACCAGCCTGGGCAACATAGTGAGACCCTGTCTCGGCAAATAGTAAAAAAATTAGGTGGGCATGGCGGCATGCACCTGTCCTCTGAGCTACTTGGGAGGGTGAGCTGGGAGGATTGCCTGAGTCCAGGAGCTAGAGGCTTCAGTGAGCTGTGATGGCACCACTGCTCTCCTTCCTGGGCAACAGAGCAAGAATCTGTCTCAAAAAAAAAAAAAAATTAAAATTCAATCAATGCAAGGATAAAGAGCGAAAGTCCCCTTTCACACTTCCCTGTATATGACAGTGCACAGGAGTGCCTCCTTTTTATGGGTCACTTGTTATTTTTGCTAAAAACAGACATGCTCTTTCAAGATATAACCAGAAGAGATTTTAAACTAATTATATGTTATTAAGACACATACAAATCCTAAAGCAAACTTAACAAGGAAACGATGTAGTAAGAGGTTATCATTAAGCATGGGTAACACTTGAATTATAAATCTGCGTGTAGTATAGTCATTTATATGCAAATTTCAGAACTGGCTGCAATTATATTTCATCTCCACTACCTACTAGTTTCATTTTCAACAGAAAGAAAAGCTTTCTTCCTATAGTTTGGAAAAACAAAGATGAGGTTACTCCATCAAGCTAATGTAGGTGGATGTATCTTCTACCATACCTGAGACATCATCCACCCAGCCCAGCTAGAGGTCAGCCTCATCCCAGGTGGACAGGTAGCACCCTCTTTTGGGCTGATGCTCCGTCCCTCTGTAGGCATGACTTCTCTCCAGGAAATAGTGATGCCAAAAGAACTCACACAATTCTAGGCCCACTCTGGTGGAAATTTAAAAAATAGCCTTTGGCCAGCATGTTGGTTTCCCAGGACTGCTGTAACAAAGCTCCACAAACTGGATGACTTGGAACCACAGAATTTCTTCTATCACCGTGCTAGAGGCTAGAAGTCTGAAATCAAGGTGTCAGCAGGCCATGCTCCCTCTGACAACTTTAGGGAAGGATCATTCCTTGCCTCTTCCAGCTTCTGGTGGGTCCCAGTGATCCTTGCTGTTCTGTGGCTTGCAGGTGTGCAGTATTCTCCTTCCTACCTTTGTTGTCACATAATATTTTTCCTTTGTGTATGTATTTGTGTCTCTTCTTATAAAGACACCATTCAGGCCGGGCGTGGTGGCTCATGCCTGTAATCCCACTGCTTTGGGAGGCTGAGGTCAGGAGTTTGAGACCAGCCTGGCCAACATGGTGAAACCCCCGTTTCTACTAAAAATACAAAAAATTAGCCAGGTGTGATGACAGGTGCCTGTAATCCCAACCTCCTGGGAGGCAGAGGCTGCAGTGAGTCGGCACTGCACCATGGCACTCCAGCCTGGGCAACAGAGTGAGGCTCCGTCAAAACAAACAAACACACACACACCATTCCTATTGAATTAGGGCCCACCTATTCCAGTAGGACCTCAACTTAAGTTGGTTACATCTGCAAAGACCTATTTCCCAATAAGGCACATTCACACGTACTGGGTTTGGAACTTCAATATATCTTTTGGGGGAGTACAATTCAACCCAGAACAGTAGGGACCAAGTTTCTGCTGAAACTTTAACACTAGAAATGTCCCATTTGTTATCAATGACACTTCACCAGGAAGAAGAGGCTCCACTCTGGGTTGCTGGGTGAATCCATCTTCCTGGGTTTAGTTCGCGTTTCCATACCTCCTTGTCTGTCAGAACCTGTGCTTGGTTAGACATCGCCAGTGACTACTATTGGCACATTGTGTGTTGTTCTCTGCTTCCTAAATGAAAATCTGCCAATTCTAGAATATACTGAATCAGCAAGCAAGTACAGAATTTAGGAGTGGTAGAGATATGGATAAAATTGGTAGGTTTGGGGAATTCCTCACTTTCCAGATACACATATTTAAATAAAATTTATGGTAGGCCATTGTTTTGGACTGAGCTCCTGAACTAGGCCCCAACAGACCAAACTAAATGAAGCCACAGTATTAAGTGCTACATAACTAAACAGAGACTTTAAAAAAACAGGAAAATCCCAAAAGG